>NC_073639.1:68227500-69477500 GCF_029407905.1 Bubalus kerabau | reverse complement strand
TTATTTTTACTCTTTAATAATATTTTAAAAATATTTATTTGGCTGCATGTGGGATTGTCCATCTTCATTATGGCATGAGATCTTAGTTGCAGCATGTGGGATCTAGTTCCCTGACTAGGGATCGAACCCAGAGCCCTCCCCCACACGCACACAATGGGAGTGTGGAGTCTTAGCCACTGGACCATCAGGGCAATCCCCGGGGATTATAATTATACTGGTCTACCCCCAAGGAGTTAACATAATGTGGGGTGGACGGCTGGAATGTGGTCCCCTCCCCATGCCAGTGCTCCTCCCGGCCCCGGAACTCTCATTTCTGCCGAGCTCTCAGATGCCCTCCTGGTGGCAACAGGGCAGCCAGCAGGAACCAAATCTCAGCAGGATGTAGCTGCGCTGACAGAGCTCGTGAGTGAAGGGAACTGCCCTCCCGGGCTTGGCTCAGGGCCCGGGGCTCAGAGGAAAGGTCACCCGCTCCCACTGGCAGGAGGGCTGAGTCAAATAGCTGTTAAACCAAACAAATACCCACCTCTACCAGCGCCTACGCAGGTGTGACTGATTCTTTCCTTGAGAGAGAAAAGACTTCTGTTATTTGACACTCTGACCTCCACGGCATGGAAACTAAAAATAACACCCACAAGAAGAGTCTTGTAAGCTTATTATTCTATTGTTCTTTACACTCCCAGCAATGAGTGCCATGGACACAAAGATGAGGCAGGGAGGAAAACTGGATACATGAGCAGGTGAGTCACAGGTCTTCAGAAACTTACAGAGCTTACTTACATTTATTGTAGAAATTCATCTGTTGATACCATTCCACCCACCCACCCACCCATCCATTCACCCACCTATCTATCCATCCTTCCACCCATCCATTTACCCATTCATCCATCTATCCACTTACTTATTCATTCACCCATCCACACACCTACCCATCCACCCACCTACCTATCCATCCTTTCATCTACCCACCCACCTATCCATCCATCCATTCACCCACCACCTATCCACACACCCATCTACCCATCCATCCACCCACTCATCCATCCACCCACTCATCCATCCACCCATCCATCCATTCACCCATCCATCCATTCACCCATCCATCCATCCACCCATTCATCCATTCATCTATCCACTTACGTATCCATTCATTTATCCACCCACCCACCCACCTATCCACCCATCCATCCATTTTCCCACCCTTCCAAGAATCCACTCATTTACTCACCTACCCATCCATCCATCCATTCAATACTTATTGAGTGCCTTCTATGGGCCCAGGACCATGCCAGGAATTCACAATCCAGAGCGGGATTTAGACAATAACAATGTAAACAAAGCAATACATAACAGATTTGCTCTTTAGATAGGCACATTATGCCACTGCCCAGTTCATTTCGGTTCAGTTGCTCAGTTGTGTCCAGCTCTTTGCGACCCCATGAACTGCAGCACGCCAGGCCTCCCTGTTCATCACCAACTCCCGGAGTCCACCCAAACCCATGTCCATTGAGTCAGTGATGCCATCCAGCCATCTCATCCTCTGTCGTCCCCTTCTCCTCCTGCCCTCAATCTTTCCCAGCGTTGAGGGGATGCAGTTTGAACACTTCTGTTGGGTCAGGCACTGCTATAAGCGCAGGATGATTACTTTCTAATTTAATTCTCATTACTGCTTTATGAGGCTGCTACTCTTAACATTCCTGTTTCACAGAATGGCAAACAGAGAGGCAGAGAGCACAGTGACTTGCCCAAGGTCACACAGCTGGCAAGCGGCAGAACTGGCATTGGAACCCAAGTGTTTTCCCTGGTCACAGCACAGCATCAGGGTGGGAGATCTCTGCACCCAAGACTTTCTGTCCCCACTTGTCCTGGGCCTCGTAGCCACAGCAAGGCCAAGGCGCATGGGGTCTCCCTGCACAGTCTCCCAGTGCGCCCGCTCTTGGTCTGATGACCCATGACTCTGGGACTGGAGTAAACATTAACCCAGCTTGTCTCCGCCAGACCCCAGCCCGGCCATGCTCCCAGCTGGGTTGCTATCCCCGTCACCCAGGGAGTGACAGCCCCCAGCTCAGGCCCTCCATGGCATCAGCACATGGCCAGCAGCCGCAGTCTCAGAAAACATTTTGGGGAAATAAACAGAGCCGGAATTCCCAACAAAGGAGGGGTGGCCATTACTGGGGCTCCTCAGAGAATCTGAATGCCACCCTGCATTGAGTGTCCACCGGCCACAGGCTGGCTGTGGGATCTGAGCAAGTCCAGCCTCTCCCTGGACCACTGCCAAGGGGCCCGGCGCCTGTGGACTCATCCATCCAGATGTTTTTGAAAACCAACCATGTGCCAGGTCTCATGTCCCTGGGGGAGTAATTGAGCTTGGAGCTACAATTACAAGAGAAAAAGTCCAAGGTGCCCTTGGAATGCAAAAGGGGCCAGCTTGACCTAGATTAAAGGCCAAGGAGGACTCCCTGGGGAAGTAACATTTCAGCGAGGCTTCAAGGATGAAAAGAAGAAAACTTGGTAAAGAAAGAGAAAGGCAGATTCTAGGTGGAAGAACCAGGATCTGCAAAGTTCCTGATCTGAGAAAAAGTTGTGGACCTGGGAAGCTGCCAGAAGGGCTGGATCTCAGGGTGAGGTGAGTACAGGGCAGGAGAAACACAGGGAAGTCGGGAGGTCTTCAAGACAACATTGGGATTGGCGTCCTCAAGGGGAGATGTGGGGCTGGCGTCCTCAAGGGGAGATGTGGGGCCAGAAAATCTGCCGTGGGAGAGGGGGTACAAATTAATAAACGGGCTCTGTAGACCCACAGAGGGAGGTCAGGTGGAACACTGGGGCTTCAGAATTAATCTTGACCTATTTCGCAATATTGCTGAGAGTCTATTATGTAAGAGAGTATGGGTTAGTGACTAAGAAGACAGACACTAACAGCTTTAACTGGAGCCTGGAAATTCTCACTACAGGAGGGCAGGGCTCGGAACTTCATATGATCAACTGCAATGCCTTTCCCATTGGTTTGAGCATCCTGTGGACCCTAGGACTCAACCTGCAGTTAGACAGCTCTGTCAACTGGGAAACTAGAAAACTGGGATCTCAGAAAAGGGGATTTATTGGTGTCTGTGTTTGAACAGCCCAGAGGAAGACCTTCAGGTGTGGCTTGACCTAAAGGCTCAAGTGACGTCACCAGGATCCAGTTTCTCTCTCTCCGATTAGCTCTGCTTCCTTGTAGCTCCACGGTATAGGTCCTTCATCAAAAATGATGTTAGTTCTGCATTCCATTCTTCATCCCCTCCAACAGCATCAGAAAAGATGCCCCAGGCTCTTCTCATAGACCTCTAGTCAAGACAACTCCAACTGGGTGTGTACCTAGACCAATCAGCGGCCAGGGAGACAGGATGTGCTGATTGACTGAGCTTAGGTCAACTGTTCCACTGGGGCATCCATGGGATGGGGTCGTTCAAAGTCCAGAGAATGAGTGTGGGTAAGGGGTGGGGCCCCCGGGGCACATAAAATGGGGAGGTAATAAAGAGTGATGAGAAAAACCACCATGTACATCACATGAAGGGGCCCGCCAGCCCCTCAAGGTGAGAACCTTCTGTACCCTCCTGAGCAGTGGAAAAGAGTTGTTTCAAATTATTTGAGATAAGGGTGATTTCGCTGCCAAAGGTCCAGGCTAGGAGTCCATCGGGAAGACAAGGCAAAGAGTTGGGGAGAGGTACAGTCACCAGAAATCAGAGAGCTGGGGGAAAGCAGGGAGTTCTTTGCAAGCACCGAGCTCTGAGCACACAGACACGCCGAGGACCCCATGGGTCACAGAGGGAGTGCAGACACTGGCCCAGGTTGCAGGGAGGGGGCACGCATGCTCCATCCACCTGCCCCTGCTCCACTTATCTGAGTGGGGAGTTTCTCTCCATCGCCTGCCAGTATACAGGGGTTGCCTATGGATCTGAACTATCTGAGGGTCTGGGTCTCCCTCTGGGGGTGCTGTGGGCTGATGGAGCAAAACTGCACGAGTGCAGACACCATCCATCACCTACAGGGCAGGTGCTACGACATGGTCCCTGGGGACCCAGGGGCTCCCTTCCTCACTATCCAGCCCTAGACTCATGAACCTGGCATTTCCTGAGCAGCAGCTACACCCCCAGACCTCCTTCCATTCTGGGCACCTGCCTTTTTTTTAGTCCCCTCCTTCCCAAACCTCTGTGCTCTCGGGCGACCAGACATCCTGGCTGGCTTGCAGCCTTGGTTTACATCTGCATCCCCGTGTAATTACCATGGTGCCCCTTTCATTCTCCAAGTGTCCTGGTTTGGATGATAAATTACAGTCACTCTGTACTTCACTCTAAAATCCCTGTGCACGTCCTCTCTCACAACAACCCTGCTGGTCCTGAGAGCTGTCCAAACCTGAATCCAGATTGTCAGCAGCCAAAAAAATCCATTCCCTCCCCACGAGTGCAAAGGAGTCTTAGCGCTGCACAACTGCAGACACCAGCCTCTCCAGGTCTGTTTACGTCCAGGCTTGGGAAGGGGATCCTCCTGTCGGGACAGGTAGCCTGATGACTTTTAAAGGTACAAAGAAAAGAGATTCCACATCAAAACAGTCTCAGTCCCAAAGGGTTTCCTGCCTCCACCCCCTCCACGTTCCTGTCCCCGTTTGTCCCCACAATAAACCCCCTGTTTTAAGGTAACTCGCGTGGGTCTCTTTTTTTCCTGCAACAAAAAAGAGGTGTGCCGAAAATAGGCCAGGGCCTGGGCCTGTGGCCAAATTTGGATGAGAAACTGGGTCAGGCAGGGGAGGGAGCAGCAGGCTGGGATCCTGCAGGGTGGGGGGGAGACGGCTCCTGCGGATGGGGCACGTCTCCGTTCCCGCCCCCCGAGACACGCGAGCGACAGCCCTCGTCTTATTTAAGCCTCTTACTGCCCGAGGAGGGAGGTACTGTTACCTACAGTTTACAGGGGAAGAAACCGAGGCTCAGAGAGTCTGGATCTGGGGCTCTCATCTCAGTCTTCTGACTCCAACGTCTGCACTCGGGGCACACGGCCGACTTCCAAACTACAAGAGGGTGGCTGGAGCCTCAGCCATCTGGCGTTTAGAAGTTCGATCTCGCCTGGCCCAAGCTTGGCATCTTTGGCACAAGCATGTATGCAGTTTCCTCTGCCATTTTTTTTTTAAGTGAATTTAAGCAGGGAGAAATAGATCACTGTTTCAACTGAAATAGGTTTAAGAGAAAGGGGGAGACTTTTAGCTTGCTTCAGGCACAGCTAGACCCAGGGGCGCCTGTGATATCCTCCCATGTGTCTGGCAGGCAATTCTCTCTCTCTCTTCTACCCTCTGTGTGTTGACCTCTCTTCAGCCCCAAGCCTCATCCCTATGGCTCGCAGTCCAAAAGGGAAAAGCACTCTCTCATCTTCTGTCTCTCTCCTCCTGGCTACCCCGCCCCTCTCTGTTTCTATCTCTGTCTGTCTCTCATCATGGATGCAGGAACCCAAAGAAGGATTTGGATTGGCTGTGCTTGAATCACATGTCCACCTTGGGACCAATCACACGGTCCAAGAGGATGCAGCCATGGTGTTAGGATAGGCTCAGCCCCCTGATAGGCCTTCCCGGGTGGTGAGGAAGATGGAGAACTGTGATTAATAGCCTCCAGGTACCACAAGAAGTGGGGGAGGCATGGGTCAGCCAAGGAAGGGATGCTGGTGGTCAAAACCAATATATCTACCATTCCTAGAAGAATATGTTACAGGGATAACTAGTTTACATTTTTTAATGTACTTTTCAATTTTGTTTCCCTGAGTACAGCTTTGGATCTGTACAGCCCTAGGCATCCATTAGTCTGGGGGAGATTAGAACTTATTTCAGAAAATAAAAAGAGAAAAACAAAACAGAGGTGATATTCAGCTTTTGACATTCAACATGATGTGATTCTGCAGACCATAGCCCTGAGGAAAGATTCTCCCAGGTTCCTCATCTTCTGTTATTGCTGTTGTTTAGTCGCTCAGTTGTGTCCAACTCTTTCACAACCTCATGGACTGTAGCCCGCCAGACTCCTCACTCCATGGGATTTCCCAGGGAAGAATACAGGTTGCCATTTCCTTCTGCAGGAGATCTTCCTGACTCAGAGATCAAACCTGCGTCTCCAGCAAGGCAGGTGGATTCTTTGCCACTGAGCCACCAGGGAAGCTCTCCTCATCTTTTAGCTTATTAATGACTGTGCCAGGCGATTTAGACCATGGAGTCTTCCTGTGGGGTAGAGCATCTCCTCCACCTACTCAGAACCAGTGACCCACTCTAAAGAGAGGATGTGGTGGAGAGGAAGTAGGAGCACTGCCGGCCCATTTTCTGACCTCAGGATTGTGGGAGGAAGTACGGGCAAAATGGGAAATCCTCCTCCCTTGAAGCTGCTCTATGACAGGAATGAAGGATTATCATTTTTGAGGGCTTTCCGTCTCCCAAGAACTGTGCAAGAGCTCATCCATTCTGTAAATATCCCTATGAAAAAAGCATTTCTATCGATCAGGATTCTTGATTACAAGCAAGGCCTATCAACTCCAATGGGTTTAAAACAGGGGAAGGCATTCAGTGACAACTTGGACACCACAATGGTTCACTTTATGTGCCAACTGGCTGGACTGGGCTACGGGTGCCCAGCTTCTTGGTCAAACATTCTTCTATGTCTGTGAGAGTGATTTTTAGGTGAGATTAACACACATCTCTGTAGGCTGTGTAATGCATATTGCCATCCCTGGTGTGAGTGGCTCTTATCCAATCACCTAAAGGTCTGAATAGAACAAAATGGCTTACCCTCCCATAAGACGTGACCTGATTGCCTTGAGCTGAGATGCTGGTCTTTTGTCTCTGGGCTCAAACTAAGGCAGCAGCTCTTCTTGTGTCCTGTGTCCACTGGCTTTTTGGACTAGGACTTACACCACCCTCTCCTCTGGTCTCCAGCTTGCTGGCTACAGATCTTGAGACTGCTCAGCCTCCATAATCATCATGTGCTAATTTCTTATATTAAATTTCTCTATATATCTATAGATAAGATATATCATAAACAATAGGATATATATGTGTGTATATGTGTACCTATTGGTTCTGTTTCTCTAGAGAACTTTGATTAATGTGGACATCTGGGGCAAATTCTGGGTAGGCTTCAGGCAGGGCTGGATCCAACAACAGCAGGAGGCTCTTTCGTCCTTTCCCAGGCCTCAGACAAGATCTCTTCACATGGTACATGTGATGATTGACACTGGCAACCCAGGCGGCTCATGTCCTTCTAAACCTACCACTTGAAGAAAGAAAGAACATTTCTCTACAGCCATCCCACTGACCTCACTTGGGTCTTATGTCTGCTCCTGAGTGGTGGCCAAGGGGATGTGCTGCAGTGGCCGGGCACCAGGATGGACAGGACACAGGGAATAGGAGAGGAGTCCTACAAAGCAAAGGTGGGCAGACCACGACCACCAGTCAAACAGGCACAGCTGTTATGTCCACCTTACAGATGAGGAAGCTGTTTAAGTGACTGGCCTCTTGTAAGACTCAGGGCCAGCAACATCATCGCTAGGATTCAAACACAGGTCTGTCCGTGGACTCTCAACCCCTGGACCACACTGTCTCTCGCCCGTCAGTCTGTACCATGCAGCCAAAGTCTTCCACCAGCCCAACCCTTGTTCAGTGCCCACCTTGTGCCTGGCACACAGCAGGATGTGCTGTGAGTATCTTCCTTGCAGCTGGATGGACCCGTCAGTGCTTTGCTTCGGCGGCCCCACCAGACCTTTGTTCGAATTGTTCTCCCTGTTCAACTCCAAGGAGGGACTGAGTGACACGCTGAGTCTGCCACAGGGTTGGCATCAGTCCCCCACAGCTGTCCCCATCCTCTGATACATTTTCATTCCCTTTGAGCGCAGCCCAATTTGGGCATCTCAAGAACAGATGTTTCTTAACAACCACAGTTTTACCAAGAGTATTTTTGGTCCCTTAATCTTGGTAAATTGTTGGGATTTTGCTGGTTCTCTGGGGAGCAGACAAAACAGCTTCCATCTCCGCCTCGTTTGAAATGACAGCAAGAGGCTGGCATCGTGATTAGGCAACTGCATTAGTTTTCCGTTGCTGCATCTTGAATTGCTCCAGGACTTGGAGGCCTCAGATGATAAAAACATGTATTGTCTTGTAGTTTCTTCGGATCAGGGATTCAGGAGTGCCTTAGCTGGGTGGTTCTGACACAGGGTCTCTCTTGTGAAGTTGCCATCGGGATGTCAGCAGGCTGTAGTCATCAGAAGGCTGGACTGGGGCTGGAGGCCCTGCTCCCAGGAAGACCCACTCCCACAGCTGCTGACTGGAGTCCTGAGGGCCTCACCACCTGTCTCTCCACAAGGCTGCTTGGGTGTCCTCACAACATGGCTGCTGGATCCCCAGAGCAATTATCCTCAGATGGGCAAGGAGGGAGGGCTCCCATCCTGGCCTTGGAAGAGACACCTGTCACTTTTGCCTTGTTCTGTTTGTTGGAAGCAAGTTAGGAGGCCCAGCCCACATGCAAGAGCTCTCCCTTTAAAACATATTTATTTGAGGCTGGGTCTTTGCCGCTGCACTCGGGCTTTTCTCTAGCTGCAGAGAGCTAGGGCGTGTGGGCTCAGAAGTTGCGGTGCACGGGGCTCAGCTGCCCCGCAGCATGTGGGAATCTTTCCGGGCCAGGGCTCAAACTCGGGTCCCCCGCATTGGCAGGTGGATTCTAACCACTAGACCAGGGAAGTCCAAGAGCGCTACCTTTTGAAAAGAGTATCAAAGAGTGGATGCATTTTTCACCAGCACAGGCACTGCCCTAGGGCACAACACTGGCCCCAGTTCTTTCCCTCTACCTGTGTTCCTGCTCTTCCCAGGGGACCGTGCAGATCTTTGGATCGGTCTTGTGATTTTCTTGGATGAACAGAATGAGGCAGGAGGAACTGTGTGCTGGTTCTGAGCCTGAGCTCCAGGAGACTTCTCAGGTTCTGCTTCCCTTCTTGTGCTCCTGCCGTGGCCAGGAGATGAAGGTGTCCAAGCCATCCCACTGATGCCAGGAGAGGATGAGACCATCAGGGGTGGAGCAGAACAGACCCCCTAGCAGAGCCCAGCCAGGCTCAACCAACCCAAATTAGACACCTGGGCTAAATAAACACTGTTCCATGGTACTGAGATCTTGTGGTCGTTTGTTACATAGTATTTCAATGGCTGCCTGTACTTAACTGATTAAGTATGTGGGCTTGGGAATCAGCCAGTCTTGGATTCATACATCAGGACTACTACTCACCAGGTGTGTAGCCTTGGCCAAATCACTTCACTCTTTGGAGACTCAGTGACCTCATCTAGAAAATGGGACCATAATGCCACCTCCCAAATGGGACTTTTTGTGATGATTTAAATCGTGACTGCAGCCATGAAATTAAAAGACGCTTACTCCTTGGAAGGAAAGTTATGACCAACCTAGACAGCATATTGAAAAGCAGAGACATTACTTTGCCAACAAAGGTTCGTCTAGTCAAGGCTATGGTTTTTCCTGTGGTCATGTATGGATGTGAGAGTTGGACTGTGAAGAAGGCTGAGCACCGAAGAATCGACGCTTTTGAACTGTGGTGTTGGAGAAGACTCTTGAGAGTCCCTTGGACTGCAAGGAGATCCAACCAGTCCATTCTGAAGGAGATCAGCCCTAGGATTTCTTTGGAAGGAATGATGCTGAAGCTGAAACTCCAGTACTTTGGCCACCTCATGCGAAGAGTTGACTCATTGGAAAAGACTCTGATGCTGGGAGGGATTGAGGGCAGGAGGAGAAGGGGACAGAGGATGAGATGGCTGGATGGCATCACCAACTCGATGGACGTGAGTCTGGGTGAACTCTGGAAGTTGGTGATGGATAGGGAGGCCTGGCGTGCTGCGATTCATGGGGTCGCAAAGAGTCGGACATGACTGAGCGACTGAACTGAACTGAACTGAACTCATGTCTATAAAGTGTTTCCAAATTGTGCTGCTGGAGAAGACTCTTGAGAGTCCCTTGGACAGCAAGGAGCTCAAACCAGTCAATCCTAAAGGAAATCAACCTAGAATATTCATTGGTAGGACTGATGCTAAAACTGAAGCTCCAATCCTTTGGCTACCTGATGCGAAGAGCCGGCTCACTAGGAAAGACCCTGAAGCTGGGAAAGACTGAGGGCAGGAGAAGAGGATGAAAGATGATGAGATGGATGAATGGTATCACCAACTTAATGGACCTGAGTTTGGGCAAGCTCCAGGAGATAGTGAAGGACAAGGAAGCCTGGCGTGCTGAAGTTCATGGGGTATCAAAGAGTTGGGCATGACTTAGTGAATAAACAACAGCAATGAAGTGCTTAGAGCAGTGGCCAGCACAGCTGTGACTACTGTTAGCAAAATACTCTGGGCCTATTGTCCCAGCACTCGAGCACAGCCAAGGGCATGATCTGACTCTCCAGCTCAGGCACCCACTGTAGCTCCCCAGCCCCACATTCCCCCGTGTGAGCTCAAGACTTCCTTCCTCCTCCTCCCGTGCTCACCAGCCGCTCGCCATCACTCTTTTACCCAACGGCCAGGACTAATGCCTGCTGTACATTCTGGATCCAAAACTCCAACCCTGCCCCTCCAATGAGCTTCCCTCAACACCAGGCCACCTCTTTGTCCTTGCTCAGCCCCGGTGCGCCTGCCGGCCAGTCCTGAAACTCCTGGGCCATACAGGAGGTAACGGCACAGGCTCTGGAATCAACTATATTGGGCTCTGAGTTCCAGAGTGAACTCTGGGTGACCTGGAGAAGTGACTACACCTCTCTCTGCTCTATTTCATTTGCAAAGTGGGGATTATTAGGATACTAACCTTATGAGGTAGCTGTAGGGATTATATCCTTTCAGATATGCAAATCATGTCCCTACAACTGGCATATTTCAAGTGTAAATACTAGTAGTTAACTTTTCAAATTATGGTTTTCTTTGGATATATGCTCTGGAGTGGGATTGCAGGATCATACGGTAGCTCTATTTTTTGTTTTTTAAGGAACCTTCATACTGTTCTCCATAGTGGCTGCACCAATTTACATTCCCACCAGCAGTGTAGGAGGGGCCCCTTCTCTCTACACTCTGTCTAGCATTTATTATGCGTAGACTTTTTGTCGATGGCCATTCTGACTGGTGTGATGTGAAGGATACACGCAGCCCAATGTTCACAGCAGCATCATTCGCAACAGCCAGGATGTGAAAGCAACCTAAATGTCTATCAACAGAGGCATGGATAAAGAAGAGGTGGTACAGATAAGCAATGAGATATTACTCAGCCATAAGAAGAATGAAATAATGCCATTTGCAGCAATATGGATGGACCTAGAGATTATCATACTAAGTGAACTCAGAGAAAGACAAATATCGTATGATATCACTTATATGTGGAATCTTCAAATAAAAACCCGATACAAATGAACTTATATACAAATCAGAAACAGAACCACAGACATAAAAAGAACAAACCTATGGTTACCAAAGGGAAAGAGTAGGGGAGGGACAAATTAGGAGTTTTGAGGGTTAACATATACATACTACTATATAAGAAATAGATAACCAACAAGGACCCACTGTATAGCACAGAGAACTATACTCAAAATTTTGTAATAACCTACAACAGAAAAATATTCAAAAAAGAACACATAAATTTATATATATATATATATATACACACACACATACACACACACATATATATGAAAGACTGAGTCACTTTGTGTATACCTGAAGCTAACTGTGAGCCAACTATGCTTCGGTAAAACCAACAGTCAGCTAACGATTACTGTCCGTAACAGTGGCTTCTCCGTCTGTGACTGAAGGGCTAGATTTGCCTGTGCGCAGTCAGGACACTGACATTGGAGGCAGACGCTGAAGGGCTCCGCCGAGCAGGGGCAGGGGCCCCCAAGACAGAAGTCCGGCCCAGCCGCGGCACAGTGCCCACTCTTCTCTGCCGCCCCCAGGCACCCACTCTCTAATGGCTTTTCTCCTCTGCGCTCCTCTGTTTCCTTTTGTATATTTTAAATCCCACTTCTTGGCTCCCAGCCCCAGGCAGCTAGAGGGAAACAATTTGAGGGGGAAATTCCTTTAACTGTGAAGACACAACACGAACCAGGTCAACTCTGCAAGATGAAAGCCCAGCGGTGGGAATCAACAGAGGGCGGCCTTCTGGGGGAGCAGGGGGAGGCTTTCGACCTCCCCTTTCTTTATGATCTTTTCTGAAGAGCTTGTTTCGATTCTGTGGTTGCCATGATACAGGAGCATCAGGTGGCGTTTCTGAGAGGCCACGTGGAGGACTCTTTGTATCAGTTCCACTGTGCGGCAAGAACACAGAGGGTGGCCAAGCTACAGGTCTAGGCTGGGGGTGAGTGAGGGAAGGCGGAGAGGGGCATCCAGGGATCTCAGGAGGAGGCAGGAGGGCCCTGGAGATCTACAATAACAGCCACAGGGAGCCCACGCAGGGTCGTTCGACCATTCATTCTGACATGCTGTGCGATCTACAGAAAGATTCTCTGCCTCTCTGAGCCTCAATCTCTTTGTCTGTCCAAAAGGAAAATAACACATGCCTGAACAACCTCGTGAGGGGGACAAAACGGAAGTGATGAAAACAAAAGCGGATCTTTGCTGAGTTGTCTATTATACAGCATGCATCATCTCATGTAATCTTTATGACACCTCGTGTTATGGATGAGAGAGGACAGACCCAGAGAAGTTGACTGACTTGTCTAAAGCCACACAGCCTGGAGGAGGAAGCTGTTACATAACTCCATTCACACTTTGTCCTAAGCTCAGTTTACAACAGCAGGAAATTTCAAACACTTCCACGACACCACCCAGCTCCAAGAGCGCCACCAGTCATCAATTCACATTAATTATTATACCAGTCATTCACAACACCCCTGTAAGGTAGGTACTGCTATTATGCCTATTTTTATGAATCAGGAAATGAGGGTTATTTAGGCTCAGTTGCAGTGTTCTTGCTCTCAGCACAAAGAGCCATAGGGCCACTCCAAGAGAGGTTATTGCAGCTTAGTTTATAGTAACACCAGATCAGAAGAACATAGATCGATACCCATCAATATTGGATGGGAGGAGTGACTTGTATTATGTCTGTACCACAGCACATTCCCTACCTGTTAAGAAGCATGGTATAAACCTACCTGTTAACATTGTGAATAAGTCCCAGAAGCATGATATTGAGAGGCGAGTTTAAGTCATGAAAGCGTACTATGAATATAATGTTTATGTCAAGTCTGGAAACTAGACTAAGCATAGTGTATGAATAGTCCCATGGGGAGTAAAAGTCAAAAAATAAATCAGGATACAGTGGTTACCTTAAGGCAAAAGCGGGAAGGGGACGGATTCAGGAGGACACTGCTGCTCCATATCGTGTGCGTGTGCTCAGTCACTCAGTCGTGTCCAGCTCTTTGCAGTTCCAAGGACCTACGTAGTCCATCAGGCTCCTCTGTCCATGGAATTTTCCAGGCAAGAATACTGGAGTGGGTTGCCATTTCCTTCTCCAGGCGATCTTCCCCACCCAGGGACTGAACCCACGTCTCCTGCATTGTAAGTAAACTCTTTATTGACTGAGCCACCAGGGAAGCCCACTGTACCGTATTAATAAATTTTATTTCTTATTTTAAAATGTCAGAAGAAACAAACAAATGTGCTTTGAAAAGTTTAACGGCCCTGGACCACACGGAACACTGCAAGTAGATGGGAGGACGCCTAAGGGCCCCTCACAAGGAGTGGGCGCAGCGATGTTTCATGCCATCCTTCACCCCCACCCCAACAAGGCAGGCAGCTGCCCTCGCCCGTCCGTACAGTCTCTCCCTGTTTTCCCCAGCTCCGAACCAGCCAGAGAAGTGCTCTCTACTGCCAATCGAGGACCAGGCCACTCACTTGCTCAGAGCCCCTCAGGGCCCTCCAAGGGCCATCTAGGGAAAGTTTGAAGGGCTGCCTCCAAAACCTTGGAAGACAGTCAACTCCCTCCTCCCCTCTTGTCACGGTTGAGTGTCTGTTCACAACTCACTTGTAAAATCGAAGGTAAACTTCAGCCCTTTTCATTCAAAACCAGCTCACAGTCACCTTTTGTTTGGATAAAACAAAAGGACGCGATGGCCCTGTCCTCTCATTTAGGCCTCAGACTTCCCTCCGTTTCATCTGCACCTCTTGCCCTCTCTACTCTCTTCCCCACAAGGCTTCAAGACCAAAAGACGGTAGGCAGCAAATACACCCCAGATTCCTTCCACTGGCTCTTCCCAGAATCACCAGAAAGATGCAAGAAGGTTGAGGTGCGTGTGTGTGCGCACGCGGACACAGGTGCTCACACACGGTACACATTAAAAAATAAAACTCTAAAATTCTTTTCCTGTTTATGACTCCATATCTGTTTTTAATAGAGTTCCTATGTACAATATATGTCAAATACATATCTATGTACATAGGAAATGCCGAGACATTTTTGTGTACGTATTTTAGACACCCAAGGCTCTCTGCTCGCCAGGAACAAAGCCCCTGCCTCCAGACCTCAGTGTTCCCATCTGTGAGGTGGCAGACTTGCTGCCCCCGCCCCCCACTTGCAGCTCTGACAGTTTATCTGAATTTATCTCATACATGGCAAGGAGAAAACACCTATTGTGCATGCTCCTGCTGCTGCTAAGTCGCTCAGTCGTGTCTGACCCTGTGCGACCCCCTGGACTGCAGCCCACCAGGCTCCTCCGTCCATGGGGTTTTCCAGGCAAGAGCACTGGGGTGGGAGCCACTGCCGGCTCCCTACTGTGCATAGTTTATCCTAACTGCTGCCCTCCCTGTCTGCACCCTGGCCTAAAATCCCATCCTCTATGACCCCATCCACTGTCCTCTTTAAAAGTATACTTGCCCATCCCCCAGGATAAGGATCCCTAGTTCTCAGCGTGGCGGTCTGCACCCCAGGAGATGGTTGGCTGTTTGGAGTCACAACTCGAGGGTGTTACTGACGTCTACTGGACAGAGGCCAGCAGTGCAGCAAACAACTTGAACGCACAGGACAGGCCCACGCTCAGCCGCTCAGTCTTGTCTGACTCCTTGTGGCCCCCAGACTCTGGCCCATCGTGCTCCTCCGCCAATGGAATTTTCCAGGCAAGAATACCAGAATGAGGCACCATTTCCTACTCCAGGAGATCTTCCCAACCCAGGGATGGAACCTGCATCTCCTGCACTGGCAAGCAGATTCATTACCACAGAGCCACCTGGGAAGCCCCCAGTAGGTCCCGGGACCCACATCAGGAGAGCTAAGGTTCAGAGGCCCACCCTAGACTGAAGGCAATGGTTGAATTTTTTTATACTCTCTAGACTGGGGGGTCCCCAGCCTCCAGGGTCCCTGGTGATCTGAGGTGGAGCTGATGTAACCATAATACAAATAAAGCACAATAAACATAATGCATTTGAATCATCCTGAAACCATCCCCCGCCCAGTCAATGGAAAAACTGTATTCCATGAAACCAGTCCCTGGTGCCAGAAAGGTTAGGGACCGCTGCTCTAGAACTGGAAGTTTAAAAGAGACAAACACCTTTGTTCCTGAGCAGCTAGGCACTGGGGTCTGAACTCTTCGCTTCGGAGGACCTGTCGCTGAACAAGTCACAAGCACTGTAGAATGTTAAGGCCACAGAGCCGTGAAGAGGCAGGGCTCGATCTCACCCTCTGATGGGTTCTGGAGTCTGTGCTCTGGAAGGACTTGTGGGGGATGGTCACCACTTCAAGGAGGAGGGGAAGGAGGGATCCTTCCCAGTTCAGGGAGCAAGATGAGCTTTGCACCCCGCTGCTTGACCTTCCTAGACTGCCAGTCTTCACCTGGACATGACCAGTTTTAAGGAGGTTGTCTTCTTGGCCACACCTGATCTCTGGGCTGGGCCACCCATTCATTCCTTCCTCCTTCCTTCATGCATTCAATATCTATCAAGCCTCAACTGTGTGTGGGCTCTTGAATACACAGAATGCAAATCTGACCTCCTCCCTGCTCTTAGGGGAGACTTGAGTCTAGGATGGAATGGAAATGAAGTAAGGAATAAAAGAAAGGTAAAACCACACCGTGCTTAGGCCTTTGTTAGACAGATGAGGGACTTCCCCAGCAGCACAGAGAATAAGAATCTGCCTGCCAAAGCAGGGGACATGGGTTCGATCCCTGGTCTGGGAAGATCCCACAGCCCATGGAGCAATTAAGCGTGTGAGCCACAGCTACTGAAGCCCACCTCTTGAGCCTGGGCTCCTCAACAAGAGAAGCCATGGCAGTAAGAAGCCCGCACACCATAACAAACAGTAATCCCCGCTCACCACAAGGAGAGAAAGCCCACGCAGGGCAACAAAACCCAGTGCAGCCAAAAATAAATAATTTTTTTAATTAAAAAAAAAAAAAAGACTAGCTCTCAAAGCTTTTGTGAGTCATGATTAGGGTCTTTATCCGGAAGGCGACAGGGGGCCATGGCAGGTTGAAGCAGGAGAGTGTCACAATTGGGGCTGCATTTTTGAGTGGATTCCCTCTGCTGTGTAGAGATGGGGCTGACCGGGCAGAAGGAACGCAGAGGGACCTGTGAGGAGGCTGTTGGGATTGTGTGAACAGGAGAGGATGTGCTTGGATCCGGGAATTAGTGAGTAGTGGGTGCTGCTGCTGCTGCTAAGTCACTTCAGTCGTGTCCAACTCTGTGTGACCCCATAGACGGCAGCCCACCAGGCTCCCCCGTCCCTGGGATTCTCCAGGCAACACTGGAGTGGGTTGCATTTAACAGAAATTCAAGAGGTCAAAGGGTGATGGAAATTCAGGAGACCAACCCTGGGACATCACATACCTGTTTTGTTTCCAGCATCTCCTCAGGGCTGCTCTGCCAAAGCTTCCTGATGCCCAAGTCCGAAGCCCATCAACTCCCCCCTTCCCTACGGGACCAAACGTTTGCCTTTAGGAGGACATTGCTGCGGCTCTGAGGTGGGCCTGCCCTCCAGCCCAGGTTCCCGGCACGGCCTGTCCAGAGGAGCCGTGTGAAACGCCTCCCAGCCCCATCAGCCGGCATCAAAGGCCCCAGTGAGGAGGAGGCGTGGGAAGGACTATTTTAGGCTCCTTATTTTTAAAGCCGGGGTCAGGGCGCTCCTCCCCTTAGCATCTCCAGGACTGGAAGCTTCCATGGGCACCCCCTGACCTCCCACTGGCCCAACACCAGAGAGAGACAGGAATGGCTGCAGGGCTGCCCAGTGACCACGGGCAGCCGGAAAAGGGTCCCTCAGAATGGGGGTTCGGAGCATGGAGGTTCAAAGGCAGCCAGAGTCCTGGGTTCTGACACCAGCTTTTTCACTTTCTCTTGCTTTTAAGAGTGGCCTTGGGCAAGTCATTCCCTCCGCTGCGACACTCAGTTACTCCTCTGTGAAACAGGAACCACCCACAGGTTAGGGTTAGGGTTAGGGTTAGGGTTAGGGTTAGGGCCGAGTTAGTCACCTGACCTGTAACAACCTGTAGCTGCCCTGCACGCCGTGTTTCCAATCAGAGCTCGGGGTGGGGTGGGGGGCAGCCCTGAGGACGGTGCTCTGCTGCCACCTGGTGGCTGAGAGGGGAAGTGTCTCCTGGAGGCCGGAAAGGAGAAGCGTGGGCTCTGAGAGGATCAAGGGAGGGGTCCACGCGGAAGGAGGGGGAGGGTGGGGGACAGCGCACAGCCCCCCTGTGTCAGACGGACGAAGAGGGGGAGGAGGGTGCAGGGGAAAGACAGGGATTGAACGGGGAGATAGAGACAAAGGGAAAAAAGAAAAAAACAGACGGAGAGTTAAAAGACAGAAAGATGGAGAAAGCAGCAGAGGCACCAGCAAAAATAAATACAGGTCCCAAGAGAGACAGAAGGGAGGGAGAGATAGGGACTTGCCTGGTGGCCCAGTGGCTAAGACCCTATTTCCAAATAAAGTCGCATTCTGAGGTATCGGGGGTTAGGGCTTCAACATATGAACTTTGAGGGAGGAAAACAATTCAACTCAAAATCACCACCATGATTCACTCCATAACCACCACCACCAGCTACTTCCATCCCCCGGGAGAGGAACCTGCCTGCGGCAGGGGCTGTGCCTGCCTTCCTTCGTAGCCCCTACTCTGCCCATTCCGGGAACAAAACAGGTACTCGGTGACTGTTGGGTGAAGACTGAATGAACAAATCGAAGCTGGCAACATTTATTAGTTCCCACCTTCATGGTAATTAATCTCTTTAGCTCATTCAATAGGGTTTCCCATTTTTCTAGATTTGAGGAAATGATTTTATATGGAGATATAAAGGGGCAAGCTTATCTAAAATGTCCTTGAAGAAGAAGGATGATTTAGGGCAAAGGGTAGGACAGGACTGAGCAGGCACGCACACATAGGCACATGCACACTGCAAGATTTATTACATAGCAATGGCTATTAACATAATATCGTAAGAACAGAGATGCACAAATAGAATAGGAACAGGATAAAAAGACCCCCCAAACAGACCCCCTGAATATGTGACGATTTACTACGGGACAAAGAGGCAACTTTGTGCCACAGTGAGGGGAAAATGGACTTCTCAATAAATTACTCCAGGACAACAGTGATCCAAAGCGGGGGAAAGAGAAATCAAAAACGAACAATTAGGTCCCTGCCACAGACTATACACAAAAATCAACTCCAGGACAACTGAGAGCTTAAATGGGAAAACTTTAAAACCTGTAGGGAAAAAGTTTGGAGAATATATTCATGACAAATGGGGCAAGAATTTCTTAAAGAAGACACGGCAGGCATGGCAGATACAAACCATAAACGCGCAGACTGATGTTAAATCACATCAAAATTTAAAACTACTACATCAAAAGACAGCAAAGACAAAGGAAAAAGAAGCTGCTCTCTGGGAGTGGGTATTTGTACTACAGAAGACCAACCAGTGTTTAACATTTATATAGACAATGCCTGGATTATCTCGTCATTCTTGCTATAACCCTGTTAGGGAGACACTATTTTTTCCCCATTTTTCCAAGTAGGAAGGCTCTGAGGTCCCATGACTGGGCAGGGCTCCAGAACAGCCAAGTGAATCCAGACTCATAAGATGCAGGAACCCAGCCCTCAGCTGCAACACTAAGTGACCACCCCAACCAAGGCATGAACAAAGGGACCCCAGAACACACACACACACACACACACACACACACACACACAGACGGGTCTTCGTGACCTCTCTCCCGGATGGGGGTGGGCGTTACAGGGTTTGGGGCTCCTCTGGGCAGATTTAAATAAACTCCCAGGTTCAAGGTGATAAGGCAACTCTGGGAACGGCAGGCAGTGGGTACCTTTTTAGGGTCTGGAAACTATCACGTGCCCTGTATGACTGTGCTTGGCAACCACACAAGGACTCAGAGGTCAGCCAAGCCAGTCACTGGGGGGGCAAAGGGGGCCGTAAGTCAGGTGAAGAAGCAGAGGCTCAGAGAGGCTGGATAGGGTGCCCCAGGTCACAGAGCTAAGCAGCTGCAGAGCTGAGAAGTCTCAGTGAGGTTGTCCCACCCCTCACCAAGTCACTTTCTGGATCTCTCGTCATTCTGTGTCTGCCTTACACACACACGCATGCACGCACGCAGCACCCTGGCTTCCACAGGCGATAAAAAGACGCTGCCTCAGGTAAGTTGCAAGTCACACTTTATTCACTCTCCAGGATGTCTGGTGGGATGCTGGGCAGAGGCCAGCCCCTGGGAAGGAGGCGAGGGAGGAGCACTAGCTGGAGGGGTGGAAGGCGCCCCGCTGGTGCCACTGCATGTCCCGGATGCGGCGCACGGACTGCACCTGGGGCTGGGGGGCCCCGAAGTCACCGCTGTCCTTGTAATCGCCCTTCTCCAGCAGGTACTGCAGCCCGCGGTAGCCGGGGTACTGGTAGCCGACCCACCTGCAGGGCCAGAGGTTGGGGGAGGGCACGTGGGGAAACAGGAGACGCAGATGGAGAGAGAGACGAGGGGGATGGCTCAGCCACTAGGAAGGGTGGGCCTCCCAATCATCCCACACTACCTGGGTGTTGAGCAGAGCACCACCACCCTTCCCGGGTCCAGCCTCTGCTTTCTTCCTCCCCTTGACGCGGAGCTCACTACCTCCAGAAGCAACTATTTTTTTAAGATTTTTTTTAAGTGGACCATTTTTTTAAAGTCTTTACTGAATTTGTTATACTACTGCTTCTGTTTTATGTTTCTGTTTTTTGGCCCTGAGGCATATGGTATCTTAGCTCCCTGATCACACATCAAACCTACACCCCCAGCATTGGAAGACTAAGTCTTAACCACTGGACCACCAGGGAAATTCCCAGATGCAGGCCTGGCACTGGGATCAGAGGAAGCGGTGATCTCAAGCTCACTTAAGCTTAGAGTAAGACAGGCCTCTTACCCAATCCCCAGCAAGGACAAAGGGCAGGAGCAAAGGTCCCAGGACCCCTCCGTGATCCTGCCACCATTTGAAGCCATCACCATTTAGGGGGTCACTCACTGGGCACCTGAAAACTGTTCCAGTCTTCTCCCCAGGAGGCATCACACAGGCCTGGCCCCCACGAACCTGCCTGGCCAGCCCCTGTGGACACCTCCAGCTCTGCCTCTCACACTCACTCCAGCCACTGTATCTCTGCAGCCCAGCCACTCTGTCCCTTGCAGACCCCAGGGGACTCACCAGGCTCCTCCCACCACAGGACGCTTGCACATGCCATTCTGGCTGGAGCATCCTTCCTTCTCTTTACCTCTACAGTTCCTACTTTCTTGAGACCTCAGCTCAAGAGCCCCTTCTTTAAGGAAGGAGACTAGGTTTGCATGGATTCCTAATTATGAACAGTTGCCTCCAACCAGACCTTTAGCTACACAAGACCGAGGCCAGGTCTCTTTAACCTACCTTGAATTACTGATCACCTATCATGGTGCCTGGCATATGACATCACTTGACAAATTGAACCAATGGATGAGTAAGTGACCGGGCTCAGGAATACAGAACTGTGCACACTCTAAGAGTTTGACAAGCCCCAGAAAGCCAGTATATACTGGGAAACTAGTGCTCTTCGGGGGAAGAAAAAGTTTTGTTTGTAACACTTTCCAATCTCTGTGGTGTACATAGGTCTACAATGGCTTATTTCAAGTTACCAATGATTAAACAACTGGCTCACATTAAATTCTGAAAAGTTAAGTCAGCTTTTGCAAGCTGGTACAAGTTGGCTCAGGCAAACCACTGCCCAAAGTCCATCTTCAGATTCTCCACAGAATCCACGTTTTTCACAGTGAGAAATTCCCCAATGATGGTGACTGAGGTTTGTGTGCCGAAGAAATATAATATGGTGGAGAACGACCCCTCCTATTTCCAACCTCAGGAATGCATGCAGAGAAAGGCCAGCATGTGCTGCGCTTCCTGTCTCTCTCAGCTCTGTAAAGACCCCTCGATTCATTCCTAGCCTTCTGATCTCCCCCCACCCCCCTCCTCTGCCTTACCCTGCCCCCACCCAACATTTACTATCCTGCTCTTCGGAGTTGAGGTTAAGGCCACGATTTCTCTCTTTCAAAAGCAAGGTGTTGCCCAAAAGGCAGGTCAGGATGAAACAGGGACTGAAAGCCACGTGCAGGCGTCTGATGATTTCAATGCCCATTTTCCAATGGGAAGGCAGGGGTCGGGAATGTACAAGACCCCCAGAGCTCGGGGCAGAGCAGGGCTCAGCAGCTCAGAGTCTGGGCTCCTGGGGCAGGGCGAGCCAGGGCTGGGTGTGTACTCACGTGCCGCTCTGCACCCGCACGGAAGACACCTTCTCCTGGTAGCCATGGGCATGGAAGCTGGGCACGTCATCGTCTATCACCTCCATCTTCTTCCCCGTGAAGTTGGGGTTCTCATACAGGGTGATCTTGTGTTCCTGGCTGTCCTGTGGATGGGGAGCAGGGGGGTGGGAATGTGGGCGAGGGCACCCAGGGTGCCCTGGAGTTGGGACCAGCACGCTCCGCCTGCAGCCGTCTGCCCGAGACCCCTACCACTCGAGTGTCGATGACATTGGCCAGCCACAGTGGTCATTCTACTGGGCTACCTTCATGTAGCAGTCACTCAGCTTCTACACTTTGGGGAGTACTTGACTCTGAAATGGCATTTTTCCCTCCCACAGCCTCAACTCCCCTTTTTAAAAATAAATGGTAACCATGATACATACATATGCATAGGCATATCGTGCCTCTAGTAGACACAATATTTTGGCTTTCCTTCACCTCCACATATCTTCCCATTCTCCTGTTCCTCTGACATTCTTCCTCTCCATCTAGCATTCTTTCTTTAAGCTACTCTTGGCTCAGACAGTAAAGAATCTGCCCGCAATGCAGGAGACCCAGGGTCGATCCCTGGGTCGGGTCAATCCCCTGGAGAAGGGAATGGCTACCCACTCCAGTATGCTTGCCCGGAGAATTCCATGGACAGAGGAGCCTGGTGGGCCACAGTCCATGGGGATCCCAAAGAGTCAGACACAACTGAGCGCTATTTGGCAGATGAAAAAACTGAGACTCAGAGAAAGTGACTTGGCCAAGGTCACACACACAGCCAGAAGGACTAGAGTCAGCAGAGGAACTCAGGTCTGTAGAATGCTAAGTCCAATGTTGTTTGATTTGGCATCAAGCAGCGGGGAAGTAGGCTGGGCTGGGAGGTTTGGGAGTGTAACTGAGCAACACTGGTCCCTTAGCCCTCGCAGACCACACACCAGGAAGAATCAGGATCCGAGAAGCTCTGAAAGGTCACAAGGGCATGAGCTATGAACAAGAATAAGCTATCTTCTCCTCCACCCCCAAACCCAGAATTTCTCTGAGTATTTACAGCAGCAATCATTAGGGAGCAATTGCTCTGTGACAGGAGTTGCACAGACCGGAAGAGCACTGTCCACGTAGACTAGAATGTGAATGGCACCCCATGGAGCATTTTGAATGAAGCCTGAAGCCCCTGAAGTTGTGCACTGTGGCCACGCTCAGGCTACGCCGTAGATACTAATAGCCCCACTTTGCAGATGCAGAAACTGAGGCTCAGGGAGGTGAAGTGACTTATGCAAGGTCACGGCCGGGGGCATGATGCCAGACAGGAAGGCTCCTTCCTAGTCCCTAGACCTCTGGCTCTAAGCAGGGCAAAGAGAGGAAGACGATGAGGGACGGGGGCTCACCACTTTGATGGGCCTCAGGGAGCTGAGCGAGTCCGTCCTCCGACTGCTGGTCCACGAGTCCCAGCGGGGGTACTCACCCTTCTCAAACACGAACTGCTCCCCTTTGCAGTTGGCCTGCTCATAGCCCACCCAGCTGCAGTAGAGACACAGAGAGACAGCAGGTCAGGCTCACTCCAGACTTCCTCTGGTGGGACCCTGGCTCCTCCCTTGGGCTCCAGAGTTCACAGTTTCCCAGCTCATCACAATGAGCAGCAGCCTTATCTAAACCGAAGCACAGTGAATCCAAGGGCAGTGTCACCTCAGTTATTCAAAACCCAGCACCATGCTGGCTTCAATCATCTGGAACACAATCAAGAAATACAAAGGAAGCCTAAAAGATGACCCAGCAACAAGCACAGATGTTCAGAATCCATGTCCTGGGGCCAGTGGTATACTGGTGAATTAACAAGGAGCTCTCAAAAACAAAACAAATCCAGCTTGCCAGTTTCCATGGACGTGGCCAATTTCAAGCCCTCCATGTGACATCACTGCACACGGAGTTGGGAACAAATGTGCCTGGTTGGCTTTCACCACTGAGAACAGACTCCAGAACATCACTGCTTCTCAAGCTCACACACCTTGTTCATACCCATTCTCTCTGGGTCTGTTTCCTCTTTTGTTGTTGATGGTGGTCTCTGGACTCATTTTGTACAGACAGAACACCAACAGTCTTAGATCCACTAGGAGAGAAATAGTACCTTAAAGGGAAGGACTGCCTGCCAACAGGGCATGGCTAATAGAGGAAAGGGCATAGTCAGAAAAAGGCGGCATGGTTTCATGATGCCTGGTGTTTGGGGGCGGTTCATCGCAGAGGCTAACAATCAAGCCTGGCACAGTAACCGCTGTTCGGGACAGCGATCTAAGTCCTTAAGAGAAAGGGAGATGGTGTTTCTTGCTGCTTTTAGAAGAGGATGCCTGCCCTCTTGATCTGGCAATTCTGCTTTTAGGTCACGTGTCCTTAGAAAACATTTGTCAAGAACTTGCAGACATATGGGTAAGAATGTTCATCATGTTGTTGTTTATAATATCAAATAACAGAAACAACTTACACAGCCAATTGGCAGGGCCTGGTCGAGGAAACTGGGTAATATTCTGTAATGTGATGTTAAAAAGGCATGAAAAATAATGAGCTAGAACACAGGGACTCAAACTTAACCGGATAGAAACATCACTAGGCGGGTTTGTGCAATACAGATTCCTGGGCTCCAGACCCAAGAGTCTGATTCAATGGGGCAGGGAGGGGGCCCAAGAACATGCACTTCGAAGCCTCCCTCTTCTGTGACTGAGGCAAACAGCTCTTTCAAAAACATCGACATAAAATGCTCCTTAATGACACAGAAAGAATTTGAGATATCTTGCAAAGTTTTCAAAATGAGTTATAAAACAGTTTGTAAAGCATGATCTGACTTCTGATTAAATGTATTTCTAATATGTATTTGGTGAAATACATACAGAGAAAAATCTAAGTATATACAAACAAAAGTCAAAATCTTCATGGTTACTTCTGAGTAGTAAGATTAGAGTCATATGGGGTTTTTTGCACTAAGCCATTTCTCCTTAATGTTAAACAATGAACAATAAAAGTATCAAAGATAAATTTTTAAAAAGAAAGCAGAGAAGTGTAAAGTCTATTTGAGAAATTCTGCCATCCAAATACTAAAAAAAGAAAATCAGATGTTGTTCTTCAATGGTCTAAACCTCGGCCGTCCATGAAGACACGGTCCTAGGCAGGCTGGTGTCCTGAGTGCGTCAGGTTAGTGGGGCTGGGTGGGGCCGTTCCTTTGGCTGTGTCGTCCACCAGCAGACTCTGATTCAAGCAGGGTCTTCACTCTCTGCAGAATGCCCTGTGAACCCTGAGGTGTGGGGCAGGTCACTCAGGACCCACACCAGACTCACTGACCCGCTGGTTGGGTGTCACTGGTGGCCACCTGATTCCGGAGGCTCTTGCAAAGAAGGAACCATTGGGGAACCACAAAGACAGGACCCTGAAGGCTGTGCTCAACTATGTGACCTGAGCATGGCTCTGTCCGACCAGACCAGTCACCTCCCCTTCTTTCTTGGGTATGGGGTTCCAAGCCTGCTGGCCCCCAAATGTGTCAGCAAGTCTACTAAGACCAAGTTATCATCAGGAACAGGGAAGGGAGGGATGGACGCAGAGCTGGGACATCCAGCTTTAGACCTCCCAGCAGAGTGAGGACAGTCCCAGGGTCAGAGACGGGCAGCTCTGCCGAAGTCCATGGGAGTCACCGTGTCCATCTCCCTGCCTCAAGGAAGTGGCTGACCTGGGTGTCAGGCTTTTCACACGGGCTCCGTCCCATCATCCCCAGGAGGACACAGTTAGACTTGTCCTACAGAGGAGGAAACTGAGACCCAGAGAGGGAAGTTCCTGGTCCAACAGCACAGAAGTGGTGGAACCAGGGTTTGAAACCGAGCTCTCTGTCTGACTTCAAAACTCAAGCTCTCTCCGAAGGCTGCCAAGACCCCAAATCCTGGTCCCCTGATCGCACAGTCTAGAAGCTCAGGACAGATCCCTCCAGCTCCACAGTGCGGCTGCCTCACCCGGCAGCCCCTGACCGATGAGGCCCTCCCCCTGCCCAGGTACATACGGTCCAGCCTGCACCAGGACGGAGCCCGCCTTCTCCACGCCAGTCTCTTTCAGGTTGGGGCAGGGCCCATTGAGCTCATGCGAGTGACCCTGGAAGTTCTCCTGCTCAAAGATGATGATCTGCAACAGGAGGAGAGAGTCAGACCCTCATCATGACGGGGAAGAGGGAAGACAGGGCAGTGGGGTGGGGAGAGGACTCAGAGAGCCTCAAAGGATGCTGAAGGGTTCTGTGCTTCGAAATCACAAACCAAACACAGAGTCCAATAGTCCCAGCTCCAGTGACGGCCGTGAGGCCTTGAGGCAGCATTTCACCTCTCTGAGCCTCAATTTCCCCGTCTGTAAAATGGGAAATAAAGACAGAACCTACCTCGTGGGGTTGTTGGAAGGATTCAGAGGAGCACAGTGGTTAGTATACCATATTTGCTCTGCGTGTGGGAGGGGTAATCATATTAATTAAGGGACATGCTGTAAGGATCCCAAGTGGGTGGGTGGCAGAGCTGAACTTGCAGCCCAGGCCTGTCTGATGCTGTCTCCATCAGAGCACTGTTCTGGTGCCACTGGTCTGTGGGCCAGAGTAGGAATAGCAAGATGCTAGGTAAGCCATGCTGCTCAAGCTTCTCCTGCCCTTGTCAGTACCACCCTGCACCCACACTTCACCCATAAAACTATGCACACCCATGCCTTTTTCTTAAGCCCTCATAGGTTCTGAGC
Organism: Bubalus kerabau; assembly: GCF_029407905.1. Classification (NCBI taxonomy): domain Eukaryota; kingdom Metazoa; phylum Chordata; class Mammalia; order Artiodactyla; family Bovidae; genus Bubalus; species Bubalus kerabau. Next base: position 69,450,981 of record NC_073639.1, on the reverse strand, counting down.
TTTCCTCTCCCTCGGGATACCTCTTAAGAAGACTTTACCCCGCTTGCCTCATCTGGTCCTCTCATCAGCTCATGGACAGGCTGGCAGAATCCCCATCAGGAAAAATGAAGCTCGGCAAAATGATAAGACTGCCCGCAGCTTCATAGCCAGTGCTAACTGGGAAGCAGGTGGGGATAGGGGGCAGCTGCCACCTTTTATGATTGCAAAGAGAACTCAGGGTCAGATGTACTTCCCCTGGGAGCTGCCTCTGGCTGAAGAGCTGGGCTCAGGGCAGCAGGATCCCAGGAAGGGCAGCTGGAGAATCTATGTGCTCAGCACTGGCTGGGTCAACATGCCCCTCTCTCCCAGGCCAGGGATTAGCCACACAAAGCAGACAAAGCCAAGGGAGGGAGGCCCAGCAGGGCTCAGATTCCATGGGCTCAATTCAGGGTTGATGCTCACTGACTCGACCACGGATGGGTCAGGAGATCTGAGCTCCAGTATCTCCTCTGCTGCATCTAGCTGTGCAACCCGAGGAAGCCACACGATCGCTCTGAGCCTCAGCTGCCCCGACTGTGAAATGGGGAATCATGCTGACTTTGTAGGCTGAGAAGAATCCAGAACATGAGAGTCAAGGACTAGTGTGTTATGACCACCCTGGCCTGGGAGACAAGGGTTACAGGCTAAGGAGGGTGAAGAAGGACAGCCTCCCCATGGATCTGAAAGGCCTCAGAGAGCCCAGGAGCTCAGTATTATTATTGTTGTTGCTATTTATGCACAGATGGATGCTAAAATTTTATGTATTACCTAATCCTTTCAACTTGCACTGTCCAATTCAGCAACCACTAGATGTATATTGAACATACGCAACGAGTCTGAATTAAAATGTGCTGTTAGTTTCAAATACACATCAAATGTTGAAGATTTAGTATGAAAAAAAGAATGTAAAACAGTCCTCTAATAATTTCTCTACTGACTATACATTAGGATATATTGGGTTTAGTAAAATATATGAAAGTTAATTTCCCTTGTTTCTTTTTACTTTGTTAACATGGCTACTTGTTGTTCAGTCACTAAGTTGTGTCTGACTCTTTTGCGACCCCATGGACTGTAGTCTGCCAGGCTAGGCTCCTCCGTCCGTGGGATTCTCCAGGCAAGAATACCAGAGTGGGTTGCCATTTCCTTCTCCAGGGGCTCTTCCCAACCCAGGGATCAAACCTGAGCCTCCATCACTGTCTGGCGGATTCTTTACCACTGAGCCACCTGGGAAGCCCAACATGGCTACCAGGAAGTATTAAACTCCGTCAGTGGCTCCCATTTGAAATTGACTGGATGGCTGCTCCAAGCTTCAACCCCCCGGCCTTCTTGCTGCTCAAGCTCATCCAGCCCGCTCCAACTCCTGGCCCTCTGCACTCCCCATGCTCTCTGCCTGGAACACTCTCCCCTACCCCATTCCCCGATTTTCAATACTTCCTCACCTGACCTGGGCTTTTGCTCCAATGTCACCTCCTCTGAGGAGGCCTCCCTGACCTTAGCTAATATGTTCCTTGTTCACCCTGACTCTGAAGAACCCTACTTTTTTTGTTTCTTCCTAACACTTCTCATTACTTGAAGTTATGTATTTACTCGTTTATTTACTTATCTGTCTTCTAGAAAGTAAGCCCCTTTACTTTACTTCGGGGGCAGAATGGAGCAAGCTGGGTCCCAAGTCAGACAAAAAAGCAGTTCCAGGATGGACTCCATGCCCAGGGCCCCCGAAGCAGAGGGGGCTGAGCCTGTTTCTTTGCCTCTTCACAGATATCTTAGGCCCGAGTCCAACTCTCCCCATTTTTAGGAGGAACCTGAGGCTCAGAGAGGTCAAGTGACTGGTCCAGGTCACAGAGCAGGTGTGGAGTCTGGAAGCCCACCCCTCCACCCATTCACAAGCCCCCTCTTAGACTGGGCTGAGGGTTCACCCCAGCTTTGGGGACCCCCTTGGGCAATGGGGTTCAGGGTAAGTCGGAGAAAATTGAGTCTCCAGAGTCAGAAATATGCTAGCTATGGGCTGGGAAGGGGCCTTCTGAATCAGCACCCTCCTCCACTGTGCAAGCTGGGGAGAATGTGGCCCGGAGAGAGGGACCCCAGAAAAGGAGCCACCAAACCCAATTTATAGAAGGGAAACTGAGTCTTAAGAGACTGTGTTTGCCACCCTGTGCCCTGACGTGGTACCCACCTTGGGGTTGAGGGGCTGCGGCTTGCCCGCTTGGGTCTGGTGATCTGAGGCCATGGCGGGCTGTCTCGTGCAGGAGTAACCTGGAAGGCACGGGGGACGCAGCAGTGAGGACCCCTCAGGCCCTCGGCTCCCTCACTGGGGGGCCCGAGCCCCGTCACTCCAGCCCCACATCCTATTCTGTGCCTCCCGCCTGGTTTCAGGTTCTCCGAGGGCAGAGGGGACGGCCAGCGTCTGCCTGAATGTTCGTCACTAGCTCTGCTTCTCTGTGTCCAGGCCGGCTCCGAAGGGGGACAAAGAAATGAGGTCTACTAAAAAATAAAGCGAGAAACTAGAACGTGACTGGGGACCCGCGTGGCCCCAGACAATTGATGCTACTACACCTCAATTTCTTATATATTAATCAATATTATGCAGAAATTCTTGAGTAAAAGAAAACACCATGGGCAGAGGAAACTCACGCCCTGGCCATGCTTGGCCAGGTTGTAGTTCCCAATCTGCAATCTCACAAAGTTCCCAGACTCCCTGTCCCTCACCCTCAGCTTCCTCCTTGACTCCCTCCCCACCACCCGGAATCCAGAAAGCTCCTCTCCACCACTGTTCCGCCCCCTACAACTAGTACACACGTCTATTACGGAGCTCAGGCTACAAGAAAGCAAAGACATGAGTATCACACAACTTCAGACATGTATCAGCAGCAGCAGAATTTCTTAATGACTGAGAACATCAGAAAAGTATGAACAGCGGTCAAGTCTCTCCTCCCTTCCCGCAGGAGGGGCAGAGAACCCAGCCTGCATCTTCCCAGTGAGGAGGGGAGACTGTTCCTTCTCCAGAGGTAACACCTGGCTTCCAGAAGCTCCTTCCACACCACAGCCCAGGCCAAGATGTTCTCCCAAAAGAGGACATTCAGCTAAACGGCTTGAGAGCCAAACAGCCCTTCTCCCCTAGGAAGCCAGCCCTCTGGGTCTGTCCCTGCGCCCAAGGCCCCACATTACTGCCCCCCACCATTGGCGCCCTCAGACTAAAGGTTAAGCTCAGTCGGTTCGGCTCAGGAGCTGCCTCTGCCACTTATCAGCATCAACCCCTGAGAAGGGTGTCCCCTCTGTGCCTCAGTTTCCTACTCTGTAAAATGGGGACGGGATGGCGCCTGGTCACGTCTACGGACAGCTTGGGACGATCCAAGTACAGAACAGAGAAAACCATAAGCACTCGGCAGCGCCTGGAACCCGCTCAGCGCTCAGTACACAGCGGCAAGTACAGCTTTACTAGAGTCCCTTCCAGCCAGCTTCAGTCACCTGTGGTGGGAGCTTCCTGAGATGTGCGGCTGCTTCCTGCCCCACGGCAGGACACAAAGCAGGTGTCCCATGGATGTTTGTGGGTGTGGAGAGAACTGACTCACCGCCCTAGACGTGAAGCTGAACCTTCCATGGGTTTATTCCTTCCACTCACAAACCCTCAGTCATATTCTTCTCTGCTGGCAAAATGAAGATGCTGACGGACCGTTTAGTATCAGTAAAGAGCATCGCCAAAGTACACGCTCCATGCCAGGCACCGTGCTGGACCACTCACCTACACTGTATCCGAGCCCCACGGCAAAGGAGGTTTTAGGACCCTGGCCTCTCTCCCCATTGAACAGAAAAGAAAACTGAGGCTCAGCACCTTGAGGTCTTGGCCCCAAAGTCACCTGGTCAGAAAGCGATAGCCTCTGGATTTGAACCCAGGTCTCCCACCTTTTCCATCAGGGAGCAGGATGAGAGCAAAAGGCAAGACGAGCAAGAGAGCCATTCTTACCAGTGACACCAGCCCCTGAGAGTGCCCGTGGAGCCTGCCGGCGGGAGGTGACATTTATACCTTCCCTAGAAGTGCCCGTGCCAAGACGGGTGACCGCTGCGTCCCCGTGGAAAGCGCGGGGAGAATGCAGGATTAAGCCCACACCAAAGGCCGGGTCAGCAAATGCCCACAGACATTGTGTCTCTGCACAATAATGTCATTAGCTTTCAGATTCGGCCGCGCCAGGGTGGTCAGGCGGTCGAGCAAGAACATGCCCGCTTTGCATGCATCAGCCATCCAGCTGCCAGGCCCAGGGGCATGCTGGGTTCACTGGTGTGGTCAGTTGAGCCCTGAGGGAGGCAGACAGAGGCAAATCTCAGTGACCCTGGTAGGAAAAAAAAAAAACACAACAAAAAACCAAGGACAGGAAGGTAGTTTGGCAGGGTCCAGCACCCATCCATCCATCCATTCAACAAATATTTATCAGTCATGGATTTGGTGCAAAGCTCTGTCTGAGGGGGCAGAGTCAGGGAGGGGACCTATCCGGGCCTGGACCATCCAGAAAGGCTCTGGGGGAGAGTCGAAGTCCTCAGAGATGGGGGGAAATGAGCCTGGGAAGCCGGGTTAGGAGGACAGCTCGAAGCAGAAGGGGACTGGGCACAACGCACTGTCGTGGTATTTCAAGAAGACTTGCAAACAGGTTAATGCATCTCCAGGGTGGCCTGAGATGGGCAGGGCCTGGGCTGGGCAGCCTGGGTGAGCAGAGGGCTGGCCAAGCCAGGCTGAGAGGGAATGCCACCCTGAGGCCCTTGACTTTCCCGCACCCGCTGTTCCTCAGTGGGGTGCCCTCAGGATCCTCAACCCCCATGGTTTAGAGAAGGCTCTCGATCCCCTCTGCCAGCCCCGTCACTGCCCCATGGGCACTTGGCCTTAACTGGCATGCACACCCTCTTTGTAGACCGTCTGTCCTGACCGAATCCAAGGTCAGGCAGAAGAGAGGGGATACCAGCGGGGCTTGGAGACTGGGTTGGAGTGAGGGGACTTGTTTGCCACAACTTCCATGCCCCCAGTACACACACACACCCCAGCCTCCCCGTGCTGTCTCTCTGTGTAGCACTCCTCACCACCTGATGTTACGTTACTCATTCACCTGCTGTTTTTACAATTGGCAGATAAGCATCATGAGGGCAAGGCCGTGGTCTGCCAGGCTGACCACCTATCGGGATGCACACCAAAGGTCTGTGAGCCTTGTCATTACTCAGCCTTAAGGCCAAAGAAAGAGTCAGAGACAGCGGCAGAGACATCAGTGGTTTACTGGACAGATGATCTTATCCAACCCGTCCTGGAGCCATGTGTGTCCAACAGGGAGCAGGACACGGCAGAAATCTCCAGCTACTCGGAGAAGGACGCGGCTGCCCTTTGTAGAGGGAAGAGACGTAGCTGGGCTCACCAGTTACTAGGGACCAGTGAAGCCCTGTAATTGAAGGATTGGGTGGTCACATGAGTAAAGCAGGGACTGGCCAAGCAGGAGATGGACAGGAAGCAAGAGAACAGCCATCTTGAGTGGCCTCACCATACATGTCTCCCCTACATCCTCCGTACAACCCTTACAACGCTGGTCTGCCCCTCTTCCCCGATATCCCTGGGGTCAGGTAAAGGGCACTGCAGTCAAACAGCACAAATGCAATCCAGATACCAGCAGCTAGGGAGCATCACCAGTAATCCAGGTGCTCATTGGGTCAATTTTTCTTTGAAGTCCAGCAGACAGCCACAACAGCATCTGGCTGTGGACCCAGCAATGAGGCCACCATTTTCGCCCAGTCTGTGAACAGATTCCCTCCACTCAGACCAAGGAAGAAACGTAAGGTGTTCAACAGGCACAACACAGGGACAGCCATGAAGCGACACACAGCGCCAAGCAGCTGCAGCGCTGAGGTAGCCTCACCTGCCCGCGTCTCTGTCCTGCCTGCAGGGCCGCACCGCCTGTGCACCCTCGGTCCCCACGGCAGCGCTGAACACTGGTTTAACAACAGACCATCACAGGTGCTGCTGTTTAGTCGCTCAGTCACGTCCAACTCTTTTGCAGCCCGTGGTCTGTAGCCCCCCAGGCTCCTCTGTCCATGGGATTTCCCAGGCAGGAATACTGGGCTGGGTTGCCATTTCCTTTTCCAGGGGATCTTCCCAACCCAGGGATCGAACGCGCGACTCTGGCATTGGCAGGCAGGTTCTTTACCACTGAACCACCAGGGAAGCCCATTTTCTCCAGTAGGCGTCCAGGTTAATTACTGTTGCAGCCTTAGGTGGGGCCACGGAGAGGAAAAGTGAAATCTGTAAACCCCTTTCTAATCCCATTCCTCGGGAGGCAACAAAGACAAACCAGAGGGACTTACCTGCCAGTCTCAGGCTCAACAGGGGGCAGATTCTGTGTCATGGGCAAAAGGCAAAAGGGAGTTCTTGGTTGACAATGATCCTTTGGTGTCAACAGTTGAGCTCAGATTGTGTTGACTATAGTCCTGGGTTATCATGGCACGGCACTGGGACGATGATCCTGGGATGCTCAGTGACAGTTCACAGGCTGGAGTCAGCCTCCTGGTCCACATGCTGAGAGCAAGCTCCCTTCTCAACGTTTAAGGGGTCTTTTCACAGTCTGGCAGCGGCTGAGTTTGCACAGCAGGTGGAAAAGCCAGTGTATGGTATTTTTAATGGCCCATTCCTGGACTTCATGGGCCTTAGTCGCAATCCATGTCCAAGGGGGTCCCGTAGGTCACACACAGCTGTTCTAGACCCCGAACAGGGGTTGTGGTGCTCGAAGACTCTGGTAACATTTTGTAACATCTCCCACCTGTTGTAACGCCTCGTAGCCGGCGTGTAGCCATGGTCCGGGCCCCTACATCGCTGCTCTGCCCCCTCCTGCGGCCAGGACTGGGGGGCAGGGGGGCGTGGTTTGGGGAGTAGGCTTGTCTTACCCGACCAGGTAACCCCCAAGTATGTGACAGATAATCCTCCCCTTTCGTCTGTATTCACCAGCCAACCCCGGACAGTCAGAGGAACCCCGAGCACAGAGCTGCCACCTTTAAACTGGAAAGAGACTCTGAGTTGAACAGGACACACTCAATCTCACGGAAGAGAAAGACGCCTCTCGTGGTGGTCAGCTACTCAGGGCCCCTCGTGCTAGTGGGCGCCACCTCAGGTCACCCCCTTTCCGTCCCCGTCCTTGCTTCCCGATGCCTACACACTCATGAGTTTCCTCAGCCTCTTACAACCGTTAGTGAGCCTTGCAGTTGCCCAGCCTTGAACCTGGAGACAGAGAGACGTCAACGGTTATGGGACAGGGGACCTCACACGGCAGGAGGAATGGGTCCTGAAGCAGCAGCCCCAATTCCTGCGACAAGACGCCAGCGCAACATGGCGGCTCTCCTCACCATTGGGGGAGGAAGGAGAGGGGCTTCCCTTGATTGGAGGAATCAATGTCACGTGGGCTCATTGGTTACCAGGGAAACCAGCCCCTTGGGCACGCCCCTCACAACCGCTCGGGTTAATAATCATCCAAGTGTTTCCCTTTAATAAACTAGCCCCTGGAGCTGTTCTGGCCTCAGGATTAGAACCATCCCTGGCTGGGGCAGAGGGTAGGCACGTGCACGGTCTCCTGTGTAGGTGCAGCTGAAGCGGGGGCTGGTGGAGCAAGGTAGAAGGGTACAGAGAACAAGAGAACAGCCATCTTGGTTTTTTAAGACTCTTTTGTTGTGGACCATTTTTAAAGTCTTTATTGAATTTGTTACAATATTGCTTCTGTTTTATGTTTTGGTTTTTTTACTGAGAGGCATGTGTAGGATCTTCGCTCCCCAACCAGGGATTGAACGTGCACCCCCCTGTGTTGGAAGGCAAAGTCCTAACCACTGGACTGTCAGAGAAGTCCCAAGAGAACCGCCACCTTGAATGGCCTGGCCACACACCATCATATCCCCAAAGCCCAGTGCAACACATAGTAGGGACTTGTTTTGGCTCCCTGGACTACCAAAACCAAGGGCCCCAAACTAGTGGGCAGAATTGGGGATGTAAAATGGTGCAGCCTCTGTGAAAACAGCACAGCAGTTCCTGAAAAATTAAGCATAGGGTTCCATGCATGTGCGTACTAAGCCACTTCAGTTGTGTCCGACTCTGCGACCCCATGGACTGTAGCCCGCCAGGCTCCTCTGAACATGGGATTCTCCAGGCAGGAATACTGGAGTGGGTTGCCATGCCCTCCTCATAGGATTCCCATGTGATCCAGCAATTCTACTTCTGGGAGTGAACCCATGAGAAGTAAACCGGAGACGCCAGCAGGTATTTGTATAATGCACCCTTGTTCATGACAGCATCATTCACAATGCCGAAAAGGTGGAAACAGCCCAAATGCTCACTGACAGTTGAATGGATCAACAAAATGAGCTCTAGCCTTACAATGGAATGTCATTCAGCCTTGAAAAGGAAGAAGATTCTGACACAGACTACAACCCGGATGAAACTTGAAGACATTATGCTAACTGACAGAAGCCAGGTACAAATACAGTATGGTTCCACTCAGATGAGATTATTAGTGCAGTTAAATTTAAAGACTGAAAGCAGGATCGTGGATGCCAGGGTCTGGAGGGAGGGGTGACAGGGGAATTATGATTTCATGAGTGCAGAGTTTCAGTTCTGCCAGATGAAAAACACCTCTGGAGATGGATGGTAACGATGATCGCAAGAGAACGTGAATGTATTTAATGCCACTAAAACGAATACTTAAAAGTGGCTAAAGTGGTAAATTTAATCTTATGACTGTTTTATCAAAATAAAAATAATGTTACATAAAGACTTCCAGAAATGTATTGTCTCATAGTTCTGGAAGCTGAAAGTCTTAAATCACCTTCTTTTTAAGATTTTTTAAATTGAAGTACAGTTGATTTACAGGTTGTGTTAATTTCCGCTGTAAAGTGATTCAGTTATACATGTTATATATATATATTTTTAAATATTGTTTTCCATTATGGTTAACACAGGCCATGGATTACAGCTCTGTGCTAACAGCAGGGCCTTGTTTATCTGTTCTACAGATAAAAGCTGCTGCTGCTAAGTCGCTTCAGTCGTGTCCGACTCTGGGCGACCCCATAGACGGCAGCCCACCGGGCTCCCCCATCCCTGGGATTCTCCAGGCAAGAACACTGGAGTGGTTGCCATTTCCTTCTCCAATGCATGAAAGTGAAAAGTGAAAGCGAAGTCACTTAGTTGTGTCCGACCCTCAGCGACCCCATGGACTGCAGCCCACCAGGCTCCTCCATCCATGGGATTTTCCAGGCAAGAGTACTGGAGTGGGGTGCCATCGCCTTCTCCAACAGATAAAAGCATACATCTGCTAACCCCAACCTCCCATTCCAGCCCTCCCTCAACCCCTGCCCCCTCGGCAACTACAAGGCTGTTTTGTGTGTCCACGAGTCTGTTTCATAGACAGATTCACTTGTGTCATTCATAGAGTCCACGTGTATGTGATATCATATAGTATTTGTCTGTCTTCTTTCTGAAGAACTCCAGTTAGTTCCAGTTGCACTCATGCTGCTGCAAATAGCACTATCTCATTCTTTTTATGGCTAAGTGGACTGGAAGAAGCACAAGCTGGAATCAAGATTGCCGGGAGAAATATCAATAACCTCAGATATGCAGATGACACCACCCTTATGGCAGAAAGTGAAGAGGAACTAAAGAGCCTCTTGATAAAAGTGAAAGTGGAGAGTGAAAAAGTTGGCTTAAAGCTTAACATTCAGAAAACGAAGATCATGGCATCCGGTCCCAATACTTCATGGGAAATAGATGGGGAAACAGTGGAAACAGTGTCAGACTTTATTTTTCTGGGCTCCAAAATCACTGCAGATGGTGATTGCAGCCATGAAATTAAAAGACGCTTACTCCTTGGAAGGAAAGTTATGACCAACCTAGACAGCATATTCAAAAGCAGAGACATTACTTTGCCAACAAAGGTCCGTCTAGTCAAGGCTATGGTTTTTCCTGTGGTCATGTATGGATGTGAGAGTTGGACTGTGAAGAAGGCTGAGTGCTGAAGACTTGATGCTTTTGAACTGTGGTGTTGGAGAAGACTCTTGAGAGTCCCTTGGACTGCAAGGAGATCCAACCAGTCCATTCTGAAGGAGATCAGCCCTGGGATTTCTTTGGAAGGAATGATGCTGAAGCTGAAACTCCAGTACTTTGGCCACCTCATGCGAAGAGTTGACTCGTTGGAAAAGACTCTGATGCTGGGAGGGGTTGGGGGCAGGAGGAGAAGGGGACGACAGAGGATGAGATGGCTGGATGGCATCACCGACTCGATGGACGTGAGTCTCAGTGAACTCCGGGAGTTGGTGATGGACAGGGAGGCCTGGTGTGCTGTGATTCATGGGGTCGCAGAGAGTCGGACACGACTGAGTGCCTGATCTGATCTGATCCGAGCATTCCGTTGCACATACGCACCTCCTCCTCTTATCCATTCATCTGTCGATGGACATTTAGGTTGGTTCCGTGCCTTGACCGTTCATAGTGCTGCTGTGGGCACTGGGGTGCGTGCATCTTTCTGAATTACAGTTTTGTCTGGATTTATGCCCAGGAGTGGGATTGCTGGATCATATGACAACTCTATTTTTAGTTAAATCACCTTTTTGTTGCTACAAAGGGGAGAGGAACTGGTGTCCCCAAACACAGTTTGATCCTTAGATATAAAAGGAACCAAAGCCAGAAGGAGCCTCAGATGCCACCTACGTCAAGAGAACTCGTCCCCTCTTTCAGCACCAACACTCCCTTCTCATGACAATTATTTTGTGCCAGTCCATTCATCTCTTTAAATAAAATTGAAACTATAACTCACATATGTACATAACTTTCAGAATGAATTAATAATAAGATGCCCTAACTATAAAGGAATAAATAAAAGGAAATGTAATAATACGTACTTCAATAGAAATAGATTTGGACACAGCTATACAAGAATGATATAAACAAAGAGTTAGGTATTTGTGCTGCTTACAATGGACAAGTTTGGATAGGAATGTAATAGTAAACTGAATGTGTGTTTGACAATTTCATATGCCCAGGAAGAATCTTTTTGAACATAATACAGCCAGACATGCAAATTGGCCCAGTGGTGATTTATTGGTAATGCCAACAGTGCAGGCAACATCACTGCGGGCCCCGTGATTTTTCCAAAATGGGGAGGAACACTTGGTCAGGTTCCCACTGGGGTATTTACACACCAGTTCCTGTTAGCTGTTGGATGAGGGCTGCTCCGAGTAGGTGTTAATTCCCCAGAATTCCAGCTGCCCCTGGGCACACAGGCATGCATAGGCTGGCAGCTGGAAGTGGCCCTCACACACCACCACTGCAAGTTCTAGGGGGTATGGAGATCCACACACCATCCAGGGGCAGATAAATGACATCCAGGGTAAAAACTGGCAGCAGGAAGTGGCAGGAGGATCCTAGAGAACCTGGCTTGGGGAGTGCCTTCGTTGAGGCTCGCTCCTGGTGGACCTGCAGAAGAAGGATGCCTGCACAGTCTGCTGCCCAGCTCCCGGGAATCCTTGGGCTACAGTCCAGTCCTGTCTCCATAAGTCCTGCTCACTCCCAGGTCCCCTTCTCCCCATGAAGTCTTGCCACAGCTTGGATTCCCCGAGCTTGGCCGCGGAGCCTTGTTGCCTTATTCTCTTGCTTGCGCTGCCGTCCTTAGGATGAACCCGTCACTGAGTCACCGAGACGCCTCTCTGGATCGTACAACCACAGAGCCCATCTCTACGCTCATCATTTTTAAAGATGCGAAGGAGGAGGGTGAATACTTTTGGAGCCCATAGTTTATCTACTATTCTCATCCCTCTCTGCAGATTAAACTTATGCACGTACTCAAAGCAACCTAGATAGATAGTGTTATTAACTGCATGTTACAGACGAAGTGACGGAGGTGACGGAGAGGTTAAGTGACTTGCCCACAGGCACACAGTAGATGATGGAGCCTCAGAAGGAACTAAGTAATGTGGATCCAGGGCCCATGTAGGTCACCGTGCCTCTAACCACTAGTCTACGAGGTCTCTCAATTAAGCTAAATGATTTCCTGGTTCTGAACCTTGACCTTTCCTCACTGAGGGATGCTCTTGTTTTGCTGTCCTGTTCAGGCCTGGCCCCTGCACCGACTGGAATTTGAGTCTAGGTTGGAATTGAGAGCAGCCTTTTGGGGTTATGCAGCCTGGGGTCAAATCCCAGCACTGCAGCTCGCTGGGCTGTGTGACCTCAGCAGTCGGTTGTCCCTCTCTGTGCTTCCTGGGCCTTTAAGAGGCTTGAACCAAAGTAAAAAGTCCATTTGAGGGGGCTTCCCTGGTTGCTCGGTGGTAAAGAATCAGCCTGCCAATGCAGAAGACCTGGGTTCAATCCCTGGTTCGGGAAGATCCCCCATGCCCCAGAGCAACTAAGCCCGTGTGCCCAAATGACTGAGGCCACACGCCACTGCTGCTGACGCCCGAGCGCCCTAGAGCCTGCGCTCTGCAACACGAGGAGCCACACGACGAGAAGCCCACGCGCTGCAGCACGAGACAACCCCCACTGCCGACAGCTAGAGAGAAGCCCACGTGGCAGCGAAGACCCAGCACAGCCAAAAATAAATCAATAAAATTTATTTTATTTATCTTTTTAAAAAATAATTCTAGGTAACTTCTCTGCTGTGCGTTTCTTTTCAACAGGCAGGCTGGAGGAACTGAACAAATTGCCATTTTACATGTCTTCCTGAGCCCCACGGGCCTCCCCCGCACCAGCTGCCTCGGCCATGGGGAGGCTGGGGGTGGCAGGGAGGGGCTCTGGGTGCCACAGGGGAGCAAAGTCTGGGGGACTTCTGGAGGTGGGAGGGGTGGGGACTGGTCCCCGGGAAGCCAGCTGGCACCTGTCCGACCAGACAGTCCCTCCTCTTCCCATAGAGGGGGGGAGGTCAGAGGAGACTCATTTGTGTACCGGGCTCTGCCTGGCATCCCCCTTTGGCTGGATGAAGCCACTGAGGCTCAGAACAGTGATGGTCGGGAGTTGGAGGTGGGATGGGGCTCAGCTGTCAAACTGAGGCTGCAGAAGGGCAGGGGGTGGCCACTGAGCATGGAAGAGAGATGGTTGGGGCACCACGTCATCTCAGCTCACACCGATCTCTGCAGGAGCCTCCTGACCCATCCCCCTGCCTCCCCCTTGACCCCACTGTCTGTGTTCTGGGCCCCAGCCAGAGTGGTCCTGTGAAACCTAAAGGCAGACCGTTCAAACTCGCCTCATTCAAACTCTCCGTGGCTCCCACCTCCTGGAGAAGAGTCAGAGTTTGCCAGGGTCGGTAAAGCCCTACATGCGACCTTAACTCCCTCTCTGACCACCCGCCCCCAATCTCTCAGGTAACACATTCCAGACCCACTGGCCTCCCATTGCTGTGTCTCCAACACTCAGCTGCAAAGCCTGTTCTCCTTCCACCTGGAATGTTCCCCCAGCTCACTTAGGTCTGAGCTCAAATGTCACCTCCTCAGAGTGGAGTTCTCTGACCACCCACCCCATCACCCTGCATCCTTGAATCCTGCTTTCTTGTCCTTAACCTTGCCCACCTCCTGATGTTATGGTCAAACTTGTACACTTATGTTCGAGCTTTCTCATAGAAGAGGAGCTCCATGAGGGCGGGACTTTTGTTCAGTTCTCTGCTGTGACCTCAGGCCTTGAACAGGGCCTGGCACTTGTCGAATATGTTAAAGAAAACAGAGACAGACAGAGAGATGGAGGGGGGATGATGGACAGGTGGATGGGCAAGAAGGATGGATGGATTAATGGGTGAGAGGGTGGCCGCAAGGGTGGATGCATGGATAGATGAATGGAGGGAGGGGTGGATGGATGAATGAATAGCGGATGGAAGGACGGAGGGAAGAAGAACTGCAGGAACGGAAAGAAAGATGAGTGGGTAGAAGGAAGGATGGATAAACCAATGGACAGAAGAAAACATAGAAATACGGAAGGAAGACTAGAAGGATGGATGGATGGACAGACTGCCAGATGGAGACACAGGCGGACAGACACATGATCAGGGCTCGCCTGATGAGAACCGGGGGCATGGAGTGCCCCCTTAGGGCTCTCAGAACCTTCCCGCCGCAGCCTCCCTCGCCCTGCCCCTCCCCGGCTCCACCCCGGGGCCCGCCCCTCAAGCAGTGACGCGTAGAAGCATGGCAGGTGGGGGGCCGGCCCCAGGCTTTATTGAGCAGATTGGGGGGAAGGGTGGCCTGGCAGGCCCTCACCCCGGCCCTGGAGCCTCCTCTTCTTGCCTTTGCTGCCCCCCGGGGCGGGCCTGGGCCACTGGGGCCTGGGCGCCCTTCAGCTGCTGAGGAACACGCCTCGCTTGTGCCACTTCTGGTCGCGGATGCGGCGCACGGACTGCAGCTGCGGCTGGTTCGCGTCCCACTCGTTCCAGTGGCGGTACTCGCCCCGCTCGAACACGTACTGGCGCCCGCGGTAGCCCGGGAACTCGTAGCCAACCCACCTGCAGGGAGGCGAGGTCAGCGTGAGAAGCCTCTGGGCTCTAGCCTCCCAGCCAGACCTAGTCTTTGAAAACCAGCCCCTGAGCCTGCTCTTCACCTGCCCGAATCCTTCCTTGGCTTCCCAGTGCCCTGGAGATGAATTCAAACTCCTAGCCCTGCTCACAAGAGACTCTAGCCTTACCTCTCATTCCTCCTTCATACCCCACACTCCAGCCTGTCTCAGCCTCTCTCTGAACCCGCATATCTCTGAGCCTTTACACCTGCTGTTCCTTCTGCCTGGAATGCTGTTTCTTGCCTCATCCTCATTTCACCCCCTCTTTCATAGCAACATTTACATATCAATTTGGACATCTCCTCAAGAAAGCCCTTCCTGATTGCCCCAGGCTAAACCAAGTACCTCATCAGGGTCCCCAGAGCCCCTGCATGTCCCCCATCACAGTTCTGATCACTATGAATTGTGAATAGCTGTTTCCTTGTCTGTTTCCCTATTAAACTGTGAAATTACCAAGGGATGAATTATGGGAGTTGTGTAGTTCTTATTGCCCCCGTACCCTACACACAGCAGATGCTCAGTGAAAAGTTGTTGAATACAGTATTATCAGGTAGAGGTGGCAGCTCTCAAGGCCCAACCCCAGGTTACAAGCCCACAAGTGAGGTGTAGTTGCCTAGACAAAGGGAGAGCGACCCTAAGATTGCATTAACAGAGATATTAAGCCTCGAAGGAGGGAGGAGAAGAGCCTGTTCTCCTATGTACCACTCGGGCCACCCCTACACACATGCTGGGTCTCCTGGTGAGAAGGACAAAGACTGTGGAAAGGGGAAAAACAAATCTGAACTCCAAGGTCTAGGGGAGTTCAGAAAAGGAGTGAAGACTGATGCAGACAAGTTAAGGGGTGCAGATTTCACTTGGTTAAAAAAAAAACCAAACTGTCTCTAAGTCGAGGCTTCCTGGAAATCCAATGGTACAGGAATGCAAGCAGGTGGACATTCAAATCATGGGGACTTTGAGCAAGGCTGGTGTAGGGGCCCTGACTCGAATGAAGCACCTCCAGACCTGGGGGGAGCCAGAAACACCAGCTATGTAGGAAACTGTGAACAGAGATTCTGTTTGGAGCCTGAGGCATGGGAACTAGAGGACAGGGTAGGGCAAGGGTGGGGCCGGGTCCCTTACGTCCCGTTGATGGCCCGGACGCTCGCCACACGGTCCTGGAAGCCGTGAGCCCAGAGGCTGGGCACATCATCGTCCACTATCTCCATCTTGCGGCCGCCGAAAGCTGGGTTCTCAAAGAGATGCAGTTTGTGATCCGGGCCATCCTGGGGGCAAGACCACGGGATGAACCGGCTGCTCCTATGCCCAGGACAGAGGGCCCAGGAGGCTCCGGCAAAGGCTCAAGGCACCACAGAGTAACGCCCACCCCCAGAGCTGGTCTCCTTAGGACTTCCAGAGCCAGAGAGCCATGAAACCGAGAGCGGGGGCTTTCAGGTCTGGTTACACCTTGTTATTTAGCAGATAGGGACACTGAGGCACAAAGAAGGTGGCAGGAGACCAGAATCAGTCATGTAGAAACATTCCCGACTTATGAACGCAGATTTGGAGTCGGTCTACCTGGCCTTTCTCCTCCCATCCCCCCTCCAAGGAGCATCAGTCATTGTGAGAAGGAGGAAGGGCAAGACTAGCCACTGGCCTGAGTCAGCAGGTGGGAGGGAAGAGCCACTAGGTGCCGGGTCTCTTTCAGGTGTTGGAGAAACACAGGAAGAACTTGAGCTGATTTGCAGTTACTTTCTGAAGCTATTTACTGGGCTGTATGGGTTCCACTGGACCACGTGGCTCCCGATTTTAATAAGGCCACAGAGGGACATGCCAGTGACCTGCTGGCTAATGCGAGATATGAATCCGGCCTCCTGACCTGCAGCCCAACGCCCATTCGGTAGCCCATGTCTTGTCCCCCCAAAACCACTCAGATCAGAAATAACGAGGGCTCTCCCCGGGCCAGGTCCATGCCAGCCGAGCCCTTGGCTGAGCTCGTGAAAGGAGCCTGCCAGGAGCGCCCGGCATGTCCGGCTTCCAGGGGCTGGACTCACAATGTGCAGGGGCCGGAGGGACAGGAGGCTGTCGCTGTGGTGACTGTTGGACCAGGCGTCCCAGCGAGGGTAGTCCCCCTTCTCCAGGACGTACTGCTCCCCACGGAAGGCCCTGCGCTCAAACGCCAGCCACCTGCAGGAGGAAGGAGGGCTGGGTCACTCATCTCTGCTGCCCTGGGGGTGGGGAGGACCCACGTCTAGGGAGGGGGATCGTGCCCGACAGCTGCTGACCTTTGACGCTGCCCCTTTCCTCCGACCATAGTCCTAGTATTGAGGGACTTACTAGAACTTACCAGGAGCTGAGACTCTGAGCCAGAAAACCAGCCTGGGAAAGAGTATGGAAATCAGTTTTAGGCGCAGCCTCTGTGTAGGCTGCTCAGAAACCTTTTCGGCACAAGGGCTGGCACGCAGTAAGGGTTCCATCGACAACTCCTCCTCTTTCTCCTTTGCTTATTCCCCCCCTCCTCCTCTAATTCCATTAGATTGTTATTCTTATTATTACAATTACATTGTCATTTAGTACATCTCTCTGTCCATTTTCACAAAAACTCTGAACTGCATACGCTGATTATCCCCATTTGACAGATGAGAAAACAGAGGCCCAAAGGGTGAAGCACCTCACCCAAGCGGTTAGTACTACAGCCTGGACTTTCCATCTGAATAATTCGGGGTCCAGCTGGGGACTCCTGCTTACTGGGTGGATGTGGACAGAACAGTCAACCACTTTGGCCTCAGTTTCCTTATCTGTCAAGTGGGCAATCGTGAGGATTTAGGGGTATTGTTGCTGTTGTTTAGTCACTAAGTTGTGCCTGACTCTTTGCAACCCTATAGACTGTAGCCTGCCAGGCTCCTCTGTCCATGGGATTTCCCAGGAAGAATAATAGTTGCCATTTCCTTCTCCAGGGGATCTTCCCAACCCAGGGATCGAACCTGAGTCTCCTGCATTGGCAGGCAGAGTCTTTATCACTGAGCCATTCCAGGATATCAAGCACATTAGAATTTAGACGTTATCATTGTTATTAAAGTCATAAGTATTAGACTCCACTAGCTGGGCACTGAGCCAGGTGCGTGTCTTCCTCTGTTCTCTCTGCACAGTGCTCTGCTATTGACCCCAGAGATGGAGAGCTGGAAGGAGTCCAAGAGAATCACTGTTCAATGCTCCCATTTACAGGTGGGAAGACTGAGGCCAGATATGGGGAGGGAGTTGCCTAAGGCCCCACAGCAGACTGAGAGCTTGCTCCTGGCCCTCCCGACTCCCAGGGGGCTCAGGGTTGGGAGGAGGGCTGGGGGTCCGGTACTCACGGGCCGGACTCCACCTGGATGGAGCCCACCTTCTCCAGCAGGCTTTCAGTCAGGTTGGGGCACTCGGCTGTGAGCTCGCACCGCTTGCCCTGGAAGTTCTCCATTTCGTACACGATCACCTAGAAGCGCAGCCTCCTCAGCATCGCATCGGGGCCGGGTTCCCAAGCCCAGCCCGTGTCCTGCCCCGGAGGGCCTTGGAGGCAGGTACCACTCCTGCTCCATCAGCTCTGCCTGGAACCGGCCTGAAGCCAGCGGCGCCGCGGGCTTGCCCTGCCCCCTGGTGGCCACAGAGGGCAACGCCTTCAGGAACCCCGTTAATCCAGGGGCCTGCAAACTGGGTGTCTGGCCATAAACAGGGCAGCGCTTGGTAAAGCGAAATGTCCGAAATGACTGGAGGGAGGACTCTAGGGAAACGAAGCTGCTGTGGTCAGGAGGGGCTCTGGGCCCCCTTCTACGCTTTTCCAGAGAAGCCGAAATCTGTCATTGCCTTAATGTGAGATGTCTCTGTTTTGAAAGCCCTGGGCAGCACAAATAAAACTACAGTTTGCACTAGCTAAACTTCACCTGGCCCTGTGCCCACAAGCAAGGGGCTGCCAAGGCAGAGGTGGGTTTTGCCTCCTTCACCCTCTTAGAAGCACTAACTGTCTCTGTAGCAGGTCCCTGGGGAACATCGGCTCCGGTCCTTTTACATAGGGTCAAGGGGGCGCTCAGAAAGGGTCCTGGGCTGCACAGCAGGTTAAGTGGGGGTACTGGATTCAGTAAGCCCGCTGGCGCTTCTCTCATAAGCACTGCTGCGGCCGGAGGAAAGCCCACAGATGCCAAAAGGAGCCAGGAAGGACTGGCAGTGATGCCCCCTTCTCTGGTGGGGGGATAGCTGGGGGCCCACAGGGCAAGGCTGATTCACCACGAATCAGGTGCAGAGCCAGGCAAGCCTCTGTGCTGCTCTTGCCCTCCCGGTACCCCCCGTCTGGTCAAAGACCCCACTTATTTCCTTAGTCAATCCATCCTGGGACCCCACCTTAAAGCCCCGGGATAGCTTAGAAAGGGCAGAGAGAGCCCACAAACGCCAGCTCTCAGATTTCTCCGTTTGCCAGCCGTGGTAATGGCACCGGAGTTTGACCTCCCTGAGAAGCGTGGGTGCCGTCCCCAGGTTAAAGGTGGAGCTGCTGAGGTCCAGGGAGGCCCAGGGACTGGATTGAGCTAAGGCAGGAGGATCAGCGCCCGTGTCTCCTGAAAGCCCTGTAGACACTGGCAGCGTGGGTGTGACCAGGTCCCCCGTGCAGACGAGGACACAGAAGAGGCAAGAGTAGGCAGAGAAGGGAGATGCCCTCTTGCTCCTGGCTGGCAGGAAGGGCTGCTGCTGCTTTCTGGAGAGAGGCTGCCTGGCCGGGAGGCTGGCCCCGAGGACCACAGGCAGCCCTGGGTCCAGGGCCCCCCGGGACCCCTCCCCTGACGCCCGTACCTTGTAGCCGCCCCCGAGGCCGCCATGGCTCTTGCCGGCCGCAGCCTGCTCTGGTGTGCTGTGCTGCTCTGCCATCTCCGCGGGAACCCCTGTGGCTTCGATCAAAACAAACAGTCACCAGGTGTGCTTGGGGGGAACCCACGTGCCTGGAGTCAAGGATAAGCTCCAGAACTCGGCCGCCTCTGAGACGTGGGATGTGGTCAGTGCTCACAACCAACCTTCGGTCATTTAGCAAACATCCCACCAAGGATCTGCTGTGGCCCACAGGGCCTGGGACAGTCAGGGGGAGGCGGATACCCATTTTACAGGCGGAAATCCCTACAGCCAGGGAGGCGGGGCTGGGATGGGGCTCCAAAGCCCGTGCCCTTCCCCCTCCCCCGGAGCTTTGGGGGAACACTACACCCCCAGACTCTGCTCAGGGGTGGGGGACGGGCCTCGGGGAGCCTCCTCTGCTAGGATCACTCCCACCTCCGCCCCCAGGCAGTAGGCTTCCATTCACCGATTCCTTCGTTTGCCAAAGAGTCCAAGAGAACCGAGTCGGTCCTTTGCCCTGGGCTGGGTGATTGAGAGGAACAGGAGACCAGGGACTAGTGGGAAACAGATGGACAGATGTCTAGAGAAAGCAAGATGCTGGAGAGCAGGCCCTGGGACACCCGGTCAGCTTGTTTTCATCCCACGTGCGTTTACAGAGCACTCACCGTATAGCAGCCACTTAAAGAGACACAGACAGACAGACGGCACCCCTTCATCCCTAGGGATGGTGCCACACCCCGCTGGACCTGAATTCTTATGTGGAAGGGTCTGCCTAATGTCAGGACTGTTCTCCTGTTTATAAACACACCCATGAGTACACACACACACACACACACACACGCTCCCATGGTTACTGTACATGGTCAATTTCCACCTGGTGCACAAAAACAGCCTCCAGCTTCTCTCTCTGGGACACACACATGCCCATTTCAGATGCCCCCCGCCAAGGCCCGGAAGGCACCACAGCCACATGCTACATTCCTGGGAGCGGGCGGGCTGCATGGCCCTTATACTCAGGACACAGGCCCAGCGATGCTGTCTGCCTCCCTGTGTCCAGCCTCATCAAAAAGCAGGCCCTGGAAATGGGGCCAGGTCAGAGAGGTCTCTCAGCAGAGGTGCCAGCCCCCCACTTTATCCACTCCCCTTCCTCAGTGGTGCTCAGTCTCTGCAGGCCCGTGCCCTAAGCTCACACCCCAGGGCTCAACCCTGCCCACCCCGTCAGACACCGGCTGGCTCGGGGGCCGTCCTGAGTCCTCCCTCCAGCTCCAGCCCTCACGTGGATCCCCGGCTGGTGCGGGGGGCCAGCCATGCACGCCTCCTCCCCTGGATGCTGCCCAGGTCTGGGCCGGCCTCCCTGTCCCCGCACCCCCAGAGTGCACCTGTTGCCGTTGCCGTGAGGAGGGGGCCGGCGCCGTCTGCAGACTCAGTCCGCTGCCACTGGGACTGCCCTATTTATGGGTGCTTTCTGACAGCCCAGCACATCCCGGCTTGCTGAGGCAGCGCCCTGTCCATCCAATTCCGTGCACGCCACTTCACCTCAATAGCAGGCCCGGGGAGGCCCCCGTGCCTGTATCCTCAGCCGTGGTCTCTGATGACTTCCTGGGGGCAGGTGGACCGTGTCAGCCTCCCAGGGAGCCCCGCAGCACCAAGCTGTTAGTGCCCCCAACTTCCTTGCTCTGGCTTCTCAGTGCCAGCATCTTCTTTTTGGGGTGTGTGACACCCTCAGAATGGCTCCAGTTCTTAAAGCGCCAAGCCCTAGAATTTCTCAATTTTCCCCTGTGCCATGGGGCCTAAAATTTAAGTCCGATCACCCTGAACATCCCCTCCAAGGTGGGTGTAAATCCATCCACACATTTCCACAAGACATGGTAACAGACCCAACAAAGATGCCTTTTCTTCATAGAGAAGGCATCTATGGACGACAGTGATCATGTACAGGAGACCTACTATGTGCAAGGCACTGGGCCAGCTTCGTGAGCGTGTTCAGTCCTCATGCAGCTCCCTGGAGGGGAGGAATTGTGATCGCCACTCTATAGAGGGGAAGACAGTTCAGAGAGGTGAAGTCACTTACCCAGGGTCACACAGCAGACAGGAGGCGGAGGGGCTGGCCTGCTCCAGGGTCCAGCTCTCAGCCTCAATAGGGATAAAGACGATCATGACAGTCACTTTATTTATGACCAAAAAATTAGATCCATGCATTTTGTGTGCATGTCTAACAAAGTATAATTTCACCTGTGACAGCCACAGAATTTCCTGTTTTCAAAAGTTTGCCTCAAGCCACTTTGCTTTTATGAAAGACCTACATTAGTACCCGTTTTCTCTAACAGAAAGAAATCTAGAGGACTTTTGCTTGTATGAAAAAAGGCGAAAAGCAACAGTTGCATTCAGCCTTTATTTTATAACAAGCCGTTATAGAAGCAGGGTGAGCCCCAAGCAGCGACTGGCGCCACCAAGTGCCTTCCGTGGGAATTACACGCAGCATCACAGCGTCAGGCCGCCATGGCTTTGACCCCTGTCTGCGAGTGTCTGCTCTTTATCTCCATTTCTTTTGTGCATCTGTGAGTAGGCTGTGTCCACGGGTAACCACTGTTTCAATGTATGCCACTGCAGCTTAACAAAGATTTCAGAGGAGCGCTCTACTCTTAGAAGAGAGGAACTTGTATTCAGTGGTTACTGAAGCAATAAATGACGGGCAAAGGAGTGAATTGTTAAGCTGAGGGTTTTCTTTAGCTGTTGCTTGTTTTTGGCCAAAACCCTCCAGTCAGCATAAACCCCAGCATCCCCGGAGAGGTGGGTGACAGCGGGGACCCGGGTGTCTGGAACCCGGTGGATCTGTGTGACCTTGGGGGAGTGAATGAAGGTCACAGCCACACTCTCCTCATCTGCCAGTGGAGAAGCTTCTCTCTCCTCGAGCCACGGGAGCAAAACAGGGCAGCCTCACTTTCTTAATCACTGAGGATCCTGCCCACTGCTGACAGTTCAGCCCAAGGGGCTGCTTCCTTCTGGCGCTCGTAGAGAGCAGAGCTGGTCTCAGCCTCTTAACCTGAGATGCAGCCGGCACCCGCCGGGGACATCAGGGGGCAAGAGGTGGGGACGGCCCAGCAGGCCTGATTCCCCCTGACCACCCCCCTGCCATCAGCTCCTTTAGGGTCCTGAAGACCCAGATGCCCAGATCTCGCACGCCACACGTCTTTAACCTCGAGTTCTCGGTCTTGGCGCTGTTGCCAAGCGGGGCTGGATTATTCTTTATGACGGGGCAGGAGGGCTGTCCTGCGCAGTGGGGGATGTTGATCAGCATCCCTGGCCTCCTCTCGCTACATGCCAGGAGCACGCCCTTCCCTCCTTGCGATGATTTAAAAGACACCCCCTGTCATCTTGCCAGATGTTGTGCAGACGGGCTGAGTCCACCCGGGGCCACTGCCTTTAACTTCTGCCAGCTCATGTCACTCTCACCACCTCTATTCTGGAGGAGCGTGGGGGTCCAGAGATACCCCACAGCCAGGAGGAAGCAGAGTTGGGGATTCAAGCCCACGCTGAGTGGAGATCTGGCTCTGTCTCCATCGGGCCCCCGTTCCCAGGACCCCTGCTGCGCTCTCCCGCAGCCGGGCCCCCCAGACTGGCCCCCCTCAGCACGGTGGAGGGACTGACTCAGCTGGGGACAGGCATGCATGCGTGGGGGAGTCCATTCATTCACACACCGACACGCTGAGGTCTCCAGGGCAGCTCGCGTCAAAGCTTTATTTGCTGTTTCCAGAGTCTGAATGTGACATCTTTGTACATGCAAAAGGTCATTGTGTTTTAGGGCAGTCGACCAGACTCCCAACTGCTCTGCTGTGCGTATGAAATCTCTTTACAGTTACAAAATAGAAAAGCACTTGTAGACATCCGATACTCTGAGAGGTCCGGGAAGCCCCGTTGGTTTTGACGTTAAAAATATAGTTTTTTTTATTTTTTTTTCTGGATGAATTCTCAGTCACATGATTAGAGAGGTCCTTTCTGGGATTGAATAAAGTGCCGGTCGACCGCCTTCTGTCCAAACCTCCTGAAGCCCGTGAATTTGTAAGGCAACCACGAGGACACCAGCTGGCAGGACACTCCAACTTCCCCGCATGCAGGACTCGGGTTCCTTTTTGATCATGACTCAGATATTGGAGGAAGGGACCCAGGAGAAAGGTCAGGAAAATACAATGGTGTAGGTATATATATATCTCCACTGCCCCCCATCTTACAGAGCATTCTAGGGATCGTAGTCACAGGAGAAGTATGGGCTTGGAGCATACTGATATGACTTAAGAAACAACGCAGTACAAAATATCTTCCCGAACACAATAGATGACTTTTACGAGCCCCGTATTTACAGGATCTATAAGGCGGTGTGGAACGAGATCATTCTTTCACACAACTGGCACTATACATATATTTTTCTTAAGCAGGCACGACGCCACCAGAGATGGTTAAGAAAGTGCCAGGCTGATTCATGAGACGGTGTGGTGCCAGGCGTGAGGGTGACAAGGGGATTCGGAGAGGACGATGGGGAGGGGCTGAGGCGTGACCTTGCCAGAAATCTAAGGCTGACTTTCCAAGAACCTTTCTGGCCCTCCCCTCCCTGCAGAAGCCAACCCAGACAAAGAAAGAGATCTCTAGAGGGGTGATGGGGGCGGGGGGCAAAGGAGACAGAGACTGGCCGAGACGCAGCACGTGTGTGCCTACTGGCTTTCTACGTGGTTCTGCGTTTCGGGACCCTCGCCTTGCCCAGAATCCCAACACTGTGGCACCTGGCGGCTCTCAGCACGGGACTCAGATCCACCACTCCCTAAGGGGGCGAGCCCGGGGTGGACCCCCATCCAGATGTGGAGTGGGTCCCTCCATCATGGCATCATGATGATTTCTTTTTCTCTCACTTTCCTGTTTCAACACAGGTCAAAAGAGGAAAGGCACAGTCTGACTGTAGCAACGCCACAGCTGAAACAGGAGGGAGGGGCAATTCCCAGCAGAAAGAGCCTTCCTCCCCCTTCCCCACAGACCTCACCCTGCAATGCTGGTTCGCACAGAGGCCGCCGTCGTCCGGCTTCCTGTCCTAAGGGGCAGCGGGGTGTGGGAAGGACCACAGGCGTGGGGGAGGAGGAGGAGGGAGGATGCCTGGAGAGCCCTCTCCTTGGGTGGGATGCCGTCTTCCACGCAGGAGTCACCTGGACGCCAGCGTTTCACTTTG
Source organism: Bubalus kerabau (assembly GCF_029407905.1). Lineage (NCBI taxonomy): Eukaryota > Metazoa > Chordata > Mammalia > Artiodactyla > Bovidae > Bubalus > Bubalus kerabau. The sequence goes on along the minus strand of NC_073639.1, from coordinate 69,426,403 downwards.
GAGAAGATCCGACCACACGTCTGTGGGGCTTTAACACTGTAATCATGCCTGGCTCCTGGGCAGTCTGTGGGCATCACGAAGCGAAACATAAATGGACAAGGCAGTTAGCAGCACCGGGCGAGGGCAGCTGAGCTCTCCTTCGGGGAAACCATGCCCCGGGGTTTTCCAAATCACCTGCACAGCCTCTGAGGCTGAGGGCCTAGGGCCTCGGGCCCACGTCTATTCCAATACCCAGAGCTGGCCTCACTTCTTCCTGGGAAGCACGGAAGAAGCGCTGAATGCATGCGGCCTGGCTGGTCCCCTGCAATACCTCCCCATCTGACTGTCCTTTCCCCGAATCCCAGGCAACTGGAGGTTGTCGTGGCTGCGTCGCTCAAAGCCCGCAACATCCTAAACACTGGGGAGGTGGGGCACAACTCTTCCGGAGTTTCTCAGGTGGCACTGAGGGGTTTTCCACCACACTGACTCTTGAGGCCTCGCCGTGGAATTTTACAGGTCAAAGGCATCTGTTACCTTAGGCAAGAGAGCGTGAAGAGGGGCATGGACTAGAGGGGAATGTGATATGGACTTCTCAAAAGAGCAGCTGTCAAAATGCTGATGTGCAAAGCGGGTGGGGAGAGGGAAGCCGGGAGAGAGAGCGAGATTATACTTTAAAAAATCACCTATCTAGCCACCTTATTTTGGATGCATTCGGTATAAAACTGTCATTGAAAGAACACCAAAGGCCCAGGTGAGGAGGGCTCGATGAGGGCGGGTGACTTGACTGCAGACGAATGGTTAAGGCATTATTCAGTCCGTTGAAAAGGAGATGGGTTTCCAAAGGCGGCTCCAGGAGAACTCAAGAAACCAGCATACATACAACGCCCTGCGTGGCCAAGGGCTCACCCCGCTTAGAAAGAGGAGGAGGAAAAGAACCCACTGGCCCAGCTGGCTGTCCGCAGAGGCTCCCAGCAGAGAATTGGTTGCTGGAGACGTCATCGTAGGGATTGAGGCCGGAGCCGGAGGTCCCGGGGTCCTGCGTTGAGCTGGTGACTCCTGACCCACCGAGACTGTCCACTCTGTGGGGGAGGGATGCGGCTGCTGCAGTCAGCTTCAAGGGGTGGACTTTGCCCATCCTCGTCACCAAGGAATTAAATGGAGTTTTATTTCCAGTCTGGGAGTGGGAGGTTAGGTAGTCTAACCAGGTCAGTCTCGTTTTCAAGGGTTTTTTTCTTTCCTCTAGGGTAAACTTGGGCTGAAACACGACTGACTGAGAACTCAGCGTTTTTGCCTGGTGGGTGCTGACCAAACACAGCAGGTCACTTCCTGCTGCCTAAGATGGAACCAAGGTGCCTCCCCACCTTGAGAAAGACGGAAAGACTGTTGCCAAGAAAAGGGGTCAGGGTCAAAGCACACAGGAGTGGCTTTTAAAGGGGACCTGTTGACCTGGAAAGTCACAACATCCAAACTGAAATAAAAGGTGAACTGGGTCTTTAAAAAAATAAGATACAAAAATCAACTGACGCGGATCCTGAAAGGATTAAATCCCCAAATGGCCAGAGAGAATGGACTGACTGCAAACTGGAGGGACGAAGAGAATACAGACGACGGTCAAGCAGGAGCAAGCCTCCGGACACAGATGCACAAGGCTGCCGGGCGGCAGGCTGCAACCGCTGCCCGTGCAGTGGCCGGAGCCTGACCAACAGGACTCGGGGGGGGGATGGCCCCCCACCCCACCTCGGTCACCGTCCACTGTGCTGAGCCATAACCCCTCTCTGGCCCAAGTGTTGGTCTTAACCCAGAGCAACAGGATTGATCTCCATCCTCCAAGAGAGGGAAGAGGCGGTGAAGGGAGATAAGAGAGCAAGGAGAGCTGGGGAGACGGCAGAGACTGAAGGAGGGAGGGGGTGGCCGGGGGGAGGGAGGCGTGTTTTGAGACCATCTGCGAAGAATGGATTTCTCCAAGAGAGACTCAGCAAGCTGAGCCCAGCGGCCCTCAGCAATCACGGGCTGCACTATGAACTGCCCAGGCATCCTTCTCTCAGGTGGGCGGCTCCCGGGCAAGGTCGGCACAAAGCTTATGGCGACTCCAGCCGTGGCGGGTGGGCCGGCCACCTCTGGGCTGTATGCTGGAGCCTTGGGCCTGAGAGGTGCAGGAAGCTGGTGTGGAGAATCTCCACACACACACACAAAGAGGACAGAGTAGACAGTGGCTGGAGACCCCAGAGGTCTTGGAGATCCCTGGGAACGAGCTTAGAGTTGGCAAGCAAGAAGAGGCCAGCAAGGCTATACTTGGTCGCCCAGCATCCAGCAGGTCCGTCCGGAGTCCCTGGACTGGGGGCTGGGGGGAGTGGAGGGACTCCCCTCCAGAGACGGGCTTTCGGCAAGACTCTCCCTTCCTGCACTGGGACCTAGAAAAAGCACCTGGTCAGCGAGAACTGGGGGGCTGGCGGGGAGGGTGGGTACAAAGGAGAGGTGAGGGCAGACAACAAGGACCCCGCGTTCGCCGGCGCCCAGAGGCCAACGGGGAGCAGCTCCTCCCACGCCAGCAGCTCAGGTCGTGGTCAGAAAAGGCCTTTGCAGAAAAAGACTCCAGGGGCAGGTCTGACGCTCGGGAGGGAAAGGCACTGCCGTTGGGGCCGCCGGTTTGGGAAGCCTTGGGATCGAAGGTCACCCACAGGAGCTCAGAGCTCTCCAGGAAGGAACCGGGAAATGTGCACAAGGGTGACAGTGACGGGGGCGGGGAGAAGAGCACCTGAGATGATCCGATACTCGCACGCCTCTCCTCCTGCTCCGCAGCGTGAAACACACATACGTACTGAATTGCAGAGCAAGTTGGTGAGATTATTGCTTTATCGCCTTCCGAAGCACACAGAGCGTGAGGAACGAGGCCACAGGCCAGCCCTGCACACAGCCCCACTGCGGTGACAAACACACTTGAAGGAACCACGGCGGGGGTGCTTAAAGGTGGGACTGCTGACTGCTTTGAGAGGGAGAAGGAATTCGCCAAAGGAGCAATCGAGACCACCCTGCCCCCCTCAACCCGGTGGCACTGCCCTGGACCACTGGTTACAGCAGGAAATGAATGGTTTCATCTTCCTTGGAAATGTCCTTTTGAAAAAGATCAGTCCTGGGGTGAGGGGGGCAAGAGGCGTTTTCATGATTCAGAACCCAGGGGAGACGGTCCAGCCTTTATATCCATGTTCCTGGAGCTTCGCAGGGGTCTAAAAATGTGTAGAAATGCACATGTTTACATTAAAAAAAAAAATCCCCCAAAACCAAAAACACCAGCATGGACATTTCTGGACCGTTCGGTCTCTTCCCCAGCCTGAGGCGCTGTCTGCGGAGATGGTGCACAGGCTTGTGAAGGGTGAGCCTTCCTCCCTGATCCATCGGGGGAGCTTGCGGGGGGCGGGCACTGAGATGCCTTCTCTACCCGACCGACAGACAACCGACCGGCCAGCCAGAGGGACCAGGCATGTGCAGGCAGCGACGGCAGCAGCGGGACCTCGTCTTCGGGTTCGGACAGTTAAGGCTTGTTCGTTAGACGTGGCGGTGTCCCCTGTTCGGAGAGGACAGGTGTCAGCAGGGGGGACGTGAGACCCCACTTCTCCCCAGCATCGAGCCTGCAAAGCTTTCCTGGTGCTCCCCAAGATGCCACCCCAACTAGCCATGGGCCAGGAAAGACGACTTTGGTGTTTTTTTTTTGAGGAGTGGGATGAAGAAGGCGGCAGGCAGCCCGATATGATGGAATGAGCCTGCAGTTTAGGATCAGGTCAGGGTGCCAGCTTTGATGCCCTCAAATGGATCGCTGCAGGCTTGACTGAGATACCACGGGCACAGTGCTGAACACCGAACACAGGCCCTGACCCCCTCTCCAAAGCCTGGAGCGCGGGTTTATAGGCGGCTTCAGAGACACTTTTGGAGTTTATTATGTGCATGCGTGTGTGTGTGTTCAGTGGCTTCCTTCGTATCTGACTCTCTAGTGACCCCATGGACTATAGCCCGCCAAGCTCCTCTGTCCATGGGGTTCTCCAGGCAAGAATACTGGAGTAGGTTGCCGTGCTCTCCCCCAGGGGATCTTCCAGACCCAGGGATTGAATCTGCATCTCTTAAGTGCCCTGCACGGGAAGGCAGGTTCTTTACCACTGGTAACACCTGGGAAGCCTCGTGCAGACCGTACAGGAATGTAGAAATTGGGGGCAGCGTGGAAAAAGCTGCTCTTTGAAGTCATTTTATGAAGTGGGGCTGAGATCCGGCGAGGAGGGCTGGCCGACAGCACGAGACCCGAGTCCCGCCCGTCCCTTCCATCCTAGGCCGCCCAGCGCTGTGCTTTTCCCCAAGCGGCAGCAGACCACCGCCCTCATTTTTCCAGGAACCCAGGACACCCTCATCCACGTCTTCCCTTCTCCTTCCAAGGTACAGCACTCCAAGCATCCGAGCCTTTGCTTCCCGGCCCAAGTTCCCTGCTCCTCGGGTTGCAGGCTCTGCCCGAGTACCCACTCCGGGGCCCCCCATACCTGCTCAAGCTTGATTCTCATACAGGCTTTGTCTCTTCTTGGATTTCAGCTCCTTCAGCCACTGGGGAGAGGGCTCCTCCGATCTGAAACCACAAAGCCGGTGGGAGTCAGGTGCCAGCCTGAGTGAGGGCTGGGCCTGTGGGCAGGGCTGTGTGGGACCCAGGCCTCCCGCTGCTGTGCAAGGGTCGGGGGGAGCTGAGCCACATAGGCGGGAGGCAAAGATGCCCAGGTCTGTGTGATTGAGACAGGAACTAACCAAGGCGCCCCCAAGTTCCCAAATGGGGAACGTTCAATACATCATGGTATGTCCATTCTATGAAACCACCTGCAGCAGAAACTCATGCTCACACAAATTATTTCCATCCATCTGTCACCCAAATACCCATCCATCCGTCCATCTCTACCCATGCAAATGCTCATGAGGGTTAAAATTCTAGGCTAGGGCACAGTACCCATCTGCTCGGTCAACTAGATGCTTCTGTGAAGGTATTTTTTTTTTTTTTAAGATGATCAGATCAGATTAGTCGTTCAGTCGTATCTGACTCTTTGCGACCCCATGAATCGCAGCATGCCAGGCCTCCCTGTCCATCACCAATTCCCGGAGTTCACTCAGACTCATGTCCATCGAAGTCAGTGATGCCATCCAGCCATCTCATCCTCTGTCGTCCCCTTCTCCTCTTGCCCCCAATCCCTCCCAGCATCAGTCTTTTCCAATGAGTCTACTCTTCGCATGAGGTGGCCAAAGTACTGGAGTTTCAGCTTTAGCATCATTCCTTCCAAAGAACACCCAGGACTGATCTCCTTCAGAATGGACTGGTTGGATCTCCTTGCAGTCCAAGGGACTCTCAAGAGTCTTCTCCAACACCACAGTTCAAAAGCATCAAGTCTTCGGTGCTCAGCCTTCTTCACAGTCCAACTCTCACATCCATACATGACTACTGGAAAAACCATAGCTTTGACTAGACAGACCTTTGTTGGCAAAGTAATGTCTCTGCTTTTTAATATGCTATCTAGGTTGGTCATAACTTTCCTTCCAAGGATTAAGCGTCTTTTAATTTCATGGCTGCAGTCACCATCTGCAGTGATTTTGGAGCCCAGAAAAATAAAGTCTGACACTGTTTCCACTGTTTCCCCATCTATTTCCCATGAAGTGATGGGACCAGATGCCATGATCTTCATTTTCTGAATGTTGAGCTTTAAGCCAACTTTTTCACTCTCCACTTTCACTTTCATCAAGAGGTTCTTTAGTTCCTCTTCACTTTCTGCCATAAGGGTGGTGTCATCTGCATATCTGAGGTTATTGATATTTCTCCCGGCAATCCTGACTCCAGCCTGTGTTTCTTCTAGCCCAGCGTTTCTCATGATGTACTCTGCATATAAGTTAAATAAGCAGGGTGACAATATACAGCCTTGACATACTCCTTTTCCTATTTGGAACCAGTCTGTTGTTCCATGTCCACTTCTAACTGTTGCTTCCTGACCTGCATACAAATTTCTCAAGAGGCAGATCAGGTGGTCTGGTATTCCCATCTCTTGAAGAATTTTCCACAGTTTATTGTGATTCACACAGTCAAATGCTTTGGCATAGTCAATAAAGCAGAAATAGATGTTTTTCTGGAACTCTCTTGCTTTTTCCATGATCCAGCGGATGTTGGCAATTTGATCTCTGGTTCCTCTGCCTTTTCTAAAACCAGCTTGAACATCTGGAAGTTCACGGTTCACGTATTGCTGAAGCCTGGCTTGGAGAATTTTGAGCATTACTTTACTAGCGTGTGAGATGAGTGCAATTGTGCGGTAGTTTGAGCATTCTTTGGCATTGCCTTTCTTTGGGATTGGAATGAAAACTGACCTTTTCCAGTCCTGTGGCCACTGCTGAGTTTTCCAAATTTGCTGGCATACTGAGTGCAGCACTTTCACAGCATCATCTTTCAGGATTTAGAATAGCTCAACTGGAATTCCATCACCTCCACTAGCTTTGTTCGTAGTGATGCTTTCTAAGGCCCACTTGACTTCACATTCCAGGATGTCTGGCTCTAGGTCAGTGATCACACCATCGTGATTATCTGGGTCATGAAGATCTTTTTTGTACAGTTCTTCTGTGTATTCTTGCCACCTCTTCTTAGTATCTTCTGCTTCTGTTAGGTCCATACCATTTCTGTCCTTTATCGAGCCCATCTTTGCATGAAATGTTCCTTTGGTATCTCTGATTTTCTTGACGAGATCTCTAGTCTTTCCCATTCTGTTGTTTTCCTCTATTTCTTTGCACTGATCGCTGAAGAAGGCTTTCTTATCTCTTCTTGCTATTCTTTGGAACTCTGCATTCAGATGTTTATATCTTTCCTTTTCTCCTTTGCTTTTCGCTTCTCTTCTTTTCACAGCGATTTGTAAGGCTCCCCAGACAGCCATTTTGCTTTTCTGCATTTCTTTTCCATGGGGATGGTCTTGATCCCTGTCTGCTGTACAATGTCACGAACCTCATTCCATAGTTCATCAGGCACTCTATCTATCAGATCTAGGCCCTTAAATCTATTTCTCACTTCCACTGTATAATCATAAGGGATTTGATTTAGGTCATACCTGAATGGTCTACTGAGGTTAGTATTTAAACCAGTAGTCTCTGAATAAAGCAGATTACTTTCCATAACAAGGGTGGGCCCCATCCTATCAGCCGAAGGCTTTAACTGAAGAAGACGGACCTCCCCAAAAGAAGGGGGGACTCAGAAAAGATACTGTCTTTGGGACTTGAACTGCGACACCGGGTCCTCCCCAGGTCTCCAGCCCGCCCACCTGGCCTGCAGATTTCAGAACTTGTCAGCCTCCGTAATCATGAAAGCCCGTTCCTTAAAATACATCCTTCTGTCTCTTTCTCTCTCTTTTCCAGTGTATACATCTTAATGGGCTATGTTTCTATGGAGAACCCTGACTAGTACAATGCCTGTAAGATATACATAGATTAGATAGGCCTTATGTTTACCGAATAATTAACAATAATTGTTTGGGGGAGGTACAATCTGTTACAGCTTTTTCTAAAATTGAAGAATACACATCCAGAAAGCTCTCAGGTCACAAGTTCATTTTCCCCAAGTGAATACACTTGAGTCATCACCGTCTGAATGACAACACTTTTGAGTGTTTTATTTTTTACTTTCTTCTTTACGTATCTTTCTTTGTCCTCAGCATGGCTTGTCATGAGAACACATCATCTGAACAAAAACGATGAAGTCAAACAAAAACTCTTGAAAGTTTTTAAAGGAAAGACAGATCACACTTATGAAGACTTTGATGGCCAAGGGAGAACCATCGTGTGAAACATGTAACCGGAAAAGAAGCTGTGTGTAGTGTACACTGTAATCCTGACTACATTTAAAAACCACGGAGGGAGAAAAGCCCAGATTTCACATGGTCGTCTTTGAGTGGGTGGTGAAGGTGGGCGGTGGTGGTGTCAGATCTTGGCTGGTTTTCTTTCCTGCTTTATATTCATTTTATATTTTCTACAGTTCCTACAGTGAGCGTGTATGACTTTTATAATCAAACACATGTGCACACAAGACCTGACTTCTGTTGGTCTGAGAGAGAGCTCCCAACCCCACGGTCCTGGAGGGCTTGGGGACATTGGTGATTTGGCTGGGGGTGGCGTGGGGGTCTGTGAGGAAGAAGAGGTCCCCTGGGCAGAAAGGGGTCTGAGTACCCCCCAAGCAAGCCTCCTGGTGGAGGCTCAGGACCAGGGGGCCCCTATTCTGGGGGCCTCTCCAGCCCTCGAGAAACACTGGCACCCTTAGCTGACTCCAGGGTGATTCTGGCATCCCCAGGGCAAAAGAGAGGCACCATCTCGGGACTTCCCTGGTGGTCCAGTGGTTAAGACTCTGCGCTCCCAACACAAGGGGCCAGGGTCTGATCCTTGGTCGGAGAACTAAGATCCCACGTGCCACAAATTAGAGCTCACAAGCCGGGACTAGAGATCCCGTGTGCCACAACTAGACCTGGAGTAGCCAAGTAAATAAATACTTTTCAAAAAAGAGAGAGAGGCACCGTCTCTGTCTCTGCCTTGTTGCCCTCTCTCACCCTCTTGACCTCTGCTTCCCACAGCCCGCTCCGTGCTCCAATATCTTGCACTGCCCACAGCACCCAGTTCTACCGGGCCTCTGGGCCTTTGCAAGTGACTTTGGCTACCTCTTTTGTCTCTTATGACCCAGCTCGGGCATCCCTTCTCTTAGAAGCCTTTCCCACACCCTTCCTCAAGTCTGGGTTCTGAACCCTTCTTCTGCCTTCCTCTATCACCAAGGGCAGATACAAAGGTAGACAGTAAGTAACTCTGACTTTGCAGGTTACAGGTCATCTGTGTCAATGCGTCAAGCCGGCAGTTGCATCAGGAAGGCAACTGTGGACAACCCTTCCATGATGGCTGTGTGCCAATAAAACTTTATTAACAAACACAACCCTTCCACGATGGCTGTGCGCCAATAAAACTTTATTAACAAACACAGACGGTGGGCTGAATTTGACCTGTGGGCTACAGCTGGCCAACCCCTGCTCTATCATGGCTCTTGTATGACAATAACAGTACCATGAATAAGCCCTAACTTTTATGTGTCAGCCACACTCTCACCTCTCATCCTTCTCCATGCTGGAGGGCAGCACGCGACTGCCCAGCACCCCAGGCTGGAAGGGAGACTTGGGGGTCTTGGGCTGAGGGGCCCAGCCAGGGGTCTCGTTGGGACTGTCTGGCCTCTTGTGCAGCTGAGCCTGGGGAGAGAAGACAGGGGTGAAGTCTGTAAGCTGCCTTTGGCCTGGAGAAGGGCCCCATCCTACCTGACCGTGGAGGCCAAGAAAAACCAGAGGCCGGGTCTGTAGTCCAAGAGGCCACCTGTGACCATCGGGGTCAAACCACCTTCAGAAACTCACATCACCACTACGAGCGGTGTCCTCATCACAGGCCCCTCCAACCCCTCTAGTTTCCCGAGAACCCCGCGATGGAGACAAGAGTTCATCTATGGCCAAGGACCAGGTCTTCTAAGCTCCTCGTTCATGTGAATGTGAACCAGTGGGGTTTCTGACCATCAGATGTGTGGGAGAAAAAGGCCATCATTTTTGGAGGACATGGAGGGAACGGGGTGGCTTGGAAGGGTGGGCCCAGACAGAATTCCTTTGGGGACCGGGGATATGGTGGTGGCAGATGGCGTTTGTCCCAAAGGGCAACACTGGCACAGCCCCAGCCAAGTGGCCGCCACCACCACCACCAGCCTGTGCACTGGGCTCTGGACTCTACCGGGCTTAAGCTCCAGGACGCGCGTTTCTGAGGTGGAGGCTGGCTTTTTGTATTTTATAGAGGAGTAGCCTAAAGGTCAAGGGTCGAAGAGCTTGCCCAGAGTCACACGGCTTTCCAAAGTGGGATCTGCCTGAGGTCTGCCTAGTGCCAACTCCGGAATTCATTTGAGAAAAAGCCCAACAGCCTCTGCAGGGCCTATGCCCCCTCCTGTAAGCAGGGCCTATGCCCCCTCCTGTAAGCAGGGCCTATGCCCCCTCCTGTAAGCAGGGCCTGTTCCTGTCCCTGCCTCCGGCAAGGCGAGGAGGGAGAGAGGCGAGGAGGGAGGGAGGCGGGTGAGAAGCCGGGCCTGTGGCGCGCGCAGCTCTGGGCGCGAGGTCCAGTACCTTCAGTGCAGCCGGGTCCACGCCGGGAAACACAGGCATCCTCTGAGGTCTGCTGACGGGCGTCCTCTCAGCCCTGGGGGTCCTCTCCTCCTCGTCTGATTCTTCCTTCCTCGGGGATTTCTCCTCTGTTGCAAAGAAAGGGTACCGAAGTCAACGGCAGCCACCGCTCTCAGATTCCAGTTGTCTGTCTACAGAGCAAGTCCAACTCCCTAGCCAGGAATCACACTGTTCTCCGTGAACTGGCCCTGCCTTTCCAGAAAGATTCCTGCTAGTCCTGGCTTGGGCAAGGCTGAACTGCTTAGAGAGACTCCTTGACATCCCCCAGCCCTGCCACACCCACAGAATGTTCTTTCCACATCTCTGACCCCTTGATCTCATTGCTATTTTCATCCGGAATACCTTTCCCTAGCTAATTCTTATCTGTTCTTTAAGATCCAGCTTATGTTTTGACATGGAATGCAGACAAGGAAGCCCTTAGAGGAAAACCTATAGCCGTGAATAATGGATCAGAAACCCCAAAAGACTGGTAATAAATGAACTGGTCTTTCAACTCAAGAATCTAGACGAAAAGGCCAGCCAAGAAACCCGCAGAGAGGATAAGGGTGACTCCAATGATGATCAAAGCAGAAACACTGAAATCCTAAGGTTGTGTCTCAGTCCCTTGCAACCTGTGGACCCCAGTTAATAGAGCATCCGCAGAAAGTGTTCCTACTTAGTTCCTAACCAGCTGGGTGTAATGAGAAATCACGGTTTCCGGTGTTACTGTGTTCTGGTGTCCTGCAGTCTTCAAAGTCAGAAGGCTGGCCCCAGGGTTTACTCTAACTCGTTCCTGCTAGCCAGTGCACGGCCCACGGAGGAGGAGACGGGGCGTACCTGTGGAGTCCCGGAACATCCACGCGCTGTCGGCCTCCTCCTCCCAGGCGGACCTGCCGTCCGGCTCGCTGGTGCGGCTGCGCCGGAGCGAGTGGGCGGTGGGAGCCCGGCGGCGGCTCCTCTTGCTGAGCTGCACCCGGGTCTTGAGGGCACTTGAGTCGAGCACTGAGGTTTGCTGTGGGGGTGGCGGGGAAGAAGAGGGAAAAGATGAAGCTCCGGACACATAAAGGGAAGACACCACCCCCGGGAGGGGTGTGTGGCTGCGCTGATAGGCGCAAGATGCCATTTAAGGGGGCACGTGGACCAGCATTTCCGCATTCTCCTAGGAACCTGATGAAGGATACCACGTAGGCTGATTCTAAGAATCAAATGAACCCGGCGTGCCCCACGCAGTGCCTAGCACATTATGCCAACACCGCCCCCCACCCCTGGTGACATCATCCGAGCAGGTGAGCTAGAGCAGGACATTAACGGGAGCTCAATACACCTTTGTTTGTTTGTTGAATGAATAACTGAACACATACTCTTAACTAAATCCTTACAGAGATCTTACTCCACACAGGATCCATGAGCTGAGATTCTCAACGTGGTCCTTCCTCTACCCACAGTAATTCAGGGGGCAGGTGGGAGCTGGTGGAGCAACCTTCTAAGCACCAGGCATTTGTTTTCAAGCAGCATGCTCTGAGCAGAAGCAGGGGGAGGGTCAGTGATGGTTTCCAAGATCACCCCCTTTCCTGCTGGAAGGGCTGGGGCAGGGGGGGTGCAGAAGACCACCCTGGTGAGCCCAGCAAGGAGGTGGGGCACCTGTGGCTCAGTGATGCCCCAGGAGACAATAGTGAGAGATGGCAGCTTGGGGTTCATCTCCTGGTCAGTTCAATTCCTAGCTGTGTGACCTCAGGCAGGGGACTTACCCTCTCTGAGCTGAGGTGTCCCTATTTGTAAAAATGGAATGATACTAGTATCCCCTTCCTAGAGAGGCTGCAAGACTTCAGGGAGCCCAGGCACGGACAGCCCTGGTTCCAGCAGCGTCTGAGCCAGGCTCACGGCCGAGAGCTGCTCCTACAGGGGGCGTTCCTTTGCCCGGCCAGCGCAGGTCCTGGTGTGAAAGTTGGATTCTTCTTCTCAGGTCCACTTGGGAGAAATTCTGTCACCTGGGGCCTTTTAAGTTAGCAATGATGAGCTAATTTCAGTGACTCATTTCCCAGAACTGGTAAGTGACAGACACCCCAGCGGGGGTGGGAAGAGGGTGTTGATGTCTGCAGAGCTGTTTCCCAAACCAGCCACGAGGGTGTCCGGTGCGGGGGCTGGTCGGGGGTGGCGGTAGCTAGGGAGAGATGAAAATCATAAAGGATCTGCCCTCCCTAAGAGGAGAGCATGCACCTCCGGTGGTCACCAAACACAGCCCATTTCTCAGACTCAGAGGAAGTGGGAGGGAGCCACAGCAACGCAGGGGCTGGCTTGAGGGGGACCTGGTTCCATTTCCCTGGGGCCCCCCTTGCAGCCTCAGACTGGTGCAGAACATCCTGAGTCATTAAAAAAAAAAAAAAGGAGATAGAGGACTGTCTTCAGCACTGCTCCCAGCTACCAACTCACATCGATAAAGGGGAAGTCGTCCACTTTCTTTGGGGGGCAGGCGTCCGGCAGGGGCAGCCCCTCCATCCCGTCAGTGGATTCCAGGTCCGTGCTGGACTGGTCCACGCTGGTGCTCCGCTGCTCCCTGGAACAGTCGTGCTGGTCCCCGGCCGAGGTGACCTCCGTCTGGGAGGACAGCGAGGAGAGGCGGCTGCTGGGGGGCTGCTTCCACGCCGAGGTGGCACTGCTGTCTGGGGACGGGGGCTCGGGCGCCAAGCTACGAGAATGGAAGGCAGTGCGGGAGGCATGGTCAGGCAGGTTGCTCCTGAAACCTGAATGTCAAGGAAGGGACACGCCAGAAGGCAGGATGTGGGGTGTGCTGTGTATGCCAGGAAACAAGAGACAGGACATCCCGGTGAGGAGAACCATCCTGGGCCCGGCCAGGTGCTGCCTCGGTGCCTCTGGAAGACCTGGACAGGTGCGGAATGGGAGGAGAGCCACTCCCCCACTCGAGACCCTCTAACTCTGTGCTTCCCAGTAGGGGAGCCTCGGGTCACCTGTGGCTGCCGGGGCCTTGCAATGAGGTGAGTGAGGGCTGAGCTGGGCCAAGAGTACAGAGTACACACCGATTCCTAACACTTGGAGTGAAAAAAATTAAAAAATAAAATACCACATTAATAACTTTATAGTGATTACATGTTACAAGGACAGTATTTATAAAGGGTCTATTGGGTTCAGTGGGGCTTCCCAGGTGGTGCTAATCTGACTGCCAGTGCAGGAGACATGAGAGACATGGGTTGGTTCCCTGGGTGGGAAAGATCCCTTGGAGAAGGGCACAGCAACCCACTCCAGTATTCTTGTCCAGAGAATCCCATGGATAGAGGAGCCTGGCAGGCTGTGGTCTATAAGGCTGCACAGAGTCAGACACGACTGAAGCGATTTAGCACACACACTGGGTATTGGGTTCAATAGAATATACTGTTAAAATTAATTTCGCCAGGATTTCCCTGGCGGTCCAGTGGTTAAGCCTTCGCCTTCCAGTACAAGGGGTGAAGAAGGTTTGACCCCTGGTTGGGGAGCTAAGATCCTGCATGCTGCATGGCCAAAAAAAAAAAAAAAAAACCCCACAGAAGTGATATTGAGACAAATTGAATCAAGACTTTATAAAAAATGGCCTTTAAAAAAAAGGAAAAAGAAAGACTTAAAAAAAAGGGGGGGAAAATCTTAAAGCACTTACTTTCGCCTGTTTGCCTTTTGCTGTCTTGATGCGGCCCCTAGAACACCGCAGCTGCGCGCAGGTCTGGGTGTGCGCTTGTGCTGCGTTTGTCGGGCAGCGCTGATGGCGATCAGACCGTCACTGGCCATCACCCACCGTGGGGCGTAGCCTACACTGCTTCATTCATTCACTCATTCACTCCTTGACAAAGATCTACTGAGCGCCTACTAGGCGCCAGGCCTTGTGCTGAAAGCTGTATCTTTTCATCCTCCCCACAGGATAGGATTAACTCATGAAATTAAATATTAACCTTGCGGAAGATGAGGAAGCCGAGGCAGAAAGACGTGAAGAGGCTTGCCCAAAGGGGCAGACCTGACCCTAGAATCCAGGTCCATGACCCCCCCTCCCCTCCTGGAATTTCTGCCCACGATAATGTATTCCGAGTACCACTTGGATAATTGGAACCACAAAAGATAGAAGATTTATAAATAAATCAAGCCATTAAAATTAAATAGGCTCCCTGCTCCTCTCTTAAAAAGACCCCAAAGTCAAGAGCAGAGGAAAGCCTTATCCTAAGGAAGGAGGGGACCAGCACACCAGACAATACGTCCCTGGTCGGAGGGTCGGCCCCAAAAGACCCCCGAACTTCACCCTTGGGCAGAGCTGTCAACCCAGGTGTGCTGGTGTCTCTCTCAGGGAGCACAGCCTGCTTTTTGTCAGCTCTGAACAGATTTCGTTACTTGGAATAAGCAGGACGTTGGGGCGTCGGGTAGGATTGAGGCAGATCCACGAAAAATGAGGGAAATACCACCGACGGGGCAGCAGGTGGCGCTGCTGCTCAGGGCTGGGAGTAAAGCCGCGCCTGGGCCCTTTCTGGGAGGAGGCGCTGCAGTACCTCCGAGAGACACGAGGGGGCGAGCGATACCAGGACACGGGGGCGGGGACGGGGGCAGGTGGAGATGCCAGTGGCCGGGTTTCCCCTTCTCCCTATAAGAGCTGGGAAGATAGAGGCCCAGAGGAGAGGGGGCTCCCAGGGTCAGACAGTGACAGCAAAACCAGGACCCAGGCTTACAGACTCGCAGTTCTGTGCTCCTGCAGGAACATTCTAGTGAAATTTAAGTAAGCTCATTAACTAACCGTATATCACAGCTTAGGAAAGAAAACGAATCGCCCTTCATGTGTACTATTAGAAACCTGTGCTTCCCTTTTTCTTTTCTTGTGTGTTTACTAGCTCAGTCGTGTCCGACTCTCTGTGACCCAGTGGGCTGTAGCCCGCCGGGCTCCTCTGTCCTTGGGGATTCTCCAGGCAAGGATACTGGAGTGGGTTGCCATGCCCTCATCCAGGGGATCTTCCCAAGCCAGGGATCGAACCCAGGTCTCCTGCATTGCAGGCAGATTCTTTACTCTCTGAGCCACCAGGGAACCCCATGAATACTGGAGTGAGAAGCCTATCCCTTCTCCAGACAAACTTCCTGAAGCAGGAATCAAACCATGATCTCCTGTGTTGCGGCAGATTCTTTACCGGCTGAGCTACCAGAGAAGCCCACCCATTTCTAATTTCACTGACCTCCCCTCAACTTGGGTACCGATGACAGCTACGGGGCATAAGTCAGTGAAGGGGTGTGGCCACTCCTGACCGGGGGAGGGACCAGGGGAAGGAGCTGGGAGAGGGGTGTGGCCACTCCTGACCGGGGGAGGGACCAGGGGAAGGAGCTGGGAGAGGGGTGTGGCCACTCCTGACCGGGGGAGGGACCAGGCGAAGGAGCTGGGAGACCTGCGTCTGAGCCCAGCTCAGCCATGGACACACCATATCCGGGTCTGAGTCCATCTTAGCCATGGACATGCCATATTCCTGGGCACGATACCCACAGGTGAGGAAACTGAGACACACAGTGACACAGCCAGTAGGTGGCCACACTGGGGTTGACCCAGATCTCCCTGGCTTTACGATGCCGTGCGATCCTGCAGCCCTCGGGTGGGGAAGGTGAACTGAGAACACGGCAAGCCCACCCTTGGGGTCCACAAAGCTGCTACTGCGTTTGATCCCGCCCAAGGGTAAGAAGAAAAACTGCATGTTTAAAACAATGAACAGGTACGATGAACAAATGCAAAGCATCAAACTCCTACGACTAAGTGCCGGGAAAGACACCAACTGTGAACACAAGTTACCCTCCTGCCCACCCCAAGTCTCAGTCTTCGTCTCTGCAAGGTGGGACCATAGAATTAAACGTTATGCTTCAGAGCTTACAACAGTGCTCGGCCTGTCTGCTTAATACATCTTGGCTGTTTTTATAAGCATCATTCCCTTTCTACAGGGCCTTCCCAGGTGGCTCAGTGGGTTAAGGATTCACCTGCAATACACCTTCCCAGATAGGGAAGATCCCCTGAAGAGGCCAAGGCAACGCACTCCAGTGTTCTTGCCTGGAGAATCCCATGGACAGAGAAGCCTGGCGGGCTACAGTTCCATGGGGTCACACAGAGCAGGACGCAACTGAGTGACTAAGCACGCACACATGCACCCTTTCTACAGAAGAGGAGTTTGTGAAATCTGCAAATAAAACTAAATGACCCAGGCCCCCACAGCCAGCCAGAACGGAGCTGGAGTTCAGGCCTGCCTGCCTCCTGAATCCAGGTGATGCTGGGTAACCTTCAGGCTTCTGCACAGTCATAACAGCATTCCCTCCCAGCCGGGCTGACACCTGAGGGGCCCTCCACGCCACTAATAGTGATGATCCTAAATGCTGACATAGCTTATGAAGCAGTATGTATAATATGCTCCTCTGTTTATAAACACACAATATATATACATAGAAAAAAAGTCTAGAAAGACACCCAAAACACTAATGAAAGTGATACCTGTGTCCTGACATTACAGTTGGTTTTCATTTTCTTTGCAATTTTTTTTTTTTATGGTGGTGAAACACGTAATATGAAATTTGCCAGTAGGGGCATTTAGTGCATTCATAATGCTGTGGGCTTCCCTTGAAGCTCAGATGGTAAAGAATCTGCCTGCAATGCGGGTGACCTGGGTTTGATCCCTGGGTTGGGAAAATTCCATGGAGAAAGGAAAGGCTACTCACCCCAGGCCCAGTATTATGGCCTGGAGAATTCCACAGACTGTATAGTCCATGAGGTTGCAAAGAGTCAGACATGACTGAGCGACTTTCACTTTCCTTCTTAATGCTCTGTGATCATCACCACTCTGGTTTAAGAACATCTTCATCCGCCCGGGAGGAAATCTGGTCTCCTCTGTCCCTGTGGATTTGCCTATTCTGGATATTTCCTGTATCATTTTAAAATCTTTTTTTTTTGTACTTTCTAAACTTCTGTTTTATAAAAAGAATGGGTTGCTCTTATTACACAACAACCTGTTACAGACAAAACAGGTTCTCCCTAGTAACGGAGAAATCAGGAGGCAGATGGGGGGCCCTGACTCCCCCTGAGAGGTCCTGCCCCACACCGCTCACCTCTCCCCGCTCTGGCGCTGGTCCGGCCACGTCCCATACTGACTGTCGGCTTCCTGCACGAGGGTGTCGGTGTCCTTGGCCTCGGGGGTCCGCCTGGAGAAACACTGCTTCAGCTGATCCTGCAAGGACAAGCCAGAGGTTTTTATCAGGGGCAAATGCTCAGAACCTGGTCCAGTTGATAAACCTATTTATCAGCCTATCCAGCTGATAAATCATGCTGCATCGCCCCCTGCTCAAACCCACCCGGGCTCCCTACTGCTCTCAGAGACGGTTCCAAACGTCTGCGCTGAGAACTAGAGTGACCAACCGTCCAGGTCTGCCCAAGATGTCGCAGAAGGCAAAGCTGTTGGAGCTGAAGCCAGGCAAACTGGGGTGAAGGGGGGTCACTCTCCTGGGTCCTGTGTGGGTGCCACCCTGCCCCTGGCCAAACTTCTCTCCATCTTCAATGCTCCCAGGACTTATCAGCTGCACTCCCGGTGCAGGGGGGCCTGGGTTCGATCCTTGGTCAGGGAACTAGATCCTGAATACTACAACCAAGTGTTTGCACGCCATAACTAAAGATCCTGCATACCGTAACTAAGACCCAGGGCAGCTAAACAAACAAACAAAAAAACCCCAAGAGACGGGGATCTCTGAATGATGAGTGAGGGAGCAAGGGCCCCTGGAAATCGGAACGGCAAGCTTCCAAGGCTGCTGAGCGTGGAATCAGGGCAGGAGGCAGGGGAACACTTCCTGACCTCCTTTGGAAGGCTCTGGGAGGCAGGCTGGGGGTGGAGGAGAATATGTGCTCAGCAAAAAACACATGGGCTTCCGCGTGTCCCCATTTGTGGGCCCTCCTGCAGAGCTTTAAGATTCATGCTCAGGGATGTGGAATCCCTGAAGGCAGGGAGGGAGGTCTGCTGCCCGCACTGCTAAAGCCAGACTCGGGATTCTGGAAGGCAGCGTCCCGACTCCCCCGCCACTCTCACCCCCGTGTCGGGTCAACCTCCAAGCCCTTCAAAGTCTCCCTTGGGAACATTCCATCCAACCTCGGCCAGCTCTGGGGCTCCCCTGCCTCCTTCACCGCTGGTCCCCTCTCAGACATTCTTTTCCTGTAACAATTCCCAAAGCTGAACTCAAAGCCTGCAGGGTCCTTACTCAAAACCCTTCAATAGCTCCCCAGAGTCAAGTCCAAACACCAGAAGGATGGCTTGCGGGACCTTCACTGGTGGGGCTCTTTCTCCACTGTCTGCTGTCCCTCTCCCACCCCCAGATCCTCCCAACCCCTCTTCCTGGCTGCTCCAGCCCTCCTTCACCTCCGAACCTGCTGAAGCAGCCACCACCTCTTGGCTCTCATTCAGATTTCAGCTTCAGCTTCATTGGCTCTTCCTCCAGGAAGCCTTCCCTGAACTCCCCCTCACCCAAGGCTGGCTCAGGAGCCCCCAGCTCCCATTCCCTAGACTTCAGGTCTCTACACGTATGTTGTCCAACACAAGAGCCACACGTGGTTAATTACATTCATTAAAATTTGAAAACTACAAAGAATCCAGTTCTTCAGTGGCTCTAACTACATTTCAAGGGCTCCATAGCCACATGTGGCTACAATATGGAGCAGCATGGATAGAGTACATGTCCATCAGAGCAGAAAGTTTCCAGTGAAGAGCATGGCTGTAGAACGTCCCACAATATGTTCATTATAATTGACCTGTTTCTCTTCATTCTCCCTTGGACAAGTACTATCTCTGGAGCCAGGATGCCTGGATTTGAAGCCAGGCTCCATCGCATGGTAGCTGTGTGACCTTGGGCAGGTTACTTAACCTTTCTCGGCCTTACTGTCTGGACAAAGCAGATGTTAAGTATCTGGTTGAATGCCATCTCGTTCACTACGTCTTAACACTGAACCCCCAAATCTGGAGTACTCCAGGGGCTGGGGTCATCTAAGGGAATTCATCTTGTCAGTGAGACGTAAGCAAGCAGCCTGTCTGTCAGCACTTCCTTCTGTCCTGCTGGTCAGCTTGTGCACAGTATTCGTGTCTCACTGTAACAGACCCTGGCGGTCCTTCAAGTCAGTAAGCCTTGATCTTCACTCTCAGGGCCACAAGGCCTCAACAAGACCACAGAAAGGGTCCAAAACTCTCTGGAACTTGCTGAAAGTCAGGTTTTTAAAATTAGCTTTAAGGTAGAGTGTTTTTCCAAATCAGCTTTGCCTCACAGGCTGCCATAAAAACCCCCACTGCCTGCAGGGGAGTACGTATCTACAAGGCGGTCTGAAAATACAGGATGGCTAAAGAGAAGAGTTGTCTGAGGAACCCATGTGTCCAAATTAGCTCCCCCAGCCCCATTCGGCATGTACTCCTGATGGATAACGAACAGCCACAATCCAAATTTTAGCTGCCATCTGCCACATGAGGTCATCACAACGTAACATTTAGATCTCCAAGGACTCCTCTGAGTCCATCTGGTTGGCCTTTTCAGATGAGAAACTTTTTCAGATGATAAAGTCAGAGGCATAGGATGCTTGCGGTGAGCCTGGAATCCAGGTTTGGGCTTCTTCCGCACACACACACAACCCCCCCAGCCTTTTCCTTCAAGAGGCTCACATGAGGAAATGCATGTTAAAATGCTCTAAGAAGGCGAACTTGGCGAGATTTAAAACGAGAACTTGGCAAATTTAAAAACCACCTGCATGGGGACTTCCCTGGTGGTCCAGTGGTCAAGATTCTGCACCTTCCGCTGCAGGGAGTGTGGGTTCGATCCTTAATCAGGGAACTGAAATCCCACATGCAGTGAGGCACGGCAAAATGATAATAATGATAATTAATAAGATAAAAACCACTCACTCGGACTAGGTCGCCAAGCCCCCAAGCTGGTGGTGGGTGAAAATTCTGGGCCCTTGTCTTACGGACAAACACAACTGCCCCAGCCCAGGACAGATGATGGACAGCTTTCTAACACCCAGGCTGGGGAGACCAGCCTAACAGACGCCTTTGAGGGCTGTGTTTAAACAAGCGGTAACACATGTCCTGAAATTTAAAACGTGCACACCCTTGACTCAGCCAGTTTAGTTCCAGAAATTTATCTCAAGAGAATCATCAGACACGCTCACCAAGATCTGTGAACATGGATGCTCCCCCACGGGAGCACAAAGATTAGAAAATATTGCAAATACTGGAATCGTCCTAAACATCCAACAAGACGGGGATCAGTGAAATGTCAGTTCAGCTCAGTCGCTCAGTCGTGTCTGACTCTTTGCGACCCCATGGACTACAGCACGCCAGGCTTCCCTGTCCATGACCAACTCCCAGAGCTTGCTCAGACTCATGTCCAGCGTGCTGGTGATGCCATCCAACCATCTCATCCTCTGTCGTTCCCTTCTCCTTCCACCTTCAATCTTTCCCAGCATCAGGGTCTCTTTGGTGATCTCTTCATTCTTTCTGGAGTCATTTGTCCACTCCTCTCCAGTAGCATACTGGGCACCTACCCACCTGAGAAGTTCATCAGTGAAATACAAGGATGAAATATCCATGTGGCGGAATAAACACAGCCAAGGAGAAGGATGCTCAGAAAGACTACTGAGTATCACAGAAAGCTGTCTGTCTTATCCGAGCAAACAATCGTATTTTTTTTTCCCCCAAAGTCAGATCCCCTTATTACATGTAAGTGAAAAAACAGTGCACGTGTTGTGATACCACCTTTGTGAAGACAGATGTATAAATGTGTATGAGAATAGGCAAGGAGATCTCTGGAAGTTTTCAGAGAAAACTGTTACCAGTGACACTACCTATAGTGAGGAAACGGGCTTTTTTTTTTTGCCACACCATCGTGCAGCGTGTGGGATCTTAGCTCTCCGTTCAGGGACTGAACCCGCGCCCAACCCGGCCACAGTGGAAGCATGGAGTCTTAATCACCAGGGAAGTCCCTGTCTCTCTATTATTGATGATGACTTTATTTAGGATCCACACTTGTGATTCTGGATCCCAATATCTGCAGATAATAAAATTCAATAAAATCCATTAAACTATTCCTGCAACTCTATCATATGGTATGCATCCCCATTTAAGAACATATCGGAAGAGGGTTCTTCATTTGTTCATCTCCACCAGAGCCCAGCAAACTCTTCTTATCAAGGGCCAGATAATAAATATTTGGTGCTTTGTGGGCCACAGGGTCTGTCTCAGCTTCAGCTTTGCTGTCTTTACCATGTTAGCAGCACAGATGATGTCTGTGTTCCAATAAAACTTTATTTACAAAACAGGTGGCTGGGGACTTCCCCGCTGGTCTCGTGGCTAATACTGCAAGCTCCCAACGCAGGGGGCCAGGTTTCCATCTCTGGTCTGGGAACTAGATCCCACATGCCGCAACTAAGACCCGGCCCAGTCAAATAAATAAATATTAAAAAAAAAAAAAAAAAAAACCCAGGTGGCTGACTGCTCCCTAATAGCCTTTAGACTGTCGGCTGCATGAAAACGGGGACTCTTTCACCCACTGCTGCACCCAGCGCTTAGAATAACACCAGGCCTGGAGTACTTGTTGACTAAATATTTGCTGGAAGAATATGTATCTGAAAATAACTTTTTTTGCACGCAACAGGTGTGAGCTCCTTAAGCAGAAAAGGCCGTGTCGTTAGGGAGGGGGTGACGGTAAGGGAAAACATGACCCCTGCATGTATTTGGGGGTGTCTGACACATCCGTCTAGGAAAGGAGCCTGAGTCAGGGAGGTGCCGGGTGGCCCGCAGCTGACCGGGCAAATCCGAGCAATTCCCCTCCCCCTCTGCAACTGGACACTGCCAGCTGTGCAGGGCGCCCCGGGGCCCCGGGGCCACGCTGTCGAGGGTGACACTGGCCCAGTGCCCCCAGGGCCTGGCGGCACCTCCCTGCCTTGTGCCCGGATCACACCTGCACCACGGCTGAGCGGTAACAGCAACAACATCGAGGGCTGACACTACGGTCAGCACGGCTGAATACCCCGGCCTTTCACTCTGCCGTCGCAGGCTCCTCAACAGGAAGCCTAGGGACTTGCGGGAACTGTCATTTCACAGCGGAGGGGACTGAGGCCCAGAGAGGGGACCTGACACGCCCCAGGCCACACAGAAGGTGGGTGGAGCTGGGGTTCGGGTCTGCCTGACACTCAGGCCCTAAAGTGCTCCCCAAACTGCTGCATTCTCCCAGCTCTGGCTCGACATGGAGAGCTCCGTGGGGCCTTCAGTGATCATTTCACAGATGGGAAAACTGAGGGCAAAGGATGCCAGGCTAGGCCGAGAATCCAGGTGTCCTGAGTCCCTGGCCTGTGCCTGGTCACCGCAGGGCAGTCCAAGCTGCACCCAGGTGGGGTCTCAGGCCCAGGGAGGGGAGAAGGAGGCGGGCGGCAGGCTGAGGTTGGGCCGAGTCCCCCAGGGGTCTCCTATCTACCTGGACCCCCAACTCCAGGCTCTTATCTACTTTTTTTCTCGTCTCACCACGAGGCATGTGGGGTATTAGCCCCCTGACCAAGGATCGAATCCATACCCGATGCATTGGAAGCGCAGAGTTTTAACCACTGGACCAGCAGGGAAGCCGCCCGAGCTCTTATCTTAAAACCCTGGCTGCCCCACTGTGGCTGCGGGGCCCAGTGTCCACCTCCTCACCCCTCCTTTGTGCTGCAGCCACACTCGGGCACCATCACAGCCCAGGCCTGCTGCCCAGCTCTTCGCCTGGCCAAGGGCAGCAAGTGGCAGCCCCTGGGAGCAGCTTCCCCGGCCGAACCTAGGTCCTGTCCTGGTCCCGCTGAGCCCGGGCCTTGGCCGGGGGTTCTCAGCACTTGGACGGGTCCTCGGGTGCCTGTTCCTCCCAATGCACACGACCTCCAAGAGGAGAGCTGCGTCTTGCCACATTGGCTTCTCGGTGCTTAGTCACAGGACCTGGCACAGAGCACGTGCTCACTGAAGGGGAAGGAAGGAAGGAGGGTGGGGAGGAATGGGGAAAAACGAGGAGAAGGAGAGCAAGGTAAGGCAGTCGGGTCAGAAGGAAACGGGCAGGAAGGGGGCAGCACAGAGCCCTCAGAACTCCTGATGCTGGCAGCAAACCCCGCGTGGCGTCCCTCCCTGGGGACTTGGGTCCCAGCTAGGAGGTGCCGGCACAGCTGATGGCTTCTGGGAGCCCACAGTGGCCCCACCCCCAGCGGCTGGAGACGGTGCTTCCCGGGAGAGTGTCGGTGTCTGACCCCCCTCAGTGTGCTCTGGGAACAGTTACGCAGTCTGGCCAGGTGTGGCTAGGTGTGGCCAGGTGTGGCACACTGTGGTGGCCTGGATGGGGGTTACAGCCAAGACGGACAGAGAGCAAGACAGAAACCGAGAGAACACAACCGGGACCATGAAACACGTGGACACGGGCACAGACAGAGAGGGAGGCTCTGACGAGTTGGAGGTGGCGCAGGCTCTGAGACTGGCAGGTGGAGGGCAAACTCTGCCTTTTGGTAGCTGTGAGCAAATCTCTCAAACCTCGATTTTCCCGTCTGTAAAATGGGGGTGGGGGTGTTGGGAGAACCTTGTAAAATGTCCGGTGAGAGCTGCACACGCCAGGCATGTGAGAAGGACCAAACAGATTCCAGTTGAGATGATGGAGAGGACAACAATAAATAACACCCACTGTTGAGTTCCCCAAAGCGTCAGGTCAGCAGTCTAACGAGGTGCTTCGACACCCTAAGGAGGCCTGACTGCTCCATCACGCAGCTAAGAGCAAAGGGGTTGTCTTCCCCGGCTCCCTCACTGTCTCCCCTGACCCCGACACGAGCCAGCTGCTCTCCTGCGTCCCGCAGTGAGCCAGGCGCGGGCTCTTCCAGCACACCTACCCTCCCCAGGGCCGAGCTGGGCGGGCAGGCTGCAGAACGACAGGTCTGGCAGAGACACGCTGTCTCCACGGGACAAATGTGTCACCGGAAGTGCGGGAAGGCGTGCCTGGTTACGGCACGGAGGGTCCTGCCGGCCGCCAGGGAGTTGGGGTGCTTCCTGGCGCCCCCCACCGCATCCACCTCCGAGTCTATAAACAGAAAGGACAGCTGAGCTGGGGGGCCTGGGCTCCTGCTGGCCTTGGGGGTGGGGGCTCCCAGACTCTGGAAGCCTGATGGGCACCCTGGGCTCTGGGTGTCGGAAGTGAGTAAGGAGACGATGCAAGAAGTGATAACTGGGAACACACATAAGGAGCACCCACTGCGCGCCTGGCACCAAGTCAGGTTTCTTAAGTGCGCCGTCCAGTTAAAGCCCTGAGTCAATGCTTTAACATGCCCGTTTCACAGGTGGACAGGGACAATGGGAAAGGACGCTGATACTGCCAGCTCTGTGTGCCCAGCTGCCGCGACTCATCCTCCCAACAACCCTAAGAGGCAGGGTTTCTAAGAGGTAGCCCCACTTTGCAGATGGGAAGACTGAGGCCCAGGGAGGTGAAGCCACTTGCCCAGGGTCTCAGGACTGGGTGAAGGAGCCCGATTCAAACCCAGGTGGCTCCAAGTCTATGGCCGGTGATGCCCCATCCCACTAAGTCCCGCTGTGACTGCACCCCGGAACATCCACTCCAGGCCTGCTTAGAATGAGGCCCTGAAGCACGGCACAGGCATCAGCTCCTCCCAGAGGCCTCCACTCGAGCAGGCCTGGGTCTCTCCTGGGACCCCACGGGGCACCTGTGCTCACTGTCGGACTGTGAGCTCCCTGAGGGCAGGCAACGCGGTCTGTTCACCCTCAGACCCTGGCATCAAGGCAGGACACAGCCCCGATGGCGGTCTGTGAATGAACGGTCTAGAATGAGTGAATGGTCTAGAATGAATGAATGAGTTGCGTGAATGAATGAACGAGTCAGTGAATGAACAATCCACAGATGATCCCTGGTCCCCTTTCTCATGCTATGAACAGTACTGTGATCTATTCAAAGCTTCTTGGTACATCCCAGGACTGTTCTTATATATGCTATTAAATTTTAATTTGTTAACTTTTTAAAAACAAATCTTTCTTCTAAGACACCCCGTTCAGTGTGCTGACAAACACTGAAAGCAGTCTGGTGACGATGATATTTTTTTAAGGTGCAAATGAAAGAGACTGGCCCAGGAATGGAGGACAACCAACCCCCACCCGCCCTAGATAACCAGGAACCTTCCTGCAGGGGGAGAGGAAAGCGCTTAGAGCATTCTAGAAGTCCTGAGATGCTTTTACACAGACCAATTCAAATTCCTTTTCAGCCTAAAGTTCTATTAATAAAAGGCCTACAGTTCTAAGGTTAAAGAGGAGTCGAGAGAAAAAGGAATGTGGTTTTTTCCCAAATGTATCTTTATGTTTTAAAACAACAGGACCAACCATAGCGTGGAATACTTTTCAACTGTTGAAAAGAATCAGGAAGATATATGTGTCCTGATATGGAGTGACTTCCAAGACACACTGTCAAGTGAATAAGGCAAGGCTGGAAACAACAGGTGGAGAGGGGAAGGGTATATATGTAAATATTTGGAAATGCACAGAGTCTGTGAGGAGGCACAGCAAACCTGTCATCACACTTGCCTCTGGGAGGGGAACCGAGTGACGGGGGGTGGGGGAGAGAGGGGGACACGGTTTTAAAATTCCACTTCTTTTTGTATTTTGTAACACTTGCGGTTGGTAGCTTTTAAAAATAAACGTTAAAATGTACAATTCCATGTGAATATAGAATTCATGTTTCCGAGCATCTCCTGGGGATCTGTCCCACCCACCCTGACTCGGCTCCTCTTGGAAAGATCTTAAAACAGTCTCTCAGGCAAATTTGACTCTTTTTTTTTTTTTTTTTTTGAAACATCACATGTCAAAACATCTCTCTCATGTTTATTTCAGGCGAGGGCTCAGCTTGTCTGGCAACAGAACTGCAGCCTTGATGTGTCAGTGTGAACCGGGGAGGAAGCAGGGAGCTGGTGTGTCTCTCTGCGGCCCCAGGACCCCAGATCCTGCAGGATCTCTCCCTGGCAGGCCTCAGCCACCACCTCCGCCCCATCTGAGGCTGTGGGCACACTGTGGGGTCACAACATTGCTCCACCACCCCTGGTTTTGGTGATCACCTAGCGGGCACACACACATGCGTGCACACACACATGCACACCCAGATGCATACAACACAAATAAACACACATGCAAACATATACACAAACACATGCTCCGTTGCTCCATCATGTCAGACTCTCGTGACCATATGGACCGTAGCCCACCAAAGCTCCTCTGTCTATGGGATTTGCCAGGCAAGAATAGTGGACTGGGTTGCCATTCCATTCTCCAGGGGATCTTCCCGACCCAGGGATCGAACCCGCGTCTCCTGTGGCTCTTGCACTGGCAGGCGGATTCTTTACCATGTACACAAAAAAATACATAAATACACACACACACACAAACGCAAACACACACATATACACAGAAAACACACACACACACAAAATGCACAAAACACAGATAACATAACACACACACACAAATACATCAACTCACAACATCAACTCACAAACTCAACACACGCATCAACTCACAAACCCTAGGATGCTCATAGCGACATCATTGATTTCAGTTAACAGCAAGCACAGCCCAGGTGTTTTTCCGTAAGGGCACCTGTAAACAGGTTTATCCCTGCAAGGGCATCTGTCCTGCCATTAAGAACAATGAAGCAGAATTCTAAGTGCTGATGTGGAATGATGTCAAAGCTCTCTTTGATGGAAAGGTTTACTAGGAATGAGGGGCAGAAAGTCCTACCTTAGAACATCCCCTTGGTCACCCGTGTGCTCGTTCCTAGTCGTGTCTGACTCTGTGACCCCGTGGACTGCAGCCCGCCAGGCTCCTCTGTCCATGGGATTCTCCAGGCAAGAGTACTGGAGTGGGTTCCCACTTCCTCCTCCAGAGGATCTTCCTGACCTGGGGATGGAACTCGCATCTCCTTCGGCTCCTGCACTGCAGGCGGGTTCTTTACCACTGAGCTATCAGGGAAGCTCCTTGATCATCCTGGGCCCCATGATTAATCATTTCCCTGGGGACTTCTCTGGTGGTCCAGTGGTTAAGAATCTGCCTGCCAATGCATGGGACATGGGTTGGATCACTGGTCCAGGAAGATCCCACATGCTGTGGGGCAGCTAAACCCGTGTGCCGCAACTACTGAAGCCCGCACACCCCAGAGCCCGCATGACCCGGAGCCTGTGTGACTCGGAGCCCACACACCCCAGAGTCCGTGTGACCCGGAGCCCACGTGACCCGGAGCCCACACGCCCCGGAGCCCGCGTGACCCGGAGCCCACACACCCCGGAGCCCGTGTGACCCGGAGCCCGAACGCCCCGGAGCCCGCGTGCCCTGGAGCCCGTGTACTACAGAGCCCACGTGACCCGGAGCCCACACACCCCGGAGCCCGTGTGACCCGGAGCCCACACGCCCCGGAGCCCGCGTGCCCTGGAGCCCGTGTACTACAGAGCCCACGTGACCCGGAGCCCACACACCCCGGAGCCCATGTGACCCGGAGCCCACACGCCCCGGAGCCCACGTGCCCTGGAGCCCACACGCCCCGGAGCCTGTGTGACCAAGAGCCTGTGTGACCCTGAGCCCGCACGTCCTGGAGCCCGCGTTCCCCGGAGCCCGCACACCCCGGAGCCCGCACGCCCCGGAGCCCGCGTGACCCGGAGCCTGTGCTCCACAACAAGAGAAGCCACGGCAACGAGAAGCCTGCAAACTGCAACGAAGACCTGGCGTGGCCAACAATGAATAAAGAAATAAGTGAAATGAAAATGATTTCCTGTCCCAGGTACCTGAAGTACCAAGGGGCTCCTGACAGAGGGGGAAGAGAGCGGGCACAGGGGGTCGGGGGGGGGGCGGCTGACAGAGGGCACGTGACATGGCCCGGGCCTTGAAAAGTGGATCCAACTGAACAGGTGGGGAGAAGGGAGACAGCGCAGACGCTGGGACAGCCTGAGGGAGAAGCGGATGCTGCCTTTACGAAGAGTGGGCTACGCTGCGGACAGGACAGCCCTGCGCCTGCTGTCCACCCTGCAGAGCGGCCCTGCAAGGGAGGCTTGCGACCCCCCCGGAGTGGGGTGAGGCAGGGGCTGAGCTGGGAGCTCTCTGCCATCGCTGGGCCTGGTGGCTCCCTTGTTGATAAGCGCCTGCCCTGGTGCAGGAGGAAAACCAGTTGGGCTGCGGTTGCATCGTTCAGAGAGCCAAGGGCTCCGTTTCCTCCTGGTGCCCAGCCCAGTCTGTGGTTTTGTTCAAAGGCCCTGCCCAGGGTCCAGGGTGCTGCCTGTTCTAACTCACAGCTCAGCTCCATCCACCCCTGCCTCCTAGTCCAGCCCTTGGGAAGCCAGAGGCCCTGGAAAACGCTTGGTGGATGGTGTCTCTTTGGCCAACTCGTAGCGGCAGCACCCAGGTCGGGGCAGCTGCCTGCTGCAGGGTCCCGTCCGCACATCACCTGACTCACTGGGCCACAAGTGCGTGAGAGAGCTTGGAAGCCTCTGTCGTGAGCTCCAGGACACAGGAGCCGGGCCCACGCACGGCTCTGGGCCAGTTTACCACTGGCAGCTGGCCGAGCCCAGAGACGTGTTCAGACAGACAGCGCACCTTGGTCAAAGCCTACAAACGAAACAACAGGCCCATTTGGAAGGAGCTGGTGCTGATGCAAGCTTTTGGGCATGCTGGATAAAGCCCTGAGCACCCTTGGGGCAGGACCCAGTTCACAGGACCTGCTCAAGGTGCAGACAGCATCCAGGCATGGGACCCTGAGCACCCGGGCACTTTGGCTCATCCTGGGTGAGCATGGACCGCAACCAGGTGACAAGAAACACACTTTACCACATCAGCCCCCAAACGGTCCTCTCACCAATCTGGGAGGTGGGTTTTGGCATCCCAACTCCTAAACCAGGGACCAGATGCATTCCAAACTCGGGACAACTCAGATTTTTAGCAAGGCAACAAACAGACATACTGTATATTGGGAGGAAGCCCCAGTAGAATCTAGAGGAGGGTTTCCCAATCTAGCAAGTTCGGCACATTGTAGGAGGAGGGGCTTTCGCTGTGCCCTGGAGGAAGCCAGCAGCATTCCTGGTCTGTACTCACCGATGCTACCTATAACCCCTTCCCCACAGCCGAGACAACCCAAACTGTTTCCAGACATTGGCAAGTGTCCCTGGGGAGCAAAGTCATCCCTGGTTGAGAATCACTGGTCTAGGTCCATGCATTCTCTACAGAGAGACTGGTTCTTGGTGGGGACCTTATAAATATAAGGTATAAAGCACAGATATGCATATAGTACATGTACAGATAGGCTTCCCAGGTGGCTCAGTGGTAAAAAAGTCCGCTTGCCAATGCAGGAGACGTGGGTTCAACCCCTGGGTCCGGAAGATCCCCTGGAGAAGGAAGTGGCAACCCACTCCAGTATTCTTGCCTGGAGAATCCCATGGACAGAGAGGAGCCTGGAGGGCTATAGTCCATGGGATCGCAAAGAGTGGGACGCAACTGAGCATGCACTCATGCACACATACAGATATACAATAGTATCTATGATATTAAAATTTCATGGAAAGGCAAGTAAGAAAAAATGTTACAAAAGCGTCCTTCAGGGGAATTCCCTGACGGTCCAGTGGTTAGGACTCCGGGCTTCCACTGCAGGGGGCACGGGTTCGATCCCTGGTTGGGAGGGAGATAAGATCACACAAGCCGCACAGTGTAGCCGGAAAAAAAAAAAAAAAAAAAAAACCACAAAGAGAGAGTGAAAAAGGCCCTTTGGGGGATGATAACTTTGAAAAAATCCTCCCAAACCTGGGTAAGTACTGTTGAAAGGCAACCACAAATGTATTACCATTTCTGCAGCAAAGTGCATGAACAGTCATACCATATTGTTAATAACCTCCTGTCAGCACACTGGAAGAGGGTAGTTTTGCCACAAATGAGGGAGGGCTTTGTGGATTTCGGAATGGTGGATGAGGGTTGCATACCTTTTACACAAGGGAGAACCGGAGGCTCAGAGAAAATAAGAGACTTGCCCGCGTGGGTGCATATGTGCTCACGCCAAGGTTTGGCTGACACCAGAGGGATTTAATCGAATCCTGTGCTGCACGGGCTCTTCGCCTGCATCCCTGTCGCCCCACTTCGAAAGGTCACTCTGGTTATGCAGGCGATGTTTACTGTCGCATTCTTTATGAGGCAAAAAGACTGGAAACAACCTGTGTGCCCCAAATCCATCTGGGCCTGACTGAATAAAGTGGGCACAACCTGCGACATGGACTATACTGCGGTCTGCAGGTCCGTGGTCATGGCACGAGAGGCCAGTCACAGAAGAGAAAAACGAAAGAGAACTAGGCACAAAAGCGCTCTTGCAGTATAATTCCATTTGGTTGATCTATCTGCAAAACTATGTATATATACTGCATATATAGTTTTGCACGGATATATGGATATGCGTATATAGCACACATATGCAAATATATGCAAAGGGATTATTTATATACAAGTGCTATGTGCTAAGTTGCTTCAGTTGTGTCCAACTCTTGCCATTCCATGGACCGTAACCTGCTAGGATCCTCTCTGTCCATGGGGATTCTCCAGGCAAGAATACTGGAGTGTGTTGCCATTTCCTCCTCCAGGGGATCTTCCCGACACGGGGATTGAATCCCTGTCTCTTAAATCTCCTGCATTGGCAGGTGGGGTTCTTTACCACTAAAGCTACCTGGGACGCTATTAATATATGTATGTGCATGTATTATATATGCACATATATTTTGCGCATATGTCTATGCATACATTTTGCATATATATTACACATATGCAAAATATGAATGTATTTATATATACATGTGTATATATATCATATATTAATATCGATGTATATATTTTGCGTGAAAGTGAAAGTCAGTCGTGTCCAACTCTTTGCGACCCCATGGACTCTACAGTCCATGGAATTCTCCACGCCAGAATACTGGAGTCGGTAGCCTTTCCCTTCTCCCGGGGATCTTCCCAACCCAGGGATAGAACCCAGGTCTCCCGCATGGAAGGCGGATTCTTTACCAGCCGAGCCACAAGGGAAGCCCAAGAATACTGGAGTGGGTAGCCTATCCCTTCTCCAGGGGATCTTCCTGACCCAGGAATCGAACTGGGGCTCCTGCATTGCAGGCGGATCCTTTACCAACTGAACTATGAGGGAAGCCCTCATATATATACAAAAAAATCTTAAAAGATTTAGGGTTGAAGCATCCCACTCTCCCTCTCCCATGTCCCCAGACTGCATTCTAAGCCTAGCATTCTCTCTGCCCACTCTTAAACACTGAGCTTCCCAAATAAAAACATTAATTAAGCATGCAGAGTGTAAGGTGCTTCCTCCACCCCCACGGGGCAGCACAGCCAAGACACTCCTCGGCCAGGGCCGGTCTGGACTCTCCAGGTGAGAGGAAGGGGGCAGGCAGCCAGGGCTGAGATGAGGCCCTGCCCATCTAGCTCCTCTGTTCCCCAGCAGACACCGCTACACAATGTTCTCTTTTATTTTACTAAAAGATTTTTTTCTATGTGGACCATTTTTAAAGTCTGTATTGCATTTGTTACAATATTGCTTCTGTTGTTTATGTTCTGGTTTTTTTGGCCTCAAGGCATGTGGGATCCTAACTCCCCAACCAGGGATTGAACCCACACCTCCCTTGCACTGGAAGGTAAAGTCTTGACCACTAGACTGCCAGGGAAATCCCTATTTTACTTTTAAACACTGACTGGGTACTAACTGTCAACGTGGAGACCCATGCTAGGGGCATTCCTAAGTGTCATTTCCAAATGTGAAAACCAGAGGGGCTTCTGGTATTCGGCTCCCACTGAAGGGGAGCATGTTATCCTTGGTCAGGATCCCATTTTCCAGATGGGGAAACAGGTTCAAAGGGACCTGAACTGCCCACGGACACACTGGAGTCAAATCCTGGCAGCCCAGTGTCAACCCGGCCTCCTAGGTTACCTCCCTCACCTCCACTTTATTTATTTAAAAATTTTTTAAAAAACTTTATTTGGCTTTGCTGTGTAGCATGTGGGGTCTTAGTTCCCTGACCAAGGATCAAACCCATGCCCCCTGCAGTGGGAGCACAGAGTCTTAACACTGGGCCGCCAGGGAAGTCTTGCCTCCACTTTAATTCTTTAACAGCATTTAAATAATTCATTTAAAGAATTAAATTGCTATAGTTTCCAAATGTTTTCATGATAAATAACATTTCAGGAATCTGTTGCTGAGGCCTGGAGGAAATCTGGGAAAGACACAGGGATTTTTTTTCTGCCCCCACCCCAAAAAAAGTGCAGGCAAAGGGTATGTTTAAGCAACTCATCTGGGAAAGGCTGCGTGCTGTGGGAGAGTCCAACTGTCATGGGGGGTCTGAGGTCAGACAGACCTGGGTTCCAGTCCTGGCTGTGCCTCATGCCAGCTGCGTGACCTTGGGCAACTCGCTCCACCTCTCTGAGCCCACACCTGGTTGTGACTGCTAGATCCTTTATTATTATCTATACTGTACTAGTCTTCAAAAGTCAGTGTTAGTCGCTCAGTCATATCCAACTCTTCGTGACCCCATGGACTGTACCCCATCAGGCTCCTCAGTTCATGGGATGTCCCAGGCAAGAATACTGGAGTGGGTTGCCTTTCCCTTCTCCAGGGGATCTTCCCAACCCAGGGATCGAACCCTAGTCTCCTGCATTGCAGGCATTCTTTACTGTCTGAGCCACCAGGGAAGTGCTAGTCTTAGATTCTATTGAATACTGCTGAGATGGTCCTACCATCGAAGCACCTCCTGACCAGTGTGAAGTTCACTTTCTGTACAGATAACCTTCCCAGGGTGTCACTGGGGTTTTTTTGTTTTGTTTTTTTTTTTAATATGCAGTTTACAAACAGACTTGCATGTCCACTGTGCACACTCGTGTACACCACTGGCACAGAGTGACTCCGCTCTTCTGCCTGGGTTTTTTCACTCAGTGGACTGGAGCTGGCTGGGACCTCACTTTGGGTGCAAGAAACCAAATCCCCAGGAAGGGATTGGGCACGAGGGGAGGAGGTCATGTTCAAAAGAGACGCCGGATGCTGTTTCTGCTGCCTCCCTCCTGGAGGAAGCACAGGTCAGGGGGGTCGCCAGGACGCATCCCTCCCCGTCCTGCTGGAACATGCCAGCAGGGTCACTCTGTGGCCCCTGGGGGAAGCACGGTCATTGTCACTGCCCAAGGGGAGGTCCTTGGAGGGCTCTCCACGTCAGAATCCAGCTCTGAGGCCTATGCCACCAGAGAGAATGAAAACAGAAGAGGAGGCGGCCGAGTCCGCCTCGGAGTCTCAGCCGCCGCCCTCCACCCCCTCGGGCTTTCCAGTACTGTGATGCCTGCGGCCTGACGGTTTTTTAATTCAACCCACCCACGCTGGGGAAAAAAAGCCAATGGCATTTTTTTTCAGATCTTCCCCCTGCTCCCTAATTATAGCATGTTGACAGGTGAGGGATGGCTTCCAGCGATAACTGGGGAACCCACACCCGGGACCCAGGCCTCAGGTGGGCCCCGCGGCTCTCAGGTGGCTCTGGGGGCCACTGGGACCCACTCACCATCCCAAAGAGACGGGATTCCCAGGTGCACATGGCCGAGGGGGATTGAAAGAAGGTTAGGTCTTCCCTGGTGGCTCAGTGGTAAAGAATCCGCCTGCCAATGCAGGAAACACAGGTTCAATCCCTGGGTTGGGAAGATCCCACATGCGACGGAGCAACTAAGCCCGTGGACCACATCTATTGAGCCTGTGCTCTAGGGCCCGGGAGCCGCAACTACTGAAGCCCATGCGCCCTACAGCCTGTGCTCTGCAATAAGAGAAGCCACTAGAATGAGAAGCCCACACACAGCAGAGAGTAGCCCCCGCTCACTGCATCTAGAGAAAAGCCTGTGCAGCAGTGAAGACCCAGCAAAGCCAAAAATACTTTTTTTTAAAAAAGCAGGTTAGTCGAGCATTATGAGAGCTAAAGGGCCACAGGCCTCCCGTGGGGGACACGCCTCCTATTCCTTTTCCTTTCTTGCCCTGAAACATTGCCAAATTCTAACATCACCCACACATGGATCCTGGCAAGGTCTGGGTTAACTAAGAGTGATGGGGCTTGTACGGGGCTCCCCAGGGAAAGAAGGAGGCTCTGAGTGGGAATCTCTGGTGCAGACAGGCCTGGGTTCCAAGACCCGCTTTGCCCCCGCCTGGCGTTAGGGCCCTGGGCGGGGAGGTCTCACTGGGCCTCAGTTACCCCATCTGTATGACAGGAACAATCATCATACTTCATTCAGTTGTTGTTGGAGACCAAACAAATTATTTGTTTTAGGTTTGGCGAGTCTGGGTCTCCTTGTACTGGAGGCCACGTGACTCTGAAAACCGCCCCGGCTCAAAGTCTGCACCGTGTTTTGCCAAATCTCAGAACTGCTCTAGGAGCTTGTCCAGTGGCCAGCGGGAGAGGGGAGGTGTCGGGGGAGTGTCATTTGTTGAACTGCGCCAGGTGGAGAGCCAGAGCCAGGTGCTGTTGTGAAGTTAACCAGGGAGGACATGGCCCCTCCAAAGGAGTGTCATCAGAGTGTGAATCCCTGGAATGAAAGTGACCCACGGTGAGTGGGGCTTAGACCGTCAGGCGGGAGTCCAATCCCGGAAGGCTCCCTGGAGCTCCCTGGGCTTCACCCGCCTGGTTTAAAGGGAGCCCAGGTGGACTGAGAGCCACGGACAATATCCACCTGGCCGCAGCCCCCGGAACCACTGGAAAGCCGGACCCACAGTCCAAGATAGCAGCGGTGCAGGGTCAGGGGGACGGAGCTGTAAACATGGGGCTCACACGCTCCTTGAGGGGAAAGGACCAGTTTGTGATTCCAAGTCCCGCTTTGGGTTTCAGAAGCCCCCGGGAAGGGGCTGGATTCTATAACTTGTGGACAGACTTGTGCACACTGCTGATTTTTCTCCTTCTCGCGTAACTGGATATAGGTTCCATTGTAGAGGTGAAAAAAAAACACATTCTGACAAATTAGAATATCGACTGGGATGGGTTTCCCATTGCTAGGCAACCAGAGGCCGTTGCTACGGTGCACATCCCGTCCCCTAGTTACCCCCGCCCAGGACTTGAGTGTGGAATAACGGGGTACTACGGATGTTAAAGGTCTGGCCACAGCAATACTTGATAAGAGAAATTTGCAGCTCATTAATTCTTAATCTTGAACAAATACCCACCATGTTTGTGGTGTTTCCTGGCTTGGGGGTGCTACCACGTGACTCACCCCCATTGCATTTTTCCCTTCTTCAGCCCCTAACGGGCAAGGACTATCCACAGCCCCATTTAAAGCTGGGTATGTGTGTGTGGTTGTGTGTGTGTTGGGGAGGGGTGGCCAAGGCTTGGCGAGAGAAAGGGGCTTGCTCCAGGTCACAGAGCTAGGACACAGTGGAGCCAGGGTTCAAATTTATGTCTACTGACCTCCAGACATTGGAAGTTGCCAGGCAGACCCATGAACTCGGGGTCTAAATCAGAACCACTGGAACTCAGCTTCGAGAGGCTGGAAAATAGGAATCCACTTCAACAGACCATCTCTTTAAATACAATAACTGTGGGGAGGTGTACAGCCTCGATCTGCTAATTCTGAACAGGTCCCTCCTCGCAGGAGCAAGGCTGGTGGCTGCAGCCTGCCCAGTCCCCGTCTCCCCGCGGCCCTCCCAAGTAAGCCGCATTACCTCGGCTCCCTGCTTCTTACTAGGTAATTGCCTCTCTGAGCACCGCAGGCAATGAGTGTTCCTTTTATAAATATCTTCAAAGCAGCATCCCCAGAATTCCCAACAGAGAAGAGATGAACACAGATGCTCAGGGGACCCCTTAAGACTGCCTAGATCCCATATTAATTCTTCCTCCACTGCTGCTCAGTTGGGAGCTTGTTGGGGGGGGGGGGGGGCGGTGTGCAACTGGCCTGGGCTTCTCTCTGCTTAAGTACTGAAGCTGGCACCCCTTTCTTTCAAAGTGAAGAACAGGTAGGGATTGGGATTCCCAAAGCCCCAAAGACAGGCCACCTCCCTGAACTCCCTGGAAACCTCCGGAGGCAGCTGGTAGCCACAGACCACTCTGACAGGCATACAAGCGTCTGGCATGTGATAAACGATGCCCATTTTGGGTAACCCAGGCCGTAAGGTCAGCTTGGCAATACTTCCCGTGGGTTGCAGAGATACAGTCCTGCATTTCTTTAAAGAACTCTGAATTCCCATGAAAGATTATTTGAAGTTTTTTTGTTTTTTTTTTTAATCACTGCAAGCTGGCAGTCCACCTCTAAGAGAAACCAAAAAATGAAAACGTACATGGAAATGCCAGAATCAGGAATGGTGCTGTACTGGACAATGGGGGTATCTTCAACTTGGGGCTTCTTAATGAATCCAAGAAACCAGGACGGAGTTAATTCAAAAGGGTGGCTCATGCTATAGGGAAGGAAAAAAAGAGCCTGTGCAAACTCATTTCTACAAATGAACCCACAGAGATCATGCAGAGACTGTGGCAAGCAGACTGTATTACGAGGCATACATATTTACTGCTTCCCCCTATAGGAAAATTATACTCCCTTCTTGAGCACAGGTGTGGTCATGTGGTTTAGCCCTAGCCAATGACATGCGAGCAGGAGAGATGTCATCTATTTCCAGGCTGAACTTTTAAGAGCCAGTGATGGATGCCTCTTTCTCCATCAGCCCTGGCTCCACTTCAGCCCTGTGGTTGGTCACGTCCCTGGCAAGCGGCTCCACTAACGGGGGCCTCGGAGTGACAAAGACGTGAAACATAAACACAGCCAACGTCAGTGGACATGTGGAGCACTCAGGGAAGAAAGCTGTCTTTCTGTGAGAAGCCACTGAAGTTGTGGGGGCTGTTTGTTACTGCAGCATAACCTAACCCATCCTGACAGATGCAGAGGCAAGCAATTTTTGAGACAAGGACAAGAAAAATGAACCACTACGTACTGAACACTGACTGAAGGACAGCCACTCACTTGACATATTTACGAGCAGGCGCCTTTGAGGCCCGCTGGCCTGGCTCTGCTGCTCTCTGCCTGTGTGACCTTCAGCAGGAGCGGCTTAACCTCCCTGGATCTCTGTCCCCCACCGTAAATTGTTTACTTGCTGGAAACTTTCCCAAATATACGCAGGTCCTGGCAGGAGGACAAACTCTCTCAGGGAGGGATGAGCAATTTTTGTTTTGAAAGGAAATCACTTGATTAGGACATAATGGCTAATAACTGTAATTGAGCAGAAAGAGAAGGAGACTTACAGGAAAAGAGGCTATGCCTATTCTGATCCCCCAGCACAAGTCCAATCCACTGATGACTCAGGAATGAGCTCTGAAAATGAGGCGGGTATACAATGGTGCCCTCCCAAGAAACAGAAGACATTAATCTCAAGTGTTCTCGTTTGTTATCTTGTTTGTTAACCTCGCTTGCTGCCTATTGCTAAGTTCCCCAATCTGAAGGAAAACAGGTGAAGAGTGACCGTTCCACGAGTCCATGACGCTTTCCTAAAGCCTTTGACCTTCGTAGTCAGACCCCACGGGCCTGGTAACATTGAACAGACAACTCTGGGCGTGGGAGTGGATGGCTGCTGACAACCGTGTCCTCCTGTGCCCAGATTTTCAAAAATAAAGTAACAATTTCATGCTACAAATGGAAAGCATTACCCTTTAAAATAAGAGAAAAAATGAGGGCTTCCCTGGTGGCTCAGTGCTAAAGAATCCGCCTACCAATGCAGGGGACACGGGTTCCCTCCCTGGGTCGGGAAGATCCCCCAAAACCGCGGAGCAACCAAGCCCATTCACCACAAACGCTGAGCCCACGGGCCCCACCTGCTGAGCCTGCGCCCTAGGGCCTGTGCTCCACATCAAGAGAAGCCACTGCGGTGAGAAGCCCGCGCACCCAACGATGAACCCAGAGTAGCCCCCGCTCACCGCAACTAGAGAAAAGCCCTCGCAGCAACAGAGACCCAGTGCAGCCAAAAATAAATAAATAAATAATCTTTTTTTTTTTTAAAAAAGAGCAAAAATGAGGTGGTCCAGTGGCTAAAACTCTGCGATCCCAATACAGGGGGCCTGGGTTCCACGTCAGGTCAGGGAACTACATCTGCCTGATGCAACAAAGAGTTCACGTGCCGAAACTAGGAGTTCTCACGCCACAACTAAAGATCCCGTATGATACCACAAAGACTAAAGAGCCCACATGCGGCAACTCAGATCCAGCACGGCCAAATAAATAAATATTTTTAAAGGAGAGAAAAAAGAAAGAACTAAGATGAGAAAATCAGTGACACTCTCTTGCTTGCCCATGCCAGACATCAATAATCAATTACAGAACTGATGACAAGCCCTGAGAAACCCCAACACAGCACCCCAGGCAGCCACTGCGTCATTCAGAGCTAGCAGGTGGGCGGAGACCTATTTGGTACCCTGCTCTAGGTTATCTTTTATCAGTCACGGATTACAGAGCAGAAGGGTACTGGGGAGGTTATCCTAGCTTTCGGCCTAGAGGAGGATGTGTATATATAACATGAAACGGGAGGTGTATGTACGGGACTCAAACCATAAGCACATAAAGTCCAGAGTAGCTGCATAAGGAATATCAGTTCCCACCCCTCATCCTCGTCAAAACAGGACCAGGGCAGTTTCCAACTCAGAGCTCAGGTTAAGTGCAGAGTTTACACTCTGGGTGGCGGCACAGAGATGCTCTCGGGCTCGAGTCCAAAGGCTGGTGCTCAGTGCTGACTCCATGTCCTCTCACCTGTGTGAACCTGAACAGGTCATTTCATCTCCCTGGACCTCAGTTCCCCAAAATGTATGGTGGGATGACACCACCTGCCTCGTGGGATGTCTGCGAGGATCAGAAGCATCAAAGCACGTGTAGCTGTTGGAAGGGTGCCCGGCACGGAGCACTCGGGGAATGCACAGGGTTTTCTGTATCTCTCCCGGGAGCTGGGAGAGGCCAGGCCCAGGGGAGACGGCCCAGAGGAAAACGCTCTCTCCGTCTATTTCCGGAGTCACCACCTGTGAGAGGGGCAGAAGCAGCACCTTGTCTCATGGCTGCCATTGTAATAGCATCTAAAAGGTCCTCTTTCCCCATTCAGATCAGATCAGATCAGTCGCTCAGTCGTGTCCGACTCTTTGCGACCCCGTGAATCGCAGCACGCCAGGCCTCCCTGTCCATCATCAACTCCCGGAGTTCACTCAGACTCACGTCCATCGAGTCGACGATGCCATCCAGCCATCTCATCCTCCGTCATTCCCTTCTCCTCCTGCCCCCAATCCCTCCCAGCATCAGAGTCTTTTCCAATGAGTCAACTCTTCACATGAGGTGGCCAAAGTGCTGGAGTTTCAGCTTCAGCATCATTCCTTCCAGAGAAATCCCAGGGCTGATCTCCTTCAGAATGGACTGGTTGGATCTCCTTACAGTCCAAGGGACTCTCAAGAGTCTTCTCCAACACCACAGTTCA
Organism: Bubalus kerabau; assembly: GCF_029407905.1. Lineage (NCBI taxonomy): Eukaryota > Metazoa > Chordata > Mammalia > Artiodactyla > Bovidae > Bubalus > Bubalus kerabau. The sequence goes on along the minus strand of NC_073639.1, from coordinate 69,386,699 downwards.
AAAGCATCAATTCTTCGGTGCTCAGCCTTCTTCACAGTCCAACTCTCACATCCATACATGACCACAGGAAAAACCATAGCCTTTCCCCATTAGGAGGTGTTAATTAATCACACATCTGGCTCTGATGCGCTAGACTTTGAGAGCGGGAAGGGAATCTCCAGGGTGTGAAGGCAGAGGAGAAAGTGGGAGGCTCCTGCTGTGAGAAGTGGCACACAGGGCCCAGGTGACAGGACCTGCGAGGGGGCGGCCAAGTGTCCGGAGGCCCTCATATCTTTGTGGCGGGGCGGGCGGGGCCTGTCACAAACACACATGTCTGTGACATGTCTGTCGCATCGACATGTGAGGCCAACCTTCCGGCAAGTCGATGGACCTCTCCAGGACGCGGCTGTCACACTCCAAAATGGAATGTATGCAATGACGGCTACAATAACTGCTAACAGTTATCGTGTTTGCTAAGAGACACTGTGCTGAGCGCTCTGTCTGTGTTAGCTCATTCATGGTTTTTGTTTTTTTTTAATTTTCACTTTATTTTACTTTATTTTTTGGCTGTTCCTTGCGGCATGTGGGGTCTTAGTTCTCCGACCAGGAATGGAACCCGAGCCCCCTGGTAGGGAAAGGGCAGAGTCTTAGCCACTGGACCGCCAGCGAAGTCCTGGATCGTTTTCCTCTTTTTCGCTTTCATTCGTTTTAAGTCTTTATTGAATTTCTTACCATCACCTGTGTTGTTTATGTTTGTCTTTTTTCTTTTTAGCTGACAGACTTGTGGGATCCTAGCTCCTCCACGAGGGAGTGAACCCACACCTCCTGCACTGGAAGGTGAAGTTTTAACCACTGGACCACCAGGGAAGTCCCAGCTCATTCAATCTTTACATTAAATGTGCATATGTGAGTATACATATATTATTTATATACACAAAATAATAAGTAACGTTATCCCCATCTTACCTAAGAAGACACTGAGGTTCAGAGACATTATGGAGTTGGCCCCAGGCTGCAGCGCTGACAAGGGGCCGACATGGGGTCTAGAGTCAGGGCTGTGGGACCCCCTGCGGGCCCGGCGGGCTCCCCGCTCTGAGCTCAGGACGCAGAGGTCATCTCGGCGTGACTGGTCACCGCAGGACCCGGGTCAGGTCTAAGGTGCTGGCTGGCAGAACGAGCAGCACAACCTGTGCTCAGGGCTGCCGGCGTCAGAGACGCCTCGCTCTATTTCCAGGGTCTCTGACGGACAATTTTGTTTTGGCAAACCGATGGAGAATGGCTAAAAACAAAATGCCAGAGCTTCTGAAAACAGGAGAGAAGAGCTTCTGCAGAAGCAGGGCTGGGAAGCGGGTGGGGGAATCAGATTGCAGCTTCCCTCCCTCCCTCCCTCCCTCTCGCTCAGGCTCCATCAGGAGGGCAGGGGTGGGTAGGGAACTGCGCCCCACCCTCCCCTCGCAGCAGGAACTGCATGCCAGCCAAGCCTGTGGTAAACACAGGAATCCAGCCTTCAAGCCCTCTGGCACATTCATTAATTAAACTCTATGGATTTGCCCTGTTCCCAGAAACGTCCACTCCTGTCAGTAATAACTGGAGGCCAACCAAGCTCATGCTATAAGAACGGCATGCGAGGTACTCAGCCCGACGGCACACTATAAGAAACTGGGGGGCCTGGGGTGCGGTTCTGGACTGGCCACATCCAGAACCTCCGGGCCTCAGCCCCCTTTTCAGAGCAAAGGGCCCTGAGTGGACAGAGCTCCTCTTCTGGCCTCTCAGGGTGGCCCAGGCCTGTCCCATCAATGCCCGGACATCAGTGATGGCCACCTCCATGCACGGACCTCCCTCTCTGCCCAATAAAAACAGAGGAGGGAATGAATTCATGTTGACTCTATAAAGGCAGAGTCTTTTAATGGAAGCTAACGTATGCAATTCCAGAGGGGGGCAAAAAAAGCACTGGGCAGGTTTCCCAAAGTGTGTTAAGTAAGATACCAACCCAGTGAACATGGACAGGGAACAACAGACTGGTTTCAAACAGGAAAAGGAGTACATCGAGGCTGTATATTGTCACCCTGCTTATTTAACGTATAGGCAGAGTACATCATGAGAAACACTGGGCTGGAGGAAGCACAAGCTGCAATCAAGACTGCTGGGAGAAATAGCAATAACCTCAGATATGCAGTTGACACCACCCTTATGGCAGAAAGTGAAGAGGAACTAAAAAGCCTTTTGATAAAAGTGAAAGAGGAGAGTGAAAAAGTTGGCTTGAAGCTCAACATTCAGAAAACTAAGATCATGGCATCTGGTCCCATCACTTCATGGGAAATAGATGGGGAAACAGTGGAGAAACAGTGTCAGAATTTATTTTTTTGGGCTCCAGAATCACGGCAGATGGTGATTGCAGCCATGAAATTAAAAGACGCTTACTCCTTGGAAGAAAAGTTATGACCAATCTAGATGGCATATTAAAAAGCAGAGACATTACTTTGCCAACAAAGGTGTGTCTAGTCAAAGCTATGGTTTTTCCAGTAGTCATGTATGGATGTGAGAGTTGGACTGTGAAGAAAGCTGAGTGCTGAAGAATTGATGCTTTTGAACTGTGGTGTTGGAGAACTCTTGTGAGTCCCATGGACTGCAAGGAGATCCAACCAGTCCATTCTAAAGGAGATCAGTCCTGGGTGTTCATTGGGAGGATGAAATGCTAAAGCTGAAACTCCCGTACTTTGGCCACCTCATGTGAAAAGCTGACTCATTGGAAAAGACTTTGATGCTGGGAGGGATTGGGGGCAGGAGGAAAAGGGGACGACAGAGGATGAAATGGCTGGATGGCATCACGGACTCGATGAACATGAGTTTGAGTGAACTCCAGGAGTTGGTGATGGATAGGGAGGCCTGGCGTGCTGCGATTCATGGGGTTGCAAAGAGCCGGACACGACTGAGCGACTGAAATGAACTGAACTGAACCCAGTGAAACCCTTGGTGAACTTCATACTCGACTCAGGCCATCCAGTCCTCTCATCTGAAGGGATGCTTCCCCAATTCTGGAGTTAGCATTTCTGAAAGTGGACAGCTGACCATTGGGGTGTCTATTCCCTGCTGTGACCTTCTCCACCTCGAGTCAAAGAATGGACCTACAGCTCTCCTCTCGCTGGAGAGAGCTCAGACAGACAGGATGCCAACGACCATCTCTGGAGGTTCCTAATGTATATTTGCATAATTAAAGGCTCTGAAAAGTCCTGCATTAGAAGCATTATTTAACCAAGCAATTCTTAAATGAATTGTCTCTGGTAATCTCTATGTGTGGAACAGGGATCAACAACTCAAGTGTGGAAAAAAGAAATTCTGGGAAACTCCAGATTGGAAAAGCGAAGGCTGGAAGCCAGTAACGGGGGTCCCCGGTGTTGACAAGATGGGGATGGTCAACTGGACAAGTGTCTAGGATCCCTTCCCTGGTCTGATTTCTGGGGAACACATCTATGTAATATCCATCCTTTGACTCATCCGTTGTGTAAGAGGTACCATTCACATCCATCTTAAGTTCCTCCCAGCAGCCTCTAGAAACATCCTGCTGTCGTTCAGTCACTAAGTCACGTCTGACTGTGACCCCATGGACTGCAGCACCCCAGGCTCCTCTGTTCTCCACTATCTCCTGGAGTTTGCTCAAACTCATGTCCACTGAGTTGATGATGCTATCTAACCATCTCACCGTCTCATCCTCTGCCTCCCCCCTTCTTTTGCCTTCAATCTTTCCCAGCATCAGGGGCTTTTCCAATGAGTTGGCTCTTTGCATCAGGTGGCCAGAGTATAAATGGCAACCCACTCCTGTGTTCTTGCCTGGAAGATCCCATGGGCAGAGGAGCTTGGCGGCTGCAGTCCACGGGGTTGCACAGAGCTGGACGCGACGGAGCATATGCACAGGCAGATGCATCTTACAGACAAGGAAAGCAAGGCTCCTGGAGGTGTGGGCAGTGGCCCACAGTTGCCAGAAGCTAAATGGCTGGTCTCAGCTTTGATTTCGGTCACTCTTACTCTGCAGCTGGCCTTCTTTCTTACGCTCCTGACCTTGTGGTTCCCCGCCCTACCGGCACCTTGGGATCACCTAGGGAGCTGTGAAAGCTCCAGCTTCTGGGACAGCATCCCAGACCGACTGTGTCAGACTCTGAGAGGTGAGGGCCTGGGGAAACTGCAATTTCTGAGAACCTTGCTTCTCTAACAATGGCTTGCAAACTGGGAGGCTGAGAGCTTTTTGCTAGGGGAAAGGAAGGTTTTTGGAGACGACCCAAATCCTGCTTGCAGATGATCTGTGTCTTGCTAAGTCGCCCTGATTAGAACAAGCAGGGCTGTCTAAGAGGGAGCAAGTATGTCCTGTGTTTTGTTTTTTAAAGCCTGACTTAAATCAGTTCTGGGAATCATGCAAACAGCATTCCTAACCACGTCCCACACGACAAGAACAGCAGCCCTCAGCAGCCCCGTCATCGGAACAGGGGCTCACAGGCATCTCCTGACGGCAGGCACTGCGTGGAGCGGAGTCACACGTGTCCTCGGTCATCCTCCGATCAACCCTGAGGGGATGCCCGTCACCCATTTCCGGAGAGGAAGACTCGGAGAACACAAGGCGCAGACAACCTGCCCATCCGGCCTGGAGGTGGCAGAGTCGGGACTTGAACCTGAGACCTGTCTGCCCCATACCTGGGGAGACTCCGAAATAAAAGGGGTGGCTCCAGCCTGGCCTCAGAGGGCAGGGAGAAGAATGAGTGTCCCTGAACCCCGGGACCTCCCAGAGCCTGCCCCACAGAACAGACCAAACAGGACACGGGACACCGGGCAGGCGGCCAGGGCTGGAGGCGGCCCCCGGCACTGAATGGCTCGCCAGGGTGACATCAGCCTTAGCAGATGCGAATGGCTCCTTCACCTGACCTGCCACGCCGCTCAGGGGCCTGGAGGTGACTTCACCCACCCCACCTCCCGCCCTGGAGCAGACCCGTGCTGCCTGCCAGGCCCTGGCGGGAGAAAGCTGAACCAAAGACCCAGACGACAGCCTCTCGCTTAGAAGCAGGCCTGGGGACCAGGCACGCGCTGCATGCGGGCTGACAGGGTCCCAGGTACCCTCACAGGCTGAGCGCCTGTGTATCTAAGACCCCTAAAAGGGCATCATGTGGGCTGCAGACAGGCCCCTTGGACTTCGCTTTCTTGGGCTGGACGACATCCAGCCGGGACCACGGAAGCCAGACCCAGGACAGCCCCCGCCACCGGCTGCTGTGCGACATCAGCAAAGCTCTAGGCTGTTCGAATGTCCCCTCGCCTCTGATCGAGGGCAGTGGCTAGCACCACAGCACCCTTTCCACTTTCCTTTATTAGCTTTAGAGAAATCTCTCTAAGCAAAATCACAGATGCCCAATACATTACAAAGATCGAGGAGCAACCAGGTCTGGGATGCGGTGGGTAAGGTGTGGGGAGGGGGCTGGAGCCCAGGAAGACCTCTCTCTCCTCCTGGTTCCTCCACCCCCATGAAGATATCTAGCAGAATACAGTCTGGAAGCTCCTCTGCCTCCCATAATCGCAGGTTTGGGATGCTAAGTGTCTCAGTTTCCCCAGGAGGGACGGGTTTGGGGGGCAGCAGGGAGAGAGGTTTTCAGTCCAGGGGGTAGGTCTCTGGTGCCACAGGGCCAGGGAGGTGCCTGGGCTCTGAGTGCAGGCCCAGGCGCTGGGGCGTTCTGTGACCCCACCTGGACGCCAGGATTTCTCACCCCAACCTTTCAGAGTCTCCTCCACCCCCAAGGGCCAGTCATTCTGCCTTTATGGACTCTTTTCAATGTAAGTTTTCATTGTATGAAGACAACTCTCTTTTTGCACTTCTATTTCTACATTTACCTAACAGCTAAGCAGGTTATGCAGCTTGGTTACAAGTGGAACTGTCGTAAGAGGTGTGGGACCAAACTCAATGGATCGCGATTCATTTATTCAAGAAGCATTATTGAAGTGCCAGGTAGAGGACCGATTGGAAGGGGCATGAAGGAATTTTTGAGGGGGAGTGAGGATGTTCCAGAACGTGACAGAGTTGTGGGTTACATGGGTGTGTGCATTTGTCAAAACTCGTCAAGAGGTATGCTTAAGATATGTGCATTCTGCCGTATGGAAATCATCCCTCAAAATATTTATGATACTTTATAGGTCTTTTACAGTATGTTGTTGTTTCGTTGCTAAGTTGTGTCCCCATGGACCACTCCCCTGTCCTGCACTGTCCCCTGGAGTTTGCCCAGATTCACGTCCATTGAGTTGGTGATGCGATCTAACCATCTCACCCTCTGCATTTTATAATACAGCAATGAATATAATAATGTTAACATCTGTAATAAGAATTTTTTAGAGCCAACTACATACCAGGTGTCGAGGTGCTCTGCATGTGTCAACGGATGGACTCGTCACAACAATCCTAGAAGTGCTATTATTATCCCCTTTGGAGAGATAAGGAAACCGAGGCACAGAATAACTTGCCTGCACGCCTCCAGTGGATTCCCAAGCTGGGGTTCCAACAGACATGTCTGGCTCCAGAGTCTGCCTTTTGTCACTAACTAGCTGTTTCTGACTCTCAGCAAAACTGAGCGTGGCCCCTGTCCTCACGGCACTTCAATTCTTGGGGGGAGACTTAATATAACACCTTGGTGGCTCAGTTCACGGGACAAAAAGTGCACAGAAGTATCAGGGAGAAGCCCCCGCCTCGGCGTGCAAGGGCCTGGGCCTCCAAGTGAGTGCCTCCCTTCTGACTTAAACCTTTGAGCGATCCTGAGGGTGAAGTCGAGTCAGGTCTGTGAATGCACCCGGCACTGTGCTCGGTGCACAGCTGGTCCTTAATACAGGTTGGCTGAATCAGTGAGTGGATGATGGAGTCCCAACTAGCTGCTGAGGAGGCTTCAGGAGCCTGCCTCTGGCAACACAGCCTTGTTGGTTCACAAAGGGCTCGGGATTCACTCTCCGGAAGGCTGCCTGACCCCAGCCTCGTTCTGTTGCGTAAACAAAGATCTGTGAGGGCAGCGGGGCACTGAGAACCTTGGGATCCAGAGAGACATCTGATGGGGGTGGGCGTAGTGATGCAGGGTACCAATTAACGGACTGAGACTAGAGTTGGACTTTTCTTTGGCTGGCTAAGACAAGGACTGACCTCAAGTTCTTACAGACATGACTGTAACAGGCCCCGGGGCTTCTGTGGTCTCCAGAAAGAACGGCCCTGACCCGGAGCAAACGCCTTGAATGTGGAACTCCCATTTACAACCTGGAGCCTCTCCAGACCACTGTCCTAGCAAGCAAGCACAGCTCGTTTGGGCCCGAGTCATCCACCCGACTAATCAGCTGGTGGGCATCAAGGAGCTTAGAGTCCATTCGTGCATGTATCCATTCATTCATTCATCCCTCCATCAGACATTTGCTGAGTGTCCCGGATGTGGCAGGTGTTCTGCTGGACTCTGAGCATGTGAAAGGGTAAACACACCCCAGTATGGCTTTGCCAACAAAGGTCCATCTAGTCAAAGCTATGGTTTTTCCAGTAGTCATGTACGGAAGTGAGAGTTGAACTATAAAGAAAGCTGAGTGCCGAGGAATTGATGCTTTTGAACTGTGGTGTTGGAGAAGACTCTTGAGGGTCCCTTGGACTGCAGGGAGATCCAACCAGTCCATTCTGAAGGAGATCAGTCCCGAATATTCATTGGAAGGACTGATGCTGAAGCTGAAACTCCAATACTTTGGCCACCTGATGCAAAGAACTGACTCATTGGAAAAGACCCTGACACTGGGAAAGATTGAAAGCAGGAGGAGAAGGGGACGACAGAGGGTGAGATGGTTGGATGGTATCACTGACTCGATGGACATGAGTTGAGTAGGCTCCAGGAGTTGATGACGAACAGGGAAGCCTGGTGTGCTGCAGTCCATGGGGTGGCAAAGAGTTGGACATGACAGTGACCGAACTGAACTGATGGCTTGTGGTCTAGCAAGGCAGCTAGAAAGAATTTGGAAGAAGCCGCAAAGGCACATCTATGATCAGAGCAATATTAACAATTCATGCAGCCACTCATTCGTTCCTCCAACCACAAGGTGTTCTCTGGAGCAAATACACAGCATATGTTCAGTATATGACATACTTCTGTGCACTTCTCGTCCTGTGAGAGGAGCTGCCAAGATGCTTTGTTAAGTCTCTCCCCTCAGGACAGAAGTGCCGTGCAGACAGGGTTCTCTTTGAGGGCTAGGACCACCTCTGTCTTATTCTCTGATGGACCTCTAGGGCCTCTGACTGTGCTTGGCATACAGTAGGTGCTCAATACACATCTGCAGACCGAGCGAATAGCTTTGAGAAACTGCTTCTCCAAGGATGGTGCTTATGTGACCACCCAGGGCTCTTGAAACACAGGCAGATTCTGGGGCTCACCTGAGACCCAGAAGACCTCCACTGGGACTCTACTTACTAAACCAGTATCCAAGGGGCCCACCAAAGTTTGAGCTCTGTCCTCACAGGGTTAGCCCCCTTTTGCACTCAAAGACTGTGCTGTGCTCAGTCGCTCAGTCATGTCCGACTCTTTGTGACCCCACACACTATAGCCTGCCAGGCTCCTCTGTCCATGGGGAATCTCCAGGCAAGAATACTGGAGTGGGCTGTCATGCCCTCCTCCAGGGGATCTTCCCAACCCAGGGATCAAACCCAGGTCTCCCGCGTTGCAGGCGGATTCTTTACCACCTGAGTCACCACTGCTCTAAGAGGTCAAGGCCCTTGGCCGAGGGCCCACCCAGAGGAAGTGGCAGCAGCAGGATTCGAACCCAGACCTGCCTGATGTCACCACCCTGTGCGGGTTCCGCCACTCTCCTGCTTTGGGAGGCCAGACGCCGCTGAAGCTGCACAGTTCAGCTCAGAAACCTGGAAGGATTATGCTTCCACCGGCGGCACTGAGCTGCTGCAAATCCACGGGGCTCCACGTTACAGGCAAAGATCAGGAAACTCACTGAGCAGAGCTCTGACAGCCTCTGGGTTTTTTGTTTGTTTTTTGTTTTTGTTTTTCCTAGTCCCTCCTCCCAAAGGGCTTGTAATTATGCATGAGAAAAGGAAAAATGTACCCAACGTGGGATCTGAAGAATCTCTGAGTATTCTGCTCTCAGCCACATTTCAGAATGCCCCCTCTCTACCTCGGAGCTGCCGCTTCCTTCCTAATGAGCTGTGCTTTTGAGTGACCCCAGTATGCTTGCATCAGCAGGAAGCACCTCGGAGGTGGAGGCAGGGAGGGCTCCAGGTGGGGGGTCTCCCTCGAGGCGGGTGCGCAGGCCAAGTGGACGCAAAGGAGTCTGGGAGCCGCCAGGCCCACCTGCTGGGCTCCATCCTTCTCCTGACCCCCAGAACACCTGCAGGCGGAGGACCTTTCTGAAAACAGCGCCTTTTTAAGGACAGGCTTAACCTTTTCCAACCCCCAACAGAGAGGGGAGCTGGTGCCCCCGCTCTCTCCTCGAAGGAAGAGGGAACAGCTGGTGCACACATGGGGGGAAGGTCCTCGCAGAGCCTGGAGCAGCGCCTCGTGGTTGGAGAGGGAGGCCAGGTAGAGTGAAGGCACTGCAATTATTGACCGCAGGTGACGAGGGCTCACTGAGGGCCAGGCTCCCTGCTCAGCGTCTTACACTCGTCACTGTAAGGAACTCTCACCGGAAGCTAAGGGTTATGAACTCCCTTCTAGCAGATGAGGAAACCAAGGCTTTCTCAAAGTCTGGCTGAAAGTCTCACACCAGCAGACGGAGGAGCTGGGATTTGAATCCAGGCTGGCTCCACGGGTGAGGCCCGAGAAGGTCACGCCAGAGCCTCCGTGGACAGAGAGGGAAACTGAGGCCCACCACCAGGCTGCAGAGAGACGGCTGGTTCGAGGCTGTATAGCTGGGATATATGTACCTCGGTCACTTTTCCGAAAACGTCCCTGAGGTGCGAATGGCATCTCATTACCTTTGGAGTCTCACACAGCTGACTGCAGAGTTTTGCAAACAGCAGGAGCTCAATAAATGTCTGCTGCTCCACTCTGATGGATACCAGGGATTTGAGGACTGTATCATATCCTTAGCTGCCCCAACTCTGGATTTAGAAACCCCACGCTCCGGCCCTGGGTCTGTCACCGACTTGCTGTGTGACTTGGCGTATGTTTCTTTCCCTCTCTGGGCCCTGGCTTCCCCAGCTGTAACGTGAAAGGCATGCGCTGCAACAACCTAGACGTTCTGGCAACCGAGGCTCGGGAGCTCCTCCAGGAAGACAGACTCTACATCAGCAACCCCGACCCTTCTGCTCCCAAAGCGCACGTAAAAATTTTTACGGATAACAAAACTCAGTTTTCCGTGATGCACCAGGGTGGCTACCTTTATGCAATCTTCAAACCCAGAACCATGGGTTCCAGAACCTTCCAGGCACTTCCTGCCAAGATGTCTGTAGGTGAAGGCGGGGGAGAGGAGGTAGCAACCACCTCTGCACAGCCCCCACATCCCCCCTTCACCCTCCCCAGAGCAGAGGGCAATTACCAAGAAGAAAAGAATGGACTGCTAACTACTAATTGAGGAATTACAAATGTTAAATTATAGGTGTGCCCGGGGAAGGGCCGTTTCTAGAAATCAGGCTGGTGAGTGACGGGAGCGTGGGCTGCTGGATAATTTCTGGCTTTGGCAGGAAGCAAATATTTGGATGTAGAGCCTGAAGACATAGGATTAGAAATTCAACAGACCGTGAAAGGTTATGTTCGATTGTTAGGAAATGTGCATCCCCTGCCCCCACACACACCAAGTGACAGGCTGTAACTGGAAGGTCAATAAAGTGCTGACTATGTGCTGAGCCACAGCACCTGACAAGCACCCCGTGTCTCCCTGACAACGCCAGCAGCAGACATCGTCCACTCCATTTCGTAGCTGAAGGAAAATGCTTTATCAGTGTGGAAAGACTTGCCCAAAATGACAGCAGGCATCAAAGGTTATATTACCTAAAAGTCAGTAAATTCCAAAGTCCTGCTACTGAGGTCCTGGCTTCACTTGGAGTCCGCTGGTTAAGGCCGTGTGGTTACCCAGGGCCTGGCAGGGACCCCAGCTCATAGCTTGTGATGCTCACCATCCGCATCAGTGGTTCTCAACCGCAGGCGATTCTGCCTCCAAGGAACACTTAGCAAAGTCTGGAAGGACTAGTTCAAGACCACAGATGCTGCTCAACATCCCACAAAGGGCAGGACAGCTTCCCCCACCCGCCAAAGAAGGATCCAGCCCCGAGGGCCAGTGTCACTGAGGCCTGACGCCGGGTCAGCACCGGGCGTCTCCTAACAGAGGCACTCGGGCTCTGCCGGCCACTGAGGGATGAGAAAAGAGGCTTTGGCCGTCCAGGCTGTGAGCGAGGTCAGGTCCTCCTCCTGGGTCTTGGTTTTATCCTTTGTGAATCGGGGGTATCAAAAATCAGACGATTCTGCCGGGCTGTGACAAGGCATCTGCTTTGCTCAGAGGCTGGCACAGGCTAAGTGCCCAAGCTGCGTCCCCCTTGTGCCTTGATAGCCCCACCTGGGAAACGGGAGGATACAGCCCCCGCCCTGATGTGACCCAAAGCCTCTTCCCTCTGACGCCGCTACAAAGAAGTCCCATTTTCCAACATGGGCTTGATACAAGATTCACACACGGCCCGGAGACGCTGTGGCTACAGACGGAGCCAGGAGCGGACTTTGTGTGAGCAAGAAATAAACACTTCAGGGGGGTGGAAGTTGGAGGGATGAATAAAGGGGGTGAAAAGGTACAAATTCCAGTTATGAGATGAACAAACCCTGGGGACGTAACGTACAGCGTGGTGATGACATTAAACGATACTGGGCTGCGTGAAAGTCACGGAGACAGCAGATCCTAGAAGTCCTCATCACAGGGGGAAAAACCGTGTTAACTCTGTGAGGTTTGCTGTTCAGTCACTAAGTCGTGTCCAGCTCTTTTGAGACCCCATGGGCTGTAGCCCGCCAGGCTCCTCTGTCCAGGGGGTTTCCCAGACAAGAATACTTGAGTGGCTCGCCATGTCCTTCTCCAGGGGATCTTCTCAACTCAGGGATCGAACCTGCGTCTCCTGAATTGGTAGGCGGATTCTTTACAATCTGAGCCACCAGGGAAGGGTGTTAACTAAACTTGTTGTGGTAATCAATTCGTAGTTTCAGTTCAGTTCAGTTCAGTCGCTCACTCGCATCCGACTCTTTGTGACCCCATGAACCGCAGCATGCCAGGCCTCCCTGTCCATCACCAACTCCCGGAGTTCACCCAAACCCATGTCCATCGAGTCGGTGATGCCATCCAACCATCCCATCCTCTGTCGTCCCCTTCTCCTCCTGTCCTCAATCTTTCCCAGCATCAGGGTCTTTTCAAATGAGTCAGCTCTTCGCATCACGTGGCCCAAGTATTGGCGTTTCAGCTTCAACATCAGTCCTTCCAATGAACACCCAGGACTGATCTCCTTTAGGATGGACTGGTTGGATCTCCTTGCAGTCCAACGGACTCTCAAGAGTCTATTCCAACACCACAGTTCAAAAGCATCAATTCTTAGGTGCTCAGCTTTCTTTATAGCCCAACTCTCGCATCCATACATGACTATTGGAAAAACTATAGCTCTGACTAGACAAACCTTTGTTGGCAAAGTAAAGTCTCTGCTTTTTAATATGCTGTCTAGGTTGGTCATAACTTTTCTTCCAAGGAGTAAGCGTCTTTTAATTTCATGGCTGCAATCACCATCTGCAGTGATTTTGGAGCCCAGAAAAATAAAGTCAGCCACTGTTTCTACTGTTTCCCCATCTACTTGCCATGAAGTGATGGGACCAGATGCCATGATCTTCGTTTTCTGAATGTTGAGCTTTAAGCCAACTTTTTCACTCTCCTCTTTCACTTTCATCAAGAGGCTCTTTAGTTCTTCTTCACTTTTTGCCATAAGGGTGGTGGCATCTGCCTATCTGAGGTTATTGATATTTCTCCCAACAATCTTGATTCCAGCTGGTGCTTCTTCCAGCCCAGCATTTCTCATGATGTACTCTGCATATAAGTTAAATAAGCAGGGTGACAATATCAGTCTTGACGTACTCCTTTTCCTATTTGGAACCAGTCTGTTGTTCCATGTCCAGTTCTAACTCTTGCTTCCTGACCTGCATACAGGCTTCTCAAGAGGCAGGTCAGGTGGTCTGGTATTCCCATTTCTTTCAGAATTTTCCAGTTTATTGTGATCCACACAGTCAAAGGCTTTGACATAGTTAATAAAACAGAAATAGATGTTTTTCTGGAACCCTCTTGCTTTTTCGATGGTCCAGCGGATGTTGGCAATTTGATCTCTGGTTCCTCTGCCTTTTCTAAAACCAGCTTGAACATCTGGAAGTTCACAGTTCACGTATTGCTGAAGCCTGGCTTGGAGAGTTTTGAGCATTACTTTACTAGTGTGTGAGATGAGTGCAATTGTGCGGCAGTTTGAGCATTCTTTGGCATTGCCTTTCTTTGGGATTGGAATGAAAACTGACCTTTTCCAGTCCTGTGGCCACTGCTGAGTTTTCCAAATTTGCTGGCATATTGAGTGCAGCACTTTCACAGCGTCATCTTTCAGGATCTGAAATAGCTCAACTGGTATTCCATCACCTCCACTAGCTTTGTTCGTAGTGATGCTTCCTAAGGCCCACTTGACTTCACATTCCAGGATGTCTGGCTCTAGGTGAGTGATCACACCATCGTAGTTTATACACATGCAAAGCATCATGTTAAAGTCTAATACAGCTATGTATTATATGTCAATTACATCTCAGTAAAACTGGGGAAAAGAAACAATACTTCAAAAAAAAATTCAGATTGAAAAAAAAAGAAAAATTTTGTGTTGAGAGTTGACGGACTTCCCTGGTGGTACAACGGTTAAGATGCCACACTTCCAATGCAGGGTGTGTGGGTTCAAACCCTGGTCAGATAACTAAGATCCCACATGCTCCATGGCCAAAAATAAAAAATAAAAAAAGAGTTGGGAACTACTGCATAGCACAGGGGACTATATTCAACATCTTGCAATAACCTATATGGAGAAGAACCTTAAAAAGAACATACATACACATATACACATATATATATAAAACCGAGTCACTTTGTTGTACACCAGAAACTAACACAATATTGTAAATCAACTAGACGTCAATAAAAATTAATTTTTAAAAAGAGTCGAGAGTTGCCAGTCTGTTGCTGCAAATATAGCATACCCTAATCTGACTAATACATCAAGGTTGTAAAGAGAATGATAGCAGCTAAGATTTATTATGCACATCTTAGGTTCCAGGCGCTGTGCTAAGAAAGAACTTCACAGGGAAAGTGAGTATCATGAAAGGAAAGCTTCCTGTCCAAAGGCCCCATGGCCAATTAGCGGCGAGGCTGGGATTCAAACTAGGATTTGTCCAAAGGAGACAAGCTTTTTTTTTTTTTTTTTTTTTGATATGGACCATTTCTAAAGTCTTTAATGAATTTGTCACCATTTCGCTTCTATTTTGTGTCTTGGTTTTTTGACCCCAAGGATGTGGGATCTTAGCCCCTCGACCAGAAATTGAACTCTTACCTCCTGTGTCGTAAAGCGAAGTCTTAACCACCAGACCACAGGGGAAGTCTCAGAAGCCAAGCTTTTAACTGGACTGACCTAATTCTACCTGCATCTCCAGACGTTTTTGTCCCTCAATCAAGAAAGGACAGACAAGGATGCCCAATCTATGTTTAAAAAAGCAAAAGTAAAAACCCACACACTTTGCAGTTTTTTGAACTCTTGGCGATAATTTATGTTTCAGGAGCTGCCTTTCAAGGCAGGGGACAGCTGGTGGGGGCTCACTCCTCTGGCCTAGAAATCAACGCAGGAGGGAAAAACCGCGCTTGTTCACCTTGCTCTCAAATCCACGTGGGGGGTTCACTGCTGTTTATGGCCCAGCCTTTATGATGAAAGTTTGATGAATTAATGGAGTGAGGAGCACTCAGCATCCAAGAAGCGGACTCCCTTCCATGCCAGGGGAATCACGCCAACTCCTCAAAGGATGTGTTGCTCAGAAGCCCCTAGGACCCTGAGCCCAGACCAGCTGAGCAGCCTCACTTACGTGCCAGAACCCCGGAGACAAGAAAAGTGTCTGTTGGGAACTCTGAGGGCTACCAAGTCACAGATCTCAGATGGGTCCCTCGAGTTCTTCCCACCTCAACTCACTCGTCTATGAGATGAGGATTAAGTAATACTCCCTGGCCACCCCTGGACTGTCTGTCGTGGTAGGTATGAATGAGAAGGAATGTGTATTGGTTATTGCTGCATAACAAATAGCTTAGTGGCTGAAACAACTAACATTGCCTCTCTCAGTTTCTGGGAGCCAGGGGTCCAAAGGCACTTGGCCCAGGGGCTCTGGCTCAACATGTCTCAGGAGAGTGGAGTCAAGCTCCTGGCCAGAGATGTAGTCTCCTCTGCAGGTTGGAGAATACAGAAATACACGCTGTGAATACAGAAATGCCAGAGGGACTTCTTAAAGTGGTCCAGTGGTTAAGAATCCACCTTCCAATGCAGGGGACAAGGGTTCGATACCTGGTCAGGAAACTAAGATCACAGATGGCAACAAGCAACTAAGTCCAAACATCACAGTGAAGACCCAGCACAGCCAACAAAAACAAAAAATAGTATCACATAAAATATATATATATATATACACACACACTCCACAGACTGCAGCACACCAGGCTCCACTGTCCTCTACTATTTCCCAGAGTTTGTTCACATTCATGTCCACTGAGTCGGTGATGCTATCTAACCCTCTCATCGTCTGTCACCCCCTTCTCCTCTTGGCTTCATCTTTCCCAGGATTAGGGTCTTTAACAATGAGTCACATCAGGTGGCCATAGTATTGGAGCTTCAGCTTCAGCATCAGTCCTTTCAGTGAATATTCAGGGTTAATTTCCTTTAGGATTGACTGGTTTGATCTCCTTGAAGTCCCAAGAGTCTTCTCTAGCACCACAATTTGAAATCATCAATTCTTTGGTGCTCAGCCTTCTTTATGGTCCAACTCTCACATCTGTACATGACTGCTGGAGAAAACCATAGCTTTGACCACATAGCTTTGACTAGACAGACTTTTGTCGACAAACTGATGTCTCTGCTTTTTAATACGCTGTCTAGGTTTGTCATAGCTTTCCTTGCAAGGAGCAAGTGTCTTTTAATTTCATGGCTGCAGTCAACTGAATGTGCTTTTTTCAATTATCAAGCACTAAACAAATGATGATGACATTCAGTTCAGTTCAGTCGCTCAGTCGTGTCCGACTCTTCGCGACCCCGTGAATCGCAGCACGCCAGGCCTCCCTGTCCATCACCAACTCCCGGAGTTCACTGAGACTCACGTCCATCGAGTCAGTGATGCCATCCAGCCATCTCATCCTCTGTCGTCCCCTTCTCCTCCTGCCCCCAATCCCTCCCAGCATCAGAGTCTTTTCCAGTGAGTCAACTCTTCGCATGAGGTGGCCAAAGTACTGGAGTTTCAGCTTCAGCATCATTCCTTCCAAAGAAATCCCAGGGCTGATCTCCTTTAGAATGGACTGGTTGGATATCCTTGCAATCCAAGGGACTCTCAAGAGTCTTCTCCAACACCACAGGTCAAAAGCATCAATTCTTGGGCACTCAGCCTTCTTCACAGTCCAACTCTCACATCCATACATGGCCACAGGAAAAACCATAGCCTTGACTAGACGGACCTTTGTTGGCAAAGTAATAGGAAACATTAACTGAGACCCTGCTACTTGCCTCGACCTGCGCTAAGTGTTGCGTGTGCCTTACGTCAGTGTAGTCTCCGGCACGTTTGTGGACTCGCATGGTATCACAGGCCCGATTCTACAGAAGAGAAAACAGAGGCGGAAAGAGACTAAGTCACCTCCCCCAAGTCCCACAGCAAAGCCAGAGGCAGAATCAGGATTCAAACCCGCAGCTCCGGGAACCCACAGCTCACTGTCCTCACCCACAGTGGCGTAGACACAATCACAGAGGTATAGTCACAACCGCGAACTTTTCAGGGGTCAGTTCTGAGTCAGCTGCCAAGCACAGCCATTACTAAACATTAATGATATAAACTTATAATTAAATAAATCCTAGTAAAAGCCAAGGCAAGGAGTAGTCAAACCTCAACACTTCCTAACTACTGCATTTTACTACGATCTGCAGTCTTTAGATCATTTCTATCCACTGAAATCTGTTCGGTGAACACAGTATCCCCTCGGCACCACGCCATCCTCTGCAGTTTCACTTTCCGTGGTTTCAGTTACCCACGGTCCACCTCGGCCCAAAAATGTTAAATGGAAAGTGCCAGAAATAAGCAATTCACAAGTTTTCAATTGTGCGCCTTCCTGAGTAGCGTGATGAAATCTCACTCCGTCCCTCGTCTGCGCCTGACACCCACCCACCACCATCGTCGTCATGGCTCTGTGATCCAGGATGACCCAAAGTGCACGACCCTCTTCCTGACATATGGTCAGGTCAACGGCAGACGCACAGTCCGGGGCACTGCCTCCGTCATCCTGCTTATTGCATCTCGTTACGGAGGCATCTCATCATCCGACATCGTCACCAGAAGAGCAGCGATGAGTACAGCACAATGCGAGGTTTTGAGAGACAGACCACGTTCACACAACTGTCGCCACACGATGGTGGTGCGCTGTGTCCTGTTTTGTTGTTAGCTATTGTTCCTCTCCTACAATGCCTGATTTACAAATTAAACTTTATCACAGGTACACATATGCATAGGAAAAGCATAGTATATATTGACTGGATATATTCATTCAATATACTGGATGTATTCTTTGAGTATATCCTGAACATTCATTGGAAGGACTTAGGCTGAAGTTCCAAGACTCTGGCCATGTGATGCAAAGAGCCGACTCTTTGGAAAAGGCCCTGATGCTGGGAAAGACTGAGGGCAGGAAGAGAAGGGGACGACAGAGGATGAGATGGCTGGATGGCATCAATGACTCAATGGGCATGAGTTTGAGCAACCTCTGGGAGATAGTGAAGGACAGGGAAGCCTGGTGTGCTGCAGTCCATGGGGTTGCAAAGAGTGAGACACGACTGAGCGACTGAACAACTGTCCATGGTTTCAGGCATCTAGTGGCGGTTTGGAACGCAGCCCCCTGGACATACAGAAGACTGCTGTGTATAATGATGATGTACTGCACATCTCTTCCCAGCTCCGTGTATAAGGACAGCTATTTGGTACCCTGCAGTGGGCCCTGGTGGGAGTATTTACACCACGGGAATAGGCAAACGCTACATACAAATTGGGGCTTTTCCCCCAAAGACCCGGCTAACATTAAACGTTCACCAGTGGCTCACTGTAAGTGACCCGATACACCCTTCCTGTTCGCAAGGCGTGATCTCAGTGACTCCTTGCCAGAGACCCCATTCTTTCTGAAATCCAAAAATACACCATTCCCTGTGATATGCAGCGATCCAGATTTCCTTCCTGAAATTTCCAACTTCCTGATGAGGAGAGCCAGAGGCACTTTGTCTGAACAAAACATCTGAGATTTGAAAACGCTGAAAGAGGGAAAGTGAGAGTAACAGAGGGGCCCTCAGGTCGCAGAGACCCAAAGGGGGCTTGTTTTCACCTTACCCACCCCTCAGAAACCTGGACAAAGACACACCCACCCAGGGCCGCCCTCACAGTGTCCTTCCTGATCACCCCAAATGGGGAGCGCCCCGAGGGTGCAGGCAGAGGGGTGAATACACACAGGAGCCTGTGCACGGCCGAGTGTGACCCAGGCGTTAACACAGGTCTCTATGAGAGACGTACAAAACCAGCATGTTTTTAAGGACAGAAAGAGACAGAAGGTGGGGGACTTTGCTTGAGAAAGGGAGGAGAAAAGACAGACAGGAAAGGCACTCGAATGCCAAGAGTGGTTTCCATGGACGTTAAAAATCACAAGTGGATTTTGTTTTTTTTCAGGCATTCTGTACTTTCCACAGATTGTGAGCATACCCTGCTTTTTTTAGGGGAGGGAGGGGGCGAGGAACTCAACGTAATTTCACACAAGCAGAGCCCTGTGGGGGCAGCCACGCCTTGGTCCTGCCCTGCTCTCCAGGTCTCACGCAGAGGCACTGACTCTGGGCCCAGCCTTTGCCCACCCCGCCCCCCACCTCTACTGGACCATGAAAAGAGCATTGTTCTCCAGGGTGACATCATTCTGCTGCCAGGAGGGTGAAGAGTGACCTGGAATTGGGTGCAGTCAGCCCGGGAGAAGGTGGCCCGTCCTGCCTGACCATCCACACCGGAGCAGAGGTGTGGTCACTGCGAGACGGGCTCCAGGTTGCCGGGCGGGGGTGGTGGTGCACTGAGGTCCAGCACCCCAGCTCCACGCCCCAAGGGGTGTCCTGAGACCAGGGCACCTGTCCGGGCTCTGGACCGGCGGTGGTGGGCAGCATTGGCACAGGTAATAGGAGATGCAGGGGGGCTGTGACAGCTGGACCCTACTCCCCTGAAGCCCAGGTCTCTGGAAGAAACGTTGACAACCTGGGCAGGGCATACAGTAGGCACACGGTAATTGGCGACCACAATTGTTACTCTGTTCTCCTCACCACTCTCGTACTTATCACCCTGCAGTTCTAAAAGTTCACGCTGTCCTCACCGCGGCCCCCAGGCCCTGCATGCCCTGGCCCCACTCCCCCCAGTCTTCTACCTTCGCCCACTTACTCGCTGTGCTACGGCCACACTGGCCTCCCTGATGTTCCTCAAACATGCTGAGCACAGACCTGCCTCCGGGCCTTCACACTTGCTTTTCCTGCTGCTGGGATGTTCTTCCTCCAAACCCTTTGAAGACTCCTTCCCTTCACCTCTCCGTGCTTCCAATCTCTCATCCGTGAAATATGGGGCTACCCCACATATCCTTCAAGGAGGGGAGCTGTGCGGATTCGATGAGACCAACTCCGGGCAAGAAAGAGGGGCCTGCCCTTCTTCCCCAGCTCAGGTCACTGGGAGGATACCCCAGATGCAGAGTCCCCCTAACCAAGGTGCACCCAGCAGTGGTTCTTAACTGGGGGAAGCGTGGTGGTTTTGTCCCCCAGAGACACTTGGCAACGTCTGGGGACAGTTTTGGTTGTCAAGTTTCGGGTGCTCCTGGCATCTGGTGGGCAGAGGCCGGGATGATCTTTCATGCATCCACAGGACAGCTCTCCATACCCCAAGGAGTGATCAGGCCCAAGGTGTCAACGGTGACGACTGGGACGCCAACACATGGCATGGGGTGAGTGTTAGAGGCAAGCCCTTCATCCTTGAAGATGGTTCCTGAATTTTCAAACCTACAGTGTATCAGAAAGCGGAGGCACCACTTTGCTGACAAAAGTCCGTATAGTCAAAGCTATGGTGTTGCCAGTAGTCATGTACAGATGTGAGAGTTGGACCACAGAGGAGGCTGAGAGATGAAGAATTGATGCTTTTGAACTGTGGTGTTGGAGAAGACTCTTGAGAGTCCCTTGGACTGCAAGGAGATCCAACCAGTCCATTCTGAAGGAGATCAGCCCTGGGATTTCTTTGGAAGGAATGATGCTGAAGCTGAAACTCCAGTACTTTGGCCACCTCATGCGAAGAGTTGACTCGTTGGAAAAGACTCTGATGCTGGGAGGGATTGGGGGCAGGAGGAGAAGGGGACGACAGAGGATGAGATGGCTGGATGGCATCACCGACTCGATGGACATGAGTTTGGGTAGACTCCGGGAGTTGGTGATGGACAGGGAGGCCTGGCGTGCTGCGATTCATGGGGTCGCAAAGAGTCAGACACGACTGAGCGACTGAACTGAACTGAACTGATGGCGTCTGCCGACGCCCCTCGGCCCTGGAGACCCCACCGCACCCCCCGGCTTCCCACTGACTCAGGGTGTTGGCCTCGTGGCGCTGCCGCTGCGCCTGGGTTCTGGCACCTTCTGCCTGGACTCCGCTAGCCGTCCACCTCTCTGGCAGGGCTTGTTCTCAGGCTCGCCCTGGGCTGCGGCACAGACGAGCCTCTTCCTGCCTTTGTCGCTCCGAGACAATGCGATTATTTACCCTCTTCCCCCCTTTTATTCGGCAGACGCCCAGGCAGGCCATTAGCAGATTATTTCAAGGCTGCCTTTGGAAATGCATTTCGGGGCACGCCTTTCAGGGTTGCTTTCTGCCTGCCAGAGATTTTTCTGCTGGGCTCTGAGTAAATAGAAGCCTGAGGCAGGACTTGGAACAGAAAGGATTATTTAGATAAATCACGTATCAGTTTGAGTCCAAAGACTGAAATCCGGCCCCCTTCCCAGCCCCAGCTCAGGCTCCTGCAGGTGTCTCCTAACTCTTAATTGTCTGTGGCTTTGAAAAGTTTCCTCCCGTAAAACAAATACTGAAGCGAAGTCCCCAGGGGAGAGGGGTGAGTGTGGATTTTCCAATTCACTGGGAATCTTTGGAGGAATGGTTTGAGAGAAAAGGTTTCGGCTGTCGCATACTGGGTGACAGGCCACGTACTGAGTGCTAAGCAGGGCTACACAGGCATCATGTGTCTCCTGGCAGCAGGTCACGGCCCGTAAGTGGCTGCAATGGGAAATGTAAAGGATGAGGACATCCCCATTTCACAGATGAGGAAACTGAGGCCCAGAGCGGGGAACAGTGTACCCAAGGCTGCACGGCTGGGAAGGAGCAGAGCCACGAGTCACAGCCAGGAGTCTCTTCTGCAAAAGAGCCTGCATCTCCACCTCAACTCTGCCGTCATCCCCGGGAGGCAGGACACTGGGGCACCTGACAGGAAGCGTCTCCCGGTGCTCACCCACTATGTGCCCGGGCCCGCGATGGGGACCCATGTCAACCTGATGACCCCCAGTTCTCCCTGGTTGACAGAGGAGGAAACTGAGGCTTGAGAACGAGTCAGGGCCCCTTTGCCAGGATGTGGCCGGGTTTGATTCAAGCTTCCAACCCCTGCGCCAGCTGGTAGATGCCGAAAGTTAAATGGGAAGGAACCAAGTTAATTCAGCCCAGATTTATCAAGCGTGCATCAGCGCTGAGGGAGGCACTGCCAGGCAACAGTGAACAGAGGTGGCAAAGGCCCTGCCAGGCCCCTCTCTTCGTTCACTCATTCATTCATTCACCAAGCTGGGGAGCAGGGCAATGAGGCCTGGGGGACTCTGGCCCATGCCCAGGGCCAAACAGTGGGGAGCTGAATGTTACCAAAGCCCCAGGCCCTTAACTGAATTGCCAGGGAGGGAACAAGAGTGAAAGAGAAGAGAGACACAGAGACGGAAACTGACACGGAGACAGAGGGACAGAAGGAATGACCGAGAGACCAAGTCACCTGTCCCAGAGGTTGGGTTGGGGGAATCTGTCTTCTAAATTCTGGCCCCACTGATTTATCCCGAGCCACAAAGCAGCACAGACCCAGGAGGAAAGGCGATGTCATCTTCACGAGGCGTATGTTAGCACCTGACTGCTCTGGTTGCTGTGTGACCCCAGGAGAATCACCACACTTCTCGGGCCAGCTGAGGGGACGCCTGCAACCTCAAATGCACAGAGGGCTGGCTCAGAGCCTGGTGCACCCCATGGCTCCCTCAACCCTGGGTCTGAAATGACAACCGGGACTTATCACAAGGCTGAACCCAGGGGAGGAGGCGGCTCAGCACTTCATCCAGCTTTGGTCTCCTGTGAACTGGGTCACACCATCAGGAGACCCTCTCTCTTTGAAGGCCTGTGATAGGGGCTTCCTTGAAGTTATCAGGAAAGTCTGGAGAAATCTTTTTATAGAAGCTTGGCTGGAAAGAGCCCTGAGTGGGGTTCAAAGCTGGGGGTTCCAGCACGTGCTTTGCCACTCACTCCCTGCACTACCCCAGGCAGGTGTCTTTCCCTCTCTGGGCTCAGCTCCACCTCTTCAAATCATTAGCAAGGTCCTTGAGGAAAAAAAAAAAAAACAACAACCTGGATACAGATTGAGTTCTCAATCATTAGATGTCATTCCACCCTGATCCCCGAGCTCCATCAAGCTTGCCAGAGTGGGAGCTGCTGAATCTCAGGACCCCGATTACCCTCCTCTGGCCCATCCTGGCCCATTCACTCCCAGCCGCTCTGTCCAGCGGGCAGTCCTGCCCTACACCTCGGGTAATCAGATGAGACCTCCCGGTTTTGCTCGGCTCGAAGACCACAAAAGCCACGACTCTATACGCACGTGACATGGACGCTCGGCCACCCCAGGAGAGTGTTTGAGGAGACAGAGCAGGTGCCAACTAAGCCTCCCTAAAAATAGGAAGCATTTGCGTCGGGCTGGAGTGTCAAACACTTAAGGATAAATCAACTGGCAAAGCCAGCCCCGTATACAGAGACGCTGAACCTGGTATAAACGTCCTGATGGCTTCGGGCGAGCACACGCGCCTACCGTCAAGGGGAATCACCACCACTGCACGCCTCTCTCCCAGGCACGGGAGCAGGAAACGGTCTGGCTGGATGGACAACTATCCCGGAAGAAGCAACTTCCCTGGCTGGATTGATGGGATGCCCCACCCCCGCCAGCCAACTTCCCTGGGGTGGGGGAGGGGGAGCACTGGCAGGGAGGAGTTCTCACTGTTGTTTTAATACTTAAAACAAACAAACAAAAAAATAATAACAAGCTTACAAGGTCTGGGGGCTCCGAATCCGGCTGCCTTTTCCTCAGGGAAGAAAATCTCTGTTGGCTTCGCGCCGAGAAGCGGCGGAAAGACTCTCGGCTCCGGGAAGCCAGGTGTCGGAAGGATGAAGTGCGCTTGAAGGGGGTCCGTCCGGAGGGCTCCCCGCCCGCCCGCTCGGGGCCCACCGTGCTGGTCACCAGGTTGAGGGCCTCCTGGAAGGACCGCCGGACGGTCCCCATCCACTGGGTCACGTGGCTCTGGGCCACCGTGAGTTTGTCGCCCAGGTAATCCATGGGGCCGGTGGGGCGAGGCAGGGAGGAAGGCAGTGAGGTGCCAGGGTCAGTCCTCTCGGGTCCCCCTGCTGCACGCTTGCTCGGGGAAGTTCTGGGCTCTCGCTGGAGAGGAAAGGTAGCCACCTCTTCAGTAGCTGGACGGGGAGCAGATCAACACCCGCCGAGCCGGCGGCCAGGGGCATCCACGGGCCGCTGAGATCAGGCCGAGAGTCCAACCCCCTGGGGCTGTGAGTAAACACGCCTGCGGCTCCAAGATCCAGTTCCCAGTGCTCACCGGCCTGGCCGGCTGGCTGGCTGGCTCGAGTGACGACAAGCTTTGAGGAACTGGGCTGCTGCACTGGCTGGCTTCGGGGTGTGACAGTCCCTCCGCGAGGTGGGGGAGGAAGAGGCGGCGGCCCCCGGGGAACCCTCGCTGAGGTCCTCACTCGCCCCCAGGCAGGTGGCTGTCCGCGGCGGGGGGGCCCCCCCGGCTCACCTGGCCCATGCAGGTTTCCCTTTCTCCGGCCAGGGGAGGGGGAGGTTTCCGAACCTGTGGGCCGGCGGGCAGCTAGCTCATTTCCGGAGGCAGCCACACCGGGGCCCCAGGGCCCCCCCTGGCTCCCCCCCTGGCTCGGCAGCCCGGGATGACATCAGCCCCCATTCTCAGCGAGGGGCTTCGCCGCCCGGGAATGCAGGAGGGGCCTCGGGGAGGCGGCCGCCCAGGGAGCTGACGTCCGCCCCCATTTGTTCTCCCCCCCACCCCCAAGTCCCAGCTCGCTGGCTCACCGTCCCGCGGGGCTGTCAATGCCTGCACGTGCTCGACAGGCAGCCCACCCGCCCTGCAGCGCTGACCGCCAGCTCAGCGGGGGAGGCGGGGCTGCACGTGCGTGCACGCGGGCGCGTGTGAGCGTGTGCGTCGGAAGACCCGGTGGCCCCGGGAAGGCTGAACAGTTGGGAAACTGCCTCCAGGGTGACGGACCTGTGGCCGGCAGTCAGTCTGTCTCCCTCTGGCGGTCCATTTCTCTGTCAGGTTCCCAGCCTCTCGTTCCTCCCCCGCCCTGTCTCAATTTCCACTTGTTCCTCCCTAAGCTCCTTCTCTCTCTCTCTCTCTCTCTCCAGCCTTCTCTCCCTCCTCCCTAAAAGGCAACACCCAGCCAGGTGAAACAGCCCCCGAGGCCCCCCAAGGAAGGAACTGGGCTGGGCTGTGTTTCAGTGCTGGTGGAGTTGCCATGGCAACCCAGGGCACAGCACCTGCCCCATCCTGGGCAGGCAGTCTCCGCACAGGAGCAACAGGAATGATTCATGGTTATACTGGGTCACATGAGTTCCCAGGCTTTAACCCTTGTGGAGCTGGAGTGGTTGGGACTGGGGGTGGGGGAGAAGGAGGGCTGGGGATGGGAGGCAGAAGCATCTGAGACTGGAGTGGGTGCTTGTCGGCAAGGGGGAGCAGCAGCCGGATCCTGAAGGGAGGCATGCGTGTTGGAGGAGCTTTCTCCTTCCAGCAGGGATGGACCCTCTGCTGTACAGATGAGCAGGCGCAGACTCAGAGACGTAGATTCACCGGCCCAAGGTCACACAGCAAGGCTATACTACCAGGCTGTGGCCCGGGGCTGTTTCCTCCCCACTCTCCGCCCCTTTTCGGGGTCTGATGCGGCGCGTGGTCCAGAGCTAGAGCTCAATAAATATTTATTGTTCAAACGCCAAGTCCAAGAGTGAAACTTTGATCGGTTTGACTGCATCCCAAGAGCTTTTCCCCACCCACGTCACCTTCAGTTCTGAATAAATATTTGCTCCCTAAGACACTGATCAAAGGGCCTCACTTGAGAAAGATTTTCATGGAGGTATCTCTGACAATGCAGCTGACGCAGCTCTGCTTCTCTGGATTCCCAGTCCTGATGGATGTTTGTTTGCTCACTCATTCTTCCACTCATTCATGTAAACATCTGGAAACTGCCCTCTCTGGGGTGGGCGCTGGACACAGAGCCTGAGGATGGTCCCTGCCCTCGAGGGCTCACAGCCCAGCAGGACCCTGTAATGGTGCTGATATTTACTGAAGAGTGTGACTCAGTCTCCAGTGCTCTTCTAAGTGCTTGCAAGAATTAACTCAGGAATCCTCACATGAACCCATTTGACAGAGTGGAAGACTGAGGCCCAGAGAGGTGACAGTTACCTGCCAAGGTCTTCCAGGATGGTAGGCAGCCCTCAAGACGGCCTCCAGATATCCCTGCCCGCTGTGAGTCATACCCTAGTGTGGTCCCCTCCCACCATGAGAGAATTGGTCTGTGTGCTCAAGAGATGAGGCAGAAGTGACAGTGAGTGACTTTCAAAGCCAGGGCCTGCCGGCCACCATGCTGTGAGGGCACTCAAGCAACCCATGTGCAGGGAGGCCAACTGCCCCAGACCAACCGCCATCACCAACTTCCAGCCATGTGAGTGAGCTGCTTTGGAAGAAGGTCCCAGATCACCAGGCAGACCCTTGGATGACCCAGCCCTTGATCGCAACTTCATGGGAGACCCTGAGCCAGAGCTACCCGGCCAAGCTGCACTCCCAATTCCTGACCCACGGGAACCACAGGAGGATCAGATGCCCAGAGGCAAGATAGCACCTGGGCCATCAGGAAGCACAGGCTGGAGCAAGAGGAGGAGAGAGAGGGGAGGGGAAGAGGGGCTCTGGCAGTAGCCTGCCCCTCTCCCACCCCCCCCCACCCCCCCCACCCCCCCCCACCCCCCGCCCCGCGCACACACGGCCCCAGATCCTCCCTCCAGGCACGCGTCTGGCCCCACCCACCACCCCATGCAGCCTCCAGGGTCCCAGGGCTCTGGTCACCAAGGTTGGCCCGCTTTCCACAGCCAGCCTCCTGCAGCAGGTGGCCCCCAGCTGGCCGGGGACTCCAGGATGGGAGCAGTCCTCCCCACCTAACCCCAGAAAAGCTGCACCAGAAATGCCTGAAGAGCTGGAAAGGGATGCAACTTTGTAACAGACCATCTGGACACAGAGGTGGGGAAAATTTACTGAGCACCTCCAGGAGCAAAAATGTTACATCAAAGCAGCACCTTTAAAATTATAATATCCGGAGACTTCCCTGGCAGTCTGGCAGTTGAGAATCCACCTTGCGATGTGGGGGATGTGGGTTCGATCCCTGGTAGGGGAACTAAGATCCCACACACCGTGGAACGACCGAGCCTGAACCGCAACTACTGAGCCCGGGAGCCACAACTAGGGAATCCATACGCTGCAACGAAATGATCCTGCATGATGCAACGAAGATCCAACACAGCCAAATAGATAAATTAACTTAAAATTAAAATTATAATATCCAGTGTTGGCCAGGCCACGGTAAAAGAGACATACTTACTCATAGACAGAAATGGAGATGGGTATGCATTTTCTGAAGGGAATTTAACATTCAAGATCAAAATTCTTAAAAACAATGCCCTGCCAGTTAGCAGCACATGCTGACGTGTCCTGACATCTGTAGTTCACTTTGAAACGCAGGGGAAGAAAAACCCCTAAGGAATGGGTGGGTGGCTAAATTTTTCTTAGGCAAATGCAGTAAAATGTGACCAATTTCAGAACATACCTGGTGGGTATGTATAATTTTTCCATATGTTTGAAATTTTTCATAATAAAAGGCTAGAGTGGAAGGATGAGTCTGCCTTTTGACCCCGAGTTTCTTGATCCACACCCAGCCAGCACTTGGTCCAGAAAGGAGCATCATCTATACAAAACATTTTTGCCACAGGGGTGTTTATCACAGTCATATGTGATAGTTACATTTGTGAAAAAGTCGTAAAAACCTTATCATCCAACAAAAAAGAGACTTGTTCAGCACTGTGCTGATAATACTGATCCCACCTTGATGTGTCATGTCGGCAGTCGGGCTTGTGAATGAACTTTGACTTTTAATGAATGCTGTATTAAAAATTACTTATCTTGATAACCTATTTTTTTTGGTGCTCTCTTAAACTGTGGACCTTACGTGTGTGCCTTAGTCACCTCACCCTCGATGCAGCCCTGGATTTGCTAAATCAATACAGCATCATGGTTAAAGGTTTGTAGACCTGTTGCCGACTCATTGGAAAAGACCCCGATGCCGGGAAAGATTGAATCAGGCAAACGGAGAAGGGGGCGGCAGAGGATGAAGTGGTTAGATAGCATCACTGACTCAAAGGACAAGAATTCGAGCAAACTCTGGGATATAGTGGACTGCACTCCATGGGGTTGCAAAGAGTCGGACAGGACGGAGGGACTGAACAACTGTAGCTCTTATTATACCATGTGGCCCTGAGAAAGTTACTGAGCCTCTCTGATTTTCAGAGATGAAATCATCAGAGGTTGTCACTGTCACTGATGCTGTTGGTACCACGGACTGTGAGTGCCAGGCATCGTATTAGTAATACATTGTCTGCTCCTCCCAGCAGTGAAATGAGGTCTGTACTAGGACCACTACCCCCGTTTACAGACGGAAGAGACTGAGGCAGAGCGACTCCGTGACTGGCCTGAGGTCACACAGCTATGCAGTGGTGGAGTGCGCAATCCCCAGCCTCGCACCTTAACCAAGGCAGAGGAAGACCAGCCTTTGCCAAATCAGTCTAGATAGAAGACAAGTGTTGGGAAGAGCAGAGGGGACCAAGTGGTGGGCCGGATCACACGGTCCGCCTCCTTCCACACCAGGGGAGAGGGGTGCAGAAGGGAGCTGGAAAGCCAGATTGCCTGCCTGCTCCCAGCTCCCGGCTCCTTTAGGTACAATGTGGTCTAAAAGTCTGACTATAAAAAGCGTCACTTTCTGAAAACTGGGGCACAGCCTGAACGCTTTCCCCACCAGAGGACTTTTTCTGCAAACTCTTCTGTTCTCTCCAGGAAACTCTTGGGAGGTTGCTGGGCATCAAAAAGGAAAGAAAGTCATCTCCTTACATAATTAATCCAAAGGACTCTGGAGAAGCCACCGCGATCCAGGAAATAGAGGAGGATTTTACCACCAGAGTAGGAGGTAGAGACCAGAGGTCACCACTTCCAGACATGAGTTTGCCATTACAGAAATCAGCATGTCACTCAGTCATTCATTCGACAAGCCTGCCTGTGCAGCTACTTCGTGTGAGCTCCGTACTGATCCCGAAGGGACTGCAGTCCCTGAAGAGCTTGGGGTAGCTCTCTGATTCCCAGCCATTCAGAGGAGAGGGTATCCCAATGGACCATATCAAACCCCAGACTCTAATTTTCTCCCCCATATCTGATACAAATGTGAACACTCTAGAGGATCTTTCAGTGGAAGAAAAAGCCAAGAAAAAAAAAAAAAAACATCTGCAATACAAGCACCAAGAGTTAGGAAAGACTAGTGAATAACTCACTATGATGGGAGTGTTAAGAGGTGGAGGTGAAACCCAACTAAGACAGCAGGAAGTTGAGGAAAGATGAACAAAGGGAAGATGATCATTTATTGTAACTGGAAAAAGGAAATCTAGGTAGGGTTTTGAAGGATGAATAGGAGTGCTCCAAGAAAGCTGAATGGCATTTGCAAAGACCACTGGGCATGGCCATATTCCACCCTCCCCCTGGGCTTTTGCACATGCTGTATCCCCTGTACCCCTGCCAAGAGCTGCTTTCCCCCGTTTTCCATCTCTATCAGATGTCCCCCCACCTCAAGACCACCTTCAACAACCCCAGTCTTTTCCAAATCTCCCACAGGAGGTCTCAATTACATGATCCTGCTTCCCAAAAAACTGGACATTCCAGGAGTAGGCATGCAGGTGCTCAAAATATATTAAAATAATATTATATATTTTATACATACGTACTTGTATTATATATAATATGTATTGATATTATGTTGAAAGGAAGGTGGTGTAGTGGAAATGACAGTGACGATGAATTGAGGATCTGCTCTATGCTGGAAACTGGTTACCCAGACACCTCACCTCACATAATCCTGGCAACAACCCGAAAGGATGAGCCCTGTTATTAATTATCCCCAGTTCACAGAGAAGGGCAGTGAGGTTTTCAAGAGCTGAAGGTATTTGTTCAAGGTCACTGAGCTGGCAAGTGGGGCTCTGGGACTTGAAACCAGACCTGTATGATTGCAAAGCCCTCCTCCTTCTAGGGCAGAAGCCAGACGCTATCCACACCTCTAAGACTCCTTAAAACATCCAGTTCTGCCCCCAAGCCCCACGCATGAGTGTGGTGACTATTCTACACCCGTCTCGGGGTGTCCTCAAACCTCCTCTGGTCGGGAAATTTCTGCAGAAGGACTTGTCTGGGTGCAAATCAGTTTCCTTTCTCGACAACTGGCCTGGAGACTAATTCCGGGGACCATGTGTGGGAAGGGCTGATTTGTGGACCCACCTTAAATCTCTTTTCTCAGGGACTTTCCTGGCAGTCCAGTAATGAAAACTCTGCCTTGCAATCCAGGGGACATGGGTTCGATCTTTGGTCAGGGGACTAAGATCCCACACGCGTCGGAGCAAGTAAGCTCGCATGCCGCAGCTAGAGACTCCATGCATCGCAACAAAAGATCCCGTGATTCAACGAAGACCCAAGGTGGCCAAATAAACAAACATATTTTAAAAAAACAACCTGTTTTCTCTCCCCGTGGGATGGAGCAAAGCTTTCGAAGGGCCGGTTGATGGCCAAACTTCTCCTTTCATTGAAAAAGCAGGCCCAGGTAGACGGCTGTCCCAGACTCCAGAGTAAACCTGTGACAGAGGCCCTGATCTTCCACAGGGGTCGCTCACAATCTGCATTTGACAGGGTCTCTGGCCTCATGTCTGACCTACACCCCCAGGGTCTCTCCACCCCAGCCCGACTGGACCAACTGCCATCCCAGGATGTGCCAGGCTGCCCTTTGCACATGCTGTTCCCTCTGGCTAGGGAGCTGTTCCACCTGTTCCTCACCTGGTCAGCATCTACTGTCCTTCACAGCTCAGCTTAGGTACTCCCTCCTCCAAGAAGCCTCCCCTGATTCATGACCCCCAGGGGGCCACCTCTGGGCTCCCACTTTGCCGAATGACCCCCCACAGCATCATTAACAATCTGAGCTGTAGCTCAACTGACCGGTCAGTCTCCCCACTGGACTCTGAGACCAGGGGCAGCAGGTACGTGTTCTGTTCAACCTTGATTCTCAGCATCCAGCACTTGATGTGCCTACCGTGTGAAATAGGGAATCACTGAGGCTTGAACCCGAGTCACACAACTCCCAGCATCCCTCTGCCTAGGCTTGTTTCCAAGGCAACAGGGAAAAGAATTCTGATATAGGGGAAAAAAGAAAACAGAAATGACTTGACCTGACAAGTCAATCCCAGATTATTTATAAACCAAGCCCACGACTATTTCCTTGTGTTCATTTATCACATTCTTATTCAAGTAGTCATTTTAATGACCCAAGATGCCCCTAATTAACCTTGGAAGGGGAGTTTGGGGGAGGAAAAAAACCATCTGGAAAGGAAATCTTTGTAGACACAGCCAAGAACTCGTCTCTCTGCTTTATCAGGCCCCACCCCAAATGCAAGTGGAAAAAGGAGCATTTTCCACGCTGGGGATAGCCCGCTGTGTGGCCCCACCCCATGTGGCAAGGCCGGTCTGTAATTACAGCCCCTCTTTGAAGAGCTGGGCGTCTAATAAAGCTGTGGGGTCTGCCTTCTAAAATGGAAACGGGGTGGGCAGAGGGCCCCGCCCAGTTCACACAAGCCACAGTGCTGCCCTGGGGCTCTGGGACAGTGTTTCTGGAGCGCTGCCATCCCTCCTTGGGCTTCTTGGGAAGGAGAAGGGGCCCCACTAAGGTCTGGTCCCCTTGCCAGACCTCAGGGATCTGGTCAACACGCTCCTTTCCACAGTTCAGTTCAGTCGCTCAGTTGTGTCCAACTCTTTGCGACCCCATGGACAGCAGCACGCCAGGCCTCCCTGTCCATCACCAACTCCTGGAGTTCACCCAAACTCATGTCCATTGAGTTGGTGATGCCATCCAACCATCTCATCCTCTGTTGTCCCCTTCTCCTCCCGCCTTCAATCTTTCCCAGCATCAGGGTCTTTTCCAATGAGTCAGCTCTTTGCATCAGGTGGCCAAAGTACTGGAGTTTCAGCTTAAACATTAGACCTTCCGATGAATACTCAAGACTGATCTCCTTTAGAAGATCCTTTAGGCTCCCTTTTCCACAGGAGCCTCTGAAATCCCACACGTTTGGATCGGTTAGTGAAAGAGAGCAAGATGTTCTTGGGGAACAAGAAATTACAACTGGGATGAAGGAGTCACAATGTCCCCCAGGAGATTTATCCCCAAGCACCGAGCCTGCTATCCTGGGCTAAGTGCCCCTAAGTCGCACCCCAAGATCTGAAGACTCTCCCGAGGATAACGAAAGGCTGGAAGAAGGGGAAGAAAAGGCCTCCCTTTCCCTGCTCCTGCCCTCCCTCCCCCACGCCTTCTGACTCCAACAAGCATTTGAGCGGGGACCTACTAGGTGCAGGCGCCGTGTCCCGTGAGGGAGGCCCCAGCCCCAGCCGCTGGATGATAAGGAACCTCGGCATGCTCAGTCGCTGAGCTGCCACCTCCCTGACTTGAGGAAGCCAGAGGGGCTGTAACCCGCGCTGTGCAGACGAGGAAACTGAAACGCCGAATGAAGGGGGACCGGAGCCGAAGTCACGCGGGAGCCACGCACGGAGCAAGGCTCGAGCCCGGGCTGGCTGGGCAGAGCTGGGGCTCCTGAAACCACCTGGCTATGCTGCCCCTGGGAGTGCCCCGGTTCATGGCAGAACGGGGCTGGCTTGTGGGGTGCAGAAGAGGTGGTCTCAGGAGCAGGGTCCCGACGACCCCTGTTCTTTCTTCCTCAGACTCGGGCGGCCCCAAGTGAACCCCAAGTGAAGCCTGACCGTGACAGCACAGGGTTTCCCGAGACGGCCCCAGAGACCCCCTCTCGGCCTCAGCCGCCACGGCAGCGCCAGGGGCCCCCGACCCAGGTGGCCGTGGAGGGGACTGTAGCCTCCTGCCCGGGATGAAGGCAGGCGAGAAGGTGGGTCCTGGGCCCACTGACCCAAGCTTGAGGCTCACCAGGCTCTGCCCCCAACCACTGAGGGTCCCAGGGCGGTGCTCCCCCATCTCTGGGAAGTGGGGGGAGCCCAACTCAAACCCCAGCTGTGTCGTCTCTAAGGTCCCCGTCCCTGCCGGGCTCAGATACTGTGCAGCCATGCACACTCACGTGGCCTCCTCCCCTCGAGGTGCCTCATCTCACAAAAGGAAACCAGGACACCTGCCTCCCGGGTCAAGGTGCACAAAGCGGGCCCTGGCAAAGGCAGGCGGCAGGCCTCGGACGGGGATGTGCACGCTGGAGCGTTCACTTTTCTGAGAACAAACTTAGGAAGGAAAAGTGAAAGAAAGAAAAAGTGAAGTCGCTCAGTCGTGTCTGACTCTTTTCAACCCCATGGACTGTAGTCTATCAGGCTCCTCCGTCCATGGGATTTTCCGGGCAAGAGAACTGGAGTGGGTTGCCATTTCCTTCTCCAGGGGATCTTCCCGACCCAGGGATCGAACCCAGCTCTTCCGCGTTGTAGGCAGACGCTTTACCATCTGAGCCACAAGGGAACGCACTCCCAAACACCAAATCCACATCTATTTAAACGCTGCTAGGACGTGGTGGACGCTTTCTCAGCACCAGCAACGTGCCAGGCACTACTATGCCATCTCATGTCATCCCCCCACACGTGGTTAAAGGCAGGCCTCCCAGGGCTGATTGTGCGCTGTGTGACCCAGGGCAAGTGAGTCACCCTCTCTGAGCCCCTCCTTCCTTGTCTTTAAAAAGGGATAAAAATGGTGCTCCGCTTCCCAGGTGGTGCCGAAGGCTACATGGTGTGTATTCTATCCTGCAAGAGCAGAACCACCCCCATTGTACAGATGAGGACACTGAGACGGCGAGAGCGGAGGCCGAAGGCTGCACAGTCAGCCACTTAGGGGTGAAGGCTGGCCGGGAGGCCTGTGCTCTCTCAGCAGCCGTGGCTCAGCGGGCCCCTGGGCGCCGGGGAGCCCCCAGGCACACCCCCACTGTTCCCATCACCAAGTTCGCCCTCCTCTCATCTCAGAGCTGCTGTAACGGTCCCCACTCGGTCCCGCTCGCTGCACGCTTTCTTCCAGCCCGACCCGGCTAGAAGTCTATTATCTGGCGCCTTGTTCACCGGATCGCAGGCAGGGGCCCTCCTCTGCGCCGCCCACGCTGTTCCAGGAGCCAGGCTGTGCCCGGCTGGGAGGGAGGGACGGCAGGAAGGGGGCGGCCAGGCGGCCTTGGCATCTTGACAAAAGTGTGTCTCCCCACAGGCCCCCACAACAGCTCACCCGGGCGGCATGAGGCTGTATTCTGGCAGCCTCGGAGTCCGGGACCTCGAGCCAGCCTGGGCCCAATGCCCTCCAGAGCCCCCCACCTCGCCGGGGCAATGAAGGTGAGACCCCACCCCCACCCCAGCTCCCTCAACCTGGCTGCTTCCTGCCGCGGAAAGGTACCTCCCAGCAGCCACCAACAGTCTGCAGCCCCACACCAGACAGCCTTTGTATTTCTGAGTCTTCTCCCCTAGTCCCTGCCCCGATCACCCAACATAAAGGCGCTGCCAGCCATTCTCAGTCTTAGCACTCTTTCCTTTCAGTTCAGTCACTCAGTCGTGCCTGACTTTGCGACCCCGTGGACTGCAGCACACCAGGCTTCCCTGTCCATCACCAACTCTCAGAGCTTGCTCAAACTCACATCCACCGAGTCGGTGATGCCACCCAACCATGTCATCCTCTGCCGTCCCCTTCTCCTCTTGCCCTCAATCTTTCCTTTACACGTTCCTATTCACTACCTGGTATTGATTTAATGTGATCTCTCTGATCAAGCCTCGTGAGAGCATAAACCTGGAATGTCTTATTCTCTGCTGTTGCCCCCCCTGCCTGGCACACTGGGCAGTCTCAGTAAATGTTCATTGAATGAATAGGTAAATGAACCAGTGAAGAAGGGAAAGAAGGGGTGAGGCAGGAAGGAGAAAGAGGGTAAGCAAGAGAAGGAGGGGAGAAAAGGAGAGATGCACGATAACTTTTTAAAATTATTTATTTATTTTTTCACCATGTGGCATGCAGAATCTTAGTTCCCTGACCAGGGGTCAAATCTGTGCCCCCTGAACTGGAAGCACAGAGTCTTAACCATTAGATCACTAGGGAAGTCCAAGCATGATAACATTTGTCCTGCAGTCTCATCCTCTCCTCTTTCCCTGGCCGATTCCTATTCACCCTTAAAGACTTCACAATGATGCCCCACTTCGAGGAAGCCTTCCCTGCTACTCTCTCCCACTCAGTTCAGTGCCTCCTCTGGGTTCCCCAACCCCTGGGCTTCCCCATCACATCATTAATATAAGGGCGATGGGACTTCCCTGGTGGTGCAGTGCATGAGAATCCACCTGCCAATGCAGGAGACGTGGGTTCGATCCCTGGTCAGGGAACTAAGATCCCACATGCCGTGGAGCAACTAAGCCTGCGTGCCAGTGGCACTGAGCCCAAGCTCTAAGCGCCTCGAGCCACAGCTACTAAGGCCCTTGCACCTAGAGCCTGTGCCCTGCAACAGGAGAAGCCCGCACACCTCCACCAGACAGTGGCCCCACTTGCCTCAGCTAGAGAGAGCCTACACAGCAACAGAGACACAGCACAGCCAAAAAGAAACAACAGACAGAAAATATCAGGGCCAATATCCACACCCCTCTGCCCACCGGCTGCAGGCACTAGAAGGTCAGGGCTGTTTTCAATTCCCTTTTGCATCTCCAGAGCCCAACCTGAGGCCTAGCACTCAGCTAACGCTTCTCAAGGTCTAACCAGACACCAGGCCTAGGCTGATGTTGTGAAATCAGAGAATGCACGGATTCTATCACCTTGTGAGCAGGGAGACCATCTTATACCCATTTTACAGACAAGAGAAGTAAGGCTGAGAAAAGTCGAGCTCCTCGGCCACGGTCCCACCATCACACTGCCCTATGCTCCAGAACTATGTGCAATGCATTGGGCACTTTATATAAATCTCATCAGTTCTCATAGGCCCTTAAAGGAGACATTCACTCTCCCAAACCTCAGACAAAGGAACCAAGGCCAGGGACACACAGGGTCCTCACACTCAGCTCAAACTCACTCAAGACAATAGGGCACCAGGAAAGTAATCAAAGAACCCTCACAGAAGAATATAGCTGTGAGCAATGTTCCTCCTTCCTGGGCAAGTCTTGAAAACGCTGACTACTCACTTCCCACCCTCTCTTGCAGCAAAAGCATGTGGACGGAACCAAAATCCCGGCCAATGGGATCTGGGGTGCAGGGGGGAGGGGGCGGGAGTCTGCTGGCTGGGCTCAGGGAGAAGAAGTCTTCCTCCCAAGGCACCCCCTCTCCCTTAGCTGGATGTCTTCAAGTCTTCCAGAAATGGCTGGAACTGTGGCAGCGATTTTGGGACCATGAGGGGATAAGACACTGAAGGGCTGGTAAGAAGATGGAAAGAACTAGGGTTAATCCACTAATTCAGGATGTGGTAAGCTTTTAAAATTATTTAATTATTGGCTGTGCCACAGAGCATGCAGAACTTCCCTGACCAGGGATCAAACCTGCGCCCCTAGCTTTGAGAGTGGGACTCTTAACCACTGGGCCACCAGGGAAGTCCTGCAGCAAACTTTTGAAAGGGCCAGATAGTAAGGATTTTAGGTCTTGCTAGCCACATATGGTTTCTGTGACATGCTTTTTTGCTTTGGGGGTTTTTTGGTTTCTTTTTAAATCTTTTGAACATGTAAAACCCTTCATTAGCTCACAGGCCGTGGTCTGATGAACCCCGCACTACATCCCCTGTGCCATCAGGTGCATCATGGGAAGCATCACTCATCCTTTGGGTCTGGCCCATCTTCATGAGGGGTCTTTGGCTACTTTCAGCATCTTCAAAACCATCTTCCCCGACAAAATGGCAGTGTTGGACCAAGTAATGACGGTGAGGACGTGGGCAAGCGAAACCCTCAGGGGACGAGACGCAAAATGGGATCAAATGGTACTGGAAGACAGCATGGCAGCTTCTAAAAAAATCTAACATACGCCTACCATATGATCCAGCCACTCCACTTCTCGGTGTTTACCCAAGAGGAGCAAAATCACGTGTCCACACAGAAACTTGAACAAGAACGCTCACAGCAGCTGTATTCATACGAGCCAGAAGGCGGAGTCATCCCAAATGTCTGTCAACAGATGAAGGTCTACACACACTGGTGCCTCCACGCAGCAGAACAGTTCTGAGCGATAAAAAGGAATGGGCCGCTGATACCCACTAGGCCATGGATGAACCTCACATGATTAGGCGGAGTGAAAGAAACCAGACGCAGAAGAGTACGGGGTGTCCCATTCCATCCATAGAAAAGTCTAGAAAACGCAGACTAATCTACAGTGACAAAGAGCAGAGCAGTGGCTGCTTGAGGGTAGGGAGGGAGGGACGGACTGCAGAAGGCAGGAGGGAACTGGTGGGGGTGAGTGACACGTTCAGTATTTTCATCGTCGTGGCGGGTCCTCGGGAATGTGTGAAAACTCATCAAGATACGTATGTGGTACGTCAGTTATGTCTCCACAAAGCCGTCACACGCTGAAGGACAGTGGTGGTTCTTACAACAAGCAGAGCCCTGAGGGTACTGAGGGACAGGGGGTGGGTGAGTCTTGGCTGAATGCATGCTAAGTTGCTTCAGTTGTGTCCAACTCTTTGCCACCCTATGGACTGTAGCCCACCAGGATCTGCTGTCCATGGGATTCTCCAAAAGTGGGTTGCCATGCCCTCCTCCAGGGGATCTTTCTGACCCAGGAAACAAACCCATGTCTCATTCATCTCCTGCACTGGCAGGCGGGTTCTTTACCACCAGCCAGCGCTCCCTGGGAAGCCCAAATGGGGCCAGCAGAAATGCAGGGGAAGAGGGGACGCGGGAGCCCAAGAAGCCAGAGGCCCCCACCAGACCTCGTGTGCCATGAGTGAAGGCTGATGTTCAGCTCTGCCTGCTCCATAATTCAACTGAGGACAAATGAACCTGAGATGTTTCTGATTTGGCAAACGAGGCGCCCCAGTGGCAGCCCTTGGGGATAGCTCGTGGACTCTGTGGGCCATGCCGAGTGCCCTCAGTTCTTTTTGGAATTCCCGGGTGCCAGGGCTGGTGTATGGGTACTGGGTCTCTTCCCGTCTGATGAGACCTAGGGCACACAGCAGGTGGAATTCCCTGAAAGCCCCAGACTTTGTTTTTTCACTCATCCCAGAAAGAACAGGAAGAACTCCCAGCTCAGCCCTCCAACCGCCATCTGCAGTAGACCGGGAACAAGTCTGGCTTGGCAGCTTCAGAGCCTCTGCCCGCACCTGATCAGATCCCAGGGACGGGCTGGTCGCCAGCAGGCCCGACAGAAACCTTGCCTTCCTCCCTCAGGCTCTGCACCCTCCAGAGAGCTCGGGGCTCTACACAAAATCACCTGCCCCTGGGTCTCAGCAGTGGGTACTTAGGCTCCTGTTTAACCATCCTTAGCCCTACTAGATAGCACGTTAAAAAGCAGAGGCATCACTTTGCAAAAAAGGTCCATATAGTCAAAGCTCTGGTTTTTCCAGTAGTCACGTACGGATGTGAGAGTTGGACCATAAAGAAGGCTGAGCACCCAAGAACTGATGCTTTAGAACTGTGGTGCTGGAGAAGACTCTTGAGAGTCCCTTAGACTGCAAGGAGATCAAACCAGTCCATCCTAAAGGAAACCAGTCCTGAATAGTCACCTGAAGGACTGATGCTGAAGCTTCAATACTTTGGCCACCTGCTGTGAAGAGCTGACTCACTGAAAAAGACCCTGATGCTGGGAAAGGTTGAAGGCGGAAGGAGAAGGGGACGACAGAGGGCGAGATGGCTGGATGGCAACACCGACTTGATGGACATGAGTTTGAGCAAGCTCTGGGAGTTGGTGACAGACAGGGAAGCCTGGCGTGCTGCAGTCCATGGGGTCACAAAGAGTCAGACAAGACTAAGCGACTGAACAACAAAAGCAACCGAGCACTGGAGCAACAGAACACATCCTAGCTGTTGTGAGAGCACAAACCCTTTCTCAAGAAGGTCTGACTTGATGGTGTGCTTTCCTCGAAAATAGGACCGAGGTTATAGCAATGTGTTTGGATGCCAAAGCCCCCAAGGGGGTCCTCAAGGTGGTTCCATGTGAGAACTTCTGGGGGTGGGGCAGAGGGGGCAGTAAAGTGCCTGCCAACGAGCGTCTCTGTCCAAAGTGGAAAGATGTGGGGACAGTGAGTGTGTGTGTTGGGGGAGGAGGGGGGCAAGCAGCGTAGAGGGCGGGGTGGAGGGTGGGCAGGCAGGGTGGAGGGCTGGGTGTCAGGCCAGAACCCGGTGCCTCTCCATTCTCACCAGACAAGTTATTTCAGATTTGAAAAATATAACCATGAGAACTACCTTCCCTTCCTCCTGCCAAATGTTCTCATTGCAAAATGGACTTAATGAGATCCCTTGGCGGAAGGACTTCTGGAAGCAATGAAAACGCTGTGCAGCCTCAAGATGCCAGTAGCAAGTGGCACTTACCAGGGACCCAGGGAACAGAACTGGGGCAGGGCCAGGCGGCCGTCACTTATGCACCTGCAGGGGGGCTGGGCACAGCGTTCAGAACACGGCAGGTGCCACCGCGTCTCTTATGTCCCTGATGCTCTGCTAACAGGCCCGGGTGGTCTCATCTCCTCTTGAAAGATGAGAAGTCTGGGCCTCAGGCTTGGTTCCCGGGCTGCCCAGCATCAAAACCTGCCATACCAACGAGCTGTGTGACTTTGGGCAAAGCTGCTGCACCTCTCTGAGCCTCTGTCACCCTATCCATCTGTAAATGGGGATAATGATCGTGACTGGTCTAGAGGGAATGCTTGGCCTGGAGGAAGCGCTCAGTGGATGTCCAAGTTTAGCAGCTTGCTGCGGGTCGAATGGCTGGATGCGAACCTGGGAACCTGCCTGCCTTCAAAGCATAATCAATTCTCTCTTTCCCCTAGTCGCCAAGTCCCTCTCACTTCACTGAAAGAAACCGAGAGAATCAGAGGAGAGTGAGCCGACCCGCTCCTGGCCCTGGCATCCAGGAGCCCGCCCTGCCTCCCTCTGGCTGCTGCACAAGAGGGGGCCTCACTTGCAGCCCAGGCCACCCCCACCTCCCATCCCCTCTCACCAACTCCAGGGCGTCACCCTGCAGCTGCCCGTCCTCCTGTTCCCTGCAGCACCAGCGTGCCCCCTCCGATGGGCCAGCCCCATTGGGAAAGCTTCAACATCCCTCATGTTTAAAAGCCAAACTTTTAAACCAAGTGGACTTCCCTTGTGGTCCAGGGGTTAAGACTGCTTGCTTCCAGGGTAAGGGGTGTGGGTTCCAACCCCGGTAGGGGAACTAAGATCCCACATGCCACGTGGCAGAACCAAAAAAAAAATTTTTTTTTTTTTTTTTTTAAAGAAAAGCCAAAGGGAAATCTCCTTCAATTCCATCTCCCTCTCTGCTTATAAATCTGATGGCGCCTCAAATGAAACATCCCAGGACAGAACTCTTGGTTCCTGGTCTCAAGTCTGCTTCCTCCACCCCGCTGGCCTGGAGCCTGGAAACCCGCCTCAGTCCCTCTCCCCAAAATATAACCCAAACCAGATCACGTCTCCCCCCACCCGCCCTCGACATCCCTCCTCAGCTGCAGGTTTCAGCCCCCATTTCCATCCTATCACGCCAGCCTCCACTGAAAGTGCACCCTCAGCTCTCTGCTACGACCAGAGTGAACCCCAAGTGCCAAACACTCTGCGCCGGGACCTCCCCGGTGGGCCACTGGTTAGGACCTCGCCTTCCAACGCGGGGGCTGCGGGTTCAACTCCCCGCTCAGGGAGCTGGGATCCCACCCACATGCCTCAGGGCCAAAATACCAAAACATAAATACAGAAGCAATATTGTTAACAAATTCAATAAAGACTTTAAATATGCTATGCTGTGCTATGCTAAGTCACTTTAAATATGGTCCACATTAAAAAAAAAAAAAAAAAAAAACCTCTTTAAAAATAAATAAATTGGATTGCTCTGCCTTGGCCCTCAAGGTCCCCATCTACCTCCCCCCATCCCCTGCTCGATACCAGGCGGGAACATATTGACCCAACTATCGGTCTCAACCTCTCCAAGCTGGTGCTGGCCTCAGGGCCTTTGCGGGTGCTGTTCCCACCACCTGAAACCCTATTTCCCCGGATACCCAGGGGTGGGCTCCTTCCTCTTGGATCTCTGCTCAAAAGCCACGTGCCCTTAGGGACCTTCCCACCACACCGTTCTCTCCCTGTCATCCTGTCTTTCGGCCTTCATACACGGGTCGGCGTTTACTGTTCACAGTACCGGCTGCCTCTCCCGCTGGAATACACCCTCTGCTGGGGTGAAGACTGCGTGTTTCTTATCCCGCACGGATACTCGGTGCCTAGAGCAGTGTCTGAGGCAGCTCAGTAAATAGTTCTTGAGTGAATAAACAAGTGAATAAAGGAGCCAACAAATAAAGAGCGAGTGGACACGCGTGCACACCAGACAGAGCTCTCTGGGGCTCAGTGTGCTCGGCTCTGAAGCAGAGGAGGCAGTCCCTGCACCCATGGAATGGTGGTGATGGCGAGCCCTGATGGACAGGGGCCCGGGAGAGGCTCGCCCCGCGGCAGGAGTCTCCTCTCAAAGTCTTGCTGTATTAAATTCACTTTAAAGCCAAAATTCTGTAACTGAGACATGGTGGTTGAAGGTCTAGTGGAGACCATGTGTAAGGGAGCGATTCGCTGGATTACCCGGTAGCCATGGCAACTGAAATCTTCAAGTACAGTTCCCTCTTGCTTTAACTTTTTACGCAGAAATTTCTAAAAGGAAATGTTCAGATTCCTTCCTCTGGTGACATTCTACAGAATAGACATCCTCATTTCACTCCCAGAGGGGGGTAAAAAAAGCAAAATGTCAGATTCCTAGGAGATAATTGCAAAGAAAGATGTTTCATTTAAAAAAAAATAAGAATTTATTTCTATAAGCAAATAAAAGTTCTGCTGTAATGGAACGGACCAGTACTTTAACTTTCACTTGGTCATTCAACAAACGCCCACTGAATGCCAACTGTATGCCAGGCCCTGCGCTGGACGCTGGGGAAACAGCAGGGGAGGAGAGACATGATCCCTGCCCCCACGGGGCCTGTGGTCCAACAGGACAGACAGCCACTCGAAGAGCATCCCCAGCACGGAATTTCCAGCAAAGGGCAGGGAGTTATATGGTAGAGATCAACGGACTGACCTGTGGGATGATGTAGGCTCCATCATTC
The DNA here is from genome assembly GCF_029407905.1 of Bubalus kerabau. NCBI lineage: Eukaryota > Metazoa > Chordata > Mammalia > Artiodactyla > Bovidae > Bubalus > Bubalus kerabau. The sequence goes on along the minus strand of NC_073639.1, from coordinate 69,344,531 downwards.
ACTGGCCGTGTGACCTGGGCAAGTCACTGGATCTCTGTGAGCCCATGATAAAATGGTGATAACAACACGGCTTGATCAAAGTACCACGAGAACCCAAGGAGAAGACAGAAAAAGTGCCCTGCACGCTGTCAGACCCCTCGTAAGGAGCCGCCTGCCCCCTCGGACTCTCAGAGCTGGAGTGACACCCTGGCAGATGACGCAGCATTTGAACATCAGGTAGGACCCCAGACGTGTCTGTGTCAGAGGCAGGCCTCCTTGCCCTCGGCTGCCAGCTCCTGTATGTCCTGATGCTGTTCTCCGTACACAAACACCTCCCCTTCCCCCACTCTCCCACCCCTGCCAGCCCCACCCCGCCCCCCAGGAAAACCCTATTCAACCTTTACAGGACCTGGCAAGTCCATGGCCAGGCATTTCCCCTGCAGATGCAACACACAAGGGCACCAAGACCTTTGCACAAGATGCTCCCTGCAGTGTTGTTCATGGTGCACAAAACTGGAAATCAGCTACATGGCCGTTGGGAGGGGACTGGTTCGACAAACACAGTGAGGAGGGAATATAAAGCCATCAGAAAGAATGAGATAGACCTACTGTGCTGATAGGGAAAGGTCTCAGCATTATGAGAAAAAGAGAAATCAGGACACAGAACATGACGAACAGCAAGGACAGACTGGTGTTAAAAAAATATGTGTATATATACAGAAAATACAGATACATGCACAGATAGTCTTGTATATGCCGTGAATATTTCTGAAAGGAGATGTGTGAAACTGTCAGCAATTTCTGGGCAGGGGCCTACGGACTGGAGGTGGCAGGGGACGCTTGTCTTTAGAACGCTATTTCGTGCCACCGGAAATGTTTACTGGGACTGTACTACTTTTTCAAAGCTAAGAAAAATAAACTATGTTCTGATGTTTGGACATCACCTGTGTTACATTTCCTCCCCTAGAGATGGACCTCCAGTGTGTGGAGACATCCCAGCTTCAGCTCCATTTATATGGCTGTCACCCCTCCTGCGGTGGCTCAGCAGTAAAGAATCTGCCCGCAATGCAGGAGACGCGGGTTTGATCCCTGGGTTGGGGAGAGCCCCCAGAGGAGGAAATGACAGCCCACTCCAGTATTCTTGCCTGGGAAATCCCATGGACAGAGGAGCCTGGCGGGCTACAGTCCACGGGGCTGCAAAGGAGTCGGACACGACTGAGCGACTAAATAACCTACAAAAGCCACCCTCCTCGGGGGCACTGAGTGTGGGGTCCACACCTGAGCACCCACTGAGAGCCTGGCCCCTTGCGCTCACTCAGGACGCCTTAGAGGAACAAACAGCGTCATGGCATCCCTGTACCTGCTTCCATCTTCTTCACAGCTTTCTGTGTTTACCAAGTTACTATGTATCGAGCATCGACTCCTCCATGGCAGCCAACCCACACCAGCATCTCACTGCTCTGGGTCCATGGCTCCCCAGGGTGCCTGACAGCAGTACATGCTGTCGGAACCCCGCCCAGACCCCTGGCACTGGCTGGGGCCCCATCCTCCAGGTTCCAGGGTGCTGGCTGCCACTGCTCACAGTCCCGTCTTCTCCAACGGTGGGCCCCAGCCGGTGGAGGAAGAGCTGCCTTGCTTCTCCACGGGGACTGATTTTGTGGTGCTCTGGACTCTTTAGAACTCCCCCAGGGATAGGGCTGACTGGAGTTCTCCGTCACTAAACTGTGGACATGTGGATCCCCACTCAAGCTCTGTTTCTGGGGGACCCAGCCTGAGACACTGCCTCTCAGAATCAACTGGAGCAGACAGTTCTTTGAACACAGTTGCCATGTATGGATGTGAGAGTTGGAGAATTGATGCTTTCAAACTGTGGTGCTACAGAAGACTCTTGAGAGTCCTTTGGACTGCAAGGAGATCCAACCAGTCAATCCAAAGGGAAATCAACCCTAAATGTTCATTGGAAGAACTGATGTTGAAGCTGAAGCTTCAATACTTTGGCCACCTGATGCGAAGAGCTGACTCACTGGAAAAGACCTTGATGCTGGGAAAGACTGAGGGCAGGGGGAAAAGCAGGCAACAGAGATGAGATGGTTGGATGGCATCACTGATTCAATGGACATGAGTTTGAGCGAACTCCAGGAGACAGTGAAAGACAGGGAAGCCTGGCGTGGTGCAGTCCGTGGGTCACAAAGAGTCGGGACAGGACTCTACTGAAAGCATAACTCTGGGAACGGCAGCCTCAGCACAGGGAATTTAAAAGAGCAACAGACTTGTGGTCAAGACCGGAAAACAGGAAAGGGGGGTGAGGGGTATTTTTAATGTCCATTTCACAGATATGCAAACTGAGGCTCAACTGAAATCCACAGAGGGAGATCTGAGCCCTGCCGTCTCAGATCCCAAAGCCCTGACTTTCTGCTCTGCTCCTGCTGCTCAGCTGTGACGGGGTTAAAAGGTCTGGCCGGCACAAGGACAAGGTGATTTTAGGGGCTGGCTCTGAGTGGAACATTCTCCCAGGCATCACTTGCTTTGTGCAAAAATCTGTTCAGCAGGCTCTAAAATAGAACTGCTAACATGGTCAGGAAGTGGGGTCCCTGGAGGGTACTGTTCCTCGACCAGCCGGCGCTGGGGCGCGGTGCGGCGCCTGGGTCTCACCGAGGGCAGCCGGCATGAAGAAAATATGGGAAGCAGGTCTCAGGCAGGCCTCTGGGGACTTCCTGTCCACCTGTGAGGACGGGAACAACAGGAAGTCTTGGCCGCGGGGCCCGGTGGGGGCCAATCGAGACGGGCGAGGCCCCCCTGGGTTGGCCTTCCCTCTCAGTCCATTCTCAGGGACGGATGGACACTGCCCGCAAAGGTTGGGGCAGCAGGGAAGCATTTGCTAAGCACCTGCTGTATGCCTGGCCCTATATTAGAACCTGAAGAAAGAAATGAACAAGGTACAGTCCGGAGCCTCTGAAAGTCTGACCCGTGTACTCACTTCTTCATTCCTCCATGCGTTCAGTTCAGCAGACATTTATAGAGTGCTAGTCTAGGACCTGGGGAAACAAACAAGACGTGTCCCTATCCTCAAGTAGTTTCACTTTTCATTCATTCATTCAACATTGAATGAGCACCTACTGTAAGCAAGACTCTGTGCTGGGAACTGGAGAGACGGAGACTGAACACGGCCGGGCCCCCAAGGATGGGAAGTTTCCCTTAGCCCTCCTTTTCATCCCCTCTTTTATTCATTCAACACCAGACAGGGCTGAGCACCTGCCGTGCACCCGGCTGTGCAACAGACACCTTCCCTCCTGGAGGAGGGCTCCCTGGAGTCGCTCATTCACTCATCCAGGTCAAGCACCGCGTCATGTGACGAGGACACAGCCGTAGGGCCCAGTCGCTGCCTGCAGTCTCACCCACACCTTCCTTCCTCCATTCACATGGTGAAACCAACATTTACCGAGGGTCTACTGGGTGCCAGGGACGCAGGGGTGCACGGGAGAGAGCCTCCTTGCTTGAAGAGTCAGCCACTCGTTCTTCCTTCCCTCATCATTCACGGATTCGGTCCACCAAACATGCCCTGGGCATCTGTCATGTGTCAGACCCTCAGGAGGCAGGGGAATGAGCCCTAGCTCTGGCCCCGAGGAGCAGCAAAGGTGGTGTGCACACGGCTGGGTGGTGATGGCTCGCTTCCTCTGTCGGGGCCCCACGGCCCACCCGCTGCTTCCTCAAAAGCCTGAGGAGAGGTGGGCAGTGGGGAAGTTTGCAACCAGCCCTTCCCACGACCAGCCCTTCCCGCGAGCAGTAGAGTGGAGAAGGGGTGACGGCGGGGGCAGGGCGGGGGGAGGGCTCTGGGCACACAGGCAGAGGGAAACGGCTCGAAATAAACACCAAAGGGAAGAGCCGGTGAGTGAGGAGATGAATCAGACAGCTAAGCGAGAATTTTCAAGAACTCAAGGAATATTCTAAGTTTAGAGGAGGAAGGGGGAGAAAAAAACACTGGCCCACGACTTCCCAGTGTGACACGTTCAATGCCAAACTGAGGGCAGCCCTGCCCATCCCCCTGGGTTCCTCCACCGTCTCTGATGCGAAAACACCAAGCTCCGAATACTGCATCCCCAGGACTGCGGGGAGGCTTGTGAACACCAAGCTCCGAATACCGCATCCCCAGGACTGCGGGGAGGCTTGTGAACACCAAGCTCTGAATACCGCATCCCCGGGACTGCGGGGAGGCTTGTGCGGGTTCATCCATGGGAAGCCCTCCGCACAGTGCCCGGCACAGAGTTAGTGCTCGATAAACGGTACTCAGTAATTTTACCGTTACTTCCTGCTGTGGCAGCTTTGAAACACGGGTGCACGCTCTTTGACACTCCTCCCATTGAGAGGTACAGGGTCTGTGTCCTCTTCCCTTGAGTCTTGAGGGGCTTGTGACCGCTTTGATCAACAGAGAACAAAGGGATGCTACGTGACTTCTGAGGCTGCATCCGTCATAAAGGGCGATGCGGCGTCTGCCCTCTTGGCTGCAACACGTGCTCTGGGAGCCCTGAGCCGGAGCCCAAGCTACAGCAGGTGACTGGACAACAGTCCAGAGAAGCCCAGCCTTCAAGTTACTGCCGGCACAAGACAGCTGGGTGAAGACCCTGGGCGATTCCAGCCCCCAGTTGCTAGGGACTCTCAAATATCACGGAGCTACCGTCCCCACTGACTGAGCCTTGCCTGATTTCCTGACCCACCAAGTCATATGAGCACCATCAACAGTGGCTGGGGGACTTCTCTGGTGGTCCAGTGATTAAGAATCCGTCTGCCAACGCAGGAGACACAGGTTCGATCCCTCGTCTGGGAAGATTCCACGTGCCGTAGAGCAACTAAGCCTGGGTGTCACAACTTCTGAGGCCTGAGCACCCTAGAGCCCGTGCTCTGCCACAAGAGAGGCCACCGCAGTGAGAAGCCCGCACACGGCAAGTGGAGAGAGCCCAAGCAAAGCAGCAAAGACCCAGCGCACCCCAAAATAAATAAATAAAACTAACTTATTAAAAAAAAAAAGCAAAACACCCTGACGTTGCACCCTGACGCTCTGAGAGCTTGCCTGGAGGTCCTAGCAGGGAACACAGCTACTAGTGTGTCCTTGACCAAAGAGCGGTCCTCCTCTGTCTGGGTTGTCCTCCTCAACAGAGGAGGCAGTTTGGGGAGGGACACACATGAGGCAGGAAGGAAGGAAGGAAGGGGACACCCGCCTAGCCAGCCAGGTCAGCCGATTCAACCCAGGTGACCGGCGGGGTGACAGATGTCACAACCAGACTGCCCTCACATTCCACACCCGACGTTGTGAAGTGGTTCCTCGAGACAACTGCTACCTGCCTCTCCCAGGCCCTGCCCTGTGTGATGTGTACGGAGAGTCTGGGGGGCTCCACCAGCCTGGAAAAGCACAGAGCAGTTCTATAAACTGTAAAGTCCCGTGCACTCAGGAGGCCCTGGCATCGCCACTCAGGACTGGGGAGGGCTCTGCTGCCTTCCGGATCCCACCAAACTCTGCAACCCTGTAGCCTAGGCTACCACGTCCCCTGGCCCCCATTGGGCTGAGCCTGGGAGGCTCTGCGGGTTAGTGGGGCTGACCTGAACTCACATGGCAGGTTGCTGCTTTGTTCCCGGGCTGGGACTTAGGTCATCCCTCTGGGAGGGAGAGACCGGAGGACAAAGGCTGCTTTCACTGGACTCAGGCTGTTCCAGGCAAACCCGGGCGGCGGGGAGCCGAGAAGGGGGCAGGCGGCCCCAGGCACACCCCTCCTGGGAAGGTGGCCAGCAAGCCGGCGCGGGCCGAGGGCCGGGCAAGCCGGGGCAGCACTGGGGTCTGGCAAGGGCCTTCCCTCCCCCTCGGGGTCTTTTCCAATCACATCTAAAACAAGGACAGGGCAGAGTACAGGGAGGCAAGGAGAAGTGTTGGGTACATTCAATACAATGAGGCAGGTTTAGAAGCAAAACAAAACGGCCTTCCTATGATTCAAGTCAAATCATAAAAACTAAAAAATGTGGGCTCCAAGGCAAGACACAATGGGGTCAAATCCCAGTTTCACTGCCAACCAGCTGTGTGATTTTCTATAAGTGACACAACCTCCCTGAGCCTCGGTTTCATCATCCGTAAAATGGGGATGGTGATACCATCCCTGCTGTGACAGAGAAAACGAAGTAACGTAAAGTGCTTTGCCGAGAGCCTGGCTGCTGTGGGCTGCATTGTGCTTCCCCCAAACTTACATGTTGAAACCCAGGACCTCATCCCAGGACCTCAGAATGAGACTGTATATGGGAGACGGGGCCTTAAAGAGATAATTAAGTAAAAAGGAGACTGCTGTCCTTATAGGGAGGAAATGCAGACATACAGACTCCACGGGTACACATGGAGGCAAGGCCACGTGAAGACAAGCCAGGAGGCAGCCTCTGCAGCCGAGGAGAGCGGCCTCCTGAGATACCAAACCTGCTGACACCCTTGGTCATCCAGCCTCCAAACGGACACAGATTTCTGTTGTTACACCACCCAGTCAGTGGTATTCTGACAGGTTATCCCCAGCAAACACATACACTGGCACACAGGGAGGCTTACGTGAAGATCTATTACTAGATTATCACATTTATATTGTGGCTCAGCGGTAAACAATCTGCCTGCCAACTCAGGAAACACGGGTTCCATCCCTGGGTCGGGAAGATCCCCTGGAGAAGGGAATGGCAACCCACTCCAGTATTCCTGCCTGGAGAATCCCATGGACAGAGGAGCCTGGCGGGCTACGGTCCGTGGGGTTGCAAAAGAATCAGACACGACTGAGTGACTAATTCCGTTCCACATATTGTAACTATGAAATAATGTGATGTTAACATGAATGAGCTTATATTTTAATACAAGTAGGTTTACCACAAAATATTAATATGACAACAAACAGGATACATCTGCAAACACTTGTCCCTTCCTACCTCAGAATTTCTACACCAAATACCAAGTTTTATTACAAAGAAAGCAAATAGTTTTCTTAATTTGGACCAAATTCCTTGACAATCTTCTCATCCATGCCCTACTTCACCCTTGAGGAGATATTTACTTTGTGTTCTTCTAGCTTCAATCAAAGACACCTCAAACCTCTTTTTTTTTAAGACTTTTTTTTTTTAAGTGGATCACTTTAAAGGCTTTATTGAATTCGTTACAATATTGCTTCTGTTTTATGTTTTGGTTTTTCGTCCCAGAGGCATGTGGGATCTTAGTTCCTTGACCAGGGATCGAACCCACATCCCCTGCATTGGAAGTTGGAAGTCTTAACCACTGGACCATGGGACAAGTCCCCTCCCACCTCTTCCAGAACTTCCAGGCCTCCATATATGCTAGTCCCACCACCTGAATGTCCTTCCCTTCTTCTCCTACTCAGGCTTTAAGACCCAGCTCAGGGCCCAGCCCAGAGAAGGCACCCAACATCCGTGCACGGCACAGCAAGTCAGCTCTGAGGTCAGCCGATGACTGCATCTCACAGATGAAGACGCCGGACCCAGAAAGGGCAAGGACCAGCAAAGGGCCTCACAGCCGGGACCAGACTCCGGCGTCCTGGCTCCGACTCAGCGATGCTCCCCTGCTGAGTCAGGCTGCCTTCCCACTCACCCATCCTGCCCTGGACGTGGGAACCATGTGCTCATTTAGTTTGCAGCTCCCAAATCCAAGTGCCTTTTCAGCTCAGGAAAATCCCTTTGCCCACCAGGGACAAAAGTGGGGTGGCAGAACGGGTGCTGGCCTGCTTCAAGCTTTTCATCCCGCCATTGCTGATGGGCTGAAACCAGACTTGCAACCAAAGAAAAAAAAAAGGTGCAGCTTCTAAGGACCAACATCCTAGGATTCAGCAAAACTTAGCATAATCTGCTCCATGGCTGACACTCCATGCTATAACCCCGACTCTCGATACTGGATTTTCCAGCTGAAATAACTGGAGGTCTGGGGCTGGCCTGGCTGATCCCACGGAGACTAACCTTGGTGGCAACACCATTTTCATGCTTCTTAGCCTCCAATGGCCTTAGAACTGGGGAAGCAGGAGACCTGAGGGGCAGAGAGAGACCATGGGCTCCAGTGTGGAAAAACCTGGCCCCAGAAAGCCAATTCTGAGGCCTCCCTTCTACGTGACTTTGGACAAGTCAGGTTTCCTCAATGTCCCCATCTGTGAAAGGGGGATAACCAGGGCGCCTGCCTCTCTGGACAAGGTCACACGTGCTCAGGTGTGGAAAGTGGGTAGCCCTGCGCTGGCTTTCAAAAGGCAGCCGCGTGGGATTAGCAGACGTAGAGCACTAGGTATGGGATGGATAAACAACAAGGCCCTACTGTGCGGCACAGGAACTACATTCAATATCCTGTAATAAACCATAATGGAAAAGAAAAAGAAAAAAAAAAAGCCAATCAAAGTGATGTTAGGACAGGCGCGCCCTCTAGTGTCTTAATCTGGAAATCATTCTGCTGGTGAGGCCCCCAGCCCACATCTTGTACCAAGTCAGTTTGGATAATACTGTTGAGAAGGAATGTAAGAAGATACGGCCCTCTTTATTTAGTGCATACCATGTGCCAGCTGCCCTCCTTACTGATTTCCGCAATGAGACGCTGACATAATCCCCATTTGAGAAAGGGAGATTACTCATCCCCAGATGAGAAAACAGGCTCAGAGACAGGAAGACACCTTCTGAAGGTCACACCGTGGGGAAGGCTGGATTCCAACCCAAGTCTGTCTGTCTGATTCCAGCGCTCTACTCTTTACTGGATTCCTAGAACTGGGAGGCCATGCACAGCTAAAACCCTTGAGGAGAATCTGGCCCAATACTCCAGTTTGGTCGCTAAGCGGTGTCCGACTCTTTGTGACCCAATGGACTGTAGCCCACCAGGCTCCTCTGTCCATGGGATTCTCCAGGCAAGAACACTGGGGAATACAGTGGGCAAGAATACAGTGGGCTGCCATGCCTTCCTCTAGGCTATTTTCCCACCACAGGGGTGGGACTTGCGTCTCCTTTGTCGCCTGCATTGCAGGCAGATTCTTTACCAACTAAGCCAGAGTGTTGTTGGTATACCAACAGAGAAACAGGCACAGAGAGGGCAGGCAACTGCCCCAGGGTCACACAGACGCCACGCCCCAGCTCCTGGCTCCCGGAAGGGTTCTGCCCACATGCCCACCCCTCCAGACTTCCACCCTGCATTTATCATTCCTTCCAGCAGTCACAGGATTGCCACGTCCCTTCTGATGGCTCTAATCCCTGGAATGTCTAAGACCCGGTAATGGCTCCTTTGAGACAGCGAGGACTGCCAGCCTGAGAGACCAGCCTTCTGAGAGCAGGGAACCCAGTTCACTTCGGCCCTTCAGCAGGACGTTCTCAGTGGCCTGGGTCAGTGGCTGGGGCCCACGGAGGACCAGGGAGTGGCCTTCCAAGCCTGGGGACCAGCATCTTAGGGCAGGGTTCTCTTTTCATTTTATGTCAAGGATTCTGCAGATGGGACAGTGGAGGCGGGGTGAGGTGGTGAGTGGTGCTGCCCAGGAGGGGCCATTAACAGGTAGAAAAGTGCTGCAAGTTTTCACAGTGAGAGAGGTACCAAGGGGAGCTGGCCGTGGTCCAGCTGAATTCTCATAAACCCTACTGTGGAAGTTATTAGCAGGGCCTCCTGGAGCTTAAAAAGCTCTGAGTAGGTCTCCCTGGGGGTCTCAGAAGTGCTGGGAAACACCTAAGGGGCTAAAGAACTTCCCAACGTGGGCTTGGCGTGATCACCCTCCTTGGAGGCCTTTTCAAATTCCCTTCAAAGCATCTCAACAACCTTCCGACACAGGCAGGGCAGGAATTACCTCCCATTGTACGCACGGGCAAAGAGAGGTGGGGAAAGAATGGGGAATGTCTAACAGACGCTTCAAACTCAGCAAGTCCAAAGCTGAATCCTGATCTGCCCCCAAGACCCCTTCTCCCTGCGGTTTTCCACCCCCTCCTGACTGCTAGGCCCCAAATGCTCAGTGTCTGTGTGACTCTCTCTCTCTCTCCCACCCATGCTCAGTCCACCAGCAGATCCCGCGGCAACCCTGTCTGCTTCTCGCCACCTCCTCCGCCGCCCTGGGCTGAGGCACCGTCAGCTCCCACCTGGACAGCTGCAGAGGCTCCTTGCTGGTCTCCCCGAGTCCGCCTTTGTGTGTTCAAAACCCACGTCAGCCTGTGCCCCTCCCACCCCACGTGACTCCCTCCCCCAGCTTCAGAGCACAAGGCGAAGATTTCCGAGTGGCTGCCAGGCCCTGCGTGACCCTGACAACTCCTATCACCTCACTCATTCTCTGCTGCAGCCTCCTTCCAGTTCCACAGAACGGCCTGTGCACACACAGACCTCAGGGCCTTTGCACTGGCTGCTATCTCTCCCCCCAAGCTCCCCGGGTCTACTCCCTCCCCTCTTCCGAAGTCTCAGTTCAAGAGTCACCTTCTGAGGGTGCGCCCACCCATCCAAGCCCCCTGAGTGTCACATCCAAGCTCCCCCCGAGTGCTTCCTTCCTTCTTTCCCAGCCACCCCACCTCCTGACTTACTATACAGGGTTCCTGTGTCCCACGCCCTACTAGAACGTTAGTCCCCACGGCAGAGGTCTGCCTGATTCACCGACTGTCCCGAACACTGACAACGTGCCTAGCATGCGCATTTAACTGAGCTGAAGTGAGGACCCATCAGCTGTCCACACTGGCATCAGCTGCCAGCATTTCTTTAAGACTAACAATGCTCCAGGGTTGTTGGCATGGCCTCAAGCAATGCCTGAATTGCTTGGGTCTGCAAGGGAGACATCATTTTCATTCCCAGTCTACAGATGGCAAAACTGGCTTTCTGAGAGGTCAGGAGACTTGCTCGAAGCTCCCCCACACCCAATTAGCAAGCAGCTCGATGGGGACCGGAAGCCAGGAGGGCCTGACCCCAGTTCTCCGCCCTGCCACTGGGTTTACAGGGCACCCTCAGCTGGAGTCTCATGACGTTGGGTCCAAGCCTCCAACTCCAGATGCACAAAAATAGCTGGTTCTCCTATTTCAGTCACAGATGCTGCAGAGCCAGGCCAAACCCTGGGCACACAGTGAGGCCACCAAGATCTGAGATGCAGGGGCTGGTAGTAAAAATAACAGCGGGAGTGATGGTAACAGAGGACAGGCGTGTGCGGAGTCCAGGCGCCCCAGTGACCCCCCAGAGCCGTCCAGCCCTCAGCACAGCTTCCACACACTGTCTACTGAGCACCAACTCTGAGCCGGGCATCATGCCGGGGGGTGGGGGGAAGATGGGCATCCTTCCTGCCCGAGGGCAGCCGTGAGCGTAACCAAGCACGTCAACTTTGAGGCCAGACTTCCCAAGTTCAAAGCCCGGCTCCACCCGTTGCCAGCTGGTCTGTATCAGGTGGGCACTCAACCATGCCCCAGACCTCCAGGCTTCTCATTGGAAACACTCGCCTCTAGAGGCTGCTTCAAGGATTAACTGCAAGGCCACAGGGATGAGTGCTCGGAGGCGAGAGGGGAACGCAGATCGCTGTCTCGTGACTGGTATTATTATTCCTGGAGGTGACGACGGGCTGAGTGAGGGACACGGCTGAGTAATCAGGCAGCAAGGAGGCCCCGGGGAGAGAACGGCCAGGCTAACCACATTTAGACGTTCGGACATTTTTCCCATCAAAAAAAAAAAATCTGGTTAAATGTGGAGAGATGAAGCTCACCAAGCACCCTGGAAAACAAAGCAGGATCCCCATCACTGCACGCGGATGGAGCCACCGGACTAAGACCCTGGCAAGGAGGCATCTGAAAGGGGGCAGGAGAAGGACCCGCCACCACCAGCACGGGGCATGCCCTTGGCTCACACAGCATCTTCCTGAAGAAGCTGTCAGGGGTGACACCCGGCAACCCCCTCAGCTGTAGGGACACAGAGCCGAGGAGGCTGGCCGGCCAGGAGTCAGCCCCCAGGCTCTGCAGCCAGGTGGGACAGGCAGCCTCTCGGGAGCCTGGGGAAGTCTGGGGGGGGGTTGCTGTCTGCCATTCAATCAGAGCCCGCCAGCTCCCCCCAAACAAGGACATCTAGACAGTGAGGGCCTCCGCGGAGGCCAGTCCTGTGCCAAGCATACTCATGTCCCTTGTCTTGGCTGATCCTTGGCACAGTCCATGTGCAGATGGGGAAACTGAGGCTCAGAGAGGCGATGTGACCTGCTGTTGGCAGAGCTCGGATTCTAAGCCAGGGCTCCAGAGCCCAGCCTGACCCAGGGCGACATCCTTCTACAATCCTCCACCTGGCAAAAGTTGATCCGAATAGACAGCTTTCCTGTAGACTGGCAAGTTGCCTCAACCTGTGGGCCTCAGTTTTCCCATCTGAGAAATGGCAAGATCAGATTTGACAAAGTAGTCGCAGGAGAACTGCACTCGGTTACAGGCTCTGACACCTCCTTGCTGAGGGGAGGGGGGGGCCTTCAGGAAGCTGCTTAACCTCTCTGAGCCTCGGGTTCACTAGCTGCAAAATGGGGGTAATGAGACCTACAGCTGGGCTTCTCGGTTCTCACGAGATGCCCATGAAAGACACTTTACAAGTGCTCAGTAGGAACGGCCGTGGTGCAGGTGGCCACTGTTGCTATTATTCCTGTTGCTGCCATCGACAATCACAAACAACCGGCTTGGTACCAATGGCCCAACAAGGCCAGAGGCCTTTGGGACCGTCTGGCTGGGTTATCTCGTCAACAAAGGCGATTAAGTAACTCAAAACAGCCATGGCAGGGGAACCACCAGCTACGGTTACTAATGATTTGAAGCAGAAACTCAATCTCCCTCCCCCACTTCCCAGCTGATGCTGGGCAGTCTGAGAGGAGGCAGACTCTTCCCCCCAAGCCCAGAACAGAACTGTAGCCCCGTGGGGGACTCGGGCCACCAACAGGAAACCACCACCGACATCCTGCTGACTAAGGACAGTCTCTGCAGAAACCTGCTGCGCCCACGCGTGACCCCAATTCTAAGAAGCTGACTTAGAAAATAACCTGAAAAGCGAGTAAAGGCTTAAAGCTGAGAATGATGATCACTAAGCTGTGTGTGCACTGAATGCCTGGGAGCAACCCAAGTGTCCGGCCCAGGGAGAACAACTCAATAGTCAAGGCTGGTGGCAAGTGCTGGGTATTAATCCGGCATTAGACATCACGTTTACAGAGGGTGCCTCAACGTGCGCAGACGTTCCCGTTATCAGTGGGCACATAAACTGAGATGAGCATGGTCTACACTCATTCATTCACTGCGATGGATGGAATTTAGAGGCAAAATATGACATGGGACCCCATATCGGATCGTGGAACAGAGCAAGGACATCAGTGGACGATCTGGAGAAATCAGCGGGGCTTCTCAACCTTGGTGTGACTGACGCTGGGGCCGGGTCATCCTTGGCGGTGGTGTTTGGGGTCGGGGGGTGGGACTGTCCTGTTGACTGTAGGGTCTTTATAAGCAGCCCTGACCTCCATTCCCAAGATGCCAGCAGCCCCTCACCCCCACCCTAGCTGTCACAATCAAAGAATGTCACCAGACATTGCCAAATGTGCCCTGGAGGCCACCCCTGGATGAGAACCACTGGAATGAAGTCTGGAGTTTAGTTAATACCAATATCATTGTAAAGTGAAAGTCGATCAGTCATGTCCGACTCTTTGCGACCCCATGGACTATACAGTCCATGGAATTCTCCAGGCCAGAATACTGGAGTGGGTAGGTAGCCTTTCCCTTCTCCAGGAGATCATCCCAACCCAGGGATTGAACCCAGGTCTCCCGCATTGCAGGCGGATTCTTCACCAGCTGAGCCACCAGGGAAGCCAATAGCACTGAACCTACGTTAATTTTTCCACTGGACAAATTGTACTGCGGCTGTTACCGTAGGATGCTAACATGAGCAGACACTGGGTGAAGGATACACGGGGACTCCCCCCACCATCTTTGCAACTTTTCTATAAACCTAAAAGTATTTACAAAAATTATGAAGAGGTGACACAGAGTAGAAAGCTGAGAGCAGTCAGGGGCCCAGGCTCATGGAGTGAGTGTGTGATTCTGCACCATGTGAGTCTATGGTGGGGAGGGGGAAGGCCACCCCTCCCCACATCAGGACCCTTACAGTAATCGGTGCTTAGCTGACCCCTTGCCGTCTGATGTGGCTTCCTGGGAAACAGGAAGGACTCAGGAGGTTGGTTTCCCTGGCAACCAGCCCCCATCCTTAGGTGCTGGCCATCAGTCACCTCATTAACAGGTCATGTGTGAATATCTAGACACTTTTACCACTTTTATCAGTCTGGAAATTCCAAGGGTTTTAGGGGCTCTGTGGCAGAAACAGGAACAAAGGCCAAATGTGTACTTCTTACTGTAAACCCATGCGTCACAGCCTCCTTAACGCCGGAGCCCAGCACGTCAAAGATGTGAGGACCCAGCGGGTGGCAGGTCCCCCAAGCACGAATGATTATGGGCTGCTGCTTCTCTTTCTCGCGCATTTCAAAACTTTCCAAGTTTTCTACCGTGTCCATCCGTTATTTTTGTAACAAAACAAACAAAAATCAACTAATGTCCTTTTACATTTACAGTTAGACAATGTGCAAAAGCCAGTGATCAAGGGGGAAGTACTAGGAGGGTCTCCGGTTTCTCCACTGCGGCAGGGAACTAGGGCAGGGCGAGGTGGGGCAGCTGGAGGACAGTGTTTCCTAAAGTTGTATTTTTAGGAGCTCCGGAAAATTCCCTGGGTGAGAAGGCATTTGAAGTATTTGCAAACATTCAGCAGGGGGAAAGAATAATATTTCCCAAGTCTTTCTTTCTTGGGCGTTCTCAACTGGGTTGGCGAATGTTCCGAAAACCCCCGAGACCACCTGTGACGGTTCTCTGCCAAGCCCCTCTGTTCACGGAGCCCCGATGAAGGTCACACGACCCACTGCCACCCGCGGCCCGCCCCCTTAGGGCAGCGAGGGATGAGGAAACAGAAGCCCAGAGAGGGGAAGCAGCTTGCCCGCAGACACACAGCAGGTCAGTCTCAGAGTCAAAGCAGGATCTGAGAAGCACTTTATACCCCACAAAGCACTTCCCCACGGGTTCCCTGTTTTCGTCATTCTGCCACAAAAAGTTTTGAGGGTTTTTTTTTCCTCTTTTATATTTTGATAGAAAAGAGGCTGCAATGCGAGAGTTCCTACATTTTCCTTTTGCTTAGTAAGATCACTGAAAGAAAAACAAACTATTCTTTTTGCCTCATAAAAGACGAGACAATTTTACATGCACACAACAAAGGCAAGAAGGATGTAATTTCAGAATAAAGAACCATCTCGTAAATCAAAGAAATGTTGCTTTCTGGAAAGGTCGTTAGTTTTTCCTGTTTTTTTTTTTTTTCCGTGGACTGGGGGGCAGCCAATGTGCCCACCGATCACGGCGGGCAGGACCCTCTCCTCTTTGACGAGCCCCTCTGCCTTCCAAACCGAACCCCCACCCCCTCCCTCCTTGAAACAACCACCGTTTCTAAAGAACACAGAGGCGCTGCCGGCCAGGCGGAGCCAGGAAGCAAAGTTGGCAGGAGACGAAGACTCGAGTCCGGTCGGCCACTCACCCAGAGGTACCGCAGGAGCTTCAGCAAGCTGGGGCAGTAGTAATACTCCATCTCTGGCGCCGGGGGCTATGCCGCCTGCATCGCACGCTTCCAGCCTCCCTCTGGAGGGGCGGCTCTTCCCGCTCGGCTTGTCACGCAGGAGTCAAGTTCAAGGCGGCATGAATCATTCAGGGGCCGGCTGGCGGCCAGGGGGCTGGCAGGATGGCCCTGTCCAGGGCACTGGGAGCTGCTGCTCAGGTCTGGACTCAGGGCCCTCCTGCGGGTGCTCTGAATCTGGGGGTTTTTCCACTGAGGGAAGGAGTGAGGATGGAGCCCCAGACCCGAGCGTGTGCCTGAGTGTGTCATGTGAGTGTAAGTTCCTCCCCAAAACCACACACCGAGGGGGAGCCCCCCACCCCCCTATCCCGACTCCTTCCACATTATGGACATAAATCAACTCAGGCTCACGCAGCCCCTCCCAGCTTCAGCCAAGTTCCTTCTGAGCAGCCCTGGAAGCCCCCTTTTCCGGGGGGGGAAGACGGGGGCCCATAGAGGGAAGGGGACTTGGTCGAGGTCACACAGTGAGCTGGAAACCCCACCCAGGCCTGGGTTCTGTCTGCTCCTGTGGGTGGGCAGCCTGGGGGTGGGGGTAGGGGGTGGGCTCCTTGGCCACCCCCTGCCGGCCAGGGAGTGGGGGCAGGCGGGGAGCATCCCTTTTCAGAAGCTAGAACTGCCAGCTAAGCACACCTGAAGGCCAGCCCGAAGCGACCTCTCTCAGATGTTTCCTTTCCGAGAGTGTGACCATGCCCGTCACCCCGCCTCCCCGAGCCTCGGTTACTCCTCCTGTAAAGTGGGAAGGAGCTTCCCTGCGTTTCAGGGTCTCCTGCACAGGAAAGGGCAGGATAACATTAACACCAGAGCGTCTCGTTTAGTCCCCACGGGGCTTCCCTGGGGTGATCGTCATCACCTCCACCGGCCGCGTGGGGAGGTGGGAGCTTGCAAAGGGCGCTGCCCAGGTGAACCGGGCTTGGGGTGCGGGCCAGAGCCCCAGCTCAGCACTCCATCAGGCCAGCCCCATCACAGCCGGAACTGGACCGGCATGCGGTGAGCACCCCACAGCAGTGGCCAGGCAGGGAGGGGGTGCAGGCCCTTGGCTGAGGCAGCCCCCCATCCGCCAGGCCCCGGGGACCCCCTGTGCTGCCCGCAGCCCCACAACGTGACTCGGGGACGCGCAGCTGACAGGAAACCCACGAGGACGCTGGCGGGGAGCTGAGCTCGCAGCAGAGGACACCACCCACGGCGTGAGCCTCAGAGCCCTCCAGAAGCAGGCCCGTGGCTGCTCTGACCCGACCCGGTGCCCGGCATCCAGCAGGCGGGGGGTCTGGGCAGGGCCAGGTCCCGGACGATGGCGCAGCTGGAAAACCACCGGGCCCCCGCTCGCTGGCCGACTGAAGGCACAGTTGGAGAGTGGGCTCCCGCTCGCCGAGGGGCTAACAGGACGGTGCGGCAGGGGACGCTGCTGACTCTGACTGGCGTGCGGAGGACAGTCCACCACCCCTGGGGAGTGCGGACGGCCAACTCCTCAGCCTCCTGCCGGCCTGACGAGGACCGGCCAGAGACAAATGGGCTGGGAGGGGCAGAGAGGATGAGGGAGATGGGGAGGAGGGGTCCCTGAGGGCGCGGGGAAGAGACACAGAGACAGGAAGAGATGAACCTGCAGAAAAGTCAGCGGCAGCAAGGACACAGAGAGATGGGAGAAGGGCATCCGGGACCAGAGAGAGCGGAGCAGTGGGGCGTGAGCGGGGAAGCGGGTGGGCGTGGAGCCAGACAGACAGGAGACACGGCAGGGTCGCTCAGGATAAACAAGTGAAAAAGTCAGACGTGGTGAGTCCACGGTGGAGAAACCGAGCTGAGGCCCAACGAGGCGGGTGGGGTGGGCAGGCACCAGTGACACAGACCTCTCCCTCAGCAAAGTCCTGCCTTCTCAGCCTGGAGGGGGCTGCAGTCACCAGGTGGGGCCCCCAGAAGCACTGGGCCCATGCCGCACCCCCAGCCCAAGCCGAAAGTGACCCCCTACCTCACTCTGGTCCTCTGGGCTGGTCACACCCTGCCCAGCGGGGCCCTCCTCACCCGGCCAGGGGAACCACCCACATGCACGATGGTGACGCGACCCCCAAACACCGCTGGACGCCTTCCCTGGCTCCCCATCCCTCCCGCCCCAGGCCCCTTCCCACCTGTGCCATTTGACCCCACACCTGCCCCACCGCCATCGGGCGAGCCAGGTGACCTCAGGCCCTTTGCTCATGCTGTTCCTCAGTCAGAAAAAATCTCCCTCCCTGTAGTGGATGGGACAGTGGCCCCTCAGAACCCGTGTGCCCAGAACCTGTAAATGCCACTTTTTGGAAAAGGTCTTTGCAGATGTAGTTCAATTAAGCATCTTGAAATGAGATTATTCTGGATCACCCTAAGTGTGCTAAGGGCTCAGCTGTGTCAGTCGTGTCCGATTCTTTGTGACCCTGTGGACTGTAGCCCACCGGGCTCCTCTGTTCATGGGATTCTCCAGGCAGGAATACTGGAGTGAGCTGCTGTGCCCTCCTCCAGGAGATCTTTCCGACCCAGGGATCTAACCCCCGTCTCCTGCATCCCCTGCATTGGGAGGCGGGCTCTTTACTGCCACTGCCACCTGGGACGCTAAATTCAGTGGGTGTCCACAAGCCACATCCTCAGGGAGGGATGTCCAGAGAGGACAGAGGCAGAGGCTGGAGGCTGTGGCCACAAGCCGAAGAACGCCTGGACCCCTCAAAGCTGGAAGAGGGAGCGAAAGATCTGTCCCTAGAATCCCTGGAGAGAGGGGGCCTGCTGACACCTGGATTTCAGACTCTGGCCTCAGGGACAGAAAGGGAATAAGGGTCTACTGTTTCTGAGCCGCTGAGCGTGTGGTGATTCCTTCCAGCAGCACCAGGAAACAAACACACGCCCCTCTGCTCCACTGGTTCACTCCTATCAATGCCGGGGCCTCTGGCCTAAGATCTAAGCATTCTGTGTCCCCGCCCCCCTTATCTGCAGCCTCCAGCCCAGGTTCAGGGCGGCCCCCAGACATAGGGCCCCACGGCACCCCTTCTGGAAGAACATTCTGCATCTCTGTGACTCCTTCCTCAATCCCTCCTCAAAGGTCAGTTCCCCGAGGGCCACCACCCTGGCCGGCCTGGTTCCCCTGGCCCCAACCCCACACCCGGTCACAGCAGGTCCTCAGCAATCCCCTTTTTGGTTCTGTTTTGGTTTTGGCTGAGACACATGGCTTGTGGGATCTTAGTTCCCCTACAAGAGACTGAACCCAGGCCCTCGGGGGTGAAAGCAGTGAGTCCTAACCACTCTGCTGCCCAGGAAATACCTGGCGATCCTTGTTAGTGTCACTCATTTTCCAAAAATGACTGTACAAGCAACCCCGCCAACCTACTCAGAGGGCTTAGCCAGGAGCAGAAACCTCCGTTAAAAAGATAAGGAGGCTGTTAAAGTCAACATGAATGTTCACGAAGGAAAACAGGGATGTAAAGCTGTGGTCCCTGGGTGTGACTCTCTGAGAGTCGGGGGTTTTTTTGGGGGGAAGGGGGGAGAAGGCAGGTGCAATATTTTATTTTATTTGAATGAATAGCGTGCACACGAGAAGGTGCAACCCAGGAGGGCTTCTTAGAGAAGGCTGCCTGGAGCCGAGACTTGAAATATGACCGAATGCTCCTATTCTCGAGGGACCCTGTGTTCAGATAGAAAACGCAGCATCTCTGGAAATATATCTACTTAAGTCAGAAATGGCATTTCTATATTCACAGGGCTGTCATTGTGGGCTGCCCATCCGCTAGACACATGCATTCACTCTCTTGTGCACACACACACACACACACCTCTTTTAGAAATAAAATTAAAACTTTTTTTCTGGAAAAAAAAAAAAATAGTTTCTTCAAAAGAGAAGCAGCATCAGCAAA
This sequence comes from Bubalus kerabau, assembly GCF_029407905.1. NCBI lineage: Eukaryota > Metazoa > Chordata > Mammalia > Artiodactyla > Bovidae > Bubalus > Bubalus kerabau. The sequence continues at coordinate 69,325,028 of NC_073639.1, read as the reverse complement.
AACCAACTGGGGTGGCCAGAGCAGTGAGGGCTGCACAAGAATGTCCCAACTTGAGCCCAGCAGCTCAAAGGCCGGCAAAATCGAAACGTACCAGATACCTGGCGGGGAACCGAGCTGAGTGACACGTGCTCCGAGACAACGACAGGCGTTAAAGTAAAAATCTAAGTGGACGTGGAAAACTTGATTTTGGGGGATACAGAATGAAGCCCCGGCACTAAAAACTGCTGCTGCTGCTGAGTCACTTCAGTCGTGTCCGACTCTGTGCAACCCCATAGACGTCAGCCCACCAGGCTCCCCCGTCCCTGGGATTCTCCAGGCAAGAACACTGGAGTGGGTTGCCATGTCCTTCTCCAATGCATGAAAGTGAAAAGTGAAAGTGAAGTCACTCAGTCGTGTCCAACTCTTAGCGACCCGTGGACTGTAGCCCACCAGGCTCCTCCATCCATGGGATTTGCCAGGCACGAGTACTGGAGTGGGGTGCCATCGCCTTTGAAGCGAAATGCTGAACATAGATCGCCTCCACCCTGCCCTCTGGTGGTCACTCGTGAGCACTGCACCAGGAAGCTCGTGTCTTCAATCAGGAAGGATTGGGGCGATGGGGGAAGGGAAGAGAAATTGCAGCAAGATCTCCCCCTGGTGGACACTCAGGGCATTTCTGATGCGCTGTGAAGGTGGAGGTTTCCAAAGAGTCCAACATCCCTGGACAGAGCCTGCAGGTGGCACCTGCCCACTGGGTGAGCCGAAGCCAAGTCACTCACTTTCCCAAGGGCTCAGCAAGATAACATGTGAGTCGAGACTGCCAATACCCTGTGCGTTAACTGAAGGCGGCTGGGTGTGGTTAAGTTAAAAACATTTTTTTTCCCCTCTACTGTATAAAATGGGATTCCCTGGTGGCTCAGATGGTAAAGAATCTGCCTGCAATGCGGGAGACCCAGGTTGGATCCCTGGGTTCTGAAGATCCCCTGGAGGAGGGCATGGCAACCCACTCCAGTACTCTTGCCTGGAGAATCCCCATGCACAGAGGAGCCTGGCAGGCTACAGGCCATGGGGTTGCAAAGAGTCAGACATGGCTAAGCACAGCACAGTGTATAAAAATGGCGAGATTTCACAGTGAGATCAAATCCCCATCATCACTTTTGCCTGAAACACTGGATCATCCAGCCACTCTAGGCAGGACCACTCCAGGAGGCTCACCTCCACACCCCGCCATGCTCTCTTGGTTTGTCATTAAATTCTCATCCCTACCTGACCTGACTCCCGGGGGGCAGCCCCTGATACATGATCTCAAGGGACGCCACCGAATACAACTGTCTGAGGCTGGCACTTGGGGGTCACCAGGTCAGGGGACTTCTGAGGTAGAAGGAATGGGGTCTTCAGGGTGCTGCCCGACCCCTGACTAAACTCTCCCCTTTCTTACGAGCCTTCTGCTCTGCCCAGTGACACGGCCACCCTGTGAGTACAGGGGTCCCCTCCGAGGAGGGCACCGGGGACCACAAACCTCTTCTGCAGCACAGTCAAGCCTTGCAGCCGCTGCTCAGGCTCAGCCCTCTCTGCCCGAGGGGCCCTTCCCACCTCTCTCCACCTCCTGACTTCTATGCACCTGTCAAGACCCAGCCTCACCTGGGACCCTGAACCCTCTGCCTCCCCCACAACCAAGTCGAGGGAGACTGAACCCTCTGCCTCACCAGGTTAGTTAGCTGTGCACGCGCCTACCTGTCCCCCCTGCCGGCTGCTGACTCACCCACTCACTGAATCACCCAACTCACTCACTCAGTCATTCAACAAACATTGGCAGAGGGCCAACTCTGTCCTGACAACACGGTGTTGAACAAATGAGTCATAAGCCCAATAATCTTGCACTTCCTGTTTGCTCCAGGGAGACGAGGGATCAGAAAACAAATAAATAGTAAGTGCAGACAGAGGCTAGAATAGTGAGGAATGAACCCGGTACCAGGGGACTGCGCAAATGAGAGGCGTGCCAAAGAGTGGAATCGCACCAGATGTCCACCGATGGACGCGCAGATGACCCACGTGTGGTGTGCTGACGTGAGAGCACGCTCACTCAGTTCAGTTCAGTCGCTCAGTCGTGTCCGACTCTTTGTGACCCCATGAATCCCAACACGCCAGGCCTCCCTGTCCATCACCAACTCCCAGAGTTTACTTAAACTCATGTCCATCGAGTTGGTGATGCCATCCAGCCATCTCATCCTCTGTCGTCTGCCAGGAGCCGGCATATTGCATATTGAGTGAGGATCTGGAATAGCTCAACTAGAATTCTATCACTGCCGGGGGCCAGCGTGAGGCACTCCGCCCGTGGCAAAGGTCATGAGGAAGGAGGCTCGGCATACGCAAAGGCAGCAAAGGCAGGATCGAGCCTCAGGAGTCCCCCTGGAAATTCTCGAGCATCTACCCCCAAAACCAGAGTCTGCCTACTTTCTGCTTTGTGCTTTCACCTACACCTCTGACTTTACGGGGGGCTGTCCCCCACTACCTCTCTCTGAAAAGAGAGTTAGCTTACAGCTCCAGTTAATAATTCCTGGGTGTGACAGTGTTTCAACCTACAAACTCCTCTGGAAATCCTCTAGCCTGCCTGAATAGGTTTTTCCGGCCACATGTGATTGTTCAGAGCCTCCCAACTGTGAGAGGCAGGAGATGTTCTAAACTGTCTAAACACAGATTCTTTTGAGTAGTTAAAAGATTGATTAGAAATTGTATTGGTGAAGGGTTTTTCACTTGTTGAGCCAATGTTTGCTGCTAAGTCTCCATACTCCTTACCTACTGTGTCCTTGGCAGTGTATTGATTGATATAATGGATGTATAGAAATGTAAAATGCAGCTTTGCCCAGTGCTTTTTTGGAGGCTGGTGCCTGACTTTGGAATAATCACCTTTAGAGAAAAATAAGTTTCTTAAAATGTTAACAGGCCTCCGGGCCAGAAGATAATGTAAATCACCTGAACTTTTGCATATGATAAGTTTGAAAGCCTGGCTTCAATTAGAACCAGGAACTGCTGTCCTTGCATGACTCCACCCCTTCCCCCATTATCCTCTATGCACAACTTAAGGTATAAAACTACTTTGGAAAATAAAGTACGCCCCTTTTTTTTGTTCACCGAAATTTGGTCTCCCCATGTCGTTCTTTCTTTCACCTTCTGGCTGAATTTTTCCTCTGAGGCGGGGAAGCTCGTCAAGCCTACTAATTTTGCCTGGGCTTCTAAGATCCGACCGGGGAGGCCTTAGTGTCTCCTCTCCTTCGGGAGAACGGGAGGATGCCTGCGGCCTTCGTAGGTGACGTTAATTCCCTGCTTTGGAATTTTATTCAGCCTCTTTTCTTCACTGAATTTTCCTACTGAGCTATCCTTATTTCAGCCGCTTTTCTCCACTGAATTTCCTCAATGAGCTATCCTCATTCTATTACTCTTTATATCCTTAATAAACATTTAATTAAGCAGTTGTTTCCTGACCCTCGCCTACGCCGTCTCTCCTTCGAATACCCTGGATCAGCTGGGGCTGGACCCCGGCAGTCGTCCCCTTCTCCTCCTGCCCCCAATCCCTCCCAGCATCAGAGTCTTTTCCAATGAGTCAACTCTTCACATGAGGTGGCCAAAGTACTGGAGTTTCAGCTTCAGCATCAGTCCTTCCAATGAATACCCAGGACTGATCTCTTTTAGGATGGACTGGTTGGATCTCCTTGCAGTCCAAGGGACTCTCAAGAGTCTTCTCCAACACCACAATTCAAAAGCATATTCGATGCTCAGCTTTCTTCACAGTCCAACTCTCACATCCATACATGACCACTGGAAAAACCATAGCCTTGACTAGACAGACCTTTGTTGGCAAAGTAATGTCTCTGCTTTTTAATATGCTATCTAGGTTGGTCATAACTTTCCTTCCAAGGAGTAAGCCTCTTTTAATTTCATGGCTGCGGTCACCATCTGCAGTGATTTTGGAGCCCCCAAAAATAAAGTCTGACACTGTTTCCACTGTTTCCCCTTCTATTTCCCATGAAGTGATGGGACCAGATGCCATGATCTTCGTTTTCTGAATGTTGAGTTTTAAGCCAATTTTTTCACTCTCCTCTTTCACTTTCATCAAGAGGCTCTTTAGTTCCTCTTCTCTTTCTGCCATAAGGGTGGTGTGTCTTCTGCATATCTGAGGTTATTGGTATTTCTCCTGGCAATCTTGATTCCAGCTTGTGCTTCTTCCAGCCCAGTGTTTCTCATGATGTACTCTGCATAGAAGTTAAATAAGCAGAGTGACAATATACAGCCTTGACGTACTCCTTTTCCTATTTGGAACCGGTCTGTTGTTCCATGTCCACTTCTAACTGTTGCTTTCTGACCTGCATATAGGTTTCTCAAGAGGCAGGTCAGTAGGTCTGGTATTCCCATCTCTTTCAGAATTTTCCATAGTTTATTGTGATCCACACAGTCAAAGGCTTTGGCATAGTCAATAAAGCAGAAATAGATGCTTTTCTGGAACTCGCTTGCTTTTTTGATGATCCAGCGGATGTTGGCAATTTGATCTCTGGTTCCTCTGCCTTTTCTAAAACCAGCTTGAACATCTGGAAGTTCACGGTTCACATATTGCTGAAGCCTGGCTTGGAGAATTTTGAGCGTTACTTTGCTAGTGTGTGAGATGAGTGCAATTGTGCAGTAGTTTGAGCATTCTTTGGCATTGCCTTTCTTTGGGATTGGAATCAAAACTGACCTTTTCCAGTCCTGTGGCCACTGCTGAGTTTTCCAAATTTGCTGGCATATTGAGTGCAGCACTTTCACAGCATCACCTTTTAGGATTTGAAATAGCTCAACTGGGATTCCATCACCTCCACTAGCTTTGTTCATAGTGATGCTTCCTAAGGCCCACTTGACTTCACATTCCAGGATGTCTGGCTCTAGGTCAGTGATCACACCATCGTGATTATCTGGGTTGTGAAAATCTTTTTCGTACAGTTCTTTTGTGTATTCTTGCCACCTGTTCTTAACATCTTCTGCTTCTGTTAGGTTGATACCATTTCTGTCCTTTATTGAGCCCATCTTTGCATGAAATGTTCCCTTGGTATCTCTAATTTTCTTGAAGAGATCTCTAGTCTTTCCCATTCTGTTGTTTTCCTCTATTTCTTTGCATTGATCGCTGAGGAAGGCTTTCTTATCTCTCCTTGCTATTCTTTGGAACTCTGCATTCAAATGGGTATATCTTTCCTTTTCTCCCTTGCTTTTCGCTTCTCTTCTTTCCACAGCTATATGTAAGACCTCCTCAGACAGCCATTTTGCTTTTTTTGCATTTCTTTTCCATGGGGATGGTCTTGATCCCTGTCTCCTGTACAATGTCACAAACCTCTGTCCATAGTTCATCAGGCACTCTGTCTATCAAATCTAGTCCCTTAAATCTATTTCTCACTTCCACTGTATAATCATAAGGGATTTGATTTTGGTCATACCTGAATGGTCTAGTGGTTTTCCCTACTTTCTTGAATTTAAGTCTGAATTTGGCAATAAGGAGTTCATGATCTGAGCCACAGTCAGCTCCCAGTCTTGTTTTTGCTGACTGTATACAGCTTCTCCATCTTTGGCTGCAAAGAACACAATCAAGCTGATTTTGGTGTTGCCCATCTGGTGATGTCCATGTGTAGAGTCTTCTCCTGTGTTGTTGGAAGAGGGTGTTTGCTATGACCAGTGCGTTCTCTTGGCAAAACTCTATTAGCCTTTGCCCTGCTTCATTCTGTACTCCAAGGCCAAATTTGCCTATTACTCCAGGTGTTTCTTGACTTCCTAACTTTTGCATTCCAGTCCCCTATAATGAAAAGGACATCTTTTTTCGGTGTTAGTTCTAAAAGGTCTTGTAGGTCTTCATAGAACCGTTCAGCTTCTTTACTTTACTGGTTGGGCTATAGGCTTGGATTACCATGATATCGAATGCTTTGCCTTGGAAATGAACAGAGATCATTCTGTCGTTTTTGAGACTGCATCCAAGTACTGCATTTCAGACTCTTTTGTTGACCATGATGGCTACTCCATTTCTTCTAAGGGATTCCTGCCCGCAGTAGTAGATATAATGGTCATCTGAGTTAAATTCACCCATTCCAGTCCATTTTAGTTCGCTGATTCCTAGAATGTCGACGTTCACTCTTGCCATCTCCTGTTTGACCACTTCCAATTTGCCTTGATTCATAGACCTAACATTCCAGGTTCCTATGCAATATTGCTCTTTACAGCTTCTATCACCAGTCACATCCACAGCTGGGTATTGTTTTTGCTTTGGCTCCATCCCTTCATTCTTTCTGGAGTTATTTCTCCACTCATCTGCAGTAGCATATTGGGCACTTCCCCAGCCGTAAAAGGGAATGCAGCACGGACGCAGGTGACGGCCTGGACGGACCTTGGAATCACTAGGCTGAGTGAGGTAACACCAAGTCCCAGGGACAGATGGGGTGTGACTGCATGTATCTGAGATGCCTGGAATAGGCAACCCCTTTTTTTTTTCTTTTTTACATATAGTTGGGTCTTGCTTTTTAAAAATCCACTCTGACAAACTCTGCTATTTAGTTTGCAATTTTTTTACTTTTACTTTTTTGGCCATGTTGTGTGGCATGCAGGATCCTAGCTAGCCAACGAGGGACTGAACCCACGGCCCCTGCACTGGGAGCTCGGAGTCTCATCCACTGGACCACCATGTAAGTCCCTAGGCGATTTTTAGAGACAGGAAAAAGAAAAGTGCTTGCCTAGGGAGAAGGCAATGGCACCCCACTCCAGTACTCTTGCTTGGAGAATCCCATGGACGGAGGAGCCTGTTAGGCTGCAATCCACGGGGTCGCACAGAGTCGGACACGACTGAAGTGACTTAGCATAACACAGGGCTGGGGCGGCGGGTGGCGGCGGGGCTGACAGGCGGGGCTTTGTGTCGGGGTGAGGAGCGCGGTCTAGAGGTGACTGGGGCGACAGCTGCAGGTGCTGAGAGCCACCGAGTGCAGCGCCAAAGGACAGAAGTCTACGTCATGAGCTGCACCCCAGTAAAGTGTGGATGCGAGAGCTGGACCGTGAAGAAGGCTCAGCGCCGAAGAATGGATGCTTTTGAACTGTGGTGCTGGAGAAGACTCTTGAGAGTCCCTTGGACTGCAAGGACATCCAACCAGTCCATCCTAAAGGAGATCAGCCCTGGGTGTTCTTTGGAAAGAATGATGCTAAAGCTGAAACTCCAGTACTTTGGCCACCTCATGCGAAGAGTTGACTCATTGGAAAAGACTCTGATGCTGGGAGGGATTGAGGGCAGGAGGAGAAGGGGACGACAGAGGATGAGATGGCTGGATGGCATCACTGACTCGATGGACGTGAGTTTGAGTGAACTCCAGGAGTTGGTGATGGACAGGGAGGCCTGGTGTGCTGCAACTCATGGGGTCCCAAAGAGTCAGACACGACTGAGCAACTGAACTGAACTGAACTGAACTGAAAGCTGTTATTAGTCGGACACGACTGAGCGACTGAACTGAACTAAACTGAAAGCTATTATTTTAAAGTAATCCAAGTTCAACAAAAACATTAACTACGTATTAGTTCAAGTAGGTAACGAATATGAGAAATTTCCAGGTTCTGTGAGAATGACTAGTGCTTTGGGAAACATCAAATTCATCCCTGAGATCCTTCCAGCTGCTCCCCCTCCCGGCTGCGTGATGTGGGCAAATGGCTTCCCCCCTCTCTCTTCATCTCTCTCTTCATCTCTCTCTCTGTGGGCCTCAGCTTTGCCATCTGGCAAATGGGAACGAGAATAGTTCCAGCCTCCAAGGGTCCCCGTGAGAACAAACTTGAGCACGATGCCCGGCACATCCTATGAGGTTTGACAAGTGGGATCAAACAGGGGCTGGGGGACTTATCGCTAGGTGGCGCTGGTCTTCCCGGAGGGGTGATGAAAATCTACAAGGGACTGCTGTGCGGATGCACACATCTGTGAGTATACCAGAAGCGCACGAAAACCCGCACGCTGAGGGCCTGCTAAGTGCCAAGCACCGCATTGGGTGCTCCCTGCCTCTCAGAGCCTGCACTCTGCTGGGGGAGGAAGACACGAGGGGACAGGTGGACGCTGCATGTGACAATAGGTGTCTGGCTCTCCCATCAGGGGAGGCCCAGCTGAGGGGTGACACAGAGCTGACAGATGCCCCGAGAGGAGGGAAGCCAGGAGGGAATCCGGAGAACAAACAGGCCGAGCCAAGGCCCCGGGGTAGGAAGACGCCCACGTGTGTCGGGAACATTCCGGCGGCCAGTGTGGCTCGCGGGGGTGAGCAGAAGTCGTGTGGGCGGGCGGGGGTCACAGCACACTCAGTGCCCCTGGACTGGAACCGGTGCGAGGGGGCTTCATCCTGTAGGAAGGGGTGTGAACCTGGCTTCTCCCCAGCACGCAGGAGGTGTTCAGCAGACACTTCTAGAATGAAGCCCTTAGTCTGCCTGGGACCTGGACCACTAAATCCGACTCTGCAATTCACCACCTCCAACACTCACCACAGCCTGTGGCGGGCACCGAGTGGGCTTCGCCCCACTTTGCAGCTGGCGGAAGTAAAGCTCAGCGAGGTGACCACAGCCGGGGGCGGCAGCTTAACGAGGTGAGACTAGACTCCAGGCCAAGCGGGGCCCGTTGCGGGTTCCTGAGGGCGCGTGCGTGTGTGCATATGTGTGTGCACATACACACACAGATGCCCTTGGGGGGGCACCCTGGAACTGGAAACCATGTGGACCCAGCAACTCTGCCCGGGCGAGGGGGCCCCCGGTGCGTCTCTGGACCCAGCAACCCTGCCCGGGCGTGGGGGCCCCTGGTGCGTCTCTGGACCCAGCAACCCTGCCTGGGCGAGGGGGCCCCTGGTGCGTCTCTGGACCCAGCAACCCTGTCCGGGCGTGGGGGCCCCTGGTGCGTCTCAGTCGGCTATACGGGTGAAGCGAGTAATTGTGACTCTTGGCAGTTGAAAGTGCATGTTCGTTAATCATTTACGGTCTCGCCAAAAATAAATAAGTCAAGATTATTCCAGTATGAGCATCATTCTCACGCAAGGGCACGTCAACAACATACCTTCTCGAGGAGGTGAAACAAAGAACTCAGATCACCTTCAGCCCTCCCGGCCCTCTGATTTCTCACCCTGTGTAAGGCGGCAGTGACAAGGAATGGGGTCCACACGTGGAAAAGGCTCAGCGGTAAAAAAAGAGTGAAGTACTGACACGCGCTACGCCACTGACAGAACCCTGAAGACATTATGTTAAATAAAATATGCCAGACACAGAAGGATTCGTGTTAATACTAAATGGCTCCATTTATAAGAAGTACTCAGAAAGGGCAAATTCATAGACTGCTTCAGTCGTGTCCGACTCTGTGTGACCCACCCCATAGACGGCAGCCCACCAGGCTCCCCTGTCCCTGGGATTCTCCAGGCAAGAACACTGGAGTGGGTTGCCATGTCCTTCTCCAAAGCATGAAAGTGAAAAGTGAAAGTGAAGTGGCTCAGTCATGTCCGACTCTTCGAGACCCCATGGACTGCAGCCCACCAGGCTCCTCCGTCCATGGGATTTTCCAGGCAAGAGTTCTGGAGTGGGGTGTGCCATTGCCTTCTCCGAATTCATAGAGACAGAAAGTATTAAAGAACAGAGGTTGCCAGGGGCTGGGGGCTAGGGGCAAAGGGAGTTAGTGTTTAGTGGTGCACAGTTTCTGTCTGGGATGATGAGAAAATCTCTAAAGGCCGATGGTAGTGACGGTTTACACACTGTGGATGTATTTAATGATACCGTACAGTATGCTTAAAAGTGGTGAAAATGGCAAATTTTCTGTTAAATATATTTAACCACTATATATATATATTTATTATTTTTTTTTTTTTAAATGGTCTTACCCAAATGATTCAAACACCTCCTAACTGGTCTCCCAGCTTCCAGCTTACCCTCTCCAACCGCCCCCCTGCAATGGCCACTAGAAGGCGCCCCAAGCTGCATCTCTGACCTTCTACAACCCTGGTCATTACTTTCCTTGGCTCCTCCAAGGTGGAAAACACCAGTGCCCCTTATTTTAACCCTGAGGGTGCTTCTCAGCTGGGTCTTGTCCACATGCTCATGCCCATCACTCCCTAGGTAACGCCTGGAAGCTCCTGGAAACCCCCACGCTATCCCCACACCACAGTATTAGCTTCAGGCGGGCAGGAACTACATCTTGGTTCACGGCTGCACCTGAAGGACGGAAAAGCATGTGGCACACACAGTAGGTACTCAACCCATTTCTACCACTCAAGACATTCAGTGAGCGACAAAATCAACAAACGACCAGTTTGCTTCATCCTGGGTTTATAGTCTACGAATGGGAGCAATTTGAGAACAAGTTAACTTGTCCTGTAGAGCTCTGCACGTATTAAAAACTGGGTGGAGGATGGGTGGGTGGGTGCGTGGGTGGGAACATACATGGGTGGGAGGGTAGGTGGGTGGGTGGATGAGTGGGCGGGTGGGTGGGGGAGAGATAGCTGGGTAATTGGATAAACACAAAATCTCCGCAACACAAAAATCTCAGGCACAACTGGTCATTTGCATTTTAAGACCTAGGAAACAAAGGCTTTCTGGTCTGGCTGGTTTTAATCCCGAAAAGAAACTTTAATCGGCTGAGATATAAATTACTCAGTTCTTCTCCAGCCCCTTCTCAGCAGTGAAAGACAAGACGCAATTAACAAATGAAATTAGCCATCTGCCAAGAGGACTCCTGGGCTTCCTGAGAGTCCAGCTTGCCGGCCAGTTCCTCACCACTCAGCTCCACCTCACGCCCTGAGAACTAGTCCATCGTCCGGAATCACCCAGGCAGAGGGGTCACTCTGCTGGGCCAGCTCCCACCCGACCAGTTCCTTCACCTCAGCCTCCCTTCCCTTCCCTCGCGCACAGCAGGCCCACGATGGGATGAACTCATCATCAGATGAGCCAACAAATGCAGACCGACAGGTTTGGGGACTGGAAAGAACATTCTTGAGGTTCCCAGGGGCCAGCCTGCCTGCCCCATCACAGGGAACCCCCAGAGCTGGTGAATCTGTGCCTTCACGGTCATGGGAGGGGCATCCTGGGTGAACTGAGACTCACGGTCATGGTCCGAGACTGAGTCACCGTGTTTTACGATCCGCAAGTGCAGGCCAAAGGCTCACTTTACAAGGAAACGTGGGCACGCCCACCCACCACCACCCCCAGAGGAGGGAAGGAGGAGACGGCACGGGACTCAGACCTGCCACATAGACCCGAGGTCCTAAGGGTGCTCCTGGGGGAAGCAGGGGACCAGGGAGAACCCTGGTCGCAGAGTCAGCGCTCCAGCCCCAGCCCAGCCAGGCTGCGGGACCCTGGGTCGGACACCTTCCCCTCCCCTGCCGCGTTTCCTCAGCAGCCAACAGCTCCTGAGAGTGGAGACAACTTCCTGCTCTATCAGTAGACATTCAAGAGAATGTAGGGGAATAAAAACAGCTGGCAGCAAATGATAACTAACAACACAGCAACAGCAGGTACATCTATCAGGCAGTTCCTTCTCCACCAGGCGCTGTGCTAAGCGCTTTATAAGCACCAGCTCGTTTCAGCCCTGTCCTCCCACCACGATGTCATAGAGTACTGAGACGGTCAACAGCTGATTAGGAGCCTGGACTCCAGACTCAGACCTTGGCAGAGGCACTTACGGGCTCTGAGCCTCAGTTTTCCCACCTGCAAAATGGGGATAAACTAGTGTCTAAGCCCCACAGTAAGCACCATGGTGGGTATTGTCATTTCTGTGATTCACCACTTTACAGAAGAGGAAAAGAGAGCCTTGGAATGGTAAATTCTCTGAAGCGGCTGGCTGGGACCAGTCTGACCTCATGCTCAGGGTCTGACGAGTCGGGGGTGGGTGGGGCTCTGTAGATCAGCAGGGCATCAGCCCTGGTGTGACCAGGCACCCTTTGGATGGTGGCCAACCCTGTACAGGACAAATGTCACATTCTCAGCCCAGGGGCTTGGTCGGGTGTCTTGTTTCCTCATGAGCGAATGTCCCGAGCACCGCAGGCTCAAGAGGTGAGAGGGGCTGGCAGGCTGGCCTGGGCCACAAGCACAGTGCCGAAGCAGAAAGGGTCTGGGGCCAAGGCTGGAGGCGAAACAGGCCCAGTGTCCATTCCAGCTTCCCCTGCTTTCTGACTGTGTGGCCGGAGGCCAAGTGGCTTAACCTCTCTGAGCCTCAGTTTCCTCCTCTGCAAAATGGGATTCATATTCCCTAACAAGAGAGGGGGACTGGGGATTGACAAGACTTGGGGCACAGGCTCAAAAAAGGGAGATGGACCTGAATCTCAACTGGAAACCAACAGAACAAAGTCATCGATCAAAAGAGTGATGGAAGTAACAGCAGACGGCATTTATCCACTAGTGAGAGGCTCTCCAAATACCCCACGGGGTGCAAAACACAGGTCTGACAATCTCCGACCTCCAGAGTGGCAGGGCGGCCATCCGGGCCAAGGGGGGCTCAGGGACCCCAGGCGTCATCTGCAGGGTCGCCCTGGCCCCCCCTCTGGGGGCCTCAACTTCCCTGTTCATAACGAGAGAGTTGGCCCAGGTGAGGAAGAGGGGGAGGAGGGGAGGAGGGAGAGTGAGAAGGAGGAAGAAGGGCAAGGGCCGTGGAGGAGAAGAAACAGCCATCTCTGCCGCCAAGACGTGAAGTGGGAGTTTACTCTTCTGAGCGTGGAGCGACTTCACATCCTGCCACAAACTACTCTTGAGGCCACTTAGGGCCATCCTCATTTTACAGAAGCAAAAACAGGCTCACTGGGATCCATCAAGTCACCTGCCCAAGGTCACAGATTGCCAAAGCCAGAACTTGAACCCACTTCTTCCAGCCTCCAGAGCCCCAGCGCCCCAGTGCTGAAGGCCCCCTAGTCAGGATTTTGGAGGCATAAGAAAGCTAGGGCACCACCACCGCCTACTGGTGATCACTCCCCAGAACTGCAGGCGTCAGTCCCAAAAGCCGGGAACCCAGGTCCGAGGCCCCAGCTCTGTCTGGTTCAGGCTCAGTGCCCGGACCCAGATGCCTCCAGGGAGAGGTGATCAAACAGACTGCAGTGCGGCAGAGGTCTCTGGGGCCAGAGGGAGGGAGCCAAGGCGAGCCACCCAAGGGCTCCACGGAGGAAGAAGGGCCAGCAAGCAGAGCCTGGGACCGGGATGCTGTTCCTTCCATAACCTTTGCCTTCTCTCTCTCTCTCTCTCTCTCTCTCTCACACACACACACACACACAATCAGATAAGTTGAGTCAGTGCCTGAGAGGGAGTGGAGACAAAGGTGAAAAAGGAATCAGCAGCAGAGATCTGGACACTTGTGAATCTTGTGGGGCTTCTCAGCCAAGGTCTGAGTCCCTTCACGGGCAGTCACCCCCAGCGTCACTGTCAGCTCTTGGCAAGAATTCTGCCAGGGGCAGCATCTTCACCCCATTTTACAGAGGAGGAGACAGAGGTTCTAAGAAGTGAAGTTTCTTGCCGGTGGTCATAAAGCTAGAAGGAACGGACCTCAGATGTCAATACTGCCAGATCCCACGTCTCTGAGACGTGGGACCAGGCACAGATGACCACTGAAATGTACGGAGTCCTGCAACTCAGAATGACCTTGGGCGTGGAACTGGTGTTGTTCATTTAAAAAGACTTATCTCAGATGTCCCTAGGCAGGGCCCAGGGCCTGGGAGGGACTTTAGGAGGAATGGAAGAGCTCAGCACATCTGCAGGGATCATGGAACAAAGGTGAAAAAAAAAAAAAAAACCAGAAAAGAAAATCACAGAAAATCACAAGTGGTGAAGCCCTGGAACGTAGCTGGGGACACTGAGGCTTGGGCAGAAGGGGGCTTCCCTGGGGTCCTGCTGCCTCATTTACCCGCCTCCTTTCACAACTGAGGAATCAGGATGAGAGGGAGGAAGGGCTGGCTAAGGAGGGAGCTCACTGACAGCCAAAAGGACACACAAAAGCAATAATCATAATAATAGTAACGTAAGGTTAGTGAAGTGTTTCCTGTGTACCTAGGACCAAGCCAAACACTTCTCGAGGTATCTGAGTCCCACATCAGCCCGTAAAGTAGATGCTATTATTATACCCATTTTACAGATGAGGAAACTGAGGTCAGACACCCAGCTCCATGCACAGCCAGGATGTGAATGAACCCAGGCAATCCAGCTGCAGAACCAGCCCAATGCTGCCGTCCCCCCGTCGTTACCACACCACCGGTTACTGTCTGAATTACCATGTGCTGGGCCCTACACAATCTCACTCCATCCTCCCAACAGCGCAAAAGAGACAGGAATCACAGTTTTCCCGGTGAACAAACTGAGGTGCAGAAGAATTAAGCGAGTTGTTCAAAGAAGCAGAGATGGTGCCGGGATGTGAACCCAGGGCTCTCAAGACTCCAGGGCCTGCTCTCCTAACTTCACGGTGCCAGATACCAGGGGCTGCCCCTCCACAGTGGGGGAGAAACCCACCAGAGGGGAAGCTTCCCCGGCAGCGCCATCAAACACCGTCTCATGTCATGACACGAGCCACAGCCCAGCCAGGCCACAGCAGGCTCCCGGACGGTCACCGGCCCGCCCTCGCCCCCCTCAGGCCCTGGGACCAGCCTGGGACATCCCCAGCAGCGTCCGCTCCGGCCACGCCGGAATCACTCACCATGAAGGGCCCGCTCCTCCTGTCCTTGCAGAAGCTGTGGCTCCTCTGGGGGCCCGCGGTTGCGGGGCTCACCTGCCGGAGCGGAGGCTCATTATCAGGGAGGGCACGCTCCCTCCCCAGGTCCCTTGGTGACACCTGAGATGCAGGAGACACAAGAAGAGGAAACTTGACTGGGGCTTCCCCTTTGGCAGGAAGAATATGTCACACTGAGAGGGGCCATGCTGCACCTCAAAGGGCAAAGGGCAAGGGTGCCCGATGCCCACCTCTGCTCACCCCTGCCCCACATCCATGGTGGGAGGTCCACCTCAAATGATGGCGGTGGGGGGGGGGGGTCACATATAGGATCAGCATGTCTAGGTTCAGCCCAGCCTCAGCCACTTCATAACTGTGTGACCTCGGGTGAGTGCCTTAACACCTCTGAGCCTTGACCATGTGAGGAAAGATCCGTAACACTAGTCCTCAGCTTCTGGGTTCAGGGCTGAACCAACAGAGGACCAGCGCAGGGAAAGGGTGTGAACTCGGAGCTGCCACCAGGGGGCGGACGTGCGTGAGACCTGGGAGCCTCCCCGGTCCCCTGGGAGCCTCCCCGGTCCCTGCCATCCCCCCGCCCCGCGTGTGAGGAGCCTTCTGTGAATGTCAGCCATTGGTAACTTCTGGTGGCCTCGTTACAGACATCATTCCATGTACCCGAATGCGCGTGCACATGTGCACAGATACAGAGAGAACCAGTACACGAATAGGATGGAGGGCGTGCGCTGGTGTGAATCTTGTTATTTTTATATACAGGGGGATACAGTCACAGGCCAGAAAACATGGGACCCTGGAGGGTGCATCTTACGGGCCTCACACCGTCCCTGCACCGACAAGAAAAGAAAGGCCCAGAGAGGGGAAAGTGAAAAGAAAGTGAAGTTGCTCTGTCGTGTCCGACTCTTTGCGACCCCACGGACTGTAGCCTACCAGGCTCCTCCGTCCATGAGATTTTCCAGGCAAGGGTACTGGAGTGGGTTGCCATTTCCTTCTCCAGGGGATCTTCCCGACCCAGGGGAGGCATCTGCTTAAGAACACACAGCATGAGTGAAGGGCAAGGCTGACCCCTTGCCTCACAGCCTCTTTTGTGATGTCTTATGAGACCCTCTGGTTCTCCTCTGACCTCAAGGGCTGTTCCTTCCCTGCCTCCGTGCATCTCAGAGGGACGTGTCAAGACATGACCCAGGCCAGCCACACAGCCCGCTCACCCACTTCTCGTCACGACCCGTGGCTTCAATAAATCCCATCTGGACTCTGTCTCTCCGTGCTGGGACTCCGGGCTTGCAAATCCCACAGCCCGCTGACCATGTCTACTCACTGCCCACGCTGGTCTGAGACCTCATGTGTCCAAAACAGGCCCCTAGATTCCCCCCTCCAATCGCGCGTCTTCGCTTTGCCGGTCACCGGCTGGGCAGGCCAAGACCCTCGGGCCGTTCTCTATCTCCCCCCCCACCTCCATCCGATTGACTCTGCCTTCAAAACATGCTGCCAGCCCCACATCACATACCATCGAAGTTGACTTAAAATAGATCAAAGACCTAAATGTCAGAGCCAGAAAGAGGAAACTCTTAGAAGAAAATACACACTTGTATCTTCTTCACCTTCGTGGATTAAGCAAGGGTTTCTTAGATAGAACACCAGAAGCTCAAGCACCGAAAGCAAAATAAATTGGACTACATCAAAATGAAAAGCTCTTTGGTGCCTCAAAGTGCACTGTTAAGAAAGTGAAAAAAATGAACTAAAGTGAAAAGACAACCCACAAAATGGGAGAACATTCCTGTAAACCGTTATGTCTGATAAGGCACCTGTATCCAGAAAGTACAAAGATTAATTACAACTCGATAATAAAATGACAAATGATCTTAAAAATAGACAAGGGGTCTGAATGGACATGACTTGGACAAGGTACACAAGTGGCCAATAAGTACGTTAAAGGATGCTCCAACAGGAAATGCAAATCAAACCCACAATGATCACTGTGCAATATATACAAATACTGAATCACTATATTGTACCCCTGAAACTACTATAATGTTACAAGTCAATTACATCTCAATTAAAAAAAAAGAAAAAACCACCGTGAGATACCGCTTCATACCCACCAAGATGGCTAGAATCAAAAAGATGGATGATAACAGATGTCAGTTGGGATGGAGAAAAATTAGAACCCTCACACACTGCTGGTGTGAATGTAAAACGGTGCGGCAGCTTTGGAAAACAGTCTGGCAGCCCCTCAAGGGAAAAAACTGGAGGTATTACCATGTGACCCAGCAATGCCTCTCCCAGGGAGACAGCCAAAGATATGAAAGCATATGTCCACACAAAAACTCGTCCATAAACGTTCATAGCAGCTTTCTCCATGACAGTCAAAGAGCTGGAACAACCCAGATATGCCTAATGATGATAAATGGATTGATAAAATGGGGTGCATCTATACTGCAGAATATTATTCAGCCATGAAAAGTACCGATATATGCCACAAAACGGATGGCCCTTGAAAACTCTATGCCAAGTGAAAGAGGTGAGTAATAAATGACCACTCTGTGTCATTTGTCCAGAATAGGCAAATCTATAGACAGAAGGTAGGTGAATGGCTTATCGGGACTGGAGAGTGTTAGGAGAGCAGGCAGTGACTGGTCAGTGGGTACAGGGCTTTCTAAGGGGTAATGAAGACATTTAAAACTGAATGTGATGATGGTTGCAGAGCTCTGTGAATATACTAAAAGCCATTAAATTAACTGTACACTTTACAAGGGTGAACAGGGACTGCCCTGGTGGTCCAGTGGCTAAGACTGAGCTCCTAAAGCAGGGGACCTAGGTCTGATCCCTGGTCAGGGAACTAGATCCCACATGCCAAAACTAAGATCCAGCACAGTCAGATAAGCAAATAATAAATGTTAAATAAATAAATGAGTTCTTGCATGGGCCATGAAAATTCTACATCAGTAAAGCAGCTACCTTGGAGAAGGAAATGGCAACCCACTCCCGTACTCTTGCCTGGGAAACCCCATGGACAGAGGAGCCTGGTAGGCTACAGTCCATGGGGGTCGCAAAGAGTCGGGCAGGACTGAGTGACTAAACTTTCACTTTCAAAGCTGCTACCCAGCTTCCTTGGTGGCTCAATGGTTAAAAAAAAAAAAAATCCACCTGTCAATGCAGGAGACCTGGGCTCAATCCTTGGGATGGGAAGATACCCAGGAGAAGGAAATGGCAACCCACTCCAGTATTCCTGCCTGGGAAACCCCATGGACAGAGGAGCCTGGCAGGCTACAGTCCACGGGGTTACAAAGAGTCGGACAGGACTTAGCCACTAGACAACAATAACAAAGCTGTTACCATCCCCTCAAAAAGAAGCTGCTGACCCCTCCACGGCCACCACCTGGTACAAGCCCCGTCACCTGTCTGAGGCCCGTGGCAGCCTCCTCACGGGCCTCCCTGCCTCCAGCCTCACCCAGAGAGCAGTTGGGGGTCTCTCTGAGACACAGACGGTGGCGGCAGCACTCAGAACCCTTTGGTGGCTCCCCTGCACTCTGGCCCCTCCTCGCCTCTCCAGCTCTGCTCTGGCCAGCACCCCGGGGCCCCCTGGGGTGCCCCCAGCATCCACAGGACCCCTCATCCCCATGCTGGGGTGTCTCCACTTGCCGCGTCTGCCTCCTTGCTGCAGACCCTGGCCTGCCTGGGGCTCCGCCATCACTCCCACAGCACCTGTCGGGTCACTCCCTTAGAAAAAGGGGTGCCGGGGAGGTTACTTCATCTCCCCAGGACTTACCACTCTCTGAGTGATCCCACCCCCTCGCTCGGCTTGCCCGTCTGGACCGGCGCTGTCCACTGGAACGTTCTGTGACCGCGATGACGTTCTCCATCTGGGCTGCCCAGGGTGATGACCGTTTCTCAGTGTGACTGAGAAACTGCGTCTGGGTCTTGGTTTTAACTGACTTACGCTGAGAGAACCCCACGCGGCTAGTGCCTGCCGACGGACAGCACAGGCTGTATCAGTGGACTGGGTCCTCCTGGCTTCCCTGGTGCCCAGAACAGCCAGAGGCGACTCAGCACACACATACCTGAAACTAGTCTTTCTTGAAACGAAAATAAACCATTTGATGAAAGGAGATACTATAACTGGGCCTGGGACAAAGTTTTGATAAATGTTAAGTGAAAAAAGAAAGAAAGAGGGAGCGAGGGAAAGAGAGGAAAGGAAGAATCACCTTAATCGCAATCACACCCCATGGAGGGGCCCATGAGCAGAACTGGCTGTCAATCAAGAAATCCTCATCCCAGGAAGCAAACATGTGCCTCAAGATGCTCGGTGGGGCCCTAGAACTCAAATCAACCCAAATGTACATCTGCGAGAGCCTTGATAAAAAAAGCTTGGGCTCAGTCATGTAACAAACTGCTTTGCAGCCATTAAAAATATTAAGGTGATGATGGACGCACTGTTTCTCACTGTTGGATTTTTAAAAGCATGCTACCTGAGTATATATGAAAAAACACTAACTCGAAAAGATACCTGCACCCCAATATTTCTAGCAGCACCATTTATAACTGACAAGGTATGGAAGCAACCTAAGTGCCCATCAACAGATGGATGGGTAAAGAAGATGTGGTACATATATGTGTGTATACACACACACACACACACACATACACACACACAGGGACTATTACTCGGCCATTAAAAAGAATGGAATTTTGCCATTTATAGCAGCAAGGATGGACCTGAAGGATATCATGCTTAGCGAAGTAAGTCCGACAGAGAAGACACATACCCTATAATGTCACTTCTATGTGGAATCTAAGAAATACAACAAACCAGTGAGTATAACCCCAAAGAGGGAAACTCACAGATCCAGAGAAAAGTGGTGGTTACCGGTGGAGTGGCAGGGGGGGCGGGCGCCATGAGGGTAGGGAAGGGGAGGCACAAGCTGTTGGGCATAGGACAGACTCAACTGGGTATTGGACAACACGGGAAACACAGCCAATATTTTGTTATAACTGCAAGCCAACAGTTATCTTTAAAAAATTGTACAAAGCATTTTAAAAAGTTTTAAATGCGCGGGGAAAGAACAAAGCAAGTTGTGAGACTTTCTGTAGAATGCTGCCTTGTTTCCGTACGACAGGCTGCTCTGACCAATCTGTGCTGGGACCAGGGTCCCTCAGCCTGGAAACTACGTCGAACGCTCGGGGCGGCAGGATTCTCTGAGCTGGGAGCCATCCTGTGCATTGTAGGAGGTGGTGGAGCTTCCCTGGTTTCTACCCACTGAGATGCCCGGAGCAAACTCTCCTCTGGTTTTGACAACAAAATATGCCTGAAACTTTGCCAAACATGCCCTGGGAGCCAAGCTGTCCAAACGGCTGAGAACTACCAACAGGGCTGGAGGGGTGGGTCCCAGAGCACCAAACTCCTCACTTGGGGGAGCTTTCCATCCCAAACCTTATGTTTCCATGACGTTTAAAATCTTTCCCAAGCATTCACTATCCTTGCAAGAAGAAAACTACAATTATAAAATCAATGCATATATTGATTTATAAGCCACTCTGGAGCGTCGTAAAGTCTCCAAGGAGATCAAGAATCCTAGCCATGTCTGCATCTGGGGGAACGGGAAAGGAAAGGGGGGTTGGAGGGGGGACATGCTTTTACACACATTATACGCTGGTGTGCTTGTGTGTGCTCAGTCGTGTCCGACTCTTTGTGACCCCATGGGCTGTAGTCCGCCAGGCTCCTCTCTGTCTGTGGAATTTCCCAGGCAAGAACACAGGAGTGGGTTGCCATTGCCTTCTCTAAGGGATCTTCCTGACCCAGGGATCAAACCTGGGCCCCCTGCATTGCAGGCAGATTCTCTACCACTGAGCCACTTGGGTTTGAATCTTCAACAGCCAATATTTTGCCCTTCAGTATTACCCTTATTTATGTTTTAAATGTCAAGAACCCAAGAACCCAGGAGAGAAGAGAAACGGGGAGCCGTTCCAAGGCTTCCCAGTCCCCGTGGTGAGAAAACGGATCCCCTGACAACAAGCGCTCCTGAGGCCCTGGCACCCGGGGCGGGCGTCCAAGGCTGGGCTGGGGGCCGCTCCATGAGGCCCCTGAGCCGGGGCTGGCACACAGATGAAGTGTCGCGTCTCCACGGCCTCCTCCCTCTTGCGGCTCCCACAACAGCCTGGAGGGGGCGGGGCGTGAAACCCTCAGCGCGTCTGGG
Organism: Bubalus kerabau; assembly: GCF_029407905.1. Lineage (NCBI taxonomy): Eukaryota > Metazoa > Chordata > Mammalia > Artiodactyla > Bovidae > Bubalus > Bubalus kerabau. The sequence goes on along the minus strand of NC_073639.1, from coordinate 69,304,163 downwards.
GGGCCCTCGGCCCACCCGCCCATGCTGGGGGCCTTATCTCCTCCCCGCCTAGCTGCGGTGCCTCAAGGAAGGAATCCCCGTTGACTCCTAACTCCGGAGGGGGAAACTGAGGCTGGGGGAAGCCAGCGCCTGCTCTGCACGCAGCAGAGCCCGTGAGTGGCAGAGCGGAGATTCCAACACAAGCCCGAATGTGGTCCCTGGAAGAGACGTGGGTTCAAAGCCACTCTGAACCTCAGGTGAATTCTCCTATCACTTAATTTCCACAACCTCCCTTTTCTAGGTTGGAATGGGGGGGGTGACCTGGAGGGGCCCTAAGTCAGTTTCCACACTGGCCGCAGAGCAGACTTTTTTTTCTCACCTCTGGACCTCTGCCCACACTGTGCTCCTATAGAGGATGCTCTCACTTCCCATGTATGTCCAACCTCTGCACAGAGATCGAAAGCTTCCTGAGGGCAGACTCCATGCCTCAGATTTCTTCCCCACCTCCGTGATCCCAAGGGCTCGAGTATCAGGTCAGACCTGGGTGCAAACACCAGCTGCGCTGCGCTGGTGCTGTGTGATACGGGCTGAGTTACTGAACCTCTCTGAGCCTGTGTTTGTTTTTCCTCTTCTGAACAAGATGATCACACCTGCAGCAGACGCTATGGGTGCCCTGCCCAACACTCAAATACGCACCAATGTCGCGTGAGGATTTTCCTCTCCGCCTCTGGGCATGGCACCAGGAATCTGAATGTTAACAGCCCCAGACGCAGCCTCAGGCGAGGACAGAGGGAAATGTTGAAACAAATGCCCCAGGTCCCCTGACCCCTGGAGAGGATCGCTCAGAGGCGACCTGTGCGGTCCCCACGGGTCTCCAGCAAGAACGAGCCTCAGGTGCCCACAGCTTTATCACCTGCCTTCCCTTCCCTGCCTCACTTCTCCCCCCGTCCCCCCGCCCAGTTCCTCTGGGATCACCTCCTGAAACATCCCGCAGGCGGCTGCTTCTGGAGAAACCCAAACCACGACAATCCCTCTTTCGTGGATTGTCCTGAGGCTCATGTAAGATTGTCACTCAACAACTTCTCCGTGAATGATCACGAAACGTCAGGAGTGGTACTGGAGTCTGGGGATACAGTGATGGAGCTGGTGCCGCATACTGGAAAACAACAGGCGCTCAATCAAGGATACCTAGTGTCGTCATTCTAGGACAGGGGTTTCAAACTGATAACCCCACGGGCTGTACACAGAGCTGGCAGACGAGTTTTGTTTGAACAAAACAGCATTTCTTTTTTTTAATACGTTGTCCCCATTTCATGACGGGGGAGGGGACTACTGGCCAAAATGTGGATCTTTCAAATTCTCTTGATAAATCAGATCTGCCATCTCAGGACCCCTCTCCCCACTTGTTGAGAGCCAGCTGGGACTGTGCAAAGGTTGCCCCCTTCAGAGACAGCTTGAGTGCTCCATTTGCCACAAGCCCTACCACTCCCTAGCGCCTCACGCCCCGCCTGACTCCACTCATCCCCAGGCCCACCAGGCCCGCGCAGGTCCTGGTTTGAGGCCTCTGGCCTGCGTGTTTCACCGGCATTTGAGAAAACTGCAACAGCCTTCGTACTCACCTTTTGACTGTCTCGATTCCCCGACTCCTGCCGACAGAGCCCCGTCTTGGTGTCTCTAGCCTCCGCACTCTCCCTGGGGAGACTGGGCCTCCCTTTGGGCTGCTCCTGCCTCCTCTCTCTGGCTTCCTGCATGATGGACAGGCCCTCTCGGATTTTGAGAGGTGGGCCTTTCTCTGAATAGGCCCTCTTGACATCCAGCGGTGACCTTCCCAAGTCGCGCAGGTGGTCGGCCCACGGGGCCACACTGCTCTCCTCGCCCCTCCCCGGGGGTTTCCTCGGGGTCCCTTTCCTCTGGTCGGTGGGGGACAACCTGGGCTGCACGCTGGCCCCGCTGCCTGGATCCGCCCAGGCAGTGGCAGGCTTTGATTCAGCCGGGGGATGCTGGCACTTCGCGCTATGATGTTTACTAACAAAGGTCTTCTTCTCATCCTCAGGGATCCCCGGGCCTTTTTTCCGGGGGCCGGCGGCAGGACCCGAGGAGGCCCCTGTATTCTTTTCAGGAGGAGCCCAGTGGGGCGGGCCCCAGAGGGGAGAGCTGACCTTGTGCGTGGCTGCCCCCGGCGTCTCTGCCAGGTACTTGCCGGAGCCAGGAGTGGAAACAGGGCTGGTTTCAGCAAAACTGGCCTGTCTCTGGGGAGCCTCGGCTTCGGGGCGCTCCTTTAGGCTCCTCCGTCTCTGATCCGCCTCACCCTGCAGCCCGGGCCTCTCGGGGTCCGAGCCCCTGAGCTCTGCAGGCGATCCCGGCATCCACTCCTGAGCCTCCCGCGGGCTTCCGGCTGGCGGCCTCTGATACTCGGCCATCAGCGCATCGATATCGAGGACGCTGGACCTGTAGCCGGCCTTGGCTTTACCTGGGAACATCTCACTGACCGCTTCCGTCGTCCTTCGGACCAGGAGCTCGCTGGCTTTCGGGGGACTTCTGAAAGCCGGGGGTGTTTGGGGAGCACCGCCAGGGGACGTCTTGTTCCCGCTGTCCTTCCAGCCGTTCTGAAAACCACCGCCGCCTTCCGGGCCCCGACGAACCCACACGGCATCAGCGTCGGAGATCCTCTCACCGGGGGGACCCAGAATCCTGTCCCCGAGAGACGCCGGATGCTCTGTCGGCTTTGGAAAGCTTGTGTGCTCGCGTTCTCTGCCCGGGGCCCGGTTTTTACCGCCCATGGTCTCCAGCAGCTCTTCATGGTTCAGAGGAACCGAGGTAGGGGTGTAAGAAAGAGGGGATAGGGGTGGGGCTGCTTTTCTAGAAGCTTCTGTCCAGTTTTCAGGCCCCGGCCTAACCACGCTCTTGGCTTTCTGAGTGTCTGGGATCTGATAGGTCACAGCAAAAAAAGTCGCCTTGGGTTCCCCAGGCGACCCCTGCTTTGCTGTGGGAAGAACCCGGTCCAGTGACGTACCTGGGCTCCCCTGCCGGGTCCCCTCCCGACCCGGGAGTAGTAGCTGGGGCTTTCCTAAGGCACCCGGGGCCGTGGGGCTCAGGTGGTCCCTTCTCGGCTCCGCCCTGAACGAGTGCTCTGGGGGCAGGAGGCTGAACTCATCGAACTTCACGTCATGGGGTAGGGTCCGCCGCCTCCATCTGTCCAGCCTCTGGTCGCCAGGGCTCGCCCTCCGCCTCCTGGCTTCGGGCTCTTGGCTGCCAGCCATGGCCAGGGGCCCCGTCTGCCCCGGCATGTCCGCCTGAAGCTGCACCCGAGAGTCATCGGCTTCATCCTTGGCCCTGGGACGAGGCTCTGGAGGTGCCCCCCGGGGTGGAGCCCTCTCCCCCGGCTGGATTCCGGCCCCTTCGGTCCCCGGGTGCTGGGCCTCCAGGGTAGTCCTTGCAGAGGCAGCCTCGGGACTCGGCTCTGAGCTTCTCCCTTCGCTGAGCCCCACGGCGGCTTTGTGCCAGCTCACAGCCACCGAGCCTGTCCATCTGGGTGACGGGCAACTGCCTCCATGCGTGTCCTTAGGCTCTCGGTGGAACTCGGGCTTTGGCCCGCTGACCTCACGGGTCCCTCGGGCTTCCCAGATCAAACTGGCCCTTTGGACGGACCCCACCTGGCCCTCCGGCCTGCACTTGGGGTCGGTGGGAGTTACGGCATGAGTGACCTCCTGGGATGGCGGGGGCCGAGACCGGCCGCTGCGGAGAGTCAGGGCCTTCTCCTCGGGCGCCGTGGGGACGGCCTCGCTGTGCGCACGCTCCCCGACAGCGTGCACGACGTCGTACCTGGGCTCAACCCTCTCGGGCGCGGGGGCGCTCTCCGGGAGCTTGAGGAAGGGGTGATGGCTGCCCTTTTCGCCCCCAGGGTGCCTTCCCAGCAGGGAGAACGCGCGATGCTGTCTGGGCTCACCGCTGGAGAAGGCGGTCCCTCCGCCTCGCTCCAGGTCGGGATCTTCCAGCCACTCTCGCTTCAGGGCTGTGGTTTGCGGGAAAGAGCTTCTGGGTCCAAGGAGCCTGGATCTGGGCTCCGAGACGTCGGCCAGGTCCCCGGGGGTCGTGGCCCAGGGACTGCGTCCCAAGGGGGCGGCCACGGTGTGCTTCTCCACGTGATTCTCGAACACCGTGGCCCATACGGTCTGGAAGCTTCCATCATCATCTGGGGTGCCCTCGGAAGGGCTCCGGGCCCCCACCACGCTTTCACCCCGAGCGCCGCCAGGGACGCGGTCAGAACTGTCTTTACGCTCTGTCTGTCTGGGTTTCTCCCTGGGGGGGCCAGGCTTCCAGGGGCTTCTTGTAACAGATGTTCCCTCCACGCCATGCCTGTCCTTTGGCTGGGAAAACAAACAAACAAAAAGAAACGATCCAATTTATTTATTTAAAGATTAAAAAAATTTTTTTAATATTTATTTGTAAAGGTTTGCTACAACATTATAACAAATTCAATGAAGTTTTTTTTTTTTTTTTTGATGTGGACCATTTTTTAAATCTTTATTGAATTTGTTACTATGCTGCTTCTGTTTTATGGTTTAGGTTATTTGGAGTATGGATCTCAGCCCTCCCAGCCAGGGATCAAACCAGCATCCCTTACACTGGGAGGTGAAATCTTGCCCATTGGGCTGCCAGGGAAGTACCGAAACAATCCAATATAGGTCAAAGGATTTGAAATGGAAAGGAAGAGGTGAGGGGACTGAAATCACAGCAGTGAGAAGCCATCCAGTCTTACAGACTGAACACAGCCAGTGAGGGAAAACAGGCACTCTCGGCCCTGCTGGCGAGCAGACAAACGGGCACGGCTCTAGAGCCATTCAGTGCGTCTGACGTCACTTTAAGATACTCATTTCCTTTCATCCGGCCAGTTTCCTCCCAGAATCCCTGCTTTGCCCACGTGCACAAGCCTACCTGAACAAGAAAGGTCATACAGAACTGTCAGTGAAACAGAAGAGCCTAGATGCCCATCTGAAGGGCTAAATACATTTTGATATATGCAAACAGCTGACTACCACAGAGGCACTTGGACCCACAGAGAGGGGGTGGCTCCCAATGTCCTAATATCTAAGGACACTTAAAACACTGTTGTGTTGATGAAAGAAAAGCAGAAGGAGGAACTATGTATTTATAATAAAATACCATTAAAAAAACTGTAGGGGTGTGTGCATGTATATACATACATACATGTAGATAAACAGTGGAGAAGAGATATCAATCAATCTGACCAAAAAAAAAAGAGCATTGGTTCCATTTATATAAAAATCTAGAAAATGCAAATGAATCTATAGTGACTAAAAGCAGATCGGTAGTTGCTTTGGGGGAGGAAGGGGCAGGTGGGGGGGAATTACAAAGAAACTTGCAGGTGCTGGAAATGTCCTCTGTCTTTATGGTAATGACGGCTCGACAGATGTACACAGAAGTCACAGTTCACCTGCTTTTACACTTTAAATACGTCCAGTTCACTCTATGTCTGTTATACCTCAATAAAGCTGTTCAAGAAAAAACTGAGCTCAAACCAGGGCTCTGTGACAACCTAGAGGGGCAGGACGGGCGGGAGGGAGGGTCAAGAGGGAGGGGACCTGTGGATATACTTAAGGCTGATTCATACTGATGTATGGCAGAAACCAACACAACCTTGTAAAGCAATTATCCTCCAATTAAAAATAAGTAAATAAATAAAAGAAAAACTTGAAATTTCAGAAAGCATCAATCACAAACCCATGAAACCCAGCAGTTATTTTGTGAGCTTTTTTTAAAAAAATTAAATAGACTAACAGAAAATACTTTCTAAGCAATTTAATTGCTGGTGATTTTTTTCTCCTTTTCCTAGCTGACAAATGAGGGGGTGAGGAAAGGAGCTGGGGCCATAATGGGGGGGGGGGAGTTGAGGGGGTTTCTATTAACACTTTTTGATTTTTATTTATTTATTTTTGGCTGCGCTGGGTCTTCGTTGCTATGCAGGCTTTTCTCTAGTTTTGGTGAGCGGGGGCTGCTCTCTGTGGTGCATGGGCTTCTCACTGGGGTGGCTTCTCTTGTCTCGGAGTATGAGCTTTACAGCACAGACTTAATACTCACAGCGCATGGTCCCAGTTGCTCCAAGGCATGTGGGATTTCCCTGGATCACGGATCGAATGTCTCCTGCATCGGCAGGTGGATTCTTTACCACTGAGCCACCAGTGAAAGCCTCTGCTACTGCTGCTGCTGCTAAGTCACGTCAGTCGTGTCCGACTTTGTGCAACCCCATAGATAGCAGCCCAATAGGCTCCTCTGTCCCTGGGATTCTCCAGGCAAGAACACTGGAGTGTGTTGCTATTTCCCTCTCCAATGCAGGAAAGTAAAAAGTGAAAGTGAAGTCGCCCAGTCGTGTCGGAGTCTTAGCAACCCCATGGACTGTAGCCTACCAGGCTCCTCCGTCCACGGGATTCTCCAGGCAAGAGTACTGGAGTGGGATGCCATTGCCTTCTCCAGTGAAATCCTATATTAGCATTTAAAAAAATTTCATTTGCCTGCACCAGGTCTTAGCTGCAGCATGTTGGATCTAGTTCCCTGACCAGGGATCAAACTTGGGCCCTCTGCATTGGGAGCTGGGAGTCTTAGCCATTGGACCACCAGGGAAGTCCCAACATTTCAAAATCTTCATTAATTTCTCAAAAAAGCAGACATTCTTACACAGGAAAGCCATATCCTCCTCCTGTTTGCACAGACAAAAATTAATGCCTGACGATTATGTTTGCAAACAGTATGCAACACCAAGGAACAGCGAATCATGGGCATCCCTCATGGCTCAGATGGTAAAGAACCTGCCTTCAATGCAGCAGACTCAAGTTCGATCCCTGGGTCAAGAAGATCCCCTGGAGAAGGAAATGGCAACCCACTCCAGTATTCTTGCCTGGAGAATCCCATGGGCAGAGGAGCCTGGTGAGACTGCAGTCCATGGTGTCACAAAGAGTTGGACACGACTAAGTGACTGACACACACAAACACGCAGCAAAGTATCACAGTCTATCATACCGGAAGGGACTTTAAAAGTCCCAACATGAAAGGAAAAAAAAAAATGTCTTATAGTCCATGAGAGGTTTCTGAGTCTTTCCTGGATCTTCGAGATTGTAAAAGCCCTTTTTCCAATAAGTATCGCTACCCACTGGGGGAAGAAAAGGACGTGCTAAGCGGCTTCTTACCTTTTCTCTTGGTTCTCTGGGAAGCTCACCGCTCAGCTCCAAACACTTTTCATATCTGACTTCGTTGCTTGAAGCTGCACTGGAAAACCTGGCGCAAGAGACCCAAGTTACTTGTGCGCGGCCAGAAGCTGGGACTCCCTCCAGCCCACACCCCGTAACTAGTTCAGGAACTCAGGGGTGAAGAGCACTGAGATCATCAGAGCAACCCTGCCCCATTTCCTCCAAGATGGGTCGTGTCCTTTCCAGTCGCCAAACCTCTCGGGCCCAGGAGGGAGAGAGCCTACCTTAAGCACAGCATCACTGGGGTGGCGGCAGCCCCGGGCTCGGGGGAAGGGGCCTGGGTGTTCGTGCCAGCTCTCCTTCCTGCCTCCCCACTGAGGGAGCTTGGCTCAGGCTCGTGACCTCACCTGAGCCTCTGTCTCTTCATCTATAAAACGGGGATAATTAACGCCTCCCTATTGTCTTTTGTGGGTCAGATAAGAGGCTACCCAAGGCCCTAATAGCTACATGAGGGTGTAGAGAGAGGAGCGAAGATGCCCCAGGAGTGATAATTAATGGCTGCAACCCCACAACAGCCAGCAGCCCCACTGCAGACCGACCACGGGACTCGGGGGCAGTGGGCGGTTTGGGAATGCGTCGGGGAACAGGCTTGCCTCTGCCTCTCTGGGTGACCTTGGTCCAGTCTTGATCACTCTCTGGGCCTGTTTCCCAGCTGTAAAGGGGAAACGAGAGAAAGGGGAGTTGGAGCTAGACTTTTCCCCATCTCGGCCGAGTTCTCTGGAGCGGAAGCTAAAAGATTAGTTCAGGGTTGGGGGCCTGCAGAGAAGAGGGAGGTGAGACAAATCAAACGTCTTGAACTTGACCCATGGGCAGCAGTCCAAGGGCTGGCTCCGGGGACGCGTGAGGCTGTGCAGTTGTTGCTAAACCCAGAGCCTCGGTTTCCCTACCTGTCAGATGGGAATAACCTGAGGGACTGGGGGGCGGGAGACTCAGGGACGGGAGGTGTATGAGGCCCTGACATGGTGCCCCTTCCTGTTCCCTGGTTTTATTATTTTGTCACACCATGTAGTTTGCGTGATTTTAGCTTCCTGACTAGGGACTGAACCTGGCAAAAGCGCTGAGTCCTAACCACTGAATGGCCAGGGAGCTCCCCTCTTTCTCTGTTGCCTGAATTCAGGGGTTCTCAAGCCTGGCTGCACATGAAAATTACTTTGGAGATTCTGAAAAACCAAGATGAGAAGCCCTCCCCAGATCTGCTGAATCAGAGTCTCTGGGGGTGGGGGTCAGGCATCGATAATTTTTTTTTTTTCCAGGTCATTCTAAATGCCGACAGCCAGTGGTCTCAGCTTTGGCCGAGCTGGTCGCCCTGGTTCCCAGGGCCGGGAGGGCAGTCTGCCCAGAGCTCCTGCCCCATGGAAGCTCAATTGCTGACAAACTAAGTTGGTGGCGTGCATGCCATTAATGAGCTGGCGACACACCCCGGTGGCATCTCCCTATCTTAGCCGAGAAGCCACTTGCGGAAAAACAAAGAAGGAAGAGATGTCAGGGGCCAGGCCCTGCTTAGAAAATTATCATTAACCAACAGGATTCATCCTATCATTTGGGACTATTAATAAATACAATGTGTCAAGGGCTCCCTTGGGCTGAGCGATCTCCAGCGGTATCTGAGTCTTGGCCTTAATCCTTTAATGCAGGCCTTAACATCATTTCCCTTTACGAGATGAAGAAACCGAAGCTCAAGGTGGGGAAAGCGAACCGCTCAAGTCACTGGCCTTGCCGCTGGCACGCACAGTGAAGCGGTGCTATCCTTCACACTTCAGCCTCCTGATCTGAGAAATGGGGGCTACTGCCACTTCCTCTCAGGGCTGGGGTACCAAGTGTGCCCAGTACAGAGCCTGGTGCCCTGCAGTCTCCTTCCACCTCGTGGAGGGGGGTCTCTGGTGAGGGGCTGGGGCTCTCGGAGCCTGGGGGAAACCCGTGGGGTGTTCCCACTTACAGTTTGGTCAGGTCCACTGACAGTGGCCGTGTCTGGACCGCCCTCCTCCTGAGCTCCAGCTTTGCTTCTGAGCTCTCGGTGGCCCAGCCTTTGATCCGCTCCTGGACGCTCACACCCGCTATCTCTGGCTCCGGCGGGACGGCTGGAGACTCGGGGGTGGCTGGTGGGGACTCAAACCCCGCTGCCAAGGCCGAGGTGCCCTCCTCCCCAAAGAGGCCAATGCGATTCTTCACGCCGCCCCGGGGGGTCTGCTCTCCCCCGACCCGGGTCTCTCCATCAGCCTCTCTGCTCCTGACCTCAGCCGTGTCTTGGCCTTTTCCAGGCCTGGGCAGAGGGGACTGGGGGTCCTTGGCTGCCTTCTCTGGCTCCCTGTCCAGCTTGGCTTTCTCCTCCCCGAGACCCTGGGCACTGATGGGGGTGACCCTGGCCGGGCCCCCCGTGGTTCTGAGGCTGCCCATCTCCCCCTGCTTGAACAGCAGCCTCTCTTTCCGTTCCTGGATCTTCTGGGCCACCTGCAGGAAATCGGAATCTGGGTCATGTGGAGGTGCCTCTGCTTTGACCAGACACTCCCTGTCCACCCTGGGTTCTGGGTCCGGCCTCTCGGGTCCCCGCTGCTGGGCGGGCCCTGCTGTGGCCTCATCTGCCACCTTCCTCGCCAAGGCCTCTCTGCTCTCGAACCGGGCCGTGAGGTCCACAGACAGAGGCCTGGGCCTCCTCACCCACGTCTTCTCGGGAGGGGTTGGGGGCAGCTTCCCCACCGCGGCCGCCCCGCCAGGGCCTGGCTTCGGGGTCTGAATGGACTCGGTGAAGATGGCCGACACAGGCCTTCTCTTTGGGCGAGGCCTGGGTGGCTCCGGGGCAGTGCCTGCTGCATCCTCCACGCTGCTGGCCTTTGACAGAGGCTCCTTTGGGCCGGTATCCTCTGGGGTAGCCACCGGCCTGGAGTCCTGAGGCAGGGAGGCTGGCCGGGGGAGGCTCCCCACGGGCTTTCGGGCTGGCGGGGCAGGCTTAGCGGCCACCTCAGGACGGAGGGCGGAAGCGGGTCCCTGAGACATGCCTGCATTGGCCTCGCAAGCCCCCTTCCCCAGAGCGGGGCCAGCTTTGGTGCTTTCGAAGAAGATCACGGGGTTTGGCGTGGGCTGTGATATGGCGGCCTTGGAAAACAGAGACACGCTTCTCGGGCGGTCCCCACTCCCCGCCTCCTGCCCGGCCAGGCCCGGCATCTTCTCGTTCAGACGCCCTGAGGCCACGTCCTGGGAGAGCCCCCCGGTGGGAGACGGCCTGGCTGGGCTGGGCCACAAGGGTGTCACGTCCGCAGCCTTCTCCTTGGAGAAGGGTTTGGGGGCGAGTCTTGGCAGAGGAAGCAGGCGGACCGGGCTCCTGAGGGGGCTTTTTCCTTCCAAAAGCAGTGCCGAGGGGGGCCCAGGGGCATCGCCAGCCTGGCGGAAGTAGGTCCGCGTCAGGGCCTCCTCCTTGGAGAGCTCGCCCAGGCCTGGCACCCCCGTCAGGGAACTTATGGAGCCGACCTCCACCCGCGTCGCCATGGTTACGGTTGTGGATCCATGGGGAAGAAGCACGTCAGAAACGGAGAGGCAACCACTAAAAAAAATTTTTAAAGTAAATTTAAGATTCAGTCAGTTTCTGGGTTGAAACAGAGAGATTTGAGGGGGAGATGGAGATGGATGAAGATCAAGAGACCAGAGCCCCTGGTCTGGACTAGAGCTCTCCACTGACCACCAGGCAAGCCTGGGCCAGTGGCCTCCACCTCTCAGCTCTGGGCAAGGGCAGTGGACTAAAAGGCCTGACTCTGAAGTTCATTCCAGCTCAAAGGGTGCCCGAACCGTGCCAGTGTTCACTTGGACTTTCCCAACTCGTTTAATCTCAAGGCCAGCTTTCAGGGTAACAAACGACGCTCTCAGTTGTACAGATATGGAAACCAGTAGAGAGAGGCCGAGTAACTGACCTGAAGTCACTCAGAGAACAAGAGGCAAAGTTGGGTTTCGAACCTGGGTCGGACTCCAGACGCACACCGCAGGCTCCCAGGGTAAGCCCTGGTGAGATTCCTGTCCCTGCCCCCCGCAGTAGTTTCCCATTTCAGAGCCTGCGCACGTCAGGCTGATCCTCAATCTCTTCAGGACCAAGCACAGAGAGGGCAGGTGACCAGCGCCAGCTCATACAGACACCCAAAGCCGGTGTTCCCAAGGTCACAGAGTTGGCAAAAGGCCTCAGAACTCCAGCTCCCCAGACCGTCCCTTATCTTTCCCCTTCCCAGTCTTTCCAGAAGTCTTAAAAAAAAAGAAAAAAGCCATCTTCATTTTCCACTCCACCTGCTGTTATTATTACTTTTTTTTTTTTTTTTGCCTTTGGGTTCTTTTCAGCTGAACACCTATTTTAAGCTGACTGCCTTCAGAGTCTCAGTAAGAAGAGTATCATCAGCTAAGGACGAGAGTTACCACAAGTCAGGCCTCAGGGAAGCCAAGGGCTCCCTCTGTCTCAAGAATCACATCCTCCTCCCTACAACCCTACGAGACGGGTGTGTGATCATCGGCCCCTGTTTTGCAACGGCTCAGGCACAAGCCCCTCGCTCCTCCAGCCATAAGCTCTGCTCTCTCAGGACAGGAGACCTCTCTCGTCCATCCTCCAACGACCCTGAGAGGCAGGGCTTGTCCTTATCTCCCTTTGTAAGGGTGGGGCCCAGAGAGGTGGTCCGACTTGCCAACCATCACACAGCTGAAACTGGATCTCAAGTCCTGGATCCGTTCAACTCTCCCCTTTTAACAGTAACGTCCTGTTCCTTTCTGGTTGTAAAAACTGCCGGACGATTTGCTGTTCTCGATGCGTCCCCTACCCTAAAAACCCCACCTTCATGCCAGTGCTGTTTCCCTACAAAACTGCCCCCATTCTGCCCCCTCGTCTAGATGGGCTAAAAGTAGAAGGTGTTTTAGTTCAACGCAAGCTTCCCGCTTCCCTTCTGGGGGCCCCACACTGCTGCCCCCGGCTCTGACTCACACAACAGCCTGCAGGAAAGAAAGGCGGACAGATTTTTATCTTTTCTCTTCCCTACACGCTTGATGGTGCTAAACTGATTCCTTCTTCCCAATGCAGAGAACACCGTCTAGATGGGGTCAGAGGCGGAAGAGAGGGATGGAAACAGAGAACCAGAAAATCGAGAGCAACCTGGGAGGAATCCGTCGGCAGTGACCCGGGGCGGAGTGCACAGGCATGCAGAGTCCTGCCCCAAACCGGGACTGCTCGTCATTAGAGCCAGCTCCCGTGACCTCCGGGACACAGATGTGAGACATGGGACAGGAACAGGATATTCAGGGGACAGAGAGAAGATTCCCTGGCAGAACCCACAAGAGCCCCACTTACCCGAGCTGGAAGGTCCTGGCTGCGGACGTGTGACTGCCGGAGAAAGCGAGCAGTATCGTGTCTCATCGCGGATGAACGGGGCTGTCTGCACACTCCCCTGGCAGAAGCCGGCAAGGGGTGGGGTGGGGGGCGGGGGGCAACAGGGGTAGGCTGGTCCTGGCAGGCTGAGTTTCGGGCAGTTCTGGGGAGACACAGGGCGACAGGCTCGGTTCTGGGGTTCTGGCAAAAATATGGGCACAGACAGCATGAAAGCTTTCGAGCTCCAATCGCATCCCGCTGGCATCTGTGCCAGCTTGTAAAACTCAGCGCTCCTGTCAGCTTTTCAGTATTGTTGCCTTGTGGATACATGTGGGCATCAAGGGTGCGGAGTCCGCAGTCGGCGCTCAATAAAAACCGCCCCTGTTCCTCTGAAACGTGTTTTATTGAGCACCTACTGTGTGCAGAAGGATGAATAAGAAATATCTCCTTTGTTCAGGGAATTAAGAGTCTTGTGTGAGAAACACACACACACAAGCAACTATGCTGGGCAATAAACGTGGCTTATAAAGAGGGACATGGGGGCAGTGCTTCCCTGGTGGTCCAGGGGTTAAGATCCTACGCTCCCAAAGAAGGGAACACAGGTTTGATCCCTGGACAGGGAACTAAGATCCCGCGTGCTGCAAAGTGTGGCCAAAAATAAATAAACCAAAAAATTAAAATAAATAAAGGGGGCTTCCTAAGAGGCTCAATGGTAAAGAATTCACCAGCCAATGCTGGAGCTGCAAGATACATGGGATCGATCCTTGGATGGGGAAGATCCCCTGGAGGAGGAAATGGCAACCCACTCCAGTATTCTTGCCTGGAGAATCCCAAGGACAGTGGAGCCTGGCGGGCTATGGTCCGTGGGGTCACAAAGAGTCAGACATGACTGAGACACTGAGCGACTGAGCACGCATGCAAATGAAGGGGGACATGGGAGCACAGAAAAAGGAAGATTAATTGCCTAGAGTTGGGAGTGCTGGTCCCAGGAGACTCCCCTGGCCTAGAGGAGGTAACTCATGAGCACTCGGGAGCTGGCCAACTCGGGAGCCGGTGCCCCTGGTTGTCCTGCTCAGCAGCGCTTGGAGGTCCTCACACGCCTCCTTAGGGCCTTTGCACATGCTGTCTCTGCTCTCTGAGACGCTCCTGTTGCTACACACAGACACTGGCCCAACCCTAAGGTCACAGTTCAGACACCACTGCCCGCCCCCAATCCAGTACTCTTACATGTCCAGAGACCCACAGACACACAGCAGGACTCATAAATACACAGTTATATTTCATAATGCAGGATCCCTCGCTTCATATCAACGGAGGTCCCCAGAGGACACCCCAGCAGCTAGCACAGTGGCCTGGCAGATAAGAGCACTGAACGCATCATTATTGAGTGAATAAATAAATGAAGAGCTATCGTCCTGGCCCTGCTGCCCAGGTGCTGCTAAGATTCTGAGTAAGGGCAGGAGTCCTGAGTTTCATGGCACTGAGCAGTCTAGAACATAAGGTAGGCAAGTTCCTCTGGCAAGCTCTGGTGTGGCTGTGGGTCAAATGCTACTGAGTGACAGAACCAAAGAGCTGTGAAGAGCTCCGCTGGGCAGCCCGGCCCGCCCCCACCGACAGGTCCCACTGACGGGGACTGGCCACCATCAGACCGCTGATGTGATGGCATTAACCCCACACTGTCACACGCGCTCATCTGCCTGAAGGTGGCATGAATGGATGCTTCTCTGTATGGCTTTTGCTGGGAAGGACCACCGAGAGCATCGTTGCTGAAGCAGGGTCCGTGGCTCATAAATGTCGCCTGAAACTTTGGGATTCCTGAACCCATTTCAGGGGCCAGACTGCAGGGGAGGGAACAGGGGAAAACAAGATAAAAGATTCTTGGTCCACTTCCTTCTTAACCAGAAGGGTGTCTCTGTTATCCGTAATTTCCTTTCTATCTTGGGCTCCCTCTCAAGTTTCCATTTAAAATGCCAGGCAGATGCCTGATCTATAAATATGGTTGCGGGAACGAATCAATGAATGAATCAATCACTGAACACAGTGGGGGTGGGGTGGGGAAAGAGCTTTTAAACCACCGTAGTGGATGGCTAAATAATATTTTGATGTCTTTCCCAAACCTAGAAACCCATGAGTCTCAGGTTTTCCTTTAACCTGTTGTAAAATACAAGGAGACCGACTGAAATGCACGCTTTAAAATCTTGCTTTAAATGCATCACATATGTTATGCTTAATTTAAGAGATGTTAGTCTCTTCCAAAACATTTCAGAAGCCCACTCACACAGAAGACAGATGCTATTTTTTTTTCCTGGGGTGGCCTGGCTCGCTCTTTTCAAATATATTAGCACGGTGGCCAGAGTCAGGTAAACAAGAGCCTGGAGAAAGCAGGGACACGAGGTATGAGCTGTGTCTGGTTTTCTCTACGAATCAATGTGGAGGTCGGCTCGGAGAGGGACAGACGGGCAGCTCTGGGAGGTCAGGAGGCCAGGGTGGACCAGGACACGTTGGATCTGTGGGCGGAGGGTGGACCTCTGCCGTCCCTGAACCTGCCAAGTCCACAGGCTCGATCTCCCTGAATTGATCTGCAAGGTTTGAGACTCCCATTTCCTGCAATTTTACGCAGGGAAAAACCATGTTCCTGGGAGCTGAGTCACCGACACCAACAGCCGCTGAAATGAGACAGGCGCCCCCGGTCAAGAGCATTCATCCCTCCACCCTTCTGACCTTCCTTCTAGAAGTCGGGCTCTGCGTCGGACGCCGGGGGCGCGGCCGTGGAGCGAATAAGCTCCCAGGGGATCCGACAGAAGCTTGAAGGGACAGAGCAGGAGAAGCCCTTCCATTCAGAACCGGACTGTGTGGCAGCTTCGCTCTCAGATTTGGAGGCGTTGATTCATTCTAACAGCTGTTGTCGATCTCTCATAATTACACCCCTAAATCTGATCCGAGAGCTCACAGTCATTCACTCAGCCAGCTCTGGGTGCCGTTTTCCTGGGAATGCCACCATCTGCTGAGGGCCGGGAGCCAGTCCTGACATCTCCCAGCATCTTCCGGAATGTGACCTGGCCTCCCAAATCTGCAAATCCATCCGGCGTGGCACCCCGTGCAAGGGTTGCCCACAGGAGAGCAGGACTATGATAAACGCGGTACTTGGTCCACCCACAGACCCCAGTAGGAGAGGGACCAACATGTAATGTCAATGGAGTGCGTGCATACCCTCCTCTCCCTCCCATGGCTGCGGCCCTAGTTCATTCATTCATTCATTCCAATACACAATTACTGAGCACCTACTCAGCCGGTATAAAGAGCTCACCTGCCAACGCAGCAGATGTAAAAGACACGAGTTTAATTCCATCCCCTGGAGAAGGAAATGGCAACCCACTCCATTATTCTTGCCTAGAGAATCCCATGGACAGAAGAGCCTGGCAGTTTACAGTCCATAGGGTCGCAAAGAGTCATATGTGGCTGAAGCGACTTAGCACGCACACACACCATGTGTCAGGCTCTGTGGATACAGCAGTGAACAAAACATATAGAAAGTCCTGTTCCCATGGAGCTGAATGATGAAGGTGGGGACAGACCATAAGTGACATAGACAAGCAAGACACATGGACAATCAGGTAAGTGACTTTCTCTGCTGGCACCTCCTCCAATCTGTTATTCTGGCAGCAACCAGAGGGATTCTCTAGTACACAGGGGTCATCATGCCACTCCCCTGCTCAAAGCCCACATGGGTGGGTCTCCCTACTGCCCTCTGAAGGAAGATCAAACTCCCCTGGGGCCCACGGCAGGGTCTGGACCCTTCCCAGCTTCAGTCTCATGATGGACGGCTCCTCCTTTGTCTGTCCCTCACACTCACTCACATTCTTCAGCACATGAACCCTGGGTGGGTCACGAGACCCACTATGCTTTTCCTTTCGTTCAGGCTTCTACACTGCCATTTCCTGCCTGGCTAACCTCAGCACCAGCCACCTCCTCCAGGAAGCCCTCCCTGATGTCCCAGGGTGGGTTCAGGTACCGCCTCCCTGCTCTGCTATCCAACTCTCCTAGCTCCTCCCTAGCCCAGTGCTGATCCTACATGTGCCAACCGCCTCCAGACTGGGAGCTCCTGGCCAGGAGGGTCCTGAGTCCAGTTCACAGCTGTATCCCCAGAGTCTGGCACCGCACCAGACATGAGGTCAGTGTGCAAAAAATACCTCCAGGGAGAGCATGCCTGAGAGAAGGAAATAATAGTATCCAGGGCAGGTGTGGGTGTGAGAAGCTGACGTGCTCACCTGCTCCTGGGGACAATGCAAGTGACAGAAGCAGTGTGGCAATATTCACTTCCCGCTATTATTTTTGGAGATCCCATCAAGAGTCAAGGACTCAGTGACTCTGCACCTTCTGCCTTCTCCCCTGGATTACCATCATTCTACAGATGCGGAAAATGAGTCAGATCTCAAGCTAGTGAGGGGGAATGTTACGGCTGAAATCTTCTGACTATGAATCAAGTGTTTTCCCCACATATACCTCACCCCAAAAACATTCATTTATTTTTAACTTGGTCGTCCCGCATCTAAAAACGTGTGCTGCGGAAGGACTCTCACGCTCGTGCTTAGTCGCTCAATCGTATCCAACTCTGGGACCCCGGGAGCTGTAGCCCACCAGGCGTCTCTGTCCAGGGGATTTCCCAGGCGAGAAACTGGAGTGATTTGCCATTTCCTCCTCCAAGGGATCTTTCCAATCCAGAGATCGAACCTGCGTCTTCTGTGGCTCCTGCATTGTGGGCGGATTCTTTACCACTGAGCCATAGGAGAAGCACTCTCTGGAAGGAATCTAAAGAAAGACAAAATCACATACACAAAGATGCCCTCTGCAGTGTTATCCATCCCGCTGCAATATGCAGTAAGAACACATCCCAGATTTAGGGTAATAGACCTTATTTGAAAACACTCAGGACTCAAAGGAGAAGGCAACGGCACCCCACTCCAGTACTCTTGCCTGGAAAACCCCATGGGCGGAGGAGCCTGGTAGGCTGCAGTCCATGGGGTCACTAAGAGTCAGACAGGACTGAGCAACTTCACTTTTCACTTTCATGCATTGGAGAAGGAAATGGCAACCCACTCCAGTGTTCTTGCCTGGAGAATCCCAGGGATGGGGGAGCCTGGTGGGCTGCCGTCCATGGGGTCGCACAGAGTCGGACACGACTGAAGCGACTTAGCAGCAGCAGCAGTAGGACTCAAAAGTCATTTGAAATCTCTGAAGAGTTGCAAAGTCAGCGGGTAGACCAGATCACCGGTTTCCAGCCTGCCCACAATGGCACAAAAATCCTTTCATACTACATGGCCTGAGTGTATGATCAGAAAAGATGGTTGCCATGGCAGTCATGGCAAAAACTCAGAAATAATCCACATTCTCCCCAAAAGGTGAACGCCTCTCAGCCACATGTAAGGGGCTATTCTGCATCTCTTGAAAGTGAGAGCTGGAGGGGTGGGGTGGTGGAGTCTGCGTAGGAAAGTGGGAAGAGCTTATGAGAATGCCATTGAAGAGAGGGTGACAGATGGAACATTTTAAAAATATTTATTTATTTTGGCCACGCCAGGTCTTGGTTGCGGCATATGAACTCTTAGCTGCAGCATGCGGGACCTGGTTCCCTGACCAGGGATCGAATCCGGCCCCCTGCAATGGGAATGTAGAGTCTTAGCCACTGGACACCAGGAAGTCCTCAGATGGGGTATTTTTTTGTATACAAGGCTGTGATAATGGCAAAGATTGTTTGAACAAATAGTCAAGGTCTGGAAGAGAAAGGGACAGATGAAAAATAAAAATGTGTCAGGGACCTGCAGAGGAATTGCTATATTTATAAACTGCCTTTCATTTTGAGATTCCTTATTTCCATTCATGTTGTTTGTGCAGATTTCTTTTTAGGCTTCAATACCAGAAGTCCCCCTCAGAGCTGTGTTCTCCCCATCGATTCAAGATGGAGAGGCACCAAGGCTCCCTTCCTGCCCACTTTCAGAGCTTTCAAAAGCCAAGGATAAAGACAAATATTATTTATTAAGCACCATACTGTGTGCCAGGAACTATGCTAAGTGCTTTAGGAAGATGACCTCATGCATCTCCTTAACAACACAAAGAAGCAGGTCCTGGGACTTCCCTGGTGGTCCAGCAGTTAAGGCACTTCGCTTCTACCGCAAGGAGAGCAGGTTCCATCCCTGGCTGGGATGGAACTAAGATCCTGCCTGCAGAGTAGCCAAAAAAAAAAAAAAAAAAAAAAAGGCGGCCCTAACAGAAGCCCATGTTACCGGTGAGCAAACTGAAGCTGGTATACCAAAAGGATCTGCCGTGGGAGGTGGGAGTTACCCTGATCCAGGCTGCCTGCCTGGAGGGTTTCTTCCAAAATCCACTGGGCTTAACCAGAATAGGTGCTTTTTATGATGTTACAATGTAAAGGACACTTAACACCCGTAAGGGCAGCTATTATCATTCTCAAAAGTGCCCATGTTGGGACAGTGAATTATTCTGTCATCCTACTTTTTAAAGAATACCATGGTGGAAACCACATAATAACATAAAATTCATCATTTCAAAGTGTGCAAGCAGTGACATTTAGTAAATCCACGGCATTGTGCAACCACTGCCACTGGCTAGTTCCAAAACGCTTTCATCACTGCGAAGGAAACCCCATACCCAAAAGCTAAGCATCACCCCCCCTTCCTCGTCACCGCCCCCACTCCCGCCGCCCCCATTCTCTGGCAAGCACTACTCTGCTCTCTGTCTCCACAGAGTTGCCATTTCTGGATATTTCAAAGAAATGGAATCATCCAACATGTCTCTCACTCTAGTTTTGGCCTCAGTTCCTCCACCAACTCACAATGAGGGCTTGGACAAGTCTCCGCCGGATTCTGCGATTCTCATTTGGCTCCACGCCAGGACTTATCAGGTCTGCGTTATGCAACTTTTCTCTGTCCATGGTTCATCATGTCAGCCCCACCTCTACCCCCCAACACTGGAGCCCAGCTCTCTGGATTCTGAGCTGCCTGTTCCACCCCCTGGTCCCCCACGATTCCTTCTGAAGTGGTGCTGAATAAAGGACTGTTGGGGGACTCAATAAAATTCTTATTCCGTGTTGACAGAAGTAGAGAGCTAAGTGTCTTACTGGAATGTGTGTGATTTTTGTTAAGAACTGCCTGCATCAGTAAGGCCTTGGCTTCTGTGTCAATTTCAAGTTGTAATGAGTTAAGAGCTGGGGCATCTGAGACTCCAATCCACAGGAACAGGTTGAGGTAAGGGTTATCCCCCAACTGGCCCCAGACCACCAGATGTGGGTGGCACACATTCAGACCCACACAGAGGATCCTGTGGTTTATAGAAAGCGCTTGGGAAATGCTGATGTGTGTAAACTCACGTCCTTCCAGCAAGACTTCTCGGAGCCTTTGGTGTGAGCTAATTGGCGTCCTATACACCCCACAGCATAATCTAAGCAGCTTCACCCCAGTGCCCCTCCTCCAGGTGCAACTGCTGATTTGGAGAAAGAATGTTACAAGTGACCTTTACGCCTCTATGTAAACATCCGTCTTTTCAACTTTCATTGGCCTGTTCCTTCCTACTATTTGTGCTATTTTGGGACTGGCTATGCACTCACCCCAAACCATTAATCAAGCAGCTTTTTTTGCTTTGTTTGTTTTTCTCTGGGTCCAGGATGGGCAAACTACAGTCTGCAGGCCACATCCGGGCCCACTGCTTGTTCTTGTAAATAAAGTTTTATTAGAATACAGACACATCCACTCATTTACATGTAATCGATGGCTTCTTCCAAGGTATTAGGAGGGACCTGAGTGGTTGCCACAGAGGCCATACGGTCCACAAGGCCTTAAATATTTACTCTCTGGCCCTTTACAGAAAGAGTTTGTGATCAATGCTCTAGACTGTGGAGGACTCAGTCCTCTGAGAGACCGATTGCACTCCCCAAGGATATGATGTCCCCCTCTTTAAATTACCTAAAGCTCTCACACTTCTGGCAGACACCCAAGCCTTCATTAAATCTTTTCAGGCTCTCTACGTGACAATTACAGAAAAACTCAAAAATATGGATGAGCAAAATGTTTTTAATAATCCTAAATCCCACCACCCAGAGCCAACAGCCATTATTAGCAATCTGATGTCCATCAGTCTGGCCATTTCCAATAAAAGTGGGGACTTACTCTCAAAACTAAAATGGAATCAGGGCATGCCGTGCTATTTGGTCAGGAGCTTGCCTTGTTTCATTTAATTTCAAAATTACGTAATAAACATCTTTCACATCAAATAGCGGCGTAACCTCTACAGCCGTTTTTCATGCTTTGTAGTATTCCATTACATGGCTATCTCATCATTACATGGAAACCATCCCCCACTATTGTATCCCTAGGCTGTTTCCAATCGCTGGAAACCAACACTGCAATGAACACTCACATGCAATGACTTTCCCAAGATAAATGTTGCCCAGAAGTGGGCTGGCTGGTTCCAAGGGTGTACACCGTTGTTTTTTTTTTCCCGAGCTTTGGATATATGCAGAATGGACCTTTACACCAAAGGAAAAAACATTCCATGATGACTCACTTCAAAGCTTAGGAGGCCAGGGTTCTTAACCTCTGCCCTGGGGCAGACCCAATGAAGATGTCTAATGAGCAATAAACCAGGGCCCTGGGGACGCTGGCTGTGCCATCACTGGGATCTTTACTGGTTCTCATTTACGGCCGGACCATCACACACTTGACTGTAAAATTTGCGAGCGCAATTAGAACCGGTGGGTCACAGGGAGAGATGAGTCTAGGCCCGGCAGGAAAGCTCTGTGAGGCCTGAACGTACTTAGGAGAGGTGGGGAGAAGGAAGCCCCACCCCGGAAATGACGTTCACAGCGAAGGCAATTGAACCTCGGAGCTCAACTCTACACATGCACAGCGCAAGAATATGAGCATAAAGCGCGCTCTCTTTAGGGGGTCTAAGAGGTTCATATCGCCCTTCAGAAAAATAAATAAGTAATTCTCTCCGAGCACAGATAGATTCCTGGAGGACTTAGCCTATTTTGGCCCAAGAGCTGCCTTAAGTTCAGACCCAAACCCTGGGAAGGTCTGATCATCTCGCGCATCAGCCCCCACCGCCCCCCACCCCCTAGCTCCAAAATAAATGGTTCCCACTGTCCATTGCCTTGGGGAAGGTATTCTAGACCATCTGCACCCACCCACCCACACAGGCCAAAACTAAGCAACTTTATCTATATTATAGGCCCTGCCTACACTTCCAGATTCCCAAAAAGCTCCCATGACCTGAGTATCTTTTTCACTTATTTATTCTCCGTGGAGAACCCTTAACACACAGCAAAATTTCCATTTGCCCAAATCCCACCCTTGATTTCAGGGCAGATGGAGGGACACCTCTTCCAGGAAGCCGATGCTGATTTCCTAAGCCAAAGTGTCTTCCGACCTTCTTAGGCAATCTGCCTGATCATCAAGTCTTGCATTAGAGACAAAGCCTGAGGGTCTCCCCTGGCAAAATTTAAGGATCCCTCCCCAGCTGGCACAGGACATAGACCCTTCTGGCTCTGGGTTCCCCTTCCCAGAACCTACCTGATGCCTGGCAGACGCAAGGCAGAATAGGCGAGCATGGGGCTCCCCAGAGGTGGAAGGCAGTCCATGAGGGACACATGGTGATCTTTGGTAACACTTAGGGTGCTCTGAAGGGCTTTCCAGGAGGCTTGGTGGTAATCTGCCTGCCGATGCCCATGCACAGGAGCCTGGCGGGCTATAGTCCATGGGGTGGCAAAGAGCTGGACATGCCTGAGCGCGCGAGCAAGCATGCACGTGCTTACACACACACACACACACACACACACGATGCCTTGATATCCAGGTATAGCACGAAGCTTTTGTGAGTGACATCCTGTGAAAACTGTTTCCTTTCTGATTCTCAAGGGTGCCTTCCCATGAAGTCCTGAGGCTGTCTCTGCTTGGTGCCACCATGACTTTAACACCTACTCTACCTGCTATCCTGTTAGTATACTGACAGACTGTATACGTCCCAGTTTAAGAAAGACAAAACAGCCCCAAGCTTAGACCATCAGCTGCAGCAGTGGACTTTGAAATATAATTTTATTTTCACTATATTTAATTTTACTGTTGTTTTCAATTTAAAACAATTGTTTTATTTTAAACTATTTATTTTTATCAATTTAAGACAGGACACTGGTTTGCTATTTATAATACAGATTTTCATAACATTTCTTTTAAAATGTTAACTTTCAGAAAAGTAAAAAGTTTGAACACAAAATGACGGTACAGGGGTTATGTGGAAATGGCAAAAGGCCCCTGAGGCTAGAATTCACTGGGAAAGTGGAAAGAACATGGCATTGGATTCAAAAACAGGCAAATGCAGCTTCTGGTGCTTCCTCTCCATCTTCCTGCCTGGAACAAAGATGTGATGCCTGGAGCCAAGGCAACCATTTTGGGACCATGGGTGCATAAGCGATACTTTAAGTGACATGAAAAAGACCTTGATGACATAGCTGAGCCACTGCACTAACTGAACTATTCTCCTCTGGATTTTTGTTGTTGTTACTGTTATGTGAAAAGTAATGATGTAGTGTTTAAGCCATTGTTCATTAAAGTCTCTGTTACACGAAGGCAAAAGCGTTCCTAACGGACACAGAGAATTTGGTACAAATCGGCTAAGTAGACAAATGTCTTCTAAGTAAACGTAGTGAATGCAGTCGTGCTTTTGACAAGCCACTTCACCCCTGAAAGCTCGGTTTCTTCACTGGTGAATTAAGTTCAGTGATACTTACCTCAAAGGATTCTGAGGATTAAAGGAGACGGTGCATGTAAAATACCATCAGTATACTTGGCACATACACAGTAGGTTTCTGCAAATGCATGGTAAATAATGAGCAAATAAACAAACGGAACATGAAGCCTGTTGGAGGGACTGGTAGGTTGGTGGATTTTTTTTTTTTTTTTTTAACCTAGACTTAAAGGGATAGCTCTCTGATGAAGGAATTTGAGAGAGACAGTGATTCAGGGAACTCCACCCGGACTCTCAAACTGTACCCCAGTTGCCCAGCTGGGGAGAGGGGAAGGAAGAGTGACTGACTAAGTGGATACTGTTTGCAATGCTGGCCTAAGATCCAATACGAGCCTGTCATTTACACAAGCCTTGATTAAAATCAGAGGGCAGGGCCAAGGAACATAGATCCCAAAGAGAAGCCAGGCACAGGAAAATCCTGAAAGAATCAAGACTGAACCCAGGGATGTAAACAGCCCCAGGTCCATCCCCGGCTGTTGCACCCACCCCGTCCCACCCATCCCCAGCCATAACCATCAGGGCACTGCCCATGGCCATGAACCTGCGGTGCCAGCTGACACGCCCTCTCCTGACTTTCCCAGGATGATAACCGCACCTCCCATGCCCTTCAGGCAGCCGACTCCTCCTCCTCCTCCTCTGGGACCAACTTCCCAGCACCCCTGTGGACCTGTCAGGGCCCGGCTCTGCCAGCCTTGGGGCACGACAGTCAGGCCCTGCTCCTGGCACAGAAACTGAGGCCTCCGTGGAGCTGAAGAAATACCCCTGGCCCAGCCGCCAGTGAGAGAACCCCATGAACCGTCCTGAGTTTCTTCAGTTGCTTTGTCCTCAGACCTATGAAGTTGGGCCCTGGGCAAGCTCTGTGTTAATAATTATCATCGTCAGATCACTAACACGAATGGAGCACTGACTTTGCGCCAGACAACACACTAAATGAATTTCCCCACTTAATCCATCTTCTGAGCTGGGCTGAGTGATTAGGCCCACTTGATGGATGAGGACAGTGGAGGCCTCAAGGAAAGTTTAGCAGTTTGCCTAAGAGATGCAGTCGGGATTCGAACTCTGACAGCCTCACTCCCAATCCCACCAAGTTCATCCTCACAGCAGCCAACAGCTGTTGGCTTAAATGATGCCATTCTCTGCCCCCACCCTGGACCCCTCCCACCCCTGGCAGTGCTGGGTGCTGTTAATCTCTCCAGTGACCTTCTGGAGCTGATGCTATTTTTCTCCCCATTCTACAGATAGGTAAACTGAGGTTTCAAAAAGCAAAGTGAGGGGCTTCCCTGGTGGTCCAGTGGCTAAGACTCTGTGCACCCACTGCAGGGGGCCAGGGTTCGATCCCTGGTCAGAAAGCTAGATCCCACATGCTGCAACCAAGAGTTCACATGCTGCAACCAAAGATCCCACGTGCCTCAACTAAGACCTGATGCGGCCAAATAAATATTAAAAACAAACAAACAAACAAGAACAAAAAGCAAAGTGATTGGCTGAGTTTCAAATCCTACAAGGTAGGTCCTGCACTGCACTTTCCCACATAAGTACTAAACTTTAAATGTCAACTGATTTAAATTAAATGCAATTTTTAATTCAGTGCCTCAGTCACACCAGTCCCATTTTAAGGACTCAACCAGCACAGGAGGCTGGGTACCTTACTGAACAGAACAGGAAATTCTATCGGACTGGGTTGTACATACCCGAATACAGATGTGTAAACTGAGGGTCAGAGAGAGGGAGTCACAGGGGCAGGAAGGGACAAGCTGGCATTCAGTCCCTGGATGGTCTAACTTCACCTTCAGCCCCCTCAGCATGCTGAAGGAATGGGCTACCAGGCTGACTGCCCTGACCCCAGGCCCAACCTTGTTTAACTGAACCACAAATTTATTCACCCACGGTAAGGAGTCATGACCTTTAGCATGGCTGAGAATAGTTTATTTTGACCTCTTTCTCTCTCTGCCTTAAACGCAGGGTGAGAGGCGAGGGAGGCAGAGGAGAGGCCTCGGTTAATGAAAGGTTCTGGTTAACAGAGGACGCAGCCGCTCATTACAGAGCACTTGTGGTTTAAAGTGAAGGGTGCCACGTGTTCGAGGGGTCAGCCAGGGGCCTTGTGACTCCCACATCCATCGTCTTTATCAGGCGGTACTAAGAAAGCCGCTGTCTACAGGGCCAGAATGATACCATCGACACAGGAGGCCAACACGGTTCACTTTCCAAGGTAACCTTTGCCACCTACAAGTATATAGATGCCTCTCTGCGTGATACACGAGTTATCACGAGCACATTCAATCTTTTACCCTTTCAGGTAGAGGCAGTTACAAAGAGTTTCGGGGTCGGGGGAAGGGGGAGCAAAAATACAATTAAAGATAAGCTTTAAATTCATTCCCTGGGGTGGTGGGCAGGGAAAGGGGTGAACTGAGGGCCAGAGAGGGAGATTTCTCACTTTGGTAACTTTGCATTTTGAGCCTTGTGAATGTATATTAACCTGGCCAAATGAATATGTAACAGTTAAATTTTAAAACATTTAGGTATGATATGGACCATGAAGATTCTCGTTTTATATAGATGCACATGGATGGGCATACAAGTATGAACATGTGGATACTGAGAGACAGTGTTAGAAGAATATATAAGAAATACCACGTGGTCTGGGGAGATCCCACATGCCACGGAGCAACTAAGCCCATGCACCACAACTACCGAACCTGGGCTCTAGAGCCCTCTGGCCGTGACTACTGAAGCCCGTGTGCCCACAGAAGCCTGTGCTCCACGACAAGACAAGCCACCGCAATGAGAAGACTGCACACTGCAACCGAAAGTAGCCCCACAACTCGAGGAAGCCCGCATGCAGCGGCAAAGCCCCAGTGCAGCCGATAAATAAACAAACAAACGAAGAAATGTTCAGAGGGGCTGACTCTAAGTGGAGGGAAACTAGACCACAGGAGATTTTATTCCCTTTTTTTTTTTTTTTTTGCTTACCTATAATATCTAAATTTTATATCCTACTAATAACAACCATTTATTGAAAGTGTAGCCAGTTTCCAGGAGAAACAATTCACAGGCAAAGACTCATTTTGTAGTACTTTACTCCCATTTTATAGAAACTGAGGCTCAGAGACACCAAAGACCACAAAGACCACCACCTGGGTTCCTTTGCTGCATTGACTTCTGATCAAATGAATGTGCTTGTGACAAGAAAAAAAGAAGCGTTTTAAAAATGCTAGATATGTGGGAATTCCTGGTGGTCCAGAGGTTGCAGGGGGCATGGGTTCTATCCCCGGTCGGGGAACTAAGGTCCTGCATGCCCTGTGGTGTGGCCAAACATAAATAAATAAAAAGAATGAGGACAAGAAAAAAAAAATGGAATTGCAATTATTGTGTTTTTAATGCTAAATGTGTGAAAGCATGAAGTGAAACAGAATAAATTTCTGAATATAAGATGCATGTCAGAGACCCCAGACCTTTCTCCAGAAGGGTGTAGCTGATTCCTAGAGTGCCCTGCTCTACACCCTCAGCTCTGAGATGCAGAAGGCTGCCTACTGTAGATGCCCGTGATTCTCTGGCTTGTTTTATGGCCACTGGAGCACAGGCTAGAAGTGCCCCACGGGCAGCCTCCCACCTTAGACGGATGGCAACTGGTGTATCAATGCCCCAGCTCCCTGCTTCTCTGGGGTAATCCCCGAGGTGCTGTCAGGGTGATACAGCCTATGTTAGCTCCTTAACTTCCCTGTCTCACCTCCACACTCGCCTGATGGTGCTTCCTGAGGGCACTGTCTCCCCTATCTGGTCACTCCCTTCCGCAGTAGGCCTGTTTCCAGACAGACTCCAGGCTCTCTACGCACCTGGACTCCAGGCAGACCTACTGCCTCTCACATGCAAGTCTAAAGTGAACAACAAGGTCAGACCCAGGATGGACCAGGAGTGCAGCTATAAGGAGAGGCAGCGTCCACAGAGCGGGTGTGCGTGTGTGTGCGCGTGTGTTGGGAGAGGGTCTACCCTATGCTCCCAAATCCTTTCATCTCTAAAAGATATGGAGAAGGACCCATTCAAACCTTCTTGCTTTCGGTCACCAGCAACAAAGCTCTGAAAAGTCCCTCTGAGGGCAGTGAGGGCCCTCCCCTGAGCCATCCCACTCAGCCACCAGCTCTGAGAAGAATCACCTTGGCAGACAGGGGTCTGTTCCCTGAAGAATCATTTCAGACCCCTCCCCTGAAGGCAGGCTACCCCCCATCTGGTGACAGAAAACACTACGATTTCCTAAATTCAGATTAAAAACTACCTGCTCTCAGTTCTTCCAGACCCTAATTTTGCCCAATGTAATCAGCAGTTATTAAGAGCTCAGAGGATGATGTGCTTGGGAGACAATATGCAGGACTGGCAACCAGAAGTCCCGGTCCTCTGTGCCCTGTCTGTGTCCCTCTGTAAGACCATGCAGAAAGAGGGCCTCCAGAGTCAACCAGCTGGTGTCCAATCCCATCTTGACCTCACCAGCTGTGTGACCTCGGGCAAGTCACTCCACCTCTCTGAGCCTTGGCTTTC
This sequence comes from Bubalus kerabau, assembly GCF_029407905.1. Lineage (NCBI taxonomy): Eukaryota > Metazoa > Chordata > Mammalia > Artiodactyla > Bovidae > Bubalus > Bubalus kerabau. The sequence goes on along the minus strand of NC_073639.1, from coordinate 69,276,254 downwards.
TCAAGTATAAAATGGAATCATGAGTAGGTATTTCACGTGCTTTTGTGAGGATTAAAAGAGATTACACGTGCAAAATGGTTAGGGCACCGCCTGTGGCTGCCATATGCATCAGTTACAGTCCTTATCAACAAAATTATTATTAATCACCAACTTAATGGACATGAGTTTGAGTAAGCTCCGGGAGTTGGTGATGGACAGGGAAGCCTGGCGTGCTGCAGTCCATGGGATGGACACGACTGAGTGACTGAACTAAGAGAATGAGGGATGGGGAGGAGCCTGTGCAGTTAGACCAAGGGCAGGATAGATGTGGGGAGCTGGGGGAGGCACGGGCTTTGTCCAGCATCTCAAACCACACAAGGAACCAAAGAGGCTTAGGAAATGTATACAGCAGGCGCTCGGTATGCAGGAAATCTGCTTATCATAAAATTCCTCCTCAGAAGGTGAACCCAAGGAAATGACCTCTCTGGGCTTGGAGATCCTTTTATGTCCAAAGTGGCAACTATTTTGCAAACGGCCCCAGGTTTCCGGCAGAAACAAAGACAAGTAGCCAACTTCTTCCTAGTCACAGCCTCTGGGCTCACTCTGGTTCACTGGAGCCCCCATCCTTGTCTGTCTGCTGGAGCTGGCAGATCCCCGACAGAGCTCACCACGCTGAGCATGCCAGCCACCGGGGGGAAGAGCCTGCCCACTGCAGTAGACACTGTCAGAACCCCCACCCAAATCCTCCTGGCACGGGTGGACAGATTTCTACTGGTGCTGGGACAGTTTAAAGGCGTGTTAAGGAGTCTCCTCAAGGTTCCCGGCACATTTTACAACCCCAGCTGTCCCCAGAAGTATACTGATGGCCAGCAAACCCTAACAGTGTCCCATCACCCAAGAACATCACTTGTCCTGGCACACTCGCCTCAGGCTGTGCCCCTGAGGGAGCCCAGCCTAAGACACCCCTTTTTCCTAGAATCCCTGACTCACAAGAGATGGACTTGTTCGGAATACCCATTCTCCCCAAGGGCATCGTGACAGGATGGTGAGACATACCCCGTTGTGAAACGGTCTGCTACCCTCTGACGACCGAGATGGTGGGAGGTGCCAACGTATGCGCTGGCTGAATTTGGAGTTGCCCCTTTACCAATTTATTCAAAAGATTTATTGCGCTACTATGTGCCAGACCCTGTGTTTGGGGATGGGGAGATACCGACGAACTCGAAACTCAAGGTCCCTGTTTATATTCAGCTTAGAGCTGGGAGTGGGAAAGATGGGGAGTGGATTAAGCCAATACGCCAGGACAAAGATAGCAGCATGTGACAAGGGAGGTAAAGGGAGTGAGGTCTGCTGTGTGAATCACGGTTGAATCCCATGAATTTGGGTGATCAAGGAAGGCTTCCTGTAAGAGGTGACATTTCAGCTGCATGACTAAAGGGATCAGAGGGAGCCAGCCAAGGAAGGAGCATGAGGTCTAGGGTTAGAGAAGACCTCCTAAGGTCATTGACGGAACAGAGATCTCTGATAACCTGGCTGGGGTGGAGTGGCAAAAAGTGGCAAGAGCTGAATCTGGACAGGAGGCACATCTGAGGATACCTATGGGAGTGCAAGTGGGGCTCTCCCAGAACCATCTCCTGCCTCGCTCCCTGCCCCGTCCCCTGCATTCTGATCTGCTTTCCTGAGTGGGAGAGGGTGGAGTTACCGCCTGCCTGCCAGGAGCCTCACTGGGTCCCGCACTCCCGGGGGAGGGTGTCTCACGTGTCAACATCCTCCATCCTGTGTGCCCAGGTGAGAACTGCTGGCTTCAAGGCAGGGAGAGGGAGAAGCCGAGAGGGCCGCTCGGAGATCGGCACCTGGCAGGCGGGCTTCGAGTCAGAAGAGAGGTTCGGGTTGCAGCCTCACAGCACTCAGATTCCAACCCGCATCCTGCCTCTGTGCGCTGGGGCACCCTTCTTATCTTCCTTAGCCTCAGCTTCCTCACCTGTTGAATGGGTTTAGAACCCCTTCCAGTTCCAAAAGTAGCTGAAAGGCTTGCTAAGGATGTAAAAGTGCTTGGCGGTGCTAATTTATTGAAGCCATTTATACTAGTCTATGTGCCAGGCACTGCACCAGGAGCCAAGATGCAGCTGTGAACAAGACAGGGCCAGCTTGGGTGGGGCCGGGGCGGGGAAGACAGGGGAGCTATACAGTGTTCACACAAGTTGGTAATTACAAAGACAAGATTTTACAAGCACACCACTGATGTGTCCCCTCCATCTGAGACCCTGACCTCTACTGAAAGCCAAGAGCCTACAGCCACGACATGAACACTGCAATTTAAGACTCTCGTCTCCTGGCAGAGACCCAGGCACGGGCATCCTTCAAGACTCCAGCTCTTTAGGGGCCAGTCTCAGTTGCTGCAGGGTCCAAGCCCTGGGCCCTACCCCTGTCCCCGCCGGCAAGATCCCTAAGCCCCAGAGACAACTTCTCAGGAGGATGGTTCCGGGCGTGGTCAGTTATGCCAGGCGTGGTCAGTTAAGCCAAGGGCGGTGTCCGCCGGTGCAGCCGTGAATCACGTCCTGCCCGCCATGGAGAGGAGGGGGAGGGGTCCCCAGACCCACGCCTGCAAACGTCCGGGCGGTGTGCCCCCGCCGAGGAAGGAGGGGACTGTGAGGCAAACCCAGGGCCTGACCTCCCCGCACGAGTGGAAACAACCCCGACCACGGAGCAGGCATTCTCTGCATGCTTGCTGTGCGGGTCCCCAGCCCTAAGATACACTCTGGATACAGATGATCCCCTCGCTTCCTCACAAATACCCGGTGACTACAGGTGTCAGCGTTTCTCCCACTTAAAGGAGGAAACAGAAGCTTAAGGAAATTAAAAGCCTAGGGCAAGGCCACTTATCTTGTCAAACTTCAGACCCAAAAGGCTGAACCCCTCTGCTGCGTTGGCAGGAATCAAGAGAGGAGACGACCTTACAAATATGGAAGGGAGGATCCCCAAAGCTGGCCCGAGTGACAGGCGCTGCCTGGGCCAGGCCCCCATCAGGACGGAGGGGTTGAGTCGTCAAGGGGAGGCCTATGGTCGGGGCTTGTGACTTTGGCTGTGTGTCCTAGGCCTCAGTTTTCCCAGCTTGGAAAAAGGGCCAGGCACACCCATCAAACCCTGGGTCCTTCCCACAGTGGGCTCTGGCAGGAGTCCAAGGCCAGCATTCTTGAGGCTGCCCACCTGCAAGGCCAGGTGACCACGGGGCCACCGTGACTCTACCCCTCAAGGACGGGCAAGACCAAGGCATGAGCCAGTGCCTGCTGGGCCAGCCTGTTGACACGCAGGGGCGACCAGTTCACACTGGGGCCTGGCGCCCAGGGCAGCTGCTGTTGTGTGCTCACACCTGGCGCACACGCGCGCACAGTGGGGCAGGGCTGTCATCAAGAGCTCTGACCCTGGAACCATCCTGCCTTGGTTTATAGCCTAATTTAGCCGCTTCTAGTCTGTGTGGATCCGGGAAAATTACACCACCTCCCCAAGCCTCAGTTTCCTCCTCTGTAATATGGGGATGTTGAGAGCCTCTCCCAGGGGCTGGCTGTAAGAAGTAAATGAATAAAACAAATTATGTGTTCAAGAAAGAGCAGCTCCTACTTTCAGCGTGGTGACAAGGACATCTGTGGATCTCCATGGTAACCACCATGGTCATATGGGTTCACATACATAGAGGATGTCAATGGAGGAACTCAATGGCGTGTCATACATCTGTGGGGCTCATTTTCATCTTTGCTTCATGCTTTGGGGGGCTAAAATAAAAACGGATCCCGTTCCCTCACCACAGGCTTCCCTGGTGGCTCAGATGGTAAAGAATCTGTCTGCAATGCAGGAGACCAGGGTTCAATCCTTGAGTCGGGACAAATCCCTGAAAAAGGGAATGGCCGCCCACTCCAGTATTTTTACCTGGAGGATCCCATGGACAGAGGAACCTGGCGGGCTACAGTCCATGGGGTTGCAAAGAGTTGGACACAGCTGAGCAACTAACACATACACCCTCACCATAAAACTTATTCACCACCGCCCCTACTCAACTACTTAAGACACAAAAGAAGCCGAGGCCCCATTTTTATAACTCAAGAATGAACATCAGGGACTTCCCTGATGGCCCAGGGGTTAAGAATCTGCCTGCCCATGCAGGGGATGTGGGTTCGATCCCTGGTCCGGGAAGACCCCACATGCCTCAGGGCAACAAAGCCCGCGTGCCCCAACTACTGAGCCCGCGCTCTGGAGCCTGCGCTCTGCAGCAGGAGGAGCCACTGCAGCGCCAAGCTTGAGCACTGCAACTCGACAGTAGCCTCCACTCTGCACAATTAGAGAACACCTGCGTGCACCAACAAAGACCCAGTGTAGCCAAAAATAAACAGACTTAAAAAAAAAAAAGAATGGACATCTTGGGGGCATGGAACTAACAATCTCCCGACTCCTCCAGAGATAGCAACACCCCTGTCCTCAGGAGGCTCACAGTCACGGGTCAGGGGAGCCAGGCAGAACTCAGAGAGAAATCCAAGATAGGTCTCCATACAAACTGTGATGGAAGTCAAGGCAACACATCAACAAAGTATAACCGAGGGAGAGGAAGCAGCATAGCGTGTGCGAAGGCCCCGAGGCGGGAGACCCTTCCAGGGAGCTCAAAGTGCAGGCACCCCGGGGCCGGAGAGAACCCAGGTACTGTAGGCGAGACACGGTCCAAGAAATGAGCAACAACCTGAATGTGTAAACAATCTCAACTGGGGCCTGGTTAACCAGACCCCGGTATTTGGCAATTTTACGTACTTGTCCCAGATGAAGTTTATCAACATGGGAGATGGGAGAAACTAGTTAATGGCACGATTTAAGGGGGGGGAAAAAAGCTTTGAAGCTGTATTCAGCCCTGCAATCAACATGTGTGCCTGTTAAGTCACTCACTTCAGTTGAGTCTGACTTTCTGTGACCCCATGGACGATAGCCTGTCAGGCTCCTCTGTCCATGGGATTCTCCAGGCAAGAATACTGGAGTGGGTTAGCATTTCCTTCTCCAGGAGATCTTCTGGACCCAGGGATAGAACCCACGTTTCCTGAAGCTCCTGCACTGCAGGCAGATTAATTGACCACTGGGCCACTGGGGAAGTCCCGTAATCAACATAATCTACAGGAAAAACAAAAGCACCCTTAAAAATACACAAATCCCCCTGCCAAAAGTTCACGGTGATTGTCTAACAGCAGTGGGCTTCTGGATGAAATTTCTTCTTCCTGATGTTTGGCGTGTGTGATATTACATTAATTTTTTTTTTTTTCAATTTAACAAAGAGGGAGAAAAGCTCCCTGCTGTCTACCCAGATCCCCCAACTCCGGCAAGGTTTCTGAAGCTGTGTTTTCAAGAGGATAGCCTTCTTTTTTGTTCAAATCTCAAATAAACAAGAGCCTGCTTGGCAGAAGTCCCTGGTGGGGTGGACGCTTGCCCTGCACACCCTCCGAGCCCCAACTCGGCAGCTAAGACAACAACCAGTGTCTTCTGGGGGGGAGACCCCTGGGGAGGGGGCCTGTAAGCTCTGGTTAAACCCACAACTCCTCCCAAATAGTTTCTTCCCCACCCAGGGACCCTCCCTTTCCTGAGGCTCAAGGTCATCCTTCCTCCCACATCTTCCCTCGGGCCAGCGCGTCCCCCCAGAGCCCTGACCAGCCCTGAATTCCTGGGGCCTGGAGGCCCAGAACCTTCCATCTTGGAGACCGTGCAGCCCAAGCTCCCGGGTTACACTGGCGAGGAGACCCCGAGGCGGGGAAGAAAGTTGCCCAAAGACATCCAGGAAGCCGGGGCGTCACCCGGACATTCACTCAACAAATATACATCAATCAAGCACTGACTGTGGGCACCAGGGGTGCAGCCTCAGAGCAAACTGAGTCAATCTCAGTAAACGAAAGGCAACGATGAGGTTGGTTCAGAGCCGACCAGGGTTATGTGATAAGAGTCGGGGTTGCGGGGAGCAACTCAACCCTGGGGGGATGGGGAGGACTCTCCAAGGAGGTGACATCCGAGCTGAGACCCATGGGAAGGGGAGGAGCCTGCCGTGCAAACAGCCTGGGAAAGAGCCTTTCAAAGGGAAGACGGAGGCAGGCAGGTGTGAAGGGGGAGGACAGGGTTGTCTGGAGGGGCAGGCGGCCAGCCCCTGTCAGGTGGAGCCTCTGCAGGAAGGCAGGGGGACCCACCCCTATGCGGGCTTAACCAGGGCTCTGAGCCGCCTGGAAGCTCACTCCAGGTGCCCAGAGGAGGATAAATCGCCGAGGACAAGGTCAGAGGCCCCTGCCGCCTCCCAGGTGGAAGAGGGGGCGGCACGGGCCGGTTCAGTGATGGTGGAGTCGGAGAGAGGAGGCAGTGTGGCTTTAAACACAGATGACAGGATTGGCTGAAGGACTGAACGTGAGGCTGAGAGAAAGCGCGAACTGCCCTCCAGGCAGAAAAAGTGCAATTTCAGAACTCCCACCATGAATGCAGATTGGTGCAGCCCACTGTGGAGAACAGTATGCAGGTTCCTCAAAAAACTAGATTTGCCATTTGATCCGGCAATCCCACCCCTAGGCATATATCCTGACAAAACCTTAACTGGAAAAGCTATATGCACCCCAGCGTTCACAGCAACTCTATTCACAATAGCCAAAACATGGAAGCAACCTAAATGCCCGTGGCCGATGAATGGATAAACAAGATGTGGTCCATATATACACTGGAATACTACTTGGCCATAAAAAGAATGAAATAATACCAGTTGTGGCAACATGGATGGACCCAGAGATTATCAGAGTAAGCAGAGCACAGTCAGAAAGAGAAAGACAAATGCCGTATGATGGCACATATATGTGGACTCTAAAGCAGGACACAAATAAACAGATCTGTGAAACAGGAACAGACTCACAGACATAGAGAAGAGACTCGGGGCTGCCACAGGGGTGGAGAGGGGAGGATTGGGAGTTTGGGACTAGCAGAGGCAAACTAGTATATTAAGGATGGATAAAAAACAAGTTCCTACTGCAGGGCACAGGGAACTGTATTCAATATCCTGTGATAAATCATAATAGAAAAGAATATGAAATATTCTTGCATGCATGTTCATGTACACACATATACACACACATGTGAAACGGGGTCACTTTGTTGTTCAGCAGAAATAAGGAGCCCAACTTTGCAGGACTCCAGAGGATTAGCTGTCGGGGGAGGCACCTGCCGGGGCTGGAGGCTCAGGAGATTCATTCTCAGGACCAAGAGCATGATGCTGAGGGAAGGGCTTCAAAAAATATCCAGGTCCTGAGTCTTGGAAGCAGGATGCCTGTTCCCATACATGGAAAAAGGGTCTCTGTAGATGTACCTTAGTTCAAGGTCTTGAGAGGGGAACATTAGCCTGGATGACCTGGGTGGGCCCTAAATGCAATCACCTGTGTCCTCATAAGAGTGAGGCAGTCCAGGGGTTAAGACTTCACCCTCCACTGCAGGAGACAAGGTTCAAACCCTGGTCAGGCAACTAAGACCCACATGCCATGGAGCAGCTAAACCCACATGCTGCAACGGCACAGCCAAATAAATATTTTTTTAAAGAACCATGAAATAAATTTTTTTTTTAATTTTTAAAGAGAGGCAGAGGGAGATTTGCCTGGAGAAGAGAAAAGGCCACGTGACAATCTCAGCAGAGAGGACCCGTCTCCAGCAAGAGGTCGAGCATCACCCAGGTTTGCAATGAGTGGGTGACGATGGATGGATGGATGAAATAAAACACCCCAGAGAGAAGCTAGAGGGGTCATCCCTTGGGGTGGCCCAAAGTCCCTCCACGGAGTCCTAAACCAGAGTCTGACATCCTCGGGGTGGGCGTCCCTCCGACACCACCAGGCTGGCCTTGACATTCTGTGGGCCTCTAAACTCTAAAGAGAGGATGTGATTCATTCTACAGGCCTTTCACCAGGAGAGGAAGGAAACCAGCCCTCAGATCCCAAACCAAATTTAACTCCTCTCCGCCACACACCACCCCCCGCGCACACACATAAAACACGTGTACACACACACACACGCACATGCATGCACGCAGCATCTCTCAGCCTTGCTGGGTCAGGAGTCCACCCCAGGAGCCACGCTGGGGGCGGGAGTCAGCACAGTCTAGCTCAGCTTTCTCCCCAAGGTGTACCCCACAGCTCCCTCAAAACACAGTTGGAGACAAATCCTCATCAGAGTGTGTGGGGGGTGGGGGTGGGGGGAGGCATTCCAGGGACTGCCCTGGTGGTCCAGTGGTTAGGACTCCAGGGCTTCCACTGCAGGGGGCACAGGTTCCATCCCAGGTCAGAGAACTAAGATCCTGCCAATGTGGCCAAAAAATAATAATTTTAAAAAATAAAAGCAAGAAGCGGGGAGGGCATTCCAGAGTAACCCCTCCCGCTCCCTCTCCCTTACCATCCCTCTCTCTCTCTCTTTCTTTCTCAGCATCGAGACAAAGAGAGAACTAAAGAAACAAGAGACCCACAGAGCAGGAAATAATGACCTTGCGCCACACTGGGAATCTCAGATCCAGCAAATAAGCCTGTCTCTTAGGAGGATATTAGGTCCTCTGCACCTGGGAGACAGCACTTAATTTATGTTTTCAATCCCCGGTGGGGGGGTGGGGGGGGGGTTGAATGAGTATGTTCACACTTTGGAATGTTTCATTTGAATAGATAAACATTATTTTTTTACTTCTCAAGAAGAGAGGTCTTTTTCCATGTGAAAAGATGCCCCAAATGTCACAGAAACATCAGCCCAAAGGTTCTGAAACAGTCTTAACTAGCTGGCCGTTTCCTTTGGGCTTCGGCCCAAGATTTTATCGCAGCCCTCCCAAACGCTCTTTGGTGAGCAGGGCAGTACGTACTGCCCTTGGCCTGCTTTTTCCTCCTCTGGAGCTCTGCTCCAGGATCTGAGGATCTGAGCAGCTCACAGATATAAGGGAATTAACTCCACACTAAGTTGCTGAGGCTACCTTATCCCCACTGTGTAGTTAAAGCTTCCCCGGGCTGGGCAAGGGACGCGGCACAGGCAGAAATGAGTATAAAAACAGGGCATGATCCCGGCCCCAGAATCCCAGCTGTCTTTGAAAGTGGACCTTCAAGGTCCAAGGACCTTTACCTCCAAGGGCACTGAGCATTCGCAGGCCAGAAGACATTGGTGATTGTCCTGAGTGCTCTTCATCCTAGCTGTGTGATCCTGGGAAAACTGCTCGACCTCTCTGGCCTTCATGTCCTCAAGATAGAGCAGCACGGCCCGCCCTCCCTTCCCGGGCTCTGAGGAGTAACGCACCTGTCAGGAGTAAACGTGCTTGGGGTGACCCTTAAAGCACACGCGCTAGGGACGCCCCCGGTGGTCCAGAGATTAGTACTCCGCCTTCCAATGCAGAGGGTGCAGGTTCGACCCCTGGTGGGGGTACTAAGATCCCACACGCCTCAGGGCCAAAACCACAAAACATACAGCAGAAGCAATGCTGTGACAAATCCCAGGAAGGACTTTACAAATGGTCCACATCAAGAAACCTTAAAAAAAAAGTACACACACTGTTGTCACTACCATGTCACTTCCCAGGCTACAGTTAGAACGACCTTTTTTTTTTTTCCTTACAGGGGACTATGTTCAGTGGGCTTCCCAGGTGGTGCAGTGGTAAAGAATCCGCCTGCCAACGCAGGAGACGAAAGAGATGTGGGTTCAATCCCTGTATTGGGGAGATCCCCTAGAGTAAGAAACCGCAACCCATTCCAGTATTCTTGCCTGGAAAATTCCATGGACAGAGGAGCCTGGTGGGCTACAGTCCATGGAGTCGCCAAGAGTCACACAACTGAACACATATTCAACATCCTGTGATAAACTGTAAATGGAAAAGAATATTTTAAAAAATGTATGTGTATATATAACTGAGTCCCTTTGCCATACAACAGAAATTAACACAATACTGTATATCAGCTAGAATGACCTTTTCCCAAAAAGGGAATCTAGCCATGTTACGTGCCATGTAAACTCCTCGGAGGCGCTTGGGATGAACTTCATCCCCTTCTGGGGGCTCTGTGTTGCAGCCCCCATCTCTCCGCCCTCAGCTTTCACTGATGCCCTTGCCTACCCCACCCCAGTCACACCGGCTCCAGCTGCCCTCCGACCGCAAAGCCTTCGCATATGCTGTTCCCTCTGCCTGGAAGGACCCCACTACCCACCTCCCCTCCACCCCCACCCCACCCTGACCACGCACAGCTTTAATGGCCCTTCCTCAGCACAGTGGGTTGAACAGTGTCCCCCCACAAATTCAAGTCCACCTGGAATCTCAGGATGTGACCTTATTTGGTCTTGGTAGACATCATAATGCCGTGACGAAGTCATCCTGGATTACGGTGGGCCCTGATCTGATGACTGCCATGCTCATCAGAAAAGAAAACGCAGATACACAGACATAAGCCAAGAGACACTAAAGGGGGAACTCCCTGGCGGTCCAGTGGTTGAGACTCTGTGCTTTCACTGCTGAGGGCTGGAAGTTTAATCCCTGGTCCGGGAGCTAACATCCCAGAAGCCATGCCGTGCTGCCAAAAATAAAAAAAAATTAAAGAAAAACTAAGGGTTGCTGGAGGCCACCAGAAGCTGGAAGAAGCCCCCCCTACCAACGCTGCCCTTAGAGCTGCTGAGGGGGTGCAGCCCTGCAGACACCTTGATTTTGGATTCCAGACAATGAGAGTACATTTCTGTTGTTCTCAATAACACAGATGGTGCTTACTTGTTACACCAGCCTCAGGAAAGCCTGAGCCCACCCCTCAGCTAAAGTACCTTCCCCAGACTATCTTCAAAGCCCCCTGTTCCTCTTCCCCTCTCCTGTGATGTCCTGCCTCCACACCTGCCCATAAACTCCCAGGGAGAGGGGGGTCTTGACTGCCGGGGTTCCCTATAGCAATCAACTCAGAGCCCTGCGCCAGCAGGCATCCACAGGTGGTTTCCAAATGAATTAATTTGACATTTGCATCAAGGGGAGCTCAGAAAAGTCAAGGGACTCACCCAGGGCCACACTCCAGGGAGAGGCAGACCGCTGGCCTCTCTATACCTGGGATCAGATGAGCCCCGCGCGATGCTGCCGCCCGCCCCCCACCGACTCCAGCCCAGGAGGACAGGTCTCTTCTCCCTCTTGATTGCCAGCTGCCAGGCCCGTGCCCTCTGGGCTCTGCGCCCGATTAGGGGCCTGCCTGACCTCCTTGGCAGGGATTCGTCTCAACTCAATGAACCTTTTATCTCAATTACAGAGATAAAAGCCTCTGTAATCCTCCGAGAGGAACCCCGTGGGGGCAAGGGTCGCCCTGGGGTTGGGTTACTCCCATGCCCAGGGGGCAGTCCCGTGGTGGTCACTCAAGAAGGTGGGCCTCGCCCATGGGAATCACCCTCCCAGTCACCCCGGCTTCTCCCTCAAACCCTCAATGCCTGACTCTGCAGCTCTCCAAGGGCCGCACAGCAAACGGCACTGACTCATGGAGGAAAAGTAGTTCCAGGCGGGAGAACGTGCCCACTGGGTGCTAGCCTGCCCTTAACATTTATGTATCACTTGTTCGTCACCCTTTTTAACAGAGACAGCAAGACCGCGGGCTCAAATCCCCTGGCTGCATGCGGCCTTTCCCGTCTGCCTTCTGCACCGTGGTTCCGCATCTGCTCTGTCTGCATCCGCAGCTTCCACCGCTGCATGCACGGCTTCCACCAACCGTGCATCGAGTACTGTGTCTAGCACTCGCAGGTGGTTGCGTCGGAGAATAAGGAAACCCCGGTATACGGAAGGCCGACTATCCTAGATGGGACTTACAGCATCTGTAGATTTGGGTACCCACCCTGAGTGGGTCCCAGAACCCATTCCCCACAGATACCAAGGGATGATTGTACTTGCTGACATGGTCTGTTTTCCTTCCCATCCTCTCGATATATATACACATATATACACATATTACATATTATTATATACACATATATCATATTTTATTGGCCGCTGAGGCTTGTGGAATCCTATTTCCCCAACCAGGGATGGAACCTGCGTCCCCTGCAGCTGAAGCATGGAGTCTTAACCACTGGACCGCCAAGGAAGTCCCAGTTACCTTTGTATCTTGAAAGTAAACATCTGTTTATGGCCAGAGGTACTGGCTTTTCCAATTTACAATAAGCATACACAGATTCATTTGAGCAGAACTAGGCGGGGTGACTTTAAAGCACCGAGTGACTAATAACATAGAGGGTGTACAGGCCTACTTCATTTTATTGCCCTTCAAAGATACTGTGTTTTTCACTGTGGCTACCCTGTGTGGACCAAGTCTACCAAGGCCATTTTCCAACAGCTGTCGCTGACTTCCAATCTCGGTGTTACATATTGGTATCTCCTGCAACACTTCAAACCCTCCACCAGCAAAAAGGTGATGATTCGCTGAAGGTTCAGATGATGAGCGGTGTTTTTGAGCATTAAAGTACTTTTAAAATTAAAGTGTGTAAACTTTCTCTTTTTTTTTAGCCATCATGCTATTGCACCCTCAACAGACTACAGTATAGTACTTATGTTTATAACTTATATGTGCATTGGGAATCCAAAAATTCATGTGACCCGCTTTATTGTCATATTGGCTTTATTGCGGTGATCTAGAACCAAACTTGCAATGTCTTTGAGGGAAAAATTCTGAAGATGGTTGTGTGGATGACAGGGCTTGGGGACCTCTGCCCTCATCCATTCATCATCTGTTCACTCATTCTTTCACTTTAGCAGACACACATATAATATAACACTTCCAGCAGTTTTGTAATAAATTCCTCAGCTCTATCCAGAATAGAGTGATATGTTACGTGGCTGTGTCTCTTGGGCCAGGTGCCCATAACAATCACTTAGGGGAGATTTCTTTTTTAATACGGATGTTCAGGCCCCACACTAGACCCCAGATCACCCAAATGGTGGTCCCAGCACCTGTATTTTCTTAGAGCTGCCCGGGATGGGGGTGGGCATTCTTTTTTTATCTTAGTCCCCTCCCCCCACCCAGGGATCCAACCCATGCCCGCTGTACTGGAAGCGTGGTCTTAACCACTGGACCCCACCCCACCTCTGGGTGGGGAAGATCCCCTGGAGAAGGAAATGGCAACCTCTCCAGTATTCTTGCCTGGGAAATTCCCTGTGGGAGCATCTAACCCAGGCCGGCGTCCCGAGGAAGCTCACAGTTGGGGGGGGTGGGGGTTGAGATATTTCCAGAAAACACATCCCATGATGTAACAGATATTTTCACAGGAACTCAGTCCCCACAAATACAGATCCTAAGAGTCTCCCACAAAAATTAGGTACCAGCCACACCCATTACGATGATTGGTTTTAAAAACAAACCCAGAAAACAAGGGGTGTTGGTGGGATGTGGCTGCGCATAGCTGGTGGGGATGTAATTCAGTGCAGCGGCTGTGAAAAAGTGTGGCGGCTGCCCAAATGATTACAAATACAATTATCATATCATCCAGTAATTCTAGCTTCCGGGGATCTACCTAAAAGAATTGAAAGCAGGATTTCAAAGAGATGTCCGTATACCTGTGTTCATAGCAGCATTATTCACAATAGCTAAAATGTAGAAGTAACCCAAGTGTCCAGAGACAGATGACTGGATAAATAAAGTATGGTGTTCATGTACAATGGACTATTATACAGCCTTAAAAAGGAAGGAAATTCTGACACATGCTACAACATAAATAAACCTTGAGAATGCTATGCTCAGTGAAATAAGCCACCGAAGGGCAAATATTGCACAAGTCCATTTAAAGTCCCCAGAGGAGTGAAATTCATAGAGACAGAAAGTAGAATAATAGTTACCAGGGGCTGCAGGGAGCTGGGAATGGGGAGCTAAGGTTTAATGGGTGCAGAGTTTCAGTTTTGCAAGATGGAAAGAATTCTAGAGATGGATGGTAGAGATGGTAGTGTATTTAATGCCACCAAACTGTATACTTAAAAATGGCTAAGATGCTAAATTTACATTTTGTGCATGTCACCACAATTTTAAAATAATTTTTATTTTTTAATCTGGTGCCAGATGCTGGGGCCTGGGCTCAAACCCCAATTCTACCCTGCTGGTCTTCGGCAAGTTCCTTTGTCTCTGTGTTGCTGCTTCATCTGTAAAATGGGTATAAAAGTAAGAATCCCTGCCTCAGGGGGTGCCACTGGGAGCATGAGATGAGTTAACTAAGTGCTGAGCAGAGCACTTGGTTCACAGCGTGTCTTCAGTGTGTTAACAGTTGTATGACGGTGGTGGCTATTATTACCATCCCCTGTCCACACCCTGCTGGACGGAGGGAGCTCTGAGCACCCACGCAAAAAATATGTACGTCCAGGGGGTCTATTTTTGGCTTTGTGGTTTGGTTAATGCCAGGTGCCATTTATGAGTGAGGAATAAAGACATACTGCAGGTGAGAAAGTGGAGAAATTAAACTCACTGAGGACAGAGGCCAATCTGGCAATAAATAACATGTCCCTGCCTGGAGCCTGCGGTCAACAGCCCTCTGCCCTCGGCTTGCTGGGTGACACAGGCCAAGGCCCTGCCTTCTCTGGGCTTCAGCAACCCCAGCTCCCCCAGCCCACCCCTGCTGTGAATCCAAGGGTGAGAAACCAGCGCATGGACCAACCTGGGCCCCACCGGAACCCCAAACGAGGAGGGAAAGCCAGATGCCCCCAAGTGACCACAGGGTCAGAGGGGCTCAGACACACTCGGGCCTTTCTGCTTCTGACTCATCGCAGCAGGAAGTTGGGGGGTGGAACCCCCCTACCATCCACACATCGGCCTCACCAAGGCCAACGACCCCATTTGTCAAGAGCCCAGTCGGGCAGAACACAGAGTCCCTGGCCTTGGACAAACATTTTACCCAGAATATCTGGAAAGGAAGTGCCCCGAGGAGTCACCTCATCCATCACCCTGCCTCCATCACCCTTTAGTCTCCCCCTTTTCAAAGAAACACATCCAAGCTCATCCAATAAACACACTGGGATGCATCTGATACTGTAGAAATACTATTATTATCATTATATTGATGATAATCGTAACAACAGCTGCCAAAGACATGCCCAGCTCCTAAGAACTTCACAGGCAGCATCTCAGTCGATCCTCCTAACAGCACATGCAAATCGGCTCGCCTCTCATCCCCATTGTACAGACAGGGAAACTGAGGCTGAGGACTGAACTTGCCCGGAGTAACAACAAGCAGCAAGTGGTAAAGCCAAAGAATGAGCCCAGGCTTTCTGGACACAAGAGCCTGCCTGCTCAGCTCCATCTGCCTGTCTCTGATTCCAAGACCATTTTTCTGAGCTGCTACTACAGGCCCCAGCCTTACCAGTCCTCTGAAGTTGGCCTCACTATCACACCCATTTTGCCGATGAGGAAATGGAAGCAGAGGCTTCCGTTGATGTGACTTGTCCAGGGGCAAGATTGGAACTGGGGTCTGTCTCTTTGTGGGACTGTGGTCGTCCTCACTGGGCTGTGACTCTGGGGGTCCACTTATCCTGCCTATGTCTCCCCCTTCCCCTCCCCACTGGCAGGGTCCCCAGGAAGCTCTGTCCTCCTAGGGCAGGGAAGACAGGCAGTGTTTCTCCTGCAAAGCCCGGCACACTCGGGCCCAGCCAGAGCCAGGTGGCCTGTGGGCTGAGTCGGGGCCAGGCCTGTGGGGAGATCGGTGGGGAAAGGGCCCAAACCAGTTCGTCCACCTGCTGGGGTGCTGGGTGCTGGAGCATCCTCAAGCCGTGGCCTGCCCAGTGGGCTCTGCACGTCACCTGGCGGCGGCCAGTGGGTCCTGAAGCTCCACCCAGACCACTCAGGAGCCATGGTACCCCAAGCCAGCTCACGAATCTGCTGTGGGCTTGGGGGTCGGGGAAGGCAGCAAGGACGGTTGCCTCCAACCACAGAAGGGTTCAGGGCTGGGGGAGGGTACTAGGCGGAAAGAAGTAGGGATTAGGCAGCAGGAATCCTGACATTTCCTCCCGAGAGCAGCAGCTCCTGGCTGGCTGCGTGACCTTGAGCAAAACAGCATCCTCTCAAGGCCTTTTGTTCCCTCCCCTGGAAAGAAAAGCTTCCAACGGGAAGGCACAAAACCCCAGACAGACTAGTTGGGGCCCAGATCCAATGCCTGCCTCTGGGGATGCTGCCATCCCCCTCCACAGACAGGGAGCTGCTGAATATGGACCAATCCTCCCAGGAGAGATGCACCCAGCTCAGCGTTCCGGGCTGCAGCGGGGGCCGAGAGCCCTGAGTCACTGACTCAGGATGAGGACACGAAGGACCAGGTGGTGGGGGGCCCCGGAGACCAGAGATGGATAAACTTGTTCGAGCTCCAGCCAGTGGCCTCTGGCAGGGCATGCCCATAGCCACGAAGCTAGTCACACGGCCGGCCCATTCCAAACGGAGGGGAGCAAGGCTGGTGAGGACGGAAACCCATCCCTGCCGCTGAAAAAATAAGCCAAAGCTTCCATCCACCGCGGGTGAGTCAGCGGTGGAGCCAAGGGAGGCCAGAAGAACTGAGTAGGGACTTTGGCTCCCAGTTCTGCCCGTCCTGGCTGTGTCTGCAGAGTCACCTCCCTCTTAGGGCTCAGTTTTCTCATCTGCAAAAAAAAGGGACCAAATTATTGCTGACCTGGCGGGGTCATCTTCAGGTTGTGCCGTGTGAAATCACAACATTGCACCGCTAGTTGGCCAACAAAAATGACACTTTCATATGTTTCCATCCAGTATGTGGATGAGAGCAGTATTCAGCACAGGAGCAACTAATGCTGAAATTTAAGTCTCTCCTCAGTTGTAGCAGAAGAATGTGTTTTTCTCATTCATGGGACATAATGGAAAATATCTCATCACACCCACTCTCCCCCAGTATAACAACAATACGACAAAACAGCACACTCGGGGTGGGGGGGTTGGGGTGCGGATGGCCTGTTAAGAGTTTATGAGGGAAAGTCCCAAGTACATCAGAGCACAGAGTGTACGTACCATGGTGATAACGCAGTGGAGGGAAGGCTGACATCAAAATATTTTGATTAAAAAAGAAAAAAAAAGCACTGTAAAGGCCCATTGTGGCAGGCAGTTTTCTGAAATTTGTAAAGCATTTACCATAACCTAAATTTGCAGTCTTTGCAGACTTGTGCACATATATTCCAGTTTCAGAACAGTTTTGCAAATCACACACAAACAAAAGAGACAAAAAAAAACACAACAAAATCATACAAAGAAAAAGAGAGGAAGCTTTTTAATTAAGAGATTGCATTTACAAATGTTCTGCATTAGAATGTAATAAATCTCTGGCTATAGTTTAAAAAAAAATTCTTTAGGGGATGTATTTTTCTGTGCTTTAGATCAGATATAACCAGTAGGATGAACACTTTTTAAAAATATTTTTAAGTTTAAAAAAATAATGAGTCAAAATGTGGTCTGGCCATACAATAGAATATTATTTGGCCCTAAAAAGGAATGGAGTCCTGATATACATGACAACATGAGTGAACCCTGAAAATACTGAGCGAAGGAAGTCAGCACAAACACCACATACGGCATGATTCCATTTATATGAAATGTTCAAAATAGGCAAATCCACAGAAACATAAAGTAGATTAATGGTTACCAGGGACTGGGGTAATTGGAAGGAAATGGAGAATGACTGATAATGGGTACAAAATTCCTTTTTAGTGATCAAACAAATGTACTAAAATTGATCGTGGTGAAGGTTGCAGAACTCTGTGAATATACTAAAAGCCACTGGACTGTATACTTTCTTAATTTATTTCACTTAATGTTTTTATTAAAGTATAATTGACATACATTATTAGTTTTAAGTGTATATATTGCAAAATGATCACCACGATAAATCGAATTAACATCTGTCACCATACATAAAGTTTTCTTTTTCTTATGATGAGAACTTTTTAAGATCGACTCTCAGCAACTTTCAAATATGCAATACAGTATTATCATTAACTATGGTCACCATGGTGTATGTTGTATCCCCAGGACTTATTTCTTACATGGAAATTTGTACCTTTTAAATAGCCATTTCAACCCCAGCCTCCACCCCATGTTGAGAACCACCAACCTGCTCTTTGCATCTATGAACTGGACGTGTTGTTTATGTTTTGGCTTTTTTCACTGTTGTTGTTTTAGATGATACATATAAATGAGAGCATATGGTATTTGTCTTTCTCTGACTAACTGCAGCTAGCATAATGCCCTTGATCCATCCATGTTGTCACAAATGGCAAGATTTCACTCTTTTTTATGACTGAGCAATATTCCATTGTATGCTTCCCAGGTGGCTCTAGTGGGAAAGAACCCAGCTGCCAGTGCAGGAGATGAAAGAGACACAGGTTTGATCCCAGGGTCGGGAAGGGAAGATCCCCTGGAGGAGGGCATGGCAACCCACTCCAGTATTCTTGCCTGAAGAATCACATGGACAGAGGAGCCTAGTGGGCTGCAGTCCATGGGGTTGCAAAGAGTCAGAAATGACTGAAGCGACTTAGCACGCACACATACACAATATTCCACTGTATGTATGTGTGTGCATATACATATATATATACCACTTCTTTATCCATTCATTCGTCAGTAGACACTTAGACTGCTTCCATGACTGGAATTAGGAATAATTCTGTGATGAATATGACGGGCAGATATCTTTTCAAGATAGTGTTTTCATTTTCTTCGGATAAATACCCAGAACTGGAGTTGCTGGATCCATTTTTAATTGTAATTTGAACTGTACACTTTAAATGGATGAATCATATGGTATGTGGATTGTATCTCAATAAAGCTCTTATTTTAAAAAAGTGAGTCAAGTTTAAGAAAAACATTAACTGAGAAACAGTCCCAGGTAGTACATAAATATGAAAAAATTTTCAAGGTATATAAGAATGACTGGAGTTTGGGGAACAGAACTGATGCATTAAATCGTCAAAACAGAGGCTCTATGTGGGCTCAAATTCCACCTCCTGAGTGACCAGCAGCGAGGGACTTGACCTCTCCAGACCTCAGTTTTCTCATCTGGAAAATGGAAACAAGAATTCCTGCCTCTCTGAGTCATCATGAGAATACAACGCGTTAGCACATTGTCTGGCACATCCTAGCGGGTTGATGGAAGAATCAATGAGGGACCAGATCTTTTGGGTGGTTCTGACCATAGTATCATGAGCACTGGGTCCCAAATTCAGATCTCTCATGAGTACCATTTTCTGAGTAGGTGAAGTGAGATAAAACATGTAAAGCATTTAGCAAGTCCTCAATAAACATTGTTATTTTCACGGTTGTTAAATCATTGTGCTATCTGCCTGGGTGGTAATATTTTGGATGGTTTTTATTTTTTGCTTGTGTTCTACAATGATTCTGTCTTGCTTTGGTACTGAGAGAACCACCCAAAGAATTATATTTAGTACGCAGCATCTTTCTGTAGTATGATCTTGGATTTCAGATAGAAGGGAAACCCAGCTGGGGTCCCGGCCTGTTCCAGCCGCCCACCCTACCCCCTCCACTCACACTAGACACATTAGAACTGCAGAGTCCCCAGGGCCGCTCTGCCTCTGCAACCACTGTTACAGGAAACCCCCATCCCCAAACCAAACCAGCTGTGGAGGAAGATTCCAGCCACAGCCCAAGCCAGCAGCCCAGAGGACCAGTGATCCTCCCGACACCTTGCCTCCATGATCCACTCTCTAAAAATACAGTTTCTGGGGGCAAAATTCGTACCATCCCCCAACAACAGCCAGATTGATTACCTCCAAATTTGGGAGAGATATTTGGGATGTACCGTACTGTGGGTACAACATTCAGTCCGGAGGATCCCAGCAGAACCCCCAAGACATGGAGGCCACCCTTCAGAGCAGCTGAAGTGGATAAACAGAGCCTGGAGGACCGCTGAAGGGGGACCAGGCGTGGCAACTTGGCATGGCACTGAAGTGGACAACGGATGAGGAAAACCTGGTTTTCAAGATCGGACCCAGAAGAACACTCAACGGGGCAGAAGCTCCAGATTACAGACCTTGGCGAGGGAGCGGCCTCTTGTCCAATGGCTGCGTGTAGTGCCAGCAAGACTAATCCTAATAATCACTGAGGCTGCCTATTACTGATCACTGACTCAGTGAGCCTGTTTCATCACAGGCTCAGACGTGTGAAGCCATGTTAAACATACTGTCAAGCAGCGTGGAATCAGACAGCAAGACGACAGCATTAATAATAGCAATAACAAGGACTTCCCTGGTGGCCCAATGGTTAAGAATCTGCCTGCCAATGCCGGCGACATGGGTTCTGTCCCTGGACCAGGAATTAGGATCCCAAGTGCCATGGGGCAACTAAACCCATGCGCCACAAACTACTGAGCCCAAGCACTCTAGATCCCACGTTCCAGAACAAGAGAAGCCGCTGCAGCGAGAAGCCCGCACACAACTAGAGTAACCCTCGCTCGCCCCAACTAGAGAAAGCCCACGCACAGCAACCAAGACCCGGCACAGCCCAACCAAAATCCATACAATTTAAAAAATGATGATGATCACGGCAATGACAATTCATGACTGGGAAGTAATGCATGTATACACACACACACACACAACACATCTTTATGCATTCATTCATCAGTAGACACTTAGATCGCGTCCATATCCTGGCGAGTATACTCAGCATAGCGTCTGGCTCACTGTCGTCTTAAATATACTAGATGACGGTAAAGAGGAGGCGGCGGCGGCACTGGCTGCGGGCCCAGCTATGCTCGGACCTCCACTCATCACAGAACCACCACCCTACCAGGTGAGACTACTGTCAGCCCCAGTTTACAGAGCAGGAGGGGCTTCCCAGGTGGCTCAGTGGTAAAGAATCCGCTGGGCAAGTAGGTAGAAGCGGGTTCCATTCCTGGGTCAGGAAGATTCCCTGGAGGAGGAAATGGCAACCCACTCCAGTATTCTTGCCTAGAGAACCCCATGGACAGAGAAGCCTGGCGGGCTACGGTCCAGGGGATCGCCGAGTCCGACGCACACGCATGCGCGCACGCACGCACACACGCACAGAGGAGACTGCAGGCAGATGAGGCTGTTTAACTCCCCTGTGGTCACTGAGCTGCCCCCATGGCCATCACCAACCCAAACTCACCTCTGAAAGCCAGGCTCCGTTAACTGTCCTGCCTGACGGCTCTCCAAGCCCCTTCCTCTCCCGGGGGTCCCCAGTGGTTTCAGGCCTGCTTAGAGGGGGCCGGCCGACCCTGTCCCTCTTCCCAGGTGTGGGTGAGCCCATCCTTCTGAAATCCCTGCTGCTGCCAAGGGAAGAGGAAGAAGGGTTCTCGCTGAGCTCATTTACAGGGGCCGCCTCCAGCCTGATGGGAACGGACAGCGGCTTTAATCGGGACAAACGCCCAGGCCTCAGTGGGGACAGGAAGCATCCCTGAGCGATAAAGATCAGGACCGGCTTGTGAGCCTGCCCGGGTGCTTTGTGTCGGCCAAACCAGCTGGCCCAACCCCCCTTCTCTCCAGCCCCCACCACAGGCCCTGCCTGGAGGAGGTCATCAGGGTGTCCCCCCAAGCCTAAGGTCCAAACCCACCAGTTGCAGATGACAGCATTGTTAGAAAAGGCCTCAGCCCTCAAAACGAGAATAAATACCCATTCATATAAAACAGTAGTAGCTCGTAAACATTTGCTGTATCCCAGGCATGTCTCTAAGCAGTTCACAGACAGCGGCTCATTTGATCCTCACAGCCATCTTATTTCACAAAGAAACTGGGGCTCAGAGAGGGAAAGTGACTTGCCCAAGGTCACACAGCTAGGAGGTTCCAGAGCCAAGATCTGAATCCAAGCCACCGGAGAAGGAAGCCCACATTCTGCAGTCTACCATGCGGTGCTGACGTCTCTCCATCACACATTCAAATGCGAGAGTCTAAAACTCACACTGAAAAAGATAAGCCCTGGTTATCTTTCGAATGTGGTGCTCACCTCCTCTTTTTTATCTGTATTTCCAAATATTTGACGATGAGCACGTGTTATTGCTGAGTACTACTAAGCCCAGCTGAGCACTACTACAATAAGTACTACTAAATGTATTGTAGTAAAGATAAAGAGAATAAAAATGATGAATTTGGAAAATGAACTGAGAGTTACCCAGTGGAGCACTGAACAGTTACCTTGCCACCACCTCAAGGCGGCACAGTTGGTAAAGAATCTGCCTGCCAACGCAGGAGGTACAAGAGGCTCAGGTTTGATCCCTGTGTCGGGAAGGTCCCCAGGAGGAGGAAATGGCAACCCACTCCAGTATTTCTGCCTGGACAATTCCATGAACAGAGGGGCCTGTCCTGATAGGCTACAGTCCATGGGGTCGCAGAGAGTCGGACACGACTGCACAGGCATGCGCTTATGTTAAGGCAGAAGGGCCGGCCAAGGGTAAATAGTAAAGGTAAAGAACCCCAGAGAGATGTATGCACACAGTGGGGGCTTTACCTAATATTACCACCCACTCCAACAGACTGGCGCCAACACCAACTGGCCGTTCACCCCAAAAGTCACCCACAGGACCTCGCTGGGAGCTCCTGGCCAGGCTGAAGGGCAGGCATTGGCACCCCACTCCATGGGTGTGGACACCAAGGCAGAGAGGGGATGCCATGGGACAAAACAGAGGCAGGAGGTGACCCTGGGGCAGCGTGGCTCCCAACCAAGCAGTGTCATCCTGGTGGGCTGATGCCTCGGCACGGGAACTGGGCGACACCCTGAAAGCCCCCGAGGTTGCCCAGCTGCACCGACTAAAGCCAGGGCAGATGGCTCACACTGGCTCTGCCGGGTCAGCCAGCATTCTGGGCATTCCAACGATTCCTCCAGAGCTTTTGGCTGTCCCCCCTTCCCCCACCCCATCCCCTCCTTTTAATGAAGGAAGGCAGAGGGACTGTGATGAAGGCATCCGGAGAGAGGCGACGCTTGGACGTCTTATCGCCTCCTCCCTGCAGTGAAATCTGACAATGACCAGGCACGCGGCACCTCTCCAGGAAGGAGGTGGTCTGCTGGTTGCCAAAGTTCCCGTCTCATCCAAGTCTGAGCGTGTCGAGGGAAACGGTTTTGCTTCAAGGCTGCCAGAAGGTGGGGCCGGGAGAACAAGATCCCCACCCTGGTGTCCTCATGGGCCCCATGCCTCCCATCGCAGCCCTGGGCACAAGGCTCCCCACCAACCCCTGGCAATCTCTCTCCTCCGGGAGGGCAGAAGCCGTGTCCCAGGCTGCTCTGACGCCCAGGAACCAGCCCAGGCCCTGGTACACAGTAGGTGCTTAATAACAAAGATGAAAATGACCAGCTATCTCAAGGGAGGACAGGGATCTTCTGGCCTGGAAGTTCTGAAAGGAGAGATGCTGTTTCCAACACAGTTTGGGGGGAGGTGGGAAGACCCTGTGTTGAGTAAGGGGTGGTGGCTTTCCAGGAGGCAGACCTGAGTTCAGATTCAGCCTCCGCCACCTCTTGCCTCAAGCTACATGACCTTGAGGAAGGCTTTGGGTCTCTGGGGCTCAGTTTTCTTATCTGTACAAGGGGTTTAGTAATACCACCTGCAAGTCATTCTGAGGACTGACAGGCAGACAGACATGTAACACTTCCCTAGCAAAGGTTATAGCACATGGTAACTCTCCAACCAACGGTGCTTTTTCCTGGGTCCTACTGGTCCCATCACTTCACGGCAAATAGAAGGGGAAAATGTGGGAACAGTGTCAGATTTCATTTCCTTGGACTCCAAAATCAATGTGAACAGTGACTGCAGCCATGAAATTAAAAGATGCTTGCTCCTTGGAAGAACAGCTATGGCAAACTTAGACAGTGTATTAAAAAGCAAAGACATCACTTTGCCAACAAAAGTCTGTCAAAGCTATGGTTTTTCCCATAAAGAAGGCTGAGTGCCGAAGAATTGACGCTCTCAAACTGTGGTGCTGGAGAAGACTCTTGAGAGTCCCTTGAACAGCATGGAGGTCAAACCAGTCAATCTGAAAGGAAATCAACCCTGAGTATTCTTTAGAAGGACTGATGCTGCAGTTGAAGCTCCAGTACTTTGGCCACCTGATGCAAACAGCCAACTCACTGGAAAAAGACCCTGATGCTGGGAATGATTGAGGGCAGGAGGAGAAGGGGGCAACAGGGGATGAGATGGTTGGATGGCATCACTGACTGAATGGACATGAGTCCGAGCAAACTCAGGGAGATAGTGAAGGTCGGGAAAGCCTGGTGTGCTTCAGGTAAAGGTCTGGTTTTGATTCTTCCCACAAGGTGCAGCAGGAATAAGAGGCTCTGGGATTTATTCATCCAGTTCTTCCCTCCTCCTGTGAAAAAGACCCAGAGATGGGAAGGGGCTTACCCAAGGACATACAGGAGGGAAGCGGGTGCTAGCACTCCGGGGGCCTGACTAGGACGTAGAGCTCACTCTAATATATTCTGTGCTCTCTCCCAGAGCCCCGGACCCCTTCTCGTGCCAGACGCGGCCCGTGGCCAGCAGGTAATCCATTCTAGAAACAAGACCGGAGCTTTCTAGGGCTGGGGTCCACAACGAAAGGGAGAGGGCAAATTGGGGCAGCATCCCAGGTCAAAGGGCCCTAGGAGTTCCTCAACCCAGTCACTCCCCGGCCCAGTCCAGGGCACTGCGCCCACCAGGGCCAGGCTCCATGTCCGGACAGGGGGGCAGCAGAGTTCCTGGAGTGGCTTCGGTGTACCCAATGCACCGACTGGCCTCTCCACCCCCGGGGGCCCTGCACACCCCGCGTTTCCTTCCCCCAGCGGTGCCTCACCACGCCGTGGGTAAACAGGACGGCCCCCAGAAAGGGCTGGTCACTAAGGAAGCAAAATAAAAAGAAAAGAAACATCAACACAGAGCCGGCTGGGAGCTGCAGCCCTGACCTGGAGCCTTTGAAAGTACGGCTGTGGCAGTGCCAAGGAGATACACACGCGAAGGGGCTCTCACTAGCCAGGAGCTCTGGGTGAGGAGGTTCACCTCGCCGGGACTCAGTTTCCTCATCTGTAAAACAGGAACACCAGCACCAAGAACGGACCAGATAAAACAACACACGAGGGACTAGAGTATAAGAAGCCATCCATCAGTGCTAATTATGTTGACTTACTGCTACTACTGCTATTTCTGCTACTACAAACAGGGAAGATTTATATAGCGATTCAAAAACTCATTCCTTGGCATAACTTATACACAGTTTTTACAAACTCTTACCTTTTTATGGGGCGGGGCTCCTAGAGCCAGACATCCTGGAATGTGAAGTCAAGTGGGCCTTAGAAAGCATCACTACGAACAAAGCTAGTGGAGGTGATGGAATTCCAGTTGAGCTATTCCAAATCCTGAAAGATGATGCTATGAAAGTGCTGCACTCAGTATGCCAGCAAATTTGGAAAACTCAGCAGTGGCCATAGGACTGGAAAAGGTCAGTTTTCATTCCAATTCCAAAGAAAGGCAATGCCAAAGAATGCTCAAACTACCGCACAATTGCACTCATCTCACATGCTAGTAAAGTAATGCTTAAAATTCTCCAAGCCAGGCTTCAGCAATATGTGAACTGTGAACTTCTGGATGTTCAAGCTGGTTTTAGAAAAGGCAGAGGAACCAGAGATCAAATTGCCAACATCCGCTGGATCATGGAAAAAGCAAGAGAGTTCCAGAAAAACATCTATTTCTGCTTTATTGACTATGCCAAAGCCTTTGACTGTGTGGATCACAATAAACTGTGGAAAATTCTGAAAGAGATGGGAATACCAGACTACCTGATCTGCCTCTTGAGAAATTTGTATGCAGGTCAGGAAGCAACAGTTAGAACTGGACATGGAACAACAGACTGGTTCCAAATAGGAAAAGGAGTACGTCAAGGCTATATATTGTCACCCTGTTTATTTAACTTATATGCAGAGTACATCATGAGAAACGCTGGGCTGGAAGAAGCACAAGCTGGAATCAAGATTGCCGGGAGAAATATCAATAACCTCAGATATGCAGATGACACCACCCTTATGGCAGAAAGTGAAGAGGAACTAAAAAGCCTCTTGATGAAGGTGAAAGTGGAGAGTGAAAAAGCTGGCTTAAAGCTCAACATTCAGAAAACGAAGATCATGGCATCCGGTCCCATCACTTCATGGGAAATAGATGGGGAAACAGTGGAAACAGTGTCAGACTTTATTTTTCTGGACTCCAAAATCACTACAGATGGTGACTGCAGCCATGAAATTAAAAGATGCTTACTCCTTGGAAGGAAAGTTATGACCAACCTAGATAGCATACTCAAAAGCAGTGACGTTACTTTGCCAACAAAGGTTCGTCTAGTCAAGGCTATGGTTTTTCCAGTGGTCACATATGGATGTGAGAGTTGGACTGTGAAGAAGGTTGAGCGCTGAAGAATTGATGCTTTTGAACTGTGGTGTTGGGACTGCAAGGAGATCCAACCAGTCCATTCTGAAGGAGATCAGCCCTGGGATTTCTTTGGAAGGAATGATGCTAAAGCTGAAACTCCAGTACTTTGGCCACCTCATGCGAAGAGTTGACTCATTGGAAAAGACTCTGATGCTGGGAGGGATTGGGGGCAAGAGGAGAAGGGGACGACAGAGGATGAGATGGCTGGATGGCATCACTGACTCGATGGACATGAGTCTGAGTGAACTCCGGGAGTTGGTGATGGACAGGGAGGCCTGGCGTGCTGCGATTCATGGGTCACAAAGAGTCGGACATGACTGAGCGACTGATCTGATCTGATCTGATGTGTACAGTTACCTCACCTCACCCCACAACCACCCCACGGGGGAAATCTTAGCATCTTCTTTCTGTAGAAGAGGACTGAGGATCAGAGAGGAAAAGTCATTTGCCCAAAGTCACACAGAAATGGCATAGCAGAGGTGGGACGGAACACTGGGATCGCCCGCTTGATCCCCAGGGCGGCCACAGGGGAGGGACCCAGGGCACAGGGGCTGAGATAGGCTGCCAAGGACCAGCACCGCCTCTTCCCAGCAATGGCCTTGGGCATGGGACTCCCTCTCCGAGCCTCAGTGGTCCCACCTGTAATGTGGGGACATGAGAATCAAATAAAACAGTCATGAGCACCATGCCTGGGACGGAATGAACAGTCTCTACCTGTCCTTCTTCTACTCTAAGTGACACTTAATGTTCTCAAAAGCCAGGTCTCCGCAGACAGAGGAACGGCAGGCTCAGGCATCTCCCCCAAACCTCTAGGGGTCCAGGGGCCAGGGCAGAGGCCGCCAGGTACACACTGGGCAAAGACTGTCCTCTCTCATCTTCAGTGACACCGTGGCCCATCTGAGACTCACTGCACAGATGCGGAAATGCTCAGAGAGGTGAAGCGACCTACGCAGGGCCACACAGCACTCCCACTCCAGACTTTCCCTCTGGAAATCCAGCTCCAACATCCAGCAGATCCCATTTTCCCCACGGCCAGCACAGGGTTTGCCAAGTGACAGGTACGAGATAAATGTTCACTGAATGAACACGTGACTTCTAACCCTGCATCTAGCTCCGGTGGCCTCTGGCCGATCCTCGTAACCATGGGCTCCCTGAAACCCGCTAATAGCCTTCCCAATGGAGCAGTGTGAATACAGCTTAAGCACAGAGCATTCGAGACCCCCCACGGCCAGAGTGGGCTGGTCAAGGCTCGCCCTGGGGACACAGAGTCCTGTAAACAGTGATCTATTAACAGACAACCCTCCAGCTAGAGCAGAAGGGGAAACACACTGAAGCGGGGGTCTTGAGTCACTCCTTTCCCCAAGGCCCTGGAGCTCCAAGAATCAGAAGCAACCTCAACCAGACCAATATCATAAATAATAATGATCCTAATAATAATGACAACATTAGCTAACACACGAACATTCATTACAGGGCACTATGTACTTTGCATATATTTTTTTAAACTGATGTATAGTTGATTTATAATGTGCTTGGTTTCAAGTGTACAGCACAGTGATTTAGTTATATATACATATAGTTTATAGATTTAGTTGTATTTCAGATTCTTTTCCCTTATAGGTTATTACAAAATATTGAGTATAGTTCCCTGTGCTGTACAGTAGGTCCTTATTAGTTATCTATTTTACATATAGTCATGTATATCTGTGAATCTCAAACTCCTAATTGATCCCTCCCCCATCTCTTTTCCCATTGGTAACCATACATTTGTTTTCTATGTTTGTGGGTGTATTTCTGTTTTATACATAAGTTCATTTTATCTTTTTTTTAGGTAGGGCATTATGTATTAACTCATCTAATGCTCATCCATCTCAGGAGGCAGGCACCACTGTTACTCCCATTTTACAGATGAGGAGACTGAGGCACCAGGAGGTTAACTACTTTGCTCAAAGTCACACAGCAGGAGAATAACGAAGCTGTGGTCTGAACGCAAGCAGTCTGGATCTTGATTCTCTGCAATGTTCCCAAGAGATGTTGCTGCTGCTGCAGCTGCTAAGTCGCTTCAGTCGTGTCCGACTCTGTGCGACCCCATAGACGGCAGACCACCAGGCTCCCCCATCCCTGCAATTCTCCAGGCAAGAATAATGGAGTGGGTTGCCATTTCCTTCTCCAATGCATGAAAGCGAAAAGTGAAAGTGAAGTCGCTCAATCGTGTCCGACTCCTAGCGACCCCATGGACTGCAGCCCACCAGGCTCCTCCGTCCATGGGATTTTCCAGGCAAGAGTACTGGAGTGGGGTGCCATTGCCTTCTCCGAAGAGATGTTCAGATCAGATCAGATCAGATCAGTCGCTCAGTCGTGTCTGACTCTTTGTGACCCCATGAATCGTAGCACGCCAGGCCTCCCTGTCCATCACCAACTCCCGGAGTTCATATCTAATTCTGTAACCAACTTTAAGTGTTGCAGAACTCCTCACTCTAACCCGGTTGGGAACCCCCACCCCAGCTGCACACTCACAGGATCATTTATTTGTCATCTGCTTGTTGCCAAGTGTTTCACAGACCTTACTGCTAATGGTCACAAGCACCTTGTGTCCATTTTACAAACAGGAAAGACCGACATCCTAAATACCTTTTATTGCAACTGTTCCCCATCCTGGAATCTGTCCTCTTATCGAGTGCAACAGGTATGCAAAGACACACGACCAGGGATGTTAGCTGTGACACTGGGTGTCACAGCAAGATAACAGACCACTCAGAATGCCCAGCAGCAGGGCATCTGCTCAGTAACCAACAGCACCTTCCTGCCCTGGCGTATTGTTCAGGTTTTCAAAAGAGTACAGTAAGTCAGCTCAGTCTAATATGGGTTCAGATATACGTTTAACTTCTGTGTGAAATTCTTTGACTTATGATTGCTGTTGCTCATCTGTTTATTCCACAACTATTCACCAAGGAAATAGCAGTGAAGACAGATAGGGTTTTCCACCTTCTTGGAGGGCTGTCTAGAGGGACAAGAAGCAATACCAACTCCACTGCAACCACCGCAAGGAATAATAATGATACCAACCAACACACACTGAGCACTGACCATGTGCCTTCTCCTTCCCTCCTCACAGCAACCCCCCGAGGTGAGACCCGCTGTCATCCCACTGACCGATGAGCAAGGGGCTTCCCTGGTGGCTTGGCGGTTAAAAAAAAACCCCACCCACCAATGCAGGAGACACAGGTTCAATCCCTGGGTCAGGAAGATCCCCTGGAGAAGGAAATGGCACACGCTCCAGTATCCTTGCCTGGAGCATCCCATGGAAGGAGGAACCTAGCGAGCTACAGTCCATGGGGTTGCAAAGAGCAGGACATGGCTTGGTGACCAAATAACAGCAAAACCAAAGAGGAAACTGCAGCTCAGAGAGATTAAGTCACCTGCCCAAGGTCACAGAGCTGATAAGCGGCAGAACCAAGATGCAACTCTTTCCATCTGGCTCCAGAATAGACCAAAAAAAAAAAAAAAATTAAAATAGTTAAGAGTGTGATAAGGGCTTGGAAGGAAGTAAACAGAGCATATGGACGTGGAAAGTTTCTGGACAGTCAAGGGAAACTGCTGACTTCGTTATCTCTGATGAGTGGGACTGGGGGTCTTGGGTGGGATTTTATTTTACTTTACATAAAATCATTTTGCCATCTTTGAAGTGTTTGGTGTGTTGCATGTTATTTTCACAATAATACACATATATTATTATTATTATTATTTTGGTTGTGTTGCACAGAACACAGGATCTTAGTTCTTGGACCAGGGATCCAACCCTTGCCGCCTGCAGTAGAACCACTGGACTCTATGGAGTGAGTCTTAACCAGGGAAGTCTTCATATATATTATTATAGGAATAACATGATATATGTCATCACATATAACATTATATATATTATTATACTCTGTGTGTGTGTGTGTGTGTGTGTGTGTGTATCTCTTCTGACTCAGTGATGTAAACATCCAAAGAGCAGGCTTTGGGGACATATTGTATATTCTCAGTGGAGATAAGATTCAAAGGTCACTCAACTGAGCAATCAGCAAATGCAGTAGTGATAACTACTTCCCAGAAGTCAATCCAGAATCATTTCCATATTTGTGGCACTTTGACTTCCCCCTCCCTTCCTCCCATTGGGTGGACCAGATTTCTGCAGAGTGAACTCCTAAGGGCAGGGGCTCTTTTGAATTGCCCACAGAAAATGCTCAATAAAATATCCATCACATTGAAGGGGAAAAAAATGTGTGTGTCTATCCCTCAATTCAAAGTTTAGAGCTTCCTTGTAAGTGACAGGAGTTGTAGTGGGCTTGGGCAGAAGGACTCCCTGAAGACTCGGTTTGATAAACTGCAGAATCAAGGGTCCCAGAAGTAGCATCGCCTGGGTCTGTTGTGAAGCGTTTAGAAAAGAACAAAAGAGCTTCGCCAGCGCCCAGCACTTGTAAAGGGTCTGGTAAAAAGTGGTTGTTCTGATATGTTATGTGCTATCTCTAAGTTCTCTCCCCAGTTCTTCCTGGCCAGCTTCCTCCTTTCTGTCCCTGCCTTTTCCTAGAAGCCTCTCTGGGTTTACCCCTGCTGCATCCTGACCCAACCTCACCAACCTTCATGGTTTCTCTGCTCAACCTCCCTGACTCCAAACACGCACAAGTTGCAGGTGGGCAGTGGGTTCAAATCCCTGTTCTGCCACTGGGGGCTGGCAAAGGCCTTGCTGCCACACCACTGAGTCCTGAATCTGTAAATCGGGAAAAACAAGCCCTACGTCCTCCCATAGGAAGGTGGTGAGCTTTCCAGGGTGAAGTCCCGGGAGGACCTGGAAGTTTCATGACCC
This sequence comes from Bubalus kerabau, assembly GCF_029407905.1. Taxonomy (NCBI): domain Eukaryota; kingdom Metazoa; phylum Chordata; class Mammalia; order Artiodactyla; family Bovidae; genus Bubalus; species Bubalus kerabau. The sequence continues at coordinate 69,245,044 of NC_073639.1, read as the reverse complement.
TCCCAAGGGCAGGTGGACAACTGATACACAGGAAGGTGTGCTGAATGGGTTGAAACACAGACATTCAAAATATTTAGGCCACTTCCCCTGGGGGTTTCCTTCTCTAGACTGACTGCCTGGCCTTCAGAAAGGGTCTTCAACTGAGCAGCTCTCTAAACACGACACTGACCACTGTCTCTATCCAAGTTCAGTACCGTCGTCACCCCTCACCTGGATTTTCTGAGCAGTCTCCAGCCTCCTGGCACACCCTCATCCAACCTCCCCAAGAGATGGGCAAGCTTCCCAAAACACACATCTGATGCCATCCTTCTCCCCCAGAGAAACTTCCACAGTGCCCCACTGCCCTGGAATAAAGTCCAGATCCTTGGGAATAGCTGACCTGGCCCCTTCCAGCTTCTCCTGCCAACACCCCACACTCCTTCCTCTGTCCAGGCCTTTCTGTTCTCTTTACAGCGCACCATCCTCTCCCCACTGGTAGACCAGCTCTCCAAGAAAGCTTCCCTGCCTTCCATCCCTCCCCAGGCCATAAGTCCTCAGCCCCTCCTCCCAGACAATTGCCTCTTTTCACATAGACTTTGCCCCTTAAGGGTGTGACCACTAGCCTTCTCTTTGACACACTGTCTTGAAATATTTCTTGAATGAATGAATGAATGCCCTTTTAAAACATTCCCTTTGGGGCTCTCTTTCTGAGTTGGTTAGAGATGTATTCTGGGGGTGCTGAGAGGGGAGAAAGGCTCAGGACAAGATAGTGGACTGTTCCATTCTCCTGCCAAGATCAGTCCTGAATAAAAACCAACCCCCAGGGCCTTCAAAGCGGGTGGGGCACCTCCAGAATCTGGGGTGAGGGCTGTACGCCCAACATCAAGAATCAGTACAGTTGTCTCTACAACTACAGGGCAAGTTGGTTGCTCATACCTAGACTGCAATCCAGAAGGACAGATCCTATATTGCTCTGGATCGCGTCATTTCTAGTGTCCTCCACATAGTAAGTGCTCAGTACACACCCTAGTTGACCAAAGAGCCGCTCACGTACCTAGACACAGTATTGAATGAAACCCTGTACTTCTCTAGGATAATTGCACCCTTGTCAAGCATGCCAATCCTTTCAAAAAGATTCCCCCTAAAACCACGAGGACCTCAACGAGTGTCTGCACAACTCCCTCAGGAACTGTCCCATGGGTGAGATGTCAGTGTCTGGGGGTGAATGCATGTCTGCCCAGGAGCTCTGATGCATTAGCAAAGGAAAAGCTGGGCCAAAGGAGAAGTCTTGTCCAAATGGCCAGGTTACTGATTAGCCAAACCCTCAGAGCTTCTCTCTGCAAGGGGGATCAGAGGGGCAATTAAACCCCTTTGGAAGAAAGACCAAGTTAAATATCTCTCTAATCCTGCAGTTTAAAAAGATAGCAAGTTGAGTTTCTTGAACCTTCCTTCAGATACCCTAGGGGAGGCGGCAGGGGATGAGACAAGGGAGAGGAGAGGTCACAGAATGAGGGTCCACTAGTATTTACACAGCCCATACCTGCTTCACATCTTTTATACCTATTAATCCCGCCAGTTACCCAGAAAAGGGAGGACTGCGACCCCACCCCCACTCCATTGTGCCCCGAAGGGAGATCTGGGCTCAGAGATGTTAAGCGTTTTGTCCAAGGTCACAAAGAAGCTGCAAAGAAAAATCACTTTCTTTGTGCAACAGGTACAGTCCTTTCCTTTCCTAAAGGTAGTGGCAGTTCCTGCCTGGAGAAAGTTCAGTCCCGCGGGCAGGAAGCCCTGGCCACCCAGGTGGCGCGCGCAGGTCAAACGCCCGCGCCACTACGGACCCGCCACGGACCAGAGGAGAAGCAGGGTTTCGGGGCGCGGCGCCCCGGCTACGCGCCGGGTGCTTGCTAGGAGGGTGTGGAAAGGTCGGGCCCAGGTCGGGGGTCAATGCGCCGCTTCCCTTCCCCAGGGCCCCGCCTGTAGCCCTAGGCGGCGCCGCCAGCGGGGTGGGAGCCAGCCGAGCCTGCCGGGGAGCAGGGGGATTGAGCCTTAATCTCATCAGGGAGCCTCTGCCCTGGGAAGGCAAGCGAAGGGGGGCGCAGGCCCGGTGGAGAGGGCGCGTCCGGAGCCCGCGGGGCCCGGCGCGCCGCTCTCTCCACCGCCTCCGCTGCCCGCAGGATCCCTTTGCCTCCGGCTCCGCCTCGATCCGCACCCCCGCTTCCCAGTGTCCACCTCCTGGGCCTCCAACCCGCACGGTCGTCCAGATCCTAGCAGTCGCAGGCTGAGTAGCCCGGATCTCCAACGATCCCCCAGTTCCCGGCCACCAGGTCTCCTCTCGGAATCACTTCCAAGGCTCGGACCAGTGGGGGGCAGGGGAGAGGGATCAACTAGCTCCCAGTTTCCAATCACCATCCACAGTCACCCGAGGCTGGGGACCCAATGGGACCCCGGGCCACCGGCGCCAGATCCACTCCGAATATCGACTCGCAGGTCCCCAGCCAAGTGGCGCGGGATCCACTGGCTGCCCAGTGCTGGATCTTCCCGCGGGCTCCACTCCCAAGTCTGGAGAGACAGACCTTCCGGCTCTCAAGTCGGGATGCCCCTTCCCCGGAGATCCAGAGCCCGGGGAGATCCACCAGGTCCCCACCTCTTTCCAGGCTAACTTTGTCAACTTTTCTCCGGGGGCCTCAGCGGAGTAGAAACTTGGCAGCCACTGCTGGCCACAGCCTCCTCTATCCCCTCACAGGCCGGGGACACGGGACTGATGACCGGCCCCGATCCGCCGCGGCCGCCGCGCAACCTACCCTAGAGCCGCCGCCGCCTCCGGTCCGCGCCGCGCCGCCACCTGCCCGCAGCCCGCGGCACCTGCCTGCGTCGCCCGCGGCCCCGCGCAGCCTAGCCTGCTGGGGGCGGGGCCTCGGACTGGGAAGCGCCCCCCGTCGCCATGGGAACCGCGGCCGGCGGCGCCTGCGCGGAGGGCCCCGGGGCGGAGCTCAGCCCGCGGACTCGAGCTCTCGCTTGGCGCCGGGACCGGGGGGACGGTCCGGCAGGTCAGAGGTCGCGAGTTTCCACCGAAACTCCTCCCGGAAGCGCTCCTGGCCCTAGAGCCCCGACCCTGCCTCGCCTGACTCAGAACATTTGTACGTGATGCCTGCTTGCGTTGCCGGGGTTAGCCCCCGGCTTTGGCCGGGAGTCACCCACAACACACACCGCGAACCGCCGCCGGGTCTGCGCCCGAGAGCCTAGTGCAGCCTGGGAGCTCGGGAGAGCCTCGCCCATTGAATCGTTTGGGCTACGGGCGCCCGGAGCGAGCCCGGTCTGTGCGTAGTGCTCGCGCCTCCTCGCGGCGAGCAGGGGACTCGCACCCGGGGCGGCTCATTTCCTCTGGAGCATCTACAGTGTGTATCATCCCTGCGGCCTTATGCTGAAGTGGGGGATGAAGGGTGAGCAGAATAGAGACTTTTTGGACAAGCTGAGAGAATCGTAGGAAGTCTCTCCTGAACGATAAAATGTCTGTTTTACTCTCCTTTACTCATTTCATTCCATAGGTTTCTATTCAGCTCCTACAGTATGCTGGATGCCAGGGACCCATCATACTGGCGGGGACTTCACTGGTGATACAGAGTTTCATAGAGCTTACAGACACTGTAAACAGTATTTGCACAAATAAGTTGAATTGCATTTGGGACTCGTGCGTCCTTCCTTAGGAAGGAAATGTATGGAGACAATAACTAAAAATGTCAGTTGGGCCTCAGTGAAGTCAAAGAAAGAAAAAAGAATGTAATGCTGTTTGGCTCCAGGAGATTTGGCAGGGAGCTCCCTTATCTGCCCTTGTGTGTGTGTGTGTGTGTGTGTGTAAGAAGGGACTCTTGTTACAGGAGATACATCATATCCATTGTTTCTTTTAATCTGCACTTTTGGAGCAAGGATCAGCACCTCCGTATCTTATCAAGGAGCATTCTGAGGCTCCCTAGGAGACTTGTCCACGTTGATAGAACCCAGAAGTGGTGAGGTAGTGGTTCTATGACGTCTTGCAGCTTAGAATAATCTCCTGTATCAGCTGGATGTCTGGAGAACAGTCGTCAGTAGGATCCAACTCGGTGGCTTTTAGATACGACTACCAGGCGCTTCCCTGGTTGTGCAGTTGCTGGGACTCCGTGTTCCTCCTACTCCCAGCCCTGGCTTTTCTCTTCCTAAGGAGGGGGGACAGTAGCAGTCAGGGACTTTCCCAGGACCTCTTCCTTCGCTTCAACCCCTGGTCTAGGAACTAGGTCCCACATACTGTAACTAAGGGTTTGCATGCTGCAACTAAAAAAAGATCCCGCATGCTACAACTGGTAATTCTGCATGCCGCAACTAAGACCTGGTACAGCCGAATAAATATTTTAACAAATAAATAAAAAGTAAATCTGACAACCATGCCCAGAGTGGTGTCTTTGAGGTATGGAGAATAGTTGGATTGAAAGTAAAAATGCCTCAAAATCCACCTTTAAAGTAGGGTTTTCCCATTATGTGTGTTTTATATCAGCAAAGGCAAGTCCCTGTTGATTGTTTGCTGCCCTTTCTAGAACTTCTGGAAGCAGGAGCTTTTGTCTCTATTTCACTCCTGATTCTCAGTGCCTAGGGCAGGGCTTGGCAAATAGTATGTACTCAGAAAATACTGTGCTTAATTGGATTAAACGCATGAATAACCACCAGTTTTAATAGAGTACTGACTGCTACCTCTACCCCCTAACCTTATGGGAACTTCTTGTCTCTCTGGGCAAATCTCAATTCACCAGAATGTGTGGGTTGAGGGTTCTGTTGAAACTGGATGTCTCTGAGGGGCCCATTTAGCTTAGTCCTCCATCTTGGCATCTCCTCTCTATCCCAGAACTTAAGTGGGGGAGAGAGAAGACAGTCCTTTTTCTGCCACTCATCACAGAAACCCCAAACCCAGATGTGGCCCCAGCCCTAGCCAGCCCACTCCCAATTTTGCACCCCAAGGAATGCCCAGCCCACGCCCAGTGTCAGTGCATCTACCTACATGGGGCTTTGAGGTGGGGGGGAGTCCCAAAAGTGCCAAACTACAACTCCCAGAGTCCTCCTGGCCCCAGGAGGGGCGGGACTTCCTGGTTCAGCCCCAACTTAGCAGATTCTCCCTGCATTCCTGTGTCTTCTCTCCCAGGTCAGAGGCTGCCAGCCAGCACACACCCAGCGATTACACCCTTACCAAAGAGGTGTCAGGTTGTACATTGTTTTCAGAGCCAACACCTCACCCCTTACTCACAGTCCTGGCTTTTCTCTTCCCAAGGAGAGAGGACAGTGCCTCCCAGGGACTTTCCCAGGACTCCTTCCTTCTCTGCCATCATCTGCCCCCTCCTCAAGAAAGTCTGTCTTGATTTGGCAGCTCTGTCCAACAGAACTTTCTGCAGTGACAGGGATGTGCTATATCTGCACTGTCCAACATTAGCCACAGATGACCATTGAACACTTAAATTTCGGCCAGTGTGACCCAGGAGCTCAATTTTTAGTTGTATTTAATTTTAATTAAATAGCCACACATGGCTACATCGATCTACCACATTGAACAGGATAGCTCTAGAACTCACACACTCCCTGGCAAAGACCATATTCACATATCTTCATTGGTGCGTATTCATTTTGTTTCTCTTGCAACTCGCCTGCTTCTTGAGACTGAGAGCCAGTGTGTTCTTTGAAATGTTTTCTCTCAACACCAGGCCTTTGCCCATGCCATGGCCTCTGTCTGAATACTGTGCCCTCTGCTTGCCCATCATCTATAGCTACTACGTGTCCTTCAGATCTTAGCTTTAATGTCACCTCCTCCGAGAAGCCATCCCTGACTACCATCCCCAACCCCCATGCCAAAGCCTCTGAATCTTCTAGCCCCAACTGGGCACTGATGACCCTGTTGTGTAATTGCCCAATCACTTCTCTGTCTCACTTTCTAGACTGTGAGCTTGGGAGCAAACACTAGCATAATATCTGAAATAGAGTTGACCTGCAATAAGTACTCATGAAGTTTAATGTTGAATAAATATTTTCACATAATACAGTCCCGTGCCTCATTCACGGAAATTATACTAATGAAGTATGTCATTTATTGAGCTAAGTACTTTGCCTGTCTCATTAAACGTTACAACAGTCCTGTAAGAGATGCTCTATTATCTCCTTTTCACAGGTAAAGGGTCTGAAGCTCAGAGAGGTTAAGTGAATCATTCAAAGTCACACAGCTAAGATCTCAGCCTGGGTTCCCTAGAAAACAGAGCCTGAGGCAAGATTAACAAACTAATGCCTTATTGGGGATGTAATCCCAGCCTAACAAGAGTGAAGGAAAAAGGACTGTGAGACTGAGAAGGACGGAGGGCAAATATAAGACATTCTTGACTGAATTGGCCACAGCTTTTCAAGAAAATGCAACCAGGGATTCCACCACTCAGGGCATCTCTGGGGGAAGCCACATGAAATGGGCAGGGATGAGGGGCAAGAACTTCATCTGCTGGCCTGTCCCGTTTCCCCTCTGCCATTAGTGACCACTGGACCCAACCACTCCTCGTATCTGAGCTGTGTTACTGACGCCTCCAGGCAGCCATGAGGAAAACCAGCTCTGCACCCAGAAGCTCACCTGAGTCTAGGAGAGGAGACGCCAGAACCCTGGCCCCAAGCCCTGGCCTCAGCTCCGGCCAGGTCGGCTGGGACCACAGCTGGGGCTGTTGGCAGAACGACTCAGGCCTCATTACCGCAGGCCAAGCTAGCCAAGTGGTTGCAGCAGTCTGACCCAGGCCGCCTGACCCAGGCCGAACTGCAGCAGTCTGACCCAGGCCGCCTGCGGGGGCAGGCAAGCAGAGGCTGGATGGCGTCCAGGGCTGCTGGGTGGCCGGGAAAGACACAGCTAAGCACGCTTGAGAAGGTGCAACAATCACGCCTGACAGAAATCAGACTGGGATTCAGATCCAGTTGAGACTAACCCCGAAGCCCTTCCACAAATATTGACTGAAAGAAAAAAGAGAATTAATATATGACTGAGTGGGAGGAAAAAAAAAACCCTAGCAATCATCTCTCCAAAACCTTGGTGTATTCCAGACGCCCTCATTTTATAGTGGAAAGACTAAGGCCCAGTAAAGCAGAGATGCTGTAAGGCCACACCAAGAGTGAGTCGCAGAGCTAGGACTTGAGTCTCAGTCTCAGTCCTCCTGCTTCCCCTTTGTCTCATTTGTCGTGTCAGCATTTATGGCCTCAGAGTGATGCCTCTTGTTCTCACCTGCCCAGCATCCATTTCCCCGTCCTCTGTAACAGCACCCTGGTTGTCCTCCTAGAAACCACCTCACGCCCCGCCTTTCGTTCGTGTGGTTCCAGTGTGGTGGACGTCAGGACACGCCTGCTCTCATCCCCCGTCTCCCACCCTCGACCCCTAACCCTTGAGCCCAGGTCCTAGGTCCAGCCAATCAGAGGATCCCATTTCCCTGGCCACAGTCTTCGGTTCGTGGATGGGACCCACATCTGTCCCGTGAGAGTTAATCACAGGAATTGCAGCCACTGTGTGTGAAGAAGAGCTTTCTTTTCTCCGGGGTTAATTACCTTTGGTTACCTTTCAGACAATGGAGAAGGAAATGGCAACCCACTCCAGTATTCTTGCCTGGAGAATCCCGTAGACAGGGGAGCCTGGTGGGCTGCCGTCCATGGGGTCACACAGAGTCAGACACGACTGATGTGACTTAGCAGCCACAGCAGCTGAGCCTGGAGGCACCAGAAGCCAACACTGTGAGAGAGAATCTGCCTGAGGGTAAACCCGCCTTAGCAGGAACAGAGCTGAGAGATGGAGAGAAAGAGAGAGCGGGGGGGCCGCTGCTTGTTCACCTGGAGCCAGCTGTGCCTGAAGCTGTACCACAGAATTCTCAGTTATGTAAGCTGACACATTTCTCGTTTCTTGTTGAGCCAGTTGGAGTTGCACTTCCATCATTTACAGCAAAAGGCAAGACAAGCACCTACTGGATAAAGGCTTTTCAGATCCGGAACCTACCCTCTGGAAGTTCACAGCCCGCAGGGTGGATATTCAGATCCCAGAGAAATATCCCTCAACTAGAACTACCAAGGCAGAAAGGCAGAGAGCACAATGGCAAGAATTTCAACACCTGGCGTTTAATCTCGGTTAATCCCCATTCACACCTTCTCCTATCCCGGAAACACCACGCCCTCACCCCATTCTGATTTGGGGCTGGCTTTTCTCTCTTTGCCCAGCCCACCCAGCAGCCCAGTGACAGGCTGTTGGTTTAAGAAACTGGGAAGGAAAAACACACACGCCAGCTTATCGCACTCCTGGGCTTTGTTCACCAGCCTGACTGTTTCCTTTGGACGGGAGGACACCTGTCACCAGGTCACAGACTTACATTCAAAACTGGAGCCTGAGAAGTAGCCACATTGGAGGGTCTTGACCTGAAGTAGGTGAGTCTGGAGAGAAGAGGGAGGTGAGGTCAAGACTAGGGGGAGAGGAAAGTATTGTCCGGGAGCTATAATGAGCTTTAAGGGTCCACGAGCCCCTGAAATTACAGTAGTATGTGTGTGTGTGTGTGTGTGCAAGTAAGTCTGCATAAAGAATATAGCCATGCTTTTAAATCATATTTTCAAAGGACTCCATCACCTCCAAAAGGTTAAGTCCCCCTGGTCTAGGATGTAGCCATCCTTCTGGGGGTGGATGTTTTAGTCTATTCAGGCTGCTATACACAAAGTGCCATAGATTACGTGGCTTATAACCAACAGAAATTTATTTCCATCAGTTCCAGAGGCTAGGAATTCCAACATCAGGGAGATTTTGGTGTTTAGTGAGAGCCCGCTTCCTGGTATACAGATGGCTGTCTTCTTGCTACGTTCTCACATGGCAGAAGGGGCAAGGGTGGTCTCTGGGGTCTCTTTTCTAAGCTTCATGGAAGGTCCACCCTCATGGCCTCATCCCCTCCCAAAGGCTCACCTTTTTCCAGCATCACCGTTGGGGGTAGAATTTCAACATATAAATTCGGAGGCACACAAACATTCAGTCCACTGCAATGGGGAAACAAAAGCTGGAGTCATTACGTTACATCACAGTTTGACCCAGTGCACACGGCCAGCTTGTACTGGAGCTGGAAACGCACGAGCAGCCAGGGCTGAGCAGGCTGTGTGGCTGGGAGGATGAGACAAGGAGTGCGGCTCAGCGTCCTGACCCAACCCCAACTCGCACATCCTCAGATTCCAGCGTGGATGTCCGCCTGGCACCCAGGGGCCCCTGCTCTGCGCCTGCCCCCGACGGCGTCCTGGGCTGTCCCCTGGTGTGACGCTGTGTCTGTTTGCATCTGTTGATTGATGGCTTGGTGAAATACACACCTCAGACTTCACTTGGGCTACACCACGCTCAGAGAGCTTCCCTTCTCCTGACAAACCAGCCCCTCCCACAGCTTCCCCGGCAGAAGTAAGGACAGCTCGCCCATCCCAGGTGCCAAGGTCAAAAGCCCTGGAGGCATCTTTGCCTCCCCACCGTCCCTCACACTCCAAGTCCAGTCCATAAGCAAATCCAGTTGGCTGGACCTACCTTTGACCTTCAACATAGATCCCAAATCTGCCCCTGCCCTCCTTGTGTCTTCTCTATCCGACCCACTGACTGTCTCTCACCTGACCCACTGAAATTGCTTCCTGTTCCTTCTCCCTTGCCCTCTCTTCTGCCTCTTCTCCACCCAGAAGCCAAAGCTGACCTTTTTAAAACACTGAGACAAGTCATGTCCCACCTCTGCTCAAGACCACCCACAGACTCCCCATCTAACTCAGAAATTAAAAGCCAAAGATCTGTCATTGCCTACAAAGCCTCCCACTCTCCCCGCTTCCTCATCCCTTCCAGTCACTGGGGCCTTTTTGCTTCCTGCAACATGCCAAGTACAGGCTCGCCTCAGGGCCTTTGCACCTGCTTGGCCCTCTGCCTGGAATATTCCTCCCCCATAGATCCACACGGCTTCCTCCCTCAGCTCCTGCACAGGTCACCTTCTCACAAGGCTTTCCATGACCCTTCCCTATCCATTCACCATCTCCCTTCCTGGCTTCATTTTTCTCTGTGGCTCGCTCCATGAGGACGGTTGTTTTTGTCTGTTTTCCTCACTACTAAATCCCCAGCACTAGAATAGTTCTTCGGGGAAGGCAATGGCACCCCACTCCAGTACTCTTGCCTGGAAAATCCCATGGACGGAGGAGCCTGGAAGGCTGCAATCCTTGGGGTCGCTGAGGGTCGGACACAACTGAGCGACTTCACTTTCACTTTTCACTTTCATGCATTGGAGAAGGAAATGGCAACCCACTCCAGTGTTCCTGCCTGGAGAATCCCAGGGACGGGGGAGCCTGGTGGGACGTCTATGGGGTCGCACAGAGTCGGACACAACTGAAGCGACTTAGCAGCAGCAGCAGCAGAATAGTTCTTAGAACATAGGAGATACTCAGTAAATTTGTTGAGTGGATGGACGGATGGACCATATTGTTCTCTCTTGTTTCCCTGTCTTGCCCTCCAAACCTGAAGTTCCTCGCGGGCAGGCACGATGTTTTGTTCCCTGCTGTATCTATGAAGGTAACAAAAGCTGAATGAACGAATGATCAACTCCTTCCAGTTGACAGATGAGGACACATGGATGCCAGAATGAGAAAGGGACTTATAAGGACATAGTAAGACATTAGTAGCCACCTCTAAACTCCCAAGTCCCAGGTCCCCTCCTGCCATGGCTGTCTATGGCTCCCCTGAGCCCATCCAGGCTCCCTGGCTGGAGCAGGGGAGAGGGTTGACCAAACTTTAACCTTGGATAGCCCCTGAAAAATGCTAGGGTATCTGACGTTAAACGAATTCCTTAATATCACTCTGGGTTTAGGGCTCAGAGTCAGCAGTCCCATTCCCTGAATTTGAGACCCTGGCCCTCTGCTCACTTCCTGAGGCTTCTATCTGTCAAATGGGAACTCAGATAAGAGTAGTACCTACCCTACCATGGGGGAACCATGAGGCTTAAACCGAATGAAGCACTGAAAGAGTTTAGAATGGGCCTTGAAGAGCGCTCAAGAAAATTGTCAACTGCCTTGAACAGCAAAGCCCCGAGCTGGAGGAGAAAATATCCAATCCCTTTCAAGTTTCCCTTAGGTGAATTCCAGCTAATTGGAACCCGGCCGGATGTGGTTTTGGGTTATAATGCCTCATTTAAGTTTCTGGGCACCTGGATGGTTGGTGTGATTTTCCCAGGTGACACAGAGCATATTATCTGGAGAACAAAACTCCTTTCAAGGTCAGAAATGCCTGGAGAGGCACTGGGGCAGCCAGAGAGAGGCAAAATCGTGGGCCTCAGTCTGCTCTGGGCTCCCCAGCTTCCTGGCTGGAATTACACCCCTCAGGATCCTGCCAACCCCAAAGTTGAGGCTGATTTCAGTGTAGGAAAAAAAAAAAAAAAAACACCACCCTCCCTCACTTCAAGGCACTGTATCTCATTTGCTGGCTGGCTGCCATGAGGTTTTTCTAAGCTTGGGAATAAAGTGTGTATGCCACCTAACCCCGACCTCCCTTCTCAGGCTTAGCTCAGCCCCCTCTCCCTGCAACACAGCTGCATCTGACCCCAAAGAACCTTCACAACAACCCTGATGGCCCCACTTCCAGAGAGATGAGGTGACCTCCCCGAGGTCACCCCGGGGAAACGTGGTGGTTCATGTGTTTCTTTCTACCTCATCGCCCTGCTCAGTGATCGAACCCAACACTATCTGCCCCCTGGATTTAGAATCTGCTTTTACAGATGGAGAAACCGAGGCCCAGAGCAACGGGGTAACTTGCTCCAAGTCACACAGCTGGGAAACGCTAGAGGGACTGGCTGGCCTCCAAGCCCAGGACTCTGGCCAAGTGTACGTGCTGGCTGGGCTTTGGGTCCCCAAGTGAAACCCAGGGTTGAAGAGCATTGGTCCTGGAAGCTCCGCGCCAATGTACCTGGCTGGCTCAGTGGCTCCTGACCCTCGGTGCCCCTGGGCTGCCTCAGCCCTGCTGGACCTTGCTTCTGACCATCAGTGACAACTTTGGCTATTAGCAAACCACCTTCCTGCCTTAGCCTCCTCCTCCAACACTCTATTATTATTTTGGTAAGACTGAACTTGAAAGCAACTCGATTTCTCATTAACATAAATTTAAATGTCAAATGCTAAGTCATTTCAATCGTGTCCGACTCTGTGCGACCCCATAGACGGCAGCCCACCAGGATGCCCCATCCCTGGGATTCTCCAGGCAAGAACACTGGAGTGGGTTGCCATTTCCTTCTCCAATGCAGGAAAGTGAAAAGTGAAAGTGAAGTCGCTCAGTGGTGTCCGACCCTCAGCGACCCCATGGACTGCAGCCCTCCAGGCTCCTCCGTCCACAGGATTTTCCAGGCAAGAGTACTGGAGTGGGGTGCCACTAGATAACTAATAAGTAGAATAAAACCATTACAACAAATACAAGAAAAGTCCAACCTCATCCCCCAAGTCTCACTAGACTCCGTTGCCTCCTCAAGGCTCCCCGTCTTTCAACAGAGGAGACTGACAGATGATTGGGGGGTGTTTAAGACCCTGCAGCTCTTACAGAAACTTTCTCCTTGAAGGGTTGAAGAAGAATTGAAAACTAAATAACTCTCGGCATCCTATGGTTTAGAGACATTTAAGGATGAGTCCAGGTGCTACCTGACCTCTGTGGCAACACATTAAACAGCAATAAAGCAATGCCATTTGTGTACATGAAAAATACACACAGACTGAACAGTATCAGTTTTGCAAAAATACCTCCAAACAAAAAGAGAAACATTAAATAATGGTCAGAGATTGGGAGGAGGTAGCCGATGAGCAGGGTGGTTGCTAGAAACACAGCATCTGTGTGTGGTTTTGAGAAAGGTCCCCTCTCTGTGTAGAAGCAGACCTTAGGGACAGTGCAAGGCTTGATAGGCAGAGTGAATGAATAAAGAAACGAATGAATGAGTGAGACATGAGAGGGGGCTTGCATGGACCAGTGATGTTCATTTCCCAGGAGGACTGGTTGTGTGCCAAAGTCTGTGTAAGCACTAACGTTTATTCTAAAATTTGGAGTTTCAACTTCCACAATGTGTTAGGGAAGAGCTCCACCCCAGTTATGAAGACCTGCCAGTGCGTCCCAGGCCAAAGCGAGGCTAATGACCTGGGATCCAAAGACAGGACCAGATGCCTGGCTGGTGGGGAAAACGGGGACATCCTTTCCAGACCCCATTTTCCTCCTTCCACAAATCTTGTCTGTTGACTCCTAGGTCACTGACATGCCCTGATGGTGGGCAGTGTGTGGGCAGCTCTGGGGCTTTCCCTCACCTGCATCTCAGCCGTCAGCCTCGTCTCCCCTGCCTGGTTCCAGACCACCACCTTCTCCTTCGGTGTCCTCGCCTACTGCTCCTGGCCTCAGGGTGACAGCTGGAACCAGAGCTGTGGGAACTTCCAGTCCCTGGATGATATTCCTGACTTCGCCTGGAAGGTGAGACGTAGTCTTGTCAATGTATTGCAGCTTCGAGGGGTCGGGAGCAGGGCATTCTCAAATGCATCAGCGCAAAAAAAAAAAAAAAAAGCCAAGTTCTGCCCACCTCCCTTCCAACCTCTGACTCTGTAGGTATGGGGTGGGGTCTGGCAATGTGAATTTTAGCAAACACCCAGGATGATTCTGAAGGCAGCTGCTGGCCCATGCAGTACCTTTATACAAATTAGGAAATGGTGCCCCTTGCTCAGGACACTGTACGGCCATCTGCTGGAGAATTACTATAATCAATAAGCATTTCTGTGCTGACTCCCAGCTCCTAGAGTTGTGCAGTGCACAATCTGTACACACCTGCCTGGTCACCCTCTAAGCACCGCTAGGTTTGAAAACCATTGCTAAGATGTTGAAAGTCTCTGTTTTGATGCGAATTACCAATTCAACAATCGCGACAATGGGTTGGGACGCCCAGTTCAGCACCTCTAAGCAAGCCTGTGTGCGTGCTTAGTCCAGTCTGACTGTTTTTGACCCCAGGGACTCTTGCGTCACCTGCACTGGCAGGCGGATTCTTTGCCACTAGGCCACCTGGGAAGCCCACCTAAGGAAGATAACACAGCCTTCAAAACCAATACAAAGGTGCCTCTCTTGGTGACCCTGCTGTATAGCAGGTACTCAGTAAAGAGAAGGTGAAGGTGAAGTCGCTCAGTCGTGTCCGACTCTCTGCGACCCTGTGGTCTGTAGCCTACCAGGCTTCTCCATATAGTCAAAGCTATGGTTTTTCCAGTAGTCATGTACAGCTTTGAGAATTGGACCATAGCAAAGCCTGAGCGCTGAAGAATTGATGCTTTTGAGCTGTGGTGCTGAAGATGACTCTTGCGAGTCCTTTAGACAGCAAGGAGATGAAAACAGCCAATCCTAAAGGAAGTCAACCCTGAATATTCATTGGAAGGACTGGTGCTGAAGCTAAAGCTCCAATACTTTGGTCACCTGATGTGAAGAGCCGACTCATTGGAAAAGACCCTGATGCTGGGCAAGACTGAGGGCAGGAGGAGAAGGGGACGACAGAGGATGAGATGGTTGGATGGTATCACTGACTCAATGGACATGAGTTTGGGCAAACTCAGGGAGATAATGAAGGACAGGGAAGCCTGGCGTGCTACAGTCCATAGGGTTGCAAAGAGTCAGACACGACTTAGTGACTAAAGAATAACAACAACAAAACAGGGGTAATAATAGCACAGACCTTGGGGGGTTTCGAGGACTCAGCAGCTGATCAGTTAAGCAGAGGGAGTGCATGACTGCCCCACCCCAGTCAACACTGTCCTCCTCTCTCTTCCTGGCAGGTTTCAGCTGCAATGCTCCTTGGAGGCTGGCTCCTATTGGCTTTCAGTGCAATTCTCCTCCTGTCCTGGGCCCTTGCCCCCAAAGGACTGTGCCCATGGAGGGGCAGTGGTCCAGTGCCAGCGGTACAGGCAGCAGCAGGTAAATTTGATGTCACATATAAGTGTTCCAGACATGTTTTTGGAATGAATGGATGAATGAATGAGCGAGCCTATAAGCAGAGACTTGCCTCTTGGTTGAATTTCAGAGATAAACCCTACGACTGCAGACTATTCCTGATCCTTTAGCCAGAAATTGGGGGTAGGGAATGATATCCTTAACATCACTCTCTCTGGCCTTTATCCAAGCCCAATCCTAAAAGTTGTCCTCCTTGTTTCTCTCCTGAGCATCCACTTTGCATCATTTTTACCAGGACCACATATACAGTTGGGCAGGTTGGGCACTGCACAAGGGCATCCAGCTGAGGCTGGGAGGGCTGAGAGCTGCATTTGCCCAGAAGAAATGTTGTTGTTTCTGTTGTTTAGTCGCTAAGTTGTGTCCAACACTTCTGTGACCCCATGGGCTGTACCTGCCAGGTGCCTCTGTCCATGGAATTCTCCAGGCAAGAATACTGGAGAAGGTTGCCATTTCCTTCTCCACGGGACCTTCGCAATCCAGGGATCAAACCTGTATCTCGTGCTTGGCAGGTAGATCATTTATCACTGAGCCACCTCCAAAGCCCCCAAGTCCCGAGGGTTGCTTTTCTCTAATTCACACATCGGCTTTGGATGATCTAGCTCAGGATTGGTGGTAACCCTCATCCAATTAATTCTCCACCATCTCCCACCTGGGTTAGAGCTGACCACCTCATGCATCTCTCTGCTGCCACCCTTGTCCCCTAGAGTCTGTTTGCCACACCTTGGCCAAGTGAGACCTGTTAAAACTGAAATCAGATCAAGCCACCGCATCAATGACTTCCTGTTACCCATGAGGCTCCACTGAGGAGGCCTTATTCCTTCACTGACCTCATCTCTTAACTGGCTTCGCCAGGCTCAGCACACGCCGGCCACACTGGCTTGCTTTCTGTTGCTCATAAGCACCAAGCTTGTTCCCTCTGCCTGGAATGTTCTCTTAGATCTTCACAGCTTGCTCCTCCCACTTTATTAAGGGCACTGCTCAAATACCTCTCTCAGTGGGGGTCTCCCATGACCTCAAGGTAAGGGAGCTCCCCTTCTCCTTAGAGCCTCTTTCCTCTTGCCTTGCTTTCTATTTTTTATAGCCCGAAATATCTCATCTGCCTACCTGATTGTTGTGCATCTCTCTCCACGAGAACATCAGCTCTGCGAGGTCAAGGACACGTCTGCCTTGACATCACCAGCGTCTGACACAGTGCTCTGCACATAGAGCTCACTAGATATTTGTCGAATCAATGAGTGGAGACACAGTCCTTGTCATCAGCTTGCACAGTGTCTAGTGGGGGTGGCAGTTATAACTCGGTGGATATTTGGCACAATGATGAGCACAGGATGTAAGGAAAAACTCCAAGAGGGACCTGACTCAGTGTTTGGAGGGGGTGTTAAGGAAGGCTTCCTGGAGGAGGCGTCACTGAGATGAATCTGGAAGGATGAGTGGGAAGTTAACCAAATGTGGAAGGGCATTTCGGGTAATGCGAACATCAGGGGCAAAGGCATAGAGAGACAAGAGAGCAAGGCACAGTCAAGAAACTTCAAGTGGACAAGTGTGGCTGAAAGGGGGCTGGAGGTCCCATGACTCTCCTGTGCTGGGACTGCCTCCAAAGTGAGGAGGTGTCTGGTTCATTTGCTTAGTATCTCTAGTGCCTTCCACAGAGCCCCTGACAGTTTTGCGGAATGATTACATGGATGGATGGGTGGGTTGGTGGATGTGTGGAGTGGGGTGTGTAAGTAGGTGGATGAGCTGATGGATGGATGCATCAGTAGATGTAATACTGAATATATGGATTAATGGCTAGATGGATGGGGAAAATGGATGGAGGAATGGATGGATGCAGGGATCGGTGGGGGGCATGGGGCTAAGTGGGTGGTTGGACAGATGGATGGATGAGTGAATGGATAGGTAGAGGAATGGAGAGCCTGAGTGGACCAGAATGTGGTTGAAAGGATGGGTGAGTAGGTGGACAGATGGCTGGAAGGCTGCTTGAGTGATAGGTGGATACAAGGATAGGTGAGCCAATGAATAAGTGAATGGATGATGGATGATGAGTGAGTGGATGGGAGGACTGGGATGCAAAGTCAGCCCAGGGCCCCTGAACCAACACACTGGCTTTCCTTCCTGCTGTCTCCAGCCATCGCCACCATCATGGGCCTGCTGGTTTTCCCCATCAGCTTGGCCTCGCCGTTCGCCAAGGAAGCCTGCGTAGCCTCCTCCATGTACCACGGTGGTCAGTGCCAGGTAGGCTGGGGCTATGTGACCGCCATCCTCAACGCAGTCCTGGCCAGCCTCCTGCCCGTGATCAGGCGGCCCCACGTGACTGAGGTCCAGCGGAGGACCATCTTCTTCTCCAGTGACACTGAGAGCATCATCCTTGTGCCAGAAATGACCAAATGAAAATATCTCAGGAGGAGAAAAAGAGCCCAGGCTAGAGTTGTATGAAATCACCACACACCCAGGTTCAAATCCCACCTCTGCTGCTTGGTTGCCGTGTGGCCTCAGGCAAATCGCCTCATCTCTCTGGACCTCAGTGTATAACTTCTGTAAAATGGGGCAGGGGAGGGGGTTGAAATAATGCCTATCTCGGAGGGCAGTTATGAGAATTAAGATGCTGTGTATAAATAAAGCCCTTAGCATATGTTAGGCAAACTTTAGCTATTATTATTGTAATCCTGACCCCCAAGGAGGATTGTGGTGAGCATAAACCTATTCATGAAAAGTGCCTGGGGGCAATTCTGGATCCACGGTCATCACTCAGATACTATACCTTTCAATGGGTATATGCATATTCTCTCTCTCTTCCCTTCAGTTCTATAACTCCTCCTCTTGGTGAATCTGGAAAGTGTTCATTTTCCCCTCAATGAGAACGTCCCCTGATAAATGAGAGCTGGTCCAGCGTTGGGGTGGGGATTTGGCGGGGAGTGGGGTCAGGTGTTAAGGACCTGCCTCACCCCTTCATGCAATAACCCCACTGATGTGAAAACCTCACCGTTACTTGGGGCATACGAGGCCCCTTGAGACCCAGTCCTGACCTCTCTTTTCAGCTTCTTTCTTGTCACCCACCCGACCCCGCGCCTCTCCCTCCGGCCGTGCTGACTTCTGAGCCCACAGTCGGTCTCTTCACAGCTCCACACTGCTCTCTCTGCCATGGGGTGCTGGAGCCAGCCTGTCACCTTGGCTGATCATGACCCAGTGCCCTGCTTTGGGAGCAGCACCTTCATCCTCCCTTCGGATGTGACCCTCAGCCACTTTCTGACTGCTTAGCCAATGAGGAATGGTCGGAATGACTGGTTCAGAGATGGGCCTGGGACCTGTATAAACCAGCATGGAGGAGAGTGGAGCCGCGAGATGGACACAGATGGAGCGCTAAGGAGTTCACTTGACTACCTGGATCCAGCCACGCCTGCTCCCCCACCCGCAGGACCCATGGTGACAGGCAGCTCCAGGCTGGCATCCCTCTAGCTTGTGGCTGCACGGGAAGAAAGAGTGAGCCACTCTCTTCCCAGGGAAGGAAGCTGATTGGCCAGGAGTGGGTCATGAGTCCCCCTGGGGAGAGGGGGCTGTCAGCAATCTAGACTTGAAGGCCACAGTTATAATGTAGGCGATATAGTTTCCCAGAAGATGGGAGAAGTTGCTGGTCCTGGAATGGGGCAAGGATGCTGAGCAAGCGAAAAACTTTCAATGCCCAACTCCTCTCCTTAAGGGAAACTTGGTTATCCTCATTTCACAGACATGAAGACTGTGGCTCCGAGAGACAGAGTCACTCGCCCAAAGTCACACAGCTGATTGGTGGCAGAGCTGGGATTTGAATCCAGGGCTGTCAGACTCTGTGATGGAGGCAGAATGCTATCTCTGCCCTGACCTAGCTCATCAAACTCTTTTGGTTTTAAACATTCAACTAAGACCATCTGTAAACAACAGTACTATATTATTATAGCAATTCTATTATTTTGAAAAACACATCAGCCACTGAGAATGCAGCCTGCATTCATCTCTCAGAAAATAAGGACTATAATTACTTTTACAAAGTCACAGAATAACGGAATAAGGTAATAGAAGACCTAGGAAGCCGCCTCATGGTGTGCAGATGGACTCGAAGACCCCTGGTATGTTTCAAGTATCATCAGAAGCACATTGATGGAGGTCAGGCTTGAGTGGGAAGATTTCAGGAACCCTAAGCAGCATCCCCAGGTGGCTCAGACGGTAAAGGGTCTGCCTGCAATGTGGGAGACCAGGGTTCAATCCCTGGGTCGGGAAGATCCTCTGGAGAAGGAAATGGCAACCCACTCCAGTACCCTTGCCTGGAAAATCCCATGGACAGAGGAGCCTGGTATGCTACAGTCCATGGGGTTGCAAAGAGTCGGCCATGACTGAGCAACTTCACTCACTCACTCACTCACTCAAGCAGCATCCCCAGTGCAAAAAGCAGCAAGCAGATAGACGCCAACAAGAAGCAGCCCAAACAGCCTCAGGTCACCCACCTGCACTTGAGATGAGCCGCCTCCTCTGTGTAATAACCTTACAACAGTCCCCTGCCATCCAAGTTCCTTAATCATCTCTCTTGACCATGCAGCGTGGCTAGGAGGATCTTAGTTCCTTTACCAGGGATTTAACCTGGGCCCTCGGGCAGTGTGGCGTCCTAACCACTGGACCGCCGGGGAAGTTCCCTTTCATTTTCTCTCTCAACAATTTCAGCAATGCCAAAGGGAGCGATTCTTCAGCCTATGAAGCAGAAGCATTTCCACAGACACCATCTTTATTTGACAAGAGACAGAGAGATCTGTCTCATTTTTCTCTTCATCATAATAAGAGGTGCTCTTTGTTTGGAGGAGCCCTGCCCCTACCAAGGCTGGAAACCACTGTGCTTGCTCCACAAGTCTGAGTAAAGGATGCCAGGAAGATACCGGAGGAGTCCTGCTTAACGCCCTGATGTAATGGAAAGTCCCCAGGGCACTGCAGGGTTCGGAGGGTCATCTGAATTCTGCTAGGTTGACTCCGAGGATCTGATTGTGCTCCCTCTAGAGTCTACACCTGTCCTGGGCTCAAGCTCTCAGTGATTCCAGCGGCTTCAAAGCCAACAGCACAGAGCCCCGAAAGCCCTTCTCTGAGTCAGCAGAACCCAGTGCAATCTGCAGAGTTGGCGTGGGTTTTGCTCCTGCCAAGAACTGATGGCCTCACCATACCCCCTCCAGGGGCTCTGTCACAGCCGAGAGGGCTCAGAGCTCATTCCTCCCCCAGTTCTCCTCCAGGAGCTGTATCCTCAAGTTTCAAAGTTTCCCCTGAGAACCTGAGCAAGAGATGATGGGAACTCAGGGAAACTGAGGTCTCAACCAGGAAATCGTTCCCAGTGATGCTCGGGCCAGAGGGTCCCAGTGAAAGAAGAGGGCCAGGACTGAATCCACAGCCAAAAAAAGTGAAAGTGTTAAGTCACCCAGTCGTGTCCAACTCTGTGCGACCCCACAGACTATAGCCCACCAGGCTCCTCTGTCCATGGAATTTTCCGGGCAAGAATACTGGAGTGGGTAGTTGTTCCCCTTCTCCAGGGGATCTTCCCAACCCAGGGATCAAACCCAGGGCTCCCGCATGGCAGACAGATTCTTTATC
This sequence comes from Bubalus kerabau, assembly GCF_029407905.1. Classification (NCBI taxonomy): domain Eukaryota; kingdom Metazoa; phylum Chordata; class Mammalia; order Artiodactyla; family Bovidae; genus Bubalus; species Bubalus kerabau. Next base: position 69,224,463 of record NC_073639.1, on the reverse strand, counting down.
ATCTGAACCACCAGGGAATCCACACCCAAGGGAGGCATTACTACCTCCAGTTTGCAAAAATGAAAACCAAGGCTCAGAGAGATAAAATCACTTGCCCAAAATCACATAGCCAGGAGCTGGCAGACTTGGGATCCTAAGTCATCACTCCCCAAACATGTGGACAAAGATACAGAATGTAATTTTAGTTGGTGCAGTGAGAAAGTCATTCCCACATCAATCCTGCTTGAAGTCCTCCAAGAAGAAAAGCTTGTCTGGTGCTGTCTTTAACCTCTCAGACCCTTATTACATCTCTTCTTAACAGCGAGAGAGTAGGCTTCAGGAGAGCCTTCAGTGGGAAACAGTACTTTGGTAAAATAGTAGTATTCATTTCTACAACCATCTTCTGTTTATGCAAATGATCCTGGCTTGCTCTTAGCTTGAAGTTTAAAAAGTGAGTTGATTTATGGGATCTCCCTGGTGGTCCAGTGGCTAGGACTCCATGCTTCCAATGCAGGGAATCCAGGTTCGATCCCTGGTCAGGGAACTAGATCCTACATGCCACAACTAAAGATCCCACATGCTGCAACTAAGACCCAGCATGGCCAAATAAATAAATAAGTGAAAAAAAATTTTTTTTAAGCTGAGTTGATTTAAAGAAAACTAGTAAAGATATAATAGCACACAGATAAGGTCCAAATCATAAAGGGGGACAGCAGGTGAGTTGAGTTTGGAAGAAGCTGTCATAAAACTTGGGGAGAAGACTCATTGATTGATGGATCTAATGTCTCTCTAACTTGAGTATCTGTTTGAAAACAGAGAAGAGATCTAAAGTAGTTCCTCCCCCTGCCCTTAGCTGTACCCTCACCTCCCTTCCCTGCCAGGCTGCTGGAACCTCAGGCCTGGGAGAGGAGGAGGAAGATGGAACAGGATGGCGCACATGGGCACTGGCCCTTCTGAAACGGGATGGTCGGGACCTCCTCAACTCTTTGTGTAAGTGCTTCTCAGCTGTCCCCGTGGACTCTCCCAGACGCCAAACGGAAAGCTTGAGGTGAAAAGAAAAGGGAGTATGGTTTAGAAGGGAAATCGTGGAGCAGCCAGAGGGGCCTAAACCCAGCATGTTGTCCTACATGGGAACAGCATCATTCAGGTGAAGACATGGAGACAGACAGTATCCACGCACTCGAGGCTACAAGGAGCTCCCCATGCAGAGGGCTCAGGTTCAATCCCTGGTTGGGGAACCAGACCCCACGTGCTGCAACTAAGAGTTCCCCGGGCCGCAACTAAAAGAAGATGCAGCACCGCAACTGAAGACCCCACGCGCCGCACATACACGAATAAATAAATAAATATTAAAAAAGAGTCATCACAAGCTAAATAAATGGCTGTCTTAAGCCACTGAGATTTGGGGTCATTTGTTACACAGCATCACTTGTGGTAACAACTAACTATACAAAGGATGAGACCAGTTTCCCCAGCCTTGAGCTCTCTGGGGACAGATCAGGCAGCTAGCATGAGTCTCTGTCCCTCTCTGGGTCTGGGTCAACTGGGGTGGGCTGGGAGGAGTAGGGTATGAGGATGCACTCTTCAGCAGCAAACATTTCTTTCTTTCAAATCAAAGAGAAAATCCCCAAACACAGAGGCAAGAAATAACCCAGGTTCACACAGTTCTGTTTATATATATTTTCTCTCTATTTAGACACGACTCTTCAGTAAACAGTAATAAGATATGTTGGCAGCACTGAGAAAAGGAGGGCACTCCGGAGATAAAACGACTCCCACGCATTTGATTCGGGGACACAAGGACACACACTCAACGTACAGAGACCCGAACAAACACAGTAAGCCAGATAAATAAGCATTGTTTCAAATCACAACCACCACGCTCTCTGGAACACCACGAGAGAAGGCAGAGAAGAGATCTTGTGCTGTACTTTCAGACCAGTCTCTCAAAAAAATAAATAAGAATCGGAAGGTCTAGGACCTGGGTCTTGCTAAAATAACATCCTCTGTAGTGAAGAGTTGAGTGGCAAAATAAAACTCTTATCTAGAGGGAGATTTCATACATGATCACCCGTCTCGGGAAGGCAGAGGGCCAGGGCGGGGAGATGAAACTTTCACAGAGTGCTCTTCGGAAGCGAGGTCCATCTCTCATCCATCCCACCCAGGACACCCAGCTTGGGCGGAAGTTCAGATGCAGCCGAAAGTGCTGGGTCCAAGGGAAGCGCCTTCACAAGCATGCCAGGCAGGGACTGTTCCCCCTCCTGGTTTGCTCAGGATGGGAGGACAGATGCGCCCTCTCTGTCAAGGTTTCAATGTGCTTGATGAGTCTCCTCTCCTCTTCAAAATCCTACCTGCCATTCTTGGGAAGAACATCCTTCTGGGACTCTCTCTGTTTCTCCTGACTCTGGTCCATTCTCCGAAGCAGAGAAGGGCTGGCACGACTGCTCTCCCAGGAGGACATGTAGGCAGGGTAAACTAGCTCGCCTAGGGTCTGTTTAGGGGGCTGGTGACCCTTTGTGTGAAGACACGGAGGGAACCATTTCCAGGCTAGGCTGTGACCCAGATGCCAGTTCATCATCTCATTTTTTTTTTCCCCAAGGAGAATACCTGCCACACCCTACCCTGGCCAACCTCTGTCCTCCTCTCTTCCCTTTGTCCTGAGTAAGCAAGGGCACTTAAGGAAATGCCAGCCTCCTTGAACAAGTGGCTTGCACCAACACACACCTTCCAAGCTTCTGGAACTCCGGACCCAATGTAGGAAGGAGAGGCAAGGTCCTCCCTAGGATGAGAGGAAGGGGATGTGGGCTCTGCCCTGCCCAGAGCAGGGGCTCTGAGCAGGACCATGAAGAGGCCTGTCTCAAGCTTACAGACCCTTCTCACAGCCTTTTGTTAAAAGAAGAAAAAAGTCTCTCCTGGGGCCAGGGGGAGGAGGAAAAGATGAGAAAACCCAACAACTGAAATCCCCGACCCCAGGAGAGATGTGCAGAGGACCCCATGTGCCTTTTCTAAATGGGGGCTGGGGGGAGTCTCAGGACACAGGTGGCTCAGGTACAAAGAAAGTGGGGAGGGAGAAACACTTGCAGTCCCTCCTCCAAGCCAGTGGTTCTCAAACGGGGGGCCAGCTGGCAATGTCTGGAGAAGTTCTGGATGTCATAAGGCGGCGGGGGGAGGGGGGGGATGCGGGGGGTGGAGGGCGCTACTGGCATCTAGCAGGGAGAGGCCAGAGATGCTGCTCAACCCCCGATACTGCACAGGACAGTGTCCTTCATAGAAGAATTCCGTGTCAGCAGCGCTCTGCTCCCAGCCACGCTCTGGAACATCTCCAAAGGCCCCTTCAGAGCTCAGAGGCAGCCCCACAGACCTCTCCTATACCCGTTTCCGAAAAGTTCCCAACCCAAGTCTCATCCAAGACAGCTTGGAGGGATGGGAGGGAAAGGGGAGGAGACCATTCTGGAGACCACGAACAAAGATGCTCCTCTGCCCACCAACAACCCCCAACTCCCGCAAGGGAGAAGTCCCAGGCTTGGGCGATCTTTGGTCAAACAGGAAAACGTAAGGCTGAACTGAAGGGGCAACCCCTCCACCCCACCTGCCCAGCGGCCAGAGTTGGGGTGCTTGCTCTTTGCACAGAAGTCCATGCTCGGGAACAGACGTCAGGACCTCGCTCCCCGGGCGGCTTGGAGGAGAAGCAGGCGGGACAGGCGGGTGGGCGGGCGGTGGCGCGGCCCTCACTTGTTCTCAATCAGGGTCTGCACCTTGTACACGAGGTCCCGGGCCAGCTTCAGGACCTGTTTGGTGTTGTGTCGCTCGGCCATCTCTGAAAGAGCAGAAGGCAGAACCACATGAGCCTTCTCTTTGTCGATCCTTGGGCCACACTTCCAGCAGAGACCCTGAGAGGTCTCTGGGGCACCCCCATCCCCATCACCAACTGGCATCACCCCCAGAGTGGCTCTGGAAGCACAGACTTTGGGGACGGCCTGCGACTCCAGACCTCAGTTTCCTCATCTGTGAAATGGGAACCATAACAATACCTACTTCACAAGGTTACTGTGAGCTCAAACGGGATGAAGTGTGTTTGTTTAAAAAAATGTGTGTCTGTGTGTGTTTAAAAAATGTTCGGTCTTCTCACCATCCTCCTACAGACACAGGGACTGGGCACCTTTTAAGAAAGCAATGTTGGGTACACAGTGGATGTTTCAAAGCAGAGAGGAAAGGAAGCAACAGAAGGAGGTGGGGAGGGGAGGGGAGAAAGCACAAATAGCCATTTTGTCAAGAATAACACACAATGATCAGCTCTCTGAAAAATAATAATCCTAAATTATTTGTCATAAAGAAATCATCTGGTAGGAGAGAAAGACACTAAGACCATGGTTCCCAAACTGGGTGCCCAGGGTACCGCTGTGAACTCATGGCAATTTGGGGGGAAATACAGCGATCCTCCACACCTGTTGACCACCACATAAACTGCTAATGGGAGTGAGTGAGTTTGCAATTTGCGCTCCTATCAATGGCTTTATAGCATTGCAAAAAAACCAAGTTTTCAGCAAGCAGTTGCCATGATAAAAGCAAGTATCATGTGAAAATCACTATGGAAAAGGAAGTGAAGGTGGTGAGTTCAAACTGATTCCAAAATTTGAGAAGTTGGGCAAAGTCCAACAGGTGAGCACACCCATTAGAAACTACTTGTTTAAATATAAGATGTATTATTTTCTTTTGACTTACATGTGCTATTTTTTCAAATGGCTACTAAGTTGTTAGGATAGATGTACTTATCAGGTGGTTTGGACTTAATTATTCAATAGTTACTGAATGGTCCGGGATGCCATGAAAATTTCACAGAGACACTAGAGGTGCTATGAACTAAGAAAGTTTGAGAACCTTCACGCTAAGATATGAATTGCTTTGGGTTCTCACAACCTCAAGCCAAAACCAACGTATATGTTAAACCAGAAAGGATGGTTCAGTAAGTTATGAACAGGTGCTTGAGGTATATTCTGCTTTCTCAAAAAATTATTATATGGAAAATGGTTTTAAAAATATCAAGTGGAAAAAAGCCTAGATACAACTGGATTCTGTGATGGTTGTTGTTTAGTCACTAAGTCATGTCTGACTCTTTGCAACCCCAGGGACTGTAGCCCACCAGACTTCTCTGTCCATGGGATTTCCCAGGCATGAATACTGGAGTGGGTTTCCATTTCCTTCTTGAGGGGATCTTCCTGACCCAGGGATTGTCTCTGGGTGTCTCCTGCATTGGCAGGTAGATTCTATATGGCTTAGCCACCATGTACATAAGTTTGGAAAAGACTGAATGAAAAAATAAATATTTTTAAATGAACCTGTTAAGTGCAACATGGTTTTCTGGGTTGGATCCTAGAGCAGAAAAAGGACATTAGTTAAAAACCAAGTGAAATCAAGTAAGTCTGTAGTTTAGTTGATAGTACTATATCAGCGTTAATTTCTTTGTTGTGATACATGTGTGAGGATCAGGTAACATATTAACATTAGGGGCTACTGCGTTAAAAGGTACAGGAAACTCTCTGTACTATCTTTGAAAATTTTTTCTAATAATAACTAATAATGTTTATTATTATTATTAAAATATAAAATATATTAATAATAATAACTAATAATGTTTCCAGTGTAAGGTCATCACTGGTGGCTTTTTTCTTTTTTTGCTTTATCCAAAACCTTCTTTAGTTTAAGAAAATGTTTTAATAGTCATAATAGCAGCAGCTTCTATTCAAAGCAACAGTTGTGAGCCAAGTACCACGTGACTGATGGGCCTGACATCCCTGTGGTCTCATTTAATCCTCCTGACATTTCTCTGATGGAGGTGTCAGTACCATGTTATTCCCAAGGAATCTGAAGCATGGAGATGTGAAGTCACTTGCCCAAGGTCACACAGCTCCCGGGTGGCAAGACTGTGCCTTTTCCATGCCACCTTCCTATGTCTGCTTTCCCTCCACGTCAACCCTCTGCAGCAGACACCCTCCCTTCTGTTCCCAGGTGAGGAAGCAGATGTTTAGAGAGAGGGGAAGTGACGTGTCTACGGCACAGCTCGTTCCCAGAGGAGCCAAGGTTGGCCCCTGAGCCTAATGTCAACACCCAGGCCCCTTCGGCCAGATCCTGAGAGAAACACACGTGGAGCACTCAGCATTACTAGATGTCAACTCATCCACTGGGAAATAGCCACCGGAGGTGGGCGTAAGCCTGCTCCGTCCCCTTCATCTTGAATCAATCTCAGGGACTCTCCATCCATCCCTCTCCAGGACCCAGGAAGGGGCCCTCCAGAAGCCTGCCCCCTTCGGATGAGACCCTGATCACGTGGGTACCATTAAAAAATTTGATGATGTCTGTGAAATCCATGTTGTTCTCCAAGATGATGTCACGGTAGACCTCCACCAGCGCCAGCGCAATGAACAGGACGTAGTGGGCGGATGAGACGTGCTTGGCTGCCCAGATGGTCTCCCAGACGGAGAAGACGTCATCATAGATGAGTTCTGCCAAGACACCAACATACACGCATGCACGGGGAGAGTCCCCCACGGAGCTCACAGTGCTGCCCACCCTCGAGAAGGGTCCCAGGCCGGCTGTGCTCTGTGCTTCTGTCCTGGGGCAGCAGCCAGAGCTCAGGCCAGGACGCGGGAGACCCGGGCACTGTCATTTGACAGCAGCCTCAGTTTCCCCTTTTTCTGGAATAGGCTGGGCACACTAGGTGGGCTGCATGTTTCCAGCTCCAACATCCCGTGAGTGGAGGAACTGCACACGTGCAGATTTAGTTTTCCTTGACCTGTCCCTGCCCTGACCCTGGGCCAGTGTCCTGCTCTCTGCCTGCACCCTCCGGCTCTTTGAGCACCCATGGGGTACCTCCCCTTCCCCCTGCACCCAGGCAGAGTCAGCTGCTGCTTCTGAGTCTAGTAAAGAGAGACAACAGAGTAAGGATGAAGAAGAGTAAGGCTTCCTGTGCCAGTCTGAATCCTGGCTCCATCACTTATGAGCAAGGTGACCTGGGGCTAGTTACTTCCCCTCCATGAGCCCTTCCTTTTCCACATCTGTAAGCGTTGTGATGTTGCTGGCAGAGGTTGCCATCTCTTTCTCCTTCCCGACCCAGGAATCAGACCTGAGTCTCCAGCATCAATAGGCAGATTCTTTACCACTGAGTCACCAGGGAACTTCACATGGTGTGATGCCAATAGTAATAAAGGACTGAAGAGACTTGCCTGGTGGTCCAGTGGTTAGGAGTCTGCTTTGGGATGCAGGGGACACAGATGCAATCCCTGTTTGGGGAACTAAGATCCCACAAGCCCTTGCACTGCAATGAAGAGCCTGCGCACTGCAGCAAAAGATCCCACGTGTCGCAACTAAGACTCAAAACAGTCATATAAACAGATACATAAATAGTTCTTAAAAATAAAGGGCTGAAGAAATAATACATAGAAACGGCTCGGCACAGTGCCTGGCCCTTAATAAATACCTTTATGGGTTAGGGGATTCCCAGGTGGCTCAGGGATAAAGACTCAGTCTGCCAATGCAGGAGACTCAGGAGACCCGGGTTGGATCTCTGGGTCAGGAAAATCCCCTAGAAGAGGAAATGGCACCCTACTCCAGTATTCTTGCTGGGAAAATCCCATGGACAGAGGAGCCTGGTGGGCTACAGTCCATGGGGTCGCAGAGAGTTGGACACGACTGGACAATTGCTCACATATGTATGCACAAAGGTTAGATATTATTACCAGCATTATCCCAAATTGGTATGGTAGCAATGCACTGTGTCAGACATCATTTCTCAGTCACATGGGACAGATACTCCACGGGCTTCGGAGTTCTTGGCCTCTGATAAGCCGCTTAACAGAATGGTAGGGAACTGGGCTTGCGTAGACAGACGGGGGCTCAGATCCCGGCTCTATTATTGCTAGGTCTGAATTTAGTTCTTCTCAGCCTTAGTTTACCCATCTGTAAAATGGGGACTGTGACAGTACCGACTACCGCGTCTCTGCAAGATAAGGCGGGTAAACCGCAGTCAGAACTCAACAAATAGGTGTTACTCTCGTCCAGTGGCTTTGTCCCAACACTTCCCAGCCTCACTGCTGTGGTATCTTTTCCCCCTGGGATTCTGCTACAAAGAGTCTGGGAACAAGGTCCCAGTGGGAAGTGCGTACCTCGCTTGAAATCCAGCAGGAACCAGCGGTAGCAGAAGTAGAAATGAGTGTAGTCCCCATTCTGATGCATCAACTCGAAGAGCTCTGAGTCCAGGATCTGTCAGAGGAAGGAAAGAAAGGCATCAGCCTCCCAGGCAGAGGCTGGGCCACAGGGGACAGTCGAATCAATGATGCTACATCCCCATACCAGACACCGCGCAGCCCTTAACAACCGGGTGGAGTTTAAAGATGGCCAAAGAATTTGAAGTGGAAATCAATCTGATGCAACCTAACCCAGTCTTCCTCTAAAGAAGATATGCAAATAACCAATATGCACAGGAACCACGCTTACCATCATTAGTAATTAGGAAAATGCCATAATGAGCTACTATTTCACATCCACTAGGGTGGCTATAATAAAAATGACAGACAACAAAGGCCTGGGAGGATGTAGAGAAACTGGAACCTTCGTGGGTTGCTGGTGGGAATGTAAAATGGTGCAGCTGCAGCTTTACTCGTAGGTATATCCCCAACAAAAACGAAAACCTACGTCCACATAGAAAGTTACACATGAATGTACACAACTGCGTTATTCGTAATAGCCAAAAAGTGTAAACAACCCAAGTATCCATCAGAGGATGAATGGGGACACAAAATGTGGTCTATCCATGCAATGGAACATTCAGCAATGGAAGGAATGGCATATCGATACATGGTGCAACACAGACGGACCTTGTAAACATCACGCTCAGTGAAAAAAGCCAGACACAAAAAGCCACATATTGTGTGACTCCATTTACGTGAAACATCCAGAATGGGTAGATCTACAGAGACAGAAAGTAGACAGTGGCTGCCAGGAGCAGGAGAGAGGGACTGCTGTTAATGGTGGTGGTGTTTGTTGTTGTTTAGTTGCTAAGTCATGTCTAACTCTTTGGCCATTCGATGGACTGCAGCCCGCCAGGCTTCTCTGTCCATGGGGCTTACCAGGCAAGAATACTGGAAAGTGAAAGTTGCTCAGTTGTATTCGACTCTTTGCGACCCCATGGACTATACAGTTCATGGGATTCTCCCGGCAAGAACACTGGAGTGGGTAGCCGTTCCCTTCTCCAGGGGATCATTCCAACCCAGGGATCGAACCCAGGTCTCCCGCATTGCAGGCGGATTCTTTACCAGCTGATTTCCTTCTCCAGGGGATCTTCCCAACCCAGGGATCAAACCTGAGTCTCCTGTGTTGGTAGGTGGATTCTCTACCACTGAGCCACCAGGGAAGCTCAGGGGATAGAGATTCTTTTTCAGGGTGATGAAAGTGTTCTGAAATTAGATAGTGATGATGATTTCACACCTGTGACTATTCTAAAAACCAATGAATCAAACATTTTAAAAAGGCAAATTTTACAGTATATGAATTTATCTTAATAAAGCTCTGCGTGCATGTGTGTGTGTGTGTGTGTGTGTGTGTGTGTGTGTGTGTGACAGAAAGAGAGAGAGAGAAATATACTCAAATATTTCTTTGTAGTCTGGAGGAGGAAATGGCAACCCACTCCAGTATTCTTGCCTGGGAAATCCCAGGGATAGAGGAGCATGGCGGGCTACAGTCCGAGGGGTCGCAAAGAGTCGGACACTACTTAGCAATAAAACCACCACCACTTCTCTGCAGAAAAGGACCAATAGAATCAAATGTCCTGTTAAGGGAAGGACCGTGTTTTGTTCATCATTGTAGCCACAGTGCCTGGGCCAAGTAAATGCTCAGTAAGAATGAATCCAGTGGAGTTGACTTGAGCTATTGAGTCAGCGTTAAGTTGAATTGAGTTTTTCAGGTTAACTCAACTGGGCTGAGTGAAGTAGGACTGAGTTACTGAGTTAATTTAAACTAGGAATGGCTATTAAGTTCGTTTGTGGTCCATTGGGTTGAGCTGGAATAAGTTATGTTATTGAGAAGCTCAAGGTCATACCTGGATTAGCGACCTCATGTTGGCAAAGTGTGTGTCCATGGCGCCCCCGTGGGGGAAGTTCTGATTCATCCTCTTCATGAGCTCGGTGAAGCAGCTGAAGGCGAGGGCCTCTGGGGAAAGAGTACAGGAGAAAGAGTCAACTCTGCCACCGCCCAAGGTCCCAAAGTGATGGTCCGAGGGTCTGAGCCAGTTCATTAAGTCCACAGCCAAATAAGAAACGTAAGGAAGTGGAGTATACGCATGCACACCATTTCAAGGGATGCTCTCCACTCTTTCATTGTGTACCTCCCACCCGAGAGGTGTTGAAATAGAGCATCCTTTCTTTTAGGAAACAATGGTGACAGCAAATGCTCTCTTTTAAAGATCCCTATTTGCTCTAATAAAAAGTGGACGATATTTGGTCCCACGTCTTGAAAAAAATTCTGCGGGGCTCATGAAATTCTCATGTCTGAGAATCACTGTATAAAAATAACAATTGTCAATACTGGAAGGGTGTTTGCAGGTGTTATGCAAAGGAAGGGTCAAATAACTCTGGGAAATGCTACATAGAGAGTGACTATATATACAAAGGAAAAAAAAAGGCTCTGAGCGTTTCTGTAATTTAAAAGATCTTTGTTGGGATTTCCCTGGCAGTCCAGTGGTTAGGATTCCACACTTTCACCACTGAGGGCATGGGTTCAGTCCCTGCTTCAGTGGTTAGGACACCACACTTGTATTGATGAGGGTGTGGGTTCAATCCCTGGTTGGGGAACTGCTAAGATCCTGCAAGCTGCATGGCACAGCCGAAAAAAAAGAAAAATCCATTTCATACTGTTCAACCCAGTGTTTAAAATAATTTGAAAACAGTACCTATTTCCTCTTAACACCCAGTAGCTTTAGAGAAAGTTATGAGAAGGTTACCCAAGTCACCACAAAATCTTGTTCATTTTCTTTATTTTTCAGAACAGTTTAGATTTACAGAAAAATTGAGAAGAGTGTAGAGTTTCCATATACCTCACACCTAGTTCCCCCCATTACTAACATCTCCCATTAATATGTACATTTGTTACAATTAATGACCTAATGATGATACATAATTAACTCAAGTCCATAGTTTTTTTTATCTTATGGCCTTTGCTGTTCCAAGAACTCATCTGAGAATCACATTATACACAGCTGTCGTCTCTCCTTAGGCTCCTCTTGGGTACAGCTGTGACTCAGACCTTCCTTGGTGGTGGCCCTGATGGCTATGAAGAGTGCATGCCAGGTGTTCTACGGGACGCCCCTCTATTGTCTGATGTTTTCTCATGATAAGATCGGGGTTATGGGTTATGGTGAGAAAGCCCATGTAGGAGAGGTGCCACTTGAGTCACATCACATCAAGGGTGTACAGTGCTGATGTGGCTGAGGACGGCGGACGGCCTTGGCCACCTGCTAGAGGCAGTGTTCTCAGGTCTCTCCACTGTAGAGCTTCTCTCTCCCCTCCCACCCTCTTCTGCAGGGAACTTTCTGGAAAGCAGTCACTATGCTCAGCTCTAAGAGTTGGGAGTTATACTTCTCATTTTTAAACAGCTTTATGGAGGCTTGCACACCATAAAATTCACTCTTTTAAATGTACTGGGTTGGCCAAAAAGTTTGCTTGGGTTTTTCTGTACAATGTTCTGTACGATGTTACAGAAAAATCCGGGAAAAATTCTTGACCAAACCAATATAATTCAGTGGTTTTAGAATAGTCAAGAGTTGCAAACCATCATCTCTATCTAATTTCAGGAACATTTTCACCACCCCCAAAAGACACTACATATCGGCAGTCATCACCTATTGCCCTCTCCTCACACTGCCTGTCAACCATGAGTCTATTTTCCATCTCTACAGATTGGCCCTTTCTGGAAGCAAGCTGACCATGACGTTGCTAATGTGCCCGGCTTCTCAAATGTTCCTGAAGCCAGTTTTCGTACCTTACTGGTTTCCTCATTACTACACAGAATAAAATCTTTGTTCACTTTATTTGTATGTGAGAGTAATGTAACCTTTTGAAAATTACATTTTATCGGTTCTAAAGGTCATCCACTGAGCTGTTTGAGGGGATTAATCCAGTGGAGACAAATTAAGTCCATTTGCCTGCACATCTTTTCTTGGTTTTTGAAGTGAATTTTGGGTGGCAACAGAGCTTTAACTTTTCTAACCCTCTAGTTCTTTTTTTTTTTTTCTACTGATACTATGTATTTGTTTTTATTTCTGGTTTGTATACCTTCAACAAATTAATCTGAATTGGGGATAGCAAAGGTTGGATGGTTAACTACCTGGTGAGTTCTGTTGGGTGTATAATGAAAGTTTGTTCTCTGTTGGGTGGGAAATAACAAAGAATCCAATTTCATGGTCTTTTTTCTCTTTTGCTTTGTTTCCTTTTGGGGGGATCTGTTTGTCTCTTTGCAACCTCAGGTCAATTAAGAATCACATGCTCACTGGAAGAAAAATGACTCAATTTTTGTGTTTCGGGCTCGCTACATTCAGCAACATTTTAAAGTTTTTGGTGTACAAATCTTGTACTTCTGTTAAATTTATTTATAAATATTTTACTCTTCTAGAGGCTACTGCAAATGGAATTGCTTTTCTGTTCTCATTTTTAGATTGTTCATTGCAATAGTATAGAAATATAATTGACTTCGGTATAAGTCCTATATCCTGCAACCTTGCTGAACTTATTAGTTCTAATACTTTTTTGACACCTTAGGATTTTCTGTATGCAAGATCATGCCATCTGCAAATATAGATGGTTTTATTTCCTTTCCAATCTAGATGTCTCTATTCCTTTTTCTTCAGTAATTGCCCAGGATAGAGCCTTTTGTGGCAGAAGTGGACACCTCTGTCATACTCTTGACCTTGGGTGAGAAGTATTCAGAATTTTGTTGACATTACTTTGTCAACAAAGATCCGTCTAGTCAAGTCTATGGTTTTTCCAGTGGTCACATATGGATGTGAGAGTTGGACTATAAAGAAAGCTGAGCACCGAAGAATTGACGCTTTTGAACTGTGGTGTTGGAGAAGACTCTTGAGAGTCCCTTGGACTGCAAGGAGATCCAACCAGTCCATCCTAAAGGAGATCAGCCCTGGGTGTTCATTGGAAGGACTGATGCTGAAGCTGAAACTCCAATACTTTGGCCACCTGATGTGAAGAGCTGACTCATTTGAAAAGACCCTGATGCTGGGAAAGATTGAGGGCAGGAGGAGAAGGGGACAACAGAGGATGAGATGGTTGGATGGCATCACCAACTCAATGGACATGGGTTTGGGTGGACTCCAGGAGTTAGTGATGGACAGGGAGGCCTGGCGTGCTGAGGTTCAGGGGGTCTCAAAGAGTTGGACACGACTGAGTGACTGAACTGAACTGATTCAGAATTTCATCCCTGAGTATTAGTTGTGGGTTTTTCAGAGATGTCTTTTATTACGTTGAGTAAGTTCTCTTTTGTTCTGAGTTTGCCGAATTTTTTTTTTTTATGAAAGGCTGTTGAATTTTGTCTGATGACATGATCATGTGACCTTCATCCTTTATTCCATGAATGTAGTGAATTGTACTGATTGAATTTCATATATTGAGTCAGCCTTGCATTCCTGGGATAAATCCCATTTGATCATGATATATAATTCTTTTTATATCTTGATGGATTCAGTTTGTTAGTGTTTTCTTGAGGATTTTTACCTTGATTTCATAAAGGATATTGGTCTGTAATTTTCTTTTCTTGTGATGTCTTTGTCTGGTATTGCTATCCGGGTACCAATAGGGCCTCATATAAGGACCTGCACCATAGGATGAGTTGAGAAGCATTCCCTCCTCTTCTAAGTTTTAGAAGAGTTTATGAAGTACTGATATTCATTTTTCATAAAATGTTTGGTAGAATTCACCAGTGAAGCCATCTGGGCCTGAGATTTCCTTTGTTTTCATTCATGTTTATATAACCAGTGGCTAGCAAAAGCTTGGATGGGTGTCAGGCACCTGGAAATAAGTGTTGGTCAATGTAGAATAAAAGAACTTTTTATTTCACTAAGACCTTGATGTGTTCACTGGACAGGTCTTCTGAACCCTGGCACTGACTCAGTTTATGGAGTCGCAGAGTGAGGTTATGCTTTCTTCTCTGCCATGAGAAGGAAGCCGCATCCGCAGTCCGGGGGCAGGGAGGGTACACTCACCATCATCCAGGATGACCAGCAGTGGGGCCAGGAGGTCACACATGCCCTGGACATAGCCAGTCTCAATGTGCTGCCAGATGTAGCTGCAAGAGACACACAGGATGGCCAGTGGTGGCCACAGTCTGCCTCTCCAAGCCACTCCTCCTTTCCTCTCACCCTGCTGTGCTCCCCCATCTCTCACCGGGACCAACTCCCTCAACCTCCCGCCTGTACTCCCATCCTGTCTCATTCTCTTCAAGCAGCCTATGCCGTCACCAGGATGACCTTCTTAAAGCTCAGGAACCGTTACGGCTCTTCACTGCGTGACAAGGCAATGTCCAAACTCCTTCACTGGGGTGCCAGGCGTCTACTGCCTCCTCCCAATCCCCCTTCACAGTCTCACACATCACTTCTCAGGACTTCTCCCTTCCCACTGCACTGAGGCATTTACCTCTGTACAAACAAAGCACACATTCACGCCCCCGTGTTTCTGCCTGAGCTGCTCCCTCTGCCTGGAATTCTCATCTGCTTCTTAATAATCCTAACTACTGTTTACTGAGCATTTACTGTATGCTCTGTCCACTCTATATGTATTTATCACTGAATTCTCAAACTAATCATATGAAAAAGCTACTATCATTATCGCGGTTCACAAATAACGAGAATACAGCACAGAGAATTAAGTGACATGCGCCAAGTCACACACCTCATAATGAACAGCAGAGAAAGGATTTGAATCCAGGGAGCCTCACTCCATTGCGTGTGCTCCCCGTCGCCCGCACCTGCGCCACCCATTACCCATCACCAACAGACAGCCCCGCCCCCGTCCCCGGTCCCCGAAGGCCCCGCCCCCGTCCCCGACAGCCCCGCCCCCGCCCCGACAGCCCCGCCCCCGCCCCCGGTCCCCGAAGGCCCCGCCCCCCGCCCCGGCCACCTGCACATGATGTTCCGCAGCTTCTCCAGGTTGGCGGGTGTGAAGTACCAGTAGTTGCGGTCACACCTCTGTACGTCCTTCTCGATGCGGTGCAGGTTCACCGTGTACAGGTCCAGGAGCTCTGGCTGCGGGCCCCCAGGAGGGGAGGGAAAGAACAGTCACACCCCAGCTCCTCACAGGGGAGGAAAGAACTGTTCCACCCCAGCTCCTCAGAGGGGAGGAAAGAACAGTCACACCCCAGCTCCTCACAGGGGAGGAAAGAACTGTTCCACCCCAGCTCCTCAGAGGGGAGGAAAGAACAGTCACACCTCAGCTCCTCAGAGGGGAGGAAAGAACAGTCACACCCCAGCTCCTCACAGGGGAGGAAAGAACAGTCACACCCCAGCTCCTCACAGGGGAGGGAAAGAACAGTCACACCCCAGCTCCTCAGAGGGGAGGGAAAGAACAGTCACACCCCAGCTCCTCAGAGGGGAGGAAAGAACAGTCACACCCCAGCTCCTCACAGGGGAGGAAAGAACAGTCACACCCCAGCTCCTCAGAGGGGAGGGAAAGAACAGTCACACCCCAGCTCCTCACAGGGGAGGAAAGAACAGTCACACCCCAGCTCCTCAGAGGGGAGGAAAGAACAGTCACACCCCAGCTCCTCAGAGGGGAGGGAAAGAACAGTCACACCCCAGCTCCTCACAGGGGAGGAAAGAACAGTCACACCCCAGCTCCTCAGAGGGGAGGAAAGAACAGTCACACCCCAGCTCCTCACAGGGGAGGAAAGAACTGTTCCACCCCAGCTCCTCAGAGGGGAGGAAAGAACAGTCACACCCCAGCTCCTCACAGGGGAGGAAAGAACAGTCACACCCCAGCTCCTCAGAGGGGAGGGAAAGAACAGTCACACCCCAGCTCCTCAGAGGGGAGGAAAGAACAGTCACACCCCAGCTCCTCACAGGGGAGGAAAGAACAGTCACACCCCAGCTCCTCACAGGGGAGGAAAGAACAGTCACACCCCAGCTCCTCAGAGGGGAGGAAAGAACAGTCACACCCCAGCTCCTCACAGGGGAGGAAAGAACTGTTCCACCCCAGCTCCTCAGAGGGGCACTCTTCCACAGAGTCTCTCTCTTTCCTCCTCCTCCTAGCCCTCTCCTGCCATCACTGAGAAAACTTCCTCTATCTGGACCAGTCAGATGTCTGTCTTTATTTTTTGTTGATGTTGTTTCCTGAGAAGGCCTCTTTCATTTTGTCTGATGAAAATTCTCTTTACTTTTTTCTCACAATCCTATGAGGTATATAGAATTATTATCCTCATTTTATATAAGAAGAAAGTAAGATCAAGATATATATATATATGTATATGTATGTGTATATATAAATACGCTACAATATACATGTAACAAACCAATTAAACAAATGAAAACACTTATAGGAAAAACAAAATTTTTGCAGGAAAATATCCAATTTAACATCCATTATATTGCTATAATGATATAAACAAAGATCAATCATTTAACTAAAATTATTGTGACTATAGTGGATGGATGGGGAGTGGGATGGTTTCACTTGTGTGGTGAGGGTGTGCAGGTAGGGAAGGAAAAAGACTGAAACCTCTTCTCCATAGTGGGGAGTCAACAGACAATATTTAAAACTGAAGAAAAACAAAAAAATATTAAGCAGTAGCAATACAAGTATATTATTTACAGACATGAGGGTAAACACCAGATAATTTGGGCAGAATAAGTCACTACTACTGCCTCGGGTGATGAAATTCCAGCTGAGCTATTTCAAATCCTGAAAGATGATGCTGTGAAAGTGCTGCACTCTATATGCCAAAAATTTGGAAAACTCAGCAGTGGCCATAGGACTGGAAAAGGTCAGTTTTCATTCCAATCCCAAAGAAAGGCAATGCCAAAGAATGCTCAAACTACCGCACAACTGCACTCATCTCACACGCTAGTAAAGTAATGCTTAAAATTCTCCAAGCCAGGCTTCAGCAATACGTGAACTGTGACTTGAGATGTTCAAGCTGGTTTTAGAAAAGGCAAAGGAACCAGAGATCAAATTGCCAACATCCGCTGGATCATGGAAAAAGCAAGAGAGTTCCAGAAAAACATCTATTTCTGCTTTATTGACTATGCCAAAGCCTTTGACTGTGTGGATCACAATAAACTGTGGAAAATTCTGAAAGAGATGGGAATACCAGACCACCTGACCTGCCTCTTGAGAAATCTGTATGCAGGTCAGGAAGCAACAGTTAGAACTGGACATGGAACAATAGACTGGTTCCAAATAGGAAAAGGAGTACATCAAGGCTGTATATTGTCACCCTGCTTATTTAACTTATATGCAGAGTACATCATGAGAAACCCTGGGCTGGAGGAAGCACAAGCTGGAAGCAAGATTGCCCGGAGAAATATCAATAACCTCAGATATGCAGATGACACCACCGTTATGGCAGAAAATGAAGAGGAACTAAAAAACCTCTTGATGAAAGTGAAAGAGGAGAGTGAAAAAGTTGGCTTAAAGCTCAACATTCAGAAAACTAAGATCACAGCATCTGGTCCCATCACTTCATGGCAAATAGATGGGGAAACAGTGGAAACAGTGACTGACTTTATTTTTCTGGGCTCCAAAATCACTGCAGATGGTGATTGTAGCCATGAAATTAAAAGAGGCTTACTCCTTGGAAGGAAAGTTATGACCAACCTAGACAGCATATTGAAAAGCAGAGACATTACTTTGTCAACAAAGGTCCGTCTAGCCAAGGCTATGGTTTTTCCAGTAGTCATGTATAGATATGAGAGTTGGACTATAAGGAAAGCTGAGCGCTGAAGAATTGAGGCTTTTGAATTGTGGTGCTGGAGAAGACTCTTGAGAGTCCCTTGGACTGCAAGGAGATCCAACCAGTCCATCCTAAAGGAAATCAATCTTGAATATTCATTGGAAGGACTGATGCTGAAGCTGAAACTCCAGTACTTTGGCCACCTGATGCGAAGAGATGACTCATTTGAAAAAAACCCTGATGCTGGGAAAGATTGAGGGCAGGAGGAGAAGGGGATGACAGAGGATGAGATGGTTGGATGGCATCACCAACTCGATGGACATGGGTTTGGGTGGACTCCGGGAGTTGGTGATGGACAGGGAGGCCTGGCGTGCTGCGGTTCATGGGGTCACAAAGAGTCGGACATGACTGAGCAACTGAACTGAACTGAACTGAACTGCCTTGGGGAAAGGCAGAGTTGGGCCAGACAACTTTAAGTTTTTGGATCCAGCCTAGTCTGACTGACTCTTTGCGACAGAAATGACAAATTCTTTAAAAGAAAATGGATGCAGGGACTTCCCTAGTGATTCAATGGTTATAACTCCTCACTTCCACTGCATGGGGCATGAGTTTGGTCCCTGGTCAGGGAACTAAGATTGCCAAGCCATGCTGTGCGGCCAAAAAAAATTAAAAAAGAAAGAAAGTGACTCAGTTGTGTTCAACTCTTTGCGACCCCATGGACTGTATAGCCCACCAGGCTCCTCTGTCCATGGGATTCTCCAGGCAAGAATACTGAAGTGGGTAGCCATTCCCTTCTCCAGGGGATCTTCCCAATGCAGGGATTGAACCCAGGTCTCCTGCATTGCAGGCAGAGTCTTTACTGTCTGAGCCACCAGGGAAGCCCCCCCCAAAAAACAGGTACATGATCCTTGGCTCAGAAAACACTTTCAGTTGACATTCTTTCCTCTGGGTTTTTATGGCAAGAAAGTAAAATATTTAAGAGATACTGGACATGAGTGTAAACCAAGATGTGCCTAAGCTGGGATTTGAACACAGCACTGTTTGTGTGCAAAGCCTGTGTTCTTTAAGTATTAAATTACCTTCTCTTCCAAATGGATTTCTGCAGTGAACCCCCCATGATGGGGAAAAGGCAATGAAACAGAAGTGGTTCTGGATAACAGAGGCTTGCCACCCTCCCATGGCTGCAGAAAATGGAGTGGAGGAGAATCCTGGTGACTTACAGAGTAGGTGACGCCACTGGAAGAGACGGGGGACGCCTCGCTGTTGGCCGAAGTGGTCACGGCCAGAGAAGCGAGCGCAGGGAAGAGACTCTCCATCTCAGGCTCCTCTGACAGGTTGTCCTCACTGTCCACCTGGCTCTGCTTTTCCGCCTCGCTGCCCCTCCAGCCTTCCATCGCGGGGCCCTCCTTTTCGGGCAGAGCCACGTCCAGGCTGCCGGTGATGGACATGAACTCGTCCATGCTCTCATTGGCCAGGAGGTCGCTCTCCAGGCTGTCCTGCACGGCCAGCTCCTCACGAGTGGCCTCGTCCCGGGACGTGGTGGCCTCACTGCTCTGCCCGTCATCCATGCTGCTGTCCCTGGGTCGAAGCACCAGCGGGGCGGTGCGCTGGGCGTCCATGACGCTGTCTTCCGTGCTCAGGCTGGGTTCTGAGTGCTCCGAGAGGCCTGAGGAGAAGTTGTGGGAGGAGGGATGGCCTGAGTCTGGGGAGCAGGTGCCGTTCACCAGGTTCCCGTTGGGGATCTTGGTCGGTTTCTCCTCCAGCCTGCCTTCTGCCTCCACCTGCTCCGCCTCATCCACAGACTCAAAGACCTGCAGACAAGGAGCAAAAGACAGACGAGTTAGGATGTCTGTCGTGGTGCTGCTTCCAGCACCAAGCTGAACAGCCACCCACAGGGCGTTGGCTCAGATATGGAACATGCATGCCGGGGAACACTACATGGTCAGTAAAAAGACGGAGGCAGAACAAGGTGGGACATATTCTCCCATTTGTAGAAAATTTAAAAGTGCTCCATATGCAGCAACAGGCATAGAAAAATCCAGAAAGAAACAGGGAGCATTGCAGTTGGGTCTGAGGAAGAAAACCTTTCATCATACAAAAATCATGTGCACAAAGTTTTTTTACGTTAACTAATTAAAGGAACAGGCTTAAAAAATATCCATGTAGTTAACCATTATGGATCAATTTTCAAGAACACTTAGATGAATATGAAATATTATGGAAAAGTCTCCAGGATATATATCCAAGATTTATTTCTGGCTATTTGTGTCTTTAGGCCATATCCCATCAATGCAGACTGTGTAAGATCATGTCACAAGGTCACTTGAAATATTTCTTCGGTGTGGTTATATCACCCACTTGATTTACTGTTAATTTCATGTGCTTCTGGTTTTAAAAAGATTTATTTTCAATTAAATTGCTTTCATTTATTTTCAATTAAATTGCTTTCAGTCGTGTTAAAAAACAAAACAAAACACTTTCCTAACTCCAAAGTCAAAACTAGAAGGCAAAGTATATTCAGAGAAGATGGCAATGTTATTTCTAGGGAGGGCATGTGGGGATCAGGGATGGGCAAAACCAAATTTAGTTTTCTCTGCAATATTTTTTTAATAGGCAGAAGAGATTCATGCATTACTTGGGTAGGCAAAACCTCACTTTTTAATGGACATATAAAAAGCTAAAACAGAGAAATCTTAAGTGGCCTGGAGACGAGGGGCTTCGGATCCCATTCTTCTGGGCTGGGGGGAGGCGGTGGGTGGAGGGCGGGGCTCTGGAAGGTCACCTGTGTGCTGCTGCTGGACTCGCTCTGCAGGCGGACGTTCTGGCGGCCGGAACTGCAGCTCTGGGAGGACTGAGAGGAAAGGGGGCACGAAGGAGCTCAGGTGAGGCTGCATCTGGGCTCAGGGTCCCCGCGCTGAGCTCAGGATGGAGTGCTAGGCTGGGAGTCAGTAAGTGTGGTCTTATCTCTATTCCTGACATGAGCAAGCCCCTCTCAGGGTCTCAGCTTCCCATCTGTCAAATAAAACTGGGCAGGGGAGCTCATCTCTCCTCCCTAGAGCCCCTTTGGAGGCTATACAAACCACCGGACCTCCACCTCCCACCTGCAACTTTTAAATGCTCTGCACTCGAGACTTCGAACTCAAAGGACTGGCTGTATTAATGCCCATTCTCTGCTCCTTTCCTGTATACATGCTTTTTGTCCTATAACTTCTAGTTTCTGTCTACTCTGAAGCTAAGCTAGGCCATGGGACCTGCTTCAGCCAATGGGATGTTAGCAAACTCAACAGGGCGGACACATAAAAAATGCTTGTGCATTTCTGCTTTTTCTCTTCAAGATCTGCTTTCATTGTGAGAAGGTGACCAGGCTAGTCGGCTGGAGGATGGACATGAGGGGCAGGGCTGAGTCACCCCAAACATGTGAGAACCCAACAAAGAACAACAAACCTTTCAACTGAGCTTCAGCTGACCCACAGACTCATGAGTGAAAAAGAAACAGTTATTGTTGGATGTCACTGGCTTTTGGGGGTTGTTTGTTACACAGTTTTAGCATGGCAATTGATGACTGATATGTCTCATTGGTGAAGGGAACTGATTTTCTTTTCACCTCTGGCTTTTGGCTCCTAAACTTGGGACTTCATCAGGACAGATATGTCTGACCTGTTCACTGGAGCATTCCTGACATTCCAGGACATTCCTGACAGTGCCTGACACATGGTAGGTACTCAACAGCATTTGCCGAATAAGTGAAGGTCCAATGCTGTGCTGGAGAGTTTATATATACTATCTTGTTGGAGCTGCACGCAAATCTCCCCTATACAAGTGATCATTTCCATTTCATAGATGAGGTAACTGAAGCATAGAGGTAAAGCTGCTTTGCCTGAGCCCCAGAGCTAAGAAATGAAGGGGCTGGAGTTTGGAGTCAGGTCTGTGCTAGGACTCCCAGCCCTCTCACCCTTCCTGCAACAGCCCCCTGAAGCAGATCCCAGCCTCTACCCTCCACCTGGCTCCCCTGGGAGCAGCCCGTCACCTCGTTGCTGATGGTGGAGTCCCGATGCATCATCTGGTGCAGGTGGCTGTCCAGGCTGGCCCCCGACGAGCATTTGGCCAGGGCGGCCGCGTGCGACTCCCGCTCCCTCTGTCGCACAATTGCCTCGCAGCCCAGCCACTCAGACATGGTCTGTGCGTAGCAGGCGTGAATCTGCTCGTCCACCTGCCAGGGTAGATGCACGGTCAGCCAGAGAGAATAGATCAACGGTTGCCAGGGGTCAGGGATGGGAGTGAGCGGGAGGGAGGTGGGTGTGGCTATAAAAGGACATGAGGACCACAGCAGCACCAGAAAATGTTCAGCACGTTGACTGTGGTCATCAATTGCCACGCTAAAACTGTGTAACAAACAACCCCCAAAAGCCAGTGTCATCCAACAACAACACAAACCCACTTGTGTGATAAAACTGTGGAGAACTAAATAGACACACACACGCGAGCACAAGTAAAATGGGAATTCTGATCAAGGCTGACATGTATATATATATTTACATTATATATATGTGTGTGTGTGTATAAGGAAATATTACACAGCACACAGAATATACCCAATATTTTATAATGACTATAAATGGATTGTAATTTATAAAAACACTTTTTAATTGTTAAGTCCAGATGTCTGGACTGAGTTAAATATTTATTGAATGTCTACTATATTTCAGGCACTGTGTTAATCAGTTAGTTTAACACAATTTTTTTTTTTTAATCTTATTTTTCGGCTGTGTTGCGTGCCATATGGATCTTAGTTCCCAGACCAGGGATTGAACCCACGCTCCCTGCATGGGAAGCACAGAGTCTTAAGCACTGCACCGCCAGGGAAATCCCTAATTTATAAACATTTTGAATCGCTATGTTAAACGCTTGAAACTAATATAATGTTGTAAATAAACTATATCTCAATTTAAAATATATACATATTTATTATAGACAACAACAAAAACAAATGCAATAAAATATGGACTTTAACTTCCAGTATATATCCATGTTGATGTCAATATCCTGCTTATGATAAATTGTATTATAGTTTGCAAGAAGTAACCATTGTGGGAAGTTGGATGAATGCGATGTCTCTGCATTATTTCTTACAAGTGCACGTGAATCTATCATTATCTCAAAAAAGCTATTTGAAAAAACGACATCTGTGGCTTGTGATGCATTTATTGGACGGCGCTGCCCTCAACCTTCCTGGCTCCCCCATATCTCCCTGTCCCCCTGGTCCACCAGGGGACTAGAGCCCCCCCAGCCCCACGGTCCCTGGCTCTTCCTGTTGCCAAGGACCCCACTGGCCCCTCTGGGGTAACCTACCTCCTTCCTCTCTGTTTCTGTCATCCCGAATTGGTAGTGGCCCAGGAGGAAGGGCCACACGGCTTTGCGGATCTCCGGCTGGATGCCCCCGTAGTAGATGAGACGCAGCAGCTCCTGCTCCTCGTAACTCTGGTAGGTGGGGGAGGCAAAGACTCAGTCAACATGTAACTAGGGCATGGGCTCTGTGGCCCAGTGGTCCCGCCTCTCAGACCTGGCCCTCAGAGATCATGCTGTGAGCAAGCAGAGCCACATGGACACAGGTGTCCATCGTGGCATCGTATTTGAGAAAGCAAAACCCTAGGAAGCCTCCAACTGCTGTTATTAACAAATGAGTAAGAAATACACCTCTAGAGGGCCAAGTAACTAAAACAGCAGGGACTACGGTGTTACTGCAGCCCTGATACAACAATGCAACCACGCAGGTAGTAAATGGCTGCAGAAGCGTTAGATGAAAAACATTCGTTTTGACTATTTATTGTTTCAGCCAATTTGTCCTTAGGATAGTGCTTCCCAAACTGGGGAGATCTCTAGGAGCATTTGGGGAACTTTCCTTTTCTTTCTTTCTTTTTTTCTGGCTGCAACGCATGGCCTGAGAGATCTTAGTTCCCTAACTAGGGATTGAATCTGGGACCTCAGCAATGATAGCATGTAGTCCTAACCACTGGTCTGCCAAGGAATTCCGTGGGAAACTCCCAAAACATAAATTCTTGGAGTCCGCTCTTAGAAGTGGCCAATCAGTAAAGCTGGAGTGGGGCCCAGAAGTCGATAAATCTTTTGCATTTCTCAGGAAACGTGCAATCATGCTCACAGACTGCCAGGGATTATGAACACTGTAACTTTTCGAGAAAGGTAAGCTGTCATATCCATTTAAATTTAAAATGGACATCAAACAGCTTTATTTCTAAGAATCTACCCTTGAAATAAGAAAACTAGTACAGAAAGGTATACGCTTTTACAGCACTGCTGAAATAATTAAAAAAAAAAAGAAACAGGAACAGCCTAGATGTCCATCATTAGAGGAAGATTTGACTAAATTATGGTCCACGCATATATGAGGGGCCAAGGTTCTAACATGCAGTATTTCACCTAGAGATCTGAAAGATGTCCTTCATATAAAAGTAAGTTGATCACTCAAAATGCAAACATAATGTCACCTTATTAAAAAATGAATTCCAGCTATATCTATACAGACACACCTGTGAATATATAAGTATAGGAAATGTATAGCAAAGTCTACACCAAACTGATATTAGTCATTAATTTAGGGGATCAGAACTGGGGGGGGTGTAGCAGAGACATGATATTTTAAAACTTTTAAAAAATATGTACACTTGCATTTTTCATTCTTGGAAGAATGATAAGAGGTCCCCATAGTCTCTGTCCCCCCAAAGTCTGTGCCCCACAGCAGGATGAGCCAGGCCAAGCCTTACTGTGCTGTCCTGAAGGTACTGCTCCCAGATCCCGGCTGTCAGCCCGTGTCCAGCATCACAGGGCAAGTCAGGGGACACGATCATGTGATTGACCAGGGCTGACAGGTGGGTCCTCACGGTAGACAGGTGTCTGCAGTAGGCAAGCCCTGTGGGGAGGGAGGGAAAGTATCACTGCCCACCATCCAGCACCCCTGCCTTGTCTCACGAAGTCTCCAAAGTACTGTCCTCCTCGCAATCTGCCTGAACCATTGTGACCAGCAAATTCTCATCATCCGCCTTTTCTAGGTTGAGGAAGGTGAGGCTCAGATGGGGCGAAATTACTTGCTGGCTTAACTTCTTCATGGCCCTGCGACCCTGGGGAAGTCACGTCACCTTTCTCAGTCTCAGTTGGGGTGATGCCCGCTCCTCTCGGGCTGGAAATCAAGGCATTTAATTCACAGGCTGGAGGTAGGAAGGGGCAAGTGACTCTACGGGCTCAGTGCCTTGGGGTGCCTCCAGTGAATATCGAGAGAGAATGGGAGAGGAGAGGACTCGTTCAAATTGCAGCTGGATAAAGTAGGCCCTGAGGTCAGTAGCAGGGGAGATGCTGAAGGCTCTGGTTTGCTTTCAGAGATGGCCCTGCACTCTTAGAGGATTACCTGCCAGTGTGCCACCCTTCATCTGCTCCACCCTGGGTGCCTGGGGGCACAGCGCCCGGCCCACATGCATGATTCAGCAAACGCTAGCCTGTGTTTGCTTTGACCATGCCCTTTCCTTCTGGTTATTCCCAACCCCCAATTCATCTTCAAGCCCCAGAGAGGACCCTGGACCACCTGGAGCCTGAGGACTCAACCCGCCAACAATAGGGCTAATCACAATGACTATGATGACGATGGTGTGATAGCTAACACTCACACAGCACACACTCTGCCCCAGGGTGCTTCTCCCAGAGCTTAGATAACTTAGTTGATTCTCACTACAACCCTATGAAGCAGGTCCTCTTACTATGCCCACCTTACAGATGGGGATACCGAGGCACAGTCTGCATGTATCACTTGCCCAGGTCGCGGTGCCAGGTGTGGAGTTGGGATATGAACACAGACCATCTGCTCCAGAACCTGGGCTCTCAACCACCATCAGGGAGGAGCCACATCACGTGAGGGCATCAAGCCCACCTTGACTCCCACCCCTTCTACCAGGAAGCTCCTCCACTGTGGTTTCTTAAATCCTTGCCCAGAGCCTCCTCCACGCCAGGCCCTGCATCAGGCACTGTGGAGGGATGGTAACAGAACAGGCAAAAAGCCTGACCTTGGGGAGCTCACACTTTCCCGAGCTCTTTCCAGGCTGATATGACCTGCACTATTTTTTCACAGGCCTATGCAGGATGTACTAACACTTTTCCAGATTTCCTTAAAATATACACATGTTTTATCTTCCCCATCTAGGCTGTGAGGTGGGGGAAATAAAACCTGCTAAGAATCAAAATAGGAGAGTGGCAAAAACAGAGCCTTTACAGGCCTGGGTTTGAGAGTTCCAGCTCTGTTGGTTATTTGCTGTGTGACCTTGGACGAGTCCCTTTGCCTCAGTCTCCTCATCTGTTAACTGGAAATCATCAGAGCACCTGTGTTATTAATTTAGTTTTTAAGTTCTTGGGAAGGCATTAGGCCATCTTGCTCTTCTGCTTCTGCATATAGGAAGAGAGAACTGACATGTATTGAGCACCAACCGCAAGCAACGTTAGGTGCTTTCTGTATGTTTCCATTTAATCCTGAAAACATGCCCTCTAAGGTGGGAAATAGAGATGCAATGGTAATTAAACCTTGCTCCTTCCAGCAAGGAGCCCCATTGCTCATTGCCTTCTCTTAGAACCAAGGGAGAAATTTTATGCCCAATCTGTGAAAAAGGGAATTGAGGCTCAGGGAAGTTAATGTAACTTAACCAACACTAGATACCTAGGAAACAGAGGCGCAGAGCCAGGCTCATTTCCCTGATACTGCTGATATGCAGTAGGCACTGAATAAATGCTCCCTGGAGACAAAAATGGCAAATAAGGCCAATACGCACATCCGTAGAAGGCTCTGGAAAGGATCTGGTACTTCATATTGTCACAGAGAAGCTTCAAGGGAGCCCTGCAGGTGGAGCAAAAGGAAGACTTTTAGTACTGATCCACACATAGCCTGGGCTTGCTGGACAGGAGCATAACTCGTTATCTCTGGGGAGCGGATGAGACGCAGCCAGTCAGAGAGACCAGGGGTATTGCTGTTTCCACCTGCGTAGCATCACTGCCCCTTCTTCTTGGAAGTTTCCTCCTTCCCAATTCTTTTCCTATGCTTTGGATGGAGCTGATTCTACCAATATACTTGACTCAGCTTGGAGTCACAGTGATTGGGTCGGGGAGGGGGGGGTCACATGATTCAACCTGGGCCAATGAGAATCAACCCTGGGATTTCTGTTGAACTTCTAGAAAAATGACACTCTTCTTTACTTGGGTTCCTAAGCCAGTGGGATACAGAGCAGCGGCTGCCAGGATCCATTTTTACTGCTGCATAGGAAGGGCCTGCCTGAGAATGAAACCGTCCTAGAGATAAGCAGAGCCAAGAGCTCAAGAAACACATTCCTGTGTGGAACATCTGGACCCAGCCATGCCTGAAGCCCCCATGCTGCTGACGTCTCAGTTCTATCAGTACATTTTCTTTTTCATTTGCACCAGTTGGAAATGGGTTTCCGTCACCAGCAGAAAATGTTCTGACTTCTAAAGTGACCCAGCTGAACCCAAGAGGAGCCAGTTTGGGATTCAGAGTCTGGCTAATTGCAAAGCAGGTAATGCCTCAGAGAGTATCCTTGCATGGTAATTTGAGGGCAGGGGGGCTGTTTTGGGTGAAAGAGGAGAGAGGAATATGGTCTCAGAACTGATGGGGAAACGGGACTGCTGAAGAGAGTGTGGTACATTCTTGGAGAGAACAGAGTAAAAGAATAGCACACCCATTAAAAGCCCAAGGAGACTGGGAAGGAGGCTGAAGTCCTCCAGGCATGCACATGGAGGCACTAAGCATTCAAGTCACCCTCTTTGTGCCCTCAGGCTGGTGAGGCTCAGGCACCCTCAGGTTATAGAAGGGCAGCGTCACACCCGATCGCTGCCCCCTAGATTGCCCTGGCTGTCTGTAAGGTGGTGAGTTCCCCATCACTGCAGCTGTGGAAGCAGATGCTGTGAGTGGGGGTACTGGGTTAGAACAGCATTTGTCAATGATCCGTGGACCATCAGTCACAGAATCATTTGGGGTTTCTCCAGCATGTGGATTCCTAGGCCCTGCACAGATCTACCCAATCAGGATCTCCAGGAAGTGGTCGAGGAAGCAGTCTGTGATCCCCAAGGTGATTCTGATGGATATTAAAATGTGAGGATCTCTACTCATTTCAGTGCTTCTCAAGCTTAAAAGCACACACATCGTCTTGGGACCCTAGGTGATGTGTTAAATGCAGATTCAGCTTCAGCAGTTCTTGGGTGAGGGGCAGAGAATCTGCTCAGGTGATGATGCTGCTGGTCGACAGGCCACACACTGAGAGCCAGGAGTTCCGTGGCTTCACAGATTTGATGTTGGCCCCCACTTATATTCCTACGGCTGAAGAATGGGCCATGCGCTGGGACAGAGGCCCAGCAGGAAAAAAGGATTCCACTCTCCCAGGCCAGGCCAGGCTGGGTCAGTGGGAAATATGACCAGTCTCATGAATGGGCTGAGTAGTCCTGAGAAGACAGAGCTCTGCAGACAAGGCGAGAGATCAGGGATTTAACTTTATGCAATAAATTTAAGAAGTGTCATTTACTGAATATCACCATGTGCCCAGTACACAGGCTGGCCGCTTGTAAACCATTATTTGATTTGTCCTTAAGACAGCTAAATAAAGGAAGCATTTCCCTTAGTCACTGGGATTCGCGATATTCAAGATGGTGGTGACTCCATCTGCCAGGCCCGTGAATGCAGAAAAAGCAGAGACCCCTGCTGATGCATGGTGGACACGCAGCATGCATGGTAAGTAATTTTTGTTGTAATAAATCACTGAGATTTTAGGACTGTTTGTTACACCAACGGCACCTTGTTGATCCTGACTGATATATATGAGGGAGCTAGGACTTCACAAGGCTAGGATTTAACCGAGATCTGAATGATTTTGTGTTGCTGCTGTTGTTTAGTCGCTCAGTCGTGTCTGACTCTGCGACCCCATGGACTGTAGCCCCGCCACGCTCCTCTGTCCGTGGGATTTCCCAGGCAGGAATACTGGAGTGGGTTGCCATTTCCGTCTCCAGGGGATCTCACCCACCCAGGGATCGAATCCACATCTCCTGGATTGACCGGTGGGTTGTTCATCGCTGAGCCACCAGGGAAGCCCTGGACGCTTCTATAGCCTGTGTTAACTCCCCTGAGTCCAGCGCAGGACAAGAAACGGGTGCCTGCACACCTCCAGTCAGCGCTTGCGTTTCTTCCGTCCACAGCCCGAGCCCCTCGTACCTCTCGTGGTTGCAGCCGTTGGTTGAGCTGCCATCAGCCGAGCCACTCTGCAAACAGGAGGAACAGGAGGACTGCCGGGGGCTGGGTTGCCACAGGGATGGCAGGTTGCTCACAGAGACATCCATTAGGTCCTGGGGAACTGTGGTGGTAGAAAAGGGCAGAGGAAAAGCCCTGGTAAAGCTTTTGTGGGTCACAAAAGCTTCACCCCAAAGCAAGCAGCTCACCCCCACACCAGCACAGGGACAGGGAAAGACCCTGAATGTCACACCAGGAAACAGCGACCTCAATCACTGTCAGACCCAGGTCCTTGAACCCATCCAAGCCATTGAAAGCCACCACCAAGATTTCGGGTCCCCGAGGTGATGGGGAGAGCTGATGGCAGTTGAAGAGACAGAAAGAGACCAGAGCCGAGTAGACAGGTCCAATTGCAGAGCAGGAGGCCACCCCTCACCATGCTGTCATTCAGTTGTCCTCACAGGAGGCTGGCAGGAAGGGAGGGGAGCCTGCTGGGGAATCCTGGGGAGGACCCATGGCCTCAAGTCCCCAGAGGCAGGTCTCACGGGGCACCCTTGGTGGTGAGATGTAAGGGAGCCTGACTCAGCAGGGGAGGCAGGGCACTCAGTAGCAAGGGGACCCAGAGGAGTCCCCACTGATGAAGATGCCTGCACTCTCCACGGTCCTGCTCCTATAGCTGCTCTACCAAGAGAGCCTCACATAGGTTGGCAACTCCCCCAGAATCATGTGGGGTGCTTCTTTAAAAGCCATATGCCTGTATCCCACCCATATGCCTGACCTACTGAATTAGAATCTCCTGGAGATACAGCCTTCGAGTCTGTCTTTCCGAAAGAGTTCTGAGGTAGCAGCCATGTCTGAGAGCCAAGGGGCACAAACGGTCTCCTAACTGGGACAGTGGTGGTTCCTGATCAGGTGCTCCCAAGGATACACCACTCATCATTTCCCATATTGTTTTCTTTCCAGCTCCATGCAAGCCACGGCGTTTGCAATGCTGCAGAACAAACACACCGGTGACCCAGGCATTACCATTTCTATGGTTAATTTCCTGGCCTCTTGGTGCAAGAAAGTTATTTTCTCTAGGACAGGACTTGCTGGCTGTCTCCTGTAAAGGGTCAGGTAGACAATATTTGAGGGTTTTCAAGACGTCGGGTCACTATCATAACCATTCTACTCTGCCGTCATAAAAAAAAGTGGCCCAAAAATTGCAAACAAACGAGCATGGGTTGTGTTCTAATAAAATTTCATTCATGGACACTATAATGTGAATTTCATATCATTTTCACGTGTCACAAAATATTCTTTTTTTTTTTTCAGTTATTTAAAACCGTCAACACCAATCTTAGTTCCTGAGCGATACAGAGGATCCGGTTTTTGGGCTTAGTTTGCCAAGCCCTGCTTTAGGAACTTAAGAGGGGTACACATTTGCCCGATGAGCAGCGCCTCCTCAAGGATGGCTGGTAATACCTGGCCTCTCCCCTTGGGCTCTAAGGAGAGGAGGAGCTGTGGACCCGGCCCCACCAGTCATCACAGCTCCCTTGTTCACAGCATCTGCCGCACCCACGGACGGAACAGAAAGCTGCTAACAGAATGAGGTTCTGGGGGCCATCAAAAGTGGCTTTGTAGCAGACTCGCCAATGAACTGGCCAAGAAAGACCAGTCAGCCCCTATAAAATGTCTTGAAAACATTTTATGAAAACATTCTTGAAAACGTCAGTTCTCAGCCAACCTCTGGGAAGCACCGACCAGGAGATGTGCCCAGGTGTGGCAAGCATGCCCCCAGCCCCAGCCTCTAGCACCCTGCAGACATCATCCGTGGACCCCTCTGCTGCTGAACCCACAACACCCCAAGCTGTGTCTTGTAGCACAAAGGCAAGACAGTGCAAGGCATCAATTTTCCCTGCCTCCGTCTCCCCCTGGGGACCAGGACTCAAATGACAACATGGCAGAGGTGGCCGGCGCCCAGTCCCAGGGGTGAGGGGAGCCCAGACATTACTGAGGGACTGCGGCTTCAGGCGTGACGTGGGGAGGGTCGTGTCCCATCTGGCTTGCGCCCACCGGCTGCCCCTGGCCACCACTAACGCGGACCGGCCTGCAGGAACCACCATCCAGGCAGGGCCCGCAGAGATGGGAGGAGTGCCGCCCAGGGGGCTGGAAGCAACTTGAGAGACAAAAATACAAACACGAATGAAATGGAAGGTCTGCGGGGGGTGGAACAGGACACTGAAAAGGCAGGGGAACCAATTCCCCGGGGCTTGAGCCTTTCCCCTGTCCTGCTCCACACAGTTCCCCTGGCTTGTATTTGATTAGAGGAAGAAAGAATGCTGACATCTATAAAGTGCCTACTATGTGCTGGGTGCCATACTATTCAGGGAACTGCCTCATCCCTGATGAGCCTGTAAGGCAGTGGTCCCCAACCTTTTCAGCTCCAGGGACTGGATTTGGGGAAGACAACTTTTCCATGGACCGGGGTTGGGGTGGATGGTTTGGGCAAGATTCAAGTGCATGACATTTATTGTGGACTTTATTCTATTATTATTGCATCAGCTCCACCTCAGACCATCAGGCATTGGATCCCAGAGGGTGGGGACCCCTGCTGTAAGGGATGTGTTTCATCTCCTATTTTGCACGAGAGAAAATGGAGGCTCAGAACAACAAGACAGCTTACTCACCCAGAGCCTCACCAGGTCGTCACTGGGATAACCCGTCTCTTTGGCTAAAGTCCCTTCTTCTCTTCCCACTAACAACAGCTGTCGCTTTCCGAGCTCAAGTCCTACCATTATCCCATTTTACAGATTGGAAGACTGAGGCACAGTGAGTTTAAGCAGCATGCCCAAGACTACCCAGCTAATAAGTGGTGAGGCTGGGATCCCAACCCAGAGGATCAGACCCCGAGAGCCTCTTCATACTCTCTCATTGTTCTCCTGTTGGCTGTTGACTCCCTAAACAGTCCTTGCCCTAGACCAGCGGGTCTCAACTGGGGTGCTGCCGGCCTTCCAAGGGACACTTGGCAATGTCTGCAGACATTTCTGGCTGTCACAGTGTGGTGCTGGTGGTGGGGACGGATTCACTACTTGGCATCCAGTGAGTGGACACCAGGGAAGCTGCTCAACATTCTACAGTGCAAAGGACAGCCCCCACCACAAAGAATTTTTCTTGTTATTCCGTCACCAAGTCGTGTCTGACTCTGTGACCCCATGGACTGCAGCACTCCAGGCCTCCCTGACCCTCACCATCTCCCGAAGTTTGCCCAAGTTCATGTCCATTGAGTCAGTGATGCCATCCAACCATCTCATCCTCTGCTGCCCCCTTCTCCTCTTGCCTTCAATCTTTCCCAGCATTAGGGTCTTTTCCAATGTGTTGGCTCTTTGCATCAGGTGGCCAAGGTATTGGAGCTTCATCATCAGTCCTTCTAGTGAGTATTAAGGGTTGATTTCCTTTCAGATTGACTGGTTTGATCTCCTTGCTGTTCAAGGGACTCTCAAGAGTCTTTTCTAGCACCACAGTTCAAAAGTATCAATTCTTTGGTGCTCAGCCTTCTTTATGGTACAGCTCTCACATTCGTACGTGACTACTGGAAAGACCATAGCCTTGACTATACAGACTTTTGTTGGCAAAGTGATGTTCGGTTTTTAATATACATCCTGGGCAGGGCATAGGAGAGCCCCCACTGCAAAGAATTATTCCATCCGAAATATCAGTAGTGCTAAGATTGAGAAACCCTGTTTTAAACACACTGACTTGGTGACAAGGAAGACAAGGATTTAGGTGCAAGTTGGGAGATGTTTCCAAAAAGCACAGGTAGGGAGAGATAAAGGACCCAGCAGGAGAAGGGCGAGCAGAGTAGCGAGTTAGTCACCATGTACATTGCTGTTATGGACAACTGGCACTTGATCTCGTGAGGGGTCTCTCGGACACGTGCAGAACACACGTTTCAGAATGTTCTCACTCGAGGGGTGAGGGAACTGGGGTGTTTATACACAGCTCCTTCCAGTCGCTGACTGCTCCAGGGAGGCACTGATTGTAGTCCACCCCACCCATGGGCAGAAGGAACCCTGGTGGCTGGAGAAACCGTTAGGCAAGGAGACACTTAGCTGGCAGATGGTAGTGGAGCTGCACACACAGAGGGTGTGAGTGGGCGCAGCCAGCATCTGCTCCCCTGGCACACGCGGGGCCACGACAGGCTACCGTGGATATTCCCCAAAGAGGAAAGACGTTGAGCACCCAGCCTGGCTCCCAGCAAGAGCCTACAAATCATTTGTTGGGTGGGTCCCCGTAGAGCGAGCTGCCAGGGAAGGCAGCCCCAGGGCATCCGGCCCCTCGGATGAATCAGCTCTCTGGGGGGACGTGGTACCACAGAGAGGCTGGGGCAGCTCCAGACCTCGGTCCTGGGTGGGAACAGATGTAGGGATGCACGTCAGGGCACTCTATGGCTCTTAATGACACAGGAATGTGAGGCTTTGCTCCTAACGGGCCATAAAGGAACACAGGTGAAAACACAGGCTAAGCCAAGGCCTACGACCAAGCCTGCCCCACACGCCAGCTCTGACAGCACTGGGTGTGAGCGTGGGCATTAGGAGGCCTGGCACAAGGAGTCCAACCCCACCAGGGAGGACGTCTGCTTTAAAAATGTCCTCACTGCCAGCTGTGGTCACTTAGACAAAGGGACTCTCGGAGCCATTATCCATCGAATGGGAACAACAGGGCCACAGAGGGTTAGATAAAATGAGGTTTACAGAAACAAGCTATAACTCATTACTCACTTGTTTAACAGACATGCATACAGTGCCTAACAAATGCCAGGCTTCCTTCTGAGAATTTTTCAAATATTAATTCATTTAATCACCACCACAGCCCTCTGGAATTGACGATCTTTGTAGTAAGCTCAGTCTCCATTCACTAAGCATCTACTTCCCAGCAGGCACCATGCAAATGGCAGGACATACGTTATAGCCTCGTGTGCCAGTGTCTAGGGTTGCCCTTCCCCTCTGCTGTCTTTTATTTAATTTTTTAGCTGCGCTGCATGACTTGCTGGATCTTAGTTCCCCAACCAGGGATGGAGCCCGCTCCCTTGGCAGTGAAAATGCAGAGTCCTAACCACTGGACTGCTGGGGAATCACCCACTCTGCTGTCTTGACAACTACTTGAGGCCTCATTCTATGGGCTCTACGATGACCAGCTTATTATCTCACTGAATCTTTACAACAATCTGTTGAAGTAACAAAAAATAACAGTGACAACCACATGATAGCATTTGAGTGTTCTTTCTGTGCCAAGTACTTTATCTCATTTGATCCTCGTGAAGGTCCTGTGAAATAGGTGCTATGAACATCCCCATTTTACAGATGAGGAAACCAAGGCACAGAGGGGTGAAGGGATTTGCCCAAGTTCACCCAGGATTCCAGAGCCCATGTCACAGCTGCTACCCCATGGCACCTCACACCCAGGGACACCTAAGTTAGCCAAGCAGAGAGTGGTTATTCATTTGGGGGAAAATCAAGGCTGTAGATACCCAAATTTCCTGATTCCAAGTTCCCCTACTAACCCCAGAATTCACATCTCTTGTCCTCTGGTCCCACATAGCTGAAGTCAATTTCAGGACCAGCTAAACAGATTGATTCCCCGGGCCAAGGGCCAGGGCAGCTTACCAAGTTCGGACTGCATGCCAGGGTAGATGATCCTGAACACGTAATCTGTGGCCTCGTCGTCTTCCTTGTCTGAAGACGTGGACTCGGATGAACCCTGGGGGCTTCGCTTGCGCAGTTTGGGGAATACTTTGCCCTGAAAGAACACACCCCAAAGCCTGGCCCCTGGGACACACCTGTCCCGCAACCTGCACAGCCTGAGGGTCCCTGTGGGGCGTGCATGAGCCCACGCAGCCACACAAGGGCCCAAAGGCAAGAAGGGCCCCCCACGGCTGACCCCCAGCCCTGCCTCCCTGGGCCCCCACGATCACTCACCTTCCCCCGCTGAGACCAGAGCGGTGGGTCCAGCTGTCCGTGAGGGAGCAGCCCGTTCTCCAGGCAGGAGAGGAGCTGCAGGAGGTGCCCTCCCTTGGGGAAGCGGAAGGGCGGCCTCTGGATCCCGTCCTGGCTGACCAACACCACCGTCCCGCCGCTGTCCACTGCCGCCGCGACCCGGCCAGAGGAGACCCGGCAGGAAGTCACGATGAGGCGTGGGGATGCCCCCTCCTCCCCAGACATTCCCAGCCAGACCCAGGGGTCCTGCTCCGAGGCTCTGGGAAAGGCCTGGGCAGAAGGTCGGGGCAGTTTTCACCTCCTTTGAGTCTCCCTCATCCTACCCGCCATGGCCATCGACTGGAGAATGACCGGACAAGGCCAAGATGAAGGTGGGCGGCCTCCCTGCAGCCACCCGACAAAGGAAGATGATGCCCCTCCTCAAACACCCCCAACAGGTTGACCTGACCTATTTCTGTACGGAGGCTGTCAGACAGATCCCTCTGCAGGGCATGCATTACATGCCTTAAGCACGTACTATATACACACACAGAGCATTAACAGCACTGTCTTATCGTAATACTCAAAACAGCTCTGTGAGGCATATCTATTATTGCCTGTTTTGCAAATGATAAAACTGAGGCTCAGAGAGGTTATGTCACTTGCCCAAGGTCACACAGCTGGTGATAGCAGAGCCTGGATTTGAACCCAGGTGTGTTTCATTAAATAGGCTTAAACTACTATCTTTTATGCCTTGGTGAGGTGCAGATTCCTTGCTTTCTAAAGCAGGATGGCCTTTTGCTTATTCAGCACATACCTTCTTTGAGCTATAAACTCCAGTTATAAATCTTTGATTTTCAGAACACTGAACTCGGAGGGACAAAGGCCTGGATTTGGGACCACACTGGGGAGCTTAGAAAGGCTGTCTGTGTGCCATGCTGCTTCCTCGGCTCTAAGATGGGAACGACGGTGCCTCTAGCACTGGGTTGTAGCAACAATTAAACGTGAATGGTGAGAACCGCGCCTGACACATGGCTTTGACGCTGAGCCCTTAACAAACGTCACTTGATCCTCACAACAACCCCATGAGCAGATACTGTTACTATCCCCATTTTACAGATGTGGAAACTGAGGCTCAGAGAGGTGAGGTCACTCGTCTGAGGCTGCACGGATAATAAGGGGGTGGGGAAGAAGCCCCATGTTTACCCGCGGTCCCTACCTTGCTGATGGCAATGCAGGTAGACAATCTCCTCCAGGCGGATGGTCATGGCGTAGTCCCAGTAGACACTGGAAGGGGCGGGAGGGTCAGGCTTGCAGGATGCCTCTCCCATGAGTCATGGGGAAGCCCCACCCACAGGCTCCTCCACCCTCCTCACCAGGACCACCTAACCCCCAACATCCATGTCCCCAGACTTCCCAGACTCTATATCCCCTTCTTCTGGCTCCAGTATCCCAGTTTTCCAACTTTCCCCCTACACACACATTTCTTTAACCTCAGTCTATGTGGCTGAGGCTGACCTCGCCTACCCTCCCCCTTCAGGACTCCAGGAATGGGCACCTGACCCTGGCTTGGCTGATGATCATATGACACTGTTCCGGACCTTGACCCAAGCAGAACCAGTGAGACGCAATTATTAGATCTACGTGAGAACTCTCTGGGGAAGAAGGGCTTCTTTGTGCTAGAAGCGTAGTGGTAAGGCTGACAGAAGTCTGCAGATGTAGAGGGCACTATGCAAGAAGAGCCTGCCTGTGAACGGAGTCAACAGTCAGGGAAGGAGAGCCAAGAGATGGAAAGAGGTCAGGTCCTCATTTGAGCCCCTGGATCCAGCCACGCCTGAAGCCACCACCCACCCCTGCATTTTTTTTCGGTTCATGTGAGCCAATGCTTCAGGCAGCTTGAGTTTGGTTTTATGTCACCAGCAGACGCTGGGGGAGAAGATGTGAGGAAAACAGATTCCTTGCCTTCATAGAACTGAGATCTAAAGGGTGAGACAGTCCGAACACAAGTAGGGACAGATTTATTAAGATTTTGTAAATGCTAAGAAGGAGATTCAGGGCTCCGCGCAATCTGAACTCAGCGGGGAGGTCATAGAAGGTCTGATATTGAGGTTTCAGATGAATAAGCTGAGATAAGGTTCAAGAGCAAGAGTGTTTCCTGGCTCCCAGAGGATTTCTCCATAAGAAACTCAGGTGTCTGGCTGGAGCTGAATTATCTGGCCCAGCTGAGGACTGACTGTACCTCTCAATGACCCTCTCTGAGGACAGATGGGAACCTCTGCTCAGGAAGTGATCAGCTTAGA
Source organism: Bubalus kerabau (assembly GCF_029407905.1). Classification (NCBI taxonomy): domain Eukaryota; kingdom Metazoa; phylum Chordata; class Mammalia; order Artiodactyla; family Bovidae; genus Bubalus; species Bubalus kerabau. Next base: position 69,187,015 of record NC_073639.1, on the reverse strand, counting down.
GAATGATATTAATCACACCAAAGCCTGGTGGTAATCACACTGAGGTTTAACATCACACAGAACATAGTAACAGTGCTGTTCATGGCCCTTGAAGAGAGTACTTATTCTATACGTATATATATATACACACACACACATGCACACATACACATGTATATAAACACATATATGCATATACACATACATATATTTACATTTATATTTACAAGTATGTATACAAACTTCTAGATAAAATCCTATAATTCTATGACATCTGTTTGCTACTGCAGGGCAATACGCAGGGCAGAGGAGGGTGAGGGGGAGGTTGCCAGGGCTGTGTGATGGGTACTTGAGTTCTTTCTACTTTTATGTTAGAAAGTGAAAAAGTGAAAAGTTGCTCGGTCGTGTCTGGCTCTTTGTGACCCCATGGACTATACAGTCCATGGAATTCTCCAGGTCAGAACACTGGAGTGGGTAGCCTTTCCCTTCTCCAAGGGATCTTCCCAACCCAGGGATCGAACCCAGGTGTTCCGCATTGCAGATGGATTCTTTACCAACTGAGCCATCAGGGAAGCCCTTTATGTTAGAAATTCCCCATAAGCAAAAGTTCTGAGGAAGTCAAGAACATGTCCAATAATAATAGAATCCCCAGCCACCAGGTCTCTTAGGAGCATGACTCCAGGGCCTTTGTTGGGTCTTATAACTCACAGGGCATCCAGGAGCCCTGGATGAGATGCTCACACCAACACCTCCAGCTTCCTTTTGCATTGGGTGATGGGTAATGGGGCTGGAGACCAGGGAGTATTGCCATTTCTGGGCTTACAAGATCTTTGTTAGTATTTCTCTCTCCCGGTGGTGTTTGCTCAAGGCACTGCCTAATTCCCACCCCCTAAGACTCTTCCAGTTGGTTCTCAGATCCCATGAATTAGCCATGAGGCCACAGCTGCACATGGCCATAACAACCAGACAGATCAGGGCCGGGGCGGGCCACAAGGGACAGGGCGCAATCGTCCCTGTGCTAAGGGGAAGGGAGGGACTTACCTCTTCTCATAGTCCAGGTCCCCCACAGACCCGTTCATCAGCTGGTTGGGCGTCCACTTCAAGGTCATGACGTCGGCCGTCTGGTGCAGGGACAGGTACCCCGGCACAGCCTCCATGTCGTCTCTCTGCAGAGAAAGGAGGACTCAGGCCTGGTCGTGGTGCCAGAGTCACAGTGGACTCAAGCCCTGGCCTATGGGACTCGCGGGCACACAACCAGAACCAAGAGGTTGGCTCATTCCCTGCAAGGCCATGCCCACTGGGAAGACCCTGACCCTCCCTCCAGGTGGCTGTGTGAAACAAAGCCCTCTGCAAACAACCACCAGGATGGGTTTGGTTCTACAGGGTCCAGCTGTGAGAGCCGCCCACTGTACCCAGGGCTCTAATGCAGAGGTGGGGTCGGGGGGTGGTCTTTAGAAGAAGGAACGGGGCTCTGCCCTTTCAACAATACCTTTTTCAAAACAGAAGGCATTTATCTGCCATCACTGTGGCCAGTCTTAAGGGAGAAAGAGAGCACAGCTGAGCTCCATGTCCCCTCCTACAGATGTTACCCAGAGGCCCCTCCCCAGATACCCCCTCCATGCTCCCCGCCCAGCAGCTCCATCCTCCGCCTTCCCAATTCATCTGCTGAGCTTCTCACTTGCTCCACTTTATCCCAAGTGGGGTGCGGTGGAGGGGGCTCCAAGACTCACATGTAAGAGGCAGCCTTCCTCCTTTCAGACCCACCCCCAAAAACATGTGGAGACAGACAACCAACATTTACTGGGCACTCAGGGTGTACCGAGCCTGGCTCTGCTCCACCAGTATCATCTCAACCACACTGCAACCCTGGGAGGTAGCACCCTTGCCGTATTTCATCGAATCTAAGGCACACAATTGTTTTTTCACATTTTAATGCACCCGAAGTGGGGATGCGTCTCATAATCAGCAGTTATCTTACTGTGACATAGTCATTCTTGCCCAGTCTCGTGCAGACTCAGTTACAGACTTTATACCGTTTACCCCTCAATGAGGTTCTGTGTAGTGGTTTTTACTCCACATGCAGAGTATGGGGGTTTTTAAAAATGTCTTCGAAAAGACGATAGACTGTGATCTGATTGGAAAAGTGACTGTGTACACAGGAAGGCTGCTTCCTTCCTACATACACACCAGTATCTGCACTCCATAAGCATTGGCTGTGAAGACGTTCCCCTTGATATCCTAAGCACCCCGTGTAGAGCAGGTTCAGCACAGATGAGGGAACTGAGTGAGTGAGTGATGACAAGGGAGAATGATAGATAAGACAGCAGGGTGGACAGGCAGTGGATAGATGGACTGGAAAACAAATGGACAAATGGACAGATGGAGGTTAAAGATGGGTGGATGGATGACTAATGGGTGGAGTTGATGACGGATAGAAGGATGGATGGATGTATGGATGGATGTAATGACGGATAGATGGATGGATGAATTAGGTGGCTGGGTGGATATAAATACAGGCAGATGGATAAAAAATGGTGAACGCATGCACAAACAGAGGGATGGGTGAATACAGAGGCTGGAAGAGAGTTGACTGGCTGGCTGGGTGGGATACTGACAGATGAATGGATGGATGATTGAATAGAAGGACATACCAGCCTGTGGGTGAACAGATGGAGAGATGGAGATATTGGCAGATGCATGAACAGGCGGATCAGTGAATGGATGGATGGATAGATGGATGAGCAACCTGGGGCCACAGGGACCCCCCTCCTCTGTAACCTGGAGCCAGACCTGCAGTGGAAGCCCTGGGCCAAGATGGGGACTCTCACCGGCTGGACCAGAACATTGTTCTTGCCGTAGAGCAGGGTGGTGCGGGAGTTCTGATGCAGGGACTCCACATAGTCACGGGCAGAGAGGGAGGGCCGGTCGTCCATGCTGCCACTCGAATGCCTTTTCTGGATCTGGCAACGTGCGGGGAGGTGGCGGGTGAGGCCTGAAGTGACTATCAAGGCCCCAGTCCACTCCCCACCTCCATGCCGAGTCCAGAACTCAGCTGGACTCCCCCCCGGGGCCCCACTGTCCTCCCCACTCACGCAGAGGGCGGGACGCTTGGTGGGCGAGTCCTGCCTCAGGTGTGAGCTGTGGATGCGGTGCCTCTGGACGAGCTCATCAGCCGAGGGGTCCGTCCAGAAGTGGTCAGAAGTCTTCATCTTGGTGTACTCCAGGGCGCAGGGCCCCACTGCGGAGCAGATGGGGCTGGGAGCCCATCGCCCCAGAGAGTCCTCCTTCCCGTCTCCCACCAGAAGGACCACTTATTTCCCTACTCCTCCCCTCCAGCAGCTAGGGTACCCCAGGCTCCTGCCAAAGAGGGACCAGCGCAGGAGCCTGAAATTGAGAGGCAGGGACCAGTTTTGAAGGTGGGAGGCTGGAGGGGGGCGAGACAGGCCCTTTGGAGGTGACCCCTCGAGCCGAGACCGAGATCCAGATGAGGCTCAGGGCACTGGCTGGGCCACTTACCCAGCAAAGATGCAAGGATGGGGCCGTCCACTGGGTCCATCAGGAGAGCTTCTTTCTCATAATACTTACTAGCAAGAGAGGAAGGGACATGCAGGGTTGGATGGTGACCAGCAGAAGGCGCACAGTTGACTACAGACTGATGGTTGAGAGCCAACAGACTGGGTTCAATGTCCCTCTGGTCACCCAGTTACTGCTGTGAGCCTCAACTGCCCATCTGCAAAATGGGCATAATGATAATATTATGGGCTGCCTAAGGACGTTTGAGAGGGACAACAGATGTCAGGCACTTAGCACGGCACTTGGCTGTAACTGCCTAATACAAAGGCTGTGGAAAAGCCTTAATGATAATAACAGGAACAATCATTAGAAGGCTGTTGAGGCCTAGCTGATTCTATCTGCTTCTCTTGCATCTTCCATCTCAGACAGGAAGGCACTTAGAGGGTCAGATGACGTCTGCCCTTCTAATGTTATCGAGGCAATAAAATATTTTAGCTGTGGTGTGTCCCCAAAAGCTGTACTAACAGGCCTTCCCGTCTGGGTAACCAATGCAGATGATGCTGGCCTGACATGATCAGAAATGCCTTCTGGCCTCCGACTCTCCAAAATAACATGCGATGCCGTCAATAGTGTTTGAGCTGAATGGTTTCTGTTTTTGTTCGTTTGAGTTGTGTGTGCTCAGTCGCTCAGTCGTGTCCGACTCTTTGAGACCCCACATAGGATTCTCCAGGCAAGAATACTGGAGTGGGGAGTCATTCCCTTCTCCAGGGGATCTTTTTGAACCAGGGTCTCCTGTATTGCAGGTGGATTCTTTACCGTCTGAGTCACCAGGGAAGCCCGAATTGTCGCGTACTGGCCTCGAATTCTTTGCAAATTCATACAGTCTAGAAACAGAACTCCAGAATGGAAAGGACCTTGTCCTGACTCCTGAGGGATCTCAGGCCCAGACAGGGGAAGTGACTTGCCCGAGGCCGCACAGTAGGTGGATGTAGGCTACCTCCAGCCAGTTCAGCTCTTCTTCCCGTTCAACAGCAGCGGGTGAAGAGCCCAGAATCTAGAGTTGGACATACTAACTGGGAGCCCAGCCTGGCTCCTCCCTCCCTGTGTGTCCCTGGACAGGTGACTACCCTCTCTGAGCTTCAGTGTCCTTAGCTATAAAACAGGAAGAAAGACAGAACTCACTCACCCAGGGCTGCTGGGAGGAATAAATGTCCAGCTACATGTACTATGTTCTGACATCGGAAGAGGTTCTCACTAAACGTGACATGATCGTAATATCACCCCAGAGAAATCTTCAGTCATCCAGAACGCTGGCTGGGGCAGAACGACATGCCCTGGACATGCTCAACCTCAAGTTTATACATTTTGGTGTCAGATCTGAAGCTAATACTTGGACACACTTTCCAGTCCACCGCTCAGTTTCTGTTCCCCAAATCAGCACAGTTATGTGACCACAACCTGGAAATAATGCCTTAAAAATCGCAGGCATAGATGGGAGCAAGATGTGACTTAGAGGGCAGCCCCAGGGAGTCTCTTCGGGGTGATGGGCTCTTTGGTACAGTATTCTGTAGCCTGAGTGTGGTGTTGGGTTTTATGAAACTAGGCGTGTATTAAACTTTCATAGAATTATATAGCAAAAAAAAAAAAAAGAGTGAGTTTGGTTAAATACTATGCCAATGGCAATGTCTTGGTTTTGAGACTTGTAGTATGGTTATGTAGGAAGTTAACACTTAGGGTAGGCAAGAGTTCTCTGTACTACTGTTTCAATTCTGTGTGGATCTAAAATCCAAAGTGCTTAATGAAGAAACACTGCGTTGGTATTGCTAATCTGTGTCTTAGTTGCTCAGTCATGTCTGACTCTTTGTGACCCCAAGGACTGGGGCCCACCAGGCTCTCTGTCCATGGAATCCTCCAGGCAGGAATACTGGAGAGGGCAGCCGTTTCTTTCTCCAGGGGATCTTCCTGATCCAGGGATTGAACTCGAGTCTCCTGCATTGCAGGCAGATTCTTTACTATCTGAGCCACCTTGGAAGCCCTAATAAACTACTCTAATAAGTAAATAAGCTACTCGAATAAACTACTAAATAAACATGACCAATTTTTTCAGCAGGAAAACTCAAGCTCATGCCAAAGGCAGTAATAACTACATAGACCCTGGGCCCACAGCAAGGCAGGGGGCAGAGAGGTGCTATAAATTACTAGAAGGTGAAGAGGTTAACTGGAGCTCAGGAGCCTGGATTTCTTTCAGTTCCTCTCCGGCCTCCGGCCTTTGTGCCTGCTGTTCCCTCCGCTGGGAACACTTTTCCTCACACCCTTCTGCTGGGTAACACGCCCTTCAAATTGAAGTTTGACTGTCCCATCTTCCAGGACACTTTCCCTGACTACCCAGAGGAAACTAATCGCCACCCATCATCTGTCCTGGCACACTCATCACAGATTATCACGATTACTATGGGCCTACTCTCCCTGCTAAATGCGAGCTTCGTGAGGGGAAGCACTTTGCTCTGCACTTTCAGACATATTTTCCTACCAAACGGGCAAAGGAAAGGAGTGCTGGCCATGAGGACTCTCAGATCATAGATCTGCCAGTAGCTCCTCACTGCTCTCTTCATAATATCCAAGTTCCTTAACATGACAGGCAAGACCAGTGTATCCTCAACATCTAGGTTAGTGCCTGGCATCGTAAATGTTCATTAATTATTTAGCGGATGAGTAAACAGATCCACAGATGAATGCATGCCAAGAGGACTTGCACTATAAAACCTCTGCTGCTGCTGCTGCTGCTAAGTCGCTTCAGTCGTGTCCGACTCTGTGCAACTCCATAAAACCTCTATACCTGGCCAATCTGAGCTAGGAGAGAAAATGTAAAAAATACCACTAGGCCTTTCCAAAATGCAGTGTGCTCACTAACTCCTTTTCTCACCTCTTCTCCAGAGTGGCAGCAATTCTCATCCTGTCCCATTCACCAGAAGAGACACCAGAGGCACAGAGACGCTAAATGACTCCCCTAGGGTCACAGAGTGAATGGACTGTGGGCTTAACTCATGGGAAAAGAAACACCTCTTAAGACTGTAAGAGTCTTACACCCCACCCCAGTTCTGAAGATCCTGCATTGCTATTAAGCACCCAAATCTTCCCACGGTTCTAAGCTTGGCTAATTTAGAGTCAAACAACCAGGAGGTCCTTAGTCACTTTCAGATCAAGTGTATATCAAGAGGGCAAAAAGAAAGCCGCTCTGTGAGAGAGGGCGCAATTCCCAAGATGGCCAGCAGGTGGAAGCAGAGTGCACCCAAGTGTTCCTTCCCACTCACCTGCTGTTTTCCACAAGGTAATGAACAATTTTGTCCAGGACCTTCTCAAACAAGGCCGTGCGGATCCACAGGTGCTTGATGGCAAGTGGGGACAGGTTGGGCAGTTTTGGCAGCTTTCGCACATTCTCCTGGAGGCCCTGGATCTGATTTCGCCTTTGAGACCAGCAAAGAAAGAGAATAGATACTCACAACAGAGGAAATTCAACAGGATAGATATGCAAATGGGAAAGTGTCCAACTTTTCTAAGAAATGAAAGAATGGCAATTAGAACAACAGCAGGAGCCCATACTGCTCCTGGAGAATGGGAAAAGAGTTGAAAAAATAACAACACCCAGTGAGTGTTGAAGACGTGGTTAAATCTGACCCTTTCATATACTGGTGATGAGTGAGCCAGATTCTCATACTGAAATTTCTCTGTCTCTTACTTTTCTCTCTCAGCTGGAAAGCAGTGCTGGCCAAGAAGAGTCTTGGATTCTTCTCTCATTTTGGAGGCTCCCCCATTGCTCTGGAGAAGCAAGCTTTATAACACAACAAGCAGGGTGCTCCACAACCTTGCCCCTGTCCACCTCTCCAGCCACCTCCTTACCACTCCCTGCCTCTGACCCCAGGATCCAGCCAGAGATCTCTGCAGATCCCTGAAGCTGCCAAGCTTTCATCTGAGGACTTTCTGTGAGCTGCTGCTTCTTTCTGGCTTCCCTCCCCACTCTATTATCTGGTTGAACTCTACTCACTCTTGAGGTCTCAGGGAGGGCACCCCCTCCGACAGGAAGCCCTCGTGCACCAGCTGAAGCTGGGGAGGGGCCCCTCCTCTGTGTTCCCTGGATCTCGGCAGCTTAACTTCTGGCTCACTTCTCTGTCTTCCCCTCCACAATGGGACCTCAAAGGCATGGATTATGCAATTCAACTGCTTTTTAAATAAAACACTGAGAGTCTACCACATGGCAAGCTTTGGCCCTGCTTCACGCCTGTACCTCTAGGGCCCAGCACAGTGCCTGGCGTGTACAGGGGTCAGTAAATATTCCCATAAAAGAATGATTGCAAAAATGAATGAATGGGCCCCTGGAATGGACATCTCTCATTTCTCCATCAGAAAGTTGCTCCCAATGTTATGGAAGGTCCATGGAAATCTACCTCCTTTAAGAAGCTATCAGCAGACACCTGGGAATTTAGCAGAAGGACTGGAAGACACCTAAAGACCAGGTGGCTGAAGAGTCAGATTTCAAATGGGAACTGGCAATGCCAAGTCCAGAGCACTGCCCATCGTGCAGTTCTGGCCAGCAGCCCTGGGCTGGCAGGGTCTGAAGGGCAAGGAAAGGGCCATTTCTCTCCCAGTGGAGTGGAGCAGCCACTCATGGTGGCGAGGGCAGACACATGACTTGCCTGTCTCTCTTTCCCTTCTCTTGCCCGTAACACATGTGGCTAATCAATCCATGCACTCTTTCCCACGAAGCCTACTCACAGCTCCAGAACTTGCCACAAGACAGTTCTCTGCCGGTCTTTGGGCTCTTGTAAAAGCAACGAGCTCTGGCAGGAAACCACCTCACAGCCACCAGCACCAACTGGGGATGAAACCTATTTGCCACCCCTGACCAGGCTCCAGGTGGGGGCTTGGTTGTGCAGTTGGGACTCGGGGTGGTTCTGGTGGGAGGCACTCATTTACACATTTTCAGGCCATGAGCCACTAAGACAATGCCCCTATAAGTGGCTGCTTCACCGTGAGCCTCAGATCCATGCAGATGGAGACCACGTGGTTATATTAAACTTCGATCTGCCTGCATTTGGCACAGGCCTGGCTCAGTAGGCACTTACTCATTCAACAATCATTTCCTGGGCATTTCCCGGGTGCTGGGTGCTCTCCCAGACACTGGTGACCTAATGGGGAGCAGCACATATGCAGCTGCCTATCCTCATGGAGTTCAGAGGCCAGTGGGGGGGACTGATAACAATCAGGTTAACAGTAAATGAATGAATGAAAAATTTTAGGTGGTGATAACAATTGGGAAGATAATAAACAGACTGATACAAAAGAGAAATGGGGCAAGGGTTAGAATTTACTACTAGTTAGAGGACATTACTATCCTTGGGGATGACAAGGGAGCCACCACGGAAGATGAGGGGTGTGAACTGGGAGGAGGGTACAGCGTGTGCAAAGGCCCCGGGGTGTGAAAGGCCCTGGCAGCTTTGAGGAGCAGAATGGAGAGTGGAGAGGGTGCTGGGAGGCACAGGCTCTTGCAGAGCCCAGGGAGGAGCACAGGCTGTCCGCTGGGGGCGCCCCAGCCCACACCCCGTGCTCAGTACTCACGCGCTCTCAATCAGTTGCTCCAGGTCCTGCACCTTACGGCTCAGCTCCTCGGCCGGCGGGAAGCTCTTGCCCACTTTCATGAAGAGCGCTGCGATTTTGTTGCTGCGCAGGAAGCCAGCTGCCCGCTTCCGCAGCCCGTGCAGGACGCAGGCCTCCACGGCCGCTGCAGGGACACCGCGGTCAGCAGGCCCCGCCCATGACTCCCCCATGCCCAGCCTGGTTCTGGGCTTTCTCGGTCACACACAGGTGCCTTGAAGGTCTGGGGCCCCCAAAGTCATGAATTTCATGTAGCATCACTATGACAGCATCATAGGGCAAAGCTTATATGCCTCTCCACCGTCCAGCCCCTCAAAAGGGAGCAAGAGGGCTTGGTGGTGAACCCACGCTTGCTGCCCCGGGTCAGAGCACCGCTGTTCACATCTTCTCCTGGCCACTAACCAGCTGTGTGATGGGGTGAGGCGAATCAGTTCCCCTCCGCATGTCTCAGTTTCCTCATCTGTAAAATGGGATAGTATGAATAGTAACCTCATAAGGTTGCTGTCAGGATCAGGTGGGGAGAATGCATGGAAGGCACTTTGCCCAGAGCCTGGCACGTGTGTGTGCTTCATGAAAGTTAGCTATGACTCCTCTCAATGACGGAGGGGAGCCGGGGCCGTGCGACTGCCTAGCTTTATTTCAGTTAAAAGCCTCACGCTGCTGTCATTACGACTGTGCCTTCAGTAACAGCTAACATTATGGATCTCATTCGATCTCCGCCATGGCCAGGCAGAAAGGAAAACCATCCCCGTTTTCCAGATGTCGAAACTGAGGCTCCCAGAGGTGAACTGAATTGCCAGGGCCACCCAGCAAGTGAGCGATGGAGCTGGGAGTCATACCCACGTCTGGGCCCAGCGTGTGCTCACAACATCTGTGCCTCCACAAAGGGCCTTTGAAGAGAGGTTTCAGTCATAATCTTCCCATTTCTGGGTCTCCCCTGGAGGCTCTGTCCAGCCCTCCTCAAACAAGAGACCCAGGGTGTAGCCTGGGTTCTACCACTAACTTGCTGTGTGACCTCAGGCAAATAACTTTCCCTTTCTGCCCCTCACTGTTCCCTTCTAAGAAACAGGCCGTGTGCACGCCATTCTGATGGCCTCTATCTCACATATCTGACACTTTCAGTAGCCTTAACTTTTTTTAATTTAAAAATTAATATGTATTTATTTGGTTGCACCAGGATCTTTAGTTGTGACGTGTGAACGCTTAGCTGTGGCATGAGGGGTCTAGTTCCCTGACGGGGATCGATCCTGGGCCCCCTCCATGGGAGCGTGGCACCTCAGCCACTGGACCACCAGGGAAGTCCCTCACCAGCCTTTATCTTCTGACTTTCTGTCTTACACAGCAGCCTAGGAACTCACACTGGTATGCACTAGGCGCATAATCCATGTCTATGGGAGAATGTGAGCTTATTAAGAGCTACTCCTCACTATTACTGGGCACCTGCTGGGCGTCAGACCAGCATTAAGGTTCACCTTCCCTAATTCCTGTAGTGAAACTCAAGAGGCCAGTGTTCTGGTCACTGTTGTTTCATAGAGGAGGACACCAGCACGTGCAGGGTTAAGGGCCTGGCGAGGCCATGCCATGCGTAAGGAGAAACGCTGAGAAGTTTCGGGGCGATTGCTTGTCCTATCCTTGCTGCTGCTGTCAGCAGTGACTTGGCTTTGAAGGACTGTTCACATACTGCCTAATCTGCTCATCGAATTAAAATATCCTGGGTGATCATCTTTAAAATAGCTTCGATTTTGCCTAAATATCTAGGACTTTTCATTTGCTTACATTGATTAAATTCATGATCTAGTCCAGCTTGGTAGACATTGTTCCATTTTTTTCTGATAATGGCTCATTAGGAACAACGGACAAAAGAAACCTCAGGGACATCCTTCAGGCCTCATTTAATGCCAGCACGGTTCTCTCACCCCTGAACTTTGATCACAGTTAGAGAATTATTATGATTCTTATCACTTGCTAAAATCTTCTAAGTCTTGATCTTCTAAGTCTTTAATTGGTAGGTATGCTAGCAAGCCCTGAAACAGACATGCATATTAAGTTTTTTGCAAATAACAATGTCCAGGAGAAAAAAGAAAGTCAGAGATCTACATCTATATTTATATATCAGTTCAGTTCAGTTGCTCAGTTGTGCCCGACTTTGTGACCCCATGAACCGCAGCATGCCAGGCCTCCCTGTCCATCACCAACTCCTGGAGTTTACCCAAACTCATGTCCATTGAGTTGGTGATGCCATCCAGCCATCTCATCCTCTGTTGTCCCCTTCTCCTCCTGCCCCCAGTCCCTCCCAGAATCAGGGTCTTTTCCAATGAGTCAACTCTTTGCATGAAGTGGCCAAAGTATTGGAGTTTCAGCTTCAGCATCAGTCCTTCCAATGAACACCCAGGACTGATCTCCTTTAGAATGGACTGGTTCCATCTCCTTGCAGTCCAAGGGACTCTCAAGAGTCTTCTCCAGCACCACAGTTCAAAAGCATCAATTCTTTGGCGTTCAGCTTTCTTCATAGTCCAACTCTCACATCCATACATGACTACTGGAAAAGCCATAGCCTTGACTAGATGGACCTTTGTTGGCAAAGTAATGTTTCTGCTTTTTAATATGCCATCTATGTTGGTCATAACTTTCCTTCCAAGGAGTAAGCGTCTTTTAATTTCATGGCTGCAATCACCATCTGCAGTGATTTTGGAGCCCCCCAAAATAAAGTCTGACACTGTTTCCACTGTTTCCCCATCTATTTCCCATGAAGTGATGGAGATATGTATTTCCATATACATATGTGTGTATATGGGCATGTGTATATATGTATTTTTACACACATAAGATATTTTTCGGGGAATTCCCTGGTGGTCCAGGAACCAGTGCTTTAACTGTCATGGGCCCAAGTTCAATCCCTGCTCAGGGAACTAAGATCCTACAAGCAAAGCAGTGTGGCCAAATATATAATTTATTTATGTATGTGTATATATATATATATTTTTTTTTTTTTTTTTTTTTGAGGGGGGCTTCCCTTGTAGCTCAGCCAGTAAAGAATCCGTCTGCAATGCGGGAGACCTGGATTCCATCCCTGGGTTGGGAAGATCCCCTGGTGAAGGGAAAGGCTGCCTTCTCTGGTATGCTGGCCTGGAGAAAGAACTCCATGGACTGCATAGTCCATGGGGTGGCAAAGAGTCAGACACAACTGAGCAACTTTCACTTTCATTTATATTTATATACTTAAAGATATATCACCTACAAAAATAAGATCTTGCCCAAGGTCACCCAGCAAAGAAGTGGCAGAGATGGGATCTGAGCAGAGCTGGGCGGCCAAATCCATGGTTTCCCAGGCTGTGGCGTGTGCTCAGGTGGTTGCGGGCCCATGGGCGGTGTCCCCAGCCACCCAGATGGAAGCTGATGGGCCCTCCGTGGTGCCAAGACCGTGAGAGGGGCATGATAGCTTGTCCTTCGTGGAGAGACACTCCACAATCATGAGGTTAAAAGGTCTTCAGGGAGGAAGAAACACTCCCACATATACGTACACGCTGCGTATGTGCTGAATCCTGACTTCAGGGACACGCAGGACCTGTGCGTCTAGCCATTGTGAAGGTACGGTAAGAACCTGGCAGCAAGGCTTTTTCTGGAGCCCCGTGGGCCTCACAGGTTCAAGGAGAGGGAGAGGGCTGAGTCACACTCCGAGCCCCGGGCCTGCCTCCTTGGCTGAGCCAGCTGGGAGCGATCCCTCGGGAAGTGTCCATGGCTTCTTGATTCCTTAAAGTCCCCATCCATCCTGTCTTTCTACCTGGGTGAGGAAAGGACGGAGACCATCCCTCAGAGGCAAGCCCCCCGGTCGCCTGGGGTGGGGTCGCTGTGAAAGGAGCCCAAGGGAGGGGAGTTGTCTCTCCATGTGGACCGTGATTACCCCATCCTGGGGCACAGAAAGTGAAAGTGAAAGTGAAGTCGCTCCATCATGTCCGACTCTTTGTGACCTCATAGACTGCAGCCTACCAGGTTCCTCTGTCCATGGGATTTTCCAGGCAAGAATGCTGGAGTGGGTTGCCGTTTCCTTCTCCAGGGGATCTTCCCGACCCAGCGATTGAACCCAGGTCTCCCGCATTGCAGGCAGACGCTTTACCATGTGAGCCACCAGGGAAGTCCTTCCGGAGCACAGATGTCATTCTTAATCTCTTCTCTAATCTTCTCCCTACTTCCAAATTCCCTAATGGAGTCTCTTTGGAATCTGAAAAACACTTTGCAGTTACGAAGCAGCGAAAGCATGACCTTTGGGGACCCCTGCTCAAAGAAAGCTGCCACGGCCCCGGGGCAGCCCACAGAGAGAAAGCCGCTTTTCAAGGCCACCCGGGGTCACTGACTCACCGCAGAAGGAGATGATGTGGCTGCTGTCCTCGTGGACAAACTTTCGTGTGACGGCCTCCTCCATGATCTGCTTCACCTGGAAGGCAGAGGCGCCGGAGGGTGAGACCCCACTCTACCTGGGAGCGGGCACCCCAGGCGGCTGCGCTGTCCCCGCCCCCTGAGCGGCGTTCTCCCGGTTGCTTGGGACGTTTCGGTAACTGTTCCCTCCTTGCATTCCCCGTGTTTTCTGTAGGGCTGAGGCCTGTGGCTCCTGCTACCCCCAAAATGCACCCTGAAATGAATTCGTTTTCAGGCTCTCTGCAGAGTGGGCTTCTTTTGAGATGGCACATGAAGTGTCATTTCCTTCCCCGTCTACACAACCTAAGGCACCCCGCCTCCAACTTCTTCCATCCCGTTATAGTTCCTTCAGGGTACTTCCTGTCCTATTTCTTTGCTCACTGTCTGTCTCCAACTTCTAGAATGTAAGTTCCTCGAGGGCAGGGCCCCATCTGCCTCGTTCACCACTGTATCCTTGGAGCCTAGAACAGGGCCTGGTAAGTAGTAGGTCTCCACAAATATTTTCTGAGTGGATGAATGAATGAATGAAATGAGCATATATAAAAAAAAAAATCGGGGGTGGGGGTGCAATATGAAATATCAGCCCTGAGACCCGGTAGATCAAATCCCTGCTCGGGTACCTGTACCAGCTGGATTTGTGGTCTTATTTTGGGAAACTGAGCTCAGCAACATGCAGAAATTCACCCAGAAAGGCAGACCTGGCCCAGAGTGGAGACAGATTTCAAGACGGGCCTGCGTCCCCAGGCTGTGTGCTTTCCACACCGCATCCCTCAGTCGATCAATGCTGAGTGCCTGTGAGGGGCCAGGCACAGGGGACACGGCACTCAAAGGGCCGTCATGCCTCTGCTCATGGAGGCGACCCTCTGGTGGCCTGAACGCCCTTCTGCCTTGCTGGATTCGGGCCCGAGTCACTGGAGTACTTTGAGCAAAACGCTTCTCCCCTCTGGGTCATCAGTTTTCCCACCTTGAGGAGGTGGGAAGAGACGATATCAAAGCCTGGTCCCAGATCTAACGTCAGCAGGGCTTGACGTGGGAGTCTGGAATCCACCCCCATAGATGGGCCCCCTTTCTGGCTGCCCCGAGGGCCACCCAGACTCAGCCCACCCAGCGCATCCATGCACAGGGCTGAGTGCAGTGTCAGGCTCCCAGTGCCCTTCCTCTCCCTTCCTTCTGGATGCCTCCTGGAGAAGAAGACAGAACTCAAAGCATCCTTGGCCGTGTTCTCTGGAGAATCACATGGCAGTGCCCATCCGAGCTGGCACGCCACCCCCGCCCTGACACAACCAAGTCAGCACCTGCCTTGTGAACAGCTCCCGACCTCCCGGCCCAGCAAGCTCCAAGCCGGGCTCTGCCAGCGGCATTTCAAAGCCTGAACCCTAGCTAACCAAGCCTGTGGAACTGGCCCCCTTAACAAATGGGGAAACCAAGCTCAGGAAGATGAGCTAGGCTACCCAAGGCCACAGGGCTAGGAAGGAGCAGAGCTGGAATTCCAACCTGTAATAGTGTTTCTCACCGTGGCTCCAGCCCCTCCAGCTTCTAGCTGTATTTCCTCAGGCACTGCCCTGCCTAGAACCTCGCCTTTGGCCTCCTTCACTGCTAATTCTGATCCTGGCTGAAACATTAGCTGTTTCGGTTAAATCTCCTGGCTTGAGGTCCTTACGGTGGCTGCTTTCATAACACTCATCATATTGATGCTGATTTTGTTAGCACCTGTCCCCCTTGCCAAGCTGTCGATCCCATGAGGGCAAGCACTCCATGTCTCCCTGATTTACAACCGTATCTCCAGCACACAGCTGGTGCTCAATAAAGTTGTGTTTGACTAATGAACGACTTGAAGGATCATGACGGACTTTCTGCTTTGGTAGAATATTTTAGTCTGGGGGGAACAAAAAAGCTTTCTTGTCACTATGTGAAACACGCTCAGCCGTGTCTGACTCTTGGCGACCCCATGGACTCTGTCCATGGAATTCTCCAGTCACCATAATCATGGAGAAGGACATGGAAACCCACTCCAGTACTCTTGCCTGGGAAATCCCATGGACGGAGGAGCCTGGTAGGCTGCAGTCCATGGGGTCGCTAGAGTCGGACACAACTGAATGACTTCACTTTCACGTTTCACTTTCATGCCTTGGAGAAGGAAATGGCAACCCACTCCAGTGTTCTTGCCTGGAGAGTCCCAGGGACGGGGGAGCCTGGTGGGCTGTGGTCTACGGGGTCGCACAGAAAGCGACTTAGCAGCAGCAGCAGCATAATCATTGGTAAACAGAGCTGCAGCATACTGATCCCTGGAGCAAGCGAAGGCACAGAGAGGCAGAGTGACCCGCGCACCGTCACACAGCTGGTGAGAGCGGCTTCAGGGCTTGGATCCAGGTTTACCTCACGCCAGTGGTTGCGCTCCTTCTACAGCATGCCGTCATACAGGTAAAACCAAATTAGAAACAAAACGAAAATTAACCTCCCAGGGGCAACACGGCCACCAAGGGCAGCCCGCACGGGGTGTGAAGGAGGGCTGCAAGCAAATAGACAGAGAGAGCAAGATTATAGTTCCTGCGTATATCACTGCTTCCAAAGCTCTCTCCTACCTGCCTCGCCTCTCTGGATCAGCGTAAGAACGGCATGGTAACACCCTCGCCTTTTATAGAGGAGGAACTGAGATGGAGGAGGGAGCACACTTCCTTCCTTTGCAAAGGGCAGTTCAGGGTCCTCCGAAATTCATCCCCAGAAACCCAAACTGGCACTATGATGGGGTTAGGAGCTGGGAGCCCTGATCTACAGCCAGTCTGCCAGAAGGATGAGGAACAGCCTGAAATTTGTGATCGGTGCCTGAAATCGGGGGGGTGGGGTGGGGGTCAGTATTATGGGACTGGGCCCTTAACCTGTAGGATCTGATGCCACGCCTGGGTAGATGGTGTCAGAACTAAGTTAACTATAGGACACTCAGGTGGTGCCAGAGAATTGTTGTGCAGAAGACGCACCCGTCCGCTGTCAAAGTACTGTGTGGGGGACAGGTGAGAGCAAAGGAGAAACGCACAGGAGGGGCATGTTTTCACAGCTCGCCGACTGAGCACAAGAACGTCTGGCTCTGCGGGCCTGTGTGCTTCTTTTAGCAGCAGGACAGCTCTTGCGGGGGAAGTGCAGGGTGGCGGGGAGGGTCAAAGCCTGACCGCCCCATGCCATGGCAGGCCCCAGCTCCTTCCAGAGAGAGGCCTGGCTCCCTTTTAAGCAGGTCATAGCCCTCCTGCCGACGTCCTCCTGTTCCTTGGAGGTGGCCATCTGCCGGTCACCCTCTGGAGTGGCTCTGACGCGGGGACCCTGCTGCCCGCCGCCTCCTCCGCCACAGTGAGTGTGGAGATGACCAGGCCCATCAGCTCCCTCCACAAAAGGAGGCTGTGAGCTTCTTGAAGGCACGTGAAAAATCCCTCAGCTTTGACTTCTGGTTCGGCTATCAACTAAGAGGTGCCCTGAGCCTGGCACCGCCCCTCAGGGCTGTGGTTTCCCCCTCTCTCTGACCTCAAATACCTGCTCAGGATGCCTTAAACTCTTTCC
This sequence comes from Bubalus kerabau, assembly GCF_029407905.1. Lineage (NCBI taxonomy): Eukaryota > Metazoa > Chordata > Mammalia > Artiodactyla > Bovidae > Bubalus > Bubalus kerabau. The sequence continues at coordinate 69,169,915 of NC_073639.1, read as the reverse complement.
CTTCCCTTTCCTTGTCACTGTCTTTCCAATCCTCTAAACCGTCATCTCCCCTAATGTTACAGGCTCAGCTATGGCCCTCCCTGGCCCCCCACCAAATATGTATCTTGAAATCTTATCCTTCGGTTCCTCAGAACATGACGGTATTTGGAGATGAGATCTTTACAGAGTGATTAAGTGGAAATCAGGACATTCAGAGTGAGCCCGAATCTGTTATCATCTGGGGTCCTTACACGAAGAGGAAATTGGAACACGGACGGTCACAGAGGAAGAGCACGTGAAGATACAGGGAGCAGACAGTCATCGGCAGCCGGTGGGGGACACCCGGCACAGACCCTTCCCGCGAGGCCCTTGGAAGGGACCCGTCCTGCCGACACCTTGATCTTGGACTTCCAGCCGCCAGAACTGTGAGGAAATGCATTCCTGCTGTTCAAGCTGCAGAGTGTGTGGTACCCTGCTATGGCAGCCTGAGCAGACTCACACCTCTGCCATCTTCCTCTCTCTCCAGAAGACCTGGGGCATCCCGACCCATGGCGCGTGGCAGGTGACAGTGATGAAGTGCAAGTGGGGTGGGGCCTTGGTGGGGGTGCTTTTACTTCTTGGAGCTGCAGGAGGGCCTGGCCAAGCAAAATGAAGATTCAGAGGTCCACTGGTGGCAAAACCATGGGCAGGTGTTTTGCTCTGGGGGCAAAAAAACTGGGTGGGGGTGTTGCTCTGTGCACTTGAGTGCTAGCTAGAGGGCTTTCTGGTTTGGGGCTGCAGAGGAAGGAAGAGTGTGGGGTTCAGGGGCCATGGGCCTCTGGGACAGAGAGAGGAGGGCAGGGAGAGGGGTGGGCCGTGAGAAGGTTCTGATGATGTGGCAGCTGCCACAAGGCACCACTCGGATCTCATGAGGACCGGAGGCTGGGAGAGCTGCTGTCCCCTTGGAACAGGGTCACCTCAGCTGCACAGATAGCCCCTCCAAAGTCTTGCTCCTTCCCGAGGTCGGGGGGGTGGGTGCCATACAGGGAATGATGCATGTGGCTGTGAAGATCCAGCATCCTTGCCCTCACACGGGACAGCTCACAGGGGCCCTCCCAGCTCCCCACGGGGCTGGTGGGGGCTGCCGGAGACTTCCGTGGAGACCAGCTTGGGGCCCAACTTCTTCCTCCGCCCACTCCCGCTGCTCCGCCTCACCTCCCCTGGACCTGACCCCAAGAGTGGGCCCCCGTAAACCTCCTGCATCCTGATCTCCATCTCAGCACTGACCTCCCATCAACGCGTCTGGACAGCAATCTCCAGGAACAAGTTGCAAATGATACAAACGCAGGGGGAACTCATCTGGTCAGGAGGCAGGAGAATCAGCCCTTGGGTACTGAGCTCGAGGTAGGGAGAGCTGAGGGGATGGAGTCAGACAGTCCTGGGCCCGAGGGGCCCTTAGTCCTAAGAGCCACTTGCAATGGGGACTGGCAGAGCTGCGCCAGGAGGGGCCGAGAGGCACCAGCGCCAGCTGGGAACTGGTTACAGATACAAACGCTTGGCCTCACCCTGGACCTACTGAATCAGAAACCCCGGGCTGGTTATCAAGACCCTCAAGCGATCTTCTGCACGCTCAGACTGCACAGAGGAGCTCAGGAGATGGAGACGGAGGGCAGGAGAGAGTAGGGAAGGGTGGGGGAGGATATAAAACAGGGAACTGCCCCCAAATCCTCAAGGAAGAGACGCGGCAGTCAAGGCTGTGTCCAGGGACCCTCCCCACACAGCAAGCTCCTTCTGGGAATACCTTTCGCACACCCTGGTCAGGCTGCGGGCAGTGGAGGCTCCTGGCTCCCCAGTGTTAATATCACAGAGTGCTGCACGCTTCCTGCGGTCTCTCAGCATCCTTCCCTTGCCGTAGTCAACAGCCTTTTATTAAATTCATCTTAATGTCCTCGGTTTGGGGGAGCCATCTCCTTCCTATCGGCACCCTGACTGCACACATGCCCTGTCTCAAGTTCAAAATCTGCGGAGCAGAGAAGACTGTTTGCTTACAGCTGTGGATCCTGAAACTCAGGTCTTGAGGTCACACAGTCAGGAAGCTGGCTGCAGGGAGGAACCTTGGGCATGGATCCAGGGTGGGAGGCTGGAGGGGAGAACGCAGCACCGAGGTGTTCTCAGCCTGAAGGAGGGGTTCTGGTGAGTAAAGACCCCTCCCCACTTCCGCTGGCTCCCAGATGTGGGCTAGAGCGTCTCCCCAGAAGTTAATAACAGGCCGACAGCCGGAGGCCAGGGAGGAAATGAAAAGGCAATGCCGTGGGAGCCTGCCCAGGAAGGTCACTGAGAATCCTGCAGAAGAGGGCATGGGCTTGCGGCGGGAAGAAAGAAGCTGCTGCCCACTCCTGCATGAGTTGGGGGAGACCATACCCCAGGACTGGCCAGCACTGTGGGCGGGGGAAGAGGGCCTGGCAGCCACAGAGGGCCTCTCAAACTCTCAACCACCTTCCCCCTCTCAGGCCACCAGACATGGTTTTGAGCACGGTCCACTTTGGAGGCAGACAGCTAGGAAGGACCGCGGGGTGGTGTGGAGACAGTGCGGGTGGCAGGGTGGCATCCTGGCATCCAGTGTGACTTCCCAAGCCTAGGCCCAGGAGTCATGCCCCGTCTTGGCGGCACGCAGGCGGTGGCTGTGGTTGGCGCTGCTCTGGAGCCGCACAGACCCGCGTTCCCACCCCGGCTCAGCCACCAGTGTCCCGTGTGGGCACGGTCAGGTCACCCCCCTGCTGCCACTTTGGCTTCCTCAACCGTGAAGCGGAACCTGTCACCCCGCAGGGCTGCGCTGAGCGTTAAATGGGACGTCGCTGGTGAAAGGGCAGGCCGGGCCAGTACACAGTAGGAGCTTTATGGCACTAAAGCGTACTCTCACCTTTTTGGGGGGCACTTGCTATGCTCTGGGGACTGTTTTTGTAAACACAACCTTAAGGAGGCCATTTCCCAAGTTATTCCCATTTTACAGATGGGGAAACTGATACACAAACACAGAATTAGCTAATCTGACCCAGGCCATGAAGAGGAGTCAGGACTCAGACCCAGGGCCTGATGATCACTACACGTCTGTGGATCTGTGGATCACTATGTGAACCTGTTCAGTGTTCATCTCTCCCAAGGAAACCTTGAGCCCCTAGGCCAGTGCCTGGACAGACCCAGGGCCTTTGTTCTAATAATACTTTGTCTCTCTCTGCAGAAGTCAGAGGCCATTGTGAAGCAAATACTTTTATTTTCCTTTTTGTTTTATCATTCTGCTTTTGTTATTAAAGAAAATGTTTACTAACAGTACCTACTAAGTGCCAGGTGAGCTGTATAAAAAGTCTGATTTAATCAATAGACCATTATTATCCCCTACTTTAAAGATGGATAAAGTGAGGCATGGAGAGTTTATATGACCTGCCTGAACATCACACAGCCAGGACTTGAACCCAGGTCTGCCTGACAACCTGACCTAGAGTCCTGCCTCCAGTCTTGCCCAGTCATGGGTCAGGCCCTGAGAAATTTGTGAGGCGGGACTCCTTGGTGTCTCCCAACTTGGGGCTGGAAAGAGGCGTTGAACTAGGAGTCAGGAGACCTGGCTCACTCGGATGTGACTCTGCTAACCATTGTGGGGACCCTTCAGAGGCACGGGGGGACCTCAAAGGTCACAGTGGTCAGGAAGCTGCAATCCCTCTCCAGTTCCATTCTCAGGAGTCCTCCAACATCGGCTTGCATCCCTCCAATGATGGGGAGCTCACTCCTTTTGGAACCAGCTTCTCAGCTCTAAGGATAGGATGTCGGGAGGCAGGTGAGAGAGGCTAAGAGCTTGGGAGGTGGAGTCACTGACCTGGGGCCAAGTCCTTGGCCACTCACTGCCTGCCTGACGCTGGACAAGCTTCCCCATCTGGAAAACGGTGTGTGTGTGGGGGTCTTAGCACCCCTCACCTCACCAGGTCAACGTGAGGCTTGAATGAGATCGTGGACACAGTGCCTAGCACATAGTAGGGATTCTACAAACAGTAGTGACTCTTGAGATGACAGTGACGGTCAGGTTCACTGCCCGGCCTCGGGTGGACTTTCATGAGGGTTAGTTACTCAGCAAATGTGCAGGAACTAGGAGGCTCTTCAGCTCTATTTGTGCGAGCAACCTCAACTTGCTCTGGCTGTGGCCCAGCCCCCGCTCCACGTCAGGCCTGGAGCAGCTGCCCCTGTACCTCTGGCCTCACCCTGCAACCATTCAGAAAAATGCCCCACCCTCCTTCACTCCAACCTCCCTCCACCTGCAAATATTTAAACAGCATAAAAGGAGGATTCATCTCTGAAGGGAGGCAGGGAAATCCGGGCCAATCTGCACAGCTGGAAGGGGGGCTCCTGAGGAGCCCCCCAGGCCATCCTCTCTCCTCCTCATACCTGCCACCTGCCCACACCCAGGTACTCTTACAGTGCCCACCTGGAGCCCTGCCAGGTTCCAAATCACCTTGCTTCTCCTCCCTGCCTCCCCACACTGTGCTGTGTTCACCCCTTCCAAGCCCCTGATGGGAATCACTATGCAGGACTGTCATTAAGGGCTGTGGAAAATACGGGCAGGGGGCCTTAAGTGGGACCCAGCACACAGTTGCCACGGTATAAAGGGAGGCACTGTAGTGACGTAAGAACATGGGTTTGGAGCCACCAGGCTGCGGTCGAACTCCAGCTCTGCTGTTAGCTGGGGAAATCCTAGGCCTCAGTTTCCTCATCTGTGAAATGGGGACGATGTTTTGCACCACCTCACAGGGCTATGAGGAGATTCCAAAGACAAAACAGGCACAGCACTCAGAACTGCCCTAAAACAGAGCGTCATACGTGGCACCTTAGAACTCATCAAGTCCTGATCGTCACTACACAGCTGTGGATTTGCCTGCTCAGTGTCCGTCTCTCCCAAGTAAACCCTGAGCCCCTAGGGCAGTGACCGGACAAGCAGTTCGGTATATATTTGGTGATCACTCTGATTATATTAATAACACTAACACCAGCATCCAGTGCTTGTGGAACTCGGTTCCAGGCAGTGTCCTAAGCCCTTCTGATGGATCCTGTTTGCTCCTGTGTAAGGCTGGGGTTGACAAACTTCTACAACGAGTCAGACAGCAAATGTTTCAGCCTTTGGGGCATGGCTGCCACGTAAAACACAGGATGCCCAGTAAAATGTAAATTTCAGATAAATATATATTTAGCATAAGTATGTCCTAAAGAGTGCATGGTGCATGTTGAAATCCAAATTGAATTGGGCGTTCTGAATTTTCATTTGCTAAATCTGGCAAACCCCTTTTCAGCCACCTATGGTCTAAATGAGTCTCTTTTGTTTTTATAGCTGTTTGTAATGTAGAAAGCCCTCTCAGCTCAAGAGCCGTCCACAAACAGGGACCCCCTGTTTACAGCACCCAGCGCAGTGCCTGTGGCCCATAGGAGGCCTAAACAAACACCCCTGGAGCTGCCACCTGCTCCTCAGAGGCCAGCGAGGAGCGTTCCCACCCCAGCTGGGGTCTCAGGGGGTCGGTGCCTGGCCGTGCAGGCGGGTGACTAATGCTGAGGCAGCATCAGCTTCTGAGATGAAGGCCCCCAAGCAGCCTGACTCTTAACAACTCTGCAAGAAACTCAGTGGAGAGGACCGCTAAATTAGGATGCCTGGAGGGCCTTTGAGGTGGTTTTAAAAATAACTCTCAGCCTGTGGGGAAAGTGGGGAGAAGAGGGATGTGACACAGAGGCCCCCTCAACGATGACTGGGGTGAGGGCGTGAGTGGTGGATGGGCTGGGCCCCTCTGCAGGCACTCCAGATGCTGAGAGCAAGATGCAGACACCATAAGAGGCCAGTATTTCCAATCCTGCCTGGAACAACTGACTCCTGGATGTGGGTCCCCAGGGGCAACGCCATGGGCTCCCCTCCACGCCTTTGCCCATGTGGTGCCTTCTGCCAGACACCCCTCCATGCACACTCCAGCTTGCAAACTGCAACTTGGGCTTCAGCTCAGGTGTCCCCTCCTCCCGGGAGCCTTCCTGGACTCTCCATATCCCAAGAGGGGATAAGTGCGCCTCTTCCACATTCCGCTGACACCTGCCTTCCCAGCATGGATCACGTGAACCAAAACGCACTTGTTCACTCAACATTCATAGGGGACCTCCTCTGCGTCTGGCATCAGGCAGTGAGCAGATTCAGTCTCTGTCCTCATGGAGGTCACAGTCCAGCTGAGTGGAAAGATATTAACTAAATCACACCAACCAGTGTGAAGTGAGACCAATTCTCTGCAGCGAAAAAACTTGGTTCTATGAGAATATAATAGCAAGGAAACTGGGGAGGTGGGGAGATCAGGGAGGGCTTCCTGGAGGAGGTGATGCTCACGTTCTGAAGTACAAGTAGAAACGAACTCTCTGGGTTTCGGATTCACCAACTGGAAAGCAGAGGGGAAAAGCTTCCTCCTGCTACTGCCCCCACAGAGGCGCCCTGGAGCTCAAAGGAAGGAACAGATGTACGGACGGTGTGGCAGGGAAAAGCACTACATGGAAATAGCTGGCGGCTCTGCATTTTTCAATTTGTTACGGGCGAGGCGCGCAGGCGGTGAGAGGTGGGAGGGGCTGGAACCGGCCTGATAGGTGGGGGAGGGGGAGGGGAACGGGAATATTCTGGGAAGCTCCAAAGCTCAGACACAGATGTGGGGGCTGGACCCGGATGGGACCGCCCTGCAACTCGTGACCGCTTCCATGTGGCCCCCACCTTCCCTTCCAGCCAAATCTTGTCCCTTCCCAGTCGCACGTGCACCCCTTCTGGGTGACCCACGTGACTCCCACCAGCTGACCTTGGCTTCCGAAGTCCTCTCCACCCGACACCCTACTTCCTACCTCCATCTCCAGCTCTGGAAAACCAGCCAGATGCTCAGACTTGGAACCAGGTAACGTGAGCTTCTCACTCCCTCCTGAGATGCCCTCAAGTTGCTGTGATGCTCTGCCCACCCCAATCTGTTCCAGGTAAAGAAGCCGCCTGTCAGTGCAGGAGACGCAAGAGAGGCGGGTTCGATTCCTGGGTCGGGAAGATCCCCCAGAGGAGGCAAGGGCAACCCACTCCAGTATTCTTGCCTGGGAAACTCCATGGACAGAGGAGCCTGGTGGGCCACAGGGGTCGCAGAGAGTCAGACATGACTGAGCGCACACACACGGAATAACACCCACAGCACAACTTCCAGGATTCAGATCCCAGCTAACACACTCGTGATCTCGGGCAAACCGTGTCCCTTCTCTGAGCCTGAGCATTCCCATCCGTACAGTGAGTACTATCCACATTAGTGCTACATTATTGTTTGTCTTAGTAGGGCCTCACGGGCATAAGATAATACGTTCCATAGCAGTATCTCTTGGCTCTGCCGCTGAAGGCAAAAGAAATAAAAGCAAAAATAAACAAACGGGGCCTGATTAAACTTAAAAGCTGTTTGTACAGCAAGGGAAACCATCGACAAGACAAAAAGACAATCTAAACAGAGTGGGAGAAAATATATGCAAATGATATGACTGATAAGGGGTTAATATCCAAAATATACATAAACACTTAGACAGCTCAACACAGAGCACTGAATGTAACAGCAGCCGCACAGCAGGTGCTTCCTGCATCTGTTTTACGTAAGAACAACCAGCATTTACTTATAAGGGCCTCACTGTGCCTGGCACTGTGTTTAGGGGGTTTATCTCATCCAGTCCTTGTGGTAATTCGGAAAAATGGGTACAATTACTCTCCCCACGTTACAGATGAGGAAGCTGAGTCTCGGCGAGACGAAACGACTTCCCAGAGCACACGGTTTTCAAACGGCAGGGCAGGGGTTCAAACCCATGACTGTCTGCCCTGTACCGAGCCTGGCACGCAGTAGACGCATTCATTCATTCAACAGACACATACTGATGCTTCCTGCATGCTGTGTAGGCGCTTTACGAAAGTGAGCCCAGAGACTCACAATAATACAGGTATTCTTGTTCTTATTCTCATTTTCCCAAGGAAGCAGTGGACCTGGGAGGGACAAAGACCGTCGGGCCTGTGAAGAGGCTGCGATCTGAATCCAGGTCTCCTGCTCTGCAGTCCCAGGTCACGGTGGGGACCCCAGCAGCCAGCTGGACAATGCACCTGCTCTCTCAGCCCAGCGCAGCCCAGCATCACCGTCACAGCTGCGGTCCAGCAGCGCCTGCCAGCTCCACTCTACCCCAGCCGGCATCTTTCATCACTCACCTCTCCCAGCTTACCTCCTAGCTCCCTCTCTCTGCCACTCATCGGTTCCCCGAATCACAGTCACAAAAAGAAACGACCAGGCAGAAATGCTTATTAGTAAATGAAAGAAGCCAATCTGAAAAGGCAACATACGGCATGACTCCACCCGTAGGACATTCTGGACAAGGCAAAACTATGGAGACAGTAAGAGGATCAGCGGTTGCCAGGGGCTGGGGGGAGAGAGAGAGATGAGCAGGCAGGGCACAGGCAGTTTTTAGGGTACTGAGAGTATTCTTCCCAGGTGGCTCAGTGGTGAAGAGCCCATTGGCCAATGCAAGAGACATAAGAGATGCAGGGTTCGATCCCTGTGTCGGGAAGATCCCCTGGAGGAGGGCATGGCAACCCACTCCGATAGTCTTGCCTGGAGCATCCTATAGGCAGAGAAGAGCCTGGCGGGCTGCAGTCCAAAGGGTCACAGAGTTGGACGAGACTGAAGAGACTTAGCACGCACGCACGAGAGTATTCTGTGATACTGTAATGGTGGATACCTGTCCTCATGCATTGGTCCAGACCCACAGAATGTACATCACTGAGAGGGAAGCCTCATGTAACTATGAACTTGGGGTGACAAGGATGCATTCGTGTAGGTTCATCCATTGTTAACAAATGTCCCACTTTGGTGGCGGAGGGTCCATAATAGGGGATGCTGTCCATGTGTGGGGGTGGGGAAAGGGAAAGTGAAAGTCGCTCAGTCGTGTCCGACTCTTTGCAACCCCATGCACTATACAGCCCATAGAATTTTCCAGGCCAGAATACTGGACTGGGCAGCCTATCCATTCTCCAGGGGATCTTCCCAATCCAGGGATCAAACCCAGGTCTCCCGCATTGCAGGCGGATTTTTTTACCAGCTGAGCCACAAGGGAAGTGGGGGTGGGGAGTATAAGGGAAATCTCTGTACTTTCCACTTAATTTTTACAGTGAACCTAAAACTGCTTTTAAAAATAAAGTCTATTTTTTTTAAAATGTCTTTCCCTCACTCTACCGTTCATGGAGGATGTTGGCAGGGGTTCCAGCTTTTGGGCAGACAGGATAAGGCACTCCTCCGTGCCCTCAGTCTGCATAGGCTGAGGGGGCCTTCAGGGTCTCGCAGAGCTGGGGTCTGAAGACCTCAGTTAGGACGTCAGCGACCACAGGGAATGGATCAAGTCTTCCCTTTCTGGACTCTCTCTCACCTGCAGTTCCGGGACTGACCTGCCGCACCCTCCCCGCCCACATCCTCCCGTCCTGCCCGCCACATCCACAGGTAAGGAAGGCAAAGCCCCAGGGGCATCCTTCTGCCGGCCCATCCGTGTGATGGGAGTGAGCAGACAAATAAATGATAGACGGTCGCATGTGAGTCTTCAGACGGTTAGAAAAACCCTCCCTCCGGTTCCTCACTCTTAATGACCCTAAAGGTGGCTGTGGGGCTTGCAGGAGAAGCAAACGCCTCTCCCAGCCTGCTGCCAGCTCGGCCCCAGTTAATGGTTTACTGATGTGCTATAAATAGTGCATATAAATAGGAAACCTGCATTGATTCTCAAGAGTCGGAGGACTGGCCAGCCAGCCAGCCAGGCCGGGAAGGAGAGGTGTTCTAGGGCTGAGAATGGGGTTCCCACCAACCGGACGCCCTGCACGGGTGCCCTAGACACCCCTTGACAAGAAGCCTCCCCCAGTGCCTGATGCTAAGAGCACTTGCCAGGGAGCACCTTGGGCAAAATGTCCTTTCAGCCAATACTCCTATACCCAGTCAATGGTGGAGACGGAGGAGCCTCAAAGACAGCTGCCCCAACTGCCCCCCGTCCCCAGGGGAAAGGGCCCAAGTGTTTCACATCCTGAGCTCACACCCTGGACCCCCGCCAGCTTTCTCCCGGGTGCCCTGCCCACTGCATGTGGTGGCTCCCCTGGCAACACTCCTGTTTCTGCAGACCCACGGGCCTTGGGGATGAGGAAGGTGCACACAGACTACAGACGGTGCCGAGATTCTCTGGAAGGCTGCCTGAAATTCGGGGGTGTAGGGGCCACAGGAAAGTAAGAAATGGAATTCCCAGATGGTTCACACACAGTGTGGACCAGAAAACGGAGTAGCCACTTCCAGCAAACCTTAGGAGGAAAAGCAGTGAGATACTGTGTCTCAGGGTTGGGTGGAATCCTGGTTTTTACCACCTCTGTGACCTTGGGCAAGTCACTTCACTTCCTCTGTGCTTTGGTTTACTCATCTGTAAAATGGGATGATAAATAGGACCTAAATAGTCAAAGCTATGGCTTTTCCAGGGGTCATGTACGGATGTAAGCCCTGGGCCATAAAGAAGGCTGAGTGCCGAAGAATTGATGCCTTCAGACTGTAGTGTTGGAGAAGACTCTTGACAGTCCCTTGGACAGCAAGAAGATCAAACCAGTCAATCCTAAAGGAAATCAACCCTGAATATATCATTGAAATGGGTGGGGCTGGTTAAAATACCCAGCTGTGCTGCTTCGCAGCTGTGCAACCTTCCTTAGTCTGGTTTCTTAACCTCTCTGAGCTTCAGTTTCTTCATCAGTAAAGAGGAGCTGCAATCTGTACCTATCCTAAAGGAAGACTGCTTTGTGGATTAAATGAGCCAGAGCTAAGCACTTAGTGTTTAATAAATGGGTAGTGGTAAAGATGTCTTTATTTCTTTTTTTTTAAAAAGAAAAATAATAGCTGCTCTAATTCTAATGTTCTATTTCAACATAATGCACTAAATAATAATTAGAGGAGAATTCACTGAACACTGAAAGTATCACCAAGCCCCTTGACCTCCTGGGGCTTCAGGTATCTGATTTTTGTATGGAGGTCTACTGCAAAAGGTCCTGTCACTGTCCTTTACAAACACCCAGAAACTGAATTCCTTCAAGATTTTGCAAAGAAAAAGCACCAAATAAACCTCCAAGCAAAAACTACTCATCTCCTATCTTCTTGCACCATTAAAAGAAAGGAAAATATGCCACCCACCCCCACTCGAGTCCAGCCCTCCTAGCTGCCTCACCCAGGGGCTCACAGTGCCTAAGCGGCAGGGCCGGCAGGCTCACGAGGGTTTCAGACCTCCTGAGGCAGAGGAATTACTTCCCCTGGGGACCGAAGAGTGGCCAGACACAGAGGGACGCTCCAGCTGCCCACCACAGGATGGTGATGCTGTCAGTCAAGACTCAGCTTCCCGGACTCCTACTCAGGAGGCTCAGTCCCTCTGGATCCCCAAACACGCCCCTTCCCCATCCACAGCACCCCTCCTGTGGCCCTGGCCCTGCCCCTCACCCCCTTTGCCCCAGGCTGACCCAAGAAGAGCACGATCCCACACTGAGGGCACCTGCAAGTTCAGTGTGACCAGAAAGGGGAGCAAAATGTCCTTCTCACGCTGAACTGGGTTCTATCTCACTCTTAAGTGGGTGAGCCAAGCACTGTGCCTGGTCCCTGCACAAAGAGCCCTCCGGTGATAGCACAACAGAGCGGTAGATGATGCCCCAGCGGACTGATACACGAGGAAACTCAAGTCCAAGAGGTTCCCGCAGCCCCCAAAGGGCAGGGCTGTGACCTGAACTCAAGGCTGTCTGCTTTCAAAGCTTGGCCTTATCCCCAACTCCACACTTCCGGCGTCGCTCACAACCACGTGTGGGTCACTGGTTTGGGCTCCGCAGTGATACAGAGCAGGATACTGGAGCCAAACTCCCAAGCTGTGTCACTGACAATCTCCGTGACTGCAGGCAAGGTCATCTCTTGTGCCCCAATATCCTTCTCTGTTATGGAGAACATTTTATCCACTTCAGGGGGCACTGAGATACTTAAGTGAGGTCACTCATATAAAATGCCCAGTAAATGCTGTTCTTTTTTTTTCTTTTTTAAATCTTTAATCCATTAGAATGGCTTTAGTAGAGCCCTTGTTTTCCTTGAGTGAAAGCTCTCTAAAAGTCTTATCAGCTACTGAGTTTTTTTTTAATAAGTCTTAAATACAGACTTGGCAAATTCAGAGTAGAGAAAACACGGGGGAGACTTGGCTCTCGGAAAGTGATGCCGGCCAAATCAGATGGTTGGAGGTTCTTAGAATCCCTGAGCTGTCCGACCGCATCTGCTTAGAAAGCAGGAGAGCGAGACAGGGAGAAGGGGCCTGCTAGGAGGCCACAGATGGTTAGGGTCAGCGTGGGGACAAGGACTCGGGTGTCCTCACCTCCCATTCTGGGGTCTGCAGCCAACAACTGTGGGCCCAACTTTGGGGGGAGGCGGAAATGCCCTTTCCCACGTGCCAACCAGCACCCTCTCCTGAGCCCCCCAGGAGGTTACTGCAGGGGGACCTGGGCAGACTACACCTAAGCAGGAAAGCCAGCATCCTTCCCGACTCCCCTGTCACATTGTCCCCAAGCCCACCACTATCAAAAGCTCCAGGAAACCGCATTGCCAGATACACGAGAACAAGCATCAAACCGGGCCATGTGCAGATATGGCTGCATTATTCATGAGCACTTCTGCCGTCTTAAGCCTGAAAACACAACACACGTGAACTGATTTGAGTCAACCCTGCTAGCATCAGAGCGCCCCCAAAATATCCCACCCAGGATTCCTGCTGTCATTGCTTCCACTGGGCCAGCGTTTTTGGAACCTGCGCTTGGCCCGGCGGGGGAGTGTGGGGCTGTGATTTCCGGCCCAAGAATGGAAAGCTCAGAAAATATAAGACAGGAGTTTCCTCTCTTGCCTAACCACTCTGAATCCTCATTTGTCCCTCCATGTACTGCCCATCTGGCAGCCACGCGTAGGTGAATTCACACTCCTCTCGTGATCAACCCCTCCCCGCACCCACCCACCCCGGCTTCCATCTCACTCAGAGTAAAAGCCAAAGCTTCTGAGGGCCACAGGGCCCTGCACGACCGGCTGCCTGTTCTGTCTCCTCCTCCTCCTCCATTCTTTTTCACTCTGCTCCAGCCTCACTGGCCTCCCCGCGGATCGCTGGCCCCTCTCAAGGCCTTTGCACGCACTGTTTCTTCTGTTGGGGACACCCTTACCGCAGATGTCTGCCCGGCTGGACTGTGCTCAACACCACCCCGTCAGAGAGGCCGCCCTTGAGAGTCACCTCTGGAGCATGCTTCCCGCCACGCTCCACCGCCTTTCCTGCTTTATCTTCCTCACAGCTCCCGTTGTTTCTAATACCTATTTATTATGTATTTATTAAGCTTCACAATAGAGCTTCCCAGGTGGTGCTAGTGGTAAAAAACACACCCACCAATGCAGGAAACGCAGGTTTGACCCTTGGGTCAGGAAGATCCCCTGGAGGAGGGCATGGCCACCCACTCCAGTATTCTTGCCTGGAGAATCCCATGCACACCGGAGAGTGGTGGGCTACAGTCCATGGGGTCACACAGAGTCGGCCACGACTGAGCACAGCTTCTCAAGAGCATGTGAGCAGGGATGTTGTTTTTGTTCGTTTCTCAATCTTCCTGCAACAGTGCCTGGCACCTAGTAGATGCTCAAGAAATGTTTGTGGAAAGGAGACAGGAAGTTTCCTTCTAAGAACTGGCAGAAAAGCTCCGTCTCAGCCCTTGCTGCCAGTTGAAACCTCCTGAGGTACAACTCCAAGCAAGACCCTCCCCTGCTCACAAATCGTCCAGAACTCCCCACTCTCTGAGGGGGCAGATGCTGCAGCCGGGCATTCACAGCGCTGCACAGGCTGGGACTCGGGGACCTCTCCTGACTCATCTCCTTCCCCTACACACATCGGCTGGCTTCTGGGGACTCTGCTGAAGCTTGTGGTTCCCAACCTCTGCCCTTTGGGAATGAGGGGCCATGAGGCCGCCCTCCAGATCCTGGCAAAGCGGGATCTGAATCCTGGCTTCTCCCCCGGCCAGCCGTGTGACCATTTCCGTGCCTCCTCTTGTATCCAGCAGAGGAGGTGGCAAGTCTCCCTGTTAGGGCTGTCTGTTGTGAGGGGTGAAGGAGGTAAGCATCTAGGGACCACTCAGCCCAGCTGTGCTATTCTGAGCTGGAAACTTCCTCGTGCCGGGGGCTGTGCTGTGCTTTGCAGGATGTTGAGCAGCATGTCTGGTCTCTCCCCACTAGATGCCAGAGCATCTCCAGCTCTGACAACCAAAGACGTCTCCGGACATTGCCAAATGTCCCAGTGGGTGGGGGGTAAGGCTGCCAGATTTAGCGATGCATATTTATTCCAAAAGACTATTCATTGTTTATCTTAAATTTGAATTTAACTGTGTGGCCTTGTGCTACCTGGGAGGCGAAATTGTCTCCCCTCCTTCCTCAAGAGCCACTGGGTTAGAGGGACGCCACCGCAGGGTCTAGTGCTAACACCCCTGTGTCCCTTCTTGACTTCCTCCAACCTTCTCAGCACGTCCCACCCGCCTGCCCTGATCGCCCACTCAGGGGCAGGGAGGTTCAGCTCCCCAAACAAGCCCGGCTCAGCCGCTGTGATGATGGCCCCCCCGGAACAGCCCTCACGCCAGCTCCAGGGAGCAGAGCTAAACGCGGCTTCCTCTCATCCCCAGCCTCTTTCCCGGGGTCTCTCTGCCGACCCACAAGCCCCCGCCTTCTCCCCTCTGGTTAAGAGGCCAAGCAGGCCCAGCCAAGAGGCAGGAAAACAACGCAGTTAGTCACTTTGCTTCCGTTATCAACCCGTGTCACGTGGCTGGCTCCTTTAATGGCAGTCGTCATGGCAACGGGAAGCCAGTCCCTGCTGCTCTGGGAACCAAAACAAAATTAAAGGGGTGGAGGCAGGGAGGAGCAAAGAGGGGAGGGCTAAGGGAGCCAGCAAGGAGCCAGGAGAGAGTGGCTGGATTTGACTGGAGGAAATCATGCTGAGGCCATCCTGTCCCTAGCTGTCCCTGGGGAGGGAGACAGTTTAAAAAAAAAAAAAGATTCCTGTCCTGGAGAAGCTCAGGCTAACGTGTTGGGTGTTTTCACATGGTTTATACTGACAGGTGAGTAATTTTCATCCCCATTATGAATAAACTAGAATCCAGACACGTGTGAAGGTAAAGACAGATGCTTGTCCGAGATTGCACAACTGACGGGCAGTTTCAGCTCCACCCTCTTCTTTCCATGTTCCTCATGTCCTCCCCATGCCTTTCCTCTTGCTTTTAGGATAGGATCACATGCTCTGCCCCCTCTGCATGCAGCCCTCTGCACTCCAGCCATTTCCGAGTCTCCCCTCCCCACCTCCCCGCGCCCATTCCTCCAAGTTTGTGGTTCTCCCTCCAGCTACAAAGTCTTTGTGTGTGCAGTTCCCTCTGCCAGGAACTGTTTTTCCTCTATCTCTCGCTACCTCATACCTTCACCTAAAAAGCCTACTTATCCTTCACACAGCTTCTTAAATACCACTTCCTCCAGGAAGCCTTCCTGAGCCACCTGCATGCAATTACATCTCCCGGATGCGTGCTCTTGTAATGCCAGGTGATGCTTGCTTCTCCTCCAGACCTTGATGCACAGCCTGCAATTACTCCTTTAATTACATTACCCCTGGGATGTCTGTCAGGGTCTGTCCACCATACTGGAGTGTCAGCCCCAAGAGGACTCAGCCCATCTAGTTCACCGTGGGATCTGCAGAGCCCGGCCGAGTCAGCACTCAACCGCGCTTCCAGCCCCACAGCCTCTGCTGGCCTTTGTGGCTTCAATGGCTCAGACAAAAGCTTGCAGACCCACTTGGCTTATCTATAGAAATTCGCTGTTAAGCTGCCCCGGTCCAGAAAGAAGGATGGGAGGCACCTCTGGGCGAGGCTGTGACAGGGAAGGATGTGGCTTTGAACCCAGAGGGTGCAGGGAAGGAAGACTTGACTTGACTCCTAGTTTTCTAAGCAAAGAGCTCCCCTTTGCCTTCCCACTGGAGATGCTCCCCGAGGAGGTGGTCAGAGGAAGGAAAGGAGAGAGGAGGTCTGCTTTGGGGGGGGCGTGTGTGTGGCTGGATTTGTCTCCATACCCTTGGGGGGGTACCCATGCTGAACAGGGGGGTCAGAGACAGAAAACTGTTCCCCTTTACTGGTTCTGTGTCCCTGAAACATCTCTCCCTCTCTCTGGGCCAGTTTTCTCATCTGTAAAATGGAAATTATAGCACCCACACATACTGAGATTGTGGTGCCGTGTAGACGTGGATGGGGATGTTTGTGATTTAGCCGGTAAGAGCCTGGCTCTGATGCCAGACCAGGCTTGGGAGGGTCTGTCCCTTCTGGGCTGTGTGCTCGTGAGGAACTCACGCCTCCTCTGTGAGCCTCAGTTTCTGTGTCTGTAAAATGGGGACAACCTCACTGACCTCATAAAATTACTGTGCACACAGGATACAGCTTAGACTAGCCTCCAGGAAGTGGAAGCACTAATTACCAAAATGATGAGCCCTGAGAAATGCAAATTTTAGAATCAGCCATCAGCTTGCAAAGTCCTGCCCTCTGATTGCACTTTAGGGTCAATGGATACTTGAGTTCTTTACCAAACTTGCAAGGTCTGCCTCTGCACCCCCACCCACCCCTGCCCAGGCATCAAGTGGGATGGCAAAGGTCCCTTAGACCAGATGGCCTTGGCCTCCAGTCAGGCAGAAAGCTCATCCCAATCGCCAAACTCAGAGGCTCACAGGAGAAAATGCAGCCCTCGACCACCAGGGGCAAAGTGTCCCCCACAACCTGGCCAATAGCCCAAAGCAGACTGACATGGATGGGACCTCCAAGGAAACTGGACCAGTGCTTCCTCCTCCAGACGTGGAGAAACTGAGTCCCGGAGAGGGGAAGGAACTTGTAAGGGCATTGAGGGAGCTGGTGGCAGAGCTGGGTTTAGGGCCTCAGCTGGAGGCCTGCCCAGAGCAGAAATCACTCCCTCCAACATGCTCACAATCTCTTCTGCTTGTAGCCCTGGCCCCCACGCCCCCGACCCTCAGTGGAACCATTTCCTTAAAAACACAGCCATTCTGGGTGAAAACCCCTGGAGAGAACATAGAACATCTGGATTTAATGAAACAACGAACACAAAAATTGCAGGTTTTTACTTTGAAGGCTTTTGGAGGGGGCGGTCTATACCCACTCTCCCCTGAAACAGTCATCTGAATGCGTAGCTTTCGATGGAAAGAGGTTCTAGACAGAGCTCTCTTCAGGTCCCCACAGGGGTCTCTGTGAGCGTAAAAGTTCTGGGCCTTTCTGAGGGATTTCATGTGTATGTCTCTTTACTCAGAGACACTAGAATGTGCAATCAGCCTGGAACGGATCCTTTCAGCAACAGCGGGACGTGCCACACACGGAGACACACACACACACCCACGCTCCCCGAGGGGGGAGGGGCAGCAACAGGTTCCAGCCCTGAGACTGCCCTTGGTGGCTGGCTGGCTTCCACCGTGCGGGGAGAGCCTTTTTGGTGGTCAACACTGCCCCCAGATACCGACACCCTCAGCACACACAGAGGCACAGAACCAGGCCAGCCCCCTCCGCCGAGAGCAGAGGTGAGGCAGCCTCGGCATTGATGGGATCCCAGGTGGTGGGATGCAGAGTGACATGGGGGGGGGAATGCACACACACACACACACAGCCGCAGCCTCACTCATCCACACACAGATTCACGCCATCCCATGTCACACGCACAGACACAGCCACTGGCTCACTCATTCACAGATTCCTTCATCACACAGATACACATCATAATCAGAAAACAGATAAACACACAGATGCATGGACACATAGAGATACACTTAGATATCTCCAGGGAGATGCGTGGATGTGCTCAGATACACATACTCACAGCTACACGTCCTCACCCACACAGGCATGTGCGTGCACACACACACACACACACAGACACACGCACACACACAGAGTCCAGGTATCTAAATGCTTCCCTAGGCACCCATCACTATAGATTCTCTTGCTCTGTGAGAAGTCATGAACTATTAACTCTGAAGGCTAGACTGGGCTAACCCCACGGAGAGTGAAGGGTCAGAGGGGCAGCTGAACCCTGACTAATTCTCACCTTCCTGCCAGAGTCGGGTGGGTGGGAGGTCAGGGGACCCTGGCTGCCAGGAGAGCACGCACACATGCCTACAAGTGGACTTAACCCACTGGCCTGGGACTCTCAGGGAGGGGTCCCCTGGCTCCTAGGGATGGCTCCTAGGACTGAATTTAGGGGAGGGGTGTGTGTAGGGAGCTTTATTTTCCCAAAGTGAATTTTCCCCCCTTCCGGAAGTCTGGTCCATTGCCTGCAGCCCCATCCTGGCTTCCCCGACTCAACAAGCCCTGACAGCAGCAACTCCCCCACCCTCCACCCCAGGTGCGTTTCTCACCTTGATGAGACCCACCCACATGCTCTTCCACAAGAGGGGATCCTACCGAGACACATCCAGGTATGCCACCCCCCCAGCCTGGGGGCCCTCATGCAGCAGTTGCTCCTGTACGCAGCATAAAAACACCCAGGGCCCCCCTACCTCGCTACTCCCACCCCCAAACTCACCTGCTTCTAGCCCTGCGGGAGGTTAGCCCCCACCCAGGTGGGCCCCCCACCCCAGCTGGCCACGCGTCTTTGGAGACGCTTCCCTGGGGGTGGTTGCTGCGGCCCCCTCCCCGGGGGGTCGCGCCGCCCGCCTCCGCCCGGCACTCACCTCCTTCTTGACCGTGCGCAGCAGCCTCTGCCGGGTCTCCGCCTCTGTGGGGTGAGACGGGAGGGCGGCCGCTCAGCCCAGGGCTGGGGGCCGTGCTGCGGAGCTGCCCTCCCGCCGCCCTCGCACCCTGCGCCCCCTTACCCGCCAGCCCCGAAGCCATGGTTGCGCGCGCGGCGATCCGAGTCCGGGTGGCGGCGGCGGCGGCGGCTCCCGGGCGCTCCACTCGCTTGCTGCAGCCGCGGCGGGGCGGGGCGAGCGCCGAGTGACGGTCCAGGCGCCAGACGTCAGGCCCCGCCGCGGCCGCCCCACCCTCCCGGGAGCCACGCCGGGCCGCCCAGGTCCTCCCGGAGGCTCCTCCCCGCCCGACACACACCCTCGGTCCCGCGCGTCCCGAGGAGCCGGCGCCTGCACCTCCCTCCCAAGGGGAACCCCACCACCACGACCACTGCCATGCCCACCCTCCTTCTATGGGGCCGGGAAAGACATCACTTAGTCACTGTCTGCTGTGTGCCAGGTTCGGATGTGGCGGTGGGGGGCGGGGGTGGGGGGCTACTACCGACAGTCTCCTAGCTGTTTTCTCCTCTTTAAAATGGATAGAGTTTGATCACCTCATAGGAATGATAGAAGACTTAAATTAAGTCCTGAATGTAAAGCACTTAACACACATCTAGGGGGAAAGGGCCAGCAACCATAAAGGATAGCTGTGCTGCTATACTATTATTATTATTATTATTATTATTATTACTACTACTACTACTACTACTAGGACTGCTGTAGGCATACTTCTTTTTATAGTGCTTTGCTTTGCTGCACTTTACCGATATTGTGGGTTTTGCTTTTTACAAATGGAAAGTTTGTGGCAACCCTGTATCCAGCACGTCTATCTGTGCCATTTCCCCAGCGGCATCAACTGGCTTTGTGTCTCTGTCACATTTTGGTAGTGCCCATAATATTTCACATCCTCCACCAGCAAAAAGACTCCTCCATGAAGTCGAGGATGACGGGCTTCCCAGGTGTCACTAGTTGTAAAGAACCTGCCTGCCAATGCAGGAGACATAAGAGATACGGTTCCAACCAGAGGTTGGAAACACCCCCTGGAGAAGGGAATGGCAACCCACTCTAGTATTCCAGTATTCCAGCTCCACTCCAGTATATCCAGCTGTGGATCCAGAGTCCCCTCTTTTCCATTTGTCAGTGTCGGGGGGCCTTTGGCCATAAGCCACAGCTGCTGACTTTGGCTAACTTTGCAAAAGGGTATAGACTGGAAGGATAACAGGCATTCCCAGAGTCCAAGGGAGGCTGGAGGACTCAGAAAAAGGGTGAAACCAAGGCAGCGCTGGAAGGCCAGCAAGAGAGCCTTGAACAATCATCTGACAGAGACAGGGTGTTCAGGGCACCACCCTCAGGTGATAGGAACTCCATCTATTTGAGGTCCTGTTGCAGAAAGGGAGTGTCTGATTGGTCTGGCCTGGGTCACACGCTGGCCCCCTGCTGGGGGAGGGCAGCCTCATTCACAGTCCTACCACCCCACCATCTCCAGTGTAGGTGTGGCGGTCCCCTTGGAGCCCAGAGAATAGGAAACAGTTGCTTCTTAGCAAAAATATGTAACAACCAAGTGAACAGCAGTCAGAATTCTGACCTCAGGGTCCAAGAGACTGATCCAGGGGTTCTGTTCTTGACTGTGCCCCTAAGATGATGGAGTTACTTTAGAAAAGTAGGGCACCCAAGCCCCATGTTGGTGTCTGTTTCCTAAAACCTGTGGTTTTCCTTCTCTCGCATTTGTGTGCTAAGTTGCTTCAGTCGTGTCCAGCTCTTGGTGACCCCATGGCCTGTAGCCTTCCAGGCTCTGTCCTTGGGATCCTCCGGGCAAGAATACTGGAGTGGGTTGTTGTGTCCTCCTCCAGGGGATCTTCCCAATCCAGGGATGGAACCCAGGTCTCTTAGGTCTCCTGCACTGGCAGGCAGGTCCTTTGCCACTAATTGCCACCTGGGAAGTTTTCCTTCTCCTACCAAGCTCAAAGCATGGGAAGGTGACTTGTACTGATCCTTCCTTGAAAACCTGGAGCTTTTCTTCCTAAAGGAAGGATTTGATGAAGCTTGCTTTAGTGGCAACAGGAAGATGGGCATCTATGGGACCTGGATTTGCTCAGCTTTTTGGACCTGGACTCAGGTTTTTATTTTTTGGGGCTCCAAAATCACTGCAGATGGTGATTGCAGCCATGAAATTAAAAGACACTTACTCCTTGGAAGGAAAGTTATGGCCAACCTAGATAGCATATTCAAAAGTAGAGACATTACTTTGCCAACAAAGGTCCGTCTAGTCAAGGCTACGGTTTTTCCAGTGGTCATGTATGGATGTGAGAGTTGGACTGTGAAGAAAGCTGAGCGCCAAAGAATTGATGCTTTTGAACTGTGGTGCTGGAGAAGACTCTTGAGAGTCCCTTGGACTGCAAGGAGATCCAACCAGTCCATTCTGAAGGAGATCAGCCCTGGGTGTTCTTTGGAGGGAATGATGCTGAAGCTGAAACTCCAGTATTTTGGCCACCTCATGTGAAGAGTTGACTCATTGGAAAAGACTCTGATGCTGGGAGGGATTGGCAGGAGGAGAAGGGGACGACAAAGGATGAGATGGCTGGATGGCATCACCGACTCGATGGACGTGGGTTTGAGTGAACTCCGGGAGTTGGTGATGGGCAGAGAGGCCTGGTGTGCTGCAATTCATGGGGTCGCAAAGAGTCCGAAACGACTGAGCGACTGAACGGACTGAACTTGGACCCTGAGCTTGGCTCTCTCTGCTGCAGTTAGACCACTCACCACTAGGGGCGCTGGCACCGAAGGTCAGCTTGTTGAGTCGCAATCTCCCTGAGATCAGAGCAGGCAATCTTTCCTGGGTCACAAAGCCCTCTTCAGGGTCTGAGAATCCCACCATCTGACTCACTGCTACCTAGGCTTTGTCTCATACCTCTGCAGCTGACCCCTTGTGCAACTGCCAGAACCAGTGAGGAAGGCCTGTTCCTCCTGCAGTGTCCCTTTAGCGCCCTCTACTGAGAAAGCTCAGCATCGTGCTCAGTATAAATGAGAACGTTAACGCAGTCCTATTACCGAGAAGCCTCCGTTGGACTCTGGGAAAACGCATTTTTCCTCCAGTTTATTGCCTTTTGCTTAAGTTAGCCAAAGGCAGCTTCTGTGGCTTATGGCCAGAGATCCCTGAACAGTTCCATTTATTATGGAAGAATGAATCTGGAATTGAAAAGCAGACAGGGAGGCCTGGCGTGCTGCGATTCATGGGGTCGTGAAGAGTCGGACACGACTGAGCGACTGAACTGAACTGACACTGATTACTGGTACAATAGCATGGCCTCACTGTGAAGCCACTGACCCAGAGTTTTCTCTTACTTGCAGTTGGAAACATTGTGCTAATAAAATTATTCCGTGGAATGTGTTCATCTGTTTCTATGAACATGAATAGAAAAAAAACTGACCTACTTTTCCACTTAGAAAATGAACATCCCTCTCTGTCAATAAATGCAGATCTCAATCATTCCAGGCACGTGGGAGAGCAGGTGCAAAGGCCCTGGGGTGGGAATGAGCATGCCTAGACAAAGAAGAGAATGGGCGTGGTGGAGACTGTCATGCAGTAAGTGCTTAAGGCTCCTCCAGTCCACAACTCCTTAAAAAAGCCCAAGAGAGCCTTGACTTTCTTCTTACTTTCTCATCCCACATTCTCTCCACCAGCAAGCCTTTTAAATTTACTGTGGTGATATTCACATAACATTCACCATTGTAACTATTTTAAACTGGACAGTCCAGTGGCATTTACCCACAGTGTGCTGAGGCCATCACCACTCTCTAGTTCCAGAGCACTTCTTCGCCTCAAAAGGAAACCCTGTACCCATTAAGCAGCCTCTCCCCGCTTCCCCCTTTCCCACAACTTTCGGCAACCACGCATCTGCTTTTTGTACCTATGAGTCTGCCTATTCTGGAGATTTCATTAAATTAAATGAGCTGATATGTGGCCCTTATATCCAGCTTCCTTGACATACTGTAATATTTTTGAGGTTCATCCATGTTACAGCACATACCAGTACTTCATTCCGTTTTATGACTTAAGAATATTCCATTGTGTGGACATACCCACGTTTTGTTTCTCCACTCATTAGTTGATGGATATCTGGATGGTTTCTACCTTTTGGCTGTTACAAATAGAGTGCTTCTATGAATGGAGCTGTACACATTAGCGTAGAAGATTTTATGTGGACAAATGTTTTTAACTTGGGTATTTGATACCTAGGAGTGTAACTTCTGGGTGCTACAGGTTAAGAATTTATGTTCTCTTCAAATTTACGTGTTGATACCTAATCCCCAATGTGACAGTATTTGGAGGTGGGGCCTTTAGGAGGTGACTAGGTCAGGGGGATGGATCCCTCATGAATGGGATTAGTGTCCTTAGATCCTGGAGAGCTCACTGGCCTCTTGCACCATGTGAAAATACAGCAAGAAGACAGCCATCTAGAAATCAGCAAGTAGCTCTCGTCAGACACTGAATTTGTCAGTGTCTTGATTGTGGACTTTCTAGCCTTCAGAACTGTGAGAAATAAATCTCTGCTGTTTATAAGCCAACCAGTCTATGGTATTTTAACAGTCCAGGCTGACAAAGACATCGGTCATATGGCCATTCTATGCTTAATGTTTTGAGAAACCTCCATATTCTTTCCCATAGCGACTGTACCATTTCACATTACTACCAGCAGTGTACAAGGATTTCAATTCTTTTCACATCCTTGCCAAAACTATTTTCCTTTTTAAAAATTAAAGTCATCCCAATGGGTGTGAAGTAGTATCTGATTCTGATTTTGATTTGCATTTTCTTAATGACTAATGATGTTGTACATCTTTTCATATGCCTGTGATCCATTTGTATAACTTTTCTGGGGAAATTTTATTCTAGTCTTTTGCTCATTTTAAGCTGAATTGTCTTTTAGTTGGTGAGCTGCATGAATTCTTTATGTATTCTGGATACTAGACTCTTATTACACATATAATTCGCAAATATTTTCTCCCATTATGTAGGCTTTTTTCTTTCTTGACAGTGGCCTAGTAAGATACTGCAAAAATGTTTTTTTTTTTAAGTTTTAAATTTTTATGAAGTTCAATTTATGTATTTTTTGTTACTTGTGATTTTGATGCCATATCTAATAAACCATATCCAAAACCAGGATTATGCCTATGGCACCCCACTCCAGCACTCTTGCCTGGAAAATCCCATGGACGGAGGAGCCTGGTGGGCCACAGTCCATGGGGTCGCTAACAGTCGGACAAGACTCAGCGACTTCACTTTCACTTTTCACTTTCATGCATTGGAGAAGGAAATGGCAACCCACTCCAGTGTTCTTGCCTGGAGAATCCCAGGGACGGGGGAGCCTGGTGGGCTGCCGTCTATGGGGTCGCACAGAGTTGGACATGACTGAAGCGATTTAGCAGCAGCAGCAGCCCCTATGTTTTCTCCTAAGAGTTTTATAGGTACAGCTTTTCTATTTAAGTCTCCAATCAGAGCACGTGCCTCTGAGTGAGGCCTGGAGAGGATGAGAGGGACTGAAAAGTGTTCCCGATGGTCTCTGAGGGCTCCAGGATGCCTGGTTCCTGCTTCACAGCCATGGCCTTCTGCACATCATTCCTTATTCTCTGAGTCTGTTTTCTCATCTATAAAATGGGACAGGTGTTCATTTTACTTGTCTCTTCATCTCCCAGTGCACCTGTGAGGATAAACATCAAATGACATCATGTTTATGGAGATTCTTGGTGTACATAGGATCGTTAATTTAGCGAAGTGATACAATTATGTTATCGAGCTGCTAAAGCAGATGCTCAGTCAAGGCTCTCGGGAGAGAAAAGACACTCGCTCTGAGTCACTTAAGCTGATGGAAAGATATGGAGGGGGTGGGGGAGGTGGATTTGATAGACAAAAAGGACAAGCCAAACAGCCGTATCTCTGGCTGTGTGAGGCTGATGGATTTTCTCTTGCTGCATATGGCTCCGTTCTCTCTGCTGATGGGTCCTGTTCCCTTCACTGACGTAAGGGAAGGGAGACTTATTCTGAATTGTGCACTCTTTCCAGCAGTGTGCTTTTTAAAAAGTTATATAAACATATGTTACCTTTTCACAAAATAGAAAGTAATAAGGATAATAATAAAAAAACAATGGGGTAAGATCTCAGCAGGAATCGGAAGTCCTGGCTGTTTTGTGAATCTTGCCTCCTTGTGAATCAGCTACTCCTCCAGGAAGGCCTGGTTTCTTTGTTTGGAGCGTGGCTTTTAAGATCTGGGCAGTAGGTGTCTTCTGCTCCGCCTTATTCTGCCTCCCTCCTTCTCTTCACACACTCTGTGAGGTCTTGGGATTCCAGTTTCCTGGAGGGATGCACAGATGGGAGATAAGTTTGTGTTAGGAACAAAGACAGACCAGAGGCAAGGTCCAAGATACAGGAACTTGAGCTCTGGCTGCTTCTTGAGCAAACTGTTCTTTAGGTCAGCTTTTGCTGCTTAGACCCTGGGAGTGTGGATCCCAAACCAGAGGAAAGTGAGCTGGGTGATGACCCAATAGTTCTGTGTCCAGCAAAGCCTGGGCAGGTGGCGAGGGGACCCTAACGACAAGGCTGCTTCTCACTGTGCCTTTGGCAGAATCAGGGCCACCGGCAGTAAAGGCCAGAGCCCACATCTCAGCGCAGCCTTGCCTTTGGTATCACTGGGCTGTCTACTGGCAACAAGGGGGCTCTGCTTGGATGCACCTCTGGGTCCTGACTTAAGGGAGGGGCAATCGTGCCTGCAAACACAGGGGTACTGTTGGTACCCAGGTCACTGTGGGGGTGTTCTGGCAGGGGAGGGGGGGTTCCAGGTGTTCAGGTCCCTCTTCCCCCACAGCAGCTTGTGGTTCTCGGGGACCCACTCGCTTCTGCTGTAGTGTTGAGTGCTGCAAAGGGGCAGGTCGGCAAAAAAAAAACAAACACAAAAGAAGAACCACTTACCAGGGGACTCACATCCCTGATACCTGGATGCACCTCTTTCATGGCGTATTTTTCAATGAGTCCACCTCCCATTATCTCATAGGAACTAGGGAGTTCTTAAGACTTTTTGGGCCGGAAGCATTCTCTCAACAACTAAATTTTGAAGTGCAAGAGACAGTCTGGGGAAGCTACATGGGCCTTAAAAGATCCAATTAATGTGATTTTGGGAGGCTTAAAGAGGTGACTCTGACCCTATGAAATCAGGAAAGCAAAATGTATGGAAATTAAACTCAGATTGCGCAATTATTCCTGGGAAGATGGTCTTACATTTGTACATGTGGGTGGTGTTGTACAAAAGCAATTTTACTTTTATTTAGAAGAGGAATCCTATAGTGATATTGTGGAGGCCACAAATATCTACCTACAGGAGTAATTAATTTAAGTAATTAATTAATTTAGGCTGTGCACTGTCCATGTGGTATCCTAGTTCCCTGACCAGGAATCGAACCTGTGCCCCCCACAGTGGAAGCACAGAACTCCAACCACGGGCACATATTTTAATTTTTTTTAATGTCCTAATGCCATGCAAGCACCTTGCTGTGGTTTGTCACAAACTCCTGATTCCAAAAGGCCTATTTTCTTTCCACATAGATGGAAAAGAATCTGAAAAAAAAACAAAAACAGATTACATATATATGTATAACTCAATCACCATGCTATACACTTGAAACTAACATCATATTGTAAATAAACTATAATTTAAATTTTTAAAAATAAATATCTAAATAAATGCTAATAACCTATAATGAAAAAGGTTCTGAAAAAGAATATATATGTGTGTATATACTTATATTAAATCACTATCCCTGTGCTGTACTTTTACTGTATCACTGGACCTCTAGGGAATTTCCAGGAATTTTTAATTTTGGTTACTAAGGACACAAAAAGCCACCACGAATCTACTGTCTCCATATTTCATAGAAGAAAAACCATCTTAACACCTAAAGGGTAGGAAGCATCTAATTTCAGGGAAAAAAAAATAGCCTTTCCCCAGGCAGGGACAGCTGGTGTTGGTACACCAACAATTTCACTACAGAAATCTTCTGCCTCTGGCTTATGGAATCGAATCTTGTCTCTGATACTTCCTAGCTCTGTGACTTTGGGTAAGCAACTTTGCCTCTCTGTGACTTACTACCTCCTTCTGCGGGTCATTGAGAGGATCAAGTGATGCGAAGGCCTATGGAAAGGCCTTGTCTGTGCTTGTTGATCGGTCTCAGTCGTTGTCTGACATTTTGCGACCCCATGAACTATAGCTCGCCAGGCTCCTCTGTCCGTGGAATTCTCCAGGCAAGAATACTGGAGTAGGTAGCCATTCCTTTCTCCAGGGGATCTTCCTGATCCAATCAAAGTTGGGTCTCCTGCATCGCAGCACATTCCATAATTGTAAGTGAAAGTCGCTCTGTCGTGTCCGACTCTTTGCGACCCAATACAGTCCCTGGAATTCTCCAGGCCAGAACACTGGAGCGGGTAGCCTTTCCCTTCTCCAGGGGATCGTCCCAATCCAGGTATTGAACCCAAGTCTCCCGCATTGCTGGCAGATTCTTTATCAGCTGAGCCACAAGGGAAGCCCAAGAACACTGGAGTGGGTAGCCTATCCTTTCTCCAGCGGATCTTCCCAAGCCAGAAATAGAACTGGGATCCCCTGCGTTGCAGGCAGATTCTTTACCAACTGAGCTATCACGGAAGCCCCACGGAAGCCCACTCCATAATTATGCTGATGTAGATTTAGCGTCACCAATATTCACAAGAGACAACAGCGCCACCTCATGGCTGTCTATTCCAGGTGCAGACAGCTGCTTCGGTGGAGGCATGCACATGGGAAGAGAGTGGGAAGCTTGTGTAATGGCCAAGGTTGGGGGAGAAACAGGAAGAAATGCCATAAATATTCATAGAATTATAAAGTTGGATCCTCACTTTATGCCATATACAAAAATTAATTCAAAACTGATCAAATATGTAAACATACGAGCGAAATCTATAAAACTTGAACAAAACAGGGCAAAAGCTACATGACATTGGGTTTGGCAATGCTTTCTTTTTTTTTTTTTTTTTCCTTTTTTATGTATTTATTTTTATTGAAATTTTTACTCGTATTGGGGTATAGCCGATTTACAAACAATGTTGTGGCAGTTTCAGGTGAACAGCAAAGGGACTCAATCATACCTGTACCTGGATCCCTTCTCCCCCAGACTCCCTCCCACCCAGACTGCCACACAACATTAAACACAGTCTCCTGTGCTATAAATATAAAGTAGGTCCTCAAAGGTCAGCAGTGATTTCCTGGATGTGACACCAGAAGCACCAGCGACAAAATAAAAATATGTAAGTGGACTACATCAAAATTAAAAGTGCACCAAAGGACACAATACACAGAGTAAAAACAAACAGGTAACTGAGGGAATGAGAGAATATATTTGAAAATTATTCATAAGGGGTTGGGCTTCCCTGGTGGCTCAGTGGCAAAGAATCTGGCCACCAATGCAGGGGACTCGAGTTTGACATTTGCGTTGGAAAGATTTCCTGGAGAAGGAAATGGCAACTCACTTCAGGTATTCTTGCCTGGAGAATCCTTTGGACTGAGGAGCCTGGAGAATTACTGTCCACAGGGTTGCAAAGAGTTGGACACGACTTACCGACTAAACAACAACATGAGGAGTTAATATTCAGGATATACAGAAACAATGTAAGGATATATAAGGAACTCATAATCCAATAACAGAAAACTAACGTTACAATTAAAAACGTGCAAAGGAGTTGGATAGACATGATTTCCAAAGTATATACAAGTGGCCAACAAACGTAATAAGATGCTCAGCGTTACTAATCGTTGGCAAACACAAACGGAGAACTACAAGGAGGGGCCACCTCACATCCATCGAAAGGGCTGCTATCAAAGAGACAAAAGACAAGTGTTGGGGAGGGTGTGGAGGAATTGTTACCTTTGTACACAGTTGGTGGGACTTTAAAATGCTGCAGCCACTAAGGAACACTGTGAAGTGAAGTTGCTCAGTCCGACTCTTTGCGACCCCATGGACTGTAGCCTATCAGGCTCCTCCGTCCATGGGATTTTCCAGGCAAGGGTGCTGGAGTGGATTGCCATTTCCTTCTCCAGGGGATCTTCCCGACCCAGGAATCGAACCCGGGTCTCCTGCATTGCAGGGAGACACTTTACCATTTGAGCCACCAGGGAAGCCCTAAGGAGCACTGTGGTGGTGGTTACCAAAAAACTTAGAATTACTAGCAACTTCACTTTTAGGTGTATACCTAAAGGAATTCAAAGCAAGATCTCAAAGATATTTGTACACCCATTTTCATAGCAGCATCAATTACTACAGCTGATCCATGGAAGCACTTTATGTCTCCATCGGCAGACGAATGAATAAAGAGAATGCTTATATATGTATATTAGTTTTTCCAACATTCTCGGTCATAGCTTCTTTAAACTTATTGTTTTATTTTAGTATAGCTGACTTACAATGCATTAATTTGTGCTGTACAGCAAGGTGATTCAGTTATACATACATATTCTTTTTCATTTTCTTTTCCATTACAGTTTATATCACAGGATATTGAATATAGCTCCCTGGGCTGTACAGTAGGACCCTGTTGTTTTTCCGCTCTCTATATAATACTTTGCATCTGCTAATCCCAAACTTCCCGTCTGTCCTTCCCCCGCCTCCTTACCCCCTGGCAACCACAAGTCTTCTCTATGCCTGTGAGTCTGTTTCTGTTATGCATAGATGGCTCAGTGGTAAGGAATCCACCCGCCAACGCAGGAGAGGCAGGAGACTAGGGTTTGATCCCTGGGTCGGGAAGATCCCCTGGAGAAAGAAACGGCAACCCACTCCAGTATTCTTGCCTGGGAAATCCCATGGACAGAGGAGCCTGGCAGGCTACAGTCCATGGGGTCACAAAAGAGTGGGACACAACTGAGCGACTGACACTTTCACTTTCTTTCGTGTCGTGTTTTAGATTTAACATATAAGTGATACCATGTCGTATTTGTCTTTCTCTTTCTGATTTACTTCACATAGTATGGTAATCTCTAGGGCTGCCGTCTATGGGGTCGCACAGAGTCAGACACGACTGAGGCGACTAGCAGCAGCAGGGCCATCCATGTAGCTGTAAATGGCATTATTCATTTTTTTGTGGCTGAGTAGTATTTCAGTGTGTATCAGTTCAGTTCAGTTCAGTTGCTCAGTCGTGTCCGACTCTTTGCGACCCCATGAATCGCAGCACGCCAGGCCTCCCTGTCCATCACCAACTCCCGGAGTTCACTCAGACTCACGTCCATCGAGTCAGTGATGCCATCCAGCCATCTCATCCTCTGCCATCCCCTTCTCCTCCTGCCCCCAATCCCAGCATCAGGGTCTTTTCCAATGAGCCAACTCTTCACATGAGGTGGCCAAAGTACTGGAGCTTCAGCTTTAGCATCATTCCTTCCAAAGAAATCCCAGGGCTGATCTCCTTCAGAATGGACTGGTTGGATCTCCTTGCAGTCCAAGGGACTCTCAAGAGTCTTCTCCAACACCACAGTTCAAAAGCATCCATTCTTTGGCGCTCAGCCTTCTTCACAGTCCAACTCTCACATCCATACATGACCACAGGAAAAACCAAAGCCTTGACTAGATGGACCTTTGTTGGCAAAGTAATGTCTCTGCCTTTGAATATGCTATCTAGGTAGGTCATAACTTTCCTTCCAAGGAGTAAGAGGCTTTTAATTTCATGGCTGCAGTCACCATCTGCAGTGATCTCAGTGCATATATATATATATATATATGTATATCCATTTTCTTTATCCATTTAGCTGTCAATGGATATTTAGGCTGTTGCCATGTCATGCCTATTGTGAATGGTGCTGTTATGAACATAGTGTGCATGCATCTTTTTGAGTTATAGTTTTGTTGGGTCAGGCTTCATCTTGATGTCCAACTCCAGTTGGTTGGTTCTGGAATTCTGGAGCTCTGTTTAAGAAAATCTGAGGCCACATCCAGGTCTGGCTGGGAAGAGCACAGTAATCAATTAGTAATGACTGCCCTGGCTTTCTCATCCCACTCCTCCAACAAAAGTCCATCCCATTGGGCTAGGAGGCTTAGGGGCTGCTTCCAGCTCTGTCCCAGTTGTTTCAGGAACTGGCAGATCCTAGTGTGGATCTAATTTGTATCTCAAGTCCCACACTCCTTGGTATCTGTTTCTGATTGATCTTTAGTCTTCATGAATCTAAACTCCAGGAGTTGGTGATGGACAGGGAGGCCTGGCGTGCTGCAGTCCATGGGGTTGAACTGAACTGAACTGAACATTCTAGTTAAGGCTCAATGATTTCTTGGGACTTCCCTGGGAGTGCAGTGGTTAAGGCTCCGCACTTCCACTGCTGTGTCAATCTCAGCTTCGATCTCCTTATTTTCCTTGTGGATGAAAATCCTTTACTTCCATATCAGTAAACAAAAGATGTTGCTACCATCAGTCACGGCAGCTGCCCTCTCCTGCCATGAGCCACGAGGGGACTCAGGATGGAAACAGAAGGCTCATTGCCAAGCCCTCAGCCACTCCCGCCGGTGCACCCAGATGGGGACACCAGGATACCATCAGGACCACCAGGATACACCCAGATGGAAAAGAACAGAATACCAGCCCTAGACAGCAAAGGTGCTTATCAAAGGAGTGATTTCAATGAGCCCAGACTCTTCCATCTTCCTCCGAATAGAAAAGAGCTAAATTCATTAACCTGAGATGTCTGAAAAAAGTGAAAGTGTTAGTCGCTCAGTCATGTCCAACTTGTTTGTGACCCCATGGATTATAGCTCGACAGGCTCCTCTGTCCATGGAAATTTCCAGGCAAGAATACTGGAGTGGGTTGCCATTTTCTCCTCCAGGGGATCTTCCCGAACCAGGGATCGAACCCACATCTCCTGCATTAGCCGGTGGTTTCTTTACCACTGAGCCACCTGTGAAGCCTGGACACAAGGATATTCCAGGGAAATCTTATTGAGGACTCTGCAACTTGGGGGAACTAAATCAACATCTAAATTCAATACAATTTGAGGTTTCAAATTAACAGGATAACAGAATTTGTTATAGTCTAGAACTCATTGCAAGGATTCTAAAGTTCATTTGAAAAAATACATTTAAAAGAATAGCCAGAAATTTTTGAGCACTTTTAGGCTTTTTTAATCTTTAGGATCATTTCAAGATACAGCAAACAAAATATTGTTACTGGAGCACCCTGGACAGTGCAGAATTGAGTTTAGATTTAGAGCTGAGTGTGCACACAGGTTTCTGTTGGATAACAATGAATTTCAAAGCAGTGAGTAAGGTGAGGGTTATTCAAGTGTCAGTAACTTTCTCGTAATTAAAATGGGTGTTCAGTGTGTACATCAAGGAATTAAACACAGAACAATGCAACTATGAAAATATTAAAAGAAAGAATTCATGATTTAAAAAAAATTGTTCCCTTGTGGCTCAGCTGGTAAAGAATCTGCCTGCAATGCAGGACACCTGGGTTCGATCCCTGGGTTGGGAAGATCCCCTGGAGAAGGAAAGGCTACCCACTCCAGTATTGTGGCCTGGAGAATTCCATGAACTGTATAGTCCATGGGGCCGCAAAGAATCGGACACGACTGAGCGACTTTCAGTTTACTTTTTTACTTTAAGTGGCAAAGCCAGAGAATGACAAAACCTGGAAACAATTAACACATATGCTCAGTCGTATCTGACTCTCTGGGACCCCATGGACTGTAGCCCGCCAGGCTCCTCAGTCTATTGGATTTCCTAGGCAAGAATAGGAGTGGGTTGCTGCTTCCTCCTCTGGGGGATCTTCCCAACCCAGGGACAGAACCTGCGTCTCCTGCGTTGCAGGAAGAATATGACAAATATCATCTGCAAAAATGACCTCCAATACTTGGCTTACAAATCACTGCAAATCCTCTTGTAGGGATGTGTGTGCCAGGAGATGATTAGGGAGGAGCCAACGTTAAGAGTCCAAAGACGGTCACAGCAGCTACAACTTAGCAACACTGGCAACAGCAGGGATTTAGTTCAAGTATTAAGTGCTAAGGGCTTCCCAGGTGGCTCAGTGGTAAAGAATCCACCTGCCAAGGAGGAGATGTGGGTTCAGTCCCTGGATTGGGGATATTCCCTTAAGAAGGAAAGGGCAACCCACTCCAGTATTCTTGCTTGGGAATCCCATGGACAGAGGATTGGGCTGTAACGGGCAGTCCATGGGGTTGGCACAGAAGAGTCAGACATGACTTAGCAGCCTAACAACAATTAAGTGCCAAAGACGTAAGTTTCTGGAGTTTCAAGTGCACCTCATTTGGTAAAGTAACCTGGCGGGTTAATCGGTGAATGGCTGAGAGGCAGGATCAGGTGGGCCCGAGGGCAGGCAGAGCAGCCCCGCAACCCCTCCCACCGACACTCAGAGCATCGCTCAACTTCGCCAGGTGCGACTCAGAGTCGGCTGCACTTGGGCCCGGATGGAGGCGGCGCCGGAAGAGGCGGGGCAGCAGGGTTGAAATTGAAATTGGGGTGGGCCCTGCTGGCGGGGGCGGTGAGGTACATCCCTCAAGGCAGCCGGGCTTGTCCTCTCTCCAGTCCCACCTCTGCTTGGTGACTGCTTTGGGGGCGCAGGACTGTGTCCTGAGGAGGGATAACTCTTTTGAAAAGGAGGTCTGCACCTCTAACCCCGCAGAAATTGGTGTTCACACACCGTGGGGCTAGAGGAGAGGGACCCGAGGGCACAGAACTGTGGGCGCATCACACACAGATCTTCCTAATCCCAGAGGAGGAAAGACAGAAGGTGAGCTGTGTGGGCCGAGTCCAGAGGACCAAGACCGGAGACGGGTGGAGTCGCAGTTTAAGGGTGTGTGGGTGTGTGTGTGTGTGTGTGTGTGTGGTAGCAGTTTGTGTATGTGTATGTTGTAGCAGTTTAAGGGTGTGTGTGTGTGTGGTAGCAGTTTAAGGGTGTGTGTGTGTATGTGTGGCAGTTTAAGGGTGTGTGTGTGTGTGTGTGTGTGTGTGTATGTGTGGCAGTAGTTTAAGGGTACGTGTGTGTTTGTGAGTGTGTTAAAGTCTAGGGGACATTGGGCTCCTCAGTGTGCTGTGGGGATGCCTCATAGGTAAGATCTCAGGACACACCTGAGTAATCCCAGCAAGCACTTTGACCATAGTGTCTTGTGAATCCACGTGAGGGAAAAAATCACAATCAACTATCTTCTTAAACTCCAATGAATATCTTCCCAGGTCCCCTGTCTTTTATTACGGGACACTCCTCTGACTAATTTAGCAGCAGTCCCTTTTGTTGGTGTGGTTGGCAATCATGTGTAGTTAGTAACCTGATGCTTACAGTTAAAAAAAAAAAAAAATTCCCAGGCAACAGTGCAGAGATGTCTAACATGACTGTGTTCTTTAAGGGCCTCTCCCCTTCAGGGCCATCGGCTTCAGGACAGCAATGACCGGCAGGGCCAGAGTTCATGCCCGAGGCAGAAGGCGGGATACACCACCCTCAGAGCCTGCTCAGCCCGAGGCGGCGAGGGGACACCCAATGCCTCCAGTGCCCAGGACAGACCCACCGCTGAGCTTCGCTGACTTAGTGAGACGCGGCACAGTGGTGAGCTCCCTCACATTGTTCCCTTTATGCAAAAGATGCTGCCTTTCCAGAAAAGAGGGAGATTGGTGGCTCAGCCGTACAGCTCCTCTCCTGCTATGGAGTTCGCTCCTGCTGAGAGAGAGCAGACAGAAACTCATGAGAAAAGTCGGACTCTATGGCTGGGCTGCCCGTGTGGGTAGGCTTTGTCTCCACTGCTTGCTTCCCTTTCTCATGTGTATCTTCACAGGTGCACACAGGCTTTCTTCCAACCCTGAGTGGATGGAAAGGCACCCAGATCCCTTGGCCTCAGCCAGTGACTCCTCTTTGGGGAGTGACCTCAATGCAGGCGATTTTATTCAAGCGTATGAACAGACTGAGTTGGGCAGAATTTCCCGTTTTGTTTAAAACTTGGTATCCCTGCTGTTCCAAGGCATTTTGGTCTTCTCTTATCCCCTGTCCTCTTTGTGTGCTGAGGAGAGGCGGGGTGGGTCTGGCTTTTACAACCTCTGATTGATCCTGGTGCTGGCCCAGCAGTCCCATGACCCCAGCGGTCCCATTCTTTCTCCTCCAGGGCTGTTGATCCCCTGTCCTCTCCCCCTGCTGCCTGCTCTGTCCCTCCTCTGGCT
The DNA here is from genome assembly GCF_029407905.1 of Bubalus kerabau. NCBI lineage: Eukaryota > Metazoa > Chordata > Mammalia > Artiodactyla > Bovidae > Bubalus > Bubalus kerabau. The sequence goes on along the minus strand of NC_073639.1, from coordinate 69,134,839 downwards.
CCTCCTCCGTCTTCATTTTCAGCCTCCAACATCAGCTTCTTTGTCACTAAGACAAATACAGCACCCAAGCAGAACTTCAGTGCTGTCTCCACTGAATGTTCGCATCCTGGCCTTGGCCCCTCACCGAGACCCCAGGGCACTGGCTCTGCTCCTGCCTGAGGTCCCTTAGCCAACTCTCCATCCCCTAAATCTCTCTCATCTCCTGAGTCCTAGGTCATTCCCATCTGCCTACAGCCGGCTGAGCTGACTCCCACCAACAACTATCCTGTCCTGGGTTCCGCTTTCCCCATAGTTAACTTTCTTTCTCTTCTCATCAAAGAAGTCTGGTGTCTACTCCGAACACCGGCCCTTATTTCCGTCTTGTCTCTCTGCTCAAGTCAGGGGTCTCCCCCATCCCTCTGCTGAGAAGGCTCTGGTCAGGCTTTCCTAGTATCCTCTGCTTTGTCACTTCTCCGGGTCAGTCCTCCGCAGTCGTGCCTATGGCTTATGCTTGGAACCGTCGAGCCCTCTTCTCTCCTTGGTCATCTCCTTCCTGTGTGGTGGGCCCGTCACTGCACACCCTTGGCTTTCTGCTGACTTCACTAGCTACTGCTATAAGCTTCCCTTGGCTGGGTCCTCCTCCTGTGCAGTTGAAATGCCCAGGACCTAATCCTTGGGCCTCTTCTCTGTGATCCGTGCGCTCACACCCTTGGTCATCCTATCCGTATCATGGCTGTAGGTGTGATCTGGTAAGTGGACAGGTTCCCATGTTTATATCTCCAGCCAGACCCTTCTCCTGCACAAAGGAACATCCCCGGGGATGTCTCACATTCTTGATTTGCCCTCCCAGACAATTCCTAACTACTTCACTTGGTGAAATCCCCTTCTTCCAGTTGTTGAGGCTGAAACCTTTGGATGTATCCTCTCTTGACCTCAAACCCTTCGCAGAAACCACCAGGAAGTACTGCCGTCCCCCCTGGACTTGTGAAAAAAAAAAAAAAAATCCAGTCTTTGATCATTTCTCACCCTCTCTCTATTACTACCCCCCCAGCGTCCCTGGCTGGACCCCACGAACGGCCTCCTAACTCATCTGGCTTTTGCCCTGGTCTCACCCTCAGTCTGTTCCCAGCATCGAACCAGATATCTTGGGTTCACGTTCAGCCCACACCCTGTAAAGGCTCCTGTCTCCTCAGAGTTGGAGGCAAATCCCTTTAGTTGGCCACCCTTCTGCTGCCCCTCTGAGTCCTCCTGCTTCTCCTTCCCCAGTTCGTCTCGCTCTTCCCTGAGCTTTTCTTCCTTAGGAGCTTTGCTCTTTCTTCCACCTGAGGTTTGTGTAGTTTGTTAGCTCGCAGCCTCCGAGTCTTTGTTGCAGGGTCAACTTCTCGCTGAGGCTCTGTCCCCCATGAGTCAAGGCAGCCAGCCTCCTTCACACCCCACCTTTCCAGGATTTTTCATACTTGGCTTCCTCCTACTTTTTTTCATTTCCCCAGCAATTATCATAGTCATGCTTTGTAAGTTAGTTGTTGATTTATTTTCTGTCACTGGAATATGAGTTTTTCAAGGAAGTTCCTTTGCTTTATGCCCTGATACATGCATTATGGCACATGGCAGGCATATGACAACTTTTGGATGATAGAGTAATGTTATCCATATGTTCAACTATCTCCCCAAAACATGCAGGCTCAGCAACCTCGTCAAATCCAGCCTAGACTCCAGTCATTGACAGGTGTTAGACACGTGGCTGAGGCTGGACCACCAGCAGGAGCAGAAGCGACGTCTCAGCCTTCAGGTAAAAAGAGGGAGGAAGAAAGATTCGGTGAAGGGCAGAGAATGTTTAGTACATGACAGGGTTAGTCGCTCAGTCGTGTCCGACTCTTGGTGATCCCATGGACTATAACCCACCAGGCTCCTCTCTCCATGGGATTCTCCAGGCAAGAATATTAGACCAGGTTGCCATTTCCTTCTCCAGGGAATCTTCCTGACCCAGGAATCAAACCTGGGTCTCCTGCATTGGCAGGTGGATTCTTTACCACTGCGCCACCAGGGAAGCCCTCTTTTCTGGTGACCCATTGCTAAGTAATGTTTGGTTCCTTTGCTATCTTTTCTACCTCAAAAAAATCTTAATAGCTGGGGTATAATATTGTCCTTTCTAGTTCCATTTCCCTTTTTGAGTAAATTAACAACTGTTATGCTTGTTTGTACATAGAAGAACTTCAACCGGCATCTGAATCACAGGGATCCTTGCTGAGGAAGAAGAGGGATGTTGGTAGAGATTATCGAGACTTTGTGGTAAATACTCGGCAGAATTTGGTCCACGTTAGAGAGTCGACAAAGGGTATGCTGGCCATTAACAATACAATTTTATGGAGTTGTTTAAGTGTCTATGATGCTTTTATACCATCATTTTAAGTGGAGGTACCCTCTCACCTTCTTACATTTTTATAATAACATTCACTTTTGCAGAAATTAAGACTTACTTTAGAGTCCTGGAGGTACTCATTTTCCTCTCTTCCTTTTATAGACACTAAGATAGAATGACCCAGTTCTTTGGTTGTGCTGAGACATACTGATTAATAAACTGCACCCCCCCCAAAAAAATAAACACTATTACATACAGTGGTTCCCCTCCCCCCAATCCGCAGCTTTTGGGACATTTGTGCTGCAGAGGTTTTCTTTTGATATTTCAAAAGAAATATAGAAATATACCTGTTAAATATAGAAATAAATCTGTTAAATACCTGTATTTAAATACCTCTGTTAAATACCTCTGTCCTTGAACTTCCTAAGTGTGGGCTTGCATATGGACTTACCTAAACTCATGTGAGGGATTCTGGATGCCAGGTGTATTATATAACTGCTTATGTCTATTGCTGACCACCTCCCTTGTTGGATCTAACTCTGGCTCTCAGTATCGTGGTGTCCAGATCGTCTGTTTGGGGTCTGATCAGCCAGACTATCTCATGACTGCCACGTGATTCCATTTTCCCAGGCACGCAAGGTAGCCCGGTAATGCTATTTTCGAATCATGTCCAGCTCAAGTCTTGCTCTCAGAGGCATTTATACAAGTACAACGTCATCTACACGCCAGACATAGAGGATGGAAGCAAACGGGAAGCTCTACTCTCTGAACATGAAAAGTTACTGGGAAACCGTTGTATATACGATGGAAACTCCTTGCTGTTACCTCACTCGCTAGGGGAAACGGTTAAGTAGTATTCTATGTCTTCCTACATTCTTCTACTACGTCTGTATTAGTATTCTACATTGTTCTTCTTTCCCATTTTTCACTCTAGAGTAGCCAAACTCGCACCATTCCTGCACAACAGTTTGTGGAGAAATCCTAAACACTCCTTGCCCACAGGACTTGTAACAAACCCACGTACCACGTTTAATTTTCACTGACACTCTCTAGTGTCTCATCTCACTGCCTAAACTGAATTTATTTGACATAAAGGTAAAATAAAACATTTACATTTTTTGATGGCACAGTATGTTTCAAATGCTGGTAATGAAGCTAAATAATGGGAACCCACTCCAGTATTCTTTCCTGGGAAACCCCATCGGCAGAGGAGCCCTCGAGGGTTAGGGTTTAGAGTCCATGGGGTCGCAAAAGAGTCAGATAAAACTGAGCAACTGAACAGCAACAACAGTTTTTAAAATTCCCTGTTCCCTCTTTTTTTTTTTTAAGCAAGAAAAAAAAACCATTAGGAGAAGAATTTACTGTTTTATCCTATAAACTTCTCTGGTAAAGGGTCAACTAATTCATAGGAACTTGCCTAAATGAAAGTTTTGACTTGAACATTTAATTCTGACTCTTCTCTTTGGTCTTGCCCATCCCACATTTTGCCTGCGTCTGCCTGTCTGTGGGAGAGACTGATCCTTGCGCTTGTGCTGTGCTGGGCAGCCAAGTGACAATTTGATCTGTCACACGGTGGAGCTTAGTTTCCTTGGAAGAACTAAAGGAATTTTTTTTTTTCTTCCTCTCAGAAAAAGGAAGTGGTCAGCAAGTTGAAAAATGAACCTGTGAAGATAACCTTCGAGCTCTCCAGAGAACTCCAGACCACGTCTCCGGACTGCCTCCGCTATTACAACATTCTCTTTAGAAAGTATGTATGCGTGTTTCCTTCGGATTCAGTTGACGCACACTACTCTGTGTCAGCGATGCTGCACCCAGCCAGTTGCTTCTAGCATTTTGAGCTCTTGACAAGTCCCACCTTCTGAGAGGGTGAAGGATCTTCTGAGATGAAATGACACTGCAGCTTTAACGAGGCATGTGCAAATGCCATGGGTTTCTTCAATATTCCACTTCCTGCCCACCTCTACTTTCCCTGTTGGGGACCTATCTAAAAGAAGTAATAGACATCAACTATGCATATCCCTGCTTATTTCTTTCTGGAGAAAATATACTTGTTTTCTGTTCTAGACTCACTATAATGAACAAATAGTAAAAATTAAATTAAAACTTGGAACACGTAGACTGCAAAAGATATTTCATTTCTAGGAATGAAGGACATGCTGATGGCCTTTCCATGTTATACTCTTTTATATTACGAAAGAGAAAATTTGAGGTTAAATTAACTTCAGGATTCACCTCAGTAATGTATTAATAATTTACTTGTTATTAATAGTCACTATCAGGCATTTTATGTTAGTATAAAGAAAACCACGGACAGGTCGTTTCCCTCTCTAATGCATCCTTATGTGTGTTAACAAAGGCTTACTGATACTTCACTTTCAACAAAAGCTACGCTTCCAATTCTTATGTGTGTTAACAAATTCTTACTAATATTCACTGCACTTTCAACAAAACCTATCTTCCATTTCTAGAATGTTGGAGAAGATGGATTTGAACCAAATTGGTCGCAACTATTACAATAAAAATAAGAAGACTGAGTTCAACGAGTATAGGTATGTATGAAGTGGTCTATGAAGTGCAAAGTTTCACATTCTGTAGACCTAATCATAGAAACTTTTGAGAAAGTTGCCCATCTGAACTGGTGTATGATTTCTAAGTGATCTTTTAAATACTATCCAATGACTGTGAACAACTAAGTTACAACTGAATTTATCATTTAAACTTAAAATTTTATTTACCCTAAAAATTCCTAGCATGATAAGCATTAACTTTTAAGATGGTCAGTTATTGTATAAACTTTAGGAAATCAATCATCTGAAACTTGGATAATTTCTCTGAAATTATAGTCAATCCAACACTTGCCTCTATGTGCATCTATTACTTATTGGTATATGTGTATATAATTTACATATTATATATCATATATATTCTCACATGAGTATGCTGCTGCTGCTGCTGCCAAGTCGCTTCAGTCGTGTCCGACTCTGTGCGACCCCATAGACGGCAGCTCACCAGGCTCTGCCGTCCCTGGGATTCTCCAGGCAAGAACACTGGAGTGGGTTGCCATTTCCTTCTCCAATGCATGAAAGTGAAAAGTGAAAGTGAAGTTGCTCAGCCGTGTCCAACTCTTCGCGACCCCATGGACCTATATATAATAGTTTAAGGCTGCAAGTTGTAATAAAAATGATTTAACAAAGATGTATTACTTCTAACTAGCACATCAGGTAAAAGTCTGTATTTGAAAGTCCTTCAAAAGATCAGTGATTATTAAAAAGAAGAGACTAAAACTGACAGCACCAGTGTGCATGTTAGACGGTGAGTTTAGGTCCCCTACCACTTGGCTTTATGTCCAGAGCTGGGATCTTGACACCCACACCTAACTTGTTTGCAGGTTGGAAATATGGCCTGGGTACGTTACTTCTATTCTTCCATATGAGATTGGTCTTACTCTCTGTGCTGATGTGAGCCATAAACTGCTCCGAATGGAAACTGCTTATGACTTAATATCACACACTCGTGAAAAAGCCAGAGGAGAAGATGCCAAAGAGAAAATTCTTAGAAAATTAGTTGGGTCATCTGTTCTTACAAAGTAAGTCTGCTTTTTGAAAACCTATGCAATCACTTATACTTTTTTTCATTAGAGATGTTCCTAGGATTTTAAAATGATTAAATGTTGACATTCAGAAGCAGAAATAGCATGATAATGGTAAGAATCATTAGATACTTTTTCTCACCGAGTTATACAGCATAGAAGTATGTAAGAATGTAAGAAGTCAATTGTAAACTCTGCAGTCCTTGTATGTGCCGTCCCTGTATGTCCTCCTGTTAATTCGGTCGTTGGCTCTGAATCCTTATTGCACATGAGGGTATGTATGCTTCTTCCAGATTTATTTTCCTTTCTCTTTGTCTATAGCTATTTTTAAAAATTTGTGCTCAATTATAATCTAGCAAATTTCCATTTGAAGGAAGTTTTTGTTTTTAATCTCCCTCTACACCAGAAATCTTAAGTTGATAAGAGGACATTTTGACTAAGTAAGTTTAAAACCAATCTGAAGAAGACCAGAGCTGGAAGACTCGCACTTCCTAATTTCAAACCTTATTATGAAGCTACAGTAATCAAGACAGTGTGATGCTGGTGTAAGGATAGACATAAAAGTCAGTGAAACAGAATAAGGAATCCATGCGTTTAACCCTCACTATTAAAGTCAGTTGACTTTTTGACAAGGGTATGGGGACAATTCAGTCAAGGAAAGAAGTCTTCTTTTCAACAGCTGTTGCTGGGGTAGCTGTATATTTACCTGCCTCTTCATCATAGGATATACAAAATTAATTCAAATTTACTAAAAAATTAACTCAAAATGGACCTAAATAAAAATTTTAAAAGAAAACATGAGTAAATTATTTGACTTTGAGTTATGCAAAAACCTTATTAGAAAAGTCACCAAAAGCACAAGTGATGCCAGAAAAAAACAAAAAACAAATTGGACTTAACCACATACAAAATGTTCTTAAAGAACACTGTCATAAAGGTGAACAAACAGCTGGCAGAATGGGGGAAATATCTGCAAATCTCATGTAGTAAACAATCCGTGTCTAGAAGCATAAAGAATATTTACAACTCAATATTGAAAGAAACTTGACTTTAAAATGAGCAAAGAGTCTGAATAGACATTTCTCCACCTAGAATATACAAATGGCCAATAATCACATGAAAAGATGCTCAACATCATTAGCTATCAGGGAAATGCAAATTCAAACCACAATGAAATGCTACTTCCTATCTAACTGGGTTAGCTAAAATTGAAAAAGGAAAATGTTAAAAAAGTGTTGGCAAGGATGTGGAAGAATTGGAACCAACCATCATACACTTGCTGAAGAGCCCGTCATTTCCTCAGTGTGTTAAATATAGCATTACCATATGACCCAGCAATTCTACTCCTAGAGTAGAAATAAAACCATGTCCACCAAAATTGGTATATGAATATCTACAACACCACTATCCACAACAGATTGAGTGGAAACAACACAAATGTTCATCACCTGGTAAATGGATAAACACAAGTGTGGTATGTCTATACAAAGGTATATTATTTGTCAGTAAAAAGGAAGGAAGTAGCAATACATGCTGCAGTGTGACTGAACCCTGAAGAAACCCAGTCAGGGTTTCTCATATAATTCAATTTATATGAAATGCGATGAGTAGGCCAACACGTAGGGGCAGGAGGTAAACTCATAGTGGTTTAAGGTCTGGGTGGAAAAAGGGGGTGACTTAGAGTTAAGTATAACTTATAGTAAAGTATAGTTAAGCTCATAGTTAAGGTGTTCCTTCTTTGGTTGATGAAAATATTCTAAATGTATCTAAAATGGATGCATGACTCTGTGAATATACTAAACACCACTAGATTTCACACTTACATGGGTGAATTGCATGTTATATGAATTAATCTTAACAAAGCTGATATATCCTACAATTAGAGTAGGATTTTAAACCACTTCCTTTTTATATGGCTCCATGCACTAAAGTCAGGAATAATACCATATATTCCATGATTATTCTGCAGGTATAACAACAGAACCTACAGAGTGGATGATATTATTTGGGAGATGTCTCCCAGCTCTACATTTACCAAATCAGATGGCAGTGAAATCTCCTTTGTGGACTACTACAAGGAGGTATGAAATTTTCTTTAAACACATTCATCTTAAAAAATTTTCCTGTTACATAGTTAAGTGTAAGTCTCAAGTCTTATTTAGATGTACTGCTACTGCTGCTGCTAAGTCACTTCAGTCGTGTCCGACTCTGTGTGACCCCATAGACGGCAGCCCACCAGGCTCCCCCGACCCTGGGATTCTCCAGGCAATAACACTGGAGTGGGTTGCCATTTCCTTCTCCAATGCATGAAAGTGAAAAGTGAAAGTGAAGTCGCTCAGTTGTGTCTGACCCTCAGTGACCCCATGGACTACAGCCTACCAGGCTCCTCCGTCCATGGGATTTTCCAGGCAGGAGTACTGGAGTGGGGTGCCATTGCCTTCTCCAATTTAGATGTACATATGTATATATTTGTGTATATGCTCCCTTTGGGTCTTTGTAGCTTGGCTTATAGCAATTATCCATGTATTCCAGTGCCTTGTCTATAGGGTAAAGTCACATAATTAGAATGGCTCCAAGATGGCCCTCCCGGTCAGTTTTAGATGTGGCTGTGGTGGTTTTAAATACGTAGATGAGCTGTTAGGTAGAAAATAAAATATGGTAGAACTTCAGAAATGAGAACGTTATGGAGGAGCTTCAGCCCTACACAACTTGGTTCAAAAAGAATGACCAACTGCAATCTGAAACGATTATCTGCCTGTTATGTGTTAAATCTCTTAATTCATGGATTCCTCTATTTTTAATTTAAGTGCTCACAAAGACATAAACTGAGGCCAGTTGGTGAGGTTGGTTTTCTAGTTTTGGCTCGTAAAAGAAAGATAATTAAAGGCATGGTAGATATATGTGACAAATGGAAAGAATTTATAAATGGATGATTTTTTAAAAGTTATAAATTGACACTTAAAGAGCCTGTATTATACTGGGACCCAAAGCTACTTGGAATTTGTAAGTACATAGCCCTCTGACATCCCTTCAAGGGGTGGTTATTATGACATCTTCATTTGTGTTTCACACTTATTGCTTGTTCATTTCGATCCCTAAAGCATTTAGTGAATGCCTATTATATATCTTGAGTATACATTAGTAAGACAATTGAGTTCTCAGCTCTCAAAGGACTTGCATTCTCATGGTAGACAGAGAGGTGATGAAAGAAGAAAACTATTCTAATAGTTACAAGGGATATGGAGACAATTAAAATTGGGTGGTATTGTGGAGAGTGTCTGGTGGCTACTTGGTTTGCATATTCTTCAAAAGCTCCTCGGAGAAGCTGATACCTAATGTCAGCAAGGAGCAAGCTGGGTGTGGATGAAGGAAAAGAGATGGTATAAAGACACTATTTTCAGGATGGGCATGGTGTATCCAGAGCCCAAACAAGGGTGGAGTGTTCTCGAGAGAAACTGGATGTTATCGTCCAGTCAACTTATGCAGATATTTGTAAGATGTCTCGTCTAATGTACAGAGAATGGGCTGCTGCTGCTGTTGCTGCTGCTAAGTCGCTTCAGTCGTGTCCGACTCTGTGTGACCCCATAGATGGCAGCCCACTAGGCTCCCCTGTCCCTGGGATTCTCAAGGCAAGAACACTGGAGTGGGTTGCCATTTCCTTCTCCAATGCATGAAAGTGAAAAGTCAAAGTGAAGTCGCTCAGTTGTGTCCAACTCTTCGCGACCCCATGGACTGCAGCCTACCAGGCTCCAGGCTCCTCTGTCCATGGGATTTTCCAGGCAGGAGTACTGGAGTGGGGTGCCATTGCCTTCTCCAAGAGAATGGGCTGCATGGGGGTAAAAATGGAGGAAGGGAAGCCCGTGAGAAGGTTATTAAGTCAGTTAACTTAAAATGGTGCTTGGTCTGGAGTTTGGTGGGAGAAGTATGGAGAGGACATAGTGAAGGCTTGGATGTGATAAGCGGTGGAAAGGGATGACCAAAACGTAACCCTTTGGGCTTTATCTGAGGAAGTGAGTGGAGGGTGGCGTTATTGACTGAAATGGGGGACTCTGTGGGAGGAGCTGGTTTGGGGACTGTTCTGGGATAAGACAGGCACTGATGGAGTTGCAAACTGAAATATCAGTGAGTTCATTTTAAAAGGTTTGCTTCTGGCTTGAATACTTCTGGCTCTTAAAGGCTTGGAGATCCCATCTGTTACCACTTTGTGGCTCTACCATCTTAACAAGTGGACTCCAAGGTTTGGATGTTAGAAGAGAGCTAGAAGCAGCTTACTGGCTCTTAGGTCCCTTAGGCTGAAAGTTGTAGGCTGACGCGCGCTACTTCCAGTCATACTTGTGAAAATTCAGTCCTATAGCCTGAACCTAACTCAGTGAACAGTTCTCTTCCACGCACAGATGTGGTGAGCTCAATATCATTTCTCTGTCAAAGTGGGCAAGTTAAAGCATGCTCTCTGGGCCTGTCGAGGAGTCTGGAGTCACAGGGTGTACAGCCTGGAGTTTTCATTTTGGAAACAAGCTCCTTTTGAAGTTCCCAGAAGCTTAAACGCCAGTGAGTGAAAGTGAAAGTCGCTCGGTTGTGTCCGACTCTTTGCAACCCCATGGACTATACAGTCTATGGAATTCTCCAGGCCAGAATACTGGAGTGGGTAGCCTTTCCCTTCTCCAGGGGATCTTCCCAATGCAGGGATCAAACCCAGGTCTCCTGCACTGCAGGCAGATTCTGTACCAGCTGAGCCACAAAGGAAGCCCAAGAACACTGGAGTGGGTAGCCTATGCCTTCTCCAGCGGATCTTCCCGACCCAGGAATCGAACTGGGGTCTCCTGCATTGCAGGCAGATGCTTTACCAACTGAGCTACCAAGGAAGCCTTTAAATGCCAGATGATACCACAATTCATGTGGCTAACTTATTACTGATGAGGACCTTGCTAACAAGCAGCTTAAGAACAAAATCTATGAAGAACCTCCACTTTGGGTTGGGAGTACAGGCACCCTGTTGTACAAGAATTTTCTGCCTTCAGGATAGGAACTTCTGTATGTGATGTCTTAGAAGACGCCTTTCCTTACTGGCCATGAAATTAAAAGATGCTTACTCCTTGGAAGGAAAGTTATGACCTACCTAGATAGCATATTCAAAAGCAGAGACATTACTTTGCCAACAAAGGTCTGTCTAGTCAAGGGTATGATTTTTCCAGTGGTCACGTATGGATGTGAGAGTTGGACTGTGAAGAAAGCTGAGTGCTGAAGAATTTATGCTTTTGAACTGTGGAGTTGGAGAAGACTCTTGAGAGTCCCTTGGACTGCAAGGAGATCCAACCAGTCCATTCTAAAGAAGATCAGCCCTGGGTGTTCATTGGAAGGACTGATGCTGAAGCTGAAACTCCAGTACTTTGGCCACCTCATGCGAAGAGTTGACTCATTGGAAAAGACTCTGATGCTGGGAGGGATTGGGGGCAGGAGGAGAAGCGGATGACAGAGGATGAGATGGCTGGATGGCATCTCTGACTCGATGGACTTGAGTTTGAGTGAACTCCGGGAGCTGGTGATGGACAAGGAGGCCTGGCGTGTTGCGATTCATGGGGTCGCAAAGAGTCGGGCACAACTGAGCTACTGAACTGAACTGAACTTCCTTACTGGAAGCAGGGCTAAGGATTTAGGGCAAATAAACAAAGAGGAATGCTGGGAATAGATGTATAACTGCCACTCTAAAAAGTGGCCAGGGCTTTTTTGTTCCCTGTTAGTAACAGGGATCCTCTTGAAAGTTCTCAGTGTGTTTTAGAAAGTTTCAAGGCATGACTGTGGTGAGAAATACATACTCCGAGAGCCTCTCACCAAAAAGGGTAGCACGATGATTCCATTGTTTGGTGGGTGTCCTGCTCTCCTTGGCCATCAGTGATCCCTGGGACATCAAATCAAAAGAACATTTAGAATATTTTTGGTGCTTTCTTGAACTTGGGGAAACTGTATCACTACACCTCTGGGCCTCCAATTGTGACCTGAAAATATACCTTTGCACCTATTTACGTGACATTACTGAGGTTCTGCTAACGGTCATGCCAGTGTTCGTTCTTCTGTTCAACAGCGATATGGTACAGTGGTCACTACCTTAAATCAACCACTTTTGATCACCAAAGGCAAATGGAAAAAGAGCCGACAGGACACACCTCATCAGCCTATCATGCTGGTTCCTGAGCTGTGCCACCTGACAGGTACTGCGGATTTATCCCATCTTCATAAAAGACACCCTTTCTTTAAAGTCACCAATATTACTTTACAGCCTTTTTCATAAGATTCCACATGACCCAGACCTGTGTTCTCTCTGATTTCCTCCTCCTCCCGGACACAATAGTTAAGTCTGCTCTAATACAAATCTATTCTTGCTTGTTCAGCATGTTATCATTCAGATTTTTTTTTTTTTTTTTAAAAAAGGCTTAACGGATGACATGCGTAAAGACTACAGAATGATGAGAGATTTGTCCACCCACACGAGGATGGATCCTGATAAAAGGCAGCATAAACTGCTCACATTTATGGATGCTTTAAGAAAGTAAGTGCTTGGGAATTCCATGGTGATCCAGTGGTTAGGACTCTGCTTTCACTGCTGAGGACACAGGTTCAACCCCTGGTTGGAGAACTAAGATCCCACAAGCCGTGTGGAGTAAGCGCTACTTTTCTGTGTGGGAGTATGAAGTAAAGACCTGTGTGGATCACTTGGCATCTCAGATTTCTTCAATTAAACAGTGATGATTGGGAAGAAAATTATATTTGGGAGGAGACGGGGGAGGGAAGGGCAACTATTTTTTTCTGTCATTGCGAGGGTAAGACTGAAATAGATTCTAAGTGCCCGCACAAATGTGAGAACAAAGACAAGACTGTTGCAGAGTTTAGGGAGTTTATTGGTAGCATCTTGACACAAAAGACAAGCAATGAGGATCTTTAGATGAGAGCAATACTGACTTGTGTTTTGCAAATGGATAATTGTCTTTGCTTATTTTCTTGGGTTTGGTCATATGGCAATGTCTTTTTTTTCAGAAATAATACTGTGCAGAAGGAGCTTCGAGATTGGAATTTGGAACTCGAGGAGGGGTTTTTGTCCTTTTCTGGAAGAACTCTGCAAGATGTAAGAATTCACCAAGGAAGAAGGATGGTAAGAGCTTCATAATTGTCATGTCAGAGTTGGGTCAAATTACTAACAACCCAAAGAGGGACTAACTTGGTCGTGTCAATAACTCTTTCCAGACTACCTGTCCTTTCTCTATGAGAGGACAAGTCAGCATTCAATAAAAATGCATGTAACATGCTTGGCATATAGTAAACTCATATGTGTTATATATTATATCTTTGTTATTAATAGTATTGTGTACATTCTCTCATGGCAAAATAATCTACCAAATGTATCCTTAGAGAGTCACAATATCCTTAAAAGTCAAATATCTAAAATCAAAATAACCCAGAATTGCTCATGGTAAAACTCCAGTGTTACTAACCTATATCTTGAAAAATAGCTAATACATTAGATCAGCTGCTGAAGTCTACAATGGACAAAGATTTCCTTGAGATTGCTTTTTTAAGTCAATGTTTAATACTCCCAGTATTCTCATCTCAGTTGTTTGTGATTTCATAGATCCATACACTTAAAAAATTTTTATTTGGCTGTACTGGATCTTAGCTGCAGCATGAAAAATCTAGCTCCCTGACCTGGAATCGAACCTGAGCCCCTGGCATTGGGAGCAGAGAGTCTTAACCATTGGACCACCAGGGAAGTCCCAATCCATGCAGTTTGAATATTTTCTCATGCAGTCTGGTGTTACCTGTTCTTATCCTTCAGCATTTTGAATAAACATCATAATGGCAGCAGAAAGCAAGTGGCTTGTTGATTTCTTGATTTTAATGGACGTTTTTTAGAATATAAGGTTTTGGAGCTTTCAAGGATCAACTAATGAATGAGAATTTCGCGTTTAAAACTTGAACTCTGTCCAAGTTCTTATAACTCTGTCTTGTGGGGATGCGGGAAGCAGGGCGGGGGGCAATTACGTTTTTAGCAAACATGTTTGAAAGCATGTCAGATTTTATATTAGTTATAATAAACTTATCATGACTGAAGTTTAAAATGATAATGTTTCATAGGAAATATCACAGCATTTACAATGGAAAGGATCTTAGATGATGTCAGTTTTTCTTTTTTAATGAATTTTATACCATGGCTTGGAATTCTCTTCCAGTTTGACAACCATAAATCAGACTGGTCAAAAAACACAAGGGAGGCACCATTACTTAGAGCAATGTCACTGGATCATTGGCTAATAGTCTATACTAAGGGAAATTATGGAACAGCCCTGACCTTGCAGCAGAATCTACAGAAAGTGACACCCAAAATGGGCATAACTGTTAGAAATGCAAAACTGTAAGTAGAGCAGAAATTATTTATGATTTCAAAACTGGTTGCTGGCAATCTGAAAGTGGAAAGACTTCTGAAACTGTAGGACTCTGACTGGTTATCCAAACTCTAAAATGTATGTGAACAAAAAAGTAAAGTCTGCTCCAGCCTGCATGTATTAAATCAGACTCTTGGGATCTGTAGATTTCTGGCTATTGGGCTTCATCTTGAAGACATGAGAATTAGCAAGTGGATGGGGTGGAGGAGGGGAGATGGTAAAAACTAGTTTCCAGTCTTATTTCCAAAAACGGAACTTGGTTTTGTCTTAAAAACTTTCAACTGAAATGCTTATCTTGTTTTGTATCATGTTTCATTGCTGTATAAAATCTTGTTACGTGTTTCACTATTCATTATTTTTGAAATATGAAATACTTATTTTCTAGGCTTGAAGCAGCTGATACAGTCCAATCTTACATAAGAACCTTAGAAAAACATGCTTCCCAAAAAACACAGATGGTAAGTGTCTATGTGATGTGTGCCCCCTCCTTAGTGAGTGAGCTGCATTTGAATGTATTAATATCTTTGAATTGAGATGTTGCCATTGGTTTCCCAAATCAGCCCCAAAATAGAAATTTACCCCTGTAATGTAGCTCAATACAGACTTTGGGCTTTTAGCTACTACCTAATATCACTCACTGTGTTATGCTCATTCTTTCAGGCTTGAGGACTTAGAATTTTTAAGTCTCAAACTGAAAAACACCATAAAAATATTAGGTAATATGGATTATGGTAGTCACGTGTGTACTATTTCTCTCTCCAGCTGTAACCTGCAAAGTCTGTGATCCAATCTCTTTCCAGTAAGTGTCCTTTCTTTCATCTGGTATTTCTCTTGGGATTTTTCCTTTTCCTCATCTGATGTCTTAGACCAAGCTGTCAACAAGTATTGTACCTAAATTACTAAAGTTACTTCTTTTTCCTTCCTTCTTTGGGTGCCTTGTTCAAACTCATCTCACATTCTTCCTTCATCATCCAAAATGCTCCTAAAAGGGATCTTTTGTTTCTTGATCACAAAACCAGCATATTCCTCTTATTGGCTTATCCACAGAGCCCAGCCTTCTCTCTCCTTTCAGCTTCTACCAGGGAACCTTTTAGGCTACACTGAATGCTACCTTCTGTGAGTCACCATGCTAGTGGTAAAGAACGTGCCTGCTAATGCAGGAGATGTAAGAGGCTCGGGCTCGATCCCTGGAGCGGGAAGATCCCCTTGAGTAGGAAATAGCAACCTACTATATTCTTGCTGGAGAACCGCATGGACAGAGCTACATTCCGTAGGGTCACAGAGTCGGACACAGCTGAAGCGACTTAGCACACAGGCATGATGGCTACTTCTCTGAGCCATTATCATACTCAGATGACATGTCTTACTTTTGAAATCCCGTCCTTAAGTCTTGTGTGCTTGCTTCCTGTCACTGTGATTGAACACCATGCTTAAATCTTCTCCGGTGTTGTAGCCTTAAACCTTAAATGCTTAGCTAGGGCAGGAAAGCCTCTGGTGGGACTCAGCAAAGACTCACATGTTAGAATGGCATTGAAGAGGCCATGGTGGTGGGTCTGCATCCCAACTCATGACATGACTTTGTCCACTGAGCATCTGCCTGGAAAGTGAAAGACTGCCTTTCTAACTGTGGGGACGTCTTTTAAGAAAGTGTATCTGTATCTTCAATGGGAACGTGTCCCACTTTTACCCATTTATCCTGGCTTTGCTTTTTGGAACAATATCTCTTATTCAAGGTGCCCCTTAAATATTTTAAGGTATTTTTTGTTTCAGATGGTGGGGACATGCCTATAATCATATACACTCCAAACAACTGGAATGATTGATGAAACAGCAACTGGAAATTATGTGCAAAATATCTTTAGGCATAATGGCACCCCACTCCAGTACTCTTGCCTGGAAAATCCCATAGACGGAGGAGCCTGGTAGGCTCCAGTCCATGAGGTCGCTAAGAGTCGGACACGACTGAGCGACTTCACTTTCACTTTTCACTTTCATGCATTGGACAGGGAAATGGCAACCCACTCCAGTGTTCTTGCCTGGAGAATCCCAGGGACAGAGGAGCCTAATGGGCTGCTGTCTATGGGGTCGCACAGAGTCGGACACGACTGAAGCGACTTAGCAGCAGTAGCAGCAGCAGAAGTCTCCCTAGACCCATAACAAAGGGGAATTCATGTGTATAAGCAGGGGTGAAGCCACGTGGCTCACAGATTTCAAAGTCTGTGTGGCATTGGGTGGGTGGGGGGCCAGAACCAGTCTGTGTAAAGTAATCCACCGAGTGTGATGGGAAGACATCAAGCCACATATTTATATCTAAAATTAAATGTTAACTTCCCAAATGTTAAAGTGAATTGGAGGTAATACTAGAAGAGTTCATAAGTACTCACATAGTTCAGGAATATTTTCCTTATGGCGTGTGCAGACAAAAGATTATAGATCACTATTTTAAACAGGTCATGATGAGGAAGCATAAGTGTTTGAATAATAAATTAATTCCTATAAACATGTGAGTTGGAGGAGTAAGACAGATATACAGGAAATAAAAGCACATTTAAACTGTAGATTTTTTTAAATTAGGAAGGAAAAGAAATCTATTGAGTTAATAATTTAAGGCAAAAAGAATAAAATAATCAGCTTATATTAATACATAATACTACATATTCCTCAAAATCCAATATTGGCAGTAAAAATGCCAACTGTGAACACAGTGCCCATTGTTTTAAATAGAGGATCTTTTATAATTTTTCTGTGTAAAAATGAGTACACATCAATCCAGTGTAAAACCTCCACTATTTTCGTGAGATTTTAAAACATTTTTGCTTTTCATATTTTCAGACTTATAGGAAAGTACAACTCTCTTTACAACCATCATTCAGGTTTCCCAATCAGTAAATTCTGTCACATTTCTATAAACATTCTTTTTCCCTCTCTATACCTACCTGTGTTGTGCTGTGCTAAGTCTCTTCAGTCGTGTCCGACTCTTTGTGACCCCATGGACTGTAGCCCACCAGGCTCCTCTGTCCCTGGGGATTCTCCTGGCAAGAAGACAGGAGTGGATTTCCGTGCCTTCCTGCAGGGGATCTTCCCTACCTGGGGATTCAACCTGCATCTCTAAAGTCTCCTGCATTGGCAGGCAGGCTCTTTACCAGTAGTGCCACCTGGGAAGCCCTCTGTATCTACCTACATATAACCATTCTTTCCTTTTCATTATATATGTAATATATGTGTATATATACCTATGTGTCGCTATTCACAGCAGCTACAGGTATGTACATGGGTTTCCCAGGTGGCTCATCCACCTGCCAATGCAGGAGATGAAGAAGACATGGATTCAGTCCCTGGGTTGGGAAGATCCCCTGGAGGAGGAAATGGCAACCCACTCCAGTATTCTTGTCTGGGAAATCCCATGGACAAAGGAGCCTGGTGGGCTATAGTCCATGGGGTTGCCAAGAGTCAGACACAACTGAATGGATAAGCACACAGGCAGTTTGTGTGTATATGTGTTTTTCCTCAACCATTTATCTGATCTACACACCTAATTCAAATTCCACCTTCATCCCCTTTTATGGCCAAATAAATTCTTTTGTTCATCCAGGGTCCCCTGAGGCACCTGACAGGCTTTTTTAGTCTTCTTTTAATCTGGGAAGTATCTTTAATCTGTCTTTGGGTTTTACGACCTTGACATTTTATATCTTTCCTAAAGATGAACTGGTTAGTGTGGAGAATTATAGTATGGTTAATATTTCTCTTGATTAAATGCATTACGCAGGTAATGCATTTAATAAAATCTCATACCCTTTCATGGGCCCTGTGGCTCAGCTGGTAAACAATCTGCCTGCAATGTGGGAGACCTGGGTTCAGTCCCTGGGTTGGGAAGGTCCCCTGGCAAAGGGAAAGGCTACCCACTCCAGCATTCTGGCCTGGAGAACTGGACTGTACAGTCCATGGGTTGCAAAGAGTCAGACAGGACTGAGCCACTTTTACTTCACCCTTTCATGTAAAAAGAAAAACTTGCTAAATCTACAATGAGAAAAGAATTGCCCTAATCTGATAATGTCTGCCAAAAACTTCTATAAGTATCATTATGTTGAAAAGAATATATTGATGACTTTTTCCCATTAGTCAGAAACAGGTCAAGCAGGAACCTCTCTTCCTAACTGCTTAGTATCCTATTAGAGGTCCTGGCGAGAGTTTGGAACCTTGTAAATCAGGCAATTTCCATAACAACTCCCCGAATATGTTTGTTGGTATTGGGGGGAGGGTAAAATGGAGATAATAGTATTTCTAAGTAGACTGTTGAGATAATTAACCAAATCAAGTAAAATGCTTGGTGAGTGCCCCACACATAGTGATCATCCATCGATGGTGACCGTCCTGATGATGGTATAGTTCAGTCCGTGTTCTTAACCCACTGTGTCGACTTCATGATAAACTCCTGGAAATCAAATGACCAGCATAGAAGCGTCTGGCAGGTTTAAGGGACTGATGCCTATTTCCAAATACCTCACAGCCTGTCTCTTCCATACGTTCACACTAACAATTGTTGAATGAAGTGTGATTCTAGACCCTTCGTGCTCATGGACTCAGGTATCTGTTTAAACAGGCTCTACTTTGTCAGTGATCCGACGCTACATTCCTCGACACAGCGTCCATTTCTCACGTCATCGTGTTCTCGCATCTTGGGGAGTTTCACGTTTGCTTCCTTTCAAGGTCCTTTGCCTGCTGCCCACTGACAACAAGGAAATTTACGATGGCATAAAAAGATACCTGTGCATCAATTACCCAATTCCAAGCCAGTGCGTGTTGAAACGGACCTTGGACAGACCTAAGACGCCAGTGACCATCGCTACAAAAATTGCTCTGCAGATGAACTGCAAGCTGGGAGGTGCCCTCTGGAAGGTGGACATAGGAGTACGTGGGGATTCTGTTGGCTTCTCTTGCTTTCATCCATCTTTGGCAGAATTTGTGAAGGTCCTATTTAAATTGTAAATTTGCTTTGTGTTCTGTTCTAACTCAATATTCTACCCTGTTTAAAACTTAAGTTGCAGAACGCAATGTTCATCGGTATCGATTGTTTCCACGATATCGAACGTCGACGGAAGTCAGTCGCGGGATTTGTGGCAAGCATCGATCCAGACCTGACACGGTGAGTTAATCTCTGGGAGTGTCTAGTGGGGAGACCAGATGACAGAGGCGGCCCTCATGCACATTGCCGGCAAGATCCATGGACAGGTTGTTCTTAGCGATGAGCTTTCCTGACCTTCTGGCAAAGTTAGGCTCCCAAAACATTCTGTGTGGAAGCTTCTGGCCGTTCTCTTTTGCTGCATACTGCGACAAATGTGGCCGCTTAAGACAATGCCCACGTGACCACGGGCCGTCCTGTGGGTCAGATGGTGGTGGTGGCAGGGCTCTCGGGGTCTTACAAGCATTTGCTACGTGTAAATCCTGAGAAGGCAGTGAAAATGTAGAGCCAGAATGCCTCACCCCATCCACCGAGTGCACGTTCAGATGACGAGGCAAACATACGTCATGACCATTTATCAGGCCATCCCAAGACTGAAGTGAACAAAAGTGTAGTAGGGATAGACATGCAAGGCAAATCGGTGATTGTCCTTGATACGCTGAGCACTGGTCACAGTATCTATTGCTGTTTTGAAGAAAACTGTTCCCTCCAAGCAGATTCATATGGATGAGCTGCTGTTTAATCGATTCATAAGGATGACTCCTGACCTATGAAATATGAGGAGGAGTCTGCCGAAAAACCCAGGGTTTGTACCTAGTGGAATTCAGCAGTAGGAACCATATGTATTCAAAGCATGTATAATTTGTAGCTAATGTTAATGGCTGTTTCCATTCTATTTTACTATTTGTATGCATTCAAAATGTTACAAAATGTCTAAGATATGGGAAGAGACCAATACCCGGATCACTGCAGGGGCATGAACATATGGATCTTTAGTTGGATCCTCAGCTACTGACAGTGAATTTGCAGGGGTGGGGGGGTGCATGCGTAGATTAACTTCATTATTTTGATTCTGAATTAATCTTGTTTGCCAAGCTAATGGTTTATTTTTCTCCAAACAGGTGGTTCTCTCAGTGTATCATCCAGCAGTCGGGGCAGGAGCTTGTCAAGGGGCTGACAACCTGCTTGTATAGTCAGTGTCTGGAGGTTGGAGGGCCTGAGTCTGTACTGGGTGGAGATTTTGTGCCCAGCCCCTCCCCCCGCATCCCCGCCCTCCCCCGGCTCCCAGCCCAGGGACACCTGGCAATGAGTGAAGACGCTTTTGGTTTTCACAGGGGGACACAGGTGCTATTGGCATCTAGTCTAGTGGATAGAGGTTTGGGGAGGCTGTCAAATGTCTTACCATGCATGAGACAGCAACACTTTCTGCCTCTGACCTTCACAAAGAACTGTCTGGCTCAAAATGTCCATACTCTTTGTTGAGTCTGGACTAGATGGAGGACTTGAGCAGTGTCCTGAAAGCCACCACCATATTGACAGAAGAATCCAGAAGTTGTCAGAAATAGTGGCCACTTTGTTCTAAAAGTCATGGTTCATTTATATGTGTTTCTGACTTCCTTTCAGCTGCCCTGAAGCTCTGGTATGAACAAAATTCATCTCTGCCACGTTCTATCATTGTGTATCGAGATGGAGTGGGAGACGGACAGCTTCAAGCGCTCATAGATCAAGAAGTAAAACAGATGGAGTCCTACTTAGAGAAGGCTTACAGAGGACAAAAGTAGGTATATACATCATGAAGTGCAGACTTTATAAGTCTTGCATTTTAGTTTGGGGGGGGGCAGGGGGTGGGGAGGAGTATCTGTAACCATTGTGGTTTGTGAATTGGAGAGCTGGACACAGCAGCCTTCAGTGGGTGGCTGGGGAGAGAACATACCTTTCTCCTGGAAGCCCTGAATAGCAGTTGGTTGTCCCACATGGGAACCCATGAATCTTTCTCTTTATCTAATCTCCTGCCAAACCTTGATGGAGGAGGGTTTGTTAACCTCTGATATTTTTAGCATCCATGAATACAGCCTGTCAGTAGTTTGTACTTATCCAGCTTCTCGATCCTGGAGTTCTGTACATTCCAGGGCTGGGGCTTTCTCACAGTTCTCTTCTCTGGCCTCATCTGCTTGTCAATGAAGCCTGGTGGCCAGCATAGACAGTACAAATAATTCTGGCCTCAGGAGGAAAGGACCCTTGCCCTAGGATCTGAGTGGCTATGAGTCGAGACCTCCTCCTATACTGCCTGAATCAGGCTAGTGGAGTTAAGACAGTAAAACGGGTGGGCAGAAAGCTGCCTGCCGTCTGCTGCTGCTAAGTCGCTTCAGTCGTGTCCAACTCTGTGTGACCCCATAGACAGCAGCCCACTAGGCTTCTCTGTCCCTGGGATTCTCCAGGCAAGAATACTGGAGTGGGTTGCCATTTCCCGTCTGCAGGCTCCCCTTAATGGCTCCTAAGTCTGGGCTGTTTTTGACATTCTGAATGCTTCTGAGATAACACACAGCAAGTAGTGACAAGTGATCATAATCTTTTAAGGGTCAGACTAACTTTTATCGTGGTGAAGAAACGAATAAATACCAGATTTTTTATTGAAAAGGATGGAGGGAGACTTAACAATCCATCTCCAGGAACAGTTATTGACCTAAAGGTGACTAGGACAGAATGGTAAGCCACCTTTCTTTATTTTAAAGGTTCCCTTTTATTTAAATAGTAAGAATTTTTCAAGGTTTGAATGATTTGGATGAGAAAGGAAGAATTGGCCTAAAGAGGGTTAAAAATGATTTGCGTGTTAGATGGTAACTTTTTTTGTCTTCATTTTGTTTCTCAGAATTTAAAAACCAAACAAATATACCGATCATTCTAAGATGACTCAGGTGTTAGGTAGAAATGCTAGAACTTCTGGTTCACTTTGAACTTCTCAAGAAATTATGCAAATAAGAAAGTTATGCAAAACACACAGCGAGAAATAAACAGGACATTCATACCAATAGAGAGGGAGAAACGAAACCAATTTGAAGAAAGGCAGAAACACTGATTCTTCTAGTAGAAGGCAGGAAAGAACTGAAGAAAACAAAGCCAGTGGAGAATAAGATAAACGTGAAGCATAACATAAGGTGATATAAACATTCAACACTGACAGTAAACTGGTTAACCTTACCACTTACATAATTTAGGGCGTTTGAATCTATTCTGGTGACTTGAAAGACAGATACTTCTATTTTTCCCTGAATCACATTACCTATGACCATGTCTAATGTGCTGTTTTGAAGTGTGCTGCCTCTAGGCATCAGCACATATGCTTTGAGTTTAAATCCCATGAGTGTTATTAATCACGTCAATGATTTGCCTGTCTTTTGTAGATGTGCTTTTTAGCAAGTCATCACTCAACAGTTAGGCTTCTAAATATAAAGGAAGCTTGGTAGAATGGACTTCTATAAATTAATGTTACTTCAGAGACCAGGTTTGCTACATCATTTTTCTCCTAAAATAAGCATGAGACCGACACGTTCTATAATTCTAGGTATGATTTTTTCATTGTGAGTCAGTCTGTGCGGGAAGGTACTGGTACTGTCACTCCCACTCATTATAACGTCATCCACGACACGCTTTACTTGAGCCCGGATGCGGTCCAGGGTCTCACTTACAGACTCTGCCACATGTACTACAATTTTTCGGTAAGTTTTTTTTTTTTTTTCTTCTTCAGTTTGGTAGTGTGTATCTGTTAATCTCAGACTCCTAATTTATCCCTCTTCCCTGCCCTTTCTCCTTTGGTCACCATGGATTTGTTTTCTGTGTCTGCGAGTCCATTTCTGCTAGGTAAATAAGTTAATTTGTACCCTGCTTTTTTAGATTTTACATATAAGTGATGCAGTATAATACTTGTTTCTGACTTACTTCAGGTAGCATGATAATCTCTAGGTTCATCCACGTTGCCACAAATGGCATCATTTCGTTCTTTACGGCTGAGTAAGTATTCTATCGGAGAAACATACCACGACTTTGTCCATTCATCTCTTGACACACACTTAGGTTGCTTCTGTGTCTTGGCTCTTATACGTAGTGCTGCTGGGGTGCACATGTTTCTGAGTTAAAGCTTTCTTCTTTCCTGGATACGCACCCAGGGGTGGGATTGCTGCATCATATGCTAACTCCATTTTTGGTTTTAAGGAACCTCCATACTGTTTTCCACAGTGGCTGTGGTATTTTTGGATACTGATTTTCCTTCACATCTGTGAAACTGTACAAAATTGAATCTACTTTTTGAAACTTGGCTATCTATAATAAATGGAAACTTAGGGGAAGTAAACATAAAGGTTAAAAAAAATGGTTTTTTTCTTTCTCCTAAAGGGTATCATCCGAGTTCCTGCTCCTTGCCATTATGCCCATAAACTGGCTTACTTGGTGGGCCAGAGTCTTCATCAACAACCACACGAATCCCTGTCAAAATCTCTCTTTTACCTTTAACCTACAGAAGAAAGCACAATGGGATGCTGAAAAACATAATTTATACATTTATCTTCTTATTTTGCATCTGTACATCTGAAATATTTTTTCCAGATATATGATCAGAATTTAAAACCATTCTTGACATGGACGAGCTTCAGAGATGTTAAGCTATTTTCAACAGGATCACTAACTTAAACATGAGGCTTCTCTTCTCCAGGTGGGAGAACTGACAATGAAGGTTTTGACTCACAATTTACCTCTCAAATCTGCTACAAACACTTTATGATTCAATGTGCCTGAAACCTCTACTCCGAGTAAAGCTGCTATAATTGTAAAGGTTGGGAATTAGTCACATGAAGAATAAGTCTATGAACAAGTAAATTCTACTTGGAAAAATCATACCTATTTTTGAAACAACCTTTTCCTTAAGGACAGCAAAGATTTAACAGTGGCAAAATTAAATGGGAATTTGTGTTTCATATTTTGTAAGGAAGAAGTAACCTATATGTGAAACAGTTTATTCTTTGTACCCATGTAAGAATCAAATTTTTTTTTTTTCTGGTGGAGCTGTAATATGGATTTAAAAGTTGGAAGCTCAGGAACATAACATTTTGTCATTTTCCCACAAAGAAGGTAAATTAAGGGCTTTGTTAGCATTTGTTTAATTCATTCTCTTCTGCATGTTCTAAATATGACATTATTGTGGTAGCTGTACCATCATCAGAAGATAAGCTGTTTAAAGTTGTCATGTTTTTCCTGAAAGCAGACATTTTTTTCTCTCTCCACTCAAACCTACCTTTAAATATACTTAAGAGACAGTATGTGAAACTTTTATTTTCCTATACTCCTAAATGGAGTGGTATATTTTTTTTTTTTTGAGGTGGGGTGGTTAGGGAGAATACACTGGCTTTGAATATATCCAAAAGGATATGCTTAAAAATAATATAATTGCTTTGATTATAGGTTATTCGTTTAGGTTTGAAACTGTCTTATAAGAAAATGA
Organism: Bubalus kerabau; assembly: GCF_029407905.1. Lineage (NCBI taxonomy): Eukaryota > Metazoa > Chordata > Mammalia > Artiodactyla > Bovidae > Bubalus > Bubalus kerabau. Next base: position 69,110,029 of record NC_073639.1, on the reverse strand, counting down.
AAACAAGTTATTTAAATATACTGCAGTCCAGGTAATGTCCTACCTAGCTATATTGCCAATAATGATAAATATAGGATATGGTTTCCATGGTTAAAGATAACATATTCTCTTCTAAAACTAGAATTTGATTTATGATAATACATTTATGGTAGCAGGTTTCTAGAGATCTACAGAAATCACTTGGAAGGAACAAATTCAAAGTAATAACTTTCTGAATGTTTCCTATAAATGCAATACAAATATCATTTATTTGTAACACTATAATTTCTAGACTCATACATTTAAAATGTGACTCAATAAAGGTATTCATGTTAAAATCATTGAATTCAATCTTGTTATTAAAAATATATGCTGGTCTTAGGCTTCTTAATCTACTGATTAGAAAAAAATTGTTGCTTTTCTAAGGTTAATAGAAATATTGTGACCAGGACACTATCTGATTTTATTAGCCTACTGCTGCTGCTGCTAAGTCACTTCAGTCGCGTCCGACTCTGTGTGACCCTATAGACGGCAGCCCAACAGGCTCCACCATCCCTGGGATTCTCCAGGCAAGAACACTGGAGTGAGTTGCCATATAAAATCAGATGAAAGAAACTGGATATCAAATATTTCTAGGGGAAAGCTGTATTATTCCAAAGGCTTATTTCTCCAATATATCATAGTACTACCTAAGTTCCATGTTACTGAGTAGGTGTTGGGCAGACCAATTAAAGGTCTTTTAAGGATGAATTTGGCTTAAGTAGCAGTGTGTGTGTGTGCTTAGCTGTGTTCAACTCTTTGAGATCCATGGACTGTAGCCCAACTGGCTTCTCTGTTCATAGGATTCTTCAGGCAAAAATACTAGAGTGGGTTGCCATTTCCTCCTCCAGGGGAGCTTCCCAACCCAGGGATTGAACCTGTGTTTCTTGCGCCTCCTGAAGGGCAAATTCTGTACCTGGGAAGCTGTAAGTAGCAATAACAATATATAATCTAAGAATAATGAACCTCCTGACTCTGAGTGAGAAGTCTGATGCAGGCCTTACCAGGCTAAACTTAACATGTCAGCAGGGCTGTATTTGTTTTCTGCTCCAGGAGTCTTGTTTCCTCCACTTTATCTTCTATAGGTTGTCTGCACGCCTTACCTCCTGGCCCCACTTCCATCTTCAAAGCCTGCAATGTTCAGTGGAGTCATTCTCATATCACATTAACACTGACTCTTCTGCCTCCCACGTCCACTTTTAATGACCCTTGTGATGATGCTGAGACTGCTTGGATAATCCAGGATATTCTCCCTATTTTCATGTTAGCTGATTACCAGCCTAGGTTTGTCTACAACCTTGATTTTCTTTCCCAAACATATAAGGCAACATGTGGGTAGAATTTAAAGATTAGAATATGGACATCTTTAGACGGGCCATTGTCCTGCCAGAAACATTGTCCAGGGCTGAGACTGTCGGGAACAAGGGACATATGTGAATGTAGGCACTCCTTCCCCCATGGGTGCCTCAGAATGAGAGAGGCTTGGGGGAGCCCCTTGCTGGAGTCTCCAGGGGCACATCTCTTAAGCACCTGCTCCACGGCCTGCACCCCACTCTCCTCATCCTCCTCCCTCTCAGTATATGTGGGGGCTGACCTGCTCTGGGTGCAAGATTTCTGGGGGACCCCCTTCTGTTCTGCTCTGTACCCTCACTCATCTGGTTGTTTCTGTGTCTTGTCTATTGTAAATACTGCTGCTATGGACATAATTTAAGTATGTTCAAAGAATCAAAAGAAATCATACTTTAAAAACTGAACAGCAGTATGGAAATTATATTCTTTGAAGTACAGAGTAGCAATAAAGGAGATAAACTTATAAAAGAGAACCAAATGGAATATCTGGAGTTGAAAAGGATAGATGTCACTGGAAATTTCACTGGAGGGGCTTCCATTACTTTTTCAGAGCTGCTGTAACAAATCACTACAAACCACATGGCTTAAAACAACAGAAATTTGCTGTTTCACTCTTCTAGGGGCTGGAAATCTGGAGTCAAGCTGTAGGCTGGCTATGCTCCCTATGAAACACTAGAAAATGAATTCCTTGCTTTCTAGAGTTTGGCATCTTCTGGAACTCCATGGCTTCCTTTGCCTTGCAGTTGCATAGTTCTAATCTCTGCCTTCAACATCATGTGGTCTTCTCTGTGTCTGTGCATCCATACTTGAGACCTTCTTTCCAAATAAGGAATTAATATCTAACTTGGGGTGGGGACACAAACCCAAAATAGGGCTGAACAGATTTCAATAGGACGAAGGCAGAATCAGCAAATTTGAAGACATCAGGATAACTGAGTTCCAGTCTGATGAAGTTTTTTTTGTTTTTTGTTTTGTTTTGTTTTGTTTTTAAAGAAAAAAGGCAGGGGGATAGGGAAGATAAATGAACAGAGCCTAATTAGACCTTCATACTACCACATGCATAAAGAGAATTCCAAAAAGACACACGAGAGAGAGAGGGAGGCCATGTGAAGTCCTAGCCAAAATCTCACCAAATTTAATGGAAAACACAATCACAATATTCAGGAAGTTTGATAAACATCAAGTTGAATAAGCTTGGTGGTTTAGTCACTAACTCGTATCCAACTCTTGTGACCTCATGGACTGTAACTTGCCAGGCTCCTCTTCCTCGGTCCATAGGATTTTCCAAGCAAGAATACTGGTGTGGGTGGCCATTTCCTTCTCCTTCCCCAGGGGATCTTCCCAACCCAGGGATTGAACTTGGGTCTCCTGTACTCCAGGCAAATTCTTTATGACTGAGTAATCAGGGAAGCCCAAAAGGAAAGTGAAACTTGCTTAGTTGTGTCCAACTCTTTGTGACCCCATGGACTGTATATACAGGAATTCTCCAGGCCAGAATACTGGAGTAGGTAGCCTTTCCCTTCTCCAGGGAATCTTCCCAACACAGAAATCGAACCCAGGTCTCCTGCATTGCAAGCGAATTCTTTACCAGCTGAGCCACAGGGGAAGCCCAAGAATACTGGAGTGGGTAGCCTATCCCTTCTCCAGCAGATGTTCCCAACCCAGGAATTCAACTGGGGTCTTCTGCATTGCAGGTGGATTCTTTACCAACTGAGCTATGAGGGAAGCCGTCATACGATGAGTAAGCTTGCATCATAATAAAATGATTCAAGGCCAAAGACAAAGAGTCATGAAAGCAACAACAAAGAAGTGGCAGATCATGTGAAAACTTCCCACTAAGTGTAAGGGCTGATTTTTATTAGAATCAGTGGGATGGTGTATTAAAAGCATTGAAAGAAGGAAATCTCTGGCAGTCCAACGGTTAGGACTCGCACTTTCACTGGCCAAGGGCCTGGGGTTCAATCCCTGGTTGGGAAACCGAGATCCAGCAAGTCACATGTCGTGCAGTCAGAAAAACAAGACAAACCAAAAACAACTGCTAAAAGTCACTGCATGTCAACCGAGAATTCTCTAGTAGAGATGCCCTTCAGTAATGGAGACATTAAGACATTACCAATGAATAAAACCTGAGAGAATCCTTTGCTACCTATAAGAAATGTGGAGTCCTTTATGCTGAAAAGACAACAGTGTAAATGTAAGTACGTAAGATGTATGTAGGATAAACAGATAAAGTGAAAGTGAAAGTCACTCAGTCGTGTACTGCCGGAAGCCAGCACAGGAGATCCCACCCATGACAAGGTCATGCGGAGGAGACCTGACAGGCAAGGTGGATCAGGACTCGAGGGACTCCCTGGACCTGCTCGAGCATCGACTCTGAAACCAAAGTCTGTCTACTGTCTACTATATTATGCCTTTCACCAACTCTTCTGACATTAACAAGGGGCTATCCCCGACCACCTTTCTCTGAAGAAAATCAACTTAAGGCTCTAGTTAAGTCTCCTGGGCTTGAAAGGAGCATTTTAATTCTAACCCCTCTGTTACTATTTTAGCTTGCTTGGCAGGTTTATCCACACTCTTGCAACTAACACACGTGATTGTTCACAACACCCCAAGCATAACCTTCGAGTGACAGAAAAGCATTATTAGAATAACACTGCATTGTTGAGCCAATGTTTGCTACTGAGTTTCCTTGTCCTTTATCCAATGTGCGCCTGAGAGTGCATTAGCTAGTATAGTTGGTATGCAAGAAAAACAAGAAGTAGCCTTGGCATTAGCAGCATAAGACCCTTGAGTTAATAAGTTCTTTCTTTGTTGTAACCCACTGCACCTTTGCTCCATAAGAATGTAGCTCTGTTTCCTGAGGGGAACTGCAGACTGGAAAGATAAAGGGAAAGCAGGTTTTCTGGTTGACAAACCTTTATCAAGAAAGAGTTACAAAATGTTAACAGGCCACAGGGCCATAAGATGATGTACATAAGACCCTTGTTTATGAAAAGCTATGCAGAAAATGTCCTGGTTTTGATAAAGGTAAAACTGATGGAATGTTGAGCTGACTCTGCATGACTTTGTATCTTTCACTTCTGGAAATGTGTAACTCAGGGTATAAAAGCCCCTTTTGAAAATAAAGCTGCAGACCCGTTCCACCTAAGGTGGGTCTCCCCGTGTCATTCTTTCTCTCTCTCTCCTTTTTTTCAGGCTGATTCCCTGGAGCACAGAGGCTCTCTGAGTTCACTTTTTTTGCCCGGGCTTCTAAGACCCAATCGAGGAGGTGCTCTGCATCTACACTCCGGAGAGAAGGCGCTCTGTGTCTTCGCTCCATCGAGAGGGCACCTGTGGCCTCCGTGAACAGAGCAAGTCCCATGTCAGGGGCTTTATTGGCTTTCTGTGTAAACCAAGGAATATCAGCCTCTTTTTCTCTCCTTTACTTTCTCTCTCGCCGGCGCCATCCATCCTGAGGGTATCCCTGGATCCTGCTAAGGCTGGACCCTGGCAGTTTCCGACTCTTTGCAACCCCATGGACTATACATATACAGTCCGTGGAATTCTTCAGGGCAGAATACTGGAGTGGGTAGATTTTCCCTTCTCCAGGGGATCTTCCCAATCCAGGGATAGAACCCAGGTCTTCGCATTGCAGGCGATTCTTTACCAGCTGAGCCACAAGGGAACAAGAATACTGGAGTGGGTAGCCTATCCCTTTTCCAGGGGATCCTCCTGCCCCAGGAATCGAACCGGGGTCTCCTGCATTGCAGGTGGATTCTCTACCAACTGAGCTATGAGGGAAGTCCATATAAACCATGTACTATTTTATTCTATGTGGTTAAAAAGGACACTACAAGAATATTGTAAATCTATGTTCCTGAACACAAAAAGTATTAAGTGGATAATGAATATAACAATAACAGCATACAGGAGGCTAATGGAACAGATCCACAGATGAGTCAAGACTCTGTGAATCACTGAAATTAATTTGGTGTTAATCCAAATAAGAATTTTATAAATTAAGATGTTAATTGTCCCCAGGGAAACCACTAAGGCTATAATCCAGAATCTATAGTAAAAGAAACACCATAGGAATTAAATTAGTCCACTAGAAAATAACCACAAAAGAAAGCAGTGATGGAGGAATAGGAGAACAAAAAGATGTAACTCATACAGAAAACAGATGGCAAAATAACAGATGTCAATGCTACGTGATTAGTGATTAAACAAAATGTGTGTGGTTTACATAGTTCAATTAATAGGCAGACCCTGGCAGAATGGATAAACAGCTCTGATCTTACCATGTGCTATCTAGAGCTGAGCTTTAAATTCAAGATACAAAGGGACTGAGAGCAAAGGATGAGAAAACGTGTACCAAGCAGATATTAACCAAAAGAAAATCTGACTGGCTTTACTATGTAAAACAAAGTTTGTGACAATTTTTTCTAGAGACAAATAAGGACATTTTGTAGTGACAAAGGGTCCATTTTTCAAGGAGAAAAGTTACATTTTTTGCACTGAACAAGATCGCTCCAAAATACATGGAGTAAACCGACAAGAGACTCCTTAATGGTAACAGTTGGGAATTTCAATACTCAGCTGTCAGTAGTGGTGAAAATCTGTTATTTCTTGGGATCAACATTGTGGGGAGGGCAGACAAGGGGCTGTGACCCATATTTTATGGTTCAGGAGACTGAAATTTACATAGATTGAGTAACTTGCCCAGAGTCACAACACTCATGAGTGATGGGTCTGAAGCAAGACACGGAGATGATTCCCTGGGGATGGAGATCCCTGAACCCCTGGACATGAGATTGTGCCCTCGATACACAAACCAAGAGCTCTCCTCACTCCCTTCCCACATCCTCCTTGCCTAAGGATGCTGCAGGGAGACAGCTGGTACCCAGAGGTGCCTGGCCCAAGAGAATGGCTCAAATCTCAGCCCAACTCCTGACTCAATCCCTGAGCCCAAATACACTGCCTTTCCCCCAAATTAAGACCCTCTGATGGACTGGGAGATCAGAACATGCATCTTTCCCCCTCCCCTCCCCCTCAGCACATGATTCTATCCACTGCTGCTTTGCAATGAGACTTCCTGGTGGTCAGGTGACCACCCTGAATGACCAGTAGCCTGCTTGACTCTAACTGGCTCAGAACCCAGGACATTCTAAACCAACTGCCCACATGACAGTTGCACAGAGAATTCACATCATCTTCAACTGACCAAACCTGGACAAGGAGCAGTGGCTACTCACTAGCTGGGAACGGGATCTCCTGGGCTGGTGGTGTTTTGGGGGCTTAATGAATGAAGTCTGTGGGCCCCAGTGCCTCACTGACTAAAACCTGACCAATGGTTGGAGCAGCCTGGACTAAGGCCTGGTTGGGGGCGGGCAGTGGCTGAACTGGTTCTGAGTGGGCACCATCTCTGCCCAGTCCTCGCTCTCCCAGATCCAGGCTCTGCTGTATAAACCACAGCCTTTACTCTTGAATCTACTCACTGGTGTTATTTCCACAGCACCTTCAATGGAGTGGTTAGTGGGGGTGGCACGTGTGTGCCCCTACCTGTGGTTTGGCCAGAAGTGAATTCTGATGTGTCTGAACCACGACTGGGAATGGTGAGCAGACCATCTTGACTGCACGTGATATTCTTGTGCGTCCAGTGTCTGAATCCCTTGTGATCCTTTTCTTTTGGTTAACCGGGCCACAATCCTGGAAAATATGTTCAAAGCAGAACTATTGACATATTCCTGGGAGAAGACCATGGGGAAATATCAATTCATTCCCAGGCCCCACTTCTGTTCCCCCACGACAGCTGCCTAGGGGAGTCAGCTGAATCAAAGCTGGGGCTGGGGAGAGGAATGTTGCAATGTGGTGTACAGTTAATACATTCAAAATATCCAGCACTGATTGCACCGGAACATGACTTTATTCAGATGAGATAATATAGAAAGGGCGCACAGCACAGTGACTGAGGATGTGGGAGCTGGTGACTGATGGTCTGGGTTCAAATACCAGGTGTCACGTGAACCTGGAAAGGTTATGTGGACCCTCTTGTTCTCATTTCTTGTTCTGTGATAGGAAAGTGTTAGTAGGGTCTGCTGCTGCTGCTGCTGCTGCTACGTCACTTCAGTCGTGCCCGACTCTGTGTGACCCCATAGATGGCAGCCCACCAGGCTCCCCCATCCCTGAGATTCTCCAGGCAAGAACACTGCAGTGGGCTGCCATTTCCTTCTCCAATTCATGAAAGTGAAAAGTGAAAGGGAAGTCGCTCAGTTGTGTCCAACTCCTAGCGACCCCATGGACTGCAGCCCACCAGGCTCCTCCGTCCATGGGATTTTCCAGGCAAGAGTACTGGAGTGGGGTGCCATTGTCTTCTCCGTAGTAGGGTCTACTTACTGCTATTATGAGACTAATTTTAAGTGAATACAGTAAAGCCTGAAGAATAATTATTATCACTAAGTGCTACAGAAGTATTCAAATATTACTAGCCCGAAAGAATAAGAAACACGGCAGTGGTTCCTCCAGAGAGGAATGACTATGAGTCAGGAGAGAAGGTTAGTTTTCAGCCTTCACATGGGTTTGATACTTTACAGCTCATGGGGAAAGTCTGTTATCTCCTGTGAACTCTACATCGCACTGTGGGGTGGGCAGCGAAGGGGCTGTAACCCACATGATGCAGGGCACTGAAATTGAGATTAAGTGACTTGATGTAACACTGATGAGTAATGAATCCTACACAGGAATGTAGCTGGCCACCTTGGGGCACAGATCCCTGAACACCTGAGACCGCCAGCTCGTGCCCTGGACCACCAACAGTTCCTCTCACTCCTCTCCCACGCCCTCCTGCACCCGCTCCAAGGTTGCTGCAGGGAGACAGCTGATGACCTGGAAGAGGTGCCTGAGGCAGGAAAGTGGTACATATCTGACCCAGTCTCCTGACTCTGCATTTAAACTCCGACCCCAGATTACACACTTTGTCCCAGTCAAAGGGCCCCTCTGGTCATCGGGGGTGTTCAATCTGTTTCTCTCTTCCCCCAGCATCGTCATCCTATAAACGCTTTCCTGGTGCTCTACCAAATACTCTGAATAGTCAGTAATCAGCATAACTCCCAAATAGCTTAGAACCCAGTACATTTCAAACCAAACATCCATAGGACAGATTAGCAAGGAATTAGCTTCATCTTAACTGACAACTCTTAATGAGGAATGAATATTCATTAGCTGGGAAAAGGTCTCCTGAGCTGGTGCCTTGGTGGCCTTAACAGATGAAGTCTAACAGGCCTCCGGGGGCACACTGACTAGAATCTGACCAGTCATTTGAGCAGCCTGGACTAAGGCCTGGTTGAGGGCAGGCAGCGGTTGAACTGGTTCTGAGTGAGCACCAAGCCCAGTGGTACCCAATGCTCCCTCTACCTGGTTCCAGGCTCTGCTGTATAAACAGCCACGGGTGTTATTTCGACAGTACCTTCAATGGAGTGGTTAGTGGGGGTGGTACACGTGCGCCCCTACCCTGCCGTGTGGCCAGATGGGGATCCTGAGGTGTCTGAACCACTTCTGGGAGTGGCCAACAAGTCATCTTGACCACACATGGTATTCATCTGCTTTCTGCGTTTGAATTCCTTATACTCTTCCTTTTCTTCTTGTTACCCGAGTCATGATCATAGAAAACAGAACAAACATTGAGAGAAACGATTGCTACGTTGCTGGGAGAAGATGATGGAGAAGTGTCAGTCCGTTCCCAGGCCCCACTTCTGTTTTCTTTGATCACCAGTTGTGTAGGGAGGTCAACTGAATCAAAGCTGGGCTTGGGGAGAGGGACGTTGCATGTAGCGTGCACTTAAGACAGCCAGCAGGCTGACTGCATGGGGACGTGACTTTGTTTAGTGAGATAATATATTAATGGAAAGGGCGCACAGCACAGTGACTGGGAGTGTGGGGGCTGGTGCCTGCTGGTCTGGGTTCAAATTGTACCAGAAGCCGCGTGAACCTGGGAAGGTTACTTAACCTCTCTGTCCTCAGTCCCCTGTTCTGTGATACAGAAATGTTAATAGGACCCACTTAGTAGTATTACATGATAAAGCTTAATATAGAACGTCAGGTAGACCCTGAAGAAAAGTGACTGGTCCTTCACAGGTGCTCATGGCAGGTGCTGTGATCCATACATTATGGTACATGGCATTAAAATGTCTAGATTTTAAGTGACTTCCCTGGAGTCTCGTCTCAAAGCTGATGACAGATGAGTGTGGGACAATGAATGTAGTTGGTTCCCCGGGCACAGAAATCTCTGAACCCCTAAATCCTCTAGATGGTGCCCTGGATCCCTGAGCCCAGGACTCCATTCCTTCCAGCCCCTCCCAGTCTCCTGCCCCACGGTTACTCCAAGGACAAGAGGGGTCTTAGCAAACAGGAGGGTATATGCTCAGTCATGTCTGAGCCTTTGCAACCCTATGGACTATACAATCCATGGAATTCTCCAGGCCAGAATACTGGAGTGGGTAGCTGTTCCCTTCTCCAGAAGTTTTCAAATGCTAAATGTCTGGGACATAAGCAAGAAATGTAGAAGTACTGCTTCTTGTGTGCCACGGGGCAGGGGATGGGGGGAGGTTATGGGTGTGCTGCTTTTCAACTTGTGAATGTCTGTTATCATCTCCTGTGATCCCCACATCAGCCGTGGGGGTGAGGGGGAAAAATCTCAGGGCAGGTGCTGTGATCCATATATACATGGCACTAAAATGTTTAGATTTTCAGTGACTTTCCCAGCGTCTCAAAGCTGATGACAGATGGATGTGGGACACGAATGTAGCTGGTTCCCTGGGGACAGAAATCTCTGAACCCCGAATTCCTCTAGATGGTGCCCTGGACCCCGGAACCCAGGACTCTGCTCCCTTCGGCCCCTCAATCCTCCTGCCCCACGGTTGCTCTGAGGACAAGAGGGGTCTTAGCCTACAGGAGGGCACATGCCTGACCCAGCTTGACCCTCCTTGAAGTGTTGATCCCTGACCCCAAAGCCGTCCAATATTCTGGAAAGAAGTTCCTTGAAGGATCAGGGGGTCCCATGCCATGTGGGCCTCTTCCCCCAGCATCTTCACACATCAGCCACCTCAAAGGGAGCCCCTCCTGGTGGTCTGACCAGTGGTCGGCTTGTCTCAGAGCCCCACCTCTCCAAGCCAACTGCCCCACATGGCACGTCTCTAATGAAGCAGCTTGGCCTCCGTTCAGCCCTGGATGCGCAGCTGGTGCTGCTTCATGAGGAGAGCAGCCTGCTGCACTGTGCTTGGTGGTTTAGTGGGTGAAGCTGGTATGCCCCACTGTCTCGCAACTACTGATGCGAGCACTTGTCTGAGCACCCTGGGTTTACGGCCTGGCCAGGGAGGGTCCGTGGCTGCACTGGGTCTGAGGGCTCACCCTCCCTGCTCATCCTTCCTCATCACAATCCAGCCCCTGCAAGCTCCTCATTCATCCTTGGACCCTGCAGTGACACGGGAGTCTCTCTCCCAGAGGGAGAGAGGGACCCTCCATAGCCATAGCCTGGAGACCCCACCCCAAGACTGTCTCTGAGGATGACCCAGGCCCTCCTCATCCCTGCCACCGAAGGCTCACTCCTCTAACCTGATGGCATTGTCCCTTCACTCCCCCAGGCAGCACCCAAACACACCCAGTGGTCCTGGAAGTCCCAGCTTCCTTCCTTTCTAAATGCCTCCAGATTCAGATGGCTAATATTTAACTTTGGATTTTGACATCAACATTCAGGACAATTTGGCCTGTAATTTCTTTGTTTTCTAATGTCTATGGCTGGGGTGAGACAGTATTCTCCTGGTCGGATAAAGGCAGTGTCAGGTGTATTCTCTCTATATCTGTTCCCTGGAAGAGTGTGTTAGGAGATGGGCATCAACTTCTACCTTAAATGTTTGGTAGAAATCAGAGGAAGCCACCTGGGCCTTAAGTCTGTTTTGTGGAAAAACTTTTTTTGCATTTCTTGTTTTTTAATTGATGACAATTTATATAAGGTACCCAAATATTTGTTAAGCAAGCATTTATTCTCTTTAACTGAAATGTGACTCATATATAACACTAGCTTTTGGGTGTACAACATAATCATTCACTATCTGTATACACATTGTGAAATGCTCACCACAACGACGAGTTAACACCCATCATATGACATGCTTACAAGGAAAAAACTGTCTTTGATGACAGCTTTTAAGATCTGTTCTCCTAGGCAACTTTCAAATACACAATACAGGATCATTAACTACAGTCACCGTGATGTGCTTTCTATGGCCATGATTTACTTAGTTTGTAACTGGAAAAGTTCATATTTTCTGACCCCCTTCACCCATACTTATTCAACTCTCCCCATTGTCCACCTCTGGCAACCACTAATCTGTTCTCTGTACAATGAGCCTGTTGTTTTGTTTGCTTAGATTCCACAAGTAAACGAGACTGTTACCATATTTCTCATACTTATTTCACTTAGCATAATGCCTTCGAGGTATATCCATGTTGTCACAAATGGCAAGATTTCATGTATTCCTTTTTTTTTAATGGCTGAATTATATGTGTATATGTATCACATGTCTTTGTCACCCATCAATAGACCCTTAGGTTGCTTCCATATCTTGTCAGTGATGCTACAATGAACATGAGGGTGTATATGTCTTTTCCAGTTAGTATATCCAGAAGTAGAATTGCCGGGTCATATGGTAACTCTATTTTTTAATTTTTTGAGGAACCTCCATACTGTTTTCAATAGTGGCTGCACCAATTTATAACCCTACCAACAGTGCACATGAGTTCCCTTTGCTCTGCATCCTTGTCAATGCTTATTGTTTCTTGTCTCCTTGGTAATGGCCATTCTAATGGGTGTGAGGTGTGGTATCTCATTGTGGTTTTGCTAAGGTACCCAAACCATAAGTGCAGAGCTTTATGGTTTCTTGGAAATATAAGCCCATCTGTCCAACACCCAGTTCAGTATACAGGATATCCCCAGAATCCTGGCAGCCCTCTGAAGAAGGGAAGAAGAGGAGTCACTAACTTATCTGGTTATAAGAATGAAATCAGTTATCCGTGCATACTGCAAGCACAATGATTTACACACAGCTCAAAATTAGTGTGGCAGCACACCTGGGAAGAGGGAGCTGGAGGGCTGGGAGAATCCCATGCCTTTGGGACTTCTGCTGTGGACGTCTGAGGTCAGGGTTAGGAAGCTGTGAGAGGAGCTTGTCAGAAGCACCTGGGTTTTTACAGAGGAAAACACGACTACTTCCCAGAGTGGGAAGCTTCCCTGGTGGCTCAGACAGTAAAGTGCCTGCCTGCAATGAGGGAGACCCATGTTCGATCCCTGGGTTGGGAAGATCCCCTGGAGAAGGAAATGGCAACCCACTCCAGTACTCTTGCCTGGAAAATTCTATAGACTGAGGAGCCTGGTTAGGCTACAGTCCATGGTGTTGCAAAGAGTCCGACAGTGACTTCAGTTCCCAGAGTGGAGCACCCATTGCAATCCACTGAGCCCTCCCTTTGTTGAGGGTGCTTTTTCTATACTTGTGTGCTATTTTACATACAAATATTTAAAAAATAAACCCAGCAGGAGCTCAACTTTGCTTCATATTAAAAGGGTTAAATATAAAACATATAAAACTAATGCTGAACCTATACAGATTGTATTAGGGAAGAAAAGTCACACTAAACAGCTAACTCAAGAGGCATAGGGAGGTGGCCCTCCTTCCTTCACCTCACGTGTCTCATTTAAGCTTCCAGACACTGGAAGCTCCATCCCCTCTGAGTCTCAGGATGAGTCCTCCGTGTCCTTCGCAGGTGTTGCACCAGAACCTGCCACACACATGCAGGTGCTGGACTCAGTGGAGAGGTGGGTGGGCTCTCTGGTCAGTGTGCGGGACCCAGGGGGCTAGTCAGACCTGGGCCCTGGCTTCCCCAGGGGTCACATCCCCAGGGCACCCCTGTTTGTTGCTCTTTACTAAACGTGTTGTTTAGTAGCGGAGAGATGTTCTGAAGGAGTGATTTAACCTGGGCGTTTGGCCAGGCCGTGTTCAAGTGACTGGTCCTATGAAACAGTGTAAGTGATGCAGAGGAAAGGGGAGGCTCTGGGGCTCCAGGATGAAAAGAAAGGCTGGGTCCCTCTGTCTGGGTGCTCTGAGAGCGGGAGGTCTGATGACACAGGTGGACGTGGTAAATAACCCCGTCCCTCCAGCCCTACTCAGCCGACTCATCGGGAGACCCACACAGTGGAAAGTTAATTATTAACTTATGTTTTCCTCCCCAATAATCTTTTTCTTAACATTCCCCACCAGTCTTGCTTGCCTCTGTTTTTCAATTTTTAAAAAAGATTATGCAGTGGTAAAAAAAGACAAAAAACCAATAAGGTTTATGGCCTAACTGCTCCAATGTGAAAAGGTTACAGAAAACACTGCTATTTAAAATAGAATGAAATATGGGTTTCTTTACTTATGAATTTGAAAATTAAAGAAATGTAAGCAATTTGTATTCTGCCCCCTTACCCTATCTCAAATGAGAATGGCATTGAGTTTGCTTCAATTTTTTGTTTTGTTTTTACATACATGTAACAAATCTGCCAAAGCTCAGCCTGAAAAATGGTGCTTTGAGGGGACTTGGGCCCCTCACAGGGCTCTGCAGAGGCTGGGTGGGGGTGGGAGGCGCCCAGGGCCTGGCTCCCTCCAAGCTGGGTGTGGATCCTGGGGGTAGTCTTGATGCCAGGACTACTAAGCATGGACAGGGTTCAAAGCTGGCCCAGAGGAGCTGCCCTACTTGCATAAGAAGGGACCCCAGGTGGCTCTGTCTTGTCTTCATCATTTTCCCAGGAGGCCTGAAGGAGTGGGGAGGGTCAGGGTCATCCCATGCTATCTCATCATATCCAGTTTCAGCGGATCTAGCATTCAACTGCTGAGTGGGGGATACGCCCCCGTTGGCATTAGGGGGGTTTGGAGGAGGAGAGTTGGGTCCCGTACTACCAAGATAGCCAATAAACCCTGGGAGACTCTTCCAAACATGTATGATGTGAACAATGCAGCCTGGAGTTGGGCACGGGCGGCTTTGCAGGAACCTACAGCCCTCCAAATGCAGGAGCCCCTGGAGGGTGTGGCCCAGCAACCTTAAAGGTTTATGTGGAGCGGGTTGTCATGTCCAGGAAGATGTTCTCAGGGCACCCTTCATTTGTCTGCATGGACTTCGACCATCCTCTTGTGTCTCCTTTGTGTGAAATACTGGCTACCCAGGGCGCTCCTTGGCTTTGCTGGTTCTTCTAAAAGTGCCAAAAAGAAAGGAGGCAGGGGAGCCCAGGTGCCTTATGTGCCTTTCCCTCTGCAGTTTGCTTGTTCCCCACTCCCATTTCCTCTTCCACTTTATCTCTTTCCTTCATCCTAGCAGACTAGGAGAGAGCTTCTTGACAGTGAGAGAAGACAATGGCACGTCAGAGGCACCCAGGGCAGAACTGTATACCCATGGGTGGGTGGTGGTGGGAGGGGGCAGGGCAAAGCCAGGCTCCACTGGGGTGGGAGGTGGGAGTGGGGTAGCTCCAGCTGGGTGGACTCAGTCTTTCTGACTCCCAGCCCCGCCTCCTGCCCGAGGAGAGGGGGGCAGTCTGGGTTGCTCAGCACAATTGAGTTGATGAAGACAGGGTGGTGGGTGGTGGGGCAGAATCAAGAGCCAGGGTAATGCTAAGGAAATGGAGGAGGGGGGCTGCAGGGGAGACTGTACAGATTTTATAGACGATCCCATGACCTCAGGTACCTGGATAAGACCAGGTCCTCCTGGATGAGAATCAATAAAAAGAGGGAAGGGGGAGGGGACAGGGAAGAGCTACCTAGAAAAGTGTTACGGATTCGAAAAAGAGAGAAAATGAAAAGGTAAAAAGAGTAATAAGTAAATTACATGCAGACTGTTGCCCACCCATTCAGAGTCTTCGCTGTCAGCAAAGTAGTGTTCTGGTGCCCAAGGGCAGCAGTGGTGTTAAGGGGCGGGGGGGGGGGTGCGGGGTGGGCACAGGAAAGGAGAGCTGAAAATCCACAGTCAAGTTCAGCAATCGGGAACCTGATGCTCCCGGGATTATGTAGCCCCATTTCAGGGCCCCTTCCTGTCCCCATCTATCCCAGGACTTCGATGGCTTCACCTCTGCAATGAGGGAGAGGGGTCTAGAATCTCTAGGGCCCCCTTTTCAGCCCTCAAACTCTGTAACTATGACCAGGTGCCCTGTCTGTGTCACCGGTGCTGCCAACAGGCAGCCACGTTTGCACGGGGTTTCTGGTCACGGCGCTGCCTTCCTCCTGGCTCCCTCCATGCCTTCCTTTCCTCCTCTGCCTCAAGGTCCTTTTCCTCAACAACCTCCACCAGCCATTCTGTTCTCCAACGTATGGGAACATCGGAGGCATGATCATGAGTATCCTGCCACCCTCCCCAGTCAATCAATGGACTGATGAACCAATCCACCCAAACACAGGGAGCACTTGTCACAGATGAGGGGGTGTGTGATGGGCCCCCTGGGAGAGAACAGAGGCCAATTCCATGGATGACTCACACGTCCTGTGCCTGGGGCGACAACCTTAGTTACTTGGGACATACTTAGTCCTCACAACAACCCTGTAAGTTTTCTAGCCCCTTACAGGGGATGAACACAAATTAAAGGTAAAGTAACTTGTCCAAATTCTCTTGGTCTGCAAGCAATGCAACAGGGTTCATCCTCAGCAGGTGTTGGTCACATAAATCCCCAGTCCTGGCCAGGGTTAGTCCTGGCCAGGGTTAGTCCTGGAGCCTTGGAAGGACGGGACTGGGAGGCGGGGACCTGGGCCTGCCTGGGGGAAGGTGGCAGGGCGGGCCGGGCTGGGGTGCAGCGGGGCAGGAGCAGGCACTGTCTGGCGGGAGCAGGGGCTTCTGAGAAGAGCCGTGACCCCCGGCCCCGCCGCCCAGAGGCGCTGTCCTGGGGCAGGTCACTCCCAGGGGACCGGCTCAGCAGGACTGTGAGGACAGGGGTGTGCAGCCGGCCCCGCAGTCGTTCACAGCATCCTGGAGAATTCCTGCTGGCTGTGGAGGGGCTCGAGGGGCGGCTGGCCCCGGGATTCGGGATGTTGGGGAGGAGTGGAGGCGAGAAAGGTGCTCCAGGGTGTGCTCCCCCTCAGCTCTGTGGGAGGACCTGGGAGCCTGTGGAGGGAGCTGGGGGGACGTCCTCTCTAACTTCCCCACCCCTGGGAGCAGCGCCCTCAAACCGGGAGGAAACCTGAGGGCAGGAAACCCAAGCCCCCCAGAGGAGTGGCTGCCCCGAGACCTGCACGTGCAGAGGGAGAGTGCATCTGCTTTTCCCCCAGCGCCCAGAGCGCACACGAGGGGCTGTGTCTCCAGGCTCCAGTGTTGGTGAGAGTCGCGTCCCACCAGACGGCCTCATTCCAGCTCAATGCCCAAACCCCGACCAGTAATGCTTGTGCTTTATTCCCAAGAGATGCCAAGCAAACATAAGCAAAGGCTATGGTGTCTGGCAGTGTCAAAGGCAGCAAGACTTGGTCTCTTGGAAATGATTATCTTCAATAACAAAGCAGGAAAAGGTGATTACAAACACCCTCGAGGCCTGTAGACATAATAACCTCCTCCTATTAAGTTGCTGAAATATGGAAAACACCAAACAAGCCCCTCCGTTGTTTCCTTTTCTTTCTGATTTTACACCCTTCTTCCTCAGTTGAGACTTATTCCCTACATTGAGCCTCGGCCTCTACCTTTGCTCCTTGAGTCATACATGTGCTCCACAAGCCATTCTTTATACAGACTATCTGGAGCAATAGAGTTATTAGAGACAGTGGCTCACTCATTCCTCCTACTCCAGCTGGGGCCATGCTGGCTCACTCAGCATCACTTTCCTCTTTTTTCTGGATTCTCAGCCTTCCCTGGGCTTCCAAGAGCTAGAGCCCTTCTCCAAGATGATAGTTGCAAGTTTTCAGATGAGAGACAGAGAGAGGATCCCTCCTCAACTTCTCATGCCCCCCATTCCCACCAGACAAGCACCACACTCACCTGCAAATTATCAACCTGAAATTCCACCTGTGATGGATACGCTTTGAATTAGATGATTTCAACCAGCAGACCCTGGGCCCAGATCAGAGCCGCTGCGGAAGACACAGTGTTCCTTGAAGATGGAAACATTCTTTTTGCCTTGTTGAATACAGCGGTTGCTAGCACATAACTTCTAAGGCTCCTGAGACGTGGCTGGTGTGATGGATGGACTGAATGTTCATTTTATTTATAATTACCTAGTTATAAATAGACAAATCTGGCTAGGGAGCACCCACATTGGATGATGGTGCAGCTCTAGAATCCAAAGATGAATACACGGTCTCCCCTCCTCTGGGGGTTCCTTGAAAGTGTAGTTTGCTGATCTGATCTGACCATGCGTTTGCAAGTTCTTCCAAGACTCACACACACGTGCCAGGCACTAAAAGAGGCTCTGGGGGCAGAGACAGGAAGAAGGTCAACCCCCAGCTCCCAGTTAGGGGTCCTACCTGTCAGCAGAGTGAAGATTGAGGTGTGGGGCACGCCTGTGCTAGACAATTTCAGAGAAAACAGTTGATGCCTTCTTGGTCACAGAGAAGGATATTGAGGACCACCTGGACTCTGGGATCATGCTGCATGTCTCTGTTGAGGTCGCCCAGCACTTTGGGCCTGCTCCCCACTGCCCCCTCCACTTCCACTGCACCTGGAATGTTCTACAGTTGTGGGGCCACGCACTGTGAGCCCTCTTCAGTTTAAGTGCTTTTCTGGGTCAGACAATCCTCAGCTGATATTGTCTAGGAGTAGCGGTCAGGCAACCTCAGGAAGCTGATGAAAAGTAAACACTAGTCCGTCTCAGAATGAGAGAGAAGAGGTCTCTGAGCCTCCTCTCTCTACCGGGACCCTACAGTCCACTCCTGCTGATCCACGTCAGACCTGACTCCTCATCTCTGCCTCTCACCAGCTGCTCTGGTTAAGTGTTTGGTCACACGTCAGCTGATGGAGAATACCACAAAACCTGCAAAAGAGGCAGGAAGTTCCTCTCTGCAGACAGTGAGGCAGAGGCCCCTGCCGTTCTCACTGCAGCCTTATGCCACCATCTCCCCTCCTCCCCACCTGGAAGGAGCACAGACTGAAGACTTTGGAACCCACCACCCCCCTCTTTTTTCCCATGGCCTGGCTACACTTTGTATCTTCCTTCTGTCCCTCTATGTCTCTCCCCTCTTAAGGTGCTGCCTAAGGTTCTTGGATGCCTCCTATGGAACCTACTGGGCAACTGCTCTTGGAATCTCGGTGGAGCCTTTATAATTGCGCACGGCCAGGGTCTCACCAAGAACCACTAGGAATCTGTGATCTAGAGATAAAGGGTTTCTTGCTTCTAGGCAGGGGGGATAGTGATCTTTGTAAATATAGCAGTCTCTTTTTATTTTGTGGGTAAAAATTTCAACACCCCTGCAGGACAATTAAATTCTATTAAGATGTCATACCTTTCACACAGGAGCCATGAAACAAAAGGATCCTCAAGTCAGGCTTGTCCTCATTTTATATTTGCATGGAGTTTAAACCACTCCCTTGACTTGTCACTTGCTAAAGCTTCCAAAGGAGCTGCAGACCCTATCTCCTCTGGCAGGTGCGACAGGGACGTGCGTGAGTGGCAAGGCTCCTGTCCCACTGCTGAGTTCCCCTTCCCCCTCCCAAGGAAAGGAGCCCAGAGCCCACCCTGATGCTCTCAGTCCATGAAGGTCTCTGGACCGTGTTTTGCACGCAGCACACAGAAACCAGGGGTGGCATGAGTGACGGGAGACTTGATTTTCCACACCAGAATGTCATTTCCTATTCTTGGCAACATTTTCTGAAGGAAAATACTAGACCTTAGTTGGTGAAAGTTGGAGTTAAAAGTCCCCCCCCCCCAATTTATCCCTGGAGGGTCCTCCTTTCTCAGATTCCTCCAGAACTGGGTATGATGCATGGGTTCACCTTGGGTTTTTGCAAAAGTATGGAAGGCTTGCCCCAGAGCCCTGGCTGAGATGGGGAAGATTAATTCTGAGGCTATATATATATATATTAAAAAAAAAAAAAAACACTTTGGAAATGGGGAGAGAGACAGGAAGGATGCACCCTTGAGAAGGCATCCCTTTAATGTTAGAGTATCTGGGGGAACAAGGGCTGGGGTTACCAGAGTCTCAGGCCTGGTGAGCAGACGCACAAGGAGGATTGGGACCAAGGATTAAAGTCATAATTTATAAACCAGGTTCACAGCAGAAGTTTAGAGTCTGTCCCAAGGAAGCAGAAGCCCCAGAGAAAGTATACAGGACTGAGAACTGAAGGGCTACAGGACCTGGGTCCCTGTTTGCTGGCAGAACAACTCAGCAGAATTCCCTATCATCGCCCCCACCCCTGCCCCCACATCTCATCTCCTTTTTCTCTAAAGTCAAATGCAGTTATAGATTCTTGTATCTGATCAACCAAAATACCAAGAGAGGAACAGAAAAGCCAGCTCAGAGTGGAGATTTGTCCCTGAAACAAAGTGCTTATTGTCCCAGTCATGGGGATTGTGAGATGCAGTTCTGTCCATTTAGAACTCGGTGAATGTTTTCCGGGATGGCAGTGGTCATTTTTCCTGGTTTACTGAGGTGTGCTTAGCATACAGCATACTGCACATACTGAAAGTTTACAACGTGATAAATCTGGACATACATACCCTAGTATAATAAAGATGTGTCTGGCCTCTGTCCCTGATTACTGGTACTAAGGTTCAAAATTGCCTGGAACTTCCTGTGTGCTAAAATAGCCTTTGTTATGCCAAAGAAGTGGCTCACTGTGGATCCCTGAATGGCTGGAGGATGGGAGTGAAAGTCCAGCTGCAGGATTAGATGGTTTTAGCTTCAGGCCAAACTGACCTCCAGGCAGAGGGAAGTGGGCTGGAGTCTGACTTCACTTGGCCAATGACTTGATTAATCATGCCCACATAATCTGGCACATTTAGTCGTGTCCGACTCTTTGAGACTCCACGGACTGTAGCCCTCCAGGCTTCTCTGTCTGTCCATGGGATTCTTCAGACAAGAATACTGGAAGTGGGTTGCCATTCCCTTCTCCAGGGGATCTTCTCGATCCAGGGATTGAACCCAGATCTCCTGCATTGCAGGTAGATTCTTTACCATTTGAGCTACAGGGAAGTCCCTGTCCATAAGCCTACATAATAAAACATCCTAATACAACACCAATAAAATCTCTGGACACCTGGGATCAGTGGAACTTCGAAGATGGTGAACACATAGACATGGCAGTAGGTGGATGTGTTAGGACTCCACGGGAAGGGGCATAAAAGCCCTGCATCCAGAACCCTCTTAGAACTCACCTGTGTGTATCCTTCATAATAAAACTGCAAGTGTAAAGAGAGTGCTTCCCTTAATTCTAGGAATTATTTCACAGGAATTATTGTACCCCAGGGGTTGTGGGTTAGGGTTAGGCTATAGTCCACGAGGTCGCAAAGGGTCGGACATGACTGAGCGACTTTTTACTTTACTTTTACTAGGGGTTGTGGGAACCCCTAAATATATAGCTAGTCCATCAGAAGTGTGGGTGGCTATGTTGCAGGAAGGGGGACCCCTTTCTGGGCCCGAAACTGGGTTCTTGTCTAACACTCAGAAATGAATTGTCTGAGGAGACACATCTGCTGACAAAGCAAGAGATATTATTGGGAAAGGGCACCCGGGTGGAGAGCAGTAGGGTAAGGGAACCCAGGAGAACTGCTCTACCGCGTGGCTCGCAGTCTCGGGTTTTATGGTGATGGGATTAGTTTCCGGGTGGTCTTTGGCCAATCACTCTAATTCAGAGTCTTTTCTGGTGGTACATGCATCGCTCAGCCAAGATGGATGCTATCGAGAGGGATTCTAGGAAGTGGACGGACACGCGGTGTCTCCTTTCGACCTTTCCCAAACTTTTCCGGTTGGTGGTGGCTTATTAGTTCCATATTCCTTATCAGGATCTCCTGTCATAAAACAACTTATGCAAATGGTTTCTATGGTGCCTGGCCAGGGTGGGCGGCTTCAATCAGTGTGCTTCCCCTAACAGCTGCTGCTGCTGCTGCTGCTAAGTCGCTTCAGTCTTGTCCGACTCTGTGCGACCCCATAGATGGCAGCCCACCAGGTTTCCCCATCCTTGGGATTCTCCAGGCAAGAACACTGGAGTGGGTTGCCATTTCCTTCTCCAATGCATGAAAGTGAAAAGTGAAAGTGAAGTCCCCCAGTTGTGTCTGACTCTTTACAACCCCATGGACTGCAGCCCACCAGGCTCCTCCATCCATGGGATTTTCCAGGCAAGAGTACCGGAGTGGGGTGCCATCACCTTCTCCACCCCTAACAGCTAGGAATCCCCAACTTGCATATGGTTTCTGATGGAGGGACCATCTTGTCGGGGACTCTGTCCCCCACTGTGGGGTCTGATGCTAACTCCAGGTAGTGTGGTGAACATCAGATTCGTATTACTGTATGCCCAGAAAAGGGAGGGAACAGCATTTTGTGTCAAAAATGAGGGATCCACTACAAGGCCTGACTCACTGAGACATGCGGTTTGCTAAGAGAAAGGATGAGAGGGTGGGTGAGGCAGTGGGGATCCTTTGATCCTTGGGCGGCCACTAGGTCATTCACAGTACGAAGTAGCAGCTGTGCTGCTGTCTCCTACTCAAAAGTAAACAACAGAGTTTAGAGATGATATACCCAGCTCCTGGGGTTTGGGCCTCAGTGGATGTACAGGAATTGTAGAATAATAAGAAAACAGTTAAGCATGCAGTCCCTGGGGTTACTGTTACCTGTGATAGCTAAAACTGAATTGAAAGAAAGTGCTGGGGTCAGGTCTTGGAGCTGACGAAGCTCAGCTGTGGGACGGGAGAGTCGACCTCTGGTCATCAAAAAGGTCAGCCTGGTGAGGAAGATGGCAACACCAAGAACCCACTGACACCAGGGGGTGGAGTCTGAAGTGGTTTCCTTCTTGGGTTGTTTTCATCAGCTTCCTGAAAAACCTGTGCTGAAATGGAACGTGCGAGGGCTAATGTGGGGGATGCATCTTTGGCAGACACTGGTTTTATGGCAATCGCGACTTTAATCCTTACTCAGGGCATGGTAAGTGCTGTGATTAAAGCACCCCTTTTGCATCAGCATGCCGTGTACCCTAACTGCTGTCAAATCAAACAACAGCCCAAAATGACTTGTTAGATTTTTCTGTTTTCCCTTATGAGTCTTATAGATGCTAATTAAGAAATAGACTAAAAAAATGGCAAAAAGCAGAAAGGAAAATCAAGGCACAAATCCCTGCAGAAAGGAAATCTCTGCATGGTGTTTGAGAATGTGATGAATAGAGCAGGCATTAAAGGGATCTAAACAAAAGTCTTAATGGAACACCATCACAGGATGAATGGACCAAGGGGACATGGGTTCTCAAACATGCCTTTCCACTCGATTTAACCCAGTGCGGAGTAATTTTAAAAGCCAGGAGGCAAAGATTACAATGAGAACCCACCTGGGGGTCAGCTGGGATGACAGTGGAGCGAGCAGACTTACCTAGATACCTAGATAAAGACTGACAAAGGGGCCATTGTATCTTGGCTCAAGCCTCCGCTCAGGGACCCAAAGCCTTATGCACGTCAGTGGGTGGAATGACTGGGAGGCAGGAAGGGAAGTTTTTCGGGCTCCTTGACAAACGAACTTCATGTACTATGCAGCACCCAAACCTGTGAGACAGACAGGATCTCATGAAGCCTATAATTAAACTGAGAAAATAATAGAACTGCATGAATTAATAGGATTAAGACAGAAGGTCTGGATGAAAACTGGAATGTTTTATGCAGCTCTGTGTGAAGTGGTCACGTCTGTTTTACCTGAATATATTATGGTGATGGACACTGGGTCTGACTAGAGAATGTTTACCCTGCTTGGCATTATAAAAAAGGGCACATAAATACACCCTTCAAGCAATCCTAACTGCTATATGGGAAGCAGTAAGACGTCAGAGGCTACAGAGTATAAAATAGAAGTTGAAGTGTTGGTACAGATACAATAGAGCCGTGTAGAGTATAGACACTGGGGTTTATGGCAAAACCCTGTGATTCCCTCCCAGTGACCACTGCTGGGATCACTGACCAGAAAATTTCCACATGAGGAACAATTATTCTCTTGTTCTCAGACATTAATTGACTCTGCCCTACAACTGAAGGACATTAAATAACCTTGAAACCCAAAATACCATAGTATTTCGGGTGATGGAAAAGGGACACTCTAACAGAAGGAAATGCCCAGATGAGTTCCCTAATAAAATAGCAGTGGTTTGCACAGGAATATGCTGTTAGGGAGCCGCACAGACTTGCGCATCCTGTCCGTGGGCAAGTGCACTCATTGTCCCCAGACTGACTCTGGAATCACGTGAGGAGCCACTGATTCTATTGCCACTTGGGACAGTGCCCTATAAATAGCTCTTGATTAACCAACAAATATCAGATTAACTTTCGGATGACAGTTCCAAGGTGAACAGTTTCCTATTTGGAAAACCATCACTCTGATCAAAGAAATTAAATTAGCTCCATGGGGCTATATTTTGCATCTGTTTGCTCCTATGTTGGGGTTTTTCACTGAGGCATGGGTGGTGACCAATAGCTTGGCCATGTGGTCAGGCCAGAAGGCAATGGAAAACTGGCCTCCTGGAAGGATGCACAGATGGGGCATGCTGCTGCTGCTGCTGCTAAGTCGCTTCAGTCATGTCCGACTCTGTGCGACCCCATAGACAGTAGCCCACCAGGCTCCCCCGTCCCTGGGATTCTCCAGGCAAGAACACTGGAGTGGGTTGCCATTTCCTTCTCCAATGCATGAAAGTGAAAAGTGAAAGTGAAGTCGCTCAGTCATGTCCGACTCTTAGCGACCCCATGAACTTCAGCCCATCAGGCTCCTCCGTCCATGGGATTTTCCAGGCAAGAGTACTGGAGTGGGGTGCCATTGCCTTCTCCAAGATGGTGCATGGCCCTATGTAAATCAGGATGGAAATCTGAAGATTGACTTAAAGCAGGATATGTCAATGCCCTTCAGAAAAACCATTCTTCAGATCTGTAAGATGACTGGAACTGATGAGTGGCTATGCTACTATGTTGGTTTGAGAGGGCCTCCTTGGTCCATGGACTGTAAAAAATGGGCTGAATCTGCACAGACTCCTTTTGTACCCTCAGACACAAAATGCCAAGAACTGTTCAGTCTGTCGACAGGGGAGACACAAACTGCTGATGACCATGGGGCAGATTCCCCAGGAGGAAAGTTGGCAAGTGGATCAGACTAGACTAATGTTGAGGCCCCAGGGGGCTTATAGCTAAGTCCTGGCAGGAACAGACACTGACTGCGGACTGAAATGTATGCACCAGGCCGTAGATACCAATGCCCAGATCAGGTGGTTAGCTTCAGAATGACGTCGCAGTATACCCAATGCAAACACCCATGAAGCAATGGCGATGGGACATTTTACAGAAAGATGACACTTGCAATTTTGCTCTGTAAAAGGAATACAGGGGAAAGACACACAAATATACATGCACAGTCGCAGCACACAAGCTCACACACAGACACACCCCACTCCCAGGGCACAAATCTGTACTGTACAAAGTGACTACTTCAGCTTATAGGAACATGGTCAAATGTCTTTACCTTGAAAATTCACCTATGTTCTCCTGTCTAGTTAGATACCCAAGGGATCAGAAATGGCCAGACAGATTATTAAAGGAAACAACTGGAACTACTAGAAGTGAAAAATACAGAAATTAAAATTTAAAACTCCTTTAATGAGCTATAGCAGAAGATTAGAGATAGGTCAAGAAAGAAACATAGAAACGAAAATTAGGTCTGGCATATTTTTCCCAATTCAGTATACAAAGAAATGAAATGTTCAAATAAAGAGGTTAAACAATATGAAACACAGAAGGGGGGAAGCTTTGCTCATCTTCCAATTTTATTCCAAGGAGAAAATGGAGACAATGGGAGAAAGAAAACACTGGAAGTAATTACAGCTGAGCATTTCCTGGATTTGACAAAAAATATCAGCCTCAGACAGGCAGATGAAAACCCTAGCATGTGAATAAAAATTTTTATTCACTTTAAAAATCCATGTAGAGCTACATTCAGGTGTGTCTCAAGAAAAACAAAGGGAGTGATGAGAAAGGGCTGTTCTTACCCCATAAAAACAACCAGCGAAAGTAGATCTAAAAGGAACTGAAACACCTTCGTGTGCTAAGATTCACAAGGTCTGTGTAGAACTATAGGCCTGAATGTGTATTCAAGTAACAGTGAAAAGAGTCAAGATGATTCTTCAAGACAAAACTGAGGTAGTTAAAGGGGCAATGATCTTAGAATCAAAGTCTGAGATGTTGGGATGTTCAGTGAAGACTGGTGAACAGAAATGAAGTACTCACCAAATGAAATAACACTATTTTCCAAATTTGGAGTTAAAAAAGTTAGAAGTGAACTACTAGACAAAAGCAATGCATGGGGTGAGAAAGACAGCAATCAGATTTGAAGACTTCTCCTTTTGTTCAGAGTGACATAAGCACAAATACAAAAAAAAGTAGAAATAAATACAAATATATAAAAATATAGTAGAAATAATGAATATAAAAATACTTATACTAAATTTAAATGGGCTTGATATGAGAGTTTAAAAGCTTTTATCCAGATTAGATAAATCATGTAAGACACATCTACATATAAGTACACATATGTATTTTTTATTAAAAAATTTGGAAGTTATACTAAGCAAACACTAGTGAGAGAGAAAGATTAATGAGGCCACATTAATAAATAGAAAACTAAATATGTTTGGAGACCCAAAAGGATTGTTTTGTCTTTAAAAGGTCAATGTGTGTGAAGTCGCGCAGTCATGTCTGACTTTTTGCAACCCCGTGGACTGTAGCCCGCCAGGCTCCTCTCTCCATGGGGTTCTCCAGGCAAGAATACTGGAGTGGATTGCCATTTCCTTCTCCAGGGGATCTTCCCAACCCAGGGATCGAACCCGGGTCTCCTGCATTGCAGGCAGATGCTTTATCTTCTGAGCCACCAGGGAAGCCCATTTGACCTTAAAAGGTCAATACCTGATAATAAATTGTATAATTAAGAGGAAAGAGTCATTAATTCTCTGCTTCCACATGGACTGCTGTGTGACCCTGGACAAATCACTGTCCTTCTCTGGGCTTCATTTTCCAGACACGCTCCTTGGGGGTGATGACAGCACCCGTAGCTTCGAGGTGGTGAGAGTGACGGGACACGGTGAGCGGCCTATGTAAGTGATGCTTCGGGGGGCTCGTGTGATGGAGCGTGAGCTCTCTGGCGGCGGGGACGGCTCCTAACTCTCCCACCCACCCTCTGGCCCCGCTCAGTGCCAGGCACACAGTAGGTCCTCACACACTCAAAGGAATGGAATCTTGTTTCAGCTGTTTGCGCTGCAGCCCCAGAGAGCCAGCGCCGGCTCCTGAGCACCCTCCCTTCCCAGGCCAACTCTCCTGTGTTTTTCCATCTCATTTCCGATGAGCTGGAGTCGGAGCACCAGCTCTGCCCCTGCTTTGTGCTGAGCCTGGTGGAGGCAGGGTGGTGGCTGCTCCTCCAGGGTGCACCTCCCAGTGGGCGCTGGGAAGGAGGGCAAGACGAAGCCCCTCCAGAGTTAGCCCTGCTTTCCCAGGGGCCCAAGCTCCTCACAGAGGAAAAGTGTGGGGCGCAAGCCCAGCACCCCTACTCCTGGCTATGGGACCGTGGACACATCACCCCACCTCTCTGAGCCTCTCTTCCTGTACAATGCGGCTGCTGCTGCTGCTGGCAAGCCCCCTAGGGTTGCTGGGATGCAGGTGAAGTGTGGAGCACACGGTTGGCACGTCACAGGTGCACCGGGCACAGCTGTCTCTCATTTTTTATAGTACAGCTCTTGTCTTCCATAGATGGAGAAGCTGAGACCCACAGAGGGCCAGTGTCTTGTTCAAGGTCACAGAGACTATATCTTGCTGGTTTCAGCTGTGGCTTTAGCTATTTTCCCTGCACAACCCCAAACAAACAACAGGGCTGGGCCTCTGGGTAGACAGACAGGTCTGGGGTCCCCTGGGCTGAGGGGATGGAGAGGGGGTGGAGTGGAGGAGAGCATCAACAGGAGTAAGAGGGCCTTACTTGTTTACTCAATAAATCCTGGAAGAGCTATGAAAGTGGTATTATTGTCATCCTCATTTTACAGATGAGGAAACTGAGGCTCAGCGAGGTGAGGTCACTTGCTCAAATCACACAGTGGTGAGATGAAGAGTCTTGACCGCAGGCTCAGATGTATTGACTGAATAAACAAAGAGGCAGTGGATGACCCAGGGACACACTGTGAGTTATGTGGTTTGGGGGGAGTTTCAGCCTGCCTCCCCAACCCACTTGGGGAGGTGGTGGGCTACAGTGCCAGCATCTTCTGAGCTTCTGCCTCTTTAGAAACTCTCAGAGCTCCAGAAGAGGAAAGCCCTCACCTCATCCCACTCCCCCGCCCACCCCTGGTAGGCAGAGGCCTCGCCTGCACAAGTTCAGCTCCAAGGGGGCAGCCGCAGGGCTGCCTTTAGAACTGCAGGGGGTCACACCCACAGGACACCTGCCCCAAACACCCTCCTCCCCCCGGGACTGCACCGCTCCAGCCAGGGGCCTGGTCTCACCCACTGTGTATGTTGCCTCCTCCAAGCCTGGTGCCCCCGCCTGCACCCTCCAGCCTCCACTAGCCCTCCAGTCTTCAGGAGGAGGGCTCTGGCTGTGGCCCCTGTGTGTCTGCTGGCCTCCAGGGACACTGTTTCCGGTGCACCCCCAAGGAGACAGGGGAAGGTGTCTTAGTTTCTGATTCCACAAGGGAGGAAGGCCAGTACCAAAGTCTCATTGGCAGAATCCCCACCTGAAAAGACTCTCACAGTAATATAATCCTCCCAGGAGGTGCCGTGACCGCATTTTATTGAAATGAAAACCGAGTCATTAGTGAGTGGACTGGAGTTTCACAAATGGAACCTGCCCTTTGTCTTATCAATAACTGGCCCTGCTTCATGGGGCTGGGGATGTCTGAAGGGGCTGCACCCTGATGGTGTAGTGGAAAGAGACTGAATTCTGGCTCCATGTCAGGAAAATCCCATTTTGTTCAGTCTGTAATATGGGAGGATAAAAACCATATCCTCCCACTGCTGTGCAACAAACCATCCCAACGTGTAATGATAGGGTCCTGAGTAACAAAAATAGCAGCAGACAGCTATATGTTCACACTTGGAAACCAAAATATGTTACATTAACAATTCTCCTTTTATAGATGAGGTTCAGAGACGTTAAATAACTTACCCAAGGTCACACAGCTAATTAGTGGAAGAGCTAGAATTTGCACCCAGGGCTATCTGATTCCAAAGCTCATGTTCACGGCTGCTATCCTCGGCAGGGTTTGCCAGCACATGTTATTTATTCAGTTCTAAGTTTACATGCTTAACGAGGACGAGCAGTGGGACAACCAGGATGCCAGGCGTGTTGTCTGGCTACGTGGAGAGCTGAAGGGCATGTCCCTGCTAGTTAGGGCCTGACAAAACGTGGTCCACTTGAGAAGGGAATGGCAAAACCCCTTCAGTATTCTTGTCTTGAGAATCCTGTGAACAGAATGAAAAGGCAAAAAGATGTTATGACGCTGTAAGATGAGCCCCCAGGTCGGTAGGTGTTCAATAGGCTAATGAGGAAGAGCGGAGAAGCAGCTCCATAAGGAATGAAGAGGCTGGGCTAAAGCGGAAACGTCGCTCAGTTGTGGATGTGTGAAAGTCCAGTGCTTGTAAAGAACAATGTTGCATAGGAACCTGGAATGTTAGGTCCATGAATCAAGGTCAGTTGGACGTGGTCAAGCAGGAGGTGGCAAGAGTGCATGTCAACATTTTAGGGATCGGTGAACATTAATAGGGATTAGTAATTTATAGTGCTTACCATGGGTTGCAAGCCCTATTTCTTCCTTCTGACCCTTCCCCTACATTGTTCTCAGTGAAAATGTCTGGCCACATTTCAAAGAAGCCAGTTGACTGGTCTGCTTCTCATCTGTATCTCAGGGTCAAGGGCGGTTGATCCAGGCACAAAGTAGAAACCAGAGATAAATTAGTCTGAATAAGCCACCCACACACGCCTGCAAAGACCAACTCAATAATCTCAACTTCCACTCTCTCCAGGCTGTAATGAAGTGCCCCAACTCCCCTCTGGCAGGGCAAGGGCATGGGGGTGTCCTGAGAAGGGAGTCAGGACTTTCATCTACTCCTCTACTCCTCAGTGCTGGTGGAGTCTGGAAAGAGCCTGGAATTCCAACCCCACCCAGCTGTCAAGAGGTGGCTACTCTCTCCCTGCTGGGGTGATGTCAGAGGAGGCTTTGACTACCGCTCAGTGTTACTGAGGCCACTCTCCCTACCTGTGATGTCAGTGAGGTCACATGGGGAGCACTAATGAGGCATTCATACCCCTCCCTCCCACCAAGGTAGCACTGGAGCCCTGGTCGGGAGCTGGAACTTCACGTTCCTGTCCCATCCAGACCAGCAGAGGGGAACCTCAGCCCTTCAGGGTTAATGGAGGCCAACTGGAAGACCTTGATTTCACACTCACCTGGCAGTCATGAGGCAAGACCTTCTCCTTGAGCAGGGTCATAAAATCCAGCTTAAACAGAACATTTAAATAAGATCCAGAGTCTCACAAAACTCAAAATGTCCAGGTTTCAATAGATAATGACTCATCACATCAAGAGAACTAGGATGATCTCAAATGGACTGAACAATGACAATCAGTAGATGCCAACACTGATGTAACAGAGATTTTGAATTATTTGACAAGGATTTTAAGGCAGCCATCATATATACTTGAAATCAATGAAGAAAATAGAAAATTTTGGCAAAGAAAGAGAAGATATAATGAAGAACCAAATGAAAAGTTTAGAACTGAAAAATACAATAATGAAATATTAAAAGGAATTAATGGACAGGTTTAAGACCAGCATATAGGAGACACAGGGAAGTATCAATGACTCTGAAGACAGAACAATTAACCTGTCTACAGTCGAATGGTCTACCACTGAGCTATATCAACAGAAATAACCTCATCTGAACAACAGAAAGACAGCAGACTGAACAAAAATAAACATAGTCTCATTACCAGAGTCCCAGAAGAAAAAAAAAAAGGCAGGGATGAAATACTTGAAAAAATAATGGCCAAAAAGTTCTCAAATTTGACAAAAGTCACAGGCCTATAGATTTAAGAAGTCTAATGAACTTCAAACTGAACAAACCTAAGAACTACACACTAAGACACAGTGTGGTCAGATTTCTGAGAACCAATGACAGAGAAAAGAATTTGGAAAACAGTGGAAGAGAAATGACATGCTATCAGAGAAAAACAATCTAAGTGTAACAGAATTTCTCAGCAGAAATCATTTGAGCCAGAAGAAAGTGGCACACCATTTCTTGAGTACTCAATTCAGTTGTCGCTCAGTCGTGTCCGACTTTTTGCGACCCCATGAACCGCAGCATGCCAGGCCTCCCTGTCCATCACCACCTCCCGGAGTTTACTCAAACTCATGTCCATTGAGTCAGTGATGCCATCCAACCATTTCATCCTCTGTCGTCCCCTTCTCCTCCTGCCTTCAATCTTTCCCAACATCAGGGTTTTTTCAAATGAGTCAGCTCTTCACATCAGTTCAGTTCAATACAGTCACTCAGTCGTGTCCAACTCTGCGACCCCATGAATCGCAGCACGCCAGGCCTCCCTGTCAGGTAGCCAAAGTATTGGAGTTTCAGCTTCAACATCAGTCCTTCCAATGAACACCCAGGACTGATTTACTTTAGGATGGACTGGTTGGATCTCCTTGCAGTCCAAGGGACTCTCAAGAATCTTCTCCAACACCACAGTTCAAAAGCATCAATTCTTCAAAGCTAAGAATTGTCAACCCAGAATCCTCCATCTTGTGAAAATATCCCTTAGGAATGGATAGGAAATAGAAACATTCTCAGATGACAGAAAAGAATAAAAGTGCTTTTATTCACCAAACACTTGTCTATAGAGGAAAATCCCAAGGAATCAAAATAAAACAAACCCCACAAAACAAACAAAACCCCAACAACCCAGAAAATAAAACTCTAGAATAAATGATTTTAGCAGTTTGCAAGAGATGGCAAAAACTTAAAGGAATCAACTATATTTCAATATACTATTAAAAATCCAGAAATAACAAATGAAATCACTGTATCAATAAAGCAGTAATTAGGAGGCGGAGATCAGTTTATCTGGCACATAAGAACAGCTTGTGAGCTGACAGCGGACTCACAGTGGAATGACGCTGAGTTACACTTTTACAATTGCTTATACAGTGAAAGTACAAAAGCTGTTTATTCTTTACAAAGACTGGTTACAGCACTGAGGTTTTTCAAACGACAGGGGATTAGAAAGTTGTTATCTTATTCCAATTTTGAAAAACAGTTTGTTTTATTATTTTCAGAGGCATTTACAAGAAACAATCCAAGCTGAGTTTTGGTTACACAGCAGGATAAGCTAAGTTTCAGTTAAGTGGCTTAACAGGTTTTGTCTACGCAAGAGAATTTTCAAGTCCGGTCTCCACTTGGTATTTAATTTTAACAACAGCAATGAACATACGGACAAAATCAAAAATAACACAACAGCTGAAAAGAAGAGAAATTCTTAGGTGTATTTCTAATAAAATATACTCAGGACTTGCATGCTGAAAACCCACATAACACAGAAAGAAATCAAAAATGTAGACAAATGAAGTGGTATTACTGTGGTCATGAATTCAATTGCCACTTCAAGAGTCAACCTGGTAAAACATCAATTTCCTATGGTTCATTTATAGGTTTAATGTAATTCCTATCAAAACCCAGAAAGATTTTTAAAGTTACAAATGAGATCATTACAATATTTATATGGAAAAGCAAAGGAACAGGAATTGCTAAAACAAAATTTTTTTACAGAAGAAAATTGGAGGAATCAGTCACCTGACTTCACAACTTATTTTATAGGTTTATAGTAATCAAGATTTTGTGGAATTGACAGAACAGATGCAGAGATTAATAGAAAATGACAGATAACTCAGAAATAGATATATACCAATATTCCCAGCTGATTTTTGATGAAGGGCCAAAAGCAATTACTAGATGAAAGATGTTCCTTTTCTAGAAATGATGCTGGAGCAATTGGACCTCAAAAGACAAAAAAAAAAAAAAAATACTATAACCTACATGTCACATGTTATACAAAAAGTAATAAAAAATGTATTACAGGGATTTTCCTGTGCAGGGGGCCTGGGTTCAATCCTTGGTCAGGGAACTAGATCTCATATGCCACAGTGAAGACATGGCACAGATAAAAAAAAAAATAGATCACAGATATAAAACTATAAAACTTTTGGGGAAAAAAATCACGAAGAAAATCATCAAGATCTGAGCATAGGCAGAGGCATAATCCTTAAAAGGAAAAACTGATAAACTGAACTTCATCAAAATTAAAATATATTGATCGGTGAATGACCTTGTTAAGAGGAAGAAATCAACTGTAGATTGAGAGAAAACTTAGCAACAAACATGCAACAAAGCAACACTGTCTAAATATGTAAAGAATTCTCTAGGCATATCAAACATTACATTGAAGAACAGACAAGTACAGATTCTTTTAAAGCACAGATGTTTCTAATTAAAAATCTTACATGTTTTAGGTCATAAAGTCTTAGATTTCAAAGACTCAGCATCATACAAACACATTATCTGTGTATAAAATAACTCTCAAAACTCAACAATAAAAAAACCCAATTTTAAAGATGGTAGATGACATGAAGAGTCATTTTGTCAAAGAGGAATTTACAGAGAAGAAGAGTTTTCCACATTCATTGGCCATCAGGGATGAAAAGCACAATGAGATACCATTATTTATTTATCAGAATGGCTAAAAAAGTAGTGAGAACACCAACTTTTGGTGAGGTGGGAGAGGATGTGAATCATCCATAGATTGCTGGTAGAATATAAGATGGTATATTTTATTTCCAATCCAGGAAACAGTTTGGCAACTTCTTACTGGTAAAATAAACAAGCCCTGGCAATTGAGCATCTCTTCCCCATCCCGCCAGAGACATGAAGATTTATGCTTACATAGAAACCTTGTACGTGGATGTTTATAGCAGCTTTACTCATAATAGCTAAAACTAGAAAGAACCGAGATGTCCTTCAGTGGGTGAAAGGCTAAACTAACTGGAGAACATCCATACTATGGAACAGTAGTCAGCCATAAAAGACTATTTATATACCTGACATCCTAGATGAATCTTCAGAGAATTATGTGAGTGAAAAGCACATATCTCAAAAGGACTGTATGGTATATTTACACAACATTCTTTTTCTTTGGCAATGCACTTTAAAAACTTTTATTCAGCAACCACAGAATTACACACAGATTCTGAACAGAGAAAAACAAAATAGATATGTGATGCTCATCTTTTTCACACATTTATTCCTTGGTGGCTCAGTGGTAAAGAATCTACCTGCCAATGCATGAGATGTGAGTTTCATTGCTAGGTGGGGAAGATCCCCTGAAGAAGTATTCTTGCCTGGGAAATCCCATGGACAGAGGAGCCTGGCGGGCTACAGTCCATGGAGTCGCAAAATAGTCGGACATTACTTAGCAACTTAAACAAAAACAACCATTTAATAGTTAAATCTAGAAGTAAAGTGTACACAACATTCTTGCAACCACAGAGATGGAGAATACAGGAGTGTAACCCAGGGGTTAAGGAAAAGCTGCATGGAGAACGGAAGTGATGTGGGAATAAAATGGATATGACGGACCCTTGTAGTCATGGATCAACTCTTTATCTTGACTGGATCGATGTCAATACCCAGGTTGTGACATTGTAAATAAACTACTGTTTCTCAAGATGTTACCATTAAGGGAAATTGGATCAAGGATGCATGGGATCCCTTTGTGTTAATTCTCACAACCATGTGGGAATTGACAGCCATCTCAAAATAAAGTTTATTCATTAAAAATAAATGAGGCATCTCATTTGCAGCGGGATAATTAGGTACTTTTCCAGCCCCATATTTTCCAGAAAGAAGCACGCCCATCGTGGTAAAGGGGTTCCCAAGTGGCGCTAATGGTAGAGAACCCACCTGCCAACGCAGGAGACATTAGAGGCGAGGGTTCAATCCCTGGGTGGGGAATATTCCCTGGAGGGCTTGGCAACCCACTCAGTATTCTTGCCTGGGGAAATCAATCCCATGGACAGAGGAGCCTGGTGGGCTACAGCTTCAGTCCATGGGGTCACGACTGAAGCAATGCAGCATGCACCGCTCTAAGTCTCCAGGTTTATGCAGGTAGGATTAATTTTAATATTCTCCAAGCTCTGTCCACTTCTATTACTCAGCGAGGGGTCCTGCCTACTCAGATTACTCTACCGGGGTGTAGTCTCTCATTCATTTCGTATTATTATTTGTTAATGCACCCAAAGGACTAACTGACTCACCTTCCAGGTTCCAAGACGGCTGAGGAGATTTCAGGCGATTATGCACAGAAAGTACTCAGCATAGTGCCCAGCACAAATAAGTAGTGCTTAATGTTAGTTTTAAATGGCACAGTCTGGCTGGGGAAAGCGTTCTGGGTGCCTCCTCCAGCCCCGCCTTCCCGCTTGAC
This sequence comes from Bubalus kerabau, assembly GCF_029407905.1. Taxonomy (NCBI): domain Eukaryota; kingdom Metazoa; phylum Chordata; class Mammalia; order Artiodactyla; family Bovidae; genus Bubalus; species Bubalus kerabau. The sequence continues at coordinate 69,074,969 of NC_073639.1, read as the reverse complement.
ACACCTGGGTGCCTCAGCGTGACAACAGGGAGCTCAAAATGGCGCCCGCGGTGGCTGAGGCATTGGGCGTCTCTCCTGGGTGTGGGCGGGGCTTGCCCCAGCCAGGAGCCCTGGTTGGACACAGCGCTAGTGGGGGCGGGCCTCGATGGGGGCGTGGTCTGCGTTGCCCGAGCTTTTTGGTACAGGTGCTCAGCTCGAAGGAAGCTGAGTTCAGTATAGTCGCTAAGTCGTGTCGGACTCTTTGCGACCTCATGGACTGCCACACACCAGGCCTCCCTGTCCATTACCAACTCCCAGAGTTTACTCAAACTCATGTCCATAGTTGGTGATGCAGTCCAACCATCTCATCGTCTGCCGTCCCCTTCTCCTCCCACCTTCAATCTTTCCCAGCACCAGGGTCTTTTCCAATGAGTCGGTTCTTCGCATCAGGTGGCCAAAATATTGGAGCTTCAGCTTCAGCATCAGTCTTTCCAATGAATATTCCGGACTGATTTCCTTTAGGATGGACTGGTTGGATCTCCTTGCAGTCCAAGAGACTCTCAAGAGTTTTCTCCAACAGTGCAGTTCAAAAGCATCGATTCTTCAGTGCTCAGCTTTCTTTAAAGTCCAACTCTCACATCCATACATGACTACTGGAAAAACCATAGCTTTGACTAGACGGATCTTTGTTGGCAAAGTAATGTCTCTGCTTTTAAATATGCTGTCTAGGTTGGTCATAACTTTTCTTCCAAGGAGCAAGCGTCTTTAAGTTCATGGCTGCAGTCACCAACTGCATTGATTTTGAAGCCCCCCAAAATAAAGTCTGTTACTGTTTCCACTGTTTCCCCATCTATTTGCCATGAAGTGATGGGACCAGGTGCCATGATCTTAGTTTTCTGAATGCTGCGTTTTAAGCCAGCTTAAGCCTCTCCTCTTTCACCACTTTAAGTAGCCGCGTCTTGGCCGAGGATGCCCCAGACACCTTAAAAGCACGATGCCTCAGGCACCTTGGAAGCGCTGAGGAGAGTGTTTTGTGGTAAGTGGTAGTCCTGTGAACTGAGGGTTGAAATAAACGGGTGTAAAGGACAGTTAGACACCTTTTTGACAAGTGCAGAATGTCTTTGCTTTGGGTTTTGAACGTCTGTGGAAAGTTTTATATTAAAAGCCTGATGGATTTTATTTTTCTAAATTTTCAAAACACTTTTTCTTGACATATAGTTGATGTACAATATTATATAAGTGACAGGTGTCCAGTGTAGTAATTTGCAACTTTTTTTTACAAGGTTTTTACTCCATCTATAGTTACTCTAGAGTATTGGCTATATTTCCTATCTTGTGCAATATATCCTTGTAGCTTATTTTTATGCATAATAGCTTGCACCTATTCCCTACCCCTATCTTGTCCCTCTCCCCCCCTCTCTCCCCACTGGTAACCACCAATTTGTTCTCTATGACTCTCCTTTTTTTGTTGCTATATTCATTAGTTTGTAGTATCTTTAAAATTTCAAAATTTAAGTGATATCATATTCAATTCAGTGCAGTCGCTCAATTGTATCCAGCTGTTTGCTACATATGTTTGTCTTTCTCTGCCTGACATATTTCACCCAGCACAACACCCTCCAAATCCATCTATGTTGCTGCAAGTGGCAAAAGTTCCTTCTTTTTATGGCTTAGTAGTATTCCACTGCATATGCAGACCACACTTTTATCCATTCATCTGTTGATGGACACTTAGGCTGCACCCATATCCTGGAAATGGTAAACAATGCTGCTACAAACAGTGCAGGTCATGCATCTTTCCAAGCCTTATAAATTTTAGATACATACCAGTGAAATATCATTGCACACAGTTCTGAATTTTTCATGATTATTGGTTACTTTGCCTGTGGGTTGTGCTGATTTGAATTTGTCTACTATATATAGTTTAGAATTACATTCAGGTTCAAAAAGGACAGTAGTCTTTTAAAAATACTTTTGGATTCTTATGAGTTTTATCCTTATGCATCTGTCACTTCCTGGAATCCACTCCTGCCAGGAGGAGGAGAGGCATTCCAATGCCTATGACATGGAATCTGAGTTTTTAAATTTCAGTCTAGAAATTTGGATGATTCATGACTGCAAAACATTTATTTCTTGTTATTTTGTTTTTTCAAAAATTTGTGCTTTCTAAAGAGGTGTTGTTAACTGAGCTGTTTTAATTTGATGTTATTTTGGACATCAATAATAAATTTGGGTCAAATTTCATATCCAGGGTGTAGATTCATGTAATCAAAACTTTTACACTTATTTTCAATTTGATAACCTCCCTGTGTTACCTTCGCCCTGAGTTACGATTTTTCTCTGACACTTTTGAATGTTTTATTAAACTTTAGGTGACTTTTAAAAAAGAATAAACATGGCAATCCTTATGAATATTTCAATATGTCATAGTACCTCAAATATTAACTGATAGGATTCCTCTGAAGTTTCATTGCCATAGTTTGGGTCTTTTAAAGTGAGTGAACAAGATTCTGCACTCTTATGGGGACTTACTTTGTATTTTGGTGATACATAATGCAGTCTTTATATCACTAACAGCTTTATTGAAATATAATTCACTTACAAGTCACACTTTATGGTATGAAATTTGGCATCTTTTAGAATATTTACAGAAGGCTGCAACAGCAGAAGCTTTACATCATTCCCCCCAAATAAATACCTTACTCATTAGCAGACAATCCCTATTTCCCCTAACCCCTAAGGCCTAGGAAAACACTAATTTACTCTTTATTTCTGTGGATTTACTTATTTTGAACATTTAATTTAGATGGAATAATGCAGTGTATGATTTTTTGTGTCAGGCTTCTCAGTGTAATGTTTTCAGGGTCCACCTACGGTGTAGCATGTATCAGTCCCTGATTTTTTATTACTGAATAATATTCCATTGTATAGACCATTCCTCAGTTGATAGACTTTTGTGTTGTTTCCACTTTTCTGCTATTATGGGGAAAGTCACTGTGAACATTCATGTATAGGGTGTTGTGTGAATATACCCTTTTATATCTTTTGAGTGTATACCTAGAAGTGAAATTGCTGGGCCATATGGTAAACTCTCTGTTTCACTGAATACCTGCAAGAATTTTTTCCAAAGTGACTGCCCCTTTTTACATTCCTGCCAGCAGTATGTGAATGTTCCAATTTCTCCACACCCTCACAAATACTTATCATCTGTCTTTCTTATTATAACTATCCTATGAAATGTGAAATGCTGTCTCATTGTGGTATTGATTTGTATTTCTCTGATGGCTAATGTTGTGTTTCCTTTCATGTGCTTAATGTTTCTTTGGAGAAAGGTCTGTTCAAGTCATTTGCCCATTAAAAAAGAAATTGGGCCATGTGTCTTTTATAAGTGAGTTGTAATAGTTTTTAAATATTCTAGATTTTTAAAATCACACATAGGAGTTGCAGTTAAAAAGTTTATTTTTGGCTGTGCTGGATCTTCATTGCTGTGAGGGCTTTATTAATTCTGGAGAGTGGGGGACTACTCTCTAGCTGCGGTGCTTGGGCTTCTCATTGTGGTGACTTCTCTTCTTGTGGAACACGGGCTCTAGGCTCTGCTGAAGCAGGGACTCCACGGCTCTCTGGCTTCAGTAGCTGTGGCACGGGGGCTCAGTAGTTGCAGCTCCCCAGCTCTAGGACACAGGCTCAATAGTTATGGTACATGGGCTTAGTTGGGCTTAGTTACTCTGCAGCATGTGGGATCTTCCTGCATCAGGTATCAAACCCATGTCTCCTGCATTGGCAGGAGGATTCTTTACCACTGAGCCACCAGGGAAGCCCTTGCCATTTTTCATTTGTATTGGTGGCTGTTTTTTTAACTTTCTTAATGGTGTCCTTTGAATCACAACAGCTTTACATTTTAGCGATGCATTAGTTTATGCATAAGGGAATCTTAATGGCTGGGAACTATTTAGTCATTAAATCACATCCTCAGCAGTATTTTGGTTATATGAATTAAAAGCTGAATGTGAAAGGGTTTGGGAAATATTTGAATTAGTTCATTTCAAAATTTGGTATATATGCAAAATAATTCATTAGTGAACATGTCATTCCTCTGTTCAAATATGTCATTTTTCTTATTTACAATGTTGTGCTTAATTTCTGCTGTACAGCAAAGTGACTCTGTTATTTCTATATATTCTTTTTCATATTGTTTTCCATTATGGTTTATCACAGGATATTGAATATAGTTCCCTGTGCTACAAAATAGGACCTTGTTGCTTATCCATCCCATATATAATAATTTGCATCTGCTAATCCCAGACTCCCAATCCTCCCCTCCCTCATCCTCCCTTTGGCAACTGTGAGTCTGTTCTTTGTATTTGTTTTTGTTTCATAGGTATATTTATTTGCATTGTATTTTGAATTCCACATATAAGTGATATAATATGGTACCCTGTTCAAATCGTTGTTGATTATCCTTTTAAAGTCCATGTGATAAGTAATAATAGTCCCTCACTCACTTCTGATATTAGTAATTTGTGCCTTCTCTCACTCTCTTTTTTTAAAGGTTGCTTAGTTAGAGGTTTACCAATTTGTTTCTTCTTTTCAAAGAACTAGTTTTGGTTTTATTGATTTCCTGTTTTTTCAATTTCATTAATTTCTGCTGTAGTTTGGATTATTTCTTTTCTTTTTTGCTTCGGGTTTAATGTTGTTCTCTAAATGATTGTTTTCAGAACTTTTTCTAACATATGCATTTAGTGCTATAAATGTCCCTCTAGATGCTGCTTTTACTGCATTTCATACTTTGGATAAGTTATATGCTTATATTAATTTTCATTTAGTGATAAGTTGTTGAGGTCCTTTAATGGACGGGAACCTGGTGGTCCGGAGTCAACTGATAAGAAAGTAAAGGAGAGAGAGGCTGATATTCCTTGGTTTACACAGAAAGCTAGTAAAGCCCCTGACACGGCACTTGATCTGTTCACAGAGGCCTCAGGCGCCCTCTCGATGGGGTGAAGGCGCAGAGCACCTTCTCGAGAGGGTCTTAGAAGCCCAGGTGGGAAAGTGAACTCAGAGAGCCTCTGCACTCCAGGGGATCAGCCTGAAAGAGAGAGAGAGAGAAAGAAAGAAAGGCAGACACGGGGACCAGAGCTCTGATGGAGCAAAGGTGTTTTAATGAACATGGTGTGGGCATATATACTGTCTTACAAGGTAGTTATTCTCAGCAAAGATAAAGATTAAAATTCCAGACTTACAAAACATAGGCAATCCATATTAAAGAGAGAGAGAGTTGTAAACAATCACTTTTACCGTATGGTTCACAAGAAGGAAGAAGGTACTTATCACCATATAGAAACACGAATGAAGGAAATGCCTGGATTCCTCAGTCCCGGAGAGGCTTGCCTCTCCTCTTAATTCCTGAATATTCAGGAATTAATAAGGAACAGAGAATTCCTGACAGATCCAAAACAGCACACAGGAAGCATCCTGTTAAATGCTTCCTGACAATAAGTATGTAAAATTTCTCTGAAGAATTCTTTTTTGATCCCTGTGTCACCTAAATATTGGGGGATTTTTCAGCTGTCTTTCTGTTTTTATTTTTTTACTTTAGTGTTTTATTTTTTTGGTTTGAAAATCTATTTTGTATCATTTATATTAAGTTTTTTGAGGTGTGAGTTTTTTTTTTTACCCAGAATGTGGACTATCTGGTGAACATTTCATATCAGCTTGAGAAGACTGTATTATTCTACATTGTTGGATGTAGTATTTTATAAAATTAGATCTAGTGGATTGATGATACTGTTCAATTCATCCTGATTTTCTGCCTCCCGCATCTATCAGTTACTGAAAGAGCTGTGTTTAGTGCTACAATAATGCTTTCTCCTTGCAATTTTATCAGTTTCTGCCTTACGTATTTTAATGTTCTGTTGTTAGGTGCATGTATGCTAAAGATTATGTCTTTTTGAAAGAACTGCCTTCTTTTAACATGATGTAATACCTTTTCTTTATCTCTTAATAACTTTCCTTGTTCTGAAGTCTATTTTGTATGGCATTAGCATAGCTATTCTAGCTTTTTTTTTGCTTTGTGTCAGCATAATTTATCATTTTTTGGTCTCTTTTAATTAAAGTATCTTTGTAATTACAATGAGTTTCTTATAGACAATATGTGGTGGTGGTTTAGTTGGTAAGTTGTGTCTGACTCTTGCAACCCCATGGACTGTAGCCCACCAGGCTCCCCTGTCCATGAGATTTTCCAGGCAAGAATACTGGAGGGGGTTGCTATTTCCTTCTCCAAGGGATCTTCTGGACCCAGGAATCAAACCTGGGTCTCCTAGAGACAATATCATTGGGGCTTATTTTTTTAATCTATCCTGAGAGTCTCTTTTAATTGCTGCATTTTTACCATTAATATTTAAAGTGTTATTGATATATTTGAATTAATTGCTACTATATTTGTAACTGTTTTCCATTCATTGCCCTCATTCTTTTTTTTTTTTTTTTTTTTGTAATCCACTCTTTTAAATGATTTTTTTCACCTTTTCTGGTTTTGAGTATTTTGTATAGTTCCATTTTTTTTCTTCTTTTAGCATGACAATTATATGTACTTCTTTAAAAAAAGATTTAAGTGGTTCCCTCAGAGTTTACAGTATACACTTACAACTAACCTAAGTTCATAAACAAATAGTGCTGTATTTCTTCATGCTTGCTGCATGTACCTTATTAGAGAGTATTTCCAGTTCCTCCCTTCTATCTCATAAAGAACTGCTCTCATACCAGTTCATTTACCCATAAACTATTATCACCAGTTGTATTTTTGCAATTATTTTGAACTAAATGAATCAGTTAGGTCACTAAAGGATAAAAAAATAACAACTAAAATATTATATTTTACCTACCTTTATATTTATTTATTCCTTCTCTAACACTCTTTATGTAGATCTAAGTTTCTATCCTATATCACTTTCCTTTTCCTTCTGGGAAGAACTTAGCATTTCTTGCAAAGCAGGTCTATTGGAGACAAATCCAAGCTTTATCTTAGAAAGTCTTTATTTTTCCTTCAGTTTTGCAGTAGAAATTTGATGGATACAAAATCTAAGTTCCTCCCCGCCCCCACCCCACCCCGCACCTTGCAATTCGTCATTTCACCATGCTCTCTTCTTGCTTGCTTGATTTCTGGAGAGAAATCCATGATCACTGTTACACTAATTTCTCTTCAGGTAAGATTTCCCCCCTCTGTCTACTTTAAAGGTTCTCTCTGGCTCTGATTTTCTAAAGATTTTCTAAAGTTTAACTATGATATCCAAGGGTGTTAATCATCCTGGTATTTATCCAAGAGTATTTATCCTGCTTGGGGTTCTCTGAGATTCTGGATCTTTGGTTTGATGCACGTAGAATAATAATCTTCAGCCCTTACTACTTTAAATACATTTCCTCTTTCTTTCTTCTTTTGGTAGTCCCTTTACACAAATGTTACACCTTTTATAATGGTCCCACAGTTACTTGATGTTTTCTATTTTCTTGTCTTTTTTTCCCCCCTCTTATTAGAAGTTTCTGTTGCCCTATCTTCAAGCTCACTGATTCTTCCCTCAGTCATATCCACTACTCAAGAACTCGTACAAAGCCTTCTCCATTTCTGTTACAATGCTTTCCAACTTCTACCATTTCCTTTCTTTCTTAGAATTCCTATCTCTGCTTACACTCCCCATCAGTTCTTGTACACTGTCCACTTCTTCCCTTATTGTATTAATTTTACTTATTTTAAATTCCCATTCTGTTGTTGTCATTCAGTGGTTAAGTCTTGTCCGACTCTTTGCAACTCCATGGACTTATACAGTCCATGGAATTCTCCAGCCCAGAATACTGGAGTGGGTAGCCTTTCCCTTCTCTAGGGGAATCTTCCCAACCCAAGGATCGAGCCCAGGTCTCCTGCATTGCAGGCAGATTCTTAACCAGCTCAGACACCAGGGAAGCCCAAGAATACTGGAGTGGGTAGCCTACCCCTGCTCCAGTGGATCTTCCTGACCCAGGAATTGAACTGGGTCTCCTGCATTGCAAGTGGATTCTTTCCCAACTGAGCTATCAGGGAAGCCCCAGAGTTTGCTCAAATTCATGTCCATTTACTCAGTAATGCTTTCTAACCATCTTATCCTCTGCTGCCCCCTTCTCACTTGCCTTCAGTCTTTCCCAGTGTCAAGTTCTTTTCCGATGAGTCAGCTCTTCACATCGGGTGGACAAAGCTCCCAGTCTAACAATTGCAAAATCTGTGTCCTATCCTGGTCTGGTTCCGATGCTTGTCTCTTCAAACTTTTTTTTTTTATACCTTTGAGAATGCCTTGTAATTTTTGATTGAACACTAAACAATGTATGTGGTAAAAACAACTGAGGTAAATAGATCTTGTGAGTTTTTTTGTTGTTGTTTTTCAGTCACTCAGTTGTGTTCAACTCTTTGCAACCCTATGGACTGCAGCACACCAACTCTTTGCAACCCTATGGACTGCAGCACACCAGGCTTCCCTGTCCATCACCAACTCCTGGAGCTTACTCAAACTGATGTCCATTGAGTCAGTGATGCCATCCAACCATCTCGTCCTCTGTCATCCCCTTTTCCTGCCCTCAATCTTTCTCAGCATCAGGGTCTTTTCTAATGAGTCGACTCGTCATATCAGGTGGCCAAAGTATTGAAGCTTTAGCTTCAGCACTAGTCCTTCCAATGAATATTTAGGACCGATTTTCTTTAGGATTGACTGGATTGACCTCCTTGCAGTCCAAGGGACTCTCAAGAGTCTTCTCCAACACCACAGTGCAAAAGCATCAATTCTTTGGTGCTCGGCCTTCTTTATGGTCCAACTGTCACATCCATACATGACTACTGGAAAAACCATACCTTTGAATAGACAGACATTTGTTGGCAAAGTAATGTTTCTGCTTTTTAATATGCTGTCTACATTTGCCATAGCTTTTCTTTCAAGGAGCAAGCATCTTTTAATTTCATGGCTGCAGTCACCATCTGAAGTGATTTTGGAGCCCAAGAAAATAGTCTTGTCAATGTTTTCATAGTTTCCCCATCTATTTGCCATTGCGTGATGAGACCGGATGCCATGATCTTCGTTTTTTTAATGTTGTCCAGCTTTTTCACTCTCCTCTTTCACCATCAAGAGGCTGTTAATTCCTCTTCACTTTCTGCCATGAGGGTGGTGTCATCTGCGTATCTGAGGTTATTGATATTTCTCTCAGCAATCTTGATTCCATCTTGTGCTTCATCCAGCCTGGCATTTTGCATGATGTACTCTGCATATAAGTTAAATAAGCAGGGTGACAATATATAGCCTTGACATACTCCTTTCCTGATTTAGAACCATGTTACTAGATTTGGGGACTTCCTTTTTCCAGGCCAGAAAGTGGCCTTTCTTATGATCTTATAGAAATTAAGGTGATGTTCTGGTAAAAGTTTCCCTTGAGGGAAAGCATTCTTAAGGAGAACAGAACTGCTTTGGGCATGTTTCAAAATGCTTTTCTTCTCCCATGCCAGAAATATGGAGGACTTTTTCTTTGATCTTCACCCTGAGAATGTGGGTGGTGGCATAATCCATGAAATGGTGGTGGTTCCCATAAGACTGCTCCCTCCCCTGGAGTTTAAGTGTGTCTACCATGAGCAGAAATTCATCAATTGCAGTTTAAGTTTTGCTACCCAGATCTGGGCTCCAGCAGAGTCCTGTGCTTGGTGAAGCTATAATTCCCTGTAGTCACTTATCTAGGTCTTGTGGTGATAGCTCACCACATGGCAACAGTTCTCTGACAGATTTCAGGATTGTTGATTTTCAGTTTGTTCAGCTTTTCTCCTATTGTGATGACAGGAATGATGATCTCTAAGCTCCAAACATAATGGGCCACAAACTGGAAGTCTTTTAATCTCTTATAAATAATGTGGTTTTTTTTTCTTTGTATGACCTGAAGATTTTTTTCTTTATGTATATTTTTTATATTTTTTAACTTTACAATATTGTATTGGTTTTGCCATATATCAACATGATCCGCCACAGGTATACATGTGTTCCCCATCCTGAACCCTCCTCCCTCCTCCCTCCCTGTACCATCCCTCGTGAAGAGCTATACTCAGGGAATCCTCCTGCTTGTTTAAAACCAGAATGCCACAGATTGCTCAGGGACCTGTCACATCCTAATTAAAGCTTTCCTTGTTTGCCCCTTTCCAGAAGCTTCGGTGCCAATCCCATACTCTTTAAGGGAGGTGTATGAAAGTGGCTCAGTCGTGTCCGACTCTTTGTGACCCCAAGGACTATACAGTCCATGGAATTCTCCAGGCCAAATATGGGAGTGGGTAGCCGTTCCCTTCTCCAGGGGATCTTCCCAGGGACGCCCAGGGGAGATGTATCTATAGGTCAGTCATTTGCCTGGGATCCTAAGAGCAAAGAAGAAAGAAAAAAGAGACTTGCTGCATTAGAAAAGACTAGGGTGGTGACTATCTAGCAGTCCAGAGGTTAAGACTCCACATTGCTAATGCAGGGTGCACGGATCTGATCCCTGGTTGGGGAACTAAGATCCCGCATGCCATGGGTACAGCTAAAATAAAGACAAAAAAGACCAGTGCATAGCATGTGGGCTCCTGGTGTACATTCAGGATGATCCAGACTCCTTCAAGTCAGAGAGGTGAGTGAGAAGCAGCAATTCCAACAGACAGGGATGATCCAGTTTATCCTGACTTATCTTGGCCTCATATTATCCTGGACTTCATCACTTAAACTTTTAATATTTGGTCCTTGCAGTCATCGTGTTGTACTGCTGTACATACCCCATGAACAGGACCACCGGAAAGTCTAAAACAGTTAGGTCTGGCTTTCCGTGTCACCACTCATACAAGCTAATGCTATTCCACACTTGGAATGAGAACAAAACTTTCATAAGTTACAAAGCTAACAAAAGGTTCTGGAAGGAAAACAGGGAGAAGGGAGGAGTCAGCTGTGTAGGCAACGGGGAGCCTCCCCCTGCTCCAGGAGTGGAGGGGACAGGACTATGGGACAACAGCCTCGAACCACCCACCTTTGAGAGGGGAAGATGGAAGGCGGGGGAACAGAACGGAGTGCTGTATCTCTAGGCGCCCGGTTTGCTCTGGAGTTAGAGGGGTTAGGGCTAGACTTGGGTTTCACATGGAAACAGGGCCCACACGAGGCCCAATCTGGGAGGAAGGTAGACTCTGTCCCCAAAGTTCTCGGCTCAGGTCTTCATCCACCTCTTAGACCCCAAGGGAGTGGATCTCGCCCTGGAGGAGGAGGACTTGGTTGATGGCCCAATGGTCTTCTGTCTAGCCAAGTCCTGAGCAGGTGATAGGTCCCTATAGCATGGCATTTCCTGGCTGCTGGGGGTAGAGGCTGGAGCAGACACACCCCTGAAGGCAACCTTGACTCGGGGTGGGCTGTCTTCTCAGCTGGAACTACGGGGGCTCTGCCTGGATGCACCCCCAGGCATGTGACTGAAGATAGGGGCAGTAAAGCCTCCAAAGCCGGGCTTATTCTTAGCACTGGGCTTATTCTTAGCCCTGGGCCCCATGGTCACCATGGAGGGGCTCTGGCCAGGAAGGCCCCAGTGTGGCGGGCCACTCTTCCCACTCTGCTGTGTGTGGTTCTCCGGGCTCCCCTTCTTTCCATTGAAATACTGAGAGCTGCAAAGGGGCAGCTCAGATCCAGGACAGATGCTCTGCCCCTAACGCCCCGAGGTTCTGCAGAGACTCCCGGCCTGCAGGGGGCTGTGCTCGATGCACCAACCGTGGAGCAGCATGGCCCACTGTTGGGCCCAGCACTGGGCACGGCCTGGGGCATACAGGTGTCAGCTGCAGAGCCAGGGGCAGGGGCTGGGCCAGATGGGAATACAGCTGCGGTGGCAGCCAAGGCCGGCTGGGTGCTGGCATGGGTGCCCATGGGGGAGGTGGTGTGTGGAGCTGGGGGGCCTGGAGCAGAGGTTGGGTCCCCGGTTAGGGCTGGAGCTGCCGGGTTTCCATAGTGTGGAGAGTGGTCCCAGGCGGGGGCTCCCTGCTGCTGCACATCAGGGGCCCCAGCGATGGGCTGGGCAGGGGCTCCGGTGTGAGAGGAGCCGCTGAAGAGTCCAGGCAGGCTGGCGCTGACTGTGACAGGCCGCGCTGTCCCTGGGGGGCGTCTGCAGGGCCTGGGAAGATGGGAAGAGGCTCCCGCTGGAGCCAGGGGGAGACCCGAAGAGGGGAGACTGGGAGGGTGGAATGGTGTCCACGGGGGTGACCTCAGTGTCAGAAGCGGGGTGGGGAGCCAGGTCCCCAGATGTGCAGGGTGAGGGCCTGGTTTGGAGAGCAGACGGGATGAGCTGGCTGGTGGGGGGCAGGGATCGAGGGTCAGATACGGGAGGGCGGCTCTGGGGGTGAAGACAGGAGAGTCCAGGCACATGGGTGTGGGGGACCCCATGCCCAAGGAGCCGGGCGCTGCAGGGAAGGCCGGTCTGGCATCCTCTGCAGCCGGGCCCCACGCCGGGGGCTGGGAAGGGCCTCCTCCTCCTGCCACGTTCGTAAGAGGCCCCCAGACGGGCTTCTGATGGAAGCCGGGAAGCCAAGCCGCAGGAGGGGCCGGAGCCAGGCTTCCCGTCGCACCCGCGGTGCCTGGCGCGGGGGCTGAAGCAGGAGCAGAGGGGCTTGGGGGCCGAGCAGACAGGCCCGCGCTGCCGGATCCTGGGGAGGAAGCGCGGGTGGGCAGGGTGAACGGGGAGGGGGGCCATGAGTGGGAAGGAGGGCCCGGGAGGGGCTGGGACCAGGGGGAGAGGGGCCGGGGTGGGGGGGTGCCGTGCCGCCCTCCTGACTAGGGATGCGCAGAGGAGGCCCCTCCAGCAGACGCCCGGGTGTCCACTGGCGCTGGGGAGGCCGACTCCCTCTGGTCTCTCTCGGGCCGAGGAGCCCTGCCGGGGGCCGGAGGGTCGGCGGGCGCGGGGAAGGGACCGATGGGCTGCGGGGCCGGGGTCTCATCCCGCAGCGCGCTGTTGATGCGCCGGAACGCCGCTGCTTTCTCCGCGTCCAGGTCTTCTGCGGTGACTCGGAAACCCAGCTCAGGGGGTGGGGGCAGCCTCAGTGGCGCCCCTCGCCTGCGCGGCAGCAGAGCAAACCTGCGTCTTCCGGGCCTGGGACTGTCCGACGTAGGGGCGCCTTTCTTCCAGGTTCGTTTCTGCCCCCTGGTTGCCTCCGCGTCCTCGTCAGACCGGCTGTTGCTCTGGGAAGCCACCCGGGCGGCACAGGGCGGCAGCGGGCCCCCCTCGCTCGCTTTCCTCGAGGACCTCCAGGGCAGCCCTCGCGGTATGCGGGGGCCCGTCCTCCTCTGCCCTGGCGGGAAACCTCGGGTGGAGCTGTAGGAGCTCGTGATGGCGTTTCTTTGGGGGCAGGAGCTCACACAAGAGGTCTGGAGTTTCTTGGTGGATCTGTCTACTGAGCTCTTGGTGTGGAGGTTTCTCCGCAGAGGCCCAGGCTTGGGCACGAAGGCAGAGAGGTCTCTCTGAGCCCCCAGGGGCCTAAATGTTTATCATGCACCCGGAGAGCCATTGGGGCCCCTTTTCTGATGGCCCTTCCCTGTGAATGCGGGGTCTTTCTCCTGCTGGGCCATGCCCTTCCCGCTCTCTCCCAGGGCCCTCCTCACCATCTTCTCTGTGCAGGAGCCCGGGGCACACCTCAGTGTGGTGGGCGGTACGGGGTGACCTGCTGCTGGCGCCCACCACACACGGTGACCGTGCCCTCTGCGGACGCTGAGCCGCGGCACATCGTGGAGATGCGAGCACCCAGCACCGCCTTCCTCTGATGGCGTTGCCTGCAGAGGGAGGTGAGGACCCCCAGGAAGGAGCGCGGGGTCTGTGGAATCATAGAACACCGTCTCAGAGACGCTGCGACAAAGCGCAGAGGCAGAGTCACCGGATACTTGCGGGCTGGCCTGCGAGTGGACAGCGGGGCGACAGCTGGGTGACCTGGGCCGGCCACGGAAAATCGGCTGGTGCGGGGATCGGGCTGGGGGCGGTCAAGCCCTTCTGGCAGGTGCTGGCCCCCCAGAGCCTGGGGTGGGAATGAGGGGCAGGGCCTGCCCAGGTAACTGCCCATAGGGCACGTGTGGGTTTTCGGCGCTTGGATACAGAGCTGGGCTCAGAGTGCTCTGGTTCAGCTGCCAACTCTGCCGAAGGCGAAGCAAGCAAGCACTGCTTGGCGTGTTGCTGAGACACTGCTCTAGAACCTGTGAGCAAAGAATGTGGCGCATGCGCTCAGTGCAAAAGGTGCTGGAAGGATGGCGCATGCGCAGAGGACAAGTGAGGCCGGGTGGTGCGCAGGTGAAGATGCGCTCCTAGACAGTCTGGCGCTTCTGAAACTCCTGGGGTCTGAGGGTTGGAAGTGTTTGCCTTGAGGGCGATGAGCTTCTTGGCAGGACATCTGGCCCTTCTCTCCTGCCTGGGCCCCAGACCTGTCAGGGGTCTCCACCCAACAAAGGGGAGCAGGGGTTCCTGGCTGTGAGCCCCCACCCCCAGGGTGGCAGCTTTGGCATCAGCGCCTGTACATCCTCCTGCCTTTAATTCTAGCAGCAATGGAGGGGAGAGCTGCTAAAAGCAGAAGTGACCGCCTCACCCAGATCCTGCTGGGGTGAACCCTGAGGCAGCTGCCAGGGCAGGCAGAGAGGGCCATACTTACTCCAGGACCCATAAACCCACTCCTAGGCAATTAACTCAGGGAAAAACCTGTAATGAATGTATGGGAATGTTTTAACTAACTTATCCACAACTCCTAAACACAGGACTATTAAGATTGTCCACTTTTTCTTGAATTTGTCATTTTTCACTTGTTCTCAGAACAATACTGTGTATACACGTTGCCCAACAGTCGAGTTAGTATTTTTACCAATTAAATAAAATGCAGAAGACTTACGTTCATATAGATTATTTTACTTGACACCTTTTCATAGTTGTCATATGTGTCACCTTTATATGATTTGAATGCCACCCTCTGAGACTGTGATGTCCTTTTTTCATTTAAATTCATTCAAATCCCAGGGAATTTCCCTGGTGATCCAGTGGTTAGGACTTACTGCATTCACTGCCTGGGGCCGGAGGTCTATCCCTGGTAAAGAAACTTAATCCCTCAAGCTGCGTGGTGAGACCAAAAGAAAAAAGAAAAGTCATGTATGTATTAAATAAGAGGGTAATTTATCCAGATACTTATTTCAGTTGCCCTTTCTTTGTTCTTGAAGTGTCAGACTTTCTTGTGTTATTTGACTTCAGCCTGAAGAAGTTATTTTCATGCATTTTTATAGCAAATTGGTAAAGAATTCTCTTAGTTTTCTATTGTCTCCATCAGCCATCATTTTGAGTTTTGTTTGGCTTTCAAGCTTTAAGGATATCTTTGCTTTAAGGATATGATGTCCTGATTGATCTTTTCAACACTTTAAAGAAGATGTTATTCCCTCTGTTTTCTGATGAAAAGTCACAGTCCTTCAAGTTGGTATTCTCTGATGTGTAACAGGTCATTTTCCTTGACTGTGTTCAAGATTACTCTTCACATTTGCTTCTTTTTTTTTTTATCAGGTTGATTGTGTCAGAGTGAGGTTTTCTGAGCTTAGATCTGTGTCTCTAAATCAGTGACATTTTCAACCATTCATTTCCTCATATATTTTATTCTGCACCTTTCCTTTAGACCCTCCAATGGCACAAAATTCGAACTTGTTTCTCACATCTCTGAGACAATGTTCATTCAGTCATTTTTCCTCTTTGTTTTTCAGATTGTGCCATTTCCATTGATCCATAGGTTTTCTGAATCTTTCCTCTGTTTTCTCCGTTCCGTTATTCAGTCCATCCAGTGAATGTTTGATTTTGCATGTTAAGTTCTAAAATTTCCATTTGCTTTTTTTTTTTTTTTCCTGTAGTTTTTACTTCTCTGTGAAGAACTTGTTTCTTTCCATTCAAGAGGATTTAACCTCACTGAGCGTGGTGATAACCACGAAGCAGATGCTTCGGCTGCTAATTCCTTCTCAGGGCTGAGTCTGTTGATTGCCTTTTCCCCTTGAGAACTGGTCAGATTTTCCTAGTTCTTTGTATGCTCTGTTGTGGGATTTTGGCTGGTACCCTGGACAGTTTGCTTATTATAAGACTCTGGTTCCTATTAAAATCCTCTGTAGATCGTTACTCTCTGCTGTTTCTCTGTGAATCTGTGTTCTGGCAGATACTGTGCCTTGTCCTCTGCATTGTTCCAGCCTGGGTGCCGTTTCTAGGACGTTGTGTCCACACGGCACATGTCCATCAGGGGTTGACCTGGGAGCTGAGTGGCAGTTCATACTGTAGTTCACGTCTCCAAGCCTCCGCTTTGCCTCGTCAGGTGAGGAATAAGGCTTTGTCTGTGCATAAGGCTCGGGGAGGCCTAGGACCTATGCTGGTTCATACACAGGCCTTCTCTAACCCTCTCCTCTTCAGGATTCTACCCACATTCTCAGGCTTCAAGGGCTCCTCTCACATGTTCCTCAAAGTGTTTCAGCCTCCAGGCTGTCTTGCAGTTCCTTGTGGCCAGGTTGACCTTTCAGGTGAAATAGCAAGAGAAAAGAAAGGACAATAACAGGCATTTCCCACCCCCACCCCACCACTCTTCAGAAAACAGGAGCCTCTTTACCTTTTCCTTTGCCCAGAGATTCGGGTCATCTCTCAGGGTTTAGGTGCCTGTGTCATCACTGAGGTTGCAGGGGAGATGGGATAACCAGGGAGGAAAAGAAACTAATGGGGATGGCCTCCCTCACTCCTCGTTATGTAAGTCTCACACTTCACTCTTCTGGCTGAAAAGAAGGGGTGGATCCCAGAGTTTTAACTTTCAAGCTGCTGTTGGACATCATCTGCTTTGGGTAAGCTAGGAGACAAGAGACAAGAAAAAAACACCATCATCCCCTAACAGGCTGGTATTCAGCTTTGGACTTCCAGGCCCCATCTGCTTGCTAGTGTTTACTTCATAAAGTTGCAAGCGCATGTTTCTTTGTCCTCTTGTCTTGAATTTCACTTGTAATCTGCAATAAGAGAGGTTGTTGTATGAGGCTTCCTCTGTCTTGGCCCAACCAGAAGTCTGCTGTTACTTTAGAAATAAATGTATTTAAGTTGTCGCGTATGCCAAGGTATCCTCTTCTTTTGGGGCTGAATAATAATTCCATTCTGTATGTATGCCACATTTTCTTTATCCATTCATATGTCAATCGACATGAAGTCATTTCCACACCTTGGCTCTTGTGGCTAATGCTGCCATAAAAATGGGAATGCAGATTATCTCTTTGAGATCCCAGTTTCGATTCTTTCGGATACAGGCCCAGAAGTGAGATGGCTCCATTGTGCCAAGTGAAACAAGCCAATCACAGAAGGCCAGAAGTTGCAAGATTTCACTTTCATGAAGTATCTGAAATAGTTAAACTCAACTCCAGTTGATAACACTGAATCAGATCATTGGCATTTGCTGAGTGAGAAGAACACCCCCTCCCCCACCCAAAAGGTAAATATGTGCGGTGCCAGGTGTGTTAACTTGATGGGGGAAGTCCTTTCACAGTGCATCAAATAATCGTGGTGTTGAACAAGGGCTGGCTGCCCCATGCGCAAACAAGCCGGTACTGTAGCCCTGGGTTTTGAGGAAAGAGAGAGCTCTATTGTGAGGTCGATCCGAGCGAGACAGGAGGCAAGGCTCTGGAATCTGTCTCCTTGATCCAGGGTTTGGGGCAAAATTTAAGGACTTAAGGGAGTTTCAAACTTGGAAGCTGACTGGCTAGTCTTGAATCACTCCATATAACCGACTCCTGCACCTGGAAGGCAGCTTTTCCTTCCTGAAGTACTACTTCTTCCTCTGTAAAGGACTGCGGTGACAAGATTTCTTTAGGTTCTGTCAACCTAAGGATCTGATTTGTTCCGGAGACATGGATTCCCGTCTTGCGTGCGCACAGTGCTGTCTCTATAAAATGACTCAAGGTTTGATTAGTCAACCTATGCCGTGCCAAGTCACTTCGGTCATGGCTGACTCTGTGAAACCCTATGGACTGTAGCCATCCAGGCTTCTCTGTCCATGGGATTCTTCAGGCAAGAATACGGAAATGGGTTGCCGTGCCCTCCTCCAGGGGATCTTCCTGACCCACACACAGACTGAACCTGCATCTCTTGAATTTCCTGCATTGGCAGGCAGCTTCTTTACCACTAGAGTCACCTGGGAAGCCCAAATCAACCTATATAAAGAGGCAAAACCAGTTTAAGTTGGTCAGTGTTTTTTCAATCATATTGTAAATAACTCACAATTTTGTTGATCAGTGATATCCAATAGAGCTGAAAAAGGACCACCCCCCCCCAAAAAAAACCCCAGAAAAAAAGTCAAATTTATACATACAGAGAGTAGAATGATGATTGGCAGAAGCTAGGGGTAGGGGAAACGAAAAGTTGTTAAATAGGCATAAATTTCCAGTTCGGCAAATGAATAAGTTCTAGAGATCTGCTGTACAATGTGTAACAATACTGTATGGTGCATTTAAAAGTTTAAGAGGTGAGATCTCATGTTGTGTTTTTAACACAATAAAAAATGTAGGCAATTTCTAGCGATCACATAATGCTTGGAATGCTTAGGAATCACAACGCTTAGGAATGTAATGAACTATGCTAAATAGTCAACTTGATAATGAGGTGGTTTCCAAGAAATACAAATTAGGATTCTTTGACAATAAAATAATAAGTATTCACTCCATGTGCACCCTGATAAAAAAAAATGCATTTATAAATGCATGTGAAAGAAAATGATCATGGTACATTAAAATGTATTAGTGCTTACCTGTGAACACTAAGGTCACTTGATTTGTAATTTTCTATATTAAATTCTATACTTTTGTGACTAAAAGCATTACTTGGGGAATTCAAAGGATGGAGTGATTTTGGCTGTTGATCCGCTACTAATTCCTGCTGCTGCTGTTGCTGCTAAGTCGCTTCAATCATGTCTGACTCTGTGCAACCCCATAGATGGAAGCCCACCAGGCTCCCCTGTCCCTGGGATTCTCCAGGCAAGAACACTGGAGTGGGTTGCCATTTCCTTCTCCAATGCATGAAAGTGAAAAGTGAAAGTGAAGTCGCTCAGTCGTGTCCGACCCTCAGCGACCCCATGGACTGCAGCTTTCCAGGCTCCTCCGTCCATGGGATTTTCCAGGCAAGAGTATTGGAGTGGATTAACCTTAATTCAGGAGTTGGATTCTTTGACCCAAGGAAACAGAATAATATAAAAGGAATGTGTCTGAGGGTAGAAGTGATTAAAGTAGAGCAGGTGTCTTTGCAAAAGCTACTGTTGGTCCCAGAAGACTCTCACCTAGCTATGTGACACAGGGCAAATCAGCTCACCTACATCTCTGGGTTACAGGGATGTGGTGATAATTAAAGGGTGACTGGGCACAGTGAATACTTGGCAATCGTGGGTCCTCGGTAAAGTCACTGCCCTGCTCCTTTACCCTTTGGAATCACTGTATTAGTAAAATTTATACTTGACAGTATTTTTCAGTTCAGTTCAGTTGCTCAGTCATGTCTGACTCTTTATGATCCCATGGACTGCAGCACACCAGGCTTCCCCGTCCATCACCAACTCCCAGAGCTTGCTCAAATTCATGTCCATCAAGTCAGTGATGCCACCCAACCATCTCATCCTCTGCCATCCCCTTCTCCTCCTGCCTTCAATATTTCCCAGCATCAGGGTCTTTTCCAATGAGTCAGTTCTTCGCATCAGGTGGTCAAAGTACTGGAGCTTCAGCTTCAGCATCAGTCCTTCCAGTGAATATTCAGGACTGATTTCCTTTAGGATTGACTGGTTTGATCTCCTTGCAGTCCAAGGGACTCAAGAGTCTTCTCCAACAGTGCAGTTGAAAAGCATCAATTCTTCAGTGTTCAGCTTTCTTTATGGTCCAACTCTCACATCCATACATGACTACTGGAAAAACCATAGCTTTGACTAGATGGACCTTTGTCAGCAAAGTAATGTCTCTGCTTTTTAATATGCTGTCTAAGTTGGTCATAGCTTTTCTTCCAAGGAGTAAGCGTCTTTTAATTTCATGGCTGCAGTCACCATCTGCAGTGATTTTGGAGCCCAAGAAAAGAAAGTCTGTCAGTGTTTCCATTGTTTCCTCATCTATTTTCCATAAAGTGGTGGGACTGGTTGCCATTATCTTCCTTTTTTGAATGTTGTGTTTTAAGCCAGCTTTTTCACTTTCATCAAGAGGCTCTTCAGTTCCTCTTCATCTGCATATCTGAGGTTATTGGTATTTCTCAGGTTCCAGTAATTTTGATTCCAGCTTGTGCTTCATCCAGCCCAGCATTTTGAATAATGTACTCTGCATGTAATTTAAATAAACAGAGTGATGACAATATACAGCCTTGATGTACTCCTTTCCCAATTTAGAACCAGTCTGTCGTTCCATGTCCAGTTCTAACTGTTGCCTCCTGACCTACATACAGATTTCTCAGGAGGCAGGTCAGGTGGTCTGGTACTCCCCTCTCTTTCAGAATTTTCCAGTTTGTTGTGATCCACAGAAAGGCTTTAGCATAGTCAGTGAAGCAGAAGTAGATGTTTTTCTGGAATTCTCTTGCTTTTTCTATGATCCAACAGATGTTGGCAATTTGATCTCTGGTTCCTCTGCCTTTTCTAAATCAAGCTTGAACATCTGGACGTTCTCAATTCACATACTGTTGAAGCTTAGCTTGGAGACTTTTGAGCATCACTTTGCTAACGTGTGAGATGAGTGCAGTTGTGTGGTAGTTTAAACATTCTTTGGCATTGGCTTTGTTTGGGATTGGAATGAAAACTGACCTTTTCCAGTCCTGTGGCCACTGCTGAGTTTCCCAGATTTGTTGACATATTGAGTGGAGCACTTTCACAGCATCATCTTTTAGGATTTGAAATAGCTCAACTTGTACTCCATCACCTCCACTCCCTTTGTTCATAGCGGTGCTTCACAGTAACTGTAGTTTAGATACTCTTTTCCTTTGATCTTTATAATTTGATTAATGCACCTTCCTATGGCAACCCACTCCTGTGTTCTTGCCTGGAGAATCCCATGGATGGAGGAGCCTGGTGGGCTGCAGTCCACGGGGTCGCTAAGAGTCAGACACGACTGAGCGACTTCTCTTTCCCTTTTCACTTTCATGCATTGGAGAAGGAAATGGCAATCCACTCCAGTGTTCTTGCCTGGTGAATCCCAGGGACGGGGGAGCCTAGTGGGCTGCCGTCTCTGGGGTCACACAGAGTCGGACACGACTGAAGCGACTTAGCAGCAGCAGCAGCAATATAGATTTAGAGTTTTCGAAGTCTGATTGTATATTTACCTTTACCAGTATGTTGTATACTTCCATACGTTTTCATATTGCTGATTGTCTTTTCATTTCAGCTTGAAGAACTCAACATTTCTTTCAAGGCAGGTCTAATGGTGATGAACTCCCTCAGCTTTTGTCTGCATAGAAAAATATCTCTCCTTCATATCTGAAGGATTACTTTGATGATATAGAGTATTTTTGGTTGGCATATTTTTTCTTTCAACATGTTGACTATGTCATTTAACTCTCTCCTGGCCTATAGGGTTTCTGCTGAGAAATCTGATAGTCTACTGAGGGTTCCTTTGTAGGTTCAAATCTTTTCTCACCTGCCTTAGAATTCTTTATCCTTTGATTTTCTACGATTTCATTATAATGTGTCTTAGAGACGGTCTCTTTTGCTTTGAGATGGTGGGATGATTTTTTAGCTTTATGAACTTGGATGTTATTGAGATTAACCTGATCTAGAGTCAACTTAGGTGCTTTGGAACTTCCCTATTAGTCTAGTGGTTAAGACTTAAGACCCCTCACTCCCAATGCAAGGGGGGTTTGATCCCTGGTTGGGAAACTGGATCCCACATGCTGCAACTGAGAGTTTGAATGGTGAAACTAAAGATCCTGCATGTTGTAACTAAGTCCCAGAATGGGCAAAATAAATAATAATTAAAAAAAATAAATTCAAGTTAGTGTTTTCATTTCAGGATGTTAAAGGTAATCCCCATGGTAAACACAAAATAGCTGTGAAATATACACAAAAGGAAGTGAGAAAGTAATTTAAATATTTAACTGTAAGGAATCAGCTAAACACACAAAAAGGATAGGAATGCAGGAAATGAGAGGTAAAAATGCTTTGGACATATAGAAAGCAAATAGCACAATAGCAGAAATACTAAGCCTTTTCTTAGTAATTATTTTAAATGTAAATGGATTAAACTCTCCAATCAAAATATAGAGATTGGCAGAATAGGGAAGAACATATAATCCAACTATATACTGTCTATAAGAGACTCACTTAAGATTCAAAGACACAGACATTTTGAAAGTTAAAGGATGGAAAAAGGAATAATAAAAAAAAAATGAGAAAACCCAGATAGTAACCAAAAGAGAGCAAGAGCGTCTATGCCAATATCAGATAGAATCGACTTTGAATTACAAATGGATCAAAGACTTAAATGTAAGGGCTAAACTGTACCAATTTCTGAAGAAAAAGGGGGATAAGTCTTCATTTTTGGATTTGGCTATGAACTCTTAAATATGATAGCAAAAGCACAAACAACAAAAGGAAAAATAAATAGGACTTTATAAAAACTGAAATCCTTTGTGTTTCAAAGAACACCAGCAAGGAAAATATAATACAACCTTCAGAATGAAAGAAAATATTTGCAAATCAAGTCTGTTAAAGTCTAGTACTCATAATATGTAAAGAACACTGGCTATTCAGCAATAAAATGTCAAGCTTCCCTGGCAGCACAATGGTAAAGAATCCGCCTGCCATGATCGATCATGGGTTCAATCCCTGATCCAGGAAGATCCCACATGCTGTGGGACAACTAAGCCCATGCACCACAACTATGAAGCCTGTGCTCTAGATCCAGGGAACCACAACTACTGAGCCCACGTGCCACAACCTCTGAAGCCTGAGCCCCCTGCGCCGGGCAACAAGAGAAGCCACCACAATGAAAAGCCCACCCACCACAACTAGGAAGTAGCCCCTGCTTGCTCTGCAACTCGTGAAAGCCCACATGCAACAAAAACAAAAACTTCCAACCAAATCTGAAAAATGAAAGACCTTGCATAGATACTCCTCGAAAGAAGAGACAGATTGTCAATAATCACAGGAAAATAGTTCAAAGTTATTAGTCAAAATTATACAAACTGAAACTACAGTGAGATACCACCACTTCATACCCATTAGTATGGATACAGTCTTTTTTTTTAAGTGTTGGAAATAATATGGGTAAATGGGTACCTTCAAACATTGCTGGTACAAATATAAAAAAGAAAATAGTTTGGCAGTTCCTCAAAAAGTTAAACACGGAGATACCAAATGCCCCAGAAATTCCACTCCTGAGTATATGTCCAGGAGAAATAAAAGCATATGTTCATGCAAAAGCTTGTAAATGAGTGTTATAGTATCCCTATTTGTAATAGTCAAAAAGTGGAAACAATCCAACTGTCCATCACCTGATACATGGAAAAACAAAATGTGTTATATCCATATAATATTATTCAGCCACATATAATATATGAAACATCCACTGTAGGAAGATCCATAGAGACAGGACCAGAGCCGAGGTGAAAAGGGTAGAGACAGCAAGAAGGACTGATACTACAGGGTTTCTTTTGAGGATGACAAAAATGTACTGGAATTAGGGGTGTTGGTTACAAAACCTCAAGATAAAAAGCCACCAAATAGTACAGTTTTAAAAAGTATGAATTTATGGGATGTTAATTATATCTCAATAAAGAAACTACAACTTAACATTTTTATAGTTTGCCTCTCAACATGGTACATGAGTAAGATACAGTCATTATTCATGATGAATTTCACAATGAAATTCCCACAGTGACTTCAATGGAGTGGCCTGTATGAGGTGATTGATATTTGAGACTCAACCCTTTGGAACTAAATGCTCATTTAGGGCTGTTGAATGCCAGTATATATTCTTCATACCCAGGGTATTTATTCAATCCCTGTATGTATCCTTGCTTTGAATCCACTGTCTTTTTTTCTTCATTTGCTTGAAACATGGTCCTGGGAAATTCATTCACAATAGTGAGAGTTTGTTGACATCTTCCTGGCAAAAGCCTTTAACGTGTTTCCAGGACACACTTTAGATCTTATCATTAACTGTCCCAGGGAGCCCCCTGAATCACAGTAGGGCTTACGAAGATGGACCTTATATTTTAGTGTGCACTTAAAATACCCAACAGGCTGATTGCATGGGAACAATCACTTTAGATGAGACAATACAAAGTCAGCACAACATACTGAGAGTATAGCTGCTGCTGCCTGATGGCCTGAAGTCATGTCCCATTTGAAAGTCCCAGGCACCTAGGAAGGTTGATTACTTAGACTTTCTGTTTCTCAGTTCCCTGGTCTGTAATGTGGAAATATTAACAGGACCTGCTTATTTGTATTATGTTCTAAAATTAGTAAATACTGAGCCTGAAGAAAAATGATAAGATACTTCCTAAATGCTACCTACATAAGTGATCAAGTATTAAGTGTCTGGAAGCAAAAGCAGAATGTCTCCAGAAAGGGCACCTAGGAGGCTACAAACAGGACAGAACGTACTTATTTACATTGATTGTAGAGTTTGTGAAAAGAATATTATTTCTCAGAGTGCACTGTGGAGTGGGCAGAGTAGGGGGTGACCCATATTTTACGGTTCAGGAGACTGAAATTTAGAGAGACTGAGTAACTTGCCCAGAGTCACAACACTCATGAGTGATGGGTCTGAAGCAAGACAGGGAGTTGATTCCCTGGGGATGGAGATTCATGAATCCCTGGACATGAGATCATGCCCTGGATACACAAACCAAGAGCTCTCCTCACTCCCTTCCCACATCCTCCTGCCTAGGATGCTGCAGGGAGACAGCTGGTACCCAGAGGAGGTGCCTGGCCCAAGAGAATGGCTCAAATCTCAGCCCAACTCCTGACTCAATCCCTGAGCCCAAATACACTGCTTTTCCCCCGAAGACCCCCTGATGGACAGGGAGATGAGAACATGCATCTTGCCCCCTCCCCTCCCCCTCAGCACATGATTCTATTCACTGCTGCTTTGCAGTGAGACTTCCTGGTGGTCAGGTGACCACCCTGAATGACCAGTAGCCTGCTTGACTCTAACTGGCTCAGAACCCAGGACATTCTAAACCAACTGCCCACATGACAGTTGCACAGAGAATTCACATCATCTTCAACTGACCAAACCTGGACGAGGAGCTGTGGCTTCTCACTAGCTGGGAACGGGATCTCCTGGGCTGGTGGTGTTTTGGGGGCTTAATGAATGAAGTCTGTGGGCCCCAGTGCCTCACTGACTAAAACCTGACCAATGGTTGGAGCAGCCTGGACTAAGGCCTGGTTGGGGGCAGGCAGTGGCTGAACTGGTTCTGAGTGGGCACCATCTCTGCCCAGTCCTCGCTCTCCCAGATCCAGGCTCTGCTGTATAAACCACAGCCTTTACTCTTGAATCTACTCACTGGTGTTATTTCCACAGCACCTTCAATGGAGTGGTTAGTGGGGGTGGCACGTGTGTGCCCCTACCTGTGGTTTGGCCAGAAGTGAATTCTGATGTGTCTGAACCACGACTGGGAATGGTGAGCAGACCATCTTGACTGCACGTGATATTCTTGTGCGTCCAGTGTCTGAATCCCTTGTGATCCTTTTCTTTTGGTTAACCGGGCCACAATCCTGGAAAATATGTTCAAAGCAGAACTATTGACATATTCCTGGGAGAAGACCATGGGGAAATATCAATTCATTCCCAGGCCCCACTTCTGTTCCCCCACGACAGCTGCCTAGGGGAGTCAGCTGAATCAAAGCTGGGGAGAAGAATGTTACAATGTTGTGTACAGTTAATACATTCAAAATATTCAGCACTGATTGCACTGGAACATGACTTTATTCAGATGAGGTAATATAGAAATGGCGCACAGCACAGTGACTGAGGGCGTGGAGGCTGGTGCCTGATGATCTGGGTTCAAATCATACCAGACATCACGTGAACCTGGGGAGTTTACTTAACTTCTCTGTCCTCAGTTCCCTGTTCTGTGATACGGAAATATTAATGGGCCCACGTATTAGTATAACATGATGAAGCTTAATACAAAAAGTCAGGTAGACCCTGAAGAAAAATGACTGGTCCTTCATAGGTGCTACCTAAGTGTTCAGAAATTAAATGTCTGGAAGAATAAGCAAGAAACGTAGAAGTGCTGCGTCCTGGATGCCACAGGGCAGAGGATGGGGGGAGGTTCTGGGTGCGATGCTTTGCAGCTTGTGAAGAGTATCTGTTATCTCCTGTGATCCCCACATCAGCCGTGGGGGCAGGGAGGAAACTCTCAGGGCAGGTGCTGTGATCCATATATACATGGCACTAAAATGTCTAGATTTTCAGTGACTTTCCCCGAGTTTCAAAGCTGATGACAGATGGATGTGGGACACGAATGTAGTTGGTTCCCGGGGACAGAAATCTCTGAAACCCTAAATCCTCTAGATGGTGCCCTGGACCCCAGAGCCCAGGACTCTGCTCCCTTCGGCCCCTCAATCCTCCTGCCCCACGGTTGCTCCAAGGACAAGAGGTGTCTTAGCCAACAGGAGGGCACATGCCTGACCCAGCTGCCTCCTTTGAGTTGATCCCTGACCCCAAAACCATCCAATACTCTGGAAAGAATTTCCTTGAAAGATCAGGCCCTCCACACCTCTGTCACTGAAGGCTCATTCCTCTAACCTGATGACATTGTCCCTTCACTCCCCCAGGCAGCACCCATACCCAGCGGTCCTGTCCACATCAACCAATGGAAATCCTGCCAGGAAGTCACAGCTTCCTTCCTTTCCGAAGACCTCTGGATTCAGAGGTCTAATATTTGGCTTTGGATTTTGACATCAACATTCAGGATTATTTGGCCTGTAATTTTCTTTGTCTGATGTTGTTGTCTTTGTCTACTGATGTCTACTGCTGAGGTTGAGACAGTATTCTCCTGGTCCGATAAAGGCAGTGTCAGGTGTATTTTCTCTATATCTGTTCTCTGGAAGAGTGTGTTAGGAGATGGGCATCAACTTCTACCTTAAATGTTTGGTAGAAATCAGAGCTAGCCACCTGGGCCTGAAGTCTGTTTTGTGGAATTTTTTTTTTCTTTTTTGCATTTCTTTCAACAGAAGCTTATTTGGTACATGGTACAGGGCACAGGTCTTAAGTATAGAGCTTTATGATCTTGTAAATATAAGTACATCTGTCCAACACCCAGTTCAGTACACAGGATATCCCCAGCAAGCTGGCAGCCCTCTGAAGAAGGGAAGTAGAGGAGCCACTAACTTATCTGGTTATAAGAATGAAATCAGTTATCCGTGCATACTGCAAGCACAATGATTTACACACAGTTAGCTCAAAATTAGTGTGGCAACACACCTGGAAAGAAGTGGAGGGAGCTGGAGAGCTGGGAGAATCCAATGCCTTTGGGACTTGTGCTGTTGACATCTGAGGTCAGGGTTAGGAAGTTGTAAGAGGAGCTTTTCAGAAGCACCTGGGCTTTTACAGAGGAAAACACGACTACTTCTCAAAGTGGAGCACCCATTGCAATCCACTGAGCCCTCCCTTTGTTGAGGGTGCTTTTTCTATACTTGTGTGTTATTTTACATACAAATGTTTAAAAAATAAACCCAGCAGGAGCTCAACTTTGCTTCATATTAAAAGGGTTAAATATAAAACATATATAGGAAACTAATGCTGAACCCATACAGATCGTATCAGGGAAGAAAAGGGGCACTAAACAGCTAACTCAAGAGGCATAGGGAGGTGGCCCTCCTTCCTTCACCTCACGTGTCTCATTTAAGCTTCCAGACACTGGAAGCTCCATCCCCTCTGAGTCTCAGGATGAGTCCTCCGGGTCCTTCGCAGGTGTTGCACCAGAACCTGCCACACACATGCAGGTACTGGACTCAGTGGAGAGGTGGGTGGGCTCTCTGGTCAGTGTGTGGGACCCAGGGGGCTAGTCAGACCTGGGCCCTGGCTTCCCCAGGGGTCACATCCCCAGGGCACCCCTGTTTGTTGCTCTTTACTAAACGTGGTGTCTAGTAGTGGAGAGATGTTCTGAAGGGGTGATTTAACCTGGGCGTTTGGCCAGGCCGTGTTCAAGTGACTGGTCCTATGAAACAGTGTAAGTGATGCAGAGGAACGGGGAGGCCCTGGGGCTCCAGGATGAAAAGAAAGGCTGGGTCCCTCTGTCTGGGCGCTCTGAGGAGCGGGAGGTCTGATGACACAGGTGGACGTGGTAAATAACCCCGTCCCTCCAGCCCTACTCAGCCGACTCATCGGGAGACCCACACAGTGGAAATGGTCGGTTCAGTCCAGTTGCTCAGTCATGTCCGACTCTTTGCGACCCCATGGACTGCAGCACGCCAGGCTTCCCTGTCCATCACCAACTCCTGGAGCTTGCTCAAACTCATGTCCGTTGAGTCAGTGGAAATGGTCAGAGAACCACAACGTTCTCTTTTCCCCTAAGAACCCTTTTTCTTTAACATCCCAGCCAAACTTGCCTGTGTTTCTTCTGCTGTGACAGGATCATAAGTTTCACCACTTTACCCCATCCCAACATGAAAAGTTTACAGAAGACACCGCTTTTCAGAGTGCCATGAAACCAGATCCACTCGATATTTAATTTTAAGATTATTAATTTGGAAGACTGGCTCTTTACTGCACGCTGAATTAGCATTGCTTTGAATTGGCCTTCATTTGTGTGTGTGTGTTGTATTCAATTTTCACACGTCTATTAAAAATCAATAGAACCTGAAGTTGAGAAATGGTGCCGTGAGGTGACCCGGGCTGTTCCATGGGGCTCCACGGAGGCTGGGGCGGGTAGTTGGGTAAATCCCAGCCAGGTGTGGATTCTGCAGGGTCCCCTGCTTGATGTCAGGGAGGCTGCATGCCCACAAGGGAGCTGTCTGCTCACGATAAGGAGCCCCGGGGTGTCTGTCCTTCTCACCCTCTCCCAGGAAGCCTGTACTCGGGGGTACCCGGGCCATTCTTGTTATCTCACCACATCACGTGACCAACTGGGGATGTGGCCTGCTGACCTTGGCTGGCTGATGCTGAACCGTGCCAGGGACACCCTTTACCGAGAACACGATGTGAACAATACCTCCAGGGATGACGTACATGGCTTGTCCCACTGGCCGCCCCCCCGCCCCCGCCCTGAATGTAGGAGCCTGGCATCCTCGGGTTCTATGGAATGGGGACCATTCCCTGACGAGTTGCGCTCAGGTCATCCACCAGTTGCGTGTGTGGATGACCACTATACTCTTGTCTCTGCTGTTGTGCTCACACATAGAGATGGCCACCTCCAAGCTCTTCTCTGGTTTTGGGTTTTCCTGAAGCGCCAAGAAAAAAAAAAAAAAAGCCAAGGGTGGCAGGGGAGGTGCGTGCACTTATTTGCCTTCTGCTCTTCCTCCTGCCCGCTCCGTGCTCGCATTTCCTCTTCTTGTTCTTCCTCATCCCCTTTTACTTCATCCTTTCTCTTGAGTCCAGGACTAGAGAATTTGACAGCTGGAGGGCAAGGAACAACTGTGTGTGTCCACAGCTGCCCAGGGCGGGACACCCATTGATTGCGGAAGCGGCAGTGATGTGGGGGAGGCCCAGGGCAGAGCCAGATGTCCTGGGGGTCCCTCCAGCCGTGTGGGGCCAGCCCTTCTGACACCCAAGCCCCTCCTCTTGCCTGGGCCTGGGGCTGAGGGGTGTAGCACGGGGGCTGGAAGTTGGACGGGTTGGGTAGGGATGGGAGGTGGTAGGGTGGGCATGGGAGTGGGGCGGGGTGGGCTTGGAGGGGTACTCGGGGTTACCCTTTCCATAGAATTCACTGATTCTAGACAGGGGTTGAGGGTGGAGGTGTCAGGAGCCAGGGTAATGGGGGAGGAGGGCTGCAAGGAGATTATTGTATAGATTTTATAGCCGGTGCCAGGGCCTCAAGTGCCTGGATGAAACCAAGTCTTTCTGAATGAGAAGCAGAAAAAGAGGGAAGGAGAGGACAGGAGAGAGAAAGAGGAGCTTATGAATAAGAGAGTGAGAATTTAAAAAAGAGGAATAAATCACATGCAGATTGTTGCTCTCTAAGAGGCTTCAAAATCCACCAAGTAATGCCCCACACGGAGAATTGCAAGAACGGGGGTGGAGAGGCCCTGGGAAAAGAAAAAGGCGGAAGGGTCCGGGCCTGGCTGAGAACGCGAGGTCCTGCTGCTCCTGCTGCTCCCGGCAGGGCTGAAGCCTGACCTTTGGGCCTTTTCTGCATCCGCCCCCTGCCATGCCTTCTCCCCTGGGGCCGGGACCCTGTCACTTTTGCAATGAGCGGGGTGGGCTTACGATCTCCAGCGTCGTTTCCCAGCCCACAAACTGTGTGTGGCTGAGAATGAATGCCTGCGTCATCCTGCTCCTCCAAGAAGGCAGTCACTACTGTCCCCATGTCACTGCATATGCACTGCCTTCTGTTCCTCCCCCTCCCTTCATGACTTAACCTCTCTGTTTTTCTCTCTTGCGTAAAAGCCTGTTTCCTGTCTCCTTGTCAACCTCCATCCATCAGTGTTCTCTAACATGGGAGCATGGTAAGAGGCGTAATCACGGGTGTTCCACCCCCGCATCCCTACCCTGGGAACCCCTACCACGGTTGATTGCCTGGCTGTGCTGGGCTCTGTGGCAGAGACTGACAGCTAACTCCATGTAGCGAGTGACTGTCCCATCCTGGGGCATCTTTAGGTTCTTGGGAGACATTTGAGACTCACAGCAAATCTGTATATACGTTCTGAAGATGAACACAAGCTTAGAGGTAAAGTAACTTGTCCAAATTCTCTGGGTCTGCAAGCGATGCAACAGGGGTCGTCCTCAGCAGGTGTTGGTCACATAAATCCCCAGTCCTGGCCAGGGTTAGTCCCGGAGCCTTGGAAGAACTGGGGACGGGGAGGTGAGGACCTGGGCTGGCCTGGGGGAAGGTGGCAGGGCAGGCTGGGCTGGGGTGCAGCGGGGCAGAAGTAGGCACTGATGTGGCAGGAGCAGGGGCTTCTGAGAAGAGCCGTGACCCCCGGCCCCGCCGCCCAGAGGCGCTGTCCTGGGGCAGGTCACTCCCAGGGGACCGGCTCAGCAGGACTGTGAGGACAGGGGTGTGCAGCCGGCCCCGCAGTCGTTCACAGCATCCTGGAGAATTCCTGCTGGCTGTGGAGGGGCTCGAGAGGCAGCTGGCCCCGGGATTCGGGATGTTGGGGAGGAGTGGAGGCGAGAAAGGTGCTCCAGGGTGTGCTCCCCCTCAGCTCTGTGGGAGGACCTGGGAGCCTGTGGAGGGAGCTGGGGGGACGTCCTCTCTAACTTCCCCACCCCTGGGAGCAGGGCCCTCAAACCGGGAGGAAACCTGAGGGCAGGTGACCCGAGCCCCCGAGTGGAGGGGCTGCCCCGAGACCTGCATGTGTAGAGGGAGAATGCATCTGCTTCTCCCCCAGCGCCCGGAGCGCACACGAGGGGCTGTGTCTCCAGGCTCCAGTGTTGGTGAGGGAGTCGCGTCCCACCAGACGGCCTCATTCCAGCTCAACCCCCAAACCCCGACCAGTAATGCTTGTGCTTTATTCCCAAGAGATGCCAAGCAAACGTAAGCAAAGGCTTCGCTTTGGCAAAGCCAGGAAAGAGCTCATGGGAGCTCTTTATGTCATGGGAAAGATAAATCTTAAATCTTGAAGCCCATACATAGGCTTAGTGTCCCCCACTATTATGTCATTAATATAAGAAAAGAGCAACACAAGCCCTCACACATACTTCCTTCTTTTCTTATTTCATGTCCCTCTTCATCAGTCTCCAAAGAGGCATGGGTAACCTGATTGCTCCTGGGGACCCTGACCTATTGGACCCTGCCTGAGCGCCAGTCCTTACCTGGAGAGCTTCCACGCTCACTGAGCTACAAACACTCTGAAGGAAACAGTCCTTAGCGACACAAACGTGAGCAATAGAGTTAATAGAGAGAGTGGCCCATTTTTTATTCTTGTGCCGCAGAGGCTGGGCTGGCTGCCACTCAGCATCACGGAGCTCCTTCCTCTGGGTTCTCAGACCTTCCCCGGGGCTCCCTGGAGCCAGAGCCCTTCACCCAGAGGTTGATGGCACTTGCAAAACCTTCACTGAGAGAGAAGATCCCCCCCTTCAACTTCTCACGTCCCCCTTCCATCGGATCCTTCCCGCTCTGGCCTCCCACCTTATTAGCCCGCAAATCCACCTGTGAGGCGTGCACAGGCTTTGTGGGTTAGGTGACTTGAAGGGAGCAGAGCCCTTGGCAGGCACAGGGCAGCTTCGTGGGAGAATGTTCTGTGAGGATGAAAATGTTCTCTGTGGATGGGGCCCTTGAAACAGGGCTCGGGCGATGGGTGGTGGGAGGGGGGCAGGGGCGGGGGACTTGAGTGTTTCTTTTGATTTGCTTTCATTGGTTTCCATGGGAGCAGGCAGCTCTGGCTTGGGGCCACTGGGGGCAGTGCACTACAACGAGATCAGAAGCGGCTCCTTGCTTTGGAGGAGTTAGACGGCCTGATGGTGACCATGCCTTTGCAGATTCTTCCTGGGCTCAGGCACACGTGCCAGGACCCTACGTGAGGCCCTGGGGAACACAGTAAGGTCAACACCCAGGGGCCCTTGAAGGTTCCCAGCAGGGTGAAGGGCAAGGCCAGGCACACCGGTGCTAGATGTAATCTGTAATCGGTAATCCGAACTGCAGAGTCTGGAGAGGTGGTGGGTGAAGGGGCGGGTAGGGAGTGATGCTTCAAGAGCCCGCCTTTCTCTCCCCTGATGGAGATTAGAGCCTGTGGACGGGCCCCTTGCTTGATGTGGGCCCAGCAGGCCTGGACAAGCTGAGCAGACGGAAGCTTGCCACCCATGAACTAGATCCCAGCCCAGGGGGTACACTTCAGACACTGACGAGGGGTGGCCTGAGATGGGTTGTCCAAGGGCTGAGCTGTCCAATTCTCACTTGGGTGAAAATTGATGAGGGAGACACACACAGGCGGTGCCCTTGCAGAGACCCACCTATGCCACGTTCAGGGTTGCTGTACTCACGAGCGGGTGGACATGGAGTTTGGGCCTGAGACTTGCAAGACCTGTCAGAGGAGCTCTCCAACTGATGACTACGGGGCCATAAAAGGAGAGCAGTAGGGACCACCTCCACCTGGGGTCAGCCCCCATTTCTTTTCCTTGCGTCCCCTCCCCCTGGCCAGCCCTGGGGCCCACGCCCCTCCTACCTACCTCCTCTGCAATGAGAATGGTCCACAGCTGCCCTGGCCATGTAGTGTGAAAGTGCTGCTGTTTAAATGTGTTTCTGAGCCAGACAACCCTTGGCCAACAGTGTGTAGATAAGGACTGGTTGTCAGGCAACTTCCAGAAACAGGAGTGAAGCAGAAACTTGTCCCTCCTGGGCCCCCAGGTGGGAGAGGCCTGGGGACCTCCATGTCTTCGGCCCTGACTGACTGTCTCATGACCCTCATCCCCGTGGGCGCGTCTCCTGGCCAGTCCCAGTGCAACCTGGATCAGGTGGGCTCTGCCCACAAAAACTAGTATGTTTTGTTTTTTTTTTTTCCACTCAGCGAGTGAGTGACTTCAGACTACATCCCATGTTCCCTGACGCCACCTGCCAGTACAGGGAAAAAACACTGATCTGAGGATCAGATCCAGTGCGTTTTGCCTGCACCAGTCTTCCGTTCTCCTGGTGACTTTAGGAGACCAGATGGAAGACTGTGGTCAGGTCAAAGGCCCCGAAAGCAGGGGGTAGGGAACACCCGTGGCAAAGACATGAGCTTTTCCTGAAGGTTGAGACTCTCTCGTTTAGTTTGGTCGGCTATACAAAAATTCAAGAGGGAACTATTGCTGCCAAACAAAAGGTCTGCCTTCCCCTGACCGCATTCCCCCCAACCCCACTCCGCCACCACGAAATTTACCACTGATGCTGTCATTTGTAAATGTTCTCTTGGGATCAGGTGTCAGTCAAAGACTCTTACTCAATAGTCCCCTCCCCTCTCCCACCATGGAAATGGTACCTATCACCTCTCATGCACCCTGGCCAGCTTTCATATTTGATTGAAAAGGAAAGAAACCAAGAAAGCAGCATTTCTACCCCAGACGAAGAAAGGCTAGCTTACCTTGGCTCTGGATGGGGCTTCTTCCTCTGCTCTGTCACTGGGAAGATCCTCTAATAGGTCCTGCAGGGGGTCGGGGTGGGGGTCCTAGGAAAACCCGCAATGCCTGTGGGGACATTGGTGGTGCCACTCAGAAATGACTTGGTGTGTGTGTGTTGGGGAGCGCTTTGCTTGATGTATGGACCCTGGGGTGGCAGTGTGTGGATGTGGCTGGTTAACAGGCATGGACCAGAGGGGAGGGGGAAGGCAAAGGAGAGAACGTGAAAAAGAAACAGAGCCCTTGGTTTGGCTTCGTCTCTCAAGGTGACCCAAATGGGAAAGAAACAAGAAAGCAGAGTCCCTGGTTTGGTTTTGTTGCTCATGGTGACCTAAACTGACCAACGCGAATGTATCAGTCTACGCGTGGTCCTGGCTTACAGGTTGTGATTCAGTGGCGCGGTCCCCATTGCCCCTCCTGCCCATTCTGAAGCTCATTTTGCTTGCCATTTTCTTCCTGACCTCTTCCAAGACCATTTCAGTCTCCACGAGGCAACGATACTGCATTGGTGTCAGCCATCTGAGGAATGGGATCTCACACTTGAGAAGATTTTCGGTGGAAGAGATCTAGCTATAGGCGGTGCATTCTACCGTGCTTTGCCGATCCTCTGCTGTGGAGACGTGAGAACACTGAAATACTGCCGTTTCAAAGTAACCCCCTATAGCCATGTGCTATTTTTACCTCCAGTGTTCTTTTTCTTTTTCATGTATGTGTTCTTGTTGGGAGAGGTGGCTGTCCTCACCTGGGTAGCAGTCTGGGGGTGGGCTAGTCCACTTCAGAGGGAGGGAGATGGGGGGTGTGTGTGAGGGCCAATGCTTTTCAATGTGGGCAGTGCAAGAGAGTAGTAAAGAGGGTGGGCACCAGGCACTTTGAGTTCTTAACCTGTCCCCATCCCCAGGGTGTGTAGCTCAAGGATTTCAGAATTTCTAGGACTCCCGGTGATAATGTAGCCAACACTCAGCTTCACCTGTCTGAGGCTGGCTCCTAAGGAGTCGTGACCCAGAAGTGGCAGAAGGCGACCCAGTCGTCCTCGATTCTGCCTTCCGTGCTTAGCATCTGTGAGCTGGCCGAGGAGCCTGTGGACTCTCTGCATGCCCTTCACGCTAACCACGGGGCCCAAGTCTCTGTATCGAGGACGCACCCACAGGGAATGGTGGGGAGGCCCCACGGGCAGCATTGCAACATTGGTACGCTGGGACTGGAACCAAGAGTTCTCCCTGTGTCTTATGGTCCCGGATTCTTCTTATTAGGAGAACCTCTCCCCTGGTCTGCCCGTGACCCGAGTCGACTCGTGCTGCTGAACTGCGTGGTCGTATGCCACCTGGCCACCCCCACCTGCAGATGTGCGGTCCACGGCTTCGAGACAGCTGTGGGGAGGGACCTGCTGGCCGTGGGGTAACCAGGGCACTGCAGGCACTGATCGTGCTGTGTGGCTTCTCCGTTCTTGCCTAAAGCTTGTCCCGACCCAACTGGTGTGATCACCCCGGGAGACTGAATCCCAGCCCCAGATGGCCGTGGGCTGGAGGTCTGCAGGCTCCTACTTTGGGAGGATCAGTATCGTGAGGATCTGCATGTTCTGGGAATCCTCTCTGGGCACTGGTAGCTGGCCCTCCCTGCCCGACCGCTCTCTTGGTTTATGGGACCCCTGGGGCCACCTTCTAGGGGTGACAGGGCTGGGGGCCTGGGCGCTTGAGGAGGGTGCAAGCACAGATGCTGGTGACTGATGGTTCCATTGATGGGTGATGGGTGTTCAGGGGGTCCAAGCCATGCCACCCACACCACATGCCTGGTTCACATGTTGTCTCTTCCACTCAAGCGCTTGAGACTGGCACACATGCATACCTGTCCCCCAATTTCTCCATATAAGGAGTGGGGTTGCTGAGCAAACTTCCAGGTATGGCCATGGTGGGTGTCAAATGAATGAATGAGGGCAGTGGTGATGGTCTCCTTCACTCCCTCTATGCTACTTGAGAAAATCGGCAGGTTGCACTGTGTAAGTTAGATGTATCTACTGGGGGAAGCATGCACACACAACCTCTGCACACATATTCACAATTACCCCACTTATTTACACATAGATCACCCCCTACCCCCACTAATCACATGCACACCCCCACCCCACTGAAATGGAATGCAGCCATTGCCAGGGACTTACAGGACATGGCCATAGGTCTTTACCTGAAGTATAAATTTACTTCACCACACCCCCAAATCCTCTCTCCCACCAGGAAGCTGGAATTGGGATGGTCCTCCAGGCCAAAAGCCAGCAAGAAAGCTCCACCTTCCTCCGCTAGCTTTTTTTCCTTAGCAGTAGACTCATTCCTGAATATGTAGAGTTTTCTTTGCTTTTGAGGCCACCCACAAGAGCAGAGACCGTAATACCCTTGCTCATAGCCATAAGGGAACGTCCACTATCTCTTGAGTTCTGAGTGAAGAGGATAGGAGTCACGGAGGCTGGGTTCTTCCCTTGGAACGTCAGCATCCTTGGATTCACTGGGAGACTATCTCTCAGCTGGGGCTCCAGGTCCTTCCTCTTGGAAATCAACTTTCGAGTTGGATCTGAAGTTATTCTTCTGAGAGTTCACAGAGCAACGGCCCTCCCCACAGGGGTTCTCCTGCAGTAAACAGATGCAGTGGAGATACCGCCACATTTACACGAGTATCTCAGTGAAGGCCCGGCACCCAGGCCATGCGCTTGCTTCTTCAAAGTGGTCAAGCCATGGTGGCTGCCAGGAGGAGTGTCCTGGGATGTCCTGAACAGAACCATTCTACTTTTTCTCTGAATCTGACTGGACACTTCATATAAGTGGAATCATACAGTGTATGCCCTCTTATGACTGGCTTCTTTCACTTAGCATAATGGCCTCAAGGTTCATCCATGTCGGTGAAAGTGAGAGTCGCTCAGTCGTGTCTGACTCTTTGCGACCCCGTGGACTATACAGTCCATGGAATTCTCCAGGCCAGAGTACTGGAGTGCGTAGCCTTTCCCTTCCTTCTCCAGGGGATCTTCCCAACCCAGGGATCAAACCCAGGTCTCCTGCATTGTGGGTGGATTCTTTACCGGCTGAGCCACAAGGGAAGCCCATCGGTAGCATGTGTCAGAATGTCCTTCTTTTTAAGGCTGAATAATACCTTTGTATGGATGTAACTGTTTTGCCTGTCCATTCTCTTGTCAGTGGGCACGTAGCTTGCTTCCACCTTTCAGCTATGGAGAACAATGCTGCTGTGAATACGGGTGTACAAATATCTCCTCAAGACTCTACTTTGGGAATAGAAAAATATCACAGCATTTTTTCATCTTTGGAGAGACTGCCCTCCTGTTTTCTGTAAGGGCCGCATCATTGTACATTACCTCCCACAGTGCCCAAGGGTTCCGATTTCTTGCCAATCTGGCCAACACTTACTTTCTGGTTTTTTTTTTTTTTTTTAAGTATTTGATACCCTAATACATGTGAGATGGTATCTTGTTGTTGGTTTTGATTTGTATCTCTCCCCTTGATCAGTGATGCTGAGTTTTTTTTTTTATGTGCTTATTAGCCATTTGTGTATCTTCTTTGGAAAATTGTATATTCTAGTCTATTCTAACCCTAACCCTAACCCTAACCCATTTTTAAAGCTGGGTTGTTGGTAGTTGAGTTGTAGGAGTTCTCTGTATATTCTGGATATTAACCCCTTTTCAGATACATGATTTGCTTTTTTTTTTTCCCATTCGTGGGTTGTCCATCACTAGGCTGAGGTGGAAGAAATATCCAGACTCACCTCCAGCTATCCTGCAAGTCCTCTTTGGCTGGGACATTGACCCAGAGCAGGGCTGAGAAGTTTATGGAAGTGAGTGGACGGTGCACATCTACCATCCTCTAGATCAGAGTTTTTGCACACATTTTGAATCGTCTAAAAAATATATATATATATTGGAAGGGGACTTTCCTGGAAGCCCAGTGGTTAAGACTCTGTGCTTCCACTTCAGAGGGCCCAGGTTTGATCCCTGGTCAGGGAACTAAAAGATCCTGCATGCTGGGCAGCACAACCAAGAAAAAGAAAAAAAAAAAAAAAAAAAGAAAAACTTTGGAAAAAAGAAAAGAAAAATGATGAAGTAAACGTAAATTATATATTTTTTCAACTCAATATGTCCAAAATGTTGGAATTTTTACACGTGGCATATAAAATGTGGCCACATTTGTAGGACTCAATAGTTACACTGAGCCAGTTGCTACCATGGGTTTCCCTAGTGGCTCAGTAAAAAAGAAACGGCTGCCGACGGTGGAGACTTGAGTTTGATCTCTGCGTCGGGAAGATTCCCTGGAGAAGGAAATGAAAACTCACTCCAGTAATTTTTTGCCTGGGAAATCCCATGGACAGCGGAGCCTGGCGGGCTACACAGTCCGTGGGGGTCACAAAGAGTCAGGCATGACTTGTGACTAAGATGGTAACAAAAGTCGCTACCACACTGGGTGGGTGGCAAAGTTGCATACTTACCGCCGGGCATAGAGTTGGTGCTCAGTAATGGCTTAGTTATCTGTGGCTAAATCCCAGCCGTCCCTTTTATAACTTGAGAAAAGTGTTTAAAAAGTTTTTGGAAGGTCTACCTTCCTGGGTTTGCAGAAGTTTTCTGTGGGTCGCCCCATGGTCGTTCAGGACTGGTGCACATTTGGTTTCTCTTCGTACATTTCGGTCTCCTCTCCTCGTGAGGACACCAGTCAGATTGAATAAGGGCTCAGCTGACAGCCTCATTTGAACTGAACTCCCTCTTTAAAGGCCTTCTCTCTAAATATAGTTTCGTCCTGAGATACTGGGTTTTAGGGCTTCGACATCAGAATTTGGTTTGGGGAGGACACCATTCAGCCCATAACATAATTTAAACAGCTTGTAAGTTTTTATAGTCTTGTGACGACAAGGTAGTCACCATAGCCTAGTTACCAGGAGGCAGAGATATGTGCAAAGATGAGGCGCCACAGCATCAGACGGGTCCTTGCCTTCTGGTGGGCGTTTCAAAGAAAGTAGGAGACCGGAAGCGTGAATCAGAACAGGGAAGAGCAAGGTCCTTTCATAGACTTTGACAGAGCGCCACCTAGCGGGTAGCTGTAAGAAGACGTGAAGTGAAGTCGCTCAGTCGTGTCCGACTCTTTGCGACCCCATGGACTGTAGCCTACCGGGCTGTAAGATGGCTAGAGGCTTTTAGGATTATCAAGAATCAAATGTTAGCTATGTCTGCAACTGTCACTCAAGAACTAAAACCTGCCCAGGGTTTTTTAATATCTGAAGAAAAAAGGTCACATTATGTGCGGAGGTGTTTAGAAACAACAGACTCTCAAGTTTCATCGAGTGTTCGGTGATATGGATATTTAAAATATGTACAATTTATAAACTGCCATTATGACCTCATATTTTGAATCTCAAGAATATTTAAAATCAGCTTCATGATTTTTTGCTTTGACTTCACTTTTTCAATTTAATGCGTAGTAAAACAAAATAGCAATTTGCAGTCTCTTGCAAGAAAATAAAAGTGAAGAATTTATCATAGGATGGGAATTATTACCAAACCCCATCTTGCCTTCCGCATTCACTATGGAATAGCCTACCATGCAATGCCTTAGCGAGTAGGTTGTGTGTGTGGGGGGGTGGGGAGGTGGGGGGGTGGGGGGGTGCACTGGGGTGCGTGCGCATGCACATGCTCACTTAGTCACTCAGTTATATCCCTCTCTTTGTGGCCCGGTGGACTGTAGTCTGCCAGGCTCTTCTACCCAAGGACTGGAATGGGTTGCCATTTACTACTCCAGGCAGTCTTCCCCACCCAGGGATTGAACCCATGTCTCCTGTACTGGCAAGCGAAATCTTTACCGCTAGCACCACCTGAGAAGCCCGTCGTCGAGTAGGTTGTTTGCCTGTCAAATTGGACCTACATATTCCAAACAGTTTACCTGAAGTGAGAGTTTATATTAGATACAAGTGAGGGGTAAATACTAGCAAAGTTAGTCTTTAAAATGTGAGCCAGAATGAGAATTTTAGCTAGCATTGTGTGGTTTACAGATTAATAAGCACAACATATTTACAAATATATATGAAATAATTAGTGAATTGTAATTAATGCAAATCATTTTGAAATTTGGTTCAGTACTGAATAAAAATGCTTGTTTTACTTCAATAAAAAAAGTTTGTGGTATAATTTCTCTGTCTTTAGTGAGAATCTCATTTTTGCCAGAATGAAATCAAAATACAGTCAGGTTAAAGACACCTGGTTTGAAGGGCAGGAAGAGATCCTCCAACATAAAAAGCCCACTGTCGAAGATATGGTATGTACATGCCATGGGATGTTACTCAGCCATAAAGAATGAGATTCTGTCATTTTTAATAATTTGCAACGTTTATTATGCTCAGTGAAGTAGGCCAGAGAAAGACAAATACGTATGATATCACATACGTGGAATCTAAGAAATGATACAAATGAATGTATATAGCAAATGAGAAACAGGCTCAAAATATAGAAACTAGTGGTTGCCAGTGGGGGTAGGGTATGGGATTAAGGGATTAAGAAATACAAACTCTTCTAAGCAGTTGATAAGCATCAGGGGTATATTGTATCAAGGGGAATTGTAGCCATTAATCTTATAAGTAACTTGTAACAGATTATAATCTGTAAAAATACTAAATCACTTTGCTGTGGACCTGAAACTAATATAATATTGTAAATCAACTATATACTTCAGTGAAAGTATCAATTTTTATATCCTTCAGCAAAATTTGTAGGTTTTACTGTATACAGGTCTCCTATAACAGGTCTCATTAAATGTGTAGCTAAGAGGGCTTCCCTGGTGGCTCAGTGGTAAGGAATCCACCTGCCAGTGCAGGAGACACGGGTTTGATCCCTGATCCGGGAGGATCCCAGATCCTCTGGATCCCCCGGATGCTGTGGAGCAACTATGCCACAGCTGTTGAGCCCCGGGGCTCCAGGGCCCGGGAGCCGCAACTACTCAGCCCACAGGCTGAAGCTACTGAAGCCTGAGTGCCGGAGAGCCGGTGCTCTGCAGCAAGAGAAGCCGGAGCAATGAGAAGCCAGCACACTGCAACTAGAGAGTAGCCTGCACAGCAACAAAGACCCAGCACGAGACCAAAAATAAATACATAAATTAAATTAAAAAATTATAGCTAAGCATCTAGTAAAAAATTGAATTTAAAAGCCCCTTGTAGGTGGATTTCACTCCTGAACCTGAACCATCCTCAGAAGGAGTTGGAGGCCAGAGGAGGATCTAGGAGAAACGTGAGGCCAATCTTAATTTCTTTTTTGCTTTTCAGTTTTCTACAAAAGGCAAAGATGACAGAACAAAGTTTGGGGGAGTGGAGTAATTCATTAAATACAGCAAGTGTTGCTGAGGCCAACTCAAATCCCACACCCAAGGTGTACGCTTAGGGACTCTCCGGCCCTCTGCTCCAGAAGCTGTAGGCAGGACTAGATAATTCAGCCCTGAAGCCGGAGAGACGACGCTCTCTTTCGTTAGTCAGATCTTGGCTTGGACTTCCCCATGAGATGGTGAAGTGAGTTCCCCCCACTGACTAGTTCAGCCTCTCAGCTGCTGCTGTGGGTCTGAGCCATGACCAGACAGTGGGACCCACTGGCGGAGGTTGGAGGGTCTCTGAGTCTAAACGAGGATATCCAGTGGAATGAAATCCACACATCTAATGATAAAATTTTTGGGTAGTCACCTTCATCTAGAGCGAAAGGAACCAAGTCAAAATCATTTGGCAAAATGTTATTTCAACCAGTCATCAACAATTAAAATACGTCAAAATAGTTGAAATTGCTTTAAAAAAAATCTTCAAATGTGGTTCTGAAGTGTTTTATACTCAGTGCATCTCGGTTCAGATAAGCCACATTCCCAGTGCTCAGTAGCCACATGGGGCTGGTGGCTACAATGCCGGGCAGCCCAGGTCTATAGTGGCCTTCAGGGATTTTCCTGGAGGTGGATATTGGAGTCCTTTCCCTTTGTAACATATTAGTGGTGGATCTCCAAGTACTTTTTAGGCTTCAGAGGATGCAGAGACCCAAAGCAGGACACCCAGATGTGACAAGAACCCAGCTGGACAGTGAGTCTCCCAGGGTTCCAGCCCCAGTTTCTCTCTCTCTCTCCTTTTTTTTTTTTTAAAGGTTTTTAAAATATTTTTGAACTTTTATTGTAGTACAGCTGATTTACAATGTTGTGTTAGTTTCTACTATACTGCAAAGTGACTCGCTTATGCCTCTACTGTAAGTCCCTTGCATACGAACCTGCAAGTTGTGAACTTGCAAAGATGCGACCGTGTGTCTGCATGCCCTGTCATGTAAAGTCGTCCACGTGTCTGGCGTACATTGTCACATGCGTGCATCTTCTACAGGGGGTTGTGCTCTTGTATACTTCACTGTGCAGCGCTGTACACAGCACAATAGCACAGCATCTTTATGTCAAGCCCAGGAGGTCCGGAAGCATGTGTAGAAGCAGCAGTGGTGTCAGGGAGCATTTAACAGGAGGAGTCCTGCATGCTGTTTTCTGTTTCTCAAGGATGCTCTGTTCTTATCAGTTCCTATTCCGAGAACGAGTAGAGAGCTGCATGCAGTTCTCAGGACTGAGGTCATAGGATGAGACATGCAGTGACTCTTTTCAGCGTCAGCAACCTTGTATGTATTAGACTATCCATATTGTGGCTATTGATAATATTTCATTCTGTGTAATAGCTGAGTAATCATTCTTACTACAGATATATATGAAGAAGGCAGTGGCACCCCACTCCAGTACTCTTGCCTGGAAAATCCCATGGACAGAGGAGCCTGGTAGGCTGCAGTCCATGGGGTCGCTAGGAGTCGGACACAACTGAGCGACTTCACTTGCACTTTTCACTTTCCTGCATTGGAGAAGGAAATGGCAACCCACTCCAGTGTTCTTGCCTGGAGAATCCCAGGGACGGGGGAGCCTGGTGGGCTGCCGTCTATGGGGTCACACAGAGTCGGACACGACTGAAGCGACTTAGCAGCAGCAGCAGCAGCTCCATCAGAGCTTGGGTCCCCGTGTCTTTCTTTCTCTCTTTCTCTCTCTCTTTCTCTTTTTCTCTCTCTCTTTCTCTCTTTCACTTTCTTACCGTTGACTCTGGACTG
Source organism: Bubalus kerabau (assembly GCF_029407905.1). NCBI lineage: Eukaryota > Metazoa > Chordata > Mammalia > Artiodactyla > Bovidae > Bubalus > Bubalus kerabau. The sequence goes on along the minus strand of NC_073639.1, from coordinate 69,031,658 downwards.
CCAGGTTCTGGTCCATTAAAGGACTTCAACAGTACAGTAACAACCCAGGCATCACTGGATCGTTTTTTCAAGAGGGTAGACAGAATTGAACCCAGCAAGGAATCGGAATCTGTGCCATTAACATCAGGTGTGAGTGAGACTCCAGCCTGCCCTCTGTCTCCTACTACTGACGATCCTTCAGCTCTACCATCTCCCACCTCCTCTCCCAGCTCCAGTTGGTAACTGTTCTTGCCTGTGGAAGGCTGCTGCTACAGAGCTGTGAACAACACCGGGATGCGTGGCTTCTGGAGAGGAATTTGATCTGAGGCCAGAGACAAGGCTTGATCACTCAGAGCCTTTTTGTGTAACAAAGCTTTATTAAAGTGTAAAAAGAGATAGAGAAAGCTTCTGACATAGACATCAGAAGGGGACAGAAAGAATGCCCCAGCCTTTGCTAGTTTCTACCAAGGTGTTTTGTGTCTGTTAGCTAACTGCTAATTGGATAAGGGAAACCATCTCAGCGGTGAGGGAGTTTCACCAGGCCCCTCTCCTACGATATGCACTTTTGATATAGAATGGCAGCGGTGTGTCATCCCCCACAGCCATAAAACGTTTGACATTAATACTGGTTTGTTGAGCCATTATCAGCCCAAAGTTTGAGAAAAGAAAAAAAAAAAAAATTAGTCCTTGCTGGAACCAATTTGAAGAAAGGTAGATTCCAAAGCAAATACATGTTTCATTAACATAGCTTAAGAAAACTATTTCCATAAGAATTCATGTTGATGTATGGCAAAACCAATACAATATTTAAAGTAATTAGCCTCCAATTAAAATAAATATTTAAATTAAAAAAATATTTCCATAAGAAAATTGCATTGGTTAGCTCAAGGTTTGAAAAAAATTCAGGTGGAACTAAGTGTCTTCAACAGAGAAGAGAAAAAAAAAGCCTGCCACTTGCAGTTTATTTCCTCCTGCTGCGTGGGGACCTCTGGCCTTCCTACCTGGTAACCCTCTCAGCCCGTTCACTTGACACCAGCTCCTGTATTCCAGCTGTTGTACTGTGCTACTGTATTTTTCAAGGTACTATATGGCAAGATTAAACATGTTTTCTGTATTTTTGTTTGTCTTTTATGTATCATTTGTGTGAAAAGTATAAACCTATTACACTACAGTACTATATAGCTGATGGTGTTAATTGGGTACCTAGGCACCCCACTCCAGTACTCTTGCTTGGAAAATTCCATGGACGGAGGAGCCTGTTAGGCTGCAGTCCATGGGGTCACTAAGAGTCAGACACGACTGAGCGACTTCACTTTCACTTTTCACTTTTATGCATTGGAGAAGGAAATGGCAACTCACTCCAGTGTTCTTGCCTGGAGAATCCCAGGGACGGGGGGAGCCTGGTGGGCTGCCGTCTATGGGGTCGCACAGAGTCGGACACGACTGAAGCGACTTAGCATAGCATAGCACAGGCTAACTTTGTTGGACTTACGAACAAATTGGATTTACAAACGCAGTCTCCGAATGGAACTTGTTCATACGTAGGGGACTTAATTGCACGTACATTCTTTGTAAAATCCTTTTCCATTATGGTTTATCACAGGATAATGAATATATTAATAGTTCCCTGAGTATACAGTAGGACCTGGTTATTTATCCATCCTATATATATAATAGTTTATATCTGCTAATCTCAAACTCCCAATCCATCCCTCCCCTACCTTCTCTGCCTCAGCAGCCACAAGCCTGTGCTCAATGTCTGTGAGTTTGTTTCTGTTTCATAGGTAAGTTTATTTGAGTCATTTTTTAAAAATTTATATTTTTATTGAAGGATAATTGCTTTACAGAATTTTGTTTTCTGTCAAACCTCAACATGAGTCAGCCGTAGGTATATGATATATCCCCTCCCTTTTGAACCTCCCTCCCATCTCCATCTCCATCCCACACCTCTAGGTTGATACAGAGCCCTTCAGTTTCCTGAGCCAGACAGCAAATTCCCGTTGGCTATCTATTTTAGATATGGCAATGTAAGTGTCCATGTTATTCTTTCCATACATCTCACCCTCTCCTCTCCTCTCCCCGTGTCCATAAATCTATTCTCTGTCTGTTTTTCCATTGCTGCCCTGTAAATAAATTCTTCAGAATCATTTTTCTAGATTCTGTACATGTGCATTAGAATACGTTGTTTATCTTTCTCTTTCTGACTCACTTCACTCTGTATAATAGGTTCTAGGTTCATCCACCTCATCAGAACTGACTCAAATGTGTTCCTTTTTATGTCTGAGTAATATTCCATTGGGCATCTAGGTTGCTTCCATGTTCTAGCTATTGTAAATAGTGCTGCAATGAACAATGGGATACATGTGTCTTTTTCAACCCTGGATTCCTCAGGGTATATGCCTAGGAGTGGGATTGCTGGGTCAGATGGTGGTTTTATTCCTGGTTTTTTAGGGAATCTCCATGCCGTCTTCCATAGTGGCTGTATCAATTTACATTCCCACCAACAGTGCAAGAGTGTTCCCTTTTCTCCACATCCTCTCCAGCATTTATTGTTTGTAGACTTTTTGATGATGGCCATTCTGAGTGGTGTGAGGTGATATATCATTGTAGTTTTGATTTGCTTTTCTCTAATAATGAACGATGTTGAGCATCTTTTCATGTATTTGTTAGCCATCTGTCTATCTTCTTTGAAGAAATGTCTGTTTAAGTCTTTTCCCCACTTTTTGATTGAGTTGTATGAGCTGCTTGTATATTTTGGAAATTAATCCTTTGTCAGTTTCATTTGCTATTCTCCAATTCCAAGGGTTGTCTTTTCACCTTGATTATAGTTTCCTTTGCTGTGTAAAACCTTTTAAGTTTAATCAGGTCCTCTTTGTGTAGTTTTATTCTTATTTCCGTTACTCTAGGAGGTGGGTCATAGAGGATCTTCCTTTGATTTATGTCATCGAGTGTTCTGCCTATGTTTCCCTCTAAGAGTTTTATAGTTTCTGGTCTTAGATTTAGGTCTTTAATCCATTTTGAGTTTATCTTTTTGTATGGTGTTAGGAAGTGTTCTAATTTCATTTTTTTTACATGTAGCTGTCCAGTTTTCCCAGCACCATTTATTGAAGAGGCTGTCTTGGCCCCATTGTATATTCTTGCCTCCTCTGTCAAAAATAAGGTACCCATAGGGTGCATGGGTTTATTTCTAGGATTTCTATCTTGTTCCATTGGTCTATATTTCTGTTTTTGTGCCAGTACCATACTGTCTTGATGACTGTAGCTTTGTAGTATAATATGAAGTCAGGAAGGTTGATTCCTCCAGCTCCATTCTTCTTTCTCAAGATGGCTTTGGCTATGTGGAGTCTTTGTGTTTCCATATGAATTGTGAAATTTTTTGTTTTAGTTTTTGAAAAATGCCATTGGTAATTTGATAGGGATCACATTGAATCTGTAGATTGCATTTCGTAGTATAGTCATTTTCACAATATTGATTCTTCCTACCCAGGAACATGGAATATCTCTCCATCTGTTTGTGTTGTCTTTGATTTCTTTCATCAGTGTCTTATAATTTTCTGTGTACAGTTCTTTTGTCTCCTTCAGTTCAGTTCAGTCACTTAGTCATGTCCGACTCTTTGCAACCCCATGAATTGCAGCACGCCAGGCCTCCCTGTCCATCACCAACTCCCAGAGTTCACTCAAACTCACGTCCATTGAGTCAGTGATGCCAAAAAGCCATCTCATCCTCTGTCATCCCCTTTTCCTCCTGCCCCCAATTCCTCCCAGCATCAGAGTCTTTTCCAGTGAGTCAACTCTTTGCATGAGGTGGCCAAAGTACTGGAGTTTCAGCTTTAGCATCATTCCTTCCAAAGAACACCCAGGACCGATCTCCTTTAGAATGGACTGGTTGGATCTCCTTGCAGTCCAAGGGACTCTCAAGAGTCTTCTCCAGCACCACACTTCAAAAGCATCAATTCTTCGGTGCTCAGCTTTCTTCACAGTCCAACTCTCATATCCATGCATGACTACTGGAAAAACCATAGCCTTGACTAGACAGACCTTTGTTGGCAAAGTAATGTCTCTGCTTTTGAATATGCTATTCAGGTTGGTCATAACTTTCCTTCCAAGGAGTAAGCATCTTTTAATTTCATGGCTGCAATCACCATCTGCTGCTGCTAAGTCACTTCAGTTGTGTCCGAATCTGTGCGACCCCATAGATGGCAGCCCACCAGGCTCCCCCGTCCCTGGGATTCTCCAGGCAAGAACACTGGAGTGGGTTGCCATTTCCTTCTCCAATGCAGGAAAGTGAAAAGTGAAAGTGAAGTCGCTCAGTCGTGTCCGACCCTTAGCATGGACTGCAGCCTACCAGGCTCCTCCTTCCATGGGATTTTCCAGGCAAGAGTACTGGAGTGGGGTGCCATTGCCTTCTCTGCACCATCTGCTTAGGTAAGTTTATTCCTAGGTATTTAATTCTTTTTGTTGCAATGGTGAATGGCACTGATCCCTTAATTTCTCTGACTTTTCATTGTTAGTATATAGAAATGCAAGTGATTTCTGTGTATTGATTTTATATCCTGCAACTGTGCTAAACTCACTGATTAGCTCTAGTAATTTCCTGATAGTATCTTTAGGGTTTTCTATGTACAGTATCATGTCAGTTGCAAAGAGTGAGAGCTTTACTTCTTTTCTGATCTGAATTCCTTTTCTTTTTCTTCTCTGATTGCTGTAGCTAGGACTCCCAGAATTATGTTGAATAATAGTGGTTGATTATACAATTACAAGATAATCCTTGTTGTGCTCCTGATCTTAGGGTGAATGCTTTCAGTTTCTCACCACTGAGAACAATGTTTGCTATTGAGGTAGGTTCCTTCTATGCCCATTTTTCAAAGAGTTTTAATCATAAATAGGTGCTGAATTTTGTCAAAGGCTTTTTCTGCATCTATTGAGATTATCATACGGTTTTTACCTTTCAATTTTAATATTTGTTCTCACATTGATTTGTGTATATTGAAGAATCCTTGCATTCCTGGAATAAATCCAACTTGATCATGGTGTATGAGCTTTTTGATGTGTTGCTGAATTCTGTTTGCTAAAATTTTGTTGAGGATTTTTGCATCTTTGTTCATCAGTGATATTGGCCTGTGGTTTTCTATATCTGTGTTGTCTTTGCCTGGTTTTGGTATCAGGGTGATGGTGGCCTTGTAGAATTAGTTTGGAACTGTTCCTTCCTCTGCAATTTTTTGAAAGAGTTTTAGAAGGATAGGCATTAGCTCTTCTCTAAATGTTTGATAGAATTCTCCTGTGAAGCCGTCTGGTCCTGGGCTTTTATTTTTTGGGAGATTTTTGACCACAGCTTCCATTTCAGTGCTTGCAATTGGGTTGTTCATAATTTCTATTTCTTCTGGGTTCAGTCTTGGAAGATTGAACTTTTCTAAGAATCTGTCCATTTCTTCCAGGTTATCCATTTTATTGCCATATAGTTGTTCATAATAGTCTCTTGTAACCCTTTGTATTTCTGCATTGTCTGTTGTAACCTCTCCTTTTTCATTTCTAATTTTGTTGATTTGATTCTTCTCTCTTTTTTTCTTGATGAGTCTGGCTAAACATTTGTCAGTTTTGTTTATCTTCTCAAGGAACCAGCTTTTAGCTTTATTAATCTTTACTATTGTTTCTTTTGCTTCTTTTTCATTTATTTCTGCTTGGATCTTTATGATTTCTTCTACTAATTTTGGGTTTGTTTTCTTTGTTGTTCTTTTTCCAGTTTTAGGTGTAAAATTAGGCTGTCTATTCTATGTTTTTCTTGTTTCTTGAGGTAGGATTGATTGCTATAAACTTCCCTCTTAGGACTGCTTTTGCTGCATCCTATAGGTTTTGCCTCTTGATGAAAGTGAAAGGGGAGAGTGAAAAAGTTGGCTTAAAGCTCAACATTCAGAAAACGAAGATCATGGCATCGGGTCCCATCACTTCATGGGAAATAGATGGGGAAACAGTGCCAGACTTTATTTTTCTGGGCTCCAAAATCACTGCAGATGGTGGCTGCAGCCATGAAATTAAAAGACACTTACTCCTTGGAAGGAAAGTTATGACCAACCTAGATAGCATATTCAAAAGCAGAGACATTACTTTGCCAACAAAGGTCCGTCTAGTCAAGGCTATGGTTTTTCCTGTGGTCATGTATGGATGTGAGAGTTGGACTGTGAAGAAGGCTGAGCACCGAAGAATTGATGCTTTTGAAGTGTGGTGTTGGAGAAGACTCTTGAGAGTCCCCTGGACTGCAAGGAGATCCAACCAGTCCATTCTGAAGGAGATCAGCCCCGGGATTTCTTTGGAAGGAATGATGCTAAAGCTGAAACTCCAGTACTTTGGCCACCTCATGCGAAGAGTTGATTCATTGGAAAAGACTATTATGCTGGGAGGGATTGGGGGCAAGAGGAGAAGGGGATGACAGAGGATGAGATGGCTGGATGGCATCACCGACTCAATGGACGTGAGTCTCAGTGAACTGCGGGAGTTGGTGATGGAGAGGGAGGCCTGGCGTGCTGCGATTCATGGGGTCGCAAAGAGTCGGACACGACTGAGCAACTGATCTGATCTGATAGGTTTTGAGTTGTCGTGTTTTCATTGTCATTTGTTTCTAAAAAATGTTTGGTTTCCCTTTGGATTTCTCCAGTAACCTGTTAGTTATTTAGAAACATGTTGTTTAGTCTCCATGTGTTTGTGTTTATTACAGCTTTTTTCTTGTAATTTATATCTAGTCTCATAGCATTGTGGTTGGAGAAGATGTTTGATATGATTCCAATTTTCTTAAATTTACTGAGGTTTTATTTGTGGCACAAGATGTTGTCTACCCTGGAGAATGTTTCATGTGCACTTGAGAAAAATGTCTATTCTTCTGCATTTGGATGGAATGTCCTGAAGATATCAATGAGATCCATCTCACCTAATGTATCATTTAAGATTTGTGTTTCTTTATTAATTTTCTGTTTTGATGATCTGTCCATCTGTGTGAGTGGGGGGTTAAGGTCTACTATTATTGTGTTTCTGTCAATTTCTCCTTTTATGTCTGTTAGTGTTTGTCTTATGTATTGAGGTGCTCCCATGTTGGGTGCATAGATATTTACAATTGCTATGTCTTCCTTTTGGATTGATCCCTTGATCATTATGTAGTGTCCTTCCTTATCTCTTATAATCTTCATTTTAAGGTCTATTTTGTCTGAGGATTGCTACTCCAGCTTTCTTTTGCTTCCCATTTGTATGGAATATATTTTTACAGCCTCTCACTTTCAGTCTATATGTGTCTTGAGGTCTAAAGTGGGTTTCTTGTAGATAGCATATATATGGGTTGTGTTTTCGTATCCATTCAGCCAGTCTGTGTCTTTTGGTTGGAGCATTTACTCCATTTACATTTAAAGTAATTATTTATATATATGTTCCTATTGCCATTTTCTTAATTGTTTGGGGTTGCTTTTGTAGATATTTTTTCCTCTGTCATGTTTCTTGACTATATAAGTCCTTTTAACATTTTTTGTAAAGCTGGTTTGGTGGTACCAAATTCTCTTAACTTTTGCTTGTCTGAAAAGCTTTTGATTTCTCCATCAGTTTCGAATGAGAGCCTTGCCGGGAACAGTAATCTTGGTTGTAGATTTTTCCCTTTCAGTACTTGAAATATATCCTGCCACTCCCTTCTGGCCTGCAGAGTTTCTGCTGAAAGATCAGCTGTTAAGTATATGGGGTTTCCCTTGTATGTTACTTGTTGTTTCTCCCTGTGGGAATTTTCTTTCTCGGGACTTGGAAACGGCAAACCTGAAAGAACAACACTCAGACAGTCTCTGCAAGGACTGACAACTTTATTTTGTAGTCGAGCCTTATTATAGGAGCAAGGAACAAAGAGCTTAGAGCATAAGGGAAGCAGAGCACGTACAAGGCTAAGATATAATCAGTAAAAGATACTTCAAGGACTAGTGTGTTCTTAATGACCCATGTGTTATCCATGACCCATTTTTCTCAAGCAACATCTTAAATGTTTAATCGCTAAATTTTGGCGCCGAGCATAGCCAAAGGCAGGAAATGTTTTTCAGCTATCGGTACACAATGCCTGGGTACTTCTGGCCCTTCACCATTTCCCCGAGGACCTTCTCCTTCAAGGCTATTTTGCACTGCACCTCCCAACACTCCCTTGCTGCTGTTAATATTCTTTGTGTTTAGCCTTTGTTAGTTTGATTAGTATGTGTTTTGGCATGTTTCTCCTTGGTTTTATCCTGTATAGGACTCTATGTACCTCTTGGACTTGATTATTTCCTTTTCCATGTTGGGGAAATTTTCCAACCATCATCTCTTCAAAAATTTTCTCATACCCTTTCTTTTTCTCTTCTTCTTCTGGGACTCCTATTATTCTAATGTTGGTGCATTTGATATTGTCCCAGAGGTCTCTGAGACAGTTCTTTTCATTCTTTTTACTTTATTCTGCTCTTCAGAAGTTATTTCCACCATTTTATCTTCCAGCTCACTGATTCGTTCTTCTGCTTAGTTCTCACTGATTCAATGTTCTGATACTGAATCCTTCTAGAATATTTTTAATTTCAGTAATAGTGTTGTTTGTCTCTGCATGTTTATTCTTTAATTCTTCTAAGTCTTTGTTAATTGCTTCTTACATTTTCTTCATTTTGCTTTCAAGATTTTTGATCATCTTTACTATCATTATTCTGGATTCTTTTTCAGGTAGTTTGCTTGTTTCCTCTTCATTTATTTTGACTTCTCTGTTTCTAGTTTGTTCCTTCATTTGTCTTACTTTTTCATTTTTTTTTTTAACTTATTGTGTTTGAAGTCTACTTTTCCCAGGCTTCCAGGTTGAATTCTTTCTTCCTTTTGGTTTCTGCCCTCTCAGGTTGGTCCAGTGGTTTGTGTGAGCTTTTTATAGGGTGAGATTTGTACTGATTTGTTTGCATGTTTGTTTTTCCTCTGATGGGCAAGGCTGAGTGAGGTGGTAATCCTGTATGCTGATGATTGGGTTTGTATTTTCATTTTGTTTGTTGTTTAGATGAGGCGTCCTGCACAGGGTGCTCTTGGTGGTTGGGTGATGCAGGGTCTTGTATTACAATGGTTTCCTTTGTGTGAGTTCTATTTGATACCCACTAGGGTTAGTTATCTGGTAGTCTAGGGTTTTGGAGTCAGTGCTCCCACACCAAAGGCTCAGGGCTTGATCTCTGAGAAGGTCATTTCTTCTCTTTAGGCTGATGAATTCCTTTGGAAAACTTCAAGGGCAGAATCTTTGAGGATGCCTGGTGAGTATCACTCAAGCCTCTGTGGATAGCAGACATGATAGACTATCTGTGTGTGCAGTTTACTCTGTCTTCTAATTCAATTGTCCACAGCCCTTTTCAGTGTCTTTTCTGCATCTCACATTTCACTTGAACATATTTGTGTCATTTTAATGAATTTAATTTTATTTTGGCTGTGCTTGGCCTTTCTCTAGTTCCAGCGAGTGGGGGCTACTTTCAAGTTGGGGTGCTTGGGCTTCTCACTGTCATGACTTCTCATGTTGCAGAGCACAGGCTCTAGGGTATGTGGGCTTCAGTAGTTGTGGTCAGTCCATGGCCTTTGTTGCCCCATGGCATATGGAATCTTCCTGAAGCAGCGATGGAACTCATATCCCCTACATTGGCAGGCAGATTCTTAACCACTGGACCACCAGAGAAGTCCTGTGTCATACTTTAGATTCCACATAACAACAATAGGGTCTTCATCTTCCTCTGACTTCACTTAGCATGACAATCTCTAGGTCCATCTGTGTTGCTACAAATGGAATTATTTCATCCTTTTTAATGGGTGAGTAGTATTCCATTGTATATATGTACCATATCTTCTTTATCCATTCATCTGGTGATGGACATTTATGTTATTTCCATGTCCTGGCTATTGTGCACAGTGCTGCAATGAACACTGGGGTACATGCACCTTTTTGAATTATAGTTTTGTCCAAACATATGCCCAGGAGTGGGACTGCAGGATCATATGGCAGCTTTATTTTAGTTTTTTTCTGAGGAACCTCCAAATTGTCTTCCACAGTGGTTGTATCAATTTACATTCCCACCAACAATATGAGTGTTCCCTTTTCTCCACACCCTTTCCAGCATTTATTTGTAGACTTTAATAATGGCCATTCTGACCACTGTATGGTGATACCTCATTGTAGTTTTGGTTTGCATTTCTCTGAAAATTATCGATGTTGAGTATCTTTTCATAGGCCTGTTGGCCATATATATGTCATCTTTGGTTGGACACAGCTTTGTGACTGCGGCAACATTTAGATCTTCTGCCCATTTTTAGATTGGCTTTTTTGTTTTCTTGTTATTGAGTTGCATGAGCTGTTTGTATATTTTGGAAATTAAGTCCTGGTCATTGCATCATTTGCACATATTTTCTTCCAGTCCATAGGTTGTCTTTTCATTTTGTTCATGGTTTCCTTTGCTGTATAGAAACTTGTTTGATTAGGCCACATTTGTTTGTTTTTGCTTTTATTTCTATTGCCTTGGGAAACTGACCTAGGAAAATATTGGTATGGTTTATATGATAATGAACTTTTTAAATCTTTAAAAAGTCATCAGAGTGAAGTTAAAATGAAAGTCTTTTTTTTAGCCCACTATTGCACTGGCTAAAGATTAAGCATGAAATATTTATATACAAACACACATATATATGTCTAATGTTATATTTATATTGTACTTATACACGTATATATATTTATATATAATGTACTGATTATATATGCACTGTCTTCCCTGGTGGCTCAGCTGGTAAAGAACCTGCCTGCCAATGCAGGAGATCTAAGAGTTGAGGGTTTGATTACTGGGTTGGGCGGAGGAGGAAATGGCTGCCTACTCTGGTATTTCTGCCTGGAGAATTCCACGGACAGAGGAGCCTGGTGGGCTACAGTCCATGGGGTCACAAAGAGCTGGACATGACTGAGCAACTAACACTATACATGTATATGCAACAGTGAAGTGGAATATCTACAATTAAAAAAAAACTTATTTTGGCTGCCCTGGCTTTTTATTGCTGCATGTGGGCTTTCTCTAGTTGTGGCTAGCTGGGGCTACTCTAGTTCTGGTGCATGGGCTTCTCACTGCAGTGGCTTCTGTTGTCACAGAGCAGGGGCTCTAAAGCGCACAGGCTTCAGTAGTTGTGCCCTGGGCTCCGTGGTTCCAGCTTGCAGGCTTTAGAGCACAGACTCAGGAGTTGCGGTGCACAGGCCTGGTTGCCCCAAGGCATGTGGAACCTCCCCGGAGCAGGGATTGAACCTGTGTCCCCCGCATTGAGAGGTGGATTCTTAACCCTTGGGTCACCAGAAAGTCCCTAAATTTCATTTTGTCGACAATATAAACCTCTTCCTCAACGTCAAAGTGACATCAACAAACACTGGCTGGAAGCAATATGTGGTGAGCTTGGAAACACTCAAAAAAAGAAGCTCCCAAAAATATTGTTGAAAATAATAGTTTTAAAAATGTAACACAATTTGGAAATTTTCTTAAACAACATAAAAGTAACATGTACGTAAGGAATACTCTGGCTGTCCAGTGGTTAGGACTCCATGCTTTCACTATTGAGGGCCTGGGTTCAGTCCCTGGTCAGGGAACAAAGATCCCACAAGCCATGTGGCACAGCCAAATAATATTAATAATTTGTATATAATTTGAAAAGACAAGATCAATTTGGGCTATTGGTAAAAGTGAATTTTAAGTGATGTTGCCATCGATATTTCCATCATTCACAAAATTAAAGTAGTAAGCAAAATCTGAAAGCTTGGCACACCTGATGCCTGAGGCTCTGACCTGCTGCCGCACAGCCTGCCCATTGCCTACCTAGCTCCTGGTACCCTTCAGATGGGGCCTGGCAGTGCCTCACCCTCAGCCTCTCATCAACCCTCCACTGGGTGCTGCAGCTCAGTTCAGTTGCTCAGTCGTGTCCAACTCTTTGCAACCCCATGGACTGCAGCACGCAGGGCCTCCCTGTCCATCCCCAACTCCCGGAGTTTACTCAAACTCATCTCCATTGAGTCGGTGATGCCATCCAACCACCTGATCCTCTGTTGTCTCCTTCTCCTCCCACCTTCAATCTTTCCCAACAAAAGGGTCTTTTCAAATGAATCAGCTCTTGGCATCAGGCGGCCAAAGTATTGGAGTTTCAGCTTCAGCATCAGTCCTTCCAGTGAATATTCAGGATTGATTTCCTTTAGGATGAACTGGTTGGATCTCCTTGCAGTCCAAGGGATTCTCAAGAGTCTTCTCCAACACCACAGTTCAAAAGCATCAATTCTTCGGCACTCAGCTTTCTTTATAGCCCACTCTCATATCTATACATGACTACTGGAAAACCATAGCCTTGACTAGACTTTTGTTGGCAAAGTAATGTCTCTGCTTTTCAATATGCTGTCTAGGTTGGTCACAACTTTTCTTCCAAGGAGCAAGTGTCTTTTAATTTCATGGCTGCAGTCACCATCTGCAGTGATTTTAGAGCCAAAAAAAAAAAAAAAAAAAAAATAGTCTGCACTGTTTCCACTGTTTCCGCATCTATTTGCCATGAAGTGATGGGACCGGATGCCATGATCTTAGTTTTCTGAATGTTGAGCTTTAAGCCAGCTTTTTCACTCTCCTCTTTCACTTTAAAACTAAAGTTTAAAAGTTCTTAAAGTTTTCACTTTAAAACTAAAGTTTGTCTGACTCTTTGCGACCCCATGGACTGCAGCCTACCAGGCTCCTCTGTCCGTGGGATTTTTCAGGCAAGAGTACTGGAGTGGGGTGCCATTGCCTTCTCCATCAAGGTCCTAGTATTCCCTACAAGTTACGCTAACAGGATTAATTAATAGCCTATGGTGGCTCAGACAGTAAAGCATCTGTTTACAATGCGGGAGACCTAGGAAGATCCCCTGGAGAAGGAAATGGCAATCCACTCCAGTACTATTGCCTGGGAAATCCCATGGACAGCGGAGCCTGGTAGGCTACAGTCCATGGGGTCACAGAGAGTTGGACATGACTGAGCGACTTATGTTGTTTCCACTCTTCCAATGGCATCCACATACCCTCCTTTCAGCCCAGAGATGAGCCTGTTTGGCTGACAAAACTCCACGAAAACTCAAAGCCCAGCTCAATGGTTGCTTCCTATGTAAACTTGTCCTTATGTCGAGATAAATTATTTCCACTATCTTCTGTTTTTCCACAGGATATTGAACCCCTGCCTCACAGAACATGGGGCACACTTTCTAGAGATGTGTTTTTCAATTTTTCTTAGATAATACAGGAGGGCTGGGCTCTATCTTTACAATGATCAAAGAATCCTGCAAAAAGCAAACTGATTATAGATGAAATACAATTTCTGCATGTAGCCCCCTGCCTCAGCCTGTAAAAGATTTGCCCACTGGTTGTCAGTGGGGGGACTTGGCCTTTGGACAGGGGTCCACCCTCCCCGCCCCCCCTTCCCTGGTTGCCAGTATCCCAAATGAAACAAACTTTCCACCAACCTGTCCTCTAGCGATGAGCAGCCAGACCCTACTTTCGGTTACACTATGACCTGTCAGGACCATGCAGAGAATTGTCTGATTTGTTTACAGACATGGAAAACAGAAGCCTGGAGTCAGGCCCTAGATTAACTACTGCACTCTGAGTAGCAAAATGTGGAAACAGAAAGGAGTGTTTGAGTATTACTAACACAGAGTCTTAATTATCTTGAGTGCTGGGGACTTGGGATCAGTGGAGGCCGTGCCCTTAGCTGGACACGGGGAAGATGGAGCAGAACATGAAAGCCCACAGGACCCAGAGACTCAGCACCCAGGGAAGCCAAGGGACAGGTGAGGGGATATCCCTCATTAGTACTTTGAGGCTCAGGCAGATACTTGGGAGGGAGTCCTGGGTGCTGTTAAGGGCACCTTTTATACCTTCCGTGCTGAGGACACCAGCACATGCCCATTACCTTCCTGGCTTCTCTGCCAGCCTTGAAAACTTCCTCTTCTAAATATCCTTGTGATACTTTGTCACATTTTTTCCCCCTTTTCCACTAGATGCTGCTCTATACCCACCTGATAAAATAGTCATTTTTGATCCCTTAAGGTCCTGGTGCAGACAGAGAAGTGATGTGGTCCTGATTTTCTAGAAGGGACCAGAACATTTACCAGGGCTTGTGGACATCATGCGGACAGTATTAACTCCAAAGTTATACCTTGTCGCACATTCAGGATGTGCCAGACTCTCTTCACGGATTAGCTACTTAACCCCACCCCACCCGCTGCCCAAGACCCTGCAATGTAAGTTCCCATCCTACATACCAGGAAATTGAGTCTCAGAGAGATGATGTGACCTGCTGAGAGTCACAGAACAGGGACTGGGCAGGCTGTGATTTGATGAAGTTTTTGTCCAAGTCCGGGTGCCAGAGATGGAGTATTGTCTGTCATCCAAAGGAGTTGGTATTTATTGAGCTCTTACTGTGTGCTAGCACCATGTGGGGCTTAGAGAATACAGAAGTGAATCAGACAGACCCATTCAATGGGCAGTTTGTCCTGTGTCCACTCCCCATGGAAGCTGAGGGCAGTGCCCATGTGTCCACAGTGCCCAGCACAGAGCTTGGCACAAAGTATGACTTCAGTTAATGTTGGCTGAATAAATGAACACACTGCTGCAGTCTCTACAAAAGGCACTTAAAGATGTTGTTGTCTTTCAGCTGCTAACTTGTGTCCAACTCTTTGCAACCCCATGGACTGCAGCACTCCAAGTTTCCCTGTCCTTATTATCTCCTGGAATTTGGCTCAGATTCATGTCCCTTGAGTTGGTGATGCCATCCAACCATCTCATCCTCTGCTGCCCACTTCTCCTCCTGCCCTCAACCTTTCCCAGCATCAGGATCTTTTCCAGTGAGTCAGCTCTTTGCATCAGGTGGCCAAAGTATTGGAGCTTCAGCATCAGTCCTTCCAATGAATATTTAGTGTTGATTTCTTTTAGGATTTCTTTTAGGACTGCTTTGATCTCCTTGCAGTCTGAGGGACTCTCAGGAGTTTTCTCTAGCACTGCAATTCAAAAGTATCGATTCTTTGGTGCTCAGCCTTCTTTCTGGTCCAACTCTCACATCTGTACACCTCATTCTTGGAAATGAAAACAAAAATAAATTTGACGATACTTTTCAATAAAGAGATACTGGCTCATTTTTCCGTATGGAAATATTTAACTGGACCTCAAAATCAGACCCAAAAATCAGTTCCAGATTTATTGTGGATCTACTTATGTAAGGTAGAACATACACTTGTAGAATAAAACCTAAGAGAATGTTTTCATAACTTCGGGAGTAGGCAAAGACTGCATAACTAGGATAAAATTGCACTCACCATGTAGGGGAAAATTGACTATTTTAACATGAAGAACTTCCATTTAACAATTTTGTTTGTTCATTTACCAAATCATGTCTGCCTCTGCAACCTCATGAACTGCAGTACACCAGGCTTCCCTGTCCTTCACTATATCCCAGAGTTTGTTTAAATTCATATCCATTGAGTCGGTGATGCCATCCAACCATCTCCTCTGCTGCCCCCTTCTCCTCAATCTTTCCCAGCATCGGGGTCTTTTCCAATGAGTCGGTTCTTTGCATGAGGTGGCCAAAGTATTGGAGCTTCAGCTTCAACATCAATTCTTCCAAAGACTATTCAGGGTTAATTTCCTTTCAGATTAACTGGTTTGATCTCCTTGCAGTCCAAGGGACTCTCAAGAGTCTTCTCCAGCACCACAGTTCAAAAGCATCAGTTCTTCAGCATTCAGCCTTCTTTATGGTCCACCTCTCACATCCATACATGACTACTTGAAAAACCATAGCTTTGACTATACAGACTTTTGTCAGCAAAGTGATGTCTTTGCTTGTTAATATGCTGTCTAGGTTTGTCATAGCTTTTCTTCCAAGGAGCAAGCATCTTTTAATTTCATGGCCGCAGTCACTGCAGTGATTTTGGAGCCCAAGAAAATAAACTCTGTCACTGTTTTCACCTTTTATTCCCATCTATTTGCCCTGAAGTGATGGCAGCAGATTTTTTGAATGTTGAATTTTAAGCCAACTTTTTCACTCTTCTCTTTCACCCTTATCAAGAGGCTCTTCAGTTGCTATTCACTTTCTGCCATTACAGTGCTATCATCTGCATATCTGAGGTTATTGATATTTAATCTTAATTCCAGCTTGTGATTCATCCAGCCTGGCATTTCCCAGGATGTACTCTGCATAAAAGCTAAATAAGCAGAGTGACAATATACAGCCTTGATGCACTCCTTTCCCAATTTTGAACCAGTCCACTGTTCCATGTGTGGTTCTAACTGTTGCTTCTGGACCAGCATGCAAGTTTCTCAGGAGACAGGTAAGGTGGTCTGGTATTCCCATCTCTTTAAGAATTTTCCATAGTTTGTTATGATCCACACAGCCAAAGGCTTTAGAATAGTCAACAAAGCAGAAGTAGATGTTTTTTCTGGAATACCCAAGGAAATGGCAACCCACTCCAGTATTCTTGTCTGGAGAATCCCACGGACAAAGGAGCCTGGTGGGCTACAGTCCATGGGGTCCCAAAGAGTCGGACATGACTGAGCAACTAACACACAACCACACACACACAGCCAAAGGCTTTAGAATAGTCAACAAAGCACAAGTAGATGTTTTTCTGGAATACCCTTGCTTTTCCTACGATCCAATGGATTATGGCAATTTGATCTCCGGTTCCTCTGCCTTTTCTAAATCCACTTTGTACATCTGGAAGTTCTCGCTTCATGTACTGCTGAAGCCCAGCTTGAAGAATTTTGAGCATTATCTTGCTAGCATGTGAAATGAGTGCAATTGTACAGTAATTTGAACATTCTTTGGCATTGACCTTCTTTGGGATTGGAATGAAAACTGACCTTTCCCAGTCCTGTGACCACTGCTGAGTTTTCCAAATTAGCTGGCATATTGAGTACAGCATTTTAACAGCATCATCTTTTAGGATTTTAAATAGCTCAGCTAGAATTCCATCACCTCCACTGGCTCTATTCATAGTAAAGCTTGCTAGAGCCCACTTAACTCCACACTCCAGGATGTCTGGCTCTAGGTGAGTGACCACACCATTGTGGTTATCTGGGTCATTAAGAACTTTTTTGTACAGTTTTTCTATGTATTCTTGCCACCTCTTCTTAATCTCTTCTGCTTCTGTTAGGTCCTTGCTGTTATTGCCTTTTATTGTGCCCATCTTTGCGTGAAATGTTCCCTCGGATAGACACCATTAAGAGAAAGAAACAGTAAAATGGAGTGGAAAAGGTTTTCTGCAATGCACGTTGCCTACAAAGAATGTGGTAATAAATAAATAAAAAAAAAAAAAACAGAAAAAGTGAGCAAAGAATGTGAACACACATTCTCCAACAGAGTATCTGTGGCTAAAATTCAAACAAAAATGTGCCCTTTTTCAGTGTTGAGTGAAGTACAATTTGACACCCCCATGTGACAGTTCCACACGTTCGCCAGAACGTCTAAAGTAAAAGTTGTCATATCTAGTGTTGCTGAGGGTATGGAGGTACTGGAAACTTCCCCAGGGCGGGCAGTTGAATACGGTGACACAACTCTCCAGGAAATTACCCATCCCTACCTTGGACTCTGAAGTCTTCCCTCTGTGCATAGTCCCAGCACAGGTGTGTACTTATGTTCACAAATACACATGTCTGGAATGTTCACAGCACCATGATCACTGAGAGCCCCACACGTGAAACTGTCTGCATGCCCAATAACAGCAAAATGAGCAAAGGGTGGCATGTTCACACCGTGGGATGCCACACACAAAGAGGAGTGAACCACAACTGCACGGATTGAGGTAGATGAATGTCACAAAGGAAGGATATCAGACACCAGATTATCTACTGCTTGCCAGATAGCGTGATGAACAAGTTACACACACCGCCTCATTCAGTCTTCAACACAAGACCAAGACCATGAGTTGCTGTAATTATCCCATTTTACCAACAAGGCGACTGAGGCTCAGAGAGCTTGGGCCCCGTCTACATCTGCTTGTAGCAGACAATGTATCACTGCTTATATTCCAGTGGGACTGGGGTACAAACAGAATTCTGTTGTTCAAACTTGAATTTCCTCCTAACTGAACACCAGAGATTGTCCATTAAAGTAAATGGTCCCTGATCTTGAATATCTGGGGCTTGAAAATTGGGGGGAAAATGTTTTAGATAGGAAATTTTGCTTATTCATTAAAAATTTTAAATTAAATTATAACTGATTTACAATGTTGTGTTAGTTTCTGGTGTACAGCAAAGGGATTCAGTTTTACATATATATATTATAATTATATAACAATACAATTATATATATTTATATAAATATTTTATATTATAAATACAATATATTTATAATATAATATTTATATATATTAATTTATATAATTATAATTATATAAATTAATATTAATATAATATATTAATATTAATTATATTAAAATAAAATATATAATATATAATATAGTATTATATTATAATGATTATATAAGTTATAAATTATGTGAATTACATATTATTATATGAATAATTATATTATAATTATTATGTAATTATTATATAAATTATATATCATATATACATTATATAATTTTTATATTTATATTATAATTATAATTATATATGTATATAATATATGATTATTAACTATAATTATTTTATATCATATTATATATAATATATATTAAATATATAAATCTAAAATATATAAATAATAAATATATAAAATAATATATTCTATATTTATATATTACTTTATATAATATATAATTATATATACAATGATATATTTTATATATAATTATATTATCATATATAATATAATTATATATAATTATATAATATACATTGTATATACATTGTATATACAATATATAATATATAACATATAAAATAATACATAATACATATAATATATAATGTATTATATAATGTACTATATAATATATAATACATAATAATGCATAATACTATATACTATATAATACTATATACTATATAATAGTATATAATGCATATAATATATTATAAATATATATTATATAATGTGTTATATATTATATAATATATATGATATATTATAATATATTATACATTGTATAATATACTTTAATTAAATTTTAAAA
This sequence comes from Bubalus kerabau, assembly GCF_029407905.1. NCBI lineage: Eukaryota > Metazoa > Chordata > Mammalia > Artiodactyla > Bovidae > Bubalus > Bubalus kerabau. The sequence continues at coordinate 69,012,535 of NC_073639.1, read as the reverse complement.
TAATTTTATAATATATAATATGTATATAATTATATTTTTAAGATTCTTTTCCCTTACAGGTTATTATAAGATAAACTATGATTATAAGATAAACTATAAAAAAACAAGAATTGAGAATTGTTCCCTGTGCTATACAGTAGGTCCTTGTTGGTAATCTTTTTTATATATAATAGTGCGTATATGCTAATCCTCTGATGCTGGGAGGGATTGGGGGCAGGAGAAGGGGACGACAGAGGATGAGATGGCTGGATGGCATCACCGACTCGATGAACATGAGTTTGAGTGAACTGCGGGAGTTGGTGATGGACAGGGAGGCCTGGCGTGCTGCAATTCATGGGGTCACAAAGAGTCGGACATGACTGAGCGACTGAACTGAACTGAAACTCCTAATTTATCCCTTCTCCCTCCTTCCCCTTTGGTAATGAATTTATTTTCTATGTCTGTGGGTCTGTTTCTATTTTGCCTGTAAGTTAATTTGTATTTTTTTAAAGATGCCATATATAAGAAATATCATAGGATACCTGTCTTTCTCTGGTTTATTTAACTTAATATAATAATCTCTAGGTCCATTGGATAGGACATTTTAAATTTTGCTTATTAAGGACGTGAAAACCCGTCAGAGATCCACCGCTCCATCATTTCAAAAAATAAAATGCATCTTAACCCATTAATGTAAGAAGGACATAATTTCAGGAAAATAAATAACCATAGCCTTTCCCAGGCAGGGACAGCTGGTGTTTGTACGCTTGACATTTTTGCTACAGAAACCTCCTGCCGCTGGCTTATAGATCTGAATGTTGTCTCCGATCCTTCCTAGCTGTGTGACCGCGGGCAAGCAGCTTGGCCTCTCTGGGCCTCTCCCCGGGGTCGTTGCGAGGATTAAATGACGTAACCTACGCAGCGCCCTTGGCACACTCCTACGGGGCGGTAGATCGACCGTCGCCGACATTCACGAGACACAACAGCGCCACCTGGTGGCTCTGCCTCCCCCAGCGGACAGACGAGCGGCTTCCGCGGACCAACAAGAGGCACCCGCAGGCAGTGAGCGGGAACCGTGTGTAACCGCCAAGGCTGAGGCGGAAGCCGGAGAAAAGCCATAGATATTCATGGCATCCCTTAAAGCTCTGGCCTGTCCGTCTGCCTGAGAATAAAGTTTGTTCCTCGGAAACTACTGTCCAAGCTGTCAGCTCTGGAAGCGGAGAGAACATGATATCTCTTTTCCTGATGCCGCCTCCTTTCCCCCGCTGCCCCCCAGTCATGGGGACCAGAAAGAGGGTCTAATGTATTTGAGGTGGGGGACCTTAGAGCTGTCACTGGGGTCCGAGCTGTGTGAGGGGGGTCCCTGTCAGTCACAACCCCTGCTTGCCTCTTGCTTTCCTGGCGAGGTCTGACGATGGGAAAAGCCTGTGTGTGACGGTCACGAAACAGGGACCCTGGAAGCTCTGTGTTCTGCCGGGTATAAGCAAGAGTCTTGCACAGAGCAAGCCATCCCACCGGAAACAGCCCTCTGTCCTCAGAAGAGACCTGAAAGCCGAGGTGAAGACTCTGGAATTTTTACATTTCTTCCCCAGCAGGAGAGATTGATTTTTCTTTCTTGTCTCTGCCTGCAGACTTCCACTCAGCCTGCCAGCCTGGGAAGGAAGCTCGGCAAAGGACAAAGAAGGCTGGCCCTGGGAGAAGGTAGGCTTGCCTTGGAATCCTGGTCCTGACGCTCGCTGGACCGTGTGACCTTGGGCAAGTCACTGTCTCTGAGGATGATTTATCACACCCTCCCTCAGGGATTTGGGGGTGCCAATGCCCACAGTCTTGGGTGCCTACTGGGGCCCAGCAGGCATGGTGGACATGAGAAGTGTAGGGCAGCAGGGAGTGGTGTGGACTGGGGTAAACCAGGAGCCCCAACCACACAGAAGGGTGGCAGCTGCTGGTCAGCGTCATCTGCTCCAGGGTTCTCAGGCATTTGATCCAGGCATTCTAGAAAACTTCAAATTTCCAGAATTTTTTTTTTTTCCTTGCAAGAGTCTATGGGCTGACTTTGGCATTGTCGGGCTTAGCTGATGGGAGAGAACAGATTTGGTTAGCAGAAGAATATGGTGGAAAGAAAGGCAAGCCCAGTGCTGCCAGTTTTTTCTCCAGTGTTCAAGAGAAACAGAAAATCATCTCTATTTTTTAGTGTTGGTAGTTGAGTATTAAAAAAGAAAACAATGCCCGGTGTTGGCTGTGTGACCTTGGGCAAGTCTCTTAACCTCCCTGAACTTCTCTTTCTTTAAGAGTAGTGAGAATAAGAATACACCTAGCTCCTGATCTTAGCGATTTACATAAACCACTTCCATGAGCCCTTCCCTCCCTGTGACAAGAGAGCTGTTACTATTATTTCTCATCTTATAGGTGAAGTAGCAGAGGTGTCCAGAAGCTGAGTAACTTGCCCAGACTCCCACAGCTAGTAAGCAACAAGGCTTTAGTGAAAACGAAAAAAAGCATGGAAATTGGTCAGTGAGTAATAGCTATTGTTGTGCCACGGTCATTGTAATCACTATTATTAATAACAGGAATAGCTCACGGTCAATTCTCAAACTTAATCCAATGCCCACAGTAAGCTGCTAAGACTCTGATTCATCAGACAAGACCAGGGCCAGCTCTGAATCAAGCAGTATGCAATTTTGAAGGTAGCCCTTGGCCATCTTAATAGTTCTTCTCACATAGACATTGGGTCTCACACTGCCAGTGGGTTTTCTGGAATGATAATTAAATTCAGACCCCCGGCGCAGTGGATAGACCCTCATCTCCAGGTGACCAAGCCAATCATGACCAGTAATTTACAGCTTGAGTTGTTCTGAGATCAATACGAATTTGTTCTTCATCGAGTGGGCTGTAAAACACGGGTGACAGGCAGCCCCGAAAGCTGTTGACACGGGAGCAGAGAGCTCGCAGGGCCTGGAGGGGCCCAGGCTGTTGGAGGAGAGACGAGACAGAGGGTGGAGGAGGCTGCCCTCTGTCCAGGTGGCTGTGGTCAGAGCTGCCCTGCGTTCCCATTGGGACCGGCTCAGGACATCGTCTTGGTGAGAGAGTAGGTTTTATTGGCAGTGAGGTGTGGCGGAAAGAGAATAAGTTTTGGAGTGGATGGAAGTGGATGTGTATTTCAATATGCCATCTGCTACCCGTGATTCTTCTTGGGAATTGGATTCTGTTCCCTGATACTTGGTTTTTTACCAGTCAAGTGGGTGATGAACTGAACCCGTTGCACAGATGAGGACAAAAATGGGTCTGTGTTTGCAAAGTGTCCCTGTTTTGATTGCAATGCCACACTGTCAGGTGGAGTCCTTGAGAGATTGTGAAGTCAGCCAGACCTGGGGTGGAATCCTGCCCATTTACCCTCCAAGCCGAGTAACCCTGGGGTTACCCGAGTAACCCTCCACCACTCTGAGCCTCAGTTTTTATGTATAGGGATAACAATAGAAGCCCCCGCCCAGGTCGGCTGTCATCATTAAATGAGATAATGCACATAAAGATAAATCAGCACCATGCACAGAATATAGTGTGAGCCCAGCAAGAAAATGGCATGATTTTTGCCCATTTGACTCATTCATCCAAGCTGGCGGCACAGTTAAGAAGGAAGGAGGGGGAATTCTCATGTGGTCCAGTGGTTAGTATTCGGCACTTTCACTGCCAGGGCCCAGGGTTCAATCCTTAGCTGGGGAACTAAGATCATACAAGCTCTGTGGTGGAGCCAGGAAAAAAAAAGGGGGGGGGGGATGAGAGTGTGTGGAGCTCTCAAATTAACAAAACACTGTGCTAAGGACTTTGTGCAAGGAGCTGAATCTATGTATAGCCCTTTGGGTACCTTTTTAGTCCTCTTGGTTCTCTCTTGCTCTGCCGGGTGATTGGGAACGGTCTTTGGGAGCTCTCCACAGACTTAGCCAGCAGGGGCATCTTGAACAATCTTACAGTTATTTCAAGAATTTTCCCCCTCCCCAGTCCATCAGCCAAATAAGAGGCATTCCCAAGATTACTATAGTTTAGAAGGAGATTTAGAGAATGTTTGAATCTGTGGCCTCCCAATGCCTTTATCAAAACCATGTGTTCTAAGGAATTGCTCACAAGAGGCCCAGCTCTCTATCCTGTCCTCTTCGAGTTTCTTCCTGTCCTGAGACAGGTTCGTCCTTCTTGGATGGGGCTGAGCTGGAACACAAGCACAGAAGGACAGTTTTAAAGTCAGATTGAAGTGGGTTGTGAAGCTCAGGTTGCCCTCTTAGCTCCTGGGTAACCTTGAGCAGATGACCTCCCCTGATTCCTGAACCAGTGGAGAGAATGTATCAGCACCAGGGTCCAGGGCCACTTTGAGAGTTAAGTGGGATGTATGTTAACGCCCTTGGCACAGAACTTTGCTATTGTTTGTTAAACTGTTATTGTGACTGTGTGTGTGTGCTAAGTCGCTTCAGCCATGTCCGACTCTTTGCAACCTTGTGGACTGTAGCCCGCCAGGCTCCTCTGTCCATGGGATTCTCCAAGCAAGAATACTGGAGTGGGTTGCCATGCCCTCCTCCAGGGGATCTTCCCCACCCAGGGATCGAACCTGGGTCTTCTGCAGCTCCTGCATTGGCAGGTGAGTTTTTTACATCTGAGATGCCAAGGAAGCCCATTATTATGACTACACACATCCTAAGTGAGGTCAGGGTAAAGACTGAGACCCTGGAATGGGGCTAGGATGTCACAGAAAGCTCCGTTCAATGCTGCAGCACTTGGTCACCCATCCTTGATGTTGGGAGGGCTATGCACAGTTCTTCTGTCAGGGGGAGGGGATCCCATCTGCTCTTGGAAAAGCAAAATTCTCCTTTCCAGGGAGGTAGGGACTTAGGCATCCCTCAGCCCTTCCAGGGCCCTGGGCTACACTGAGATTTCTCCTAGGATCTGTCTGTTGGTGGTCTGGCGTCATCCACCCATTAAACAGCCATTCAGCGCACTCCATTCTAGAAAAACAAGAATCTGCCAGTCCCTGTGGTATCCTAGGGTTTGTGGATTTTAAAAATCTAAATATACATTTATGGGCATCAAGCCAATGATGAACTTGGGCCAGCTTTAATCTTGTAGATGAATGATATATACACTACAAGATGATTGCAGGGGAAAGTAGAGAATGTCTAGGAAGCTACTCAGAGAGGAGAGAAGTTACCATCTGTTTCTATCCAGTTATCACATACCCAAACCCTGCTGCTGCTGCTGCTGCTGCTAAGTCGCTTCAGTCGTGTCCGACTCTGTGCGACCCCATAGACGGCAGCCCACCAGGTTCCCCCGTCCCTGGGATTCTCCAGGCAAGAACACTGGAGTGGGTTGCCATTTCCTTCTCCAATGCATGAAAGTGAAAAATGAAAGTGAAGTCGTTCAGTCGTGTCCGATTCCCAGCGACCCCATGGACTGCAGCCTACCAGGCTCCTCTGTCCATGGGATTTTCCAGACAAGAGTACTGGAGTGGGGTGCCATTGCCTTCTCTGTACCCAGCCCCACCCACCCCCAAATTTAGCCACACACTCATTCCTGCATCCACCACCCGCTCCATATCCAACCTAATATCCACCCCATTCTTTATCCACCCATTCCTCTACCCACCCCATCTCCCTTCAAACTCACTGATCCATCCCTCGATCCATCCATCCCTCCATACCTCCATCCACCAATTGCTCACCCGGATACACTTATCGAACATTTATTAATTGCTCATTGTGTGCCACAACTTGTGTTGTGGACCTAGGACACACATAACTTAAGACATGGCTCCTTTCCCCAAGAACATCTCTGTCCTGTGTGCAAGAGCTATACTTATAAAACAAAAAAAGACAAAATAAAACTCAAACCAAGTTTTTAAAAAATATATATTTATTTACTTGTTTGGCTGCCTTCGTTGCCACACTGTTGTGTCCCATTGCTGCCTTTTGTTATGTCGTGCAGGCTTCTCTTTAGTTGTGGCGTATAGGCACCAGAGTGCATGGGCTCTGCAGCTTGCGGCACGCAGGCTCTCTAGTTGAGGCATGCAGGCTCAAGCAAGTTGCAGCTTGTAGGCTTAGTTGCCCCACAGCATGTGAGATCTTAGTCCCCCAACCAGGGATTGAACCCATGTCCCCTGCACTGGAAGGTGGATTCTTAATCACTGGACTACCAGGGAAGTCCCTCAACCAAGTTTTAATAAGACACAGCATGCGAGATCTTGTAGTGGTTATGCACCTTTGGTTTGGTTTTGGGCTCTGCTAGACGGATATCATTGTACCAGCCGCAGCACTTTATTAATCCCTAGTTTCCTCGTCTGCTGAGTGGGAATAGTAATTGCATCTACTTCAGAGGATCATGGCGAACACCCAGCAAGTTACTGCTATGGAAGTTAGCATTTGGCAAAAGGTCACAGAGCCAAGAACTGCACGTGCCCTCTGGGAACAGAGAGCAGCCCCAGACGACAACCAGGAAGACGATGGAAACCTCAGTCCGACAACCACGAAGAACTGAATTCTGCCAGCTACCCTGCGAGCTCAGAAGTGGACCCTGAGCTCTGGAAAGGAGTCCACTTGACGTCTTGATTGAAGCATTATGGGGCCCTGAGAAGACCCAGCTAAGCCATATCTGGACTACTGACTCATGGAAACTGAAAGATATCGATTGTGTGTGGTTTTAAGCCGCTAAGGCTGAGGAATTTTGTGATGCAGCAATAGATAACTAAGACGTTCAGAAACTTGCCCAAGGCTGCATAGCTCCTCAATGATAGAGCCAGAATTGAGAGCAGGAGAGAACCACCACATGTATTGAAAGATAACCAGCCAGAGGGCTTAAATTGCAGAAGATTTTCTGACGAGCCCTCAATTGACTGGAAAATCAAATTAATCAGAATTTCTAATTTGCGTGTCTTATGATTAGTCAGGGATTTTCTGGATTTGTAATCAAGTTTTCCATGCCAGTTGGGGCAGGTGCCTTGGACACCCTGATGATGTTGGAGAAATGAAGCCACTGGAGAGTTGGGAGAAGAAAGTTCTATTTCGTTTTCTGCAAAGGTCTGATTTAGAGCGGCAGAGTGTTTTCTCATTTTGAAAATGTGATGGGGGTTGTGTGTTTCTTGAGCCACTGCCACCTGACTTTATTCCTCCCCATTGGACCCCGTGAACTGAAAAATTACATCTCTGGATACCTGACTTATTCCTTTCAAAGACAGAGAATGGTTCCCCCACCACCAAAATGGCAATAGCAGCTCTCGATCATCCAGACTTTCTCTGAACCAGAGAGAATCCACTTGAAACCTAGGTAGAGGTCCCTAGGTCACCTACAACAGCAAGAATTGCATCATTGTGGCCCTACACAGAGCATACAGAAGGCTCTCAGCAAGTCTTTATTTGGTGAAATAATATTGTGTTAAAGTTAGTGGCAGTTTGAGATTTATGCTGCTGACCCTAAATGATTTTTAAACAATTAAGCAGGGTCGGCCTTTCAAACAAATGTGTCTTTGGGGCAGTAACTACAGCTGGCCATGTGCCTCGCATGTACCAGGAGCAGCGTTAAGCTAATGAAATCCAATCACTCACTTAATCATCTCAAGAGCCATGCGGACTCGGAGTGTTCACCTCCATCTTTTGGATGGGAAACTATGGAGGCAAATGAGTCTGTCACTTGCCCGAGAAACCCTTATAATTACGTGATGGAGATCACAGTTTGAGTCCATGTCCACTTGGAAGCAAAGCTCATGCACTTTTGACCAATGACTCCTAAAGATTTGGCACAGTCATTCCTTCTGCAAGGATTTAGCAAACACAAGCTTCGGAGATGGAGAAGGGTATGATGTGTAATTAGCTCGAATTAGGCAGTTCCTGCCTTCTAGGGGATGAGCACTTGGAAGAAGAGACAAGATGCAGAGAGAGGCATCGATGCAGTGCTTATATGATCTGGTATCCAGAGCTGTTGAGATCAACAGAAGACAGTCTAATGCTACCAGGAAAAATTTCAGAATAACTCATATTCACTTATTGTAATTCTCCAACACTAGGTGAGGACTCATGATCCACAGAAATATCTCTTAAACCTCTTTTTCCATCCCAGCCACACCACACCCCAAACCAGCTTCTCCACTCTTAACTGATGCAGCTGTTTCCCATCTTTTGTCTTTTGCATTAAAATTCCATATCCTGAAACTCCAAACAGCAATTTGATGGATGCACATACACTGTCCCCAAGGAAATACTTAACATCCATGTGTGTGCACGCAGACACACACACAGAGCTTTGCTAATCATTTCAGGGGGTCCACAGACATCCTGAATCTTATCCCAGTTTCTGAGCCCACCATTGGTAATCTGAAAACCCATTTGCCAAAGGAAAAGAGATTCTCCTCTTAACTTGTGAATGAGAGAACTTCAAAAATTTACATTAAAATAGGTGCGTGCCCCGCCCCCAACCAACCAAACCCCAAGCTTGCTGCTTCAGAAGCTCCTGTTCTGCAGTTTCCAGCCTGGATGGAGAGAGAGAGAGAGCGCTCTGGACTTAGGAGAGGAGAGGACAAAGGCCTTAGCAGCTCTCTAGCTGTTGAAACTCCAGCAGAAAGAGCTCAAGCCAACTCTTTCCTTTTATAGTCTGAATTTGAGTTCTTGATCCCTAAGGTTTCGGAGAAGGCAATGGCACCCCACTCCAGTACTCTTGCCTGGAAAAATCCCATGGACGGAGGAGCCTGGTGGGCTACAGTCCATGGGGTCGCTAAGAGTCGGACACGACTGAGTGACTTCCCTTTCACTTTTCACTTTCATGCATTGGAGAAGGAAATGGCAACCCACTCCAGTGTTCTTGCCTGGAGAATCCCAGGGATGGCGGAGCCTGGTGGGCTTCCGTCTGTGGGGTCGCACAGAGTCGGACATGACTGAAGCAACTTAGCAGCAGCAGCAGTAAGCAAGGTGGCTTTAATTCAACCACATGGGATGGTTCTGGAGCCCAGCAGTTCTCAACCACTGTATGGCATCACCACTGGATAGCCATTAGTTATCAGGGACGTTGGAAAATAATCTGAGCCATTAGATTATTATTTCAACTTTGGTGAAATAGCAAAGTTGGCAGATTATTTGCTTAAAAAACAAATGTGAGAACATTTAAGTTTCTGTCTATAAGCATCCTGCTTTCAATGGTTTGCTTTCAAATGCACTTTCCTGGAGGTGGGGAATGAGTGGGAATGGACAGTGGGAACCATCTGGGGAAATGGAAGGCAAAAGGAGAAGGGGGCGGCAAAGGATGAGATGGCTAGATAGCATCGCAGACTCAGTGGGCATGAATTTGAGCAAACTCTGGGAGATAGTGGAGGACAGAGGAGCCTGACCTGCTGCAGTCCATGGGGTCCTCAAAGAGTCGAATGTCTTAGCAACTGAACCACCTTCTGGGGAATTCAGAACAACACTGGATACTCACAATCTTACCCTTCATGGTTACTGATTTTTAGTGTTTAAAATATAGACATATATTTATGCTAACCCCAAGATTTGCTCTGCTAATCCTAAGATTTTTTTTTTTATGTCACCATTTTTCTCCTTCAAGAACAATGTTTCCCAAACTTCAGTTACTTTAACATCACCATCAAGATTTTTACCCTCTCTTCAGTTATACAATTTTATTTTTTTAAGGATTTGTTCTAACAGTCATCCCTCTATAGCCTTGGCCCTGGCAATCATGGTCACGAAATCACGAGACTGAGTGTTTATTAGTGCATCTTCAAGGTGCACTAATGGAAGTGCACAACTTTAAAATTCACCATCCATGTTCCCTCAAAAATTGTTCCCTGCACCCGCACGTGGTGCGGTTACCACGTTTTTGAGGACGCACCGTTGTAATAGGTGCCATCATGAGTTGAAGAGATTAACTTTTATCCATTTTTCCTTTTGTAAATTCCAGTTCTTTAAAAGCCACCCATTAGATGATTACTGTGTGCCAGGCACTGGCCTGCCCAGGTGCATTTCATTTAATCCTGGCAACAGAACTCTGAGGTTGATATTGCTATTCCCATTTTACAGATGGAGAAAAAGAGGTTCAGGTCTAAGGGTCATGCCAAGGTCATACAGCCTGTGACTGCCAGGAGGACAGAGCCAGGCGTCTTATCTCAGGGTAGTGAGAAATTTCCAGCCATATGGAGGTCCTGGGGAGCCAATTTGAGTGCTCGGATATGTGTGTGCTGTGTCAGTCGCTCAGTCATGTCCGACTCTTTGCAACCCCATGGACTGTAGCCCCCCAGGCTCCTCTGTCCATGGGATTCTCCAGACAAGAATACTGGAGTGTGGCTATTCCCTTCTCCAGGAGATCTTCCCAACCCAGGGATCGAGCCTGGGTGTCCTTCATTGCAGGCAGATTCTTTATCATCTGAGCCACCAGGGAAGCCTAAGTACTTGGATACTGGGTTTCTTATTTTTAATTAAATTTTTTTTTTAATTTTTAACATTTAAATGATTTATATTTTTAAATTACAAAATTTTAATTTTAAAATTCATTTTTTATTTTTAAAATTAAAAAAAATTTTTTTTTAGACTACTGGGTTTCTAAAGTGACTCCATCTCCTCTAAACAGTCAAACAGCAGTGGGGACAATTTGTTTGGGAAATATGTCACTGTGTTCCAGCAGCCTAGATTCTTTCCAAGAGTTTCTCAAAAATGCAGCAGAATAAATATCAGATTCTTTATTGCCCACCCCATAATAGGAATATAACTTATTACCATCAGAGCACCAGCCTTTCGGCAGCCTCCGTAAATCTGGCGCTCCAATTGACTCCATATGCATTTAGGCAAAACCCAGCCCACGCAGGGGATCAGTGGATGTAATTGGAATATGGAGCGGGGCTTTTGGATTAATCATATTCTGAATATTAACTGTGTATTATGCTGATTTCCTTGTAAATATATTCAGAAGCCCCAGTGTGTGTACCTGACTTGGGCTCATACAATCAGAATAGCAAATATCCTGAATGTGGGGGTTGGAAGCCATCCCAACTGCAGTGTATGAGGCTGGGCTTCATCTCCCCGGAGAAAAAGAATATTTCAGCCTCTCCAGGAGGCCTCAAAACAGTGCATGGTTTTCTGACACCAGCGGAAGAAGCGATGTTCAGTTGCCTGGTTCGGAACAGATTTTGTCAAAGGACAAGACTGTGTTTTACACTGATTTCTTGGAGGGTTTTTTTCCTGCTCTAGAACTTCTTTGGGAATAAGTTACTCTGTTCAATTGTCTTTACTGGTTGTGGTGGGCAGCAGGGGTTGGAAGGTGTGGATGAGGAAACAGGATGGAGAATAGTGTGACCAAGGCTGAAGCTTACAAGGAAAGTCCTGAATGACTCCTGGGTCAGCCAAGGGCACCACCAGGGTGACCCTGTTCCATGAGATCAGACAGTAACCTCCGCTGAATGTCACACAAGCAGGCCTTGAACCCGAAGAATATTCTCTAGCACTCCCAGCAACTCTGAGAGCTTAGGTTTTAAGAAACCCATTTCACAGATGTAGAAACTGAGACTTGGACACTTTTTTTTTTTTTTTTTTTTTTGCTTTGAGGAAACATGAATAAAGTCATGGGAAGAGGACCTGGACTCAGGCACAAAGGAAAGCTGACACCAAAAAACTCAGCAATCAAGAACAATGACATTCCAATGCCGTATTTTTCAATTACTGCAAAAAAAAAAAAAAATTCATGATGAACAAAATATCAACACTTTAAACTAAGGATTAATAACAGTGCTTTGCTGAGCCATAGTGAAGCCTAGGGCGAAAGGAAATATCAGTAATACTGATTCTGTCTTTATTTATCTTGTTAGTGAATCTTTTCGGCTTCTTGTTAAATTTTGTGTCTGAGGTGGGTGCCTCGCTCGCTTCACCCCAGAGCTGGCCCTGTGTGGGAGCCAGAATTATCTCCCTTAATCACACGTGTGATCACACATCAGGGCTCTGATCATATCTCTCCCGGGGCTCCCTGTTACCTTCGGGAAAGAGTCCAGGTGCCCACACCAGGCTTGGAGAGGATTCCCTAATTGAGGGGGCGCAGAAGGAAATGGCAACCCACTCCAGTGTTCTTGCCTGGAGAATCCCAGGGACGGGGGAGCCTGGTGGGCTGCCGTCTCTGGGGTTGCACAGAGTCGGACACGACTGAAGTGACTTAGCAGCAGCAGCAGCAGCGGACGTCAGCGGGCCCTGGAGCAGGCTGTGTGGTTTACACACAGCAGGCTGAGGACACCGGCTCCAGACCTGGACTGGGTTTGGATGCTATTCTGCCATTTGTTGTTGTTGTCCAGTCATTGAGTCACGTCCGATTCTTTGCGACCCCATGGACTAAAGCACACCAGGCTTCCCCATCCTTCCCTATCTCCCGGAGTTTGCTCAAATTCATGTCCATTGTACTGGTAATGCCATCCAGCCATCTCGTCCTCTGCTGTCCCCTTCTCCTCCTGCCTTCTTCAATCTTTCTCAGCATCAGGGTCTTTTCCAATGAGTCAGCTCTTCGCATCAGATGGCCAAAGTATTGGAGCTTCAGCATCAGTCCTTCCAGTGAATATTCAAGGCTGATTTCCTTTAGGATTTACTGGTTGGATCTCCTTGCAGTCCAAGGGACTCTAAAGAGTCTTCTCCAGCACCATAGTTTGAAAGCATCAATGCGTTAAAACTCAGCCTTATTTATGGTCCAACTCTCACATCTGTACATGACTGCCGGAAAAAGCATAGCTTTGACTATACAGACCTTTGCTGGCAAAGTGTATTCTGTCATTTTCTAGCAGTGTGATTTTGGATGATAACACTTAAAGTCCCAGGGTCTCAGTTTTCTCGCCTGAAAGAGGGTGAAACAGTCATACGGGGTCCCACAGAGTTGTTGAGAAAATTCAATAATTAAAAACAAGACCGCATTGAACGCATGGTAAGTGCTCAATTAATTCATTCAACAAACTGTTAAGCATCTGCTGTGTGCCAGGTATACAGTGCTGGAGCTTGGGGCTCAATACATGCTATTTATTGCTATTGCTATTATTTAATCCTCACAGCAGCTCACAAGGTAGGTGCCACTATTTTCCTCCTCATTTTACAGGTGAGGAGATGGAGCCTCAGAGTAACACACCCAAGCTAAGCCAATAATTAAATTGAGAAGATAGGGTAGGACCCCAGTAGATGTGGCCCCAAAGTCCGCAGGGTTCTTAGTATGGGCTCTCAGAGCCCTGCCTGCATGCGTTTGTCTTCCCCTCAGGTTCTCCGGTGGGCAGAACCTATGGTGCCTTCAGCCTCCTGTCTGCCTCAGGCTTAGCAAGAAGCTTTTTATACAGCAAGTGCTCAACAAATGGTCAACAAAGTAAGTTGCATCTGGTCTTGCAGCTTTCTTGAATACGCTTTGTGATGTGTGCCCTGTTTGTGGTTGCTTAGTCGCGAAGTTTCGTCCACCTCTTTTGTGACCTCATGAACTGTAGCCCACCCAGCTCCTCTGTCCATGGGATTTTTCCAGGCAAGAATACTGGAACGGGTTGCCACGCCCTCCTCCAGGAGATCTTCCCAACCCAGGGATAGAACCCGAATCTCCTGCACTGGCAGGCAGATTCTTTGCCCCTGAGACACCAAGAAAGCCCCTTAAACCAGTTAGTCTATAGCATTTCGTTATGCCAGCCTGAGTAGTGTTAAGGTGTTTCTGAAACAACTTCTGTGACCCATCAAGGAATGAAAATCAGACAGGAAATTCCAGAATGCCGTGATCCTGAACATTCACGCGTCCCTTCCCTCTCTTGATTCTTATAGAAATACTTGTTAAATATCTGCCAGGTGTCAGACCCTGTGCCAGGCACTCGAAACTATGGAAACTAGAGCTGAGTCCTCGCCTTGTGGAGCTGACATTTGAAAGGGCCAAGGCATCAGATCATGACAATGTCATTAAAACGGGTAAGGGCTATGGAGAATGTGCGTGGTTCTTCTCTGAACTCCTAGTCCCCTTCAGGGACAGAGGGCCTGGCTCAGGTGGCAGAACTGAGTCCAGAATGAAACTCCTCCTTCCCCCTCCTCCCCAGCCCGCACGCACACCTGCTCCTCCACATACTAGAGATCCCACCTCCTAAGTCTTTTTCCCATCAGCCACTTCTCTCCATCCTCCCACCACCCTCATCCAGGCTGCCATAAGCATCTCCTTAGTGCCATTGCTGCTTCCAGCCTGGTTCCCATCCCCATTCCATTTTCTCCTGGGCAACCAGAGCCCTCTTTTCAACATGCAGATCTCACGTGGCCTCTCTCCTCCTGCAAATCCTGCCAAAGCTCGACTTCCCTATAGCAGTGGTCTCTGAAACGGGGCATCGCAAACCAGGGTCAATGCAGGATGATCCTCCAGGGTGTGGGAAGAAGGGATAAGAACTTCTCTTTCTGTGTACTTTCTATCACATCTGTTTGGGAAGTTATATTTCTGGGGTGTGTTTTATAATGTAGTTTCTTGGTTCAGGTTCCCTGGGAGCAGAGCCTGAGGCAAGGATTTGGATCTATGTGACTTACAGAGAGGAAGAAGACACATAGGGAGAAACCTATGCAAGAGTCAGGGAAGCAGGATGAAGAGGCAAAAAGCTAATAAGCAAGGGTGGGGACCTCAGCTGGAGTCTAGCTTCCGCCTGGTTCTTCCGGGATCTCTGGCAGGTGAGTTACATCATAGGGGGTTGACCTTTCGTATTGCTATGTCAGCCGCCTAACCTTAGGGTGGTGAGGGACATCAACTTCAAAGCAAGGCCCCTCCTTGTGGCCAAGGGAGGCTGCTCAGATGAGAGGGTGGCTCGTTTATGAATGAGTATAACGGGCATCCAGAGTGTGGACTGTATGTATGGGAGTGTGGGAAGAAAAGAGCAGATGGTCTATTTATATCTATTTTCCATTTCTTCCTTTTTTCACTTTATATATTTTCTCCCTTTCTCTCCATTTTATGTATTTTCTTCCCTTCTTCATCCTCCCCTTCTCCTTTCCCCCTCCCTCCCCTCTCCCTCTCCACTTCTCCCCATGTTTCATAATAGACACATCACTGCATGTCTGTGATGTATTAGTATAAGATTATGTGTGTAATTTAACAGTAGATACATCAGTGTTGTCGGGGGTGAGGATTAAAAACTCATGTCGTTTTGACTCCCTCGGGGAGTATAGATGAACTTGAATCCACATCTGAATCCCTCTTCCCATGGCTGGAATCCAGTCATGCATAGAAGCCAGGGCTGGAATGGGCAGGGATGAAGCACAAACAGCTGAAATCTAGACTTTAGAGGGGCCCAGCCTTGTTTACTTTGGAATTCAGCATCAGAACACTTTGACCCAGTCTCACTGGTCCCCTTGTCACTCACTGGGGGCGTGGGAAGGGGGAGCGTGCACCAAGGGGAGCCCTTGCCACTATTTTTAGAGGGTCTGATAATTCTGAGCTCTTCCTATGCCTCAGCCAGCCCCTAATGGAGCCTCCTGATGCTGTGAAATCCACAAGCTGTGTCATCCTTGGCCAAGAACAGCAGCCAGAGTGGAAAGCCTCGTGGGTCAGGGGAGCCAACAGTGTGAAGGTCACGCGCTTAGAAACAAAGGGGGTTCTTACCGTGTGCCAGGCTGGGCCCTCTGTGTAGATCACTCCCATCTCAGCTTCTGGGCTGAGACTGGGAGATCGCAATTCAGGTCATATCTGCAGTAGACTGGCCTGAAAAAGGAGGGGCTCAGCTCAAAAGTCAGACACAAGTGGGACCCAACCTCACTCTGGCCAGATACCCAACCGCAAGAGCTAAGTGACCCTGGGCGACTTTGGTAATTTTTCCTAAGTTAAGGTCTTTACAACACCTAGGCCAGTTTCCCAAAGCTGAACCCAGGACAGTGTGAGGTGAGCACGGTCCTAGCAACTGATGACAATAACTGAGCACTTCGCTGTATGCCCAGAACTGTGCGAAATGAGACGAGTGTACCTATGTGCATATATACACATGTCACGTGTGTACACATGTACATGTGTTCTAATTCTGTAACCTCAACAACCCTATTAGCTGGGCGTGTCAACCCTGGTTTTTCACCAAGGAGTCTGGGGCTCATCACTGCTGATAAGCAAGGGCCCTGGGGTTTGAACCGGGGCGGTACACGTCCTCACCACCCGCTTTGCTGCCTCACATACCTTCCCTCTGTTATCAGCTCCCCCAGTACAGACTCTGAATCCTTCTGAGACAGCGAAGCCCTTGTTTGCAGGTATTTGGAAATCATAACAAGAAAACAGAATCACCTTCATTAAAAATTCCACGTGGAAGCCAGTTGGGTGTAGAAAATGCACACATCCGATGGACTGAACATCTTTTTTATCTCAGTTGCTGCCTACCCTAAATGAAAACCCCCTGAGGGCACCGCTGTCTTAATTAACAGCGTGCCTTGTTAACAGCGTAAACATTTCTCCTGCTACGTGGAGCAGATCGTGCCAACTAAAGAGGGAGACGAGGCCGAGCTGGAGGGCTCCTCTTGCCTGTCTGGTCCCCATGTGTCTTCTGGGAGGTCACAGAGACACAGGGCCCTGGGGTGACGGCCGCCCCTGTGCAGTGAGCTGCTGCGGGTCTGTGGGCTGCCCTTGGAGGCTGGGAGCTTGGATTTGGAGTCACGGAGACCTGGGTGTGTGTGCTGGCCCCTCTCTGCGCCTCAGTTTCCCCAGCAGTGCTCAGCTCACAGGACGATGCAGTACTTACCACCTCCCCCCAGCCCCACTCCACCTGAAGCCCAGGTGAGGCTTGAATGAGGACATGTGCACAGAGGTACCGAGCACAGGGCCTGGCAGGTAAGGATGCTGCCCCGCCCCCTTCCATCTGCTCTAGTGGGCATTTTTTTTTTAATGCCTTTTGGCCAATGAGCATCAGTATAATGTCCCACCTGGGTAGGGATATTTTCCCTTGTCCAGAGTCCCATCTCTCCAAGGAAGAAGCCAAAAACTCACCTTGCCATCTTCCTTGTAAGCTTGTAGTCCAATTTGGGGACCCAATCCTGGAAGACTTGGATTTTGTGTGTGTGTGTGTGTGGGGATATTTTTTACTGAAGAGTAACATATATTTGTATATAATGCTTCAGAATTCAAGAGGGTAGATACTCTTGGGGAAGAGTGATGTGGGGAAGAGTAAGAGTATCTACTCTCTTGAATTCTGAAGCATAGGCTAGTTTGGATCATCTTTGAAATTTACAGAAGTGAAATTATATAAAGATATATATTATGTGAAGATATATATGGAAATTAATAAAATTAATTGTATATATAAATTACATACATATATATAAATTGAATATATATATTGAATTAATATACACATAGAAATATAAATTATATTTTGTATGTAGCTATACATAACTCATCCCCATCGCAGTGTACTATTCTACCATGTGATGATACCATAGTCAATTAATTAATTAATTAAAAATATTTATTTAGCTGCACCAGGTCTTAGTTGTGGCCTGCCGGATTCCTAGTGGTGGGTGGCATGTGAAATCTTAGTTCCCTGACCAGGGATCGAACCCAGGACCCCTGCATTGGGAGCTTGGATTCTTAACCACTGGACTATCAGGAAAGTCCCTGTAGTTAATTTATTAATTCAACTGCTGATAGACATGTGGGCTGTTTCCAGTTTTCAGCTAATACAAATAAGGCTGCTATGAATATTCTTGTACATGTTTATTGGTGAATGTATGTATGCATTTCTTTTGAGTAGAATTGCTGAGTCAAAGATGATACATATAGTTGGCTTTAGCAGGTACTGTGAAATCCTTTAGGAAGTGTTTACACCACTTTTACATGGTCACTGATAATATCTGAGAGTTTGCAATTGCTCCAACCTTTGGGCTTCCTAAGTGGCACAGTGGTAAAGAATCGCCTGCCAATGCAGGCGACTCAGGAGATGTGATGGAGAAGGAAATGGCAACCCACTCCAGTGTCCTTGCCTGGAGACTCCCCATGGACAGAGGGGCCTAGTGGGCTACAGTCCATGGAGTTACAAAGAGCTGGACACGACTGAGTGACTGAACAATGGTGTGTGTGTCCTCAGTGGATGTGGAGCCTCCCCTGGAGTGGTCCAGGGGGATGGAATCAGCATTGACCTTGGTCTTGTGGCCTCGATGCTGAATCTCCCTTCCCTCCATAAGGCTGCAGGTGAAGAATTTGCATCCCCTGTGCTCGCTTTCCTCCAGAACCGATTTGCCCCTGCATGCTCCTTCCCCAGTAAACTGAAATACAAGGTCTCCTTGTAATACTTTTATACACTGCTCGCTGCAGTTTAATATATGACACACTGCATCATAGTCTGGAGGTTCAAAATTACCTCGAAGTAATCATTTCCTAGAGGGCTGGTAGTAAACATTCTGTCACATAGCTATAGATTGTCGCCTGTCGCCATCCATCAGCCCCCAGGGAGATATTAGGGGGAATGATATGGGAGTGAACGGAGAACAGGTGCACGTGGCTGCCAGCCCTCTGCAGAGGGAAACAGGCTTGGTGGCCTTATGGCAGCCTGGCTTTGTCGGAGGTGGGCTCTGTCTGCACCACAGCCCAGGATTGTGGATTTGAGCTGTGGGTGGCCTGTTGGCTTACTCAGTTCCAGGGTCACTGACTCCATCGACCCTCATCTTGGCCTTCTGACATCTTCCCTGCAGCCTTCAGATCAGAGCCATCACCTGCGTTTGCACAGTGATAATGGTGGTGTGTGGCAGTGCACTTGTGCGTGTGCTCGGTCATCTCCGACGCTGCGACCCTATGGCCTGTAGCCTGCCAGGCTCCTCTGTCCATTGGATTTTCCAGGCAAGAATACTGAAGTGGGTTGCTACTTCCTCCTCCAGGGGGATCTTCCTTGCACAGGGATCAAACCCTTGTCATCTCCCTCGTCTCCTGCATCAACAGGTGGATTCTTTACGCTGCATCACCTGGGAAGCACAATAATTACAGTCACCGTTTACAAGCACTCCCTCTGCCCCATGGAGTCTGCTGATCCTTTTCAGGGGTCATCTTATTAATCTTCAGAGTGACGCCAAGAGGGGATTAAAATTTTAGCCGTATTTCACAGCTGAGAAAACTGAGGCTCAGAGATGTGGGAAAGCCTGCAAAGTCACACAGCTGGCTGGTGGCAGAGCCAGGATGTGAACTTGAAACTTGACCGTCTGCTTCCAGAGACCAAGTGCTGAATCACGGTGCATTGCCACGAGTTGCCTCTGTGAAACATCCAGGTCCTCACTGAGCTCATGAGCTTGTACCCTTGCAATTTTCAGAGGCATGCTGCTGTTGTACAGGTGGAGAAACCCAAGTTCAGCATGTAGATGGCATTGCCAGAATTCCACTGAAGGGTTCTCTGGCCACGCACCTGAAAATTCCTCCTTGGGAAGGCATCTGGATTACAAGTAAAACGTCACTGCCTGCAGACTTGCAGCACCTGTGAAGGGTCACCTCATGGACCTAGTGACTCAGTGGACTTCAGCCTAAGTCCCCAGCACCATCCGATGGGGTCTGAGGAAATGAAGTTGATACAGTGTGAACGACCCTCTTAAGAAAGTTAATAGTAATACAACTTAGGTACTGGCATAGCTATTTGTCAGGTGCATTCAGACAGCGGCCCTGAAACTTACATTTCATGAATGACAAGATCAGTCCACTCTGGCCTGAAGGCTACTGTGGGGTCCCATCTTGTTTACTCCGACGATGAAAAGTATTGCCTCAGTTGGCATTTCGGGAATCTGAGATTGAAAAGAAGGACAAAGTAGACCATGTTTAGAGGTTTTCAGCATGTCTTTGTCATTTTTGGGCTCCACCCAGGACTGGAACTAGGAGGCATTTGAGCTCTGCTTGACTACAACCCAGCATCACTCAAAGTCTAGTCTCTGAGCTGTGCCTCTGCAATCTTTGTCAACAGTTCTAGACAAGATCAACTGGACACTGAGAACCAGCATGTAAAAACTTTTATAGAAATCTAGTTTTGCAAGGTGGAGAAGGCAATGGCACCCCACTCCAGTACTCTTGCCTGGAAAATCCCATGGATGGAGGAGCCTGTTGGGCTGCAGTCCATGGGGTTGCTAAGAGTCAGATACAATTGAGCGACTTCACTTTCACTTTTCACTTTCATGCATTGGAGAAGGAACTGGCAACCCACTCCATTGTTCTTGCCTAGAGAATCCCAGGGACAGGGGAGCCTGGTGGGCTACTGTCTATGGAGTTGCACAGAGTTGGACATGACTGAAGCAACTTAGCAGCAGTAGCAGTCTTGCAAGGGGGCCAGGGGCACTTGCATCATAAAACCAGCTATAGGCCAAAGTGTTGTTGAAATTCAGTGGTAAGATGCTGGTGATGCAAGCAAGTACTAATCAAGCAGAGTAGGACCACATGGTTGGGCTTCCCAGGTGGCGCTAGTGGTAAAGAACATGTCTGCCAATGCAAGAGATGTAAGAGGTTTGGGTTTGATTCCTGGGTCAGGAAGATCCCCGGGAGAAGGTCATAGCAACCCACTCCAGTATTCTTGCCTGGAGAATCCTATGAACAGAGGAGCCTGGTGAGCTACAGTCCACAGGGTCGCAAAGAGCTGGACACCACTGAAGCGACTTAGCACACAAGCGTGTTGCTGCTGCTGCTAAGTCGCTTCAGTCGTGTCCGACTCTGTGCGACCCCATAGGCAGCAGCCCACCACGCTCCCCTGTCCCTGGGATTCTCTAGGCAAGAACACTGGAGTGGGTTGCCATTTCCTTCTCCAATGCATGAAAGTGAAAAGTGAAAGTGAAGTCGCTCAGTCGTGTCCGACTCTTAGTGACCCCATGGACTGCAGCCTACCAGGCTCCTCCATCCATGGGATTTTCCAGGCAAGAGTACTGGAGTGGGGTGCCATTGCCTTCTCCAGAGCACACATGCGTAGGATTGCATGATTACTGGCAGCTCCATGGACAACTAGGACCAGTGTGTGATATATTTGGGAAAAAAAACAAAGCTGGCCCTTCATCACAGACACTTTGACATGTACTGGTATAAACTTTGTTAGGGACAATGCTGTTTTCAAAACACCCTGTCATCAGCATTTTATTCACAAACAAGTAAACCTTGGACCAAGATGACCATAACAACAACAGCAACAAAACCCCAAACCTAATGTAGTAATAATTTGTTTGAGGTATGGTTTCGTTGCTTCCTTTTTTTCTATATATATTTTGAAGTATATATACAGTGAAGTTGATACACAGTGTTGTGTTAGATTCTGGTGTTCAGCAAAGTTATTCAGTTATATATACGTATGTGTGTATTTTTCAGATTCTTTCCCATTATATGTTTTTACAAGATAATGTATAGTTCTCCGTGCTAGACAGTAGGACCTTTTTGATTATTTTATATATAGTAGTGTGTGTCTTTTTGTCCCAAGCTCCTAATTTTTCCCTCTTCCCTTTCCCACTTTGTTAACTATAAATTTGTTTTCTATGTCTGTGAGTCTATTTCTGGTTTATAAATAAGTTCATTTGTATCATTTTTTTAAGATTCCACATCTAAGTGATACTGTATGATATTAGTCTTTCTGTGTGTGACTTACTTTAGTTTAATAAGATAATCTCTAGGTCCATCCATTTTGCTGCAGATGGCAATATTTCAGTCTTTTTTATGGCTGAGCAATATTCCATTGTATGTATATGTACCACAGCTTCTTTATCCATTCATCTGTCAGTGGACACTTAGGCTGCTTCCAAGTCTTGGCTATTGTGAATAGTGCTGCCATGAAACGGGGGCGCATGTGTCTTTTTGAACTACTTTTAGTCTTTTCTGGATATATGCTCAGGAGTGGGATTACAGGATCATACGGCAACTCTATCTTTAGTTTTTTGAAAAACCTCCACACTATTCTATTTAGTGGCTACACCAAGTTACATTCCCACCTACACTGTAGGAGGGTTCCCTTTTCTTCACACCCTCTCCAGCATTCATCACGTGTAGGTTTTTTGATGATGGCTATTCTGACTGGTATGCTGTGAAATCTCCATTTAGTTTGGATTTGTATTTCTCTAGTAATTAGTGATGTTGAGTATCTTTTCACGTGCCTATTGGCCATCTGCATGTCTTGTCTTTCTGACTTCTCTGTGTGCTGATGGGCCAGTGTTTGGCCGATTTCAGTTGGGTGTGACTCCAGGCTGTGTGTTGTCTCATTTGGGGACCAGCAGCTCTCTCGTTACGGGGATGGCAAGAGTGCAAGCAATTGGAAACGCGATGCCTGTTGAAGCTTAGAACTGTAACAATGTGACTTCCTCTCATATTTCATTGGCCAAGACAAGTCACATGACTAGTGCAACACCAATGAGGCAAGGGAGTAGACCCCACCCACAAGTCACATGACAAAGAGCATGGATGTATAATTCTGTGGCATTGGGAACCATAATCCAGTTCACCACAGCTGATAACCATGGATACTAGGAAAAGCACTTGGCAATGAGCCTGGCCAGAGTAGGTGCTCAGTAAACAAAAGCAGAGACATCACTTTGCCTACAAAGGTCCATATAGTCAAAGCTATGGTTTTTCCAGTAGTCATGTATGGATGTGAGAGCTGGACTATAAAGAAAGCTGAGCACCGAAGAATTGATGCTTTTGAACTGTGGTGTTGGAGAAGACTCTTGAGAGTCCCTTGGACTGCAAGAACATCCAGACAGTCCGTCCCAAAGGAGGTCAGTCCTGAATATTCATTAGAGGACTGATGCTGAAGCTGAACCTCCAGTACTTTGGCCACCTGAGGTGAAGGGCTGACTCATTAGAAAATACCCTGATGCTGGGAAAGATTGAAGGCAGGAGGAGAAGGGGATGACAGAGGATGAGATGTTTAATAGCATCACTGACTCAATGGACATGAATTTGAGTGCGCTCTGGGAGACAGTGGAGGACAGAGGAGCCTGGTATGCTCCAGTACCTGGGGTTCCAAAGAGTCAGACACAACAGCAACCGAGCAACAACAACAAAAATTCTCTTGAGAAGCAGACTCCCACATCTTCCTCTGAAAAGGTTGTGTGGGAGGGACCCCCTCCATGAGAGGTACCAGGGACGAGTTGCCTTTCCAGCCCAGCATTAAGTCAGTATCCAGGGAGAAAAGGCTGTAACATCATGCGCCCAATGCTTTGTGTTCCTGGGAAGAAAGATCCCAAGTGGAGGCTGCCAGAACTATTATCAGTTGCTTGCATATCCATTTGCCCATCCACCACTCACAAAGTGCTCTATTTATTTGCACACACTCTGTAATATAGCAGCAGAGGGAGAATTCATTAAGGCGAATTGTGAGGGTTGCTTTAAAAAAAAATTTCATCTCTCTATTTTATGCAGTGCATAGTTCCCTGTTTAATGAGAACTCTGCAAGTCCATTTTCCTTAAGGGTTTAATAAAAGTATAATTTAAAAAATTAAGACAGATGGGGAAAGTGCCGAGGGAAGCCATTTCTTCCATTAACTCACAGAGTAGACCTTCTCAATGCTGCAAGATGGGTGGGGAGAGGAAAGACTCCAGAAGCTATCAAGAGCCCTTCCAGGTTACATAAAACTCGGGCCTCGGTTTATGTGGCTCAGGGATTCCTGCTGAACAGATAGGAATTAGATTTATCAGTTGAGTAATGGGACTGTTGCTATCTGGCAGATTAATTAGTGCTGATATTGGAGCTTTGCTTTTTCTTGGAATTTGAACTACGGAGCCCTGAGAAGTGGACATTTACGTCTTTCAGAGTTTTTTTCTGAATTATCTTGGTTGCTTTTGGAGGGGAGGGGAGAATGGGGTGGTTGAGGGAGGGACAGCCTCGGGGCGTTGGAGGCCCCTGTGCGATTTTCATCTCCCTACATGCAGCGTTGTTGTCATTGTTCAGTTGCTAAGTCTTGTCTGACTCTTTGCGACCCCGTGGACTGTAGCCTACCAGGCTCCTCTGCCCATGGGATCTCCTAGGCAAGAACACTGAAGGGGGTTGCCATTTCCTTCTCCTGAGAAATCTTCCCGATCCAAGGATCGAACGTACACCTCTTGCATCTCCTGCACTGGCAGGTGGATTCTTTATCACTGAGCCACTTGGGAAGCCCCAGCATGTACTGTGTCAAGGGCAAGTTGTCCACAGCAGTTTGGTTGCTTTCCATCCTGCTGCCACCCCTGGCTTCCTGGAGCAAGGTAGTTCCTAAGCTATACTCACTCAAATAATAATAATAGCACTATTATTATTAAAGAGGCTAAGGATGAGTATTGTTCACGCTTTGAGCGCTTATTTTGTTAAGTTCACTGGGAGGCTGGTGTTGTTATCATCATCCCCATCTGACAGATCACTAAAGCAAGGCTCAGTCACTCAGAACATACAGAGCCGGCAGTTGAAACCTGTGTCCCCGTCTTAATCCATGTGCTACCCTTGTCTCTGTGACACATGGGCCATCAGAGTCTCAGAGATGTGGGGTAAAATTCCCAAGCTTCAAGAGCCAGGGTAGACGAAGCACGAACTAGCTTTCTTATCTGGCAGCTTTCCCTGCTATATCTCTTGGATTTATTATCGGGATTCTGACTTAGTTTACTCTTAGCCTGCATCATACTCATTCAGTTCAGTTCAGTTGCTCAGTCGTGTCCGACTCTTGGCGACCCCATGGACTGCAGCATGCCAGGCTTCCCTGTCCACTACCCTCATCCAGAAACCAGTGAGTGAACTCACACTGATGGAGGTCTCACCGTGTTGCAGGTACTCTTCTGAGAGCTGCGTGTTCTTTATTTCATTTAATTTTCAAAATACCTGCTAGGAGGAAGGTACAGTCGGCCCTCTGTGTCAGTGGATCCCTCATTCCCAGGACAAGGACCCCCAGTGGGACTTGAACACCCGGGGATTTTGGTATCTGCAGGGGGCGTGGTCCTGGAACCAGTCCTCTTTGGATGCCGACGGACCACTGTGTGTAGCACCTCTGCTTTCTCGATAAGTGATCCAAGGCTCTTAAGAGGCTAAATGACTCACCCAAGGTCATGCGACAGGAAGTGGTTCAAACAAGATCCAGACCCATGTCTATCTGAAACTCTCAAACCTTTGCACTGAACCCCAAGGCTGAGTAGACATGATGGCCAGCTTCCCTTCCCTTCACTTTACCAGTGTCCCAGGCTGCCTCCATCCCTAGTAACTGAGAGCTGACGGACACAAGGCAGCCTGTCACACCTGGGAGTTATTTTTAGCACGTTACTATATAAATCCTTCTTCTCAGAAGGTAGGAAGGAGTCTGCTTGCCTTGATGCATCCCCTGGTCAGCATATTGTTTTACGGTTTCCTTGGTGTGCTGTGAGTTGTCATTCGGGAGACCCTCGGGCCTCAATGAGGTGGACATGGGTTCCTGAATCAGCAGTTTGGGAAACACGCTCTTCTCTGCCTTTCTTGGGCTGCCGTTCATTAAGTGATCCTAGAGAGGAACTCTGATCCTTTCCAACCGAGGAAATGCCTTTGTTTTCCCTCTACATTCAATTCCAAAGTAGTTGAAAGCAATTTCCATATCTTGACCGTGTTGCCAGAGACATTTGAACTGATGGATAAAGGTCAATAACTAGATAATGTCCAGAGAATGGAAAGGATGACTCCTAAGTTCATGTTCACTTTTTCAAAGTTGTTAACTGGCTTCAAGTAAGTTAAATTATTCTCTCATGGACTGTAGACCACCAGGCTCCTCTGTCCCTGGGATTTTCCAGGCAAGAATACCAGAGAGGGTTGCCATTTCCTACTCCAGGGAATCTTCCTGACCCAGGGATAGAACCTGCATCTCTTGCATCTCCTGCATTGGCAGGCCGATTCTTTACCACTAATGCCACCTGGGAAGCCCAAGTAACTCTCTGTGTCAAAGAAAATAAGAGGGCAGGTTTTTATTTTGTAAGGATACTTGGATTTTCTGTTTAGGACCAACAGAAGTGACTTTGGCACCACACAGACCTCTGTTCTCAACTTCTGCATCCGTGCCAGACGTCACTATTAGATTATAGCACCATGGCCTGCTCAGACCAGCTGTGATCTTAAAACCCTTCCGAGTAGCGGGAACCAGGCACCTTCTGCCACAGACCAAAATTGGGTTAGAGGTGAAATCAGTTTGCCAAGTGTGTCTGGAAGTTTTACATCCTCTTTGAGTTTCAGTTCAGTTCAGTTCAGTTCCTCAGTTTTTGCAACCCCATGGACTGCAGCACGCCAGGCTTCCCTGTCCATCACCAACTCCCGGAGGCTGTTCAAACTCATATCCATTGAGTCAGTGATGCCATACAACTCTCTCATCCTTTGCCTTCAGTCTTTCCCAGCATCAGGGTCTTTTCCAATGAGTCAGTTCTTTGCATCAGGTGGCCCAAGTATTGGAGTTTCAGCTTCAGCATCAATCCTTCCAATAAATATTCAGGACTGATTTCCTTTAGGATGGACTGGTTTGATCTTGCTGTCCAAGGGACTCTCAAGAGTCTTCTCCACAGTTCAAAAGCATCAATTCTTTGTCACTCAACTTTCTTTATGGTCCAACTCTCACATCCATACGTGACTACTAGAAAAACCATAGCTTTGACTAGATGGACCTTTGTTGGCAAAGTAATGTCTCTGCTTTTTAATATGCTGCCTAGGTTGGTCATAGCTTTTCTTCCAAGGAAAGTGAAAGTCTCTCAGTCATGTCCAACTGTTTGTGACCCCATGGACTATACCGTCCATGCAATACTCTAGGCCAGAATACTGAAGTGGGTAGCTTTTCCCTTCTCCAGGGGGTCTTTCCAACCCAGGGATCGAAACCAGGTCTCCTGCATTGCAGGCGGATTGTTTACCAGCTGAACCACAAGGGAAGCCCAAGAATACTGGAATGGGTAGCCTATCCCTTCTCCAGTGGATCTTCCTGACCCAGGAATTGAAGCAGGATCTTCTGCATTGGATTCTTTACTAATTGCGCTGTTAGGGAAGCCCAAAGAGCAAGTGTCTTTTAATTTTATCGCTGCAGTCACCATCTGCAGTGATTTTGGAGCCCAAGAAAATAAGTCTATCCCGGGATTCTCTTGCTTTTTCTATGACCCAACGGATGTTGGCAATTTGATCTCTGGTTCCTCTGCCTTTTCTAAATCCAGCTTGAACATCTGACAGTTCTCAGTTCACGTACTGTTGAAGCCTGGCTTGAGTTTAGGCATCTGTTTTTTCCTATCAGATACATGGATTGAGTTAAGATGCTAATCAAGGCCTCTGATGGGAAAACAGATGATGCTCTGATTCTTAAATAATGAGAAATGAAGGCTTAGGGGGTGATTTGTTGAAGGTCATAGTAAGTGAGGGAGAGGGTTAAGATTTGTGAGTCAGATCCAGGTCCCTGTCTCGGCTGTACCATTTCCTCGTTTAGTGATGTCTGGCAAGTCACGTGAAATCCCTGAGCCTGAGTTTCCTCATCTGTAAAATGGACATAGAATGTTACCTCAGTGAGCCATGGTGAGGATTAAGCTGAGATCCTGCACGTGAAATGCCTAGAAGACCTGTAGGGAGAAGAAGTGCCCGATAAAAGTTAGCTAATATTTATTCAGTTTTCTTAAAAATATCTTACGCACAAAACCCAATATACATTGTTACGAAACATGATGACTATGGGTGCCACTATTCCCATTTTATAGATCATGAAATGCAGACTTAGGTAATATGGCTTTCCTAAAATCATACATAAAGTAAATAGAAAAACAGCTAGAACTCAAATGCCAGATATGGCAAAGCACCAGTCCTTACTTCCTTCAAATCTTATCCAGATACCCCTCACTCAACATATCATGCAACATATCATGACCATACTTTTAAGTTTTCTCTACCCGCCTTGTCTGTTTCTCCTCACCCTCCTTTATTCTTCTCTGCAGAGCACTTTTTGCCTTCTAAGACACACTCTCTTACTATGTGAACCACTTATTTATTTTGCATATATTCGATTGCCTGTCTCATGCCTACTTGCCTATCCCCCAGGGCAGGGGTTTAGCTTATTTTTTGAGCTCCGTATTCGCTGCTCTGAGCGCAGCACTTGGCGCACAGTGAAGCACTAAATGTTTACTGAGTGGACACGGGAAGTCCACCTGACTCCAAAGCTTGCTCTTTGGATCGCACTGTGTCCTACACGGTTTGTATCCAGAGTTACTAGTTGTTGAAGGCCTACCATGTTGGGCGTCATGGAGACGTCATAAATATATTGTTGCTACATTTGACCATAACCGTTCATGGAAGGGACGATTATCCAGGCTTTGCAGCTGAGGAAGCTGACACTCAGCAAGGTTTTGAGACTTGATCATGCCCATTGGACATCTGTTAAGGGACAAAAAGGGAGTCTTATCTAGGTCAGCTGGATGCCAAGACCTGCTCTCCATCCCCAG
Source organism: Bubalus kerabau (assembly GCF_029407905.1). Taxonomy (NCBI): domain Eukaryota; kingdom Metazoa; phylum Chordata; class Mammalia; order Artiodactyla; family Bovidae; genus Bubalus; species Bubalus kerabau. Next base: position 68,984,239 of record NC_073639.1, on the reverse strand, counting down.
CCCATGTCAGATTATAAGAACTGGCTTCCTTCTCAGAAGCTGTTTATGAGTACCATCCTTGGGCCAAAATTTTCACTTGAGAACCAGACTCTTGTTCAGCTTAAAAAAAAACTCATCAAACCTCATGAACAGAGTCTACTGTGTACATATTCCAGAACTGGAGCCCACAGAAACCTAGAAACAGAATCCCTGGGGTTAGAGGAAGTCATAGGGAGTGCAGGAATCTGATTTTTAATAAGAACCTAGGTGATTTCTATGATCAGGCTAATCCGCAAAGCAGTAAGGAATTCATCCATCTATCCATTCATTTCCTCATCTTTGAAATGGGGATAAGGGACTTCCATGGTGGTCCAGTTGTTAAGACGCTGTGCTTCCAATGCAGGGGGGCCTGAGTTCAATTCCTGGTCAGGGAACTAGATCCCACGTGCCACAAGTAAAGGTCCTGCATGCAGCAACTTAGACCCAGTGAAGCAAAAAAAAATTAAAAAATAAAATAAAATGGGGATAATACCAGTACCCAGTTTATATGGTTATTGCAAAGATTAAGTACGACCCCATGGACTGTAGCCCACCAGGCTCCTCTGTCCATGGGATTTTCCAGGCAAGAATACTGGAGTGAGTTGCCATTTCTTCCTCCAGGGGGCCGATCCTCCTCAGGGACTGAACTTGCCTTTCCTGCATCTCCTGCATTACAGGCAGATTCCTTACCACTGAACCATCGGGGAAGCCCCATGCCTGTAATACCAGTACCCAGTTTTTATGGTTAATGTAAGGATTAAATAAGGGTATATTAGGAAACACAGGCTTAGAACAGTGACTACCAAGTAAGTCAGAAGAGCTGATTAAGCCCTGGGCACCTCCTATGGTTGGTTATCAGGGATATGGCAGAAACAGACAGACAAGGCCTTGCCCTCCTGGTGCTGACCATGTGAGCACAGATTTTGGCATCAGATAAACCTGGATTAAATGCCCGCCTTTGCCACTCACACTCAGGTGTGGACATGAACAAACTCCTGGACTTCTCTGGCTCCGGTGTGGGGTAATAGAAGAGCAGTTTCACAGCCTCGTCGTTGTTGGTATAAACTAGAAGAGGCTCCAAGAGGCAAAGCAGCTTGCTAGGATCACACAGCTAGTGAGTATCAGAGCTGGATTCGTATTCACATCTGCTAGACTGGGGGGTCAAACATTTACCTACCACATTATACAGCTTCCTGCAGAGAGAGGTGGCTGTAAAACTCACAGGGAATGGGTGGAAAGGATTACGAACCCAGTGGAGGCTTCACCCAACTTACCTGCACACTGAAGCACATTGGACCGAGGCCTCCGTGGGAACACGCCCCGCCACCCACCATGACAAAGTGATGCCCAGACTTACCTAGTGCCCAGTGACCTCACACAGAGCCAGCCTCCCCAATTCTCCTGCAGCGTAGGCATTTGGAGAGCTCCTTGGAGAGTTTCAATCTCTCTAATCTCGCCAGGCTGGCGCAAGGACGGCTTGGGAGACATGAAAGGCAGCAGTTATTTATTTCATGAATAGATAACGGCAGGCCATTTAGAGGGAGCAGTGGCAGGAAGATGAAAAAGCTATTAATACAGTTGGAAGCTCATTTCTTTCGGAGTGGTCAGCAGCCGCCGGAGAGGACAAAAACAAGAAAATATTGCAATGGGCACTCCTGACAACACAAATTATTCAGGAGATATTAAAGTGCGTTGTTCACCATCGTAAACATTTTTTTTTAATGTTTATGAGATCTGTTCAAAGGCATCTTGATGGATGAAACCCAATAACATTTATAGGGGTGTGTGTGCCCGTGTGTGTGTGTATGTATGTATGTGTGTACTCACATTTCTTTTGTTCTTGTTGTTGTTAAGTCACTAAGTCTGTCTACCTCTTTGCAATGCCATGGACTGCAGCACTCCAGGCTCCTCTGTCCTCCACTGTCTCCTGGAGTTTGGTGAAATTCATGTCCACTGAGTCAGTGATGCTATCTAACCATCTCATCCTCTGCCACCCCCTTCTCCTTTTGCCTTCCATCTTTCCCAGCATCAGGATCTTTTCCAGTGAGTTGGTTCTTCACCTCAGGTGGCCAAAGTATTGGAGTTTCAGCTTCAGCATCAGTCTTTCAAATGAATATTCAGGGTTGATTTCCTTGAGGATTGACTGGTTTGATCTCCTTGCTGTCCAAGGGATTCTCAAGAGTCTTCTCCAGCACCACAGTTCAAAAGCATCAATTGTTCTAGTAGCCTTTGTAAATCATTTCTTTGAGCGGATGTACTTAACAGTGGCTAGGCAGGGTCTACATAGGACAACGTGAAGTCCATGCCTCTGTTCCCTGGGTAATTATACTATTTATGACGTCTGCCATGTTTGCAGAAGGGCTTCTGGAAGCTGGGAGTTGACCTGAGGACTGATGGGAGCAGACGAAATGCTCCAGTTCTGAAAGGAGAAAACCTGGAGGAGCATGGCAGCACATCCCGTTGTTGGGAACATATTTCCACCCAAAGAGGGTCCTGTAGGAACAGGATTTGTGGGGATTCTTGCACCTCTGACCCCTGTAGGAGATTCACAGCATAGAGGATCCTGTTCAAGGCTGTTTGGTTCTTGAGATAAAGCAGTCCCCTTAACATGGCTTAATTCTGCTTTGCCCCCAGACACTAACCACAGCACAACACAGCAAAGCTCTGGTTCCTTAGAGGATGCCTTCTGGAACACAACTTTTAGGTGAGAAAGCTGGGCAAAAAGCTGGTGATCATTGTAACTAAGCCATGATAGCATCTCTGCACATAATTATTAGCTTACTTATTTTAAACGAAATGACTCGTCATGTTTGGTTCAGGACCTAAGCAAATTAGACAATCTATTAGTTTTAATGAATGTTTTGGGTTTTTTTTCCCATTTGAATTGGTTTATTGTTTGTTTTAGGACTTAAGCACATAACCAATTTACCTGAGAGGGATGAACTCCTGTTTACTCAGTTTTGTAGACTGATTAAGAGCATCAGTTAGGGAGTCAGGTGCCCCAGGGTTGAATTCTGGCAATTTCACTTCCTAGAGTTGTGACTTTGGGAACGTTATGGAGCCTCTCTATTTAAGCCTCAGTTTCCGCATCTGTAGAATGGGAGCAATACTGGACCTATGCTACTGGCTTATGGAGGTTAGTTGAAATAAAGCAGACAAAGGGTTTGGCACATAGTAGGGCTGGCATGTAGCAAGTTCTTAGTACGTGTTGGTCTTCATCATTATCAGAAGGGGCTGGGGCTCCCAGGTGAACCTTAAATCTTCCTTCCCTTCTCAGGGGCGCTTGAGGAAGTCTGGGCTCTGTGACACTGATAGAAGGAGTGTATCCACTAGAGGTAAACGATGGTCTCGCTGGTGTCACTGTATGCTCTGAGCCCACTGCGCTTGGTTGTCGGATCTTTGTTACGTGACCTGTAATTTATGGAGTGCAGCTACTGAAGGAAGAGAAAGTAACATGTGCCCCTACTTAGCAGGGTATTCAAGGCTCTAAGACCCTGAAGCTTCCCTGTGCTGATGTGACCCAGAGTCACCCCAGCTCCCATCCTTCAGACCAGAATGGTGTTTGGGACAGTGGACATTGGCTCTGGATATCCAAGGCCTTTGTGATGCTACTGGCGTAACATGCTGCCATGCTCCTTATTCCCTGTCCATTCTTAGTGCGAAAGAGGTCTCATGCCCAGGGAGCCTGTCCTGTGTCTTCTGAATTTCAGCGACAATCCAAACCTGAAATCCAGTGGTCCTGAAAGTATTAGACTTCCAGTTAAAAATATCTAGCAACTCAGTTTGACATTTATCCTCAGGAAACTTTAGGCAAATTACTTAAATTCACTGGACCTTAGGTTCCTCTTCTCTAGAATGGGGGTGAGATCATATACCTCACAGAGTATTTATTTATTAAATGAGATAATATATGTCAAATGCCTAGAATAGTGCCTGGCCCCAAACTGAACGATTGTGTGAAATGTCTGGTATCATGCCCTGCGCTGGGTCTAGGCAAGGGGACTTTCCAGACTTCTCTCCTGCTCATCAGGGACCACCTGGCTCAGGAGCTAGGTTATTAAGTTGTCCCTTGCTCAACATTTAGCTTTCTCTGAACTCTGATGCTGGGAGGGATTGGGGGCAGGAGGAAAAGGGGACGACAGAGGATGAGATGGCTGGATGGCATCACCGACTTGATGGACATGAGTTTGAGTGAACTCCGGGAGATGGTGATGGACAGGGAGGCCTGGCTTGCTGCAATTCATGGGGTCTCAAAGAGTCAGACACGACTGAGCGACTGAACTGAACTGAATCTGCAAATGGGACCCCACCCCTGCCAATGGCTCAGCAGATAAAGAATCCACCTGCAATGCAGGAGACGCAGGTTTGATCCCTGGGTCGGGAAGATCCACTGGAGGAGGAAATGGCAGCCCACTCCAGTATTCTTGCCTGGGAAATCTCCTGGACAGAGAGGCTGTCAGACTACAGTCCAAAGGGTTGCAAAGAGTCGGACACAGTTGAGTGATTGACAGCAGCAGCAGAATCTACAAATATAGCATTAGTTTCATGAAGCCGGTGAAAGTCTGATTTGTGTCTAATTCCCTTTCTTATTGTTTGGCAAAATATTGCAAATACTAAATGTTATTGTTCAGTTTCTCAGTTGTGTCCAACTCTGTGTGACCCCATGGACTGCAGCACACCAGGCTTCCCTGTCCTTCACCATCTCCCAGAGCTTGCTTAAACTCATGTCCATTGAGTTGGTGATGCCGTCCAACCATCTTCTCCTCTGTTGTCCCCTTCTCCTCCTGTCTTCAATCTTTCCCAGCATCAGGGTCTTTTCTATACCTGCATGGTTGTATGGTTAAAATGTGAGACAGGTGTTAAAGAGTTGAAGAAATTAAGCCTGGTGGGTATGATATTGTCATGTAGAGATGGCCAGGCCGAGTGTGGACTCTCCTGTGTGCAGTGGGGAGCCACGGAGGGCTTTTGAGGGGAGTGGTCTCATGAGCCCTCTACTGTATGATAACAGTGATGACATGAATGACATCCATAAGGACAGGTGCTGATAACGGGGAACTCTCAGCTCTTCCTTTGTACCAGAAACTGTGCCAAATCCCTGACACCCAACATGGCACCTAGTCCTCACAGAGGACTCTCTAGGCTTGGAATACTGGGTAATTGGCCGTGTGCTGGAAGGATGGAAGGGCAGAACGACTGGAGTCTTCTGAGATGTGATATAGGCTTCAATTAAGGGAGGACAATGGAAATGGAATTGACAAGCCCCCAAACACAGAGCACGTATTTGTCAATTTCACTGGTTGGCCAAACACCTCCTTAGTTCAGTAAAATATTCAACCACGTCAACTTTGATTATAATCCCCTATGTCAGAACAGCCAGAGTAGTCATGACTCGACTACCCTATAGGAAGAGCCTTATTAACTTTAAAGGGGAGGGTGTGACTCTTTTGTCGCTGAGTCATAACGTTGCCAGAGGTGACATTCTACGAGGAATCTGTGACAGGGGCTTTGCCTGGGGTAGTGCATAAAGGAACTGATTTGGGGCAATTTTCTCTCAGCTGGAGGCTGTGCCCTCCTGACTTGAGATTTCCCTTTCTCTTCCATGAAAACCTCTCTGGGGACTGCTAGGAGACCTCTGGTTGGTCACTGACTATGTTGCTTTTCTTCCACAATTCTGGTCCCCCAGGCGGCCGCCACCCTCTGACTTGAGTCAGAGACTAGGTGTCCACCTACCAGCACTCCCAGCCCACTCCCTGTCAGTCCCCACATTTGCCAAAACAAATCCCCCAGGAGTCCCGCTGTCCACCCACTTCTCTTCACCCTGACCGCCACCACCATCCAGGATGCCATTATTCAAGAATGGCGGTGGCATCCCAGCTGGTCTCCTTGTGCCCAGGCCTGCGTCTCCATCTTCACAATGCAGCTGGAACACTGTCTTGAAGATTCACATCTGTGATGCCGTTCTCTTGTTTCAGAACCCAAACCGCACGTCCTGGCATTCAGTGCTCATCATAACCCGGCCCCGGCCTGACTCCCTGACCTCAAGCCACCATGCACTGCGTGCTCCAGCTGTACCACACCGTTAGGCAGGCCCCCCCACCGAAATCCCCAGGCTCTCTAACACCCTTCCGGGGACTCGAGTCCACAGCCGGACCCTGCAAAGCCCCTGTCCAAGTGCCTATCCCTCCTGCCTCCCGATCCTTCTTTTCTGCCCCATCAGCTTGTGGGGCTGGTAAACGAGGGCCGTTATTTCCCAGGGAGCTACCTCTGGGGCCATATCTGCAGTTCCAGCCGAGATTGATGAACTTTCAAATGATGAGGTTTCTGGGGGCATTTATTGACATATAAATCAAAATCCAATTTATGTGAAGGAAAATCCCAGCTGGTTTACATGGCAGGATTATGAAACAATTTTAGCCGTGTGCACAGCCTCTCGGACGAGGTAAAATGATTTTTACCTTCCACAAAAGAAGCTTTGCTTTTTAATTTCTGGAGGCATTTTCATGGGGTCACCCTGGAAACTCCCGACACTGAATTTGCCAACTTCCTCCAAGGTTGCCAACTTACGATACTGGTCTGAGGGGAGGGAGGGAAATGCAGTCTATTGAGAGCCTACTGCGTGCCAGGTACACACACACAGTATCCTATGGCAAGCCTCGCAACAGTCTTCAGGGTCCTTGACATCATACTGAAGGCCTTACTCTCAACCATGGGGCTGTCCAGTCTCTTCCTGAGAAAGGGCATTAGTTACCTATTGCTGCAGAACAAATTAACATACACTCTGAAGCTTTATAACAACTTGCCTATGTCGTTTCCCTATCTCTGTGAGTCAGGAGCCTGGACACGGCTTCACAGAGGTCCCTACTTGGGGTCTTACAAGGTCGCAGTGAAGTGCTGACCAAGGCTCTCGTCTCATCTGCGGCTCAACTGGGGAAGGATCTGCTTCCAGGCTCATATGATTGTCGCAGCAGCCCTTTGCTCGTGGGCCGTAGAACCTGGGATCTCAATTTATTGTTGCCTTTGGGCCAGAGGACCCCTCCCCCAAACCAGTTCCTTCCCACCTGCTTCTTCCAAGTCAGAGAGAGACAGGGACTTCAAGCGAGACAGATGTGACAGATGTGATCTTATATGATCACAGAAGTGACACCATCCCATCATCTCTGTCATATTTATTGGTTAGAAGCCAGACCCAGGTCCTGCCCTCACTCTTAGGGGAGTGGGTTACATAAGGCATAACTGGGAGATGGGGATCTGTCTGCCCTAGAAGGGATGAGCCACTCTTGGTCACACAGATAGATGTCTGTGGAGCTGAAATCTGACTTCAGAACCCACATGATGCTGCCCCTTCAGCTGATTCCACAGTCTGTGAAATCCAAAGCAAAACTCTTCTCAGGAGACTTACCCTGACTGCCGGAGCCCGGGCCATTTCTTCATCTCGGGAGCTGCTATGAGTTTCAGTACCCAAATCACTAAAACTATAGTGGAAGTGAAGCAGTTCTTCAAAGGACGACTTCTTAGGGTGTTAATGCCCCAGGTGGGGATGGGATCCTGAGTGTGTTCACTCCTGCTGGACACGGGCCTTTGCGGGCTGTTCTCTGATGGACCCCGAGGAACCATGACCCACTGTGGCCCCAGGGAGACACTCACGTGGCTGCTCAGAGGTTAATGGCATTGCAGGTCTCGCTCCCTGTGGTCACCCTTCACAGAAGAGGCCCTTACCATCTGGCTTATTTAATGGTCTTGCTGCTGTGTTTTTATTTTTCCACCAATATACACAGCCTCCAATTTGATATTTGGAACTCTTCCAGTTCTTTGATTCTGAACAAGACTTGTGTTAACTCCTGCGTGGCTGTCATGTACAGTTGTATGGATCGTGCACTGTGTAAGGATGCCTAGATCCTATACGAAGTCCACACATTGAGATCTCTTCTCCAGTGGCAGGGGACATACCCAGCGTCCCTTACCTTTTGTTGTAACAACACCCTGGTTGTGTCTTGTTTTGTTTTAGGAGCCTCCTTCCTTCACTCTTCAGCCTTCACCACTCGGTAAGACTGGGAGAAGCCCTTTCTACTAAGGAAAGAGGCACCTCTTTCCATTCACATATAGAGACCCAGCTAGGCTTGCAGCAGCCTTGATGACTATTTTTTAGCATAGCCAACCTTCTGGTGGCCTGGGGTTGTGACATAATCTGCCCAATCTGACTCTGAGAGCAAACAACTCACAGTCTTTAAAAACCCAGCAGCTGCCCAGCCACGATAGAAATTCTCCTTTCAACATGCTGCACCTAAAACTCCCAAGTCCATATGTAGCATCATTTAGGTAAAGAATGAGAAGCTCCGGCTGTCATGTGCCTTTAAATAAACCTTACAATCGACAGCCAAGGTTGGGCTCTATGCCGACGTTCAGTAATAAAGGCCGTTCTAGGGGAAAGAGTATTCAAAAGCCACATTAAAAAAATATGCAATCAACACCAGCTGTGGCCCAATTAAATTGAGCAGATCACAGGTGTTTATATGGATTACAGACACACACACACACACACACACTTTACCCAACAAGCTACTTCCTTTAAAATACAGAGCTTGAAACACAAGATGAGCTCCATCAATCACTCACATTAGCATCACCTGAAATCCATAATGAAAATGTAGGATTTTTCTCCCCACCCTAGACCAATGAACCCAGATATTTTGAGAGGAGCACAAGAATCCAAAGGCTAGCAAGGGCCCAATTTCAATATTAAGTTGCTGTTGCTGTTTGGTTGCTCAGTCATGTCTGACTCTTTGCAACCTCATGGACTATAGCCCACAAGGCCCCTCTGTCCTTGCGATTTCTCAAGTGGGGTTGCCATTTGGTACTGGAGTGGGTTGCCATTTCCTTCTCCAGGGGATTTTCCCAACCCAGGGATTGAACCCATGTCTCCTGCATCTCCTGCATTGGCAGGCAGATTCTTTACTGCTGAGCCACGAGGGAAGCCCCATTAAATATCATTAAGAGCACTCCTGGGCTTCCCAGGTGGCGCTAGTGGTAAAGAACCCATCTTGACCACGGATTCCATCCCTGGGAAGGAAAGATCCCCTGGAGGAGGGTATGACAACCCATTCCAATATTCTTGCCTGGAGAACCCCATGGAGAGAGGAGCCTGGTGGGCTACAGTCCATGGGTTCACAAGAATCAGACATGACTGAAGTGACTCAGCACACACACATCTATGCGAATTGGGCACATTAAATGCATGTGCACTGATACACACGTGAAGCTAGCACAGCATTGTAAATCAACTATACTTCAGTTTTTTATATGGATTATGCACACGGGTAGGCATTAAACACTTTGTGTGTTCATTTGGCTGTGCCAGGTGTTACTTGTGGCACACGAGGTCTTTGTCACAACACGTGCATCTTCAGTTGCAGCACGTGGGCTCTAGTTCCCTGACCCCAGGGATCGAACCACGGGTCCCTGCATTGGAAGCATAGAGTCTTAACCACTGGACCCCCGAGGAAGTCCCTATACGTCAATTTTTTTTAAAAGCGTGCTAATAATCTCAGAAAGAAAAAAAAAAAAACCCACAACCAAGTATATTAATTGGGATCCTGTTTACTTTTATGTGGGCTAGATTGAATATTTAAATGTGATGCTTTATTTTTATCTGTTTCCATAACTGAGCAAAATATGTTTAAAAAGGCATAATTATATTAAATTTCCCATATCCTACATTTCATCACAGACTATCAGGTAATGACTGGATCGCCTACACTCAAGCAAAATGACTTTGCTTAACCTAGTTCATTGTCTGAGCGACCCTGGGCAAGTTATTTAACCTCTGTGTGCTTCTGGAGTCTCACTTGAAAAGGGGAGATGGTGATAAAACCTACTTTACAGCAGGATGGAGTTGAGTAAGTGAAATGAGACTCGTAAAGCTCCTAGCAGGGTGGCTGATACAAGTCATTGATAAACACCAACGCTTATTGATTTTTAGCAAATCTCACCTTTGACAGCTGAAGTCTAATGAGAGCTACCAACTCAGGAATTTGCTCCATGTTTATCCCTGATACAGACATTTGTTACTGCTCATCCTTCCTATTTTTTTTTAAAGAGTTTATTTTTGACCGTGCGGAGTCTTCATCGCTGCATGGGCTTTTCTCTAGTTGTAGCAACTGGGGCCTACTCTTCGTTGCAGTGCTCGGACTTGTGATTGCGGTAGCTTCTCGTGTTGTGGACCACAGGTTCCGGGATGCACAGGCTCAGTACTTGCAGCTCCCTGGCTCTGGAGGACAAGCTCAGTAGTTGTGGAGTGCAGGCTCAGTTCCTCCAGTGCATATGGGATCTTCCCAGATCAGGGATCGAACCCTTGTCTCCTGCGTTGGCAGGCGGATTCTTTACCACTGGGTTACCAGGGAAGCCCCATCCTTGCTCTTAAATCCGCTTCTCAGAAGATCATGGAACAGCCTGGAAGTAGGAACTGGTTCTTCCAGTTCTCTCTAGAAGATTCTCAAGTCTGATTCATTCTTGGGAAGGGTTGCCAAAGGTCCCTCTTATTTTAGGTTCATTCATTCACTCATTCAACCAACCACTTACTGTAAGTCAGGGCCTTTGCTAGACAGAGAGATGAAGGAAGTAGCCCCAGCCTCGCAGAGCTCGTAGCCTAGCTGAAGGGGTGGGGAGAGAAAAGCAGGCACTGGCACTTCAGTGAGATATGGGAGGTAGACAGGAAGCTGGAGAACAACAGAGGAGATCCTTTCATCTTACTCAGCCTGGGGGTCGGGGAAGGAAACTATGACATCCAAGGAAAGTCCTTAAAAGAAGGAAGGAAATAGCTGAGCAGTACGATGGGTGTGGGGAGACTTTCCCAGCCCAAGAATGTCCCAGGAGAGCTATAAAAAATAAGTATCACAGGAAAGGCATGCTTTTTGGTGGAAACAGAGAACCAAGGGGAAAGGGAGAGAGGAAAATCAGCAGTGGGCACACGCAGACTAAGAAATCCTGTTGGGGAAAACGGGGAGCCACTGAAGTCTAGCAGGGGAGGGACGATCAGTCTGGTGCTTTGGAAAGACCATAATTGCTGCTCTGGGGTGGAGGGGTTATGTAACTAATTAAGAGGCTAGTTTAAGAGGCTGATATGATCATTCAAGTCTAAATGATGCTGGTGGCAAGAAGGGACTAGATTGAGAGGTATGTGAGAGGCATACAGGACGTGGAGACTGCATGCAGGAGAGGAGAAGGTGGGACGTCCAGAATGACATCAGGATTAGCACTTCCCTGAAGGCCCAGTGGCCATCACTTCATGGCAAATAGATGGGGGAAAAGTGGAAACACTGTCAGATTTCATTTTATTGGGCTCCAAAATCAACGTAGATGGTGAGTGCAGAGACAAAATTAAAAGACACTTACTCCTTGGAAGAAAAGCTATGACAAACCTAGACAGCATATTGAAAAGCAGAGACATCACTTTGCTGACAAAGGTCCGTACAGTCAAAGCTATGTTTTTTTCCAGTAGTCATGTATGGATGTGAGAGTTTGACCATAAAGAAGGCTGAGTGCCTCCAAAATTGATGCTTTTAAACTATGCCGCTAGAGAGGACTCTTGAGAGTCCCTTGAACTGCAAGGAGATTAAACCAGTCAATCCTAAAGGAAATCAGCCCTCAATATTCATTCCAAGGACTGATGCTGAAGCTGAAGGTCCAATACTTTGGTCACCTAATGAGAAGAGCTGACTCATTGGAAAGGACCCAGATGCTGGGAAAGATTGAGGGCAGGAGAAGGGGGCGAAAGAAGATGAGATGGTTGGATGGCATCACTGACTCAATGGACAGGAGTTTGAGCAAACTCAGGGAGACAGTGAAGGACAGGGAAGCCTGGCGTGCTGCAGCTAATGGGATCACAGAGTCCGACATGACTTAGTGACTGAACAACAACAGCAGCCAGCGACTAAGACTCTGTGCTCCCAATGCAGGGGGCCTGGGCTCCATCCCTGGTCGGGAAACTATCATGCATGCTGCAACTAAGACTCCACAGAGCCAAATAAAAATGTAAAAAATAAAGTGTATTACATTTGGACAAAAAAAAAAAATGACACCAAGCTTACATGACTGGGGAGGTAATGGTTGGAGCAGAAACTATATGTGTTAGAGATGTTTAACTCTTAGCTACTGCTTTTTAAACAGGGCACACAATTCTTCAGATTAAAGAAGCCCAACTGATCTTGCCAGCCACTGTTACTGAAGCTTGAACCAGGATGATAAGTACTCCAGGGGGCAAGATGGGGAAATTCTCAGGAGGGCATCTTCTTGGAAATGCCCAATTTTCTGCACAATCTTCAAACTCAGTACAATAGGATTTATTCATCACTTGCTTTGTGTCACTTGCTGTGTCCATTGGATTGAACCAGGAAAGCACTGCCTTCATGGGACTTACATTCTAGCTTAGAGGTCTGGTATCTTATGGTTTAAGTATCTTCTGGTGTAAGTGCTAAATCCTACTGTCCCCTAAGTAGGGGACTAAATAAATAACCCATTTATTTAGCTTAAAATTCTGCCATTTGCAATTTAGGCTGGGCTCAGCTGAATGGTTCTTCTGAACTTAGCTGGATACATTCTTGCATTGACATTCAAGCTACAGGTTGAGTAGGCAGCTTTATTGACCCTTGCTGGACTCGCACGTGTTTGAGACCTCAGCTGGGATGAATGTTCTTGAGTGGCTCTGGTCTCTTATCCTCCTAATTGTCCTTTCTTTTTCCTTTCTTCCAAGGAAAATGAAAGTTGCTCAGTCATGTCCAACTCTTTGAGACCCCATGGACTATAAGTCCATGGAATTCTCCAGGCCAGAATACTGGAGTGGGTAGCCTATCCCTTCTCCAGAGGATCTTCCTGACCCAGGGATCTAACCCAGGTCTCCCAAATTGCAGGTGGATTCTTTGCCGGCTGAGTCACAAGGGAAGCCCAAGAATACTGGAGTGGGTAGCCTATCTCTTCTCCAGGGGGTCTTCCTGACCCAGAAATTGAGCTGGAGTCTCCTGCATTGCAGGTGATTCTTTACCAACTGAGCTATTAGAGAAGCCCATAGGCTAGGCCAGATTGTTCCTGTGGAGGCCAGGAATGTTTCCCAGAGAGAATGGAAGTGTGCACAGTGTCTAGAGACCCAGGCTTAGAACAGACACACTATCACGTCCACCATGTTGTACTGGCCAACTCTAGTGACAGGTCCAGTGCAGATTCCAGGAGTGGGGGAAAGGCTCTGTGCCTCGATAGGAGAAGCAACAGAGTCTCATTTCAGAGAACATGGGGCACAGTAAGAAGAATTGTCATAATTTGAACATTATGCTCTAAGGACTCACAGAAAAGGCAATGGCAACCCACTCCAGTACTCTTGCCTGGAAAATCCCATGGATGGAGGAACCTAGGCTGCAGTCCTAGGCTGCAGTCCATGGGGAGCTAAGAGTCAGGCACGACTGAGCAACTTCACTTTCACTTTTCACTTTCATGCATTGGAGAGGGAAATGGCAGAGGAGCCTAGTGGGCTGCTGTCTTTGGGGTCGCACAGAGTCAGACACGACTGAAGCGACTTAGCAGCAGCAGCAGCTAAGGACTCATGCATTCCTAATTCTTGTGTATAAAAGCAACCACAAAAGGGAGCTCGAATGAGCAGAGGATGGTAAATAGATCTCTTTCTTATCTTTCTAACCCAAACAGGAGACTGAGACCTGCCCTTTCCCATGAGGGAATTCATTCTGTCCCTTTGGTCTCCTGGGTCATTTTTTTTCCATTTTAGTTTTCTGACTATGGCCACCCTCTCCTTTTCATCCCCCAGGACAATAGCCTAGGATTCTGTACACAGATGTCAAAGAAATGAAATGTCAGCAGAGTTCACTGTGACCCTGGAGCAAAGTTCTCCCCCTCACTCTCCCATCTCCTCCTGACAGTCGCCTATGGCAGGGCTGGTCTGCACCATTAATAAACCTTCCCCTCAGCATTTTCTCTCAAGGGAGTGGTATCAGATAGGCTCCATCTATCTCCCAGCCCCGCTCCCGCCAGGCTGGAGAGGTCTCTCCACATGGAGATAAGAAATCCTCGATATCACTGCCATGCAGGGGAAGCTTGGGGTTCCATCTTCCTTGCGAAAGGTCAAATCACTTCTTGTAGAGTGTTTGGAAGGAAAAGAGCCGACATAATGTGCTTTTTAAATGCCAATGGTCTTGACGTCCCTGATAAGAAGTAAATGAAGGGAGAGAATGGCTGAGGAAGAGAGCTGACTTCTAAGTGGCAGTGGGAGAAATACAACATTTTTAATAACCCATGTTAAAGGTCATGTCTAATTCAATCGTGGGTTAGGGAAATGCAATTATCACTGCTTAAAAAAATTTCTGCCTTGTTGCGTTGAATACAAGCGCCAATAATAGTCCCCTCTCAAGAGGCTTAGGAGGCAGGACAGGCCAGTCACTAACTGGCGCTGCCAGCTTTTCACTCATTTATTCTTTCATCGCACATCTGTTGAGTGGCCACTATATCCCAGAAACTGCTGGGCATAGGGAAGTCAGAAGAGGTAAATGGCACAACGTTCGGTTCTTAAGCAACTCACAGTCTACTCAGAGAGCTTGATAGATCCACAGACAGTAGCTCTAAGAGCAATGAGTGCTACCCCAGGAAGGGCTGATGGGAATACCAGCTCCTGAAGTTCTTCTGTCAAGCAATAGAGACTCCAGGAAATTACAGGTCACGAGTGGCACATTCACTACCATATCCTTGGTGCCTGGCCCTCAGTGGGGGTTCATTCCTACTTGTTGGTGGACTAAGTGGTGTGAATCCGTCATTCTCACCCCATGGTGCCTTCAGTCCCTTTCCAAACTGCCCCTGCATTCTCACACCTGTGTGTTCTGATCAATACCTTCTGGAATCTTGTTCTCACCTTTTCGCCCCCTGGAAAACTCTTATTCACCCATCAGCACCCAGATGCGTGTTCTCTCTTCTGCAAAACATCTCCTGATCTGCTAAGTAGAACCTATCCTCTCTCCATAATGCCTCTAAGCACCTTGCTTAGATGTCCAGTTTGGTCCTTATCTCAAAAGTCTGTTTCATTGTAGTCATTTGTTTTTGACATGTTTCGGTGGCTAGAAACATGTTCTTTGGGGCAGGGTCTAGGTGTTAGAAATCTTTGAACCATCCATGTCTGGCCCACAGTAGCAGCTCAGAAATGTTCACTGTATGGATAGAAAACTACATGTTAGAGTTGGGGCCACAGACCAGTGGATATCATCAAGATGGTTGTATTTTTCAATTCATGGAGAGAACAGGATAGGATGTGGGACGCAGAAGGAGAACTGTGAGGAAGACCACAGTTTAGCCTCTTCTCTGCTGTCAGGATGGCGTTTCCTGCTTTGTCTAATTTAGGGGCTTCCCAGGGGGTGCTAGAGGTAAAGAACCCACCTGCCAACGCAGGAGACACAAGAGACAGAGTTTCCATCCCTGGGTCGGGAAGATTCCCCCAGGGTAGGAAGTGGCAACCCACTCCAGTATTCTCGCCTGGAAATTTCTGTGGTGGGCTATAGTCCATGGGGCCTCAAAGAGTGGGGCATGAATGAGTGGCTGAGCAGGCACACACACTGGGAGAAAGAGGGGGCCAGAGCTGATGTTAATGCCACGGCCCACACCCAGGAACAGATGACACGCTACTCTCGGCAGAGAGCGTGGGGATCTTTGACCAAAACCTGGGCAGCTCTCTTCCCTGGTGATCCAGTGGCTAAGACTCCAAGCTCCTAACACAGTGGACCCCAGGTTCCATCCCTGGTCAGGCGATTAGATCCCACATGCCACAACTAAAGATCCCCCGTGCCACAAGTAAGACTTGGCCCACCCCAAATAAAAGAGTAAATAAATATAAATAGTTTTTTAGAAAGCCTGGACAGGACTTAGGACTGCTTGGAACTGATGCTTCAGTTGTGTTCAACTCCTTGGGACCCTATGGACTGGGGCCCACCAGGCTCCTCTGTCCATGGGAATTCTCCAGGCAAGAATACTGGAGTGGGTTACCTTTCCCTGCTCCTGGGGATCTTCCTGACCAAGGGATTGAACCCATGTCTCCTACATCTTCTGCATCACAGGCATATTCTTTACCTGCTAAGCCACCTAGGAAGCCCATAAATAAATATATATATTTTTAAAGCCTGGACTTAGGACTACTTGGAACTGATGCTGTCATTAGTGCAGACTCTCATCTCAGAAGTTTCACTTTAACTTCTGGTTTCTACCTGATGCTCGGTCAGGATGAGCTGTTGCAACACAGGAGTCCCAGGGTCAATTGAGGAGGGATGACTTGGGGGCAGATGAGAGTGGGCTTTAATTGTCTAAAGGGCTATCATGTGGGCAAAGCCACAGAACCGCAACAGTTATAAGAGAGCAGATTGAGTCTGACGCAAAAAAACAAAAAACAATTAAAAAATAAATCAAGATTCTTATACCCCTGGGATTAGACAATATTACAAAGTGGTAAGCTCCCTGACACTTCTAAGTACGGCACCAGAATGGAGCAAGACTGATAATTCTATTTGTCTTGCAACTGTGAAAAAAAAAAACACAAAACTTGGTTGTTCATCAATATAGAAGATAAAACAACCCAAAACAAAACAGCCCACAAGGGCACTGGTATTGCCTAGCCGGTGGCCACCCTTAGTTTCTGCCACCTCCAGCGGGCTGTGGTCCCACATGCTCGCTTCTAGCGGGCTGTCGTTTCCTTTTTCCTTTTTTCGTTCTCTGTCCTCATACCTACTTCAAAATACGATCAAGATGTCCTGTGCCAGTTTGGATCCCAGTGCTAGGGAAAAAAAGAACTGTGCGCAGTGTTGTTTAAGACCACAGATGGCAGTATATATATAAACATACCCCAGGATTGAGGTTTAGTGGTAAAGAACCTGCCTACCAGAGATTTGGGTTTGATCCCTGGGTCGGGAAGATCCCCTGGAGGCGAGCAAGGCAACTCACTCCAGTATTCTCGCCTGGAGAAACCCATGGACAGAGGAGCCTGGCAGGCTGCAGTCCATGGGGTCGCGAAGAGTTGGACACAACGGAAGCAACTTAACACGCACTCACCACAGCAATGAGGTTAGGCGACATCCAGTTTGTCAGGGGCCATATTTAAACAGTCGTGGGGCCACTTGCCATAAGCAACGCACTTGGATTCTTATGCATCCATTTACCAAATTTAATCATTCATCCTGTTGTATGGTAGGAGAGAAAAAAGGGAGGGAGGAGGAGAAGAGAGAACATTTAGTCATCTAGTGAGTTCTTATTCTCAAAAAGTCCAATAGTTTGCTCCATCGCTGAGATCCACAAGATTACCCTGTGTCCATTAAATCAACCTCCTTTCAGTTGAGTCAGTCTAAGGAGGTTTCTGTCCCTTGCAACCAAATAAATTTTTTTTAATACATAAATTTATTTATTTTGGCTGCGCCGGGTCTTAGTTGCGCCATGTAGGTTCTTTAGTTGCAGCGTGTGAACTCTTAGTTTCAGCATAGGGATCCAGTTCCCTGACCAGGGTTCCAACCTGGGCCCCCTGCATCAGGAGTGTAGAGTCTTAGCCACTGGACCCCCAGGGAAGCCCCCAAATGATTCTTGATAAAGACAGCATCACTGGATTCAGAATCCTCATCCAAAAAGTGACCGGTTTTGTCTCTCAGCCTTCCATAGGGCTTTGAGCTTGGAAGGCTCCACGATCCAAATGCTGGTACGTAGATGAAGGACGGCCTGGGGCAGGACCACGACCAGAAATGACCACGACCAGAAATGGGCTAGCTCCCTTTGTCCATTAGGTAGATGCAGCCTCCACCACACACACACACACACACACACACACACACACACCACACACACACCCCCCGTCACTTTTGGGAGGCAGATATCAAGCAACAAATTAGACCCCACTGGTGCTTGCCTTACTGAAGCATTTAGTTTAATGAGTCTTTCCATGACACACAAAATTCTACTTGCTCCATCAGCAAATGTGGCCTGTTTGGTGTGAATAATTCAGTGTTTTGCAGGGGATCTGACTTCCACTGAGAATGCAGCACTGTCAAAGATTGTTAACTAATCCTATAGAGCAGAACTGAGCTCTGCTTCACGTCTGAGTCAGAAAAACACTTGGGGAAACAGTAAAAAGAGAATGAAAGAGGAAAATACTTTTCCTTAACTCACAACAGAAGCCACTGTCCCCGAACTCTCCCAACACACACGCAGATCAGTATGCAGCTCTCCTCTTCCCCAAACTTCAAACCTAGTCTGGGGAGGCTGTGGTCCAAAAGAAATTTCTGAAGATGCATTTCTATGCCTAAACAAAGGACCTTGAAATAGAAAAGTCCAGCTCTAGATGAATGTGCTGGCTGTCTCTGCCCAGAGCAAATGAGGGGTCTGGAAAAACGAGAAAGTTCTGATCATTCACAGCTCAAAAAAGATTTCCTCCCCCCCACCTTTTTTTTTTTTTTTTTTTGCAGCCATATGATCTTGGGCAAGTCACTTCTGCTTTCTGGGCACATTTGTAGAACTAGAGCTTTGGATTAGAGATCAGAAGTTCTTAACCTTGCACTCTGGGTGGTCCGTGAAGTCTCTGAAGTACTCTGCAAAATTCTGTTCACATCTGGGGCAGGGGATGTGCTCTGTACCTTCCATCAGATTCTCAAATGTGTCCATGACCACCGACCTTTCAAGCTCTGGAGCCAAATCAGGAAGATCAGTCACTGGATGCAGTGAGTTTGTGTTTGTGCATGGGTTTCTATCAGGAGGATAAGGTGTTCATCCATTTATTCAGTGTGAAAATATTGAGTCCTCTGGGGGTGCTAAGCCCTCTCTGCTACCTAGTGCCCCCCGGGGCTCACACTCTAGGACGTGGACAATAGAAAAACAGTCACAAATGACGGTCACAAATAATTCTGATTGCCGAGTGTTAAAAGGGCTCTGAAGGGTCACTGAGAATTTTGGTGAGAGATAGAAGTAACCTGTTCTATCTTCACTGCCACATTCCATGCATCCAGTGAGTGGTGGACTCCAAAAATAGTCCACCTCTTCCAATCCCCTCTGCCACCATCCTCATCCAAGCTCTTAATCCCTAAACTCGTTTGTGCCTGAACCCCTCCCTGCAGCCCTCTTCTCTTTGCTTCCATTCTTTCCCATCGACTGAAATGTTGAGAAGAGGGTGGGGGTGTGTAGTACTTTTTTTTTAGGTGACTGCATCTCATGGCTTGTGGGATCATAGTTCCCTAAGCAGGGATTGAACCCAGGCCATGTGCTGTGTGCCGTGCCAAACTGCTTCAGTCGAGTCTGACCCTGTGCAACCCCATGGACTGTAACCCACCAAGCTCCTCTGTCCATGGGGATTCTCCAGGCAAGAATACTGGAGTGGGTTGCCATGCCCTCCTCCAGGGGATCTTCCCGACCCAGGGATCGAACCTGCATCTCTTAACGTCTCCTGCATTGGCAGGCTGGTTCTTTACCACTAGCACCACTTGGGAAGCTACAATGGATATGAAATCAAGTGACAAAATTCTTGTTCTGAAAGAACCCTCAGGCCCTAGGGAGGGGAGTGGGAGAAAGGATGCCACAGGAGTGCTCCAGGTACGAAGGACAGAGTGGTGGGGAAAGCATTTGCCTTCTCAAGGTGAGAACTGTGAAGGACAGTGCTCACTTGGATGCGTAAGGTATAGCATTGGGAAAAAACAACATTGTTTGTCTGGCATCACACCTGGTGTTGCACAAAACAAAACATAATCGAGTCAGAGCATTTACGGCTGAAGCTGTTGATTTTCAGCCCACAACAGGATTCAAAACAGTCTAAATAAAGCAAGCAAGTGAATCCAAACCCACAAACCAAGGAAATTAGGGCATGATTACATCCATTTGTGTTTCAGAAGCACTCTGATTTACAAAGGACTGGCTTTAAATAGCAGCCCTTGGAATGTTTACAGATCTGTAACTGCTCCCTGAAGATGGGGGGGGGGGATACCTGAAACCAAAGGTGTACAATCTCTGGCCAGTTGCAGGACATCCTAAGGGATATATGACTTGATTTGAAGCTACATACAATGTATTGAGGAAGCTTCCCATGTTGTAAACTGCAGCCATCAATATTGAGAGCATGGTGGGGGTCTGGGTTCTTATCTGAGAAAATACACATGAAACGTGTGTTTCACATGCATATGGCACATAAGAAGTGCTCAGTAAGCATCAACCATCATTATCATTCCCTAAGCCCCAATACCAGCTGGGTGTCATCAATTCAATTTCATCCCATTCTATTCAAATGAATTCAATTCTGACACCAGCTCCCTGGAATCAGTGCAGACACCACAGATTGAGGGGCTTAGCTCCTTTAGACTGCCCCTACTTCAGACACCAACCACAAGTCCCAGATGTCCCCTAGCCTCTCACAACTCTACTGCACATTTAGGGTTTCCCATAAATCCCTTTGAGGTTTGGTAATTCACTAAAACAACTCAAGGAACTCACCGAATACACAGAACTCACAATTGCAGTTTTATTATAAAACATACAACTCAAGCATAGCTAATTGGAAGAGATGCATAAGGCAAGGAGGGGAAGGAGGCTCAGCTTCCACAACTCTTTCGCCACAGGATCAGGGTGTACCACCCTCCCAGCACAAAAATGTGTTCACAAACCTGAAAGTTTTCCAAAGCCTTGATGTCCAAGAGTTTTTATCCAGGTTTCACTATGATTGATAGTTTCAGCATGATTGATTAAAATTATTGATTTAATTTAAACCGTGTGATTGAATGCAATCTCCGTCTCCACTCTCTTCTCCAGAGAGCCCAACCCACTAATCACATCGTTGGTGCCCTTGGCCGCGAACTCCCACCCTGAAGCTGTCTAGCCCCCTTCCCTGCAGGACTGCCCCCACAGAGGGGCTTGTTATGAACAAAAAGAGAAACACAGCAGATAGTCTTTACTGCATCACATTCCCTCTACCATGCTCTCTCCTGCAATATAACGGTAAAGAAGTTCTTGAGAGGTCAAATCGTCCATCCTTCTGCTTCCAGGTGAGCGTATATTTTAATCATTGAAGACAACTGATTATCATTTTCAGAAAAAACTGACAACAAAATAACCCAGTCTGGAAGAGTCTCCAGCCAGTCTAGGTGGCTGTGCCTTTCCAGCTTCCCAGGGAGACACAGCAGTAGGGACTGGGCCATCTTTCTTGTCTAGGTTTCCCCATTTGCTTTGACTGGGCTGCTCAAATCTCCCCCATAGCCAGAAGAAGGACTGGCCCTCAAAGAGTTAACGTTGGGGAATGATTCAAGGCAGGAGGGAAAGTCATAGCTGGTTTCCACCGCATTTGGGTGCATGGCTCTGTTCGTCGTCATACTTGATTTTGACTGTTCCTAAGATACTTCACACCTGTAAAGGTCTGTGTCTGAAAGAGTTTTTGGATTTATTACTTTTGGTGAAGGTGTGTCCCTGTACTTGAATGCACTTCATTTTCTTTCCCTGCAATTCCTCTGAAGTTACACAGTCAGTAGTGTATATAATCACAGGTACTACGACCCATAGACTCCTCCTGATGTTTTCAAAGGCCTTACAAAGCTCACACTGCCCTCTCTTCATAGGCATATTCTTCCTTGAAGTATCTTCTCATACTGTGTTTTTCATTCATTCAATCAATCATGCCTTCATTCACTTCTGCTTTTCCTTGTACTGCTCCCCCCACACTGTGTAATTGGCGAGCTCCTCTTCAGCCTTCAAGGGCCTGCTTGAGTGTCACCTCCTCTGAGAAGCGTTCCATGATTGCATCTAAGTCTCTCTTTCATGTTTCCATATGTAGCATGGTAGATCTGTGCATCTACCACAGTCTGTTATGGTTGCTTAATTAATGCCTGACCATTTCTACTGGGCTGAAAATTCGCTGAGGGTAGGGAATGTGTCTAGTCCCTTTCTGGTTCCATAATGCCCACCATGACACTTGGCAGTAAGTGGCTGCTGAAGAAACAATTTATTGAGGGAATATATAGATGAATACTGATCTGTAAGTATTGTCTATTACATCTGTTAAATGTCCCACTTTTCTGTTTCAAAAATCTTTTAAAATTATTTATTGTTTTGGCTATCCTGGGTGTTTGCTGCTGTAGACAGACTTTCTCTAATTGCGGCAAGTGTGGGCTACTCTCCAGCGGCAGTGCACAGGCTTCTCGCTGTGGTGGCCTTTTATTGTGGAGCACAGGCTCTTTGCCCACAGGGTTCAGCGGTTGTGGTACACAGGCATAGCTTCCCCACAGCATATGAGATATTCCAGGACCAGGGCTGGAACCCAGGTCCCTTATATTGGCAGGCAGATCCTTAACCACTGGACCACCAGGGAAGTCCCTTCTCTTTTCTCTCTTGCTAACAGAACTCAATTTGGACTAAATAATAGGCTTTTATGTGCCTCATGGCCCCTTTCCCAGCTCCAGGGTGGTGTGTGTCGGTTATTTAAGTACAATTATGGTCATCTCACAACTCCAGCCAGTGACTGGTTTAGGTTGTGGGTGTGTGCAACCCTGGCCAATGAGATGTAAGGCAAATGTGCTTGGTGGGGGATTCTGGGAAAAGATTCTTTTCTTCCTCTATTTTTAAAAAATTGAGGTATAATTGATTTACAATGTTGTGCTAGTTTCTGGTGTACAGCAAAGTGATTCAGTATACATATATACTTATTTATTGCTTTTTCAGATTCCTTTCCCTTATAGCTATTGCAAAATATTGAGTTTAGTTCCCTGTGCTAGACAGTAGGTCTTTGTTGGTTATCTGTTTTATATATAGTAAGTAGTGTGTATATGTTAGTCCCAAACTCCTAATTTATCCTTCTCCTCCTTTCCCCTTTGGGAAGCATACGTTTGTTTTCTATGTCTATGGATCTATTTCTGTTTTTGTAAATAAGTTTGTTTTTATAATTTTTTTAAGATTCCACTTATAAGCAATATTATATTTGTCTTTCTCTATCTGACTTACTACATTTAGTATGATAATCACCAGGTCCATCCATCTTGCTGCAAATGGCATGATTTTATTCTTTTTGATGGCTGAGTAATATTCATATATATATATATTCACCACATAGTGTATATCCTTTCAATTGTTGGTGGATATATAGGTCACTTCCTTGTCTTGCCAATTGTAAATAGTGCCGCAGTGATCATTGGTGTGTGTGTTTATCTTTTATAATTATCATTTTCGCCAGATATATGCCCAAGAGTGGAACTGCAGGATCATATGGTAGATCTATTTTTAGTTTTTCAAGGAACGTCCATGCTGTTCTCCATAGAGGCCACACCAATTTATATTCCCACCAACAGTGTAGGAGGGTTCCCTTTTCTCCACGCCCTCTCCAGCATTTATTGTTTATTGACTTTTTGATGATGATCATTCTGACGGGTGTAAAAGGTTCCTTTCTTGATAAAAGTTGTTTTACCAGGCGACTCTCCTCTTCCTCTTCAGATGAAATTCAGGGAGGCCAAGATGTCCCTTGTAGTTTAGTTGCTAGGTCGTGTACAACTCTTTTGCAACCCAGTGGACTGTCGCCCACCAGGCTCCTCTGTCCGTGGATTGTCCAGGTAAGAATACCAGAATGGGTTGTCACTTCCTTCTCCAGGGCATCTTGGTGATGTCTCAAGCCTGGATGCATCATAATTTAGAGGATTGTTCTCTGACTTTGGTCTCTCCTTAGGAGGGGGTGGTTTTAGATATCCATGGCAGGGAGCTGAACCATAGTTTGTTTAGAGCTTCTCAAGACCTGGATATTCATCCACTCATTTTAACAAAAGCCAGTGATCTGTGTGAATGGGTTCCCTGTAGAGACAACACAGAGATTTACTTCTTAGGTTAAGTCTAATAGGACAGTATTCCACATCCTAGGAAGTGTGTTTAAAAAAACAGTATTTATTTCAGAGGTCGTCAGGATTACCAGTGTCGCCTCTACCTGGCATGGTAGACTTTCTGGTACAAATGAATATGCTTCCCAGTACCTTGCCACGAGGGCACGGGGAATTCGAACCAATGAGGGGTAAACAGAAATGGCGCGCCTCTTCTGTCCTAAGGTGTTTAGGGGCCCGTGCGCCACCCCTATTCTGTCTCTTCTCTCCCTGCCTCAACCTTCAGAGCTGTGTATCCTAGGCAATGTAGTTACAGTATCAGACTGTAGTTAAAAAAAAAAAGTTCTTGCGCTAAGTTAATGACTTAGGGGTCATTTTGTGACCCTATAGTTTGTGGTGACTAATACACAGAATAGTGTATTTGAGAACTATGTACAAGCACAAAGAAGATCAACAACCTCAGACATGCAGATGATGCCACTTTAATGGCAGAAAGGGAAGAGGAAATAAAGAGCCTCTTGATGAGGGTGAAAGAGCCAGCTTAAAACTCAATATTAAAAAAAAAACTAAGATCATGGCATCTGGTCCAAAGAAGGACAGAGAAGAAAATCTCCTGTAATGCAGGGATTAGAACTCAGACAGCTGTGACGCTCCGTGAGATGGTCCTGGAGAAGACTCCACATCTTCCAGTGTTGTGGTGAACTCTCAGGAATGTTCTAGGCTCCTTTGCATCAGTGGCTTTCACCTGAATTCAAGCAGCCAGGCAGCTGGTAGCTCCAGAATGGCAGAAGAGAGGAGAAGCTTGGAGAGCGATGCTTGGGGAGAACCTCCACGCCATGCAATCACCTTACTGATAGCTGTCCTCCCCACGCTGAGCTCCAGGACAACTGGAAATCTACACCTGTCTGTGAAGAGCTGTGTTGTTTTCTGTTCACATAATGATCTCCAAAACTTTCCATATCCTTTCCCATTAAAGATCATTTTCATTTTTCAACTGGGCCCGTGATGTGTTTCTATCAATGACATGATGTATTACCGCTCAAAGATAATCCTGTTTGTGACTTTTGTTTCCAGTATTACAACTATTTTTTTCAGAATTGAGTTTCCACAGATAAATATTAAACCACAGTATTTATCCTACATTTATAAAAATGGAGTTATATGGCCCATGCAATTATTTTTTTTAAAGTCTTTTTTGTTGTTGTTACTTACAATGTTATGGACATCATTCTATGTCATTAAACGTTCTTCTGCAGCATCCATTTCAATGCCTGCCTAGAATCCCAACATCTGGATACATCATCATTTATTTGATAAATCCCTTGCTGCTGGACGTTTAGGATGTTTCCAATTGTTCAGCACTGAAGAAAAATCCTTGCAGCTAGTCTTTGCTCATATCCATCATTATTTCTTTAGAATAAATTCCTAAAAGTGGGTTTCTCCAAAGTGTGTGCCAAAAATAAAAAATGAAGGCTTCTGATTCATGTTGATAACTTGGCTTTTCTAGAAAGACCATATCAGCCAACACAGGTGTGAGTATCCTTTTTTTTTTTTTTCAGTCTCCTGCATCACATTCTTAAAATCAACAAGCAGAAACTGAACAGGCAACAGTCTTCATGCAGGCTTTGTGTCCACAGTTAATGATCTGTAGCTGCTACTGACTCTATTTTCTTTCCTTTGTTTTGCTACTACTCGAATAACCTCAAAGAGAATTTTAAAGAGGCCCGGGACATTTCGTTTCCATGGTGCGAATTCCTTCATTAGTTGCGTCTTCTGATTCTTGCAGGGGCTTGGGTTCTTTTGTGTGCTTTATAATTTTTAACTGTGAGCTCATCTTCAGTGGGGAATTTTTTCCTTTGGGTTTCCCAGGGGGCCTCGACTGGGAAACCTCTTTGATATTTAAATTTCTCTCAGTGAGTCTTTTACTTGTGGTTTGGGGTGGCCAACTCAACTGAAACCTGCATGCTTAAGCCACTAGGTAGAGCTTTTCAGTGCCCGTTTCAAGGATAGAAAGCACTTTACTGTTTGTTCTCTGCTTTGGGCTTTATCAGCTCCCTTCCTGTGGATGTAGCTCTGGTCTTGGGGCATTGATTTTATGACTCTCTAGGTATAAGCAGTTCTGATATCACATGGACCTTTGGGCTCATTTAGTTTGCTGGTCCTTTCTGACACCTGGGGTTCTCTTTTCCTTTATTTTTGATCCAAGCTGTGTATGTGAAGCTTTGGATGTTACATTGCATCCAGCATCGCTCTGTTTTTGGAGTGTTAAGAGGGCTCTGATGTCAGCTCAGCTACTGCATTGGATGGAGGTCGCTGAGCTCTTCCTCTGCCCTGAGGGCTGATTTGACACTCTTTGATGGTGGCCAGAGGCGGGAGAGCAGTTGCAGCAACAATCTCTGCAATTATGGCAAAGTCAACACAGGTACAACCCTTGAGACTACATGGATTCATGAACACGTGGGTTATTTACAAGTCATAGTCGTGTTATTGGGGGAAGAAAAGAAGCATGCACCATGCCAAGAAATCCTTGAAGTCCTGGTTCTGTACATCCCTTGTTATTCACACAACCCTATAAACAAAAACAATGAATATAGCAACCCACCGCAGAGTGCCAGGCACTGCTATAATAAACACGTTGCATAAACTAACCCATTTAATCCTCACAAAACCCCAACGAGATAGAAATTTTTATTACCTCCCATTTTACAAATGAGGAGACTGGCCCAGAGAAGCTGAGCAACATGCCTGAGGTCACATAGCTTCGAAATGGCAGAGATGGGATTTGAGCCTAGGCAGTTCAACTCCAGATCGCATAGTCCTGACCACGATGACACAAGCATGATCTGTCCTTTTCTTCAGCATAGTGTATTAGTTGCTCAGTCGTGTCTGAATCTTTGTGACCCTATGGACTACAACCTGCCAAGCTCCTCTGTCCATGGGATTCTCTAGGAGTGAATACTGGAGTGGGTTGCCATCCCCTTCTCCAGGGAATCTTCCTGACCCTGGGATCGAACCCAGGTCTCCTGAATTGCAGGTGGATTCTTTACCATCTGAGCCACCAGGAAAGCCCTTCCTCGGCATAATGTCCTCCCAAACTCCACTCTGAAATCTTTCTCTTGAGATGTCCTCGGTGTTCAGTCTCTTCATTATTAAGTCTTTTCACCTAATTCTACTGATCCAGTACATTCTGTTTCTAGCAGCAAGAGTAACTCAAACAACCACATGATTATACCTCTCCTGTCCTTCTCCCTCCACCCTCTTTCTCACAGAGCTACTTAGGAGGTGCATTCACCATCCTTAATTAAGTAAATGCATTCTCCCCTCTGTAATAAATTACTTCTCCCTCCTGAGCAGTACCACCATCAACCTCTCTGCAGCAGCTGGGTGAACCCCAGCAGGCTACATTATCAATTTCCAGGTGTCCTGGGTCCTGGCTCCCCTTGCCAAGCACACCATGCTATTCAACCGTGTATGTACAGTGCAATTGGATGGGGAGGTCTGAAAAGATACAGACTCCTTTCTCCCTTCTTAATGATTCCAGTTTAACTGCTCTGCATGTGACCTGGGCATTAGGAATTGGAAGAGCTCTCCAGGTGATGCTAATGTGTAGCCAGTGTTGAGAACCACACAAATGAAGCAAGTTATCTCCCGGGATTCTTTTGTGACTGCCTTCTCATTGGATTCGGGAAGATATCTCAGCCTTCTTGCCTTACCCTTAACCTTAGAATTTGAACATGCATCCAGTCATATGGAGGGCTTGTTAAAACGCCAAGTTCTGGGCTCCACCCCCTCCATAGTTCCTGATGTAGTAGATCTGGGATGGAGCCCAGGAGTTTGCATTTCTAACCAGTTCTAGGCAGTGCTGCTGCTCCAAGGACCATTCTTCAAGACCACTGTCTAGGACTTTTCTTGCTCTTTGAATGTTTCCTCTAGACACTGCTCACTACCATGATTCAGAACTCCATGCCTCCTCGTTCCTGTTTTCCTGACTTGTCCTTCATGTTCTTTCTTCATCTGGCCTTTGGGACTAGCCCATCTTGGTGGCATCTCTTCCTCCCGTCTTGACACTTGTGAGGGCCCCTTTGCCTCTGTATCACTCTTTGTGATTGTCAGTTACAGGTAATAGATTTTAGATGCTCAGAGTCCCAACAGTTTAAAACCTCACCTTTAAATTGATGAAGTTTTTTCATTCAGATGAAATCCTATTCCAAGTGGCAATGCTTAGAATACATAGATGGGGTAGGGTGGGGAGGCCAAGAAAATCACTATCTGTACCTTTTTTTCCCTATGGGGTCTGCCTGCCTTCTTTAGGGAGGCACTTGGGACCTGGGGAGCATGACTTGGAAACCACCCATCATTCAAGCCTTCACTTTATAGATGAGGAAACGGAGACTCAGAGGGAATAAGTGACATGCCCGTTCATCCACTCAATATTGTTGATCAGCGAGTCTGTGGCAGGCACAGTGTCGTGTGCTGGGGATGGGGAATAGGATGGACTAGTCTGCCCTCAGGAGCTTTCCTTTTAGCAGGGAGACAGACAGGGAATTAGTGCCCTATTACAGATTGTGATAATAGCTAAGAGGAAATCAATATATGCCAGAATCACATAGTTCAAGGAGGGTCTTTCTGAAATGAATTTTGTTCTGAGTCCTGAGGCTAAGAAAACACCAGATATGTGAAGCGTCGGGAGGGTAGGGGATCTGTTGAGCCTTGTTGGTAGGTCACAGTGGGAAGTCTGAATTTTATTCTCAGTGGGCAGGAAAACCAGTGGAAGCATTTCCTTAAGCAGGGAAATAACAAGACTTGATCTTGTTCCTCTTGTTACTTGTCTCCTTGAAGACATGGGTGGATATCAATCTTTTTATTTTTCCATAGTATCCCATGCAGAGCAAGGGCTGAAAATATGTGTGTTGATGGCTGACTGCCTGAAGTCAACAAGGATTCATAAGCTGTTCCCTAGACCAGTATCTCTTAATCTAATTTGGGTTTAGAACCCCATCTAATGTCTTATCAGAGCTATGAGGCTTTCCTTACAAAATATCTCCACGCACACATGCATCCCGTGTGGAGCATAAAAAAGCTTGTGAATGCCCTGAGGGCCATCTCAGGGCCCTGTACCAGGGCCCCCTGCGGTAGAAGCTGTGTCACAGGGTATCTTTAGTCTAAAGCCTCATCATTTGGCTGATATTATTGTTATCCTGGATTTAGAGGCAGATCATTTGAGTATCTTTAAGCCCCAGCTTTCCTGCCTGTGAGATTGGCTAATGTATGTATCACAGGGGACTTTAAGACTAAAACGAGATACTGTAGCTAATGTTAACACATAGGTATTCAGTCAGCATTTATTACTTCCCCTTTCTCATTAGGCAAGAAATGAAGTATCTCCTTGGGAGGCAGAATCAAGAGTTGTTAAGAACCAGGCTCTGGGTGGTGGGTAGATGAGAACTGAATTCTAGTTTTGTCCCTTACTCAATTTTCTCATCTGTAGAATGAGGATAAATATGTTAAAACACTTAGCAGAGTGCCAGGCACCCGGTAAGAATTTCTTTTATGTACATAAATTTATTTCTTTGTTTATGGTTGTGCTGGGTCTTTGTCGCTGCACGCGAGCTTTCTCTAGCTGCGGTGAGCAGGGACTGCTCTCAAGTTGCGGTATGTGGGCTTCTCACTGTGGTGGCGTCTCTTATTGCAGAGCATGGGTATTAGAGGGTAGGCTCAGTAGCTGTGGTACACAGGCCTGTTGTCCCTTGGCATGTGGACTCCTCCTGACCAGGGATTGAATCCATGTCCCCTGCACTGGCAGACGGATTCTCAACCACTGGACCATCAGGGAAGCCCTGACAAAAACTTTGATAGTTTCTGGGTTTTGGTAACGATGACGATATAACATTGTGTGCTTTGTGCCACTCCATGCCCGCTTGGGTGAGGAGCAGCGGGGCTGACAGGACAAACTGAAAACGCACCTTGATTTTAAGGAGGTTAGAGTTTGGGCAGCTCTGATAGTCTCTGAAAAACCCTTCTAGAACATTGTCCCCTGGGAACCACCTTGGCTAAAGTCAGTCTGCTCCTTGGATCGCTCTGCCAGCTTTCTGAACCCAGGCAAATCAGAGTGGAGAACAGAATTCCTCAGGCGTTAAGAGATGCAACTGCTTTTCTCTGAGAACACTTGGTCGTGCGGAAAAGCTGCAACCCCAAGAGAGAGCATAAAGACCACTGAAATGAGGCCAATGCATAATGCAAGAGCCCTGCTTTCTCCCCAGCTTAATTCTATTTTGTTAAGTAATGATGGAATAAAAATTCAGGATGATGGAAGATGAGATTTGCGACTCGATTTGATCAAATGCCTATCGCTGTCGCTTCAAGCCAGATGGGTTGCTCCATAAACAGATAAATAAATCAGACATCAGTGGAAGATGAGAAGTCATGGCCAAGGATGAAACGAGACAGAAAATAATTCCCAGCCATGATATTCATTTAGGGTATCACACCCAGGCTGCGGTGGGAACCCCAAAGTGGCTGATGGAGGATTATAACAGAGTGGGAATTCAGCCCCGATAAGCAAGACCTCACTGGACAGCACCATCTGCCTAAGCCATGGTCGTCCCAGGGAATTGCAAAGGGCCAGCAATTGACCCACCAACATTAATGCTCCATTTGTGGGATTAACTGGGCTGTTTGGGGAATAATTTATGGGGAATCATTAACCTAATGATATTGGTTCTCTATAAACTGCTTAGTCTGTCTCAGAGAAAATGGATTTCATAAATCTAGGTGGAAAATTCTGGGTGACTCACGGAAGGCCCATCAACAGGGTGAAGATGGGTCACCAGACAGTGAAACTCTGCACTCTCAGCTTGCTTGAAGGGCCTTGAAGGTCACCCCATCATTTACTTTTGTCTGCCAGCCCCGCCAGCCACTTGATTGAAGGAGGAAGTACCCAGAGTTGAAAAGTACAGGCTGGAGAAACATGCATTGATTTTCTTTGCCTTGAGTTTTAAATCCCACCTGTGACTGGCTCTGAACGTTCAGGAAAAGGCAAGAAGGTAGCCCTTCCTGTGTGGGGAATTCCGGGGCTGCAGAAATCATGTCCTTCCTCATCTAGAAAAGGATCAATGTCTTTTTAAGCAAGTTGGCTTCTGCATCTGCTGTGTGCAGGCTGGAGAGGGTCAGTACTCTGGACAGGGATATCAGGGAAGTCCTCTGAGAAGGTGACTTAAGGCTGCGATTCATGGGGTCGCAAAGAGTCGGACACGACTGAGCGACTGATCTGATCTGATCTGATGATAAGATAGAGCAAGAGCTGGAAGGAAAGGTATTTATGGGCGGAAAGGATAGCAAGGCAAGTGCAAAGGCCCTGGGGTCAGAGCAAGCTTGGCCTGTTTGGGGAACAGAGAATTTATTACCATTATTGTAGAGCAGTAGGTGTATTTATTCCCACTGGAGAGATGAGAAAACTGAGGCCCAAGAAGATTAGGTAGATAATTTCCACCTATTCTAGAAGATAAGATTTGCAGGAAGTGTTGATGGATGCCAGTCTGTATCTGTAACCACTAGGCCATGGCTCAGCAAACTATGGCCTGTGGGTTCAATCAAGTCTTCATCAGTTTTTGTTAAAGTTTTATCAGAATGCAGATATTCATTTACATATTGTCTGTGGCTGCTTCATGCTCCACTGGCAGAACTGAGTGGTCATAACAGAAACCTCATGGCCTGGAAACCCTTAAGTATTTCCTGTCTGGCCCTTTACAGGTACAGTTTGCACTCTGTGTAGACAACTACGCCTCTCTTCTCTGTCTCTCCCTTTGCCCTTTGCGGGAGCAGGCAGTAGTCATAAGGCTTCTAGGAACATACATCATCTGGTCCATCGTGTGGATCAAAGAAGGAGGAGGAGGTGGTGGATGGCATGGGGGGAGAGGGGAGGGGAAGGAGGGGTTCTGCTGTGCTCAGTCGCTCAGTTGTGTCCGACTCTTTGCAACCCCATGTGCTGTAACCCACCAGGCTCCTCTGTCCATGGTGATTCTCCAGGCAAGAATGCTGGAGTGGGTTGCCATGCCCTCCTCCAGAGTTGGGAGGTCTGAAAATTTATTTTGTAAGTGGGCAAAGGGTGTTGTTTAAGGAAAGGTATGTCCCTTTCAAGTGAGCAGAAGGTATTGAGATCCAGGGGGAAGCATTTGATTCTTAGACCCCTGGGATTACCTCTGTTGCACACGAGGCAGGGATGGCAGCTCCAGATCATACCAGACGAGAAACAGGTCTTGGGTGGAGAAAGCCAGAGGGCGTCTCCTACAGTAGTGGCCAAGTCTGTGGGTCCCAGCATGTGCAGGACACACTTGGCACTGTGGCATTTCCCCAGTTATAGTCAGGGATGGTTGCACATTACAGAACCAAAGCCAGCGTACCTCTGGACTTCCTGACCCTCAGTGTTAGGGAAGCTTTGATGTTTTTCCCCAGGTGCCTGACTTTAAAACTGGATAGAAAGTATCTTTGCCAAGATGCAACTTTGCTAAACAGAGGATTTTCCCTCCTATCTTCTGCTGGTGTCATGGCATTGTGTAAGGGAGGGGAAATCATAGAATTCAGAGTAAGCGGCCCCCTGGGTTTAAACCCTAACCCCGTATTTGATTTGAACAAGATACTTCATTGTTCTGAGCCTCAATTTCTTCATCTGCCATGCAGAGATGATAATAGCATCTGTTTCACTGGACATTAAGATTAAGATGAGAAATATAAACTACACGCCACTTGGTAGTTCAAATTCTTGCTCTCAGTCTTGAAATTGGGAATGAGGACTGTGTTTCCCAGTCTCCCTTTCAGCTGGTCATGACCATGAGAGTAAGTTATGGTCAAGGACGGTTAAAAGGTTCAGTTCAGTTTAGTTCAGTTGAGTCGCTCAGTCGTGTCCGACTCTTTGCGACCCCATGAATCGCAGCACGCCAGGCCTTCCTGTCCATCACCAACTCCCGGAGTTCACTCAAACTCACGTCCATCGAGTTGGTGATGCCATCCAGCCATCTCATCCTCTGTCGTCCCCTTCTCCTCCTGCCCCCAATCCCTCCCAGCATCAGAGTCTTTTCCAATGAGTCAACTCTTCGCATGAGGTGGCCAAAGTATGGGGTTTCAGGTTAAAAGGTAGTGGGGTCTAAAACTTCTGGAAACCACCTGATTCTCTTTCTTCCTGGAGCCTAGAAGGTGGGCACAACGATTGGAGCTGGAGCACCCGTTTTGGGTCATGAGGGAGAAGACTTGTGTTGAGCCGACAGAGCAACAAGCTAGAAGAGGCCTGGGTCTCTAAACTCCTTAACTGCAGTTTTTGATTCTGTGACAGAAAAAAAAAAAAAAAAAAAAAACTAGCATCTCTAAGATTGTTAAAAGCATCTTTTAAATTTTGAGTTTTCTCCTTCTCAGAGTAGAATTAATCCTGACACACTAGTTGTATGGTCTTGAAAGAATTTTCTTAATCTCTTTGAGCTTTAGTAACCTCTCCAACAAAATAGATTTAGAAACCCTAACACCTCACAAATGTGTGACAGTTCAAGAAAGCAGTGTGATGGTTTTCTGCTGTCCCCCAAAAGTCTTACGATGATGCCCTTGAAATACAGTTCTTCAGGCCCCATCCCAAAGTGTTCTGAATCATCAGGTCTGGTGATGGGGCCAATCACTGTATGTTCCTCTCAAGTCCCCAGATGATGTGATCCCTAGCCAGGTTTGGGAGTCATGGAGCTGAGAAGTTCATCCTTTCTTCCCTGCTTTCAAAGTCAGAGTGAACATTGAGAAATGAGGTCTGCACATATGTCCAAAGGGACCCATCTGCTTGGAGGGGACTTTGGACAGTCTCCAGCTTTCTCCAGACCACTCTGCTGCAAACATCCCTTTGAGAGAGGAATGATTTGCTGGGCAGCACCATGGCCACCAGCTGCTCAGTCCCATCTGAACCACTGGCTCTCCATCTCAGTTTAAAATGCAGCGACATCCGTGGATTACAGTCTACATCCTCATGATGGATCTTTTAATCTAATTAAGGGAAGGCAAAGACCTTCCCCTGGTGCTTTCAGCTGCAGAGAACCCTGATTTTAAGCATAGTGTACTGGCTGAGCGTTCTTGTTTTATGGGCAGGAAAACCTGGGCCCTAATGCTGGCTGCGTGTCCCTGAACAATCACTTAACCTCTCGGAACAGTCTGTTTCTACTTGAGCCAGGATTTGGGCTCAGGCTTTGGCACGCATAGAAAATTCCCTCAACAGCCCCACGAAGCAGGTTTATCACCATCCCCATTTTACAGTTACAGAGAGAGTAACTAGATTGCCCAGATCACACAGGGAGCAGAACATGGTGTGAATTTGATAGTACAGTAATATCTGGATGATGGATATGACATGGGCTTCTCAGGTGGCGCTAGTGGTAAAGAATCCACCCGCCAATGCAGGAGACATAAGAGACTCGGATTCGATCCTTGGGTTGGGAAGATCCCCCGGAGAAGGGCATGGCAACCCACTCTAGTATTCTTCCCTGCAGAATCCCACGGACAGGGGAGCCCGGTGGGCTACAGTCCATGGGATCACAAAGAGTTGGACACGACTCAGCATACACAGACTATGAAATAGTTGAGTGGCTCTGGAGAGTCTAGCATGGCTGTTACCCAGCGTGTGTACCAGCTGCTGCTGAAACAATCAGCTCCCACTGTTACTGTCATTATTAAGTGGTTGTCATCAATGGAGGTGGAATGGGACCCTAGGAGCATGGGGCCATCCATGAAAAGCATTTTTTTGTTTTGTTTTGTTTTGTCCAAGTGGAGGAACACAAGAGGCAGAACACGACACGTGGGTAGATCCTCCAGACCCACAGCACTGTCTGTCCTGGTCCAGACGTGGGCTGATGCCTCAATGAACAGACGTCTCCATCAGACACTGTCTCCTGACCCTGAAAGACCTCGGTATATTCTGCCTCCCTTCAAAAGCAAGCAAAGCCTCTCCCTCGGGAGACTCTTTGATGGCAGGGAGGAGTTGGGTTCACTCGGGAAGAAGCTGCCTGTTGGCCCTTCCTTGCAGTAGCCTCTGGAGCCACTCTCATGCTGCCAGCTTCCTGCAGATGCCAAAGCAAATATTCTCAGAAGAGTGCTTGGAGCCTGGGAGGAGGGGGCGAGATGCCATCTCCAGTTACAGCCCAGCCATCACCGAGGTCTCAGAAGCATCCTCAGTTTCACTACCCATCTCCTCCCCCTCCCACCCACCTCTGAATCTAGAGGTTCCCCCAGGGGAGCCGGCTTCTCAGTGGGGGAGGCACCAGCCTGTCACTTGGGGTCTCTGCTCCACAGGGCAGGGGCTAGAACAGCAGGGTCTCCTGGGAAGTTCTGAGTGGACACATGGAGAGTGAGGGGGTTAGGAATGAGCAGGCCATGATCCCAGACAGTGGGACCAGACCCCAAACCTGGAAATGCAAACAAGGGGGCAGAGAACAGGTCTCTGATCTGAACTCTTTTGCCCACTCAACCTGCAGAGCATAGGGAAGGTAGGAACAGAGGGTAGAATACAAGAGACACAAGAGAAAAGGGAATAAGAACGTCAGGGGAATGGTTAAGAACTTGATCTGTGAAGTCCTTCCCTCTCTCCATCCATCCATCCATCCATCCATTTTTCCATCTCCCTCTCTCTCTCTCTCTGAGAGAGCCGTAGGAGTCAGGTCAGCAACAGAATTCTCTGTACACCCCTCTTAGACACCACAGCCCAAGGATCTTGCACACTTCCTGGCACGTGAAAGATGCTTAAGACAAATTTTTAAGACCTGTGTCAAATGAACATTTAAGAATGGGTGGTGGACCTCAGTATGAATGCCACACTATCTCTCTGGGTGGTGTCTAGGGGTGCCCTTTTCCTGGAACCATGGGCTGGGGACCTGACCTAGAACTTGCACATTAGGCAAAGTCCTCTACCTAAGATTCAGAAACTGTTCATTTATCTAAACAAAGGGAGCAGGTGGTAGAGATGATCAAGGGTGGGGGAGGTGTCTAAACCCACCAGGGAGTGTCACTCCATCCCTCTCCAGAGCTCAGAGAGCCTCTGGTCTCTCAGCCTCTCCTTTGGGACAAGTGACAGGGAGCTGGCAGGAAGCTCAGAAGTCAGTGACCCAATGCAACAGCTTCATTTTACAGAGCGGACACCAAGGCACGGAGAAGCACAGCCATGGTGATCCATCAGGGCGGCGACAGATCCGGGCTGGGACCCATTTATCCTGCCACGTCCAGGTGCTCATTCTACTCTCCCCTTGCCCTGACCCCCATCTCAGGGTTTTCATGAGATCTGAGTTAAAGACAGAAGCTGGGAGTGTTGGGGGGTCAGGGTCAGCTTGAGCCGCTCTGCGCCCTCTGTCAGGCACTTCCTTCATACCCGATGAGACCTGTCCCCGCCTGCATTCCCCTCCTCTTCTCCTGAGGACAGACTCTTGGTCTCACCTCCGAATCGTCTGCGGACCTATTGGTAATTTTCTGCCCCTTCCTCCAACATTTTTTATAACCAGTCCTGCCTCATCCATCCAGCCCCTATAACAGGGGACAAGAACTCAAGTTCTCACCAAGGCCCTGAGCATAACAGATGTGAGAGCCAGGTACAGGACGATAGGCCATGGTGGGGACCAGGTACAGGACGATAGGGCGTGGTGGGGACCAGGTACAGGACGATAGGGCGTAGTGGGGACCAGGTACAGGGCGATAGGGCGTGGTGGGGACCGTGGCACACTGTCTAAAACTGGCAGCTGCTACTCAACTCTTACGATGCTGCCACAGGAGGAGAGCTGGGTTCAGTGTGACCAGATCTTGCGCTTTCCTGGAGAAGCCAGAAATGGAGGTTTGGTGTACAATTTGGGGCTTCCCTGATGGCTCAGACAGTAAAGAATCTGCCTGCTCTGCAGGAGACCTGGGTTCAATCCCTGGGTTGAGAAGATCCTTTGGAGAAGGAAATGGCAACCCACGCCAGGATTCTTGCCTAGAGAATTCCTGTTTAGAAAGACAGCACACCACCGGGGAGACTTGGCCTTATTTTACAGCTCTCGTGGTTCCACCTACCTCCTGTTGACCCAGACCTCAGCGGGTGAAGATCAGGCCCATGGACAGACTGGGAAACATGGAGCCAGTTGGGGACCTTGCTGTGCAGCCAGCAAGTGAGAGGAAGGGGCCTGGGCAGACTTGCTGAGTTTCTGAAATCCCAGGCCTTCTCCATGGTGTGAATTTTTTTTTTCTCCCCTACTTCACATAACAACCTTCTGCCAGGCTCCTGGATGCTGACAGCCCTAGACGTGGAATTTACTTTGAAATGCTAATCACAGGGAAAAGTGATATTGATGGTGCCGGCTAATTAAGGTCTGGCCTGGTTTAAACGTTGGAGGGATCCTGCCTGCCTCTGGCCTTGGCGGGAGCCCGGGAGGATACTATTTTTATTAAACTGGAGAGATGAATCAGATGGCCTAACTGGACGGGGAGGAGGAGGGTGGAATCACAGCCGCGTGGAGCCCTGTGAGTTCCTGATTGATGGAGACAGTCAGGACACGGGTCTCAGAACATGAGCCTCAGAAACACCTTCTTTCCAGGGTTTCTGATCATGGTGAGGGGGTGGCGTCATGGGTCGGGCGACAGGGCCTGGCTTTATTGGATCTGAAAGTGGCACGGGGGCCTGATTAGGAGTGGTCAGCTGTGATTTACAGGAGGCCTCATTTACAGATTCTCTCTGCAGGGTCTGAGTTACACTTGGAGACTGTCCAGAATTAGTAGCTGCCAAGACAGCTGGCGTCCACAGTCCCTACAGGCCTTCACCCTGGGAGGCAGGAACACAGGGACTGAGGGCCATGTGTGGAATTTAGTGGTCTCTGGATCCCCAGTGACAGCTGACACTGGCTGTAAGGTAGACAGTGTTCCCATTGTTTCCATTTTACAGATGAGGAAACTGAGATCCAGAGAAGGTCATGCAACAACTGAGCTGCAGAGCTGGAATTTAGACCTAGATGCTTTGACCTCAGAATTCAAGGACTTAGCCCCTGAACTCTATAGTCCCTTGATCCCTGCCTCATGTCTGGCATGGAAGAGACTCTGGATCTGTTCTTTCACTCACTCATTCCCTTATTCACTTCCTCATACACACATCCATTCACCAACCTGTATTTTTTAAGAATATTTATCTATTTGGCTGTGTCAGATCTTAGTCGAGGCATGCAGAATCTTCGATCTTTGTTGCGGCATGAGAGATCTTTTTTGTTGCAGCATGTGGAATCCTTAGTTGTGGCATGCAGACTCTTAGTTATGGCACATGGGATCTAGTTCCCTGACCAGGAATGGGACCTGGGCCCTCTGCATTGGGAATGTGGAGTCTTAGCCGCTAGACCCCCAGGGAAGTCCCCACCAACTTGTATTAAATGTTTCCGTATGCTGATCTTATTGGTTCCTATAAGAACCTGCCCAAGAAGCACCATTCGCCTTATGCAGATGGTGACATGGAGGATGAAGCACCGAAGCATGTTAACTGACCAACTGCAATTCACAGTGCCCTAGGCATCAGAGGCGGGATTTGTGACTGATTGACACTTGCTCTGCATCTGGTGCTGGGTGGTCCCAGCGCAGGCCAGACTAAAAGCAAGCCGAGGGCATTGACAAAATCCTATTCGATTGTCCCTTAATGACTTCTGACCCCAGCACAAATTAGGTCTGAGCTGCTATGTGTAGCTTAAAAGAATGTATGAAATGAATGGAATATGTGTTTTTAAATTGCAAAAGAGGTCTCCAACCCTACAGCAAAGAACCCGCCTACCACTACAGGAGATGCAGGAAATGTGAGTTCGATCCCTGGGTCATTTCCCCTGGAGGAGGAAATGGCAACCCAGTCCAGTATTCTTTCCTGGAAAATTCCATGGACAGAGAGGCCTGGTGGGTTCCAGTCCATGGGGTCACAGAGAGTCAGATGTGACTGAGCGAGTGAGCACGCACACGCACGCACACAACTCTGTGGCAAAGTGAGTGGTTCAGACTCCAGAGTGCAGTGGATGTCTGGATAATAGCAGTGAACTATGCCTTCTGATGGGGGGCTTCCAGTGTAGCTTAGCTGGTAAAGAATCCACCTGCAATGCAGAGACCTGGGTTAGATTCCTGGGTTGGGAAGATCCTCTGGAGAAGGGAAAGGCTACCCACTCAGTATTCTGGCCTGGAGAATTCCATGGACTGTATAGTCCATGGTGTCACAAAGAGCCAGACACGACTGAGCAACTTTGACTTCACATGGCTTCTGATGGGGTTTCCCAGGTGATGCTCGTGGTAAAGAATCTGTCTGCAATGCAGGAGCCACAGGAGACTTGCGTTCAATCCCTGGGTCGGGAAGATCCCCTGGGGAAGGAAATGGCTACCCACTCCAGTATTCTTGCCTGGAAAATCCCATGGACAGAGGAGGTTGGTGGGTTACAGCCCATGGGGTCAGAAAGAGTCAGACACAACTTAGCGAGAGAAAATTAAACTAAATGCCTTCTGATATTTACATCTTGCTGTTGTCCTCCCCCTGAATCTGACTGGTCCTGGGATTGATTTTAACCAAAAGCATCTGGCAGAAGGGATGCTATGCCATTTCCCAGTGTAAATCTTGAACAGTGGAGCATTGCTGCATTCTGGCTGGAGGCTGTTGCCACCTAAGGGTCTTCTCTGGGGCTTGATGACTCCTGGATATGTCAGGACAGATTAACAGGTGTTAGGTATTAAAGACTTATTATCACCAAAGATAGACTTCCTCCTTGGGTTAATCAGAGGATGAGAGAAAACTGAGAAGGAGTGAGTTTCTCACGGCTGTTTAAGACCCCAAAGAGCGTGGCTTTCTGTCTGTTATTTACTGCCCTGTTTCTGAGCCACGTAGCTGTGAGCGCCACACTCTGAGAGATGCCGGCTCTGGTGACCACGGTTTCCTGTAAATTCTGTCCAATCGTGGGCTGTTTCATTCTTTCATCTGTGGTTCCCTGACTGTCCCCGCATCCCTGAGGACCCTGAGAAGGACACAGTCTGTCCATCATCTGGGCCCTCCATCTGGAGCTCCATGCCTTCCCCAGGACTTCTGGTCAGGTGGCAGAGAAGAATATTTATGGCTCAGTGACCAGATGGAGCCGGAATGTTCTGTAGCAGACTCAGAGACAAATGAAAAGTCCGTGGGCCTCTGGCTGGAGTCAACCAAGTGTGGTTGAGATGCAGTTTTTGCTCTTGTCCCAGAGGGGCTATTTCAATTTTATGCTAATCACCTTGGTTTCCTGTTAATGCACCCCCTGCGTCCTGCAGACAGGAAGGTAATTGGTTGCACCAGAGAGGGGACCACTCAGGACACTTTCAAACCAGGGGTGTAACTCAATCAACCACTTGCAAAGAACATGGGCATTTTGCCTTGTGCGGCCCCCTCGTTTCTCACCCCCGATTCCCCGTCTTTTACCCTCGAAATTAGATGCAGACTATTAATAACGATGCTGATTGTTCCCCTGTCTTCCTGCTGCTTGGGCCAGAGGCCTTTTTAGATCTCAGCAGTTGGGAAGATGTTAACTCCAAATGGAAATCTAATCATGACACATCGAAAGACTGACTTTGCAGCTCTACTGGGGTATGTGCTAAGGATCTGGCTTGGGCAAAAGTGTTTCTCTTTCCAGGTCAGATTCTCTAAAGTCTTCTCTCCTTGATCAGGCTTTGGATTGATTTTTTGACTTCTATTCCTGTAAACAAAATTATTTCATGTGAAAGTGGGCTTTCATTTGATTGAGAAGTAGGAATCTCTGCTAGAATGCCACCCCTGCCATCACTCAGGGAGCCCCAGGGGGAGAATTCACCCCAAGAGATGTGGTCTAGCATGATGACACTGTGCTAATAGAAGAGCCCAGGTTGTCATG
This sequence comes from Bubalus kerabau, assembly GCF_029407905.1. Classification (NCBI taxonomy): domain Eukaryota; kingdom Metazoa; phylum Chordata; class Mammalia; order Artiodactyla; family Bovidae; genus Bubalus; species Bubalus kerabau. The sequence continues at coordinate 68,943,507 of NC_073639.1, read as the reverse complement.
GAGGAATGGGGATTCTCAGTGGGAAGATTAGAATCCATCCCTGGGACTTCCCTGGTGATCCAGTGGTTAAGACTCTGCGCTTCCAATGCAGGGGCCACGAGGTCAATCCCTGGTCAGGGAACTAAGATCCCACATGCTGCATGGAGTGGCCAAAAAATAAAACAAATTAATAAGTAAAATCCATCCACCATCCAGGCCAGCCACCTGGATACATGGGTCATAGGGAGAAGAAGAGGAGCAGATTCTCAAAGCTTGATGCCCAAGCAGCAATACTAACGCCCCTCTGATACGGGGCATCCCAAGGGGAAGAGAGCTGCTCACACCCTACTCTTCATCCCAGTCTGATGAGCCCCATCGGCCCAGGGGAAGTTCCGCTCATTAGAACGGGTTCCTGGTGGGGCAGGGGGAGAGACGAAGGTGCTGATGGAAAATGGGAAATAGTGCCTGGTCTCCACTCTGCCCCGTGGAGCCATCTAGGGGAAGTGCCACTCCCGGGGGCAGACTTTGGGACACGCAGGCAGCCTGGATGGCCGAGAGGGGCTATGTGAAGGCCCAATGACCTAGATATTTGTACTAAGCTCAGAGGAGGAAAAAAAAAAAAAAGATAAAGATGCTCTTTGAAGGAAGCATACAGGCTTGCAGATCAGGAAACAGGGTGGGTCACTCAGTCACGGGACCACAGGGCTGGCCAGAGAGAAGCACATGAAAGGGCCTGAGGCCAAGATGACAACGCTGAACTGCAGGGAGTGGCCAATTAAGAGAGGGCTTTTAAGGCATCAAGTTGAGGCCCACTGAGCAATGAATGTCTTTCCTGGAAGCTGTCCCAGACCACAGGCTACAGAGAAAGAGACAGGCTCGCTGTGGTCATAGGCGGAGAGGCTCCAGGTAAGACAGTCTGTCAGTTACACGACAGAGGCAGTGATTATCACCTGGCCTCAGGTGATGACAGTGGAAAAGAATCCGCCTGTCAACGCAGGAGACACAAGAGACACGGGTTCAATCCCTGAGTCAGGAAGGTCCCCTGGAGTAGGAAGTGACAACTCACTCCAGTATTCTTGCCTGGAAAATTCTCTGGGCAGAGGAGCCTGGTGGGTTACAGTCCATGGGGCCACAAAGAGTCGGACACGACTGAGCAACTGAACACAGCACACAGCTCAGGTGGCCACACCTGGTGAGCAGCATTGCTTCCTCAGGAATAAGGGCTCCTTGGTTAGAAGAGAGGGCCTTCCCATTCAGATAGGGGGGCTAGAGGTATAGAATTCAGAGGAGGAACTCAGTTTATAGCTGGAGGTGACAGAGCAAAGTTTATGGGTGAAAAGGAAAACTATGCTCTAATAATTTGGCTGCCCTGATCCGACTATAGCCAGGGAGATGGTTTCTGCCCTATTGATGGCTGAATGACCACCATGTATTCAGGAAAAACAGCCCCACAAGGAGGATGCAGGATGTCAGGTCTTGATTCAGCAAATAATTCACTCCCTCAAGCATCTCCGAGGAGGACCGTGCCTCCCACCCCTTGACGTGGGCCACGTGACTTGCTCTGGCCAAGAAGACATTAAAGGATGTCATCCAAAGACTTGAAGTGTCTGAGCTGACTGGTTGGCCCCCTCAACCTCCTGCCTTTAGCCTGAGTAGAACAGGCCACTCGAGTCAGGCCACTAGTCTGAGGAGGATGAGGGATCCATGGAGCAGATGTGGATCCAGCCCGACCAGGGCCAAACACAGCAGAGCCCAGCCTGGACCAGTCAGATTTAGATTCAGTTGACTCAGAGACATGTGAATGAGAAATAAACGCTTAGGTGGTAGATGGAGAACTTTGCCATCTTTGAGACACAGATGCTTGGAACACTTTGAAAACCCTCTCCTGCTGCTAAGCATAAAGTTATTCCCCAGATGGCCACCCTGGACTCTAGGAGAGCCCTCTGTAGCCTCATCTCACGACCCTCCCCTGTCCTCAGGGATCTTGGGTAAGAGTCATTTCTACCTGGCTTCGAATCCTCATTCCAACTCTTTGTAGCCTTGGAACTTTGAGCCTCAGTGTCCTCATCTGTAAAATGGAGCTTACGATTACCTACCTACACAGGTGTGTTTTTAAATGAGGTTATGCTTACAAAGGGTTCCCCAAGGGGCACAGGGGTAAAGAATCCTTCTGCCACTGCAGGAGACATAGGAGATGTAGGTTTGATCCCTGGGTGGGAAGAACCCCTGGAGAAGGCACTGGCAACTCACTCCAGTATTCTTGCCTGAAAAATCCCATGGACAGAGGAGCCTGGCGGGCTACAGTCCAGGGGGTCGCACAGAGTCGGACGCGACTGAGCACACACACATATGCACTGCTTGAAAATTAACATTAAAAGCACGCTGAAAATTATCTGGCACATAACCAACACATTTTCAGTAGCCGTGGTTGATGACTATCCTTTTTGAGGTTGGAATTCATTACTCCAGACCTGTTACTCTTGGATTTTGCTCACGGTTCATTCAGACTCGGGGGTTAGGATGCCTCCCTGTGTGTCTCCTTGCTGGGGAGCCCGGATTGCACACTCTGCCTGTTGCTGACTGCAGAAGGACGTAGTTCTAAAATGCCTGCACACTTGGATTTCCCGTCGGAGCGGCCTCAGCAGATTCTGAGAGGTTCCTGTCAAGTGTTGAGAAGGAGGCCATGAATCATGGCTTGCCAGGGAGGTTAAAATCCAGACCCTGGGGCAGTTGCCAGAGATCACACAGGGTGGGGTCAGGTCCTGAGTGTCTTGTAAAGCTGGATTCTCTCCTTACTGTGACAAGTCTGAATCCCATGGAGTGAATAAGAAAAGCTCAGCCAGCAAGCCACACATGGTGTGTGTGGAGGATGATACCAGCCTGGGCTAGAGAAGGTGCATCCAACCTGCTTCTCCCGTGTCTGCCTCTGTGAGTGAGGGAAGGGCAGCTCCCTCACCTCTCCAGGCGACCTCCCTCACCTCTCCAGGCGACCTTGCTCTCTCTGAAAGTAGGAAGATCGTGGAGGTTCTGTTGGGGTCTTGTCCTAAAGAGGGTAATTGAAAAAGATGAATTTTACCTTTACACTCTAGCTCATTAGTTCTAAGGTGCACACTTTCCCTACATGGTAACGTCTCTGAAATCAGGATGTTTCTGATTTCAACTGACATGAAGGCATTGTGTCACGGGGTAATTGGCACCATTTCCTCATCTTCCATGGCTCATGAAATAACGTGTCTTAACAATCAATGGCATTTTAGATTTGGTGAAATATAATCTTTTTTTTTTTTTTTTTAATGGAGAAGGAAATGGCAAGCCACTCCAATATTCTTGCCTGGAGAATTACGTGAAAAGAGGAGCCTGGCAGGGTCCCAAGAGCTGGACACAACTGAGCAACTAAGCCACCAGTCTTTTTTAACAGCTCATGCTTATATAGATTTACTCTGTGCTAAATCCTGTGATTAGTGCTTGACATGGAGGAGCTCCTAAGAAAGACTGTAGAAAATCCTCATTCTTTCTGATGAGGAAACCAAGATCAGAAAGGTAAAGACACTTGTCTAAGGTCACACAGCAATGGAAAGGCCCTTCTTTCTCTTTGTGGTCATTCCTGAATTCACCTCTCTCTAGTCTGTTCTCTCTGAACCTTCAGTTTTTTAATAAATCAGATCAGTGTTTACTTTGAAGATCTGTCTGTCTCTCTCTTCCTCTCTCTCTCACTCTTTCTCCATCCCAGCCTTTCTCTCTCCTTCCACAAATGCATGCACACTTCAGATATTCTTGAGTGTGTGTGTGCTCAGTCACTCAGTCATGTTGACTCTTTGAGACCCCATGGACTGTAGCTTGCCAGGCTCCTCTGACTGTGGGATTCTCCAGGCAAGAATACTGGAGTGGATTGCCATTTCCTGCTCCATGGGAACTTCCTGACCCAGGGATCAAATCTGAGTCTCCCACATCTTCTGTTTCTCCTGCATTGGCAGGCAAATTCTTTACCACTGAACCACCTGTGAAGCCCTTAAGTATTTGGTCTACAAATCTCTCTCTCGACCTATAATAGTCCTGAGAAATTTCCATTCTCTCAACCAAAACATATTTATCAGGTTTATTTATCTACTATTATCATGATTCTGGGGCTTCCCTGATAGCTCAGTTGGTAAAGAATCCGGCTGCAATGCAAGAGATCCTGGTTTGATTCCTGGGTTGGGAAGATCTGCTGGAGAAGGGACAGGCTATCCACTCCAGTATTCTTGGGCTTCCCTTGAGGCTCAGCTGGTAAAGAATGCCCCTGCAATGCGAGAAACCTGGGTTCAATCCCTGGGTTGGGAAGATCCCCTGAAGAAGGGAAAGGCTACCTACCCATTCCAGTACTCTGGCCTGGAGAATTCCATGGACTGTATAGTCCATGGGGTCACAAAGAGTCAGACAAGACTGGGTGACTTTCACTTTCACTATCACGGTTCTAGGGAAATTATTCTGTGAGAATGAGAGATGGATAATTCTATCTCTTAATTTTGTGGAGTTTACAATCTCGTATTATGTAAAACTTTTGTGTTTGTTAGGCCAATTAAAACTCCATTTTAAATGCACTAGAAAAATCTTTAGATGAAAAAGTGGTGGATTGCACCATTCTGCTTTCACAGATGTAACAGGGCACCCTGTCCGATTTTCACAAAGGTATAAAAATCTCACTGGGGCTGGCAGAGGCTGCAAACACTCTCAGTTTAGAACTGGAAGCGGTCTTTGGCTTGGCAGGTGGTGGGGATTTAAATGCCTGGGGGCATGCTGTTCTTTTGTTCTGGAAAGACTACCTGAACGTGGGTCCCTTGGCCGTGCAAGTGGATGTCAACTGTTTCAGGAAAAGCTGTGAATTCGCCTGTTACCCTGAACGCAGACGGTTAGGCCAAGCTCTTCCTCATTCTCTGGAGAGTTTGTTTTGTTTGAGGTGGGTAGGTTTTGTTTTTTTTTCCTCCTGTGTGGGTTTAGCCAGCTCTGTGCAGGAGGTACAGTTCACATTGCTTGTCTTCAGGGATTTCTATGCTGTCACGATGAGCACTGCTGATGGTGAGATGGGGCGTAAGTCCTGATGGCCACAAAAGGGATGAGAAAGCCCTATGTATAAAACAGATGACAACTTGCTGTATAGGACAGAGAACTCTGCTTCATGCCCTGTGCTGACCTGAATGGGAAGGAAGTCCAAAAGGGAGAGGATATGTGTACATGTACGGCTGATTCATTTTGCTGCACAGTAGAAACTGATGCAACACTGGAAAGCAACTGTACTCCAATAAAAAGTTAATTTAAAAAAAAAGGATGAGAAAGTCCTGCTTCAAAACGGCCTGGTCCAGCTTGGGGGAGCCCAACCTGGACTTGGCAGTTGAAGGTCACATAGACGGTGTAGTCAAAAATACACAAATGCCACAAAGCTTTAAAAAAAAAAATTACAAAACAAAGTCTCTTGTTAAGCCAGCGAGGAATTTCACTGAGCAGATCACACACAGAGGTGATGAAGTCAGGAGTTATAAGTGCTAGAAAAGAATTTTCACAGTGCCATGCTAATTATGGGTTGGGAGCCAGCTCTGTGGACAGGACCAATGAGTCCACGGGTCTGTACGCAGATCACAGACCCGTTGTTCAGGGGGAATCTTCAGTTACTTCCAGTGAGGCCTGGCGTTCAAGGTCTCTAAGAGTTTGTGACCCTTTATCAGCTTCTGCTGGTTACAACCACTTGTAATGAGACACATTTAACTTGGATGTTTTCTAGGCAAGTGCTGATGTAGGGAAGACTAAATTACTCAGACTTCCTGAAAGGTACTGATACTGGGTGATTTTATTCTGATGCGATCACCTTGTATTGGGCCCAAAGAAGCAGGCCGCCCCTTTATGGTTATCCAGTGGGGCATCTCATAAAGGGAGTTGACTTTTCTGAGACTGAATATACAAGTGGATGGATGATAGCCAGACCATATATAAGAACAGAACTCTGACCCACAGCCCCTGCAACGATTAGATCCAAATGGTAAGGGCTTGGTCAATAATTGCCAGGTTCTTGGGACTTTCCTGGTGGTCCAGTGGTTAAGACGTGTCATTGCAGGGGACAAGGGTTCCATACCTGGTTAGGGAACTAAGATCCCACATGCAACGCGGTGTGAGCAAAAAAAGAAAAGTAACTGCCAGGTTCCCCAATTTTGTCCATGCTTCCAACTTAGTACTGACCAGGAAAAGGAAAATATGCACTCTCAGCCAATACCTAGGAGACCTTCTTCTGGTGCATATAGGATGCCTGCCTCCAGCTTCCTCAGGCTGAAAACCAGGGCATTCCAATACCCTCCCCCTTTCCCACTACTGAGCTCTCCCACTTCTCTGCTGGCTTTTGAGTTTCTGCCAAATGCAAGTGACTGTGGCTTACTCCTCTGCTTTAGAGCCACCTCTGAATAAATTTGCTGTGGTTGTTCAGTCACTGAGTTGTGTCCGACTCTTTGTGATCCCATGAACTGCAGCATGCCAGGCTCCCCTTGTCCTTCACTATCTCCTGGAGTTGACTCAAATTCATATCCATTGAGTCCGTGATGCTATCTAACCATCTCATTCTCTGCTGTCCCTTTATCCTTTTGTTTCAATCTTTCCCAGCATCCGGGTCTTTTCCAATGAGCTGGCACTTCGCATCAGGTGACCAAAGTATTGGCACTTCAGCTTCACCCCCAGTCCTTCCAAATGAATATTCAGGGTTGACTCCTTGCTGTCCAAGTGACTCTCAAGAGCCTTCTCCAGCCCCACAATTCAAAAGCATCTATTCTTCATCACTCAGCCTTCTTTGTGGTCCAACTCTCACATCTGTACATGACTACTGGAAAAACCATAGCTTTGACTATATGGACCTTTGTCGGCAAAATGATGTCTCTGCTTTTTAATATGCTCTTTAGGTTAGCTTGTTTTCCAAGGAGCTAGTGTCTTTTAATTTCATGTCTGCAGTCCTTCACTTATTCTCATTTCAGTGGTCTTCATTTATTTCCACATTCCCACTGCCAAAGGGTGGGCAGGAAAGGACAGTGGAGGTGGCATTTGAAACATGGAGATCTGCACCCCAGGAATGCAGGAGTGCTCAAAGGCACTCTCAGTGCGGTGGGATCTGCTACTCCTGGGTTTTGGAGGCAGGACAGCAGCCAGGCAAGGGGAAGCCAGGAAAGGCAGATAGGATGGGCTTGGAGCCTGATGACCTGGAGAGGAGCCACCTCAAAGAGCAGCACATTTGGTTGTAAATCCCTCCTGCACATTCAGCAACTTCTTGGCAAACTTGATGGTCTAATCTTGGCTATGCCCTGGGAGTAAAAAATAAGGGTTTGCACCCAGATGGGGACAGATCAATAAAGGGCCAAGTAGAGGTCAGGGTGAAAATGGCACAAGACTGGAATGCCAGGAGGCAGCAGGGCAGTGGCATAAAGCCCTATATCTCCTCCCCCAGGAATAGGAGATCCACCCTCACTGGTGTTTAAAGAGAAGCACCCCCTGTCCTCTTGCAATGAGGCGTCACCCTTATGTAATAGGTCGCGTTCCCTCTTCCATGATAGCCATCACCTATGGGTGGTCACCCTTGAGAAGCCTCAGAAATATCTGGGAGAAAAAAAATCCTATTGAAAAGACAATAATTCTTGCCAGTGGTACAATTTATAACAATTGAAGGGGGCAACTTAAATAGCCAACAAGGGGAGAAGATTAAATCAGCTAAGTTATAGCCACCCAACAGACTATTATGCAGTTGTTAAAAATAATGGAAGTCCGTTTGAAAGACAGGAGATGACTCTCATGGAACATCAAGCGGAAAACCTGGCCACCAGAGTTTGCACCATGTGTGTCTTTTTTTGTGATGAAAAATGACTATGTGGGTAGAAGGAAAAAAAGACCATGAGATTTCTGACCGAAATGCTAAGGGTAATAATCTCTGCTTAAGGGCGTGGGTAGACTTTGACTTTCTTCTGTTTGTTTTTTGGTTCTTTCTGAAGTTTCCATAATAAGTATACACTATAGATTTCCATTGGACAAAGTGAATGTTATTTTGCATGCTATTTTAATAATGGAAATGCTTTGGCTCTAAGCATGGGACTCAACTCTCTTCCTGACGTTCCCACGTGCCCCTCCCTAGGGTCTGCTTGGCTGGCAGAAATTCCAGGAAATAAACAAACTGCAGCTTAAGGAGATCTGTTCAGGAACAAGTGAGGGGGAGAACCAAATTCTTCATCCAGTCCCTCGGCCAGCTGTGTCTTTGAAAGAATAAAGATGCAAAGCTTTGAGAAAGGAAGGATGTAGGGCTCTGGGGAGAGAAAACTGAGCAGAGAGGCTGTGTGGGTGTGGGGACTTGCTGACACAGGCTGGAGTTGGGGGCTGGGTTTACCTTCTCAGTCAAAGCTACACCCTAAATTATAATACTGTTCTTCGATATGAGCAATGAATATTTTATTCATCTTAAGTAGGGTGCAGATGAAAGTGTCTTTAGACAGTATGGCTCTTTTAATTGATTCATAATTTAAAACTGAAGTAAGAACAGTGTGGGCTTTCCAGGTGGTTCAGGAGGGCAAAGAATCCACTTGCAGGTTCGATACCCGGTCAGGAAGATCCCCTGGAGGAGGAAATGGCAACCCACTCCAGTATTCTTGCCTGGAGAATCCCATGGACAGAGGAGCCTGGCAGGCTACAGTCCATGGGGTCACAGAGTCGGACACGACTGAAGCAACTGAGCACGCACGCATGCACTCACACACACAAGAACGGTGTGCTTCAAGCCTTGACTAAACCCCGATGCTGTTACTACCAACTGTGGAGTGAGTGGCCGCTCTGTTCTTGAGACAGGGCCGCCGAGCTCCTGACCACTGCCAGCCCAGTGACTTTCAGGAATGACCTGCCTTGGCTTGTGCAGACACAGCCACTGTGAGCAGCCTGCCTCTGGCCAGCCATGGCTGAATTTCCTCCTGCTACTCCCAGGAGCACAAAATGTGCTAGAGAGCAGATAATGAAGGAGATCTGCCCAGTGTAATGAATTTCTAGTTTCTGGCTTATTACTTATTTATTTTTTATACTGCATCTTGGTCTCCTCAAGAAGGACAATTTCAGGGTGATTCATCTACTCATCTATCCATCCACCTATTCATATGTCCCTCATCCATCCATCTATCCGTCCTTCCATCTATTTATCCTTCCACTCATCCACCCGTTCAAAGATTTAAGGAGCATTTACAATGTGTTAGGTGTTATCCAAAATGGTTGCTGCCCTCAAGAAGCCCAAAATATAGAGAGAATGAAAGGCAAATGAGTTGCTAATCATCAAAGCACAATACTTTCATTCATTACATGAAGTTTAAATAGGTGCAACCCCTATGCAGGGCAGTGTGGCAACATTAACGGTGCAGCATTAACACCCCAGCATTAACACGCTTGACCCAGCAATTCCACTTGTTGAAAGTTAACCTACAGATACTCATCCATGCACAGAATGACTCGTGTACTGAGTTATTCATTTCAGCATTATTTGTAATGATGAAAGTTTCCAAAGTTCCATCACCCAAATGACCAAGAGTAGGAGACCGATGAGACAAATGATACTCTATCTATGTAAGAATTTGTATATTCTTATATTCACTAATATGGAAAGATTGCTAAGATTTATTCTTAGGTTAAAGAATATACAATAATGTGCATATTATTTTGCCAAGTGTACTGAAGAAAAATAACCTGCGTGTGTTTAGCATTTGTCTGCAGGCTGTTTTAATGCACACGGAGGCTCTTTCTAGAAAATAAACACCTGAAGTGACCCTCAGCCAATAGGGGACTGTTGTTGTTGTTGTCCAGTTGCTGAGTCACGTCTGATTCTTTGAGAGCCCATGGACTGTGGCACACCAGTCTCGCCTGTCCTGCACTATCTCCTGGAGTTTGCTCACATTCATGTCCATTGAATCAGTGATGCTATATAACCATCTCATCTTCTGCCGCCCCCTTCCCCTTTTGCCTTCAATCTTTCCCAGCATCAGGGTCTTTTCCGATGAGTCAGCTCTTCACATCAGGTGGTCATAGTATTGGAGTTGTAGCTTCAGGCCCAGTCCTTCCAATGAATATTCAGGGTTAATTTCCTTTAGGATCAGCCCTCAGCCTTCTTTATGGTCCAACTCTCACATCATACATGACTTCTGGAAAAACCATAGGTTTGACTATATGGACCTTTGTTGGCAAAGTGATGCCTCTTGCTTTTTAATACGTTGTCTAGATTTGTCATAGCTTTCCTTCCAAGGAGCAAGAGTCTTTTAATATTACGGCTCAGTCACCATCCTCAGTGATTCTGGAGCCCCCTTGGTGGAAACAACTGAGGAACATGATCTACAGTGCCTCCCAGAAGTCCCAGAAGTGAGCCTTAATTACCCGTGGTGGTAACCTGCTCACTCACAGACACTTGGATTTCCTCCCCTTTCTGTCTCACTTCCTCACTCTTTCACCATGCTGCCTAGGATAATCTCCCAAACTACCTGAGCCCAGATATTTACCTTGAGACCTGCTCTTGAGGAGACACAGACTAAGACAGTGTAATCGCTTACGCGGAGGTTGGAAGCAGAACCACTGCAGCCTCTGGGGAGGGGCACTGGGCGGCTGAGGGCAAGAGCGCCAAGAGAGATTTTCATCATGGAACCCTGGACATCTTTTTAAATGCCTAACATTTTATATTACCTATCGAGGACTTCCCTGTAGTGCACTGGTTAAGAATTCACCAGCAAATGCAGGGGACACGGGTTCAATCCCTGATCTAGGAAGATTCCGCATGCCACAGGGCAACTAAGCCCATGTGCCACAACTACTGAGCCTAGTTGAGAAAGCTTGCATGCAGCAGCAAAGACCCAGTGCAGCCAACAATAAAGAAATTAATAATAATTAATTAATTACAAATAAATTACCTTTAAAAAAATTCCCAGTGACACTAACTGATAAATAATACAATTGGGGAGGCACAAAGGACTCTGGGAGCACAGAAGTAAAAAAACCCAAACTCAGCCAGTGAACATCAGCAGTGAACCACAAACTCCGGCTCCTGGTTCAGCAGGTGTGAATCCTGTCTCTGTGACTTGCACGCTGTGTGACAGGCCCCATTTCTTGAATTCTTTGTGCCTCAGTTTCCTCATCAGAACAAACTGGGAAGATGGTAATGGTACTTATTTCAGAGGATTGTTGTGAGGGTTAAACACATTGACATATGTGTCTTAGTCCGTCTGGGCTGCCGTAACCAAAATACCATAGACTGGATGGGTTATGAACAGCAGAAATGTATTTCTCATGGTCCTGGAGGCTGGAAGTCTGCGATCTCCGTACCAGCACGGTTGAGTGAGGGTTCTCTTCTGAGTCGCAGACTTCTCTCTGTGTCCTCACATGGCAGAACTGGCTGTGGAACTCTCTGGAATCTCTTATAAGTGCACTCATCCTATTCACTCTTATGACTTGATCATTTCCCCAAGGCCCCACCTTCTAAACCATCACCTCTGGGGACTCAGACTTCAACCTGTGATACCTGAGGGGGACTCAGAGCACAGCAGTATGTGATGCACAAGCATGGCTCGCTGTCAGCACCCCCATGGTCAGCTGTCTGTTGCATTCAGCTGTGTAGCTTGATCTTGGCCAAATCTGTATTCCTCCCCAGGAAATTTTCCTATTAGGTATTCTTCTCCCAGCAGCCTCTCAAATTTCTTCATTCTGTATGTTTTTCTACTTCCAGGAGGAGAAAGCAAAGATACCTTTGGAAACTTCTGGATGGGTTTGCACCATCATCAGAACTGCATGATGGTCAGGGAGAACCTCACAGAGCCATCAAAGACAGTAAAAGCCCCAGGAACCAATCAGAAGCCGAGGAAAATTGAGGAGAAGAATTCACGTCTGGGCACAAAATTGTACCGAGCAGCAGTTTTGAAAAGAAGCTAAGGATGAATAGTGGAGAGAGAAACACAATCGGCTTTGGTTTATGTCTTCTTACAATTTTTATGTCTGAACTGGAATTTGCTTCCTTTTTGCCTCTCTCTCACTTGAAAAGAACTAAACTCTGATAGTTAAGCTTGAACTGAGCTGGATGGTCCACTATGTCACATAAGTGCACTTCTAGTTCTTGGTTCTGATATTAAAGAGGTGCTATTATTTATCGTACACAGTAATATACTTCTTCGTTCACTGGTGTCTCCTAGACCCTAAAGCAGAAAAATGCTTTAATAAAAATTTGCGTATTGCTTCCTTAAAGCTGGGACACTAATCTTGGGGATTGTAGAGTGGTTGGCATTTGGGATGTTGTAATGAATTACTGCCTACTATCTCTTTTCTTGCGACACATATATGATTAGTAAATGTTGTCTGCTCACTGATTAACTTTGTTTATTTCCTAATTAAGTTTAGGATCAGCTGTCTTATGGTTATAGAAATAATTGTTTGATTAATGTGTAGGAATTTACATTTTCATTATGCTCCTGAATAACTTCTGTCCCAATTAGACGCAACACCCCATGCTGATCTGGGGCACCGGAATTGCAATTTTCACCCATTAAGGAATAACAGTTATATTGATTGGTGATAATTGGGTGCAGATAGTAAATACACATTAGCAAAATTTAAATTATATACCAACTGGTTCTTTCAATTTGCTTCCAGAGTAGCAGAGTTATAGAGATGGCCATCCATGGTTTGGACAGAGTCGGAGCTCACATAATAGCCGATGCTCTTTTTGATCAGTACATTCCATGAAATTTCAAGAAGAACTGTAGAGATGAGCCATCTGTTGGGATTTGATATCCGAGCTTGCAAGTATCTCCTTGAAGTTCTCCCTGGGCACCTCACCTGCCTCACTCTAGTCCCTTCCTGTTTCTCTGTCAAGAACACTCAATGGCTCCTCATTGTCTGCCGCTGTAGGTTTAAAGACGCTGGCTGGTGCCCAAGGATATTCAAAATACAATTCTTTCTTATCCATTCATTTATATTGGGGCTTCTGATGTGAATAGAGATTCACTCAAGGCATCTCAGGAAACTAGCAGATTTCCTGTAGGGACGTGTGGAGTGGAAGCAGACTCAAGAAGCCTGGAGGTAAGTAACTCAGCTATTTCCGCCTGTGTCTATTTCTCTCTGTCTGGCTGTCTTTCTCTTTGCCTGTCTCTCCATCTCTACCTTTGTCTTCAGTGTGCGTCTCTCTCTCCTCTTTTAGAGAGACAGTCTCCTATCTTACCACCAACCAGCTTCCCACCCTCTGTGTTTTCCCCTCTTCCTCAGAGCAGCCTGCAAGGGCTTTGGGTTTGCTGTTTCCCATTTAACTCCACCTCCATTACCTCAGCCCCTCACCATCACCTTCAATCATCTATTTCTCTCATTTCCAAACCTTGGGGAGGAGTGTGGCCTTTCGCCTTTACTGTGTCATTCCGCTTCCACTCTCCCATTATTGACCTACCAGCGGGCTAAATTTTACTTCATATGTTTACAAACATCAATTCTTGGTGAATTTTAATATTATGTATCACAAAGGAACTTATAATCAGTACCATAAATGGAAAGCCAGCATTTTCCTGACATACATAAATAAAAGCATAACAATTAAAAAAATACTTTAAATCATATACTTGCCACCAGTTTTATACATCCTGTCCCCCCGGAAGCACTGGTCTAGCTCCTCATCTCTTTGAAACCATCTCTACAAGCGTTCCATTGCCAGCAGCCTCAGGATTGGTCACCCGCAAGTCATGTGCCCATCTCTGTCCAATCAGCTGTGACTAGGGTGAGGGCGTGGTCACCTGATCTAGAGCAAAGGTTTGTGGGTACCAGGGTTCGTTCAAGGACCTAGTGTTCTAGCTAAGTAAAAATTGACTCTCAGGTACTTCTTGTGGTTAGGTTACAAGCCAAATGCTCTACGCACAAGATCACAGTTTGTCTTCACAGCAGCTCTATGGGGAGCTAGTTAGTAGTTCCATTTCTCTATCCTTCAAAACCTAACAGGAATAAACCCCTAAGTTTCCTAGAGAGACTAGACTCCAGGCCCTGGCAAGATGCTGCTCCTTTTGGGACCATTCACAGACAGTTCCACCCAGAGCTGCATCTTTGCCCCAGAAGCCAAAGTCAGCCCAGTGGCCTCTGAAAATGAAACTCCTCCTCTCCAAGTTTGGAACTCCAAAAGGTAGAACTGTAGTCAGCCAGGGTATTAGCTGTCTACCAGCAAGGTTTATGGCTGAGCCCAGAGAAAAACCTTTTGGGGAGGTTTTGAGGATGAAGTCCTGGGTGTTCATTGGCAGGACTGATGCTGAGGCTGGAACTCCAATACTTTGGCCACCTAATGCGAAGAGTTGACTCATTGGAAAAGACCCTGATGCTGGGAGGGATTGGGGGCAGGAGGAGAAGGGGACGACAGAGGATGAGATGGCTGGATGGCATCACCGACTCAATGAACATGAGTTTGGGTGAACTCCAGGAGTTGGTGATGGACAGGGAGGCCTGTCGTGCTGCCATTCATGGGGTTGCAAAGAGACAGACACGACTGAGTGACTGAACTGAACTGAACGGAGGATGCTGGGAGAACTGCCTCATGCAGAGAGAGGCCTCCATTCCTGACTGCTAATGACTGCGCCACCAGATTGCAGCAGACCGGGTTGCTGCAGAGAGGTGAAGCAGGAGGATGGCTTTGGCTGCAGAACTTGCTGTGTTCCCGCCATCTGCCTCTGGGCTGACCCCACTGCAGTCCTCTGTCCATTTCACTTACTCCACCCCAACTCTGAGCAATACACGGAGGGTATTTCTCACCCACTTCTTGCTTCTCCCCACCTCAACACAGTCCCCAGATTAAAAAAAAAAAAAAGTGATGCTTTGTAAAGGGAGCTGAAAATACAGCATATTATCTACTTCGGAAGGAAGAACTGTAGTCAGGATGCTGACTATGATGTCACTGGTGCTCTGACACAGTGCCTGATGTGTGTTAGGTCCCCCGTTATGATCTGCAAATGGATGAATGAGACAGAGTGGAAGGTGTGACTGGATCAAGCAAAATAGGAATCCACAATGAAACAGGAACCACACTGTGTGTCTTCTCTGATGGAATACAAAATGTCACTTACCCTGAAGGAAATGCCAGTAATTTTAAATTCTAGCAGAATTTCTCTCTTGAAGGTTTGGCCAAGAAATATGTTGTGTAATATAGTTTTCCAAGAGGAAAAAACTCCTGCCTTCCTGAGCGTAGCTCACAGTGGTCCCCAGACCACACTCAAGGGGACAGTGCTCAGCCCTTCCTAGTGTGGAGTGCAGGTTGGTGGGACAGGTTTTGAAGTCAGACTGCCTAGGTTTGACATGAGCTGCTGTGTGATGCTGGACTGCATGGTCAGTGTGGACAGAGTGTTGGACATGGAGCAGTGGAGGGGTAGAAAAGAATGTTCTTTCCAGGCTCAAATCTGGCCTTAGTCCAACATAGGTGATGCTGCTGGACAATTTCCTTACCTGTGGAAAATTATAGGGTTGGAGTAAGTGGCAGATCTCAAGAGCAGTGCTGTCCATTAGAAATATTTTATAAGACACAAGTGTGATCTTAAATTTTCTCCTAGCCATATTAAAAAAGAGAGAGAGGGAAAAAAGAGAGGGAGGAAACCATTGAGATTAATTTTAATAATATGTTTTATATAACTCACTCTATCAAAAGTATTATAATTTCAACATGTAATCAACATAAAAGATTATTAGTGTGATATTTTATGTTCTCCCTGTTCTACTGAGCTTTCTAAATCAGGTGTGCATTTTATATCTTACAGCACATCTCAGTTTGGACTGACTGCATTCGTGTTGTTAGTCATTGGTCATATGTGGCCAGTGGTCACTCTTACTGGGCAGCACAACTGCAGGGCATCTTGGGTCGTGTATTTAGATCGTGGGATTTTAAGATGGACTGTGCTTTTATTGCAGCAGGAGGGACAAAGTCAAATACAGGAGAGATTCATGTATGTGTGTGATGTGGGGAGGGGGTACAGATTCAGCTGCTGAGGAAGACTGTGGAATTGTTAATCCACTGGATTCTACAGAACTGGGTTCAAATCCAAGAACTGCCACTTACTGGCTGAGAGTCCTTGGGCAAGTCACTTTATCTAAGGCCAAATTTCCTCCTGTGAAAGTTAGTTCTGACCTTAGGGAAGTCATGCAGATTAAATGAGATAATACATGTAAAGCACTTAACTCAATACATGGCATATTTTACATACTTAATTATGGCAGATATTATTATTATTCCATTGAGGCAGAATTAAAACCAAAATCACAGGCACTGGAGAAAAATATTCCCCCCTGCCTTTTTTTTCTCTGTGGGACAAGACTTGCCTAAATGTTCAAGCCTGTAGAAAAGAATGGAAAGGTTGTGGTACTAGACCCTGTGCCCCATCATCTGTCCTGACAGACATCACTAATCAATTACAGCTTCTATCCACCTAAGCCCTGATGAAACCTCAGGAGGCTTCTCATGCGGGCAGTTGCTCAGTCTCAAGCAGCAAGCTGATGAAATGTTCGTGCCATCTGTGCCTTAGCGCTGTGTGATAGAAGGCGGATGTCAGACCCCCAGGAGGCATTACTAAAAAATGACCACAAACAGGAGACAGAGAGAGAATGAGAGCATGAGAAGAGGTTTGCAGGGGGTTAAAGTGACCAGTCAGAGATGGGACTTTTTCCTATCTGAGTGTTTCTTGCATCTTGGAGTCGGGGTGTCTGAACCAACACATGGTTCCTCTCTGAATCCTGCATTGGTTGGAGCTCGAGTTCCAGAGGTCTCTCTGGAGTGCCTTCCAGGGCCAGGCATCAGAGCTGGGGTCAAACTCGGGCTATTTCATCCAGGGAGGCGGGTTTATTTAGAATTCCAAAGGTCCGATTTATCTTGTGCTGAGCTGCCGGCTAGGACTGAATTGCCGACTGTTTCCCCAACATCCCTGCTTCCTGATCATCACTCTTGCTCAGCCCCTCGGGCGCTGAGGGGCTCACGTGGGAGTGTGTTAGATCCAGCCCATTTATCTCCTGCCCATGGAGGGAACATCTCCTTGCACCAGCCCCAGAGCTTCTTTCACAGAGAAGAGAGAATGAGAGCCAAGTTGACACTCTTTTCCCTAGGAGACGATGAGGCAGAACCAAGAGGAGGTTTAAGACAAATGCAAAGAAAACGGGTCCATCCATCTTTCCTTCATTTCTTTATTCATTCAACAAATATTTGCAGGAGCCCAGAGCAGTTTCTTAGGACCAGGAGAGGAGCTTGTAAAGACGGAGCAGGCATGTTTCTCCCTCAGAGTGTACAGGACATGGGGGAGGTTGCGGCAAGTCAGTCAATAATTGGAATACTCAATAAACGTAATGACCCTAAGGGAGGTCACTTCACATCACCGCATGCTGGAAATCTTACAAAGCCTTCTGGAGGCTTTTGAACAAAATTCAGTCTCCTGACCTTGGCTCTTAAAGGCTGATATTTTGGGCCCCATCTACCTCTCAGACCTCACCTTGACTTGCCCATACTGTGCCTGCCGCCCACTCTGTTCCAGCTACAAAGGCCAAAAGGTCCCCAGTCCTTCCACAGTTCTTGCCTCAGGACCTTAGCACAGCCATTCCTCATGCCTGCAGTGCCCGCCCCTGACCTCCTCTTTGTTGGCTTCTTCCCAGTCAAGTCTCAGTCCTATGGCCCCTTCCCAGAGCAGCCCTCTCTGACCCCCACTGACAGTTGCATACAGGCAAGTGAGGCCAAACTAGCCTGTCTCCAGAAGCCATGGTTGTTTTTTTTTTTGCTTGTTCTTGGTAGTGTTTCTTTTATTCACTGTTTGGAATCTGGCTTGCTGACTTTGCCACTTGCTACCTGTGTGTCACTACATACTCGCTAGCAAGTCACTACAGTTCTCAGTTTCGTCATCTGCAAAATGGGGCTATAATACCACCTTAGAGAGACTTCTTGTGGGCTCCCCAGGAACCTCAGTGGTAAAGAATCCACCTGCCAGTGCAGGAGACATAGGAGACTCAGATTGGATCCCCTGGAGGAGGAAATGGCAACCCACTCCAGTGTTCTTGCCGGGAGAATCCCAGGGTCACAGGAGATTGGTGGGCTACAGGCGTATGATTGCAAACAGTTGGACGCAACTGAGCACACATGTGAAGAATTATCATATGGATAAAATGAGATAGTTCAGGCAAGGAGCACAATGCTTGGCACATGGAAAGAGCTTAGTAAATAGTAGCTACTCTTATTAGTCTGTTTATGGAGCTAATTGGGAATGAACATGACTTATTCACACAGTGAGGAGTGCTCAACCAGCCTGTCTTGTTAGTCTGTTTGTTAACCATCTTGCAACTGGAATTTTTCTCTTTTGCTCTTCAAATGCATCTAATCTGAGGATTCCCTCCAGTCTCCTGCTGGCTGCAAAAATCCAGCAGGAATCTGCTTCTGCAGGGGCTGGCTTCCCATCTGGCTGGAATCACCTGCCAGCCACCCACAGCACGAGCACCTCACAAATTAGGGAGATCAGGAGCAGCCACTTCAGACAGTTCGCAGGCCGCAGGGTGCCGATTGGTGGCAGAACCACTTGCTGAAGCTGAAATTAACAGGCTTCTTGGGTTGAAGGCTTTAATTAAAAAATGCTAGGGAATTATTTCCTTAATTCAGAGACTTCTTAGTAATCACTTTCCCCTGCTTTGCCCTGAGACTCTTTATCTTCAGATAGATTAATAGATGGTCTCAACAGCCTGAGCACAGGACCTGTGGCTGGAGTTTTGGGTTGTCAAATGAGGTGGGTGCTCTTCAAGGCTCTGTTCTGGGGTTCCAGACCTCTTCAGGCTGCGTGTTGCCTTCGGTCCCCTGAATTAGGTGAATGGCTTAGCTGACTAGAGCTGCCATTACAGAATGCCTTAGACTGGTGGCTGAAATAACAGAAATTGGTTCCCTCACAGTTCTGGAGGCTGGAAGTCTAAGATCAAAGAGCTGGTGAGTCTGTTCTTTCCTGAGGCCTCCCCACTTGACATGCGGAAAAACATCTTCTGGCTGGCTCTTTCCATGGTCACCCCTTGGTCTATGTTGTCTGTGTCCTAATCTTTCTTTTTATAAGGATACCAGTCACACCAGATCGGGCTTCCTAGGTAGTGCTAGTGGTAAAGAACCCGTCTGTCAGGGCAGGAGGCGTAAGAGACATGGGCTCGATCCTTGGGTGGGGAAGATCCCCTGGAGGAGGGCATGGCAACCCACTCCAGTATGCTTGCCTGGAGAATCCATGGACAGAGGAGCCTGTCCATGGACTGTAGGGGGCTACAGTCCATGGGGTTACAAGGAGTAGGACACAACTGAAGCAACTTAGTGCATGCACGCGCATGTGTGCACACGCACGTGCAGACACACACACACACACACACACACACACACACTCACCAGATTAGGGCCCACCCTAGGAACCTCATTCTGCCTTAAACACCTCTTTAAGGATGTTATCTCCAAACACAGTCACATTCTGAGTACTGAGGGGGTTAGAACATTAACATAGGAATATCAGGGGGACACAGTTCACCCCACATCAGCCATCTCTCTCTTTGATTCCACAGCTCCCATCTCCACACCTTCTTTTAGCTCAGAAATGATCACACTCTGCTGCGATGGCCTGGATATCTCTTTCTCTCTAAACTGTATGTCTGTGAGAGTAGGAACCCATTGTTTGCCCCACTGGAATATCCCCATAGTGCTTAGGACACTGGCTGATCACGGGAAATACTCAGCAGATCTTTGTAAAGCCCGTGTATGTATTTGCCATCTTGGCCAGCCTTAGAATGAAGTGAGGGGGACAGAAGGAAGACCCACCCAAGTGCTCAGCTTGAGGCTGGCCTGTGGCTGGATCTGCTGGGGTACTGCCACGTGGCTACACCCCTGCACCCAGTTCCCCTCTGAGACCTCGCCGGTAGGTTTTCTCTTCTGCAGCTGGTCACCCTGCCCTCCCGCCTTCTACCATCTCATCAGCTAGGCCAGTGTGGAGACTGTATCCAGCAATGCCCACCAACCCTGCTGCAGATGGCTGGCCAGGCTTTCTCCAGCCAGAGCCATCCTAGACAGATCAATAAAGGTCCCTTTCTTAGTAGCTGCAAAAAAAAAAGAGAAAAAAAAGGCAGTTAATCTTGTCTAGGGTGAGTTATCTTGCTTTAAAGGTTAGGGTGGAGGTGAAGACATCTATATTGTTTTGTGTCCAATGTCGGCAAACCAAGTGATATTTTCTTAATGACTTTGCGTGAACGTTTCAGATATAACTACTTGTTTTCCTCATTGATCCTCTTGCCAGCTGCTGTCACCCTTTAATTGTAAGTCTCCTCTCCCCTCCCTGCTCCCAGCCTTGCTGACAAATAGATAATAATGATCTGTAAACAAACACGTACATGCACCAGGGGAGCCACTCTTGAAAAGAACTCTGCGTGGCAGGAGGGAGGCAGGAAGAAAAGCAGTGAAGTCACTCAGACTCTGGTTAGAATCCCGGCTCTGCAGTTCCTCTAATAGTGCCGTCCGATAGATAAAGCACTGGGCAGGGATGGGAATGTTCCGTATCTGTGCTGTCCAACATGGTAGCCGCTAGCCACAAGTGGTGACCGAGTGCTTGAAATGTGGCTAGTGCAACCAACTGGGGAACTGATTTTTATTTTATTTACATCTCAACAGTGACAAGTAGCAAGTGTCACGATCAGTGCAATTTTATTTTTTTAATTAAAAATATTTATTTATATACTGTATAAATAATTATATTTTATTTAATATATATTTAATATATTTATATATTATATATTTTATATATATTTAATATATAAATAAATATATTTAATAAATATATTTAATTAAATTATATATTTTATTTATATTAGATTGTATTAATTTATTTATATACTATATATAGTTGTGTATATACGCCATGGAATTCTCCAGGCCAGAATACTGGAGTGGGCAGCCTTTTCCTTCTCCAGGGGATCTTCCCAACTCAGGGACTGAACCCAGGTTTCCCACATTGCAGGCAGATTCTTTACCAGCTGAGCCACAGGGGCAGCCCAAGAATGCTGGATTGGGTAGTCTATTCCTTCTCCAGTGGATCTTCCCAACCCAGGAATTGATCCAGGGTCTCCTGCATTGCTGGTGGATTCTTTGCCAACTGAGCTATCAGGGAAGCCCTTTTTTAATTTTAAGAAATCTTTATTTATATAGTTATTTTGGCTGCATCACATCTTCGTTGTGGTGCTCGGGCTTCTCTCTCATGGTGTGTGGGCTCTAGCTTGTGGCACATGGGCTTAGTGGCCCCACGGCATGTGGGATCTTAGTTCCTCTACCAGGTACTGAGCCCACATCCCCTGCACTGGAAGGTGATTCTCAACCACTGGACCACAGGGAAGTCCCTCGATCATGGCAGTTTAGAGATCAGTCATGTCACCTCTCAGAGCCTCCACTTGCTCCCCTATAAATGGACATAATAATCTCTATTGCATAATTGGAGCACTAGCTGCATTAACTAGCAGGCTCCATGGTGCAGCGGCTCCAAAAGATCTGACCATTACTTCTTGCTTGTGTGATCAGCCTCTTCCGAGGGACATTCAGGAATTCAGGATGACGGACTCTCTGACCGCCCACCCATAGTCACTCCAGTTATCCCCAGCACAGTCAGCCGGAAAGGGAAAAGAGCACAATTCCAAGGCTAAGGATTTTATCTTAAGCAATTGAAGCAGAAGTTGCGACATCATTTCCACTCTCCTGATTCTTGGTAAGAACTCACTTGCCTTGTCAAGTGTAACTGCAAGAGGAGCTGAGAAATTCAGTCTCTAGCTAGGCAGCTGTGTCCCAGCTAAGACTCTCTTGCTATGGGATAAGGAAAGAACACATGTTGGAGAAGAGATAACTGTCTTCACCCCCATGCGTGCCCAATTTGCAGCGATGTTGTAAGGGTTAAATGATATTATGTATGTATCACAGTACTTATGTATCTGTCTGCTTTTTTTTAATTGGAGGATAATTGCTTTACAATGTTGTGTTAGTTTCTTATGAGTATACATACGTCCCCTCCCTCTTGAGCCTCCCTCCCACTCTACCTCCCACCCCCGTCTCACCCCCAGGTCGTCACAGAGCACCAGGCTGAGCTCCTGTGTTATACAGCAACTTCCCACTAGCTAGCTATTTTACACAATGTAAATGTATATATCTCAATGCTACTCTCTCAATCTGTCCTACCCTACACAAGCAGACTTGTGTGGACTGCTGTCTCCACAAATCCATTCTCTATGTCTGTGTCTCTATTCTTGCCCTACAAATAGGTTCATCAGTACAAATTTTCTAGATTCCATATATAAATATATATTGCTGCTGCTGCTGCTGCTAAGTCGCTTCAGTTGTGTCCGACTCTGTACGACCCCATAGACGGAAGCCCACCAGGCTCCCCCGTCCCTGGGATTCTCCAGGCAAGAACACTGGAGTGGGTTGCCATTTCCGTCTCCAATGCATGAAAGTGAAAAGTGAAAGGGAAGTCGCTCAGTCGTGTCCAACTCTTAGCGACCCCATGGACTGCAGCCTACCAGGCTCCTCCGTCCATGGGATTTTCCAGGAAAGAGTACTGGAGTATATGTTAGTATATGATAACTTTTTTTCTCTTTCTGACTTTCTTCACTCTGTATAGCAGACTCTAGGTTCATCCACCTCAGTTCAACTGACTCAAATTTGTTCCTTTTTATGGCCGAGTAATATTCCATTGTATGTACATACCATAATTTCTTGATCTTTTCATCTATTGATGGACATCTACATTGCTTGCATGTCCTGGCTATTGTAAATAGTGCTGCAATGAACATTGGAGTACACATGTCATTTTGAATTATGATTTTCTCAGGACATATGCTGAGTAGTGGGATTGCAGGGTCATATGGTAGTTTTATTCCTAGTTTTTTTTTAAGGAATCTCTATACTGTTCTCCGAGGTGGCTGCATCAATTTACATTCCCACCAACAGTGCAAGATTGTCAGCTTTTGCTGTGAAAGGAAACAACCCTTATATTTAATATCTTGGGACAGCACTTAGATTCCAGAACCACCAGTTTAGCTCACAGTTTGGGCTGGGTTGATTTGAGTGGGCTGGGTTCACTTGAGTGTGTCTTGATTGGGCTGGGTTCACTTGAGTGTGTCTAGCCTCAGCTGATCTTAGTTTATTCATGCCATTTCAGTCCATTGCTAGGTGGTTTAGGTTGGTGAGAGCTGACTGTTGTAGGATGGGCACAGCTGGACCATCTTGTCTCTGCTCTACTTAACTTCTTACCCTGAAGTTGGTTAATGACAGGGTTCCGAGGGAGTGTGGGAATATGCCTTTGGGGGCTTAGGATTGGAACTGGCACCCAGTCATTTCAGTCACATCTTGTTAACCAAAATGTGTTCACAAGTCTCAAGACCAATCAAAATTCAGGGGTAGGGAAATATACTCTCTTTTTAAAGACTTTTTTTTTTTTTTTTAATGTGGACCATTCCAAAGAATTGATGCTTTTGAACTGTGGTGCTGGAGTAAACTCTTGGGAGTCCCTTAGACTGCAAGGAGATCAAACCAGTCAATCCTAAAGGAAATCTACCCTGCCTATTCATTGGAAGGACTGAACCTCCAATACTGTGGCCACCTGATGAGAAGAACTAACTCATTAGAAAAGACCCTGATGCTGGGAAAGATTGAGGGCAGGAGGAGAAGGGGATAACAGAGGATGAGATGGTTGGATGGCATCACTGACTCAATGGACATGAGTTTGAGCAAACTCCAGGAGATGGTGAAGGACAGGGAAGCCTGATGTGCTACAGTCCATGGGGTCACAAAGAGTCGTACGTGACTGAGCAGCTAAACAACAACAATTTTTAAAATCTTTACTGAATTTATTACAGTATTTTTTTAATATTTTGGCTTTTTGGCTGTGATGCATGTGGGATCCCAGCTCCCCAACAAGGGATTGAACCCACACCCCCTGCATTGGAAGGCAAAGTCTTAACCACTAGACCACTGGGGAAGTCCCAATACTCTGTGTCTTGATTGGAGGGGATTCCAAGTTGTATTGCCAAGAGGTACAGATACAGGGAGGAAAATAGAGCCTTTTTTTTTTTTTTTTTTTTGCAAGCAATCTACCATAGTTTTGCACACAGTCCACTCAACACAGGGCTTCCCAGGGCGCTAGTTGTAAAGAACCTGCCTGCCAATGCAGGAGGTGTAAGAGAGACAGATTCGATCCCTGGGTCGGGAAGATCCCCTGGAAGAGGGGATGGCAACCCATTCCAGTATTCTTGCCTGGAGAATCCCATAGACTGTATGAAGCCCACCAGGCTTCTCTGTCCCTGGGATTGCAAAGAGTCAGACACGACTGAAGTAACTTGATATGCATGTGTGCCATTCAACACGTGGTGATATAATAACATCATTAAGCCATGAAGGCAAATTTTTTTTTTTCTATATTCTCTATTCAATTATTCATTGAAAAAAATTACTGAGTATTTACTATGGGTCCAGCTCTATGCTAAAGATAGCAGCTAGCTTTGGTGTATTGGGCATTCAACTGCTACCAAGAGGTCAAGTTAATTTTTGTGTCATAAAAAGAGGATAAATAAGCTTCAGGATAGATGCTGGCTCCACCTCTCAGCCCTTGACGGGTGCCTGTTGTTCTCTTGTCATTTCCTGGGTACCTCTGACGATGAAAAAGTGCCTTGTTAACCGTGACCCCCGTTGTTTTCACTGTGGTGTGGTCATCTCTCCGAGCCTGGGTGAATTATCAATGAGGTTTGTAGCTGCTTGTGGTTTTGTCTGCCAGAGGGGAGCACTTTGAGATGAACCTGGATGGGTCCAGCAGGAACTGACAGAAGCCTTTGGAGAGAGAGAATAAACAGCCCACTGATTCAGAGGGCTATAAAAGGAATCCTTCTTGCTTCCACGTAAAATGACTTGTCTTGCCTGCAAGATGAATCAGAAACATAAAGGGTGATGAATGGGAGTGATTTCCAAAGCACTGGGAAATATCGTGGGCCCCACAGTGAAGTCACATCTGGTGGCTGCAAGATACATCTTGGGCCCGATGACATCCATCTCTGTCTCTCCAGGTATCTGCAGCCTTGCTCCCACTATCTTGCTATCAAAACCAGCATTCCTCTGCAGCTGAAAATCTTTTTGGAGACACGTTCTTTGGACCTGACAACTCCCAGACAAAAATAAAATGCCATTTGAAGACTGAAATGCCCAAAGAGGGAAATCCTAGAAGGATAAGCACTTCTGATTCTTTCCCTCTCTTGCATTGTCTCTCTTGCTTTGAGCATCAAAGTGACTCATAAAAGAAGCAAAAAGGGGCCATTTGCACCAGAAAAAGAAAAAAAGAAAACTTCCTTGGGAGGCTTTTTCCCCACTGTTTTATTATGAAAAGTTTCAAATTTAGAGCAAAGATGAAATGATTTTATCTGTCACAAAAACTCTGCCACTAATCTACAACTAACCATTTTATTCTTCTTGCTTTATCATTTACCAGTCGATCAACCCACCATTCTTATTTTTCTGATACATTTCAAAGTAAGTTGCAGTCATCAGCCCACTTTGGCAGGGGCTTTTTAAGACCACAGCTGTCAGGGACCCACAACCAGACCCCTGAATCTGCATTTTTAATCATTTTAGTCTCATTTTGCAAGAAGGAAAACTGAAGCTCAAAGCTAGGTGATAGGACCTGTCCAAGGCCACAGCAAACGGGTGCTAAAGCTGGGATTTAAACTCATGTAGGGCCTTTTATATTCTGAGCCTGTACTCTGCCAGTTCTGCTACAAAGACTGTGAAGTCTGCTCTTTCTTATGGCCCAGAATGGCTGTGTAGGAGGCGTAGGAGGAGCTCAGGGTACCCTGGCTCAGTGACTATGTCTCTGATTTTCCTCAGCATTTCTGTTTAGAGCTTGGGGCTTCAGCCAGACCAAGGCAGAGAGCCTGTGGTCAGAACAAAGGGTCCATCTTTGCTCACGCATGCATGCTAAGTCCCTTCAGTCATGTCCAAGTCTGTGTGACCCTATGAATTACAGCCTGCCAGGCTCCTCTGTCCATGGGATTCTCCAGGCAAGAATACTGGAGTGGATCTTCATGCCCTCCTCCAGGATATCTTCCCAACCCAGGGATCGAACCTGAGTCTCTTACGTCTCCTGCATTGGCAGGAGGGTTCTTTACCACTGGTGCCACCTGGGGAGCCCTCATATTTGCTAGTAGCCATTGAACCACAGGTTACTGAGCCTTTTGAAATTTGTAAAATGTGCATAACAATGGTTTCTGACTCATTAGTTAGATGAGA
The DNA here is from genome assembly GCF_029407905.1 of Bubalus kerabau. Classification (NCBI taxonomy): domain Eukaryota; kingdom Metazoa; phylum Chordata; class Mammalia; order Artiodactyla; family Bovidae; genus Bubalus; species Bubalus kerabau. The sequence continues at coordinate 68,917,223 of NC_073639.1, read as the reverse complement.
TCGATAGCTTACAGTGAACGGTGTCCCATTAATGATCTCCAAAGAAGAAGATTTAACTTCGGGATCAGGGACCAGGCTTGGTCACTCAAGAGCTTTTGTATAGCAGTTTTATTAAAGTATAAAAAGGACAGAGAAAGCTTCTGACATAGACATCAGAGGGGGACGGAGAGTGCCCCCCCCCCCGCTAGTTTTAGCAAGCTGCTTTATGCCTGTTAGAAAGTTATTAATCAGATAAGAGAGACACCTCGAGGCTGAGGGAGCTTCACCAGGCCCCTCTCCCACAATATGCATTTTTGAGATAGGATGGCACGAGGTGTGTCATCCCCCAGCCATAAAACAATTGATATGAATACTGGTCTGTTGAGCTTATTATTAGCCCAAGGTTTGAGAAAAGAAAAAAAGTTAGTCTTAGGTGGAACCATTTTGAAGAAAGGCAAATTGCAAAGCGAATGCATAGTTTCATTAACCTAGCTTGAGAAAAGCATTCCCATGGAGAAACCGCCTTTCAATTTTGTATGGAGAAGGAAAAAAATTGGACACTTGTAGTTTGTTTCCTCCCGCCGCTTAAGGGAGAGATAAAAAACGTTTGACACTTGCAGCCTCTTTCCTCCGTTTGGAGACCCCTGGCTTTCCTGCCTCTTACCCTCTCAAGATGATTCACGTAAATGTGTAAGTGCTGAAAAGAAGTAGCTTTTATGTTGGTTATTCATTCCTAAGTGTACCCTTATCCCTCTCAGTCTATAAACTTGGATGGTCATAAAAACGTAACTTAATTTCTTTTCCTGTAACTAAACTCAGTTTTATTTGGAGCCCCTGTTTGGCATCAGATTCCTCAGAAAGAGACTGTAAGATGAGGATGTATGTAAAAGTGATATATAAGGAAGTGGTCTTGGGAAAATCTGATCAAGGAGCAGACTAGTGAGCCTCCCAAGGGAAAGGGTGAAGCCAGGTCCCAGGGAGGGTAACCTTCCGTCTGTACCACCGGGCGCTGGGCACAGTGATGGCCGCACACCAGGATGTCCCAGACTGGAGGGACAGAAACTGAAGAGTTTGTCCCTCTTTCCCACTATACTCATCAGCAGCAGCTCAGGCCTGTACTGGGGAATGTGAATGTCTGGGCACTTTGGATTCTCCAGAGGGGCAGAGCCAACCGGGCTCTGGAAGCCGGAGGGCAGTTCAGTTTAGTCGCTCAGTCATGTCCGACTCTTTGCGACCCCATGGACTGCAGCATGTGAGGCCTCCCTGCCCATCACCAACTCCTGGAGTTTACTCAAACTCATGTCCATTGAGTTGGTGATGCCATCCAACCATCTCATCCTCTGTCATCCCCTTCTCCTCTTGCCTTCAATCTTTCCCAGCATCAGGGTCTTTTCCAATGAGTCAACTCTTTGCATCAGGTGGCCAAAGTATTGGAGTTTCAGCTTCAACATCAGTCCTTCCAATGAACATGGATGGACTCCTTTAGGATGGACTGGTTGGATCTCCTTGCAGTCCAAGGGACTCTCAAGAGTCTTCTTCAACACCACAGTTCAAAAACAGCAATTCTTCAGCGCTCAGCTTTCTTCACAGTCCAACTCTCACATCCATACATGCTGCTGCTGCTGCTAAGTCACTTCAGTCATGTCCAACTCTGTGTGACCCCATGGACTGCAGCCTACCAGGCTCCTCTGTCCATGGGATTTTCCAGGCAAGAGTACTGGACTGGGTTGCCATTGCCTTCTCTGCATCCATACATGACTACTGGAAAAAATATAGCCTTGACTAGACAGACCTTTGTTGGCAAAGTAATGTCTCTGCTTTTTAATATGCTGTCTAGGTTGGTCATAGCTTTTCTTCCAAGGAGCAAGCGTCTTTTAATTTCATGGCTGCACTCACCATCTGCAGTGATTTTGGAGCCCCAAACACAAAATCTCTCACTGTTTCCACTGTTTCCCCATCTACTTGCCATGAAGCGATGGGACCAGATGCCATGATCTTTGTTTTCTGAATGTTGAGCTTTAAACCAATTTTTTCACTCTCCTCTTTCACTTTCAACAAGAGGCTCTTTGGTTCTTCTTCACAGCCTGAGGGCAGCCCTGCCACAAAAGAGATGTAGGTGCTGGCCATGGGGCACCCGAGCATGCAGGTGGACGGTGTGCATGAACATGGCAGAGGGTTCGAGGGATGTAGGGGGGATCCTAATAGCATCAGCTACAGATCCCATTCTGCCTTGGAGCAGAAATCTAGACTAGGTCTGGTGGGGATTTCCCTGGGGGACACACATGGTAACAAAGTGTGGCAGTGAGACAGGGATCAGAGCCCTCTGCTCTAGTCTGTTCCCTCTGGCCTGAGCACTGTTCATGCCTCTGCCCATCTAACTCACTGCAGGATGAGTCTGAATTTCTGACCGAAAGGTCCTATCAGGTCCCCAGCTTCGCCTGTAGGAGCCCTTCTAAGCTGCTTTCACACCACTCTGGGATTTAGGGAAATTCCACCTCCAGGACCCACTTCAGCACCTGGATTATTCTCCTGCTCCCGGGCCGCACTTTGGCACAGGACTCTCAGAAGGATGGGTCTCAGGTTCACAGGTGAGACCACGCTGGGGGCAATGAGAGCTCTGAGGTCTTACCCTCTCCCATCCCCAGGAAGGGAAGGGCTGCTGCAGGCGTCTGCTGCTCTCGGACAGCCCAGTCTACCTGGGACCCTTCGTTGCTTCCTAGAATCAGCCTGGGAGTTGGGTGGGCGAGAAACAGAGCTCTTTCTTAGAGTCCTAATAATACGTGAACATTCTGATTCTTTCTCTCTGATTCCTCGATTCCCAGGCAGCTTTTCTAAGAATAAGATATCTTAGATGACCTTACTTTATAATTTCGTTTGTTTGTTTATTTTGGACTGCGCTGGGTTTTCGTTGTGGCACAGGCTTTTCTCTAGTCGTGGTGAGTGAGGGTTACTCTGTCGTTGTGTTGCTCAGGCTTCTCACTGCGGTGTCTTCTCTTGTGGAGCTCGGGTTCTAGGGCGTGCAGGCTTCCGTAGTTGCAGCTCCCAGGCTGTGGAGCAGACTCGGTAGTTGTGGCACACAGGCTTGATTGCTCAGCAGCTTGCGTGAGCTTCCTGGCCCAGGGATCAAATTCATGTCTCCTACATTGGCATTGGCAGGCAGATTCTCTACCACTGAGTCACCAGGGAAGCCCTATCTTCTTCTTCTTGTTCAGTTGCTAAGTCGTGCCCGACTCTTTGTGACCCCCATGGACTGCAGCATGCCAGGCTGTCCATTACTGGCATGTAATGGGCATGTAATGGACCACCCCTGTACATTACGATCTCCCAGAATTTGGGCGAATTCATATCTATTGAGTTGGTGATGCTATCTAACCATTTCACCCTCTGCTGCCCCCTTCTCCTTTTGCCTTCAATCTTTCCCAGCATCTTAGATGAGCTTATTTGCAGAGCAGAAATAGAGACACAGACATAGAGAACAAACGTATGGATACCAAGGGGGAGAGGGTGGTGGTGGATGAATTGGGAGATTGGGATTGAAAGACATACACTATTGATACCATGTGTAAATAAGATAACTGGTGAGAACCTACTGCATAGCACAGGGAGCTCTCCTGCACGCGGTGTGGTGACCTGAATGGGAGAAAATCCAAAAAAGAGGAGATACAGGTAAACACACAGCGGATTCACTTTGCTGTACAGCAGAAACGAACACAATGTTCTACAGCAACTATACCCCAATAAAAATTAATTCAAGAAGCATCTTTTTAGATATTAAAAGAATAACAGGAAGGATATCTTGTGGTGCTTAAACTACATGAGAGTCAGCTGGGGAACTTAATAGAACCGCAGCTTGGCACAGGTCAAATCCCCAGAGACTCTGATTCAGGATAAAGACCCCGAAACTCACAGGCCAGGAACCTGACTGCTTTATTATGTCTACTCTTCTGTGTCAATTCTTTCTTAGGCAGAAAGCAGCCCCACCCTTTAGCTGCCTAAATGGGGGGAAAGGAAACGCAGCATGGAAAACAACTCCAGTTAATACTCCAGAACGTTATGCTGCTGCACAAGGCTTTATTCTAACTCTTGAAGCCCTTTTAAAAATTTTTTGTTAAGTGTGATTGTTTCATCTCCATGTGCCTCCTACTTCCAGCCATGTGTCCTCATTATACAGACATCCCATTGTGAGCTTTGCATTTGGGTGTGGCGTTCTCTTTCTCCCCTGCAGCAGCTTCTTTGCCGTTTCCTCCCCACTGGATGTTTCTTTCTATATGGTAGATACGCAGTTAGACAAAAATCCACCTAGCCGCGGGTTCTTCCTAAAATTCATCCTGAACAGGTGTATAAAAGGGACCACTTGCTTTGGGGGAAAGAGGCTGTGGTCAAGAATATAGATTCTGGGGCTGTATTCTGTCTCCACCTCTTAGCTGTGCGGTTTCCTTTTTGGTAAAGAATCTGCCTGCAGTGCAGGAGACCTGATTTCGATCCCTGGGTCAGGAAGATCCCCTGGAGGAGGGAGTGGCAACCCGTTCCAGTATTTTTGCCTGGGAAATCCCATGGACAGAGGAGCTTGGTGGGCCATCCGTGGGATGGCAGAGTTAGCACAACTGACCATGCACACACACACGCACTTCCTTTCTCTGAGTCTTGGACAATGAGAGTAGTGATATGATCCACCACAGACAGGGGCTGCGAGGACTTGAATGAGCAAGTGTGTGGAAAGTGCTTTACACAGGGAATGCATGGCTGGCACAAGTACCCATAAGAACGGGTGTTTGGGTCTTAACCTGAGGTTTCTTCCGCAAGTTTTCCAGGTAACCACCAGCATTCCATGGGACATGCCCTTCATTCCCATTTGGCTTCAGATGGGAAAGGAGAGATGCATTGGGTTTGAGAAACAATAGGGGTTGGAAAATGTCAGTCAAGGGCCAGGGAGCCAGTGAGAGTGAGGATTCTAAGCTATTCTAGAGAATGTCACTTTATATGAGACCAGAACTACCTTTCGGGGTCTCCTTAGCTCTGAACGGGCTTTGTTAGAAATGACACCTGCAAAGAACAGTCCATAGGCAAAAGAAGAGTAGGCATAAGTGATTTTTAAATTTTACATTTTAAAACTTTACATCCCAGTTTGGGGTTAGGAAAAGATGAGTGGGAGAGTACAGAAACCACCCTTACAGAAGTTTACATTTATTGAGGGCTTGCTATGAATCTAACTGTAATGCAGGAGACCTGAGTTCAATCCCTGGGTCAGGAAGATCCTCTGGAGAAGAGAATAGCAACCCATTCCAGTATTCTTGCCTGGAAAATCCCATAGACAGAGGAGCCTGGCAGAGCCAGGCCTCTGACAACTTTCCACGCTGTATCTCATTTCATCCTGTCTTAGTCAGCTCCAGCTGCTGTAACAAATACCAGAGACTGGGTAATTTAAACAGCAACCACTTATTTCTCACAGCCCTGCAGGCCAGGAGGCCCAAGATCAAGAGGACCCTCTCTTCCTATTTTGTGGGTGGTTGCTCTCCTGCTGAACCCTCACTTGATGAAGAGAGAGAGAAAGCAAGCCTCCTTCTCTATTCTGAAACCCTTCATACATCCCAAAGGCCCCTATCTCCAAATACCATTACCTTGGAGGGCAAGGTTTTAGTATATGAATTTCACGTACAGGGAGCACAGTCAGCCCAGAGCACATCCCTTCAAGTATGAACTCAGTACTATTTTGATCCCCATCTGAGAGATGAGAAAACCCAGCTGAGGGATGGTAACCAACTCACCCCAATTCACATTGCCATTCAGTGACAGTGTCGGGATTCAAACCCAGGTCTGGTTCCAGAGCCTCTTCACAGCTTTATTTAATGCTTTCCATTGAGAGGCAACCCCTCTTCTTCCTCTGAACAGTCCACTTTAAAGCAGCGGGTCTTAGATTTTTTTGAGAAGTCAGTGAAACTCATGGAGCTTCTCCTCTCGATGCACATAAAATACCATAAGTGCTGCAGTTGAATATCAGTTGGTATCAGTTATCAACTGATATCAGTATCAGTTGAATATCAGTTGAATGTCTTCTCAGACATTTCTCTTGGGTTGTCACCCTCACCTTACAGTTCCTGGGGGTCGATAGGTTAGGGAATCAAAAACAGACCACCTAATACACTGGTAAACATCACAACAGGATCATCCATCCACTCCCTGGGATTACATTGTCATGACCTCGGCCTGGCCATTTTACCTCTCTGAGCCTCAATTTCCTTGTCTGTAAAATAAGGTGGTAATAGCACATGCTTCTAGGGTTTTGCAGAGCTTTATTGAGATAGCAGGTAGAGCTCTTATGACAGAGCCTCGTGCATTGTAAGTTTTCTAATAAGTATTTGCTATGTTATTATTATTCTTAGTTCAGAGACAATATTCTCTGTTGCTTTCCCCTTCTATTATTCATCAGTCTTTTGAGTATCTATCTCACCTCTTTCCCTGTAGAAGGGAAAAGCTACCCACTCCAATATTCTGGCCTGGAGAATTCCATGGCCAGTATAGTCCACAGGGTTGCAAAGAGTCGGACACGACTGAGTGACTTTCACTTCACTTCACTCACCTCTTTAATAAGGCAACGAGCTCTTAAAAGCAGCCAAACTCCTTGGGATTAGATCCCAAGTTTATCCCTGTGTGACCTTCAGACAGCCCTTTCTCCTTCCTGAGCCTCAGTTTCTTCTCCTGTAAAATGGGAATAATAATAGAACCTGCCCTGCAATATTGTTTGTGTATGTGCTACTTGCTGGAACATAGTAAGGACTGCTGCTGCTGCTGCTGCTAAGTCACTTCAGTCAGCCCACTAGGCTCCTCTGTCCCTGGGATTCTCCAGGCAAGAATACTGGAGTGGGTTGCTATTTCCTTCTCCAATGCAATGTTAGCTTAGCATCGTTGTTACTGGTACAGGCATTATTATCAGTAATTCTATCCCACTGAAAGCTGAGTTCACAGATTTTGTTCAATAAATGCTGGTTGGTTGACAGCTGACCCCTTTCATGTCAGACAACCGATGACACTCCAGTTTCCTGGGTTTCCTCGTACCAGGAAGGAGCACGGGCCCTGCTGTAATACAGGAAGCAACAGCTCCAACGTCCACCCAGGCTGATCTAGGAAAGAACACTGGGTGGAAACAGACACTGAAATATGATGCTCCCGGCCCAATAAAATTGTCAGATGGGTCTGCTCTGAGCAAGTGCCTGGTTAAGCGAATCTAAGCGCAGCTGTAGTCTACTCTGAGGCACCATTGATGAGCGGGGAGCCGATCGATAGTCTGGGCTGGAAGCAGAGGCAGTGCAGGGAGGTGAGGGCATCCAGGCAGGCCCCGACTGGCAGAAACAAATTAATTGTGTCTCCAGGACTGCCTGGCAGGAGGGCCATAAATCATGATGGTAATCGATGTCTTGGGGGTGGACAACCCTGAGGCAGACGTGGGGGCTCCAGAGGAGGTGGGAGGACCCGATATAACCAGAGGGGTCATATAGAATAGGCCAGACAGCCCCAAACCCGGATCCGCTGTTTCTGACTGTGTGACCTTGGGCAAGTCTCTGAACCTCGCAGGGACCATTTCTGCATCTAGAATAATGGGGCTGTTAATACCTCACAGGGCTAGAGATGCAGACCGACACCCCCCTCCCTGTCCACAGTGGCCGCTGCCATGCCACTGCTGAGCACTTGGGATGCAGCAGATCCAAACTGAAAAGTGTCATGAGTATAAAAGCACACACTAGGGTTGGAAGACTTAGTATAATAATAAAAGGAATGGGAAGCATCTCAGTAATGGTTTGTCATATCTGTCACATATTGAAGTAATAACATTTTGGATATATTGGATTAAATCATATATATCATCAAACTTAATTTTACCTGCTTACTTTTACTTTTAAAATGTGGCTACTAGATAAAATGAATGTAAAATACTTCCATAGTTTTTTACTACGCTTGAGCACTTGCTGGAATGATAATATTGGGGATATATTGGGACAGATGAACTAGCGTATTAAAATTAACTTCACCTGTTTCTTTTTACTTCTTTTTAAAATGTGGCTATAAGAAAATCTGAAGTGACATATGGGACGATCACTATGTTTCTGTTGGATAATACTAGTCTAATCCCTTCTTCCTCTTGGATGGTTGTTTTTTCCGTAATTTTATTTATTTTTGGCTGTGTTGGACCTTCACCGCTGAGCGGGCTTTTCTCTAGTTATGGAGAGCAGTGGCCACTCTCTAGTTGTGGCGTGCAGGCTTCTTATTGCAGCAGCTTCTCCTGTTGCAGAGCGTGGCCTCTAGGGTCCACGGGCATCAGTAGCTGTGGCACACGGGGGCTTAGTTTTTCCGAGGTATGCGGGATCTTCCCCTATCCGGGATCGAACCCGTGTCTCCTGCATTGGCAGGCAGATTCTTTACCACTGAGCCACCAGCGAGGCCCCGATCTTGTACATCTTTGCTTCATGAGATTTGATGAATTGCCGTGCTACCCTGGACAAATCACCTCTTCCTTGCCAAGTCGCAGTTTCCTCACCTGTCAGAAGGGGAGGATAATCAGTTACTAACTGAGCCTTCACCGTATGCCAGGCACAGGCAGACCTCGTTTTATGGCGCTTCGCTTTATTGCACTTTGCGATATCGTGTTTTTCACAGATTGAAGGTCTCTGGCAACCCGGCGTGGAGCAAGTGTGTCGGTGCCGTTTTTCCAGCAGCGTCTGCTCACTGAGTGTCTCTGTGTCACGTAGGGAAGGGGAATAAAAGAGGACGGCTCCCGTTTAGGCACCGCGTACCCTGCATTACCTCGCTCAGTCTTACCCAGGACCTGGGAGGCGGGGTCCCACCTCGTGTTGCCAGATGTGGATACCGGGGATGGGAGGAGCCAGGTGTATGTGGGTCCCACACCCCACGACCCCGCCCGTTCCCTGGCTGCAGACAGAACGAAGGTTTTTGCATCCGTTGGTTCAGGGCCCGCCTCCACCCCCACGTGGCTGCCCTGCACTCATTAAAGCCACTTCTGGACCGTGTTTTGCCCTCCAGTCAGTCGGCTTGGTAATGGCGAGAGCCCCGAGTCCTGCTCTTCACGCTCCAAATTGAATTACATCCATCAGCCCGGCGCCAGCACTCTTGTTCCCAGGGCCTTCCCAGCTTTAATTAGAATATTTTTATTTTCCCTCAGAGAGGGCGGACAGCCGATCTCAACTTCAATAACCTTGCCAGAGGCCAGAATCTGGAACTGCAGAGCTCGTGGGCCAACCGATGGAGCGGCCAGCAGGAGACGGGGCGGAGGGCTGGGACGCCACGCTGAACGGGGGCCCCTCGGCCTTCTTTCTCTCACCCTCGGCAAGCTGGTGTGATGCTAAAACTGGCAGAGAGAACCCAGCAGGAAGTGTCTTTGAAGAGGACACATGCATGCATGTGTACACACACACACACACAGAGCCATGGGGGATAAGGGAGTCAATTCATTAGCACGTGGATTCAAGTTCAAGTGCAAGCATCATGGTTCACCCCACACACGGAAGCAAAGTGGTGAGGGCAGCTCTGCCCCAGAGAAATTTAATGCAGGCTTTCTATGTAATTTTTAATTTTCTCGTAGCCAGGTTGTTTTAAAAAAGTAAAAGGAAACCACTGAAATTAATTTTAATAATCTCTCTTATTTAACCCTGCACATCTGAATCTTGTGCCAACATATATTCAATATAAAACATTATTATGAGATGATTCAGACGCAGATTTCAAAATCTGGGGTGCGTTTTACACTCATAGCACATCTCAGCTGGGCCTGGACCATTTTGGTGTTCACTCGCCGTGAATGGCTGTCACATGGGGCTGGAGCCCGGTGTTTTGTTAGAGTTATTATGGTGGACAAATTGTGAATCTCTCTGCCTTGGCTTCCTTCCTCTGTGGGCTCTGTGATGATAGCTTCTAACTCACAGGTTGCCATGAGCATTAAATGAGATAATTCACACACTATGTGCATGCACATAGTAGGTCCTGGTGTGTTATTCGATGGTTATGTTATTCAATGATTGCTGCCATAGTAGAGTAATAGCTAATGCATAGATGGTGTAATAGAAGCCAGGCCTTTTGCTCATTGCTTTGTACTCTTTGCTGACTTTAAGCCCCAATACCATACTTTGGGGCTTCCCAGGTAGTGCTAATTGTAATGTAAGAGATCATGGCAACCCACTGCAGTATGCTTGCCTGGAGAATCCCCATGGACAGAGGAGCCTGGCGGGCTACAGTCCACAGGGTGGCAAAGAATCAGACACCACTGAAGAGACTTCACACACACCAGACTTTGAGGTAGAAGCTATTAATATCTTTGTTTTACATACACAGAAACTGAAGCTCAGAGAGGGCTGAGGGTAACTGTCACTACTCAGAGCATGAGACCTTAAAATAGCTAGTTAGAACCTTTGTAATCTGCTCCTCTCCACCTCCAGAGCTGGGCGGCAGGGTGACTCTGAGCAGCTGACCTGGATCAAATCTTATCTCTGTCACTTACCAGCTGTGTGACCTTAGGCAAATTACCTGCCCTCTCTGAGCTTTGATTTCATCGTCTGTGTAATGGGGGCAATCTACTGTCTAAGGTTCTTGTGACGCTTTAACGAGTTAACATATGAAGAGTGTTTGGCACAGAGTAAGTTGATCATAAGTGTGGGCACTTTTATTCTTTTTATTAACAGCATTTTCCATCTCTGCCTAGTCTCGCTCTAAGCTCCAGGAGGACTGTTCAACAGTGGTTCCTTCCCCAGGTGGACCACAGCATGGTCTTTACCCAGCCTCTTCCTTCTCCTGGATCACATCCCCTCCTTCCCTTACTCTTTTCTAGCTTTGCTGCCTCTTCCTCTGGGAAATCTAGACTCAGTTCCCTCCAGGGGTGGCCACTGTGCCCTGCTCCTGCCTCCCGACAGGGCCCTGGGATGCCTGCTTATCCTCTTATCCTGGGGCAGAGGCCTCGTCAGGACAGGACCACGGCCGTTGTGCCATCTTCACTCCAGCCCCAGCACGGGGCCTGGCTCTGAGAGAATGCCTGGAAACAGGTATGACCTACACAGAGATCCCTCCAATCATCATTGCAAAAAAAAAGGCGGGGAGAGATGAGGCTTCCCTGGTGGCTCAGTGATGAAGAATCTGCCTGCCACTGCAGGAGACACGGGTTCAATCCCTGATCCGGGAAGATTCCATGCATCACGGATCAACAAAGTGCATGCATCACAGCTATTGAGCCTGCGCTCTGGAGCTCGTGAGCCACAGCCACCGAGCCCACACACTGAAACCACTGAGCCCACGCGCCCTAGAGCCCGTGCCTGCAACCAGAGAAGCCTCTGCCACGAGAAGCCGAGGATAGGCCCCACTCACCACAGCTAGAGGAAAACCTGCGCAGCAATGAAGACCCAGCACAGCAGAAAAAGAAACAAATTAATTGATTATTTTTAAAAAGATTGGAGCTGTTCTTCCACGGCTTAGTTTAGCCTGGCTATTCTCAGTCATTTCTAGCTGTGTAGCAGGATGAGTCCCTTCACCTCTTTGTATATCCATCCCGCTTCACTCCCACACTGTACTCAGTCTTGGCCTAATTTACATACAGTATAAGGCACAAATCTTAGGTTTACGGCTTGATCAATTTTGCCAAATACAACACTCTTGAATCACCCAGGTCAACTTAACTCCAGAAACTTCCCCATGCCCCTTTCTATTTAATACTCAGGACACTTTCTCCCAGAGGCGAGAACTATTCTGGTTTCTATCACCAGAGAGTAACTTTCTCCACTGAGTGGTAAATGCATGAAAGCCTATAATGTATGTGCTTTCACTCAGTTTAATTTCTGAGATTCGTGCGTGCTTTTGCAAATGTCAGTGGTTCCTTCCTCTTTATCGCTGAGCGGTATTCCATTGTTTGGGTTGTTGATGTTTAGTTTCGGTAAGTCGTGTCGGACTCTTTTGAGACCCCAGGGACTGGGACCCGCCAGGCTCCTCTGTCCATGGGATTTCCCAGGCAAGACTACAGGAGTGGGTTGCCATTTTCTTCTCCAGGGGATTTTCCTGACCGAGAGACTGAACCCAAGTGTCTGCATCTCCCGCACTGTAGGCAGGTTCTTTTGCCATGGAGGAAGCCCATTGTATGGATACAGACTATTATTCTTTACTCCATTCTCTAGACTCCCAGTGGCTCAGATGGTAAGCAGTCTACCTGCAATGTGGGAGACCCAAGTTTGATCCCTGGGTTGGGAAGATCCCCTGGAGAAGGCAATGGCACCCCACTCCATTGTTCTTGCCTGGAAAATCCCATGGATGGAGGAGCCTGGCAGGCTACAGTCCATGGGGTCGCAAAGAATCAGACATGACTGAGAGACTTCACTTCCACTTTCTTGTTTATGGACATGTGAATTGTTTCCTACCGAGGTCTCTTTGTCTTCATCTCTCTTAGGTAGATACATCAGAGTAGCATTGCTGGATCCTGCGGCAAGAGTGTGTGTTACTGCATTAGAAACGGACAGATTTTCCACAGTGGTTATACCATTTTGCTTTAAGTCCTCAAGGCTCCATTTTCTCTGCTGTAAACTGGGGATAACAGGCATCCCTCTGTCATGGAGGTGCTGTGATGGGGAAGTGAGATACTTGTAGCAGAGCGGCTTAGCCAGGATCCTCCTTGTTTGCATTTTCTCTCCTGTGGGGGGATTTGCACCAGTGGTTGGTGTGGAGGGAGGAAGAGGCAAGGACTCGGCTCCACAGACAGGGTGTCCTGGGCCCAGGCCGTCGGCATCGAATAGGAGCTGGGTCACCTTGGAAGTGTCTCTTCTCTCCAGCTCCTCAGCAGGATTTCATGGTCTCTCTGCTCTGTGAGGCAATTAAACAATTGTGATGATTTGCACATCAGAAACAGAGAGAGCAGAAGCCAGACAGCCCCCACAAACACCCTCTCCTCCACCTTGCAGAGGGACCTCCAGGTGTGGTCCCATGGCTGGCGTGAACCTCCCTGGTTTAACTGAGCAGGAAGGGGCATTCTAAGCAAAGCTCACAGCCTGTCCCCGAGTCCTGTAGGCGTGGCAGTCTTTAGGGGCATTCTAAGCAAAACTCACAGCCTGTCCCTGAGTCCTGTAGGCGTGGCAGTCTTTAGGGGCATTCTAAGCAAAACTCACAGCCTGTCCCTGAGTCCTGTAGGCGTGGCAGTCTTTAGGGGCATTCTAAGCAAAACTCACAGCCTGTCCCCGAGTCCTGTAGGCGTGGCAGTCTTTAGGGGCATTCTAAGCAAAACTCACAGCCTGTCCCTGAGTCCTGTAGGTGTGGCAGTCTTTACGCTGCTGTGATTAAGGCTCCGTCGAAGCCACCACTAGAAACAACTTTTTTTTCCTGGCAGTTTGGATTGAGTTGTCGAAATGGCTCTGGTTTGAAACTCCGTATATAAAGTCTAAAATCCGAAGCCGGTGATTTTGGAGGCCAGTCTCTGTGGGTTTCTCCTGTTCAATGAATTTCCCATCTGTATCTTTGTATGTAGATTTCAAAAGGCCCAGTGGCTCAGCATCAGACAGTCATTGGTTCAGTCTCCTGCTCTGTCAGGTACTATCAGGGTGATCTTGGATGAGTCAGTACCTCTCTCTGAGCCTCAGTTTCCCCATCTGAAAAGCAGAATTATTATTCAGTCTGTGTCCAAGCCCACAGGTGTTCTTCTTGAACCCAGCTGTTTTCCCATTTCCTTCCCTGACTTGTGGTTGGATTCATGGTTAACTGGAGTAAAAACCTCATTTCCCATTGTTCTCTGCTGCTGCTGCTAAGTCACTTCAGTCGTGTCCGACTCTGTGTGACCCCATAGACGGCAGCCCATCAGGCTTCCCTGTCCCTGGGATTCTCCAGGCAAGAACACTGGAGTGGGTTGCCATTGCCTTCTCCAATGCATGAAAGTGAAAAGTGAAAGTGAAGTCGCTCAGTGGTGTCTGACCCTTCAGCGACCCCATGGACTGCAGCCTACCAGGCTCCTCCGTCCATGGGATTTTCCAGGCAAGAGTACTGGAGTGGGGTGCCATTGCCTTCTCCATTCCCTGCTGCTAGGGGTGGTCATTTGGCTAATTCTGTCTGGAATGGGGTAAGCACAAATGTCGCCTTCAATGTGCTGGCAGGACCCTAAAAGAGATGAATGCTTGTCTTTGTCCCTTGCTGTTTCATGCTGGCTGGGATGTGGTTGTGATGCAGAAGCTCAAGCAGAGGTGTTGGGCCACGAGGAGAGAGCACCACATACTCGAGAAAGAAGGAATTCTAGTCATTCACACATGCCCTGAACCAACTTTCTGAACTCGTTTAACATAAGAGAGAAATAAACTTTCTTCCTTAAAGAAATGAACTTTGGTTTTGTGTCCTTGCACCGCATTCAGATCCTAATTGACACTTGCCGCTGGCAGTGTTAGGGAAGCACACTGAAGCCGCCCACCCTGGCCAGGCACCATAGGCTGGCAGTGTTAGGGAAGCGCACTGAAGCCACCCACCCTGGCCAGGCACCATACGCTGGCAGTGTTAGGGGAGCGCACTGACTGAAGCCGCCCACCTGGCCAGGCACCATAGCAACCATTTGCATGAGTTGTTTTATGACAGGAGATCCTGATAAGGAATACGGAACTAATAAGCCACCACCAACCGGAAGAGTTCGGGAAAGGTCGAAAGGAGACACCGCGCGTGTCCGTCCACTTCCCAGAATCCCTCTCGCTAGCATCCATCTTGGCTGAGCGATGTTTGCGCCACCGGGAAAGATTCTGAATTAGAGTGATTGGCCAAAGACCACCCGGAAACTAATCCCATCACCACAAAACCCGAGACTGCGAGCCAGGCGGCAGAACAGTTCTCTTGGGTTCCCTCACCCTATTGCTCTCCACCCGGGTGCCCTTTCCCAATAAAATCTCTAGCTTTGTCAGCACATGTGTCTCCTCAGACAATTCATTACCGAGTGTTAGACAAGAACCCAGTTTCGGGCCCTGGAAGGGGTCCCTCTTCCTGCAACAGTAGGATTAGATGAGCTAATCCCTGTAAAGATGTCAGCACAGTGCCTGGCTCATAGTAACGGCTATGTTATAGATATTTGTGTTATTTCTAAGGCAAGAGCAAAAAAGACATGATGAATTGTGATTGGGCAATCTGGCTCGTCAACTCTGATTTGATTTAGGTGAAAGGAGAAAATTCTAAATAGAGCTCCCTGAACTGATGTGCGTGTGTCTGTGCGTATGCCCCCAGGGCCCAGGCTTCTGCCAGAACCTTGTATAGGTGTGCGTGGGGTGACGGTGCTGGCTCATGTCTTCAGGCAGCTCCTCCTCTTTCTGCATCTGGAATCCGTCTCTTCATTTCTCATCCCCTAATCTGCGGCCACAGCTTGGAAACCATGGGCCGTGCTGTGATGCCTTGCCTTTTCCCAGCGCACAGAGTGCTCCACTGATGAAACTGGCCCAAATGATCCTTTATTGCCTTTTTATCCAGAGACTAAGACTCTCCTCCTCGGCACAGCTCTGAGGGAGGCCGGGGAAGGACATGGAATGAGCCTCCCCAGCTGTGGTTCCTTAAACGCGGAAACCTGAAGACAAGAGCCCTGCAGGGCCCAGGGCAGTCTGTGCTGCGTCCCTCTGTCCCTTCGGTCCCTGCCGCTGAGAGGCTTCCCCAGGAAGCCACACAACCAGGATGATCACATGCTGAGCACCTGCTCTGTGCTAGGCTTGGTGCTAAACCAATTCATGCATTCTTTCATTCAATCCTGATGCCATGGCTGGTATTGTGCCCATTTTACAGGTGTGGAAACAGAGGCTCAGCACGGTCAAAAACTTGCCCAGCAGCACACCCTAGTCCAGAGTCAGGCTCCACGGGCTCTACTGCAAATCATGACCCCTCCCACTCCCCTTTTCCTCATGGAGCCTTCTGCCTTGAGCTGTACTCTGAATGGACACTAAAGACATACTCAGGGATCCCTGAAAATAGCTGCTCAGTTGTTGCCAGGGGAGATAGGAATCCCTGGCCTCAGAATCCCTCTGTTCATCCTTACTAAACTCTTCGCCTCGTGATAGAAAGTGTTTTAGTGTTCCTCTTTGATTATAAAATATTTGTGCTCTTCTAAAACATGCAGATGATTGCAAGGTGTATAGAAAAGTGCGTATCTCACATTTTGGAGATACAAATATGTGAGTGTGATGGAGTCCTTCTGTGGGTCAGCCTGACTGGATGTGCCATAGACAAGGCTGACTGGCACAGACTTGTCCTTGCTCCTAGCCTCTCTGTGAGCACATGGACACAGATGCTTCCAGACTTTTCTATGTAAAGTTACATGACATTTTTTTTCTTTAATGGGGCCGTTTTATAGAATTGTCACAATTTTTCTCTTAATATCATCTAATGAGACTTTCTGCTTCCTTCCCAGAAAACAGAGCCCGGCAGAGTGGGTTTTGCTTTGGGTTGTGTTTATTTTTTGAGTCGGGGTGCTGAGTCTGGAGGTGCTCATCCTCCGTGGCTCATGGTGCATTCCCGTTATTGTCTGCAAGTGTCCTGTGTGGTATGCTTTCATTCATTCATCCGTCCATTCATTCATTCATTCCCTTTGATCCCCATGCCCCACTCTTATTCCCCCCCACACCCCAGTTATTGTTCAGTTAGGGTTAGGGTTAGGTCTCCCAGAGTTGGCTCAAATTCATGTCCATTGAGTTGGTGGTGCTATCCATCCATCTCATCTGCTACCACCCTCTTCTCTTTTCACCTTCAATCTTTCCCCGCATCAGAGTCTTTTCCAATGAGTTGGCTCTTCGCATCAGGTGGCCAAAGTACTGGAGCTTCAGCTTCAGCATCAGTTCTTCCAATAAATATTCAGGGTTGATTTCCTTTAGGATGGACTGACTTGATCTCCTTGCTGGCAGTCTAATCAGATATCTTTTTATTTGAAGTTGTTCCTGGAAAACATGCTTCATGTGAATGCCTTGTTCATGTACCTAAACGGCACTGTGCTGTGGGTTTCCCCCTGTCTGTCATTTTCTTCATGGCACTGTGATTTGAAGCTCCACCCACGTGGTCATGCCTGCACCTAGGATTGCTGTGTGGCACTCCCTGCTGTGTGTCCATCGTGTTTTACTCATCCGCTAAAGGGCCTCAGGTCGCTGCCCTCGCAGACAGCATGGTGGTGAGTGTCCTCGTGGGGGCCCTCGCATGGCCCCCAGTGGAATTTCTCTGCAGTGGATTGTCAGGTTGTGGGCCATATGGACTCAAACCCCAGAATGGCTGCCCCTGGCTGCCCTCCCAACCAGTACCTTCATTGTGATGCAAACGTCAGCAAGTATCTTCTGATTGACCCCACCTGGCTCCTGCACCAGGCTCCTCCCCATCCTCTGCTAGGCTCACTTCTGGAAAGCCAAAGGTTCAGTATTTAGGTGTATCCATGTAAAGGTTCCGGGCTTCCCGGATGGCTCAGTGGGTAAAGAATCCACCTGCACTGCAGGAGACGCAGGAGACTTGGGTTCAATCCCTGGGTCAGGAAGATCCCCTGGAGGAGGGCATGACAACCCAGTCCAGCATTCTTGCCTGGAGAATCCCATGGACGGAGGAGCCTGATGGGCTACAGTCCATGGGGCCGCAGAGAGTCAGACACGACTGAAGTGACTGAGCACACACGTGCACACGCATGCATATGAAGGTCCTGAGAGCTATTTTGCACCTTCTCCCACTTCAGAACTATAGTGCCTCTCGGTCCTCTCTTGTACAATGGAGAGAGTTGATTAGATCATCTAGGAAATCAATAGAGCAGAGTCAGGAGACCTGGAGTTTGAGTCCTAGCTCTGTCCTTTCCAACTATGTGCCCTTGGACAACTGGCTTCACCTCTCTGAGCCTCGGTTTCCCATCTGTGAAATGGGCACCTATCCCATAGGGTATTATAAGAATGAGATAATGCGTGAGAATCTCTTCACACCTTGCCTGGTAATACCTACCTGCCATTCTTACTGCTGCTGATGTGAATATTGATGATGGTGCCAGTAACAGCGGCAGCAGCAACAGAACCTATGTCCATTTCAATAGTTATTCTAATTTTTATTCTATAATTAGAATAATAATCCTAATTCTCTAGGTCAGAATACTGGAGTGGGTAGCCTTTCCCTTCTCCAGGGCATCTTCCCAACTCAGGGATTGAACCCAGGTCTCCCGCATTGCGGGCAGATTCTTTACCAGCTGAGCCACCAGGGAAGCCCAAGAATCAGTGAGCCTGTGGTAATTTTAGCCACATGGTTGCCACTCAATAGATTGCCTTTCATTTCTGCCCCTGCATTTTGCCTTAACACCTAAAGGAGGCAGTAAAGAGTCACAGGCCTGTGCAGTCTGAGCAATGCACATTCAGAAGATTCATGTTTTAAAAAGTGCCGAACCTCTTTTTATGGATTTCAAACCATGAATCTTGCTGTTGGATTTCTTTTCTGTGCTCCTCTTCATCCTGGACCCCTGCCAGCTTCTTAAAAGGCTGATGAGTTGAACAACACATTTCCTTCTGCAAACGCCAGTCTTCTATCTAACCTGCCAGGTTTAGCTAGATTCCCATTTATATTTTAATGCAGGTGCTAGATTTTCATTGTTTGCTGTGCATCTGGGCCCTCCTCTAATGGGACCGTATATCTCACTTTTATAGGGTAGCCGTATGCCTGGCTGCAGACTGTCTTTTCCTGAAATCATTCTCTCATACTGGATTCTGCTTTTTAGTATATACATGTTTTGGTGAAGCCAACAAATATTTATTGAGCACTTATTATGGTTCTGACACTGTTTGGCTGTAATAAAACATGTTCTCCTGAAACATTCCACAGGGGGAAAGCAGATATTGAACAATTACACAGATAATGAGTTAAATTAAACTATCATAAATTTATGGCATTATATTATATTATACAAACATATACCCTGAGAGATATAAATATGGGAGGAGACACACCAAAAAGTGAAAGTTGAATTTCTGGGATGATGGGTGTATTGGACAGGACTCTTCCAATTGCAGGAGTCAGAAACTCAATTTAAACTTATTTAAGTAGGAAAGGGAGTTTGTTGTCTCATGTATTAAGTCAAAGGATATGAAATTGTCCTTTTTAAGTCAAAAATTGTAAAATATTGGCAATTGTATATGGTTTAATTTAATAACTGGAAAAAAAAAAAACCTCTGAAAGTGTTGGTCTCAGGTATAGTTGGATCTGGGTGCCCAGACAATGTTAGAAATTTCTCTCTCCACATACCCTCTGAGAGCCTCTCCCCGGCTTCCTTCTCAGGCAAGCTCTCCAGAGACTAGCCACTCTGCTCTCAGGCTGCTTTGCAGCTTAGGACCAGGAGAAAAAAGCCTCCTTTTTAATGATTCTTGGGAAAGTTCTGGGCAGTGCTCTAATTGGCTGGACTTGTTTTGTGTTCTTTTCCACCAACCAGTCACTGTGACCAGGGCTGGCATGCTCTGATTGGCCATTTTTGGGCCACATGCTCTTCCCATTCTGCCAGAGGATAGAGTTAGTCCCTTAATTAGTTGTGTGGAGAGTGAGGCATGTATGGGTTCCCAGAGCAGAATGTGAAAACTGCTACTGGATATAGTGAGAGGAAACGGTTGCCTCAGGGAGATTTCGGGCAATATTATTTTTATATATATATATATATATATATAAATTTTTTTTGCCTCTGCATTTCCTAAATTTCTACAGTTCAGTTCAGTTCAGTTCAGTCACTCAGTTGTGTCCGATTACTAGCAAAATATTTTTCTGAGTTATTGGAAAGAAACCCAAAGGTATTAAGAATGAAATTTGGACACAAACGTGGCCTGGCTTTATTCCAGGCTGATAATGGCTTTCTGTGTTATCCCTTCCAGGTATGATTTCCATTTTAACCAGAGTCAAAATGTGACTCCACGGAGAGTGTAATGAAGGAATTTAGGGCACCAAGCAAGTCTGTGAAACTCCAAGTCCATTGTTTGCCTTTGCTGGGGCCATATTGCCATGAAATCCAGTTGACCTTGGAAAAAACGCCTTCCTAAGGATTATCAACAACCTCAGAAGTGGCATTCAGCTGTGAAATTCAAGTTGTTTTCACCTGTCAGATGGGGATAATAACAGTCCCTTCCTTTAGGGATTGCTGGGAGATTAATGAGCTAACATAGGTAAGCACAAGCCTTGAGCAGTAGGCACCCCATTCCCTCCTTCCCATAAAGCCCTCTTCCCAGAAAGGTCATGGCGGGAAGTGGCATCAACAAGAGTTTGGGACTGATCAGAGCTGAATGCAAAGCCAGCTCTGCTGTTCACTAGCCTTGTGGTCTCAGGCGGGACCTGTGATCTCACTGCCTCTCAGTTCTCTTCCCTGAAACACGGGCATGGAGTTACCCTCTGTGCGGAGGTGAGAGGACCGACAAGGTAACGTTTTCATAAAACACCTTGACACTGAGGGGACCCTCAGTATACACGTTGGCTCTCACTCCCTTTCCAATGACTTTGGACCCAGTTATTTCCCCAGGGCATCAATAGAAATCATAACAGTGTAGTTAGAGACCGGTCTCTTTTAAAAGATATTTACGTGTGTAATTGTGGTCATTATATAATGCGACATAATGCAGTGGGAAGGTGATGCATTCATGCAGAATCAGCAGGCTCTTAGACTCTGATCTTAATATACTGATTTGCTTTTTCTCTTAAAAATTTTAGATGATATATCTAGCTATTCTAAAGATGCTATATCACCAAAGATACTCACTTTTAATATTTTCTAACCATGAGCTCAGGACTGATATTTCACCCCATGATTTGTCTGTCCATCTATTCATCCACCCATCTGTTCTTCTTACCTCCCTCTCTCCCTTACTTCATTCCATCTTCCCTTCTTTTTTTTCTTTTCTTCTTGCCATGCTCATCATCCTTCCATCCATTTATTCATCCATATATCCATCTGTTTACACATCTATCCATCTGTTCATCTTCCCTTCCTCCCTTCCTGATTTCTTTCCATCATCCTAGCTTTCCTTCTTCCCACCCTGCCATCCTCACCATCCATCCATCCGTTCATTCATGATTCCCTGTATTCATCCTTTGCATCCATCCATCCATCTGTTCAGCATACAGTGGCTACTATGTGCCGGGCCCATGTTCTGGATGCTGGCCACAAGTTGATAAAGAAGACAGACATGTTGGGTTCTGGGGAAGCGGAATGTGACTGGGGACACTGTGATTTGGGGACAGGCTCGATACCTGGGGCAGGGGGGCCCTAGGTCAGTGCAAGAGTCTGGACCCGTAGCATTGCCGCTGTGTCGGAACCACCTGCACATCCACCCGGTTAGCAAAGTCCGCCAGGCGCAGTGCCCCATAGGGACTCCAGCCTTCACTCACTGCTGCAGAAGCTGCTCCCTGTGGGTGCCCTGTCCACTGGGGTCCATGAACCACCAGAGAAGGGTCATCGTGAGGTGAGAGTGTAGGTAGGACTTTGAAGAGGAAGATGTTGGATTTCCTGTTCAGAGTACTCTTGAGGGATCAACTGGAATTATAAATATAACGTGACTTTTTCGCACCCAAAGTTTAAGATTGGATTTTTGCCCATTTTGAGTAAATCCTCACCCTCCTTGGTTTAGCTTCGGCTGATCTCAGTTGGTTTTTGTTAAAACCAAAATATCCTCACTTGCAGCCCATGAGGATTACTTTGCTTCATCGTTGTATTCTAACAACCCTGGGATGTTGGATTGATTACTGATGCCATTTGAGAGATGAGGAAATAAATTCTCATACAAATGAAGCGGTTTGTCCTGAGTCAGCGAGTTAGAAAACTTCAGAGGCGGGATTTGCACCTGTAGCCTTAAGCCGGTGTGGAGGCTGAAGGAGAAGGTATTCCTGGCAGGGTGAGCGTCCTGTGCCAGGGCTCGGAGGGACCGGAGGCTGTGGACTGCAGCTCTGCTTGGGAAGGAGGAGGCGTGCAGAGGTCTGACTCCCGCTGTCCTCGAGCGCATCAGGCCCTTTCTGTGCTGGAGAAAGCAGATGGAAGGAAAGTTACTCTGCACAGCATCGCCGCGAATCCTCCCTACCATGGCTAGGCCTCTGTGAGAGGGACTGCTTTGGTGACAGCCTGGGACTGGGGACTTTTTCTGCAAACAGATTACATCATTACCACAAGAGAGGCTTGAGTTCTGAGGATGACGGTTTTATGGCTCGTAGACCCCCACAACTGGAGCCATCTGGACTTTTGAAAGCCTGGTAATGTAACATCATAAACAACCTTCTGTATGAGACGCATAGCGTGCTGAGATTAAGAACCAGGGTTTTGCCGTGGGGGAGGCAACCAGGTCTGACGGGACTTGCAGTTGTAAGGCTTTTAGGGTGATTTGCTGTGTGACCCCCAGACACATCTCTCCTTCTCTGTGCATCACTTTTCCTCTTTAAGGAGTCTGGTGTACTGAAAGCATAGGGAGGCTTGGAACTAGAAATTGTATGCACGTTCTTTGTTAAATGCCACCCCAAGCCTCTTCCCACAAGCTCCCACGGCTTCCTACTATCCTGCTGCCCCAATTATGGAAACGTCAGCTCACAAATAGCTGGGGTGTGATGTATGTGTGCAGAGTGACAAGGACGCCCAGAACAGTGCTCCATCTTGGGGGGCCCTAAGTGATCTGGGTGAGGGGAAGGCACAGACATAGCTACAGAAGTGCCAGTACACACCAGAGGCATGAATAAAATGTTCTTCTTATCAGCCAGGGCTTCCCTCCATCACAACACTGGCCCTCTCAACCCCAGCCCAGGTTTTCAGTACCTGACCTGAAAGAGACAAGAATGCTGCTTCTAGGCTGGACTGATAGGCCATCTGCTTTCAAGCTGTCATGGGGAAAGACTCAAGAGTCCAGGGCCATTTCCAGATGTGTGGCATGCAGGGGACTTTTGAAGTTTTTACCCTGAGCTCAGTGGAGGCAGGGAGATGAAGGAGAATCGTAACAAACAAGGTTACATCATCTATGCCATTGTCCCATGGAGCAAGCAGATGAACTATAATTATATACGTAATTAGGCCATTGTGGACTCATGACCACTCATGCTTTGGTGTATAAATTGGTCCATAGAGGAAAATCTTGCAGTATACAGGGAAAACCTTGAAATGTACATACTCTTTGATCCAATTATTTCACTCATAGGGATTTATCCTAAGGCAAAAATTGGACCAATACAAATATATGTATTCATTGTACAGACCACTATAGTAGTGAAAACTTGCATATAACCCCTAAATCCAGCCAGTGAAGCTGGTTGAGTAAATTAGACTTCAACCCCACACTGGAATATATGCAGCTATTTTTTCTTTCTTTACTAGCATGACATCCTTTCTGAGTCATAAAAATGATAAAGCTAATTCTATTATGAAAAGTAGAATAAAATGATGTCAGAAAACTAACCTCACATTCATAGGATTCTTATTTTTCTCTATCCCCAAGGCAGCTTCTTTGTTCTGTTTCCTGGACACCCTTTGGCATAAAGTTCCCAGATCTTCCCTAGGGCTCCAAGCTCCACTAGAAGTAAATGCTCTGCTTTCTGACCTTCTTTATTGTGTTGTGTTTTATTGTCTGCCTGGTATTAGGGTGTGCTGTGCCTGTGAGATCCCTATTACATCCCTTCCTGAACTTGGCCAGATCCATGTCTGATTTGCCCTTGATCCCAGGGTGTGAAAATCTGTTGCTTAATATAGCTCCCTTCATTGATTATCTTAGCTAAGTTTTCTGGATAACTTGCTACAATTTCGACATCAGCATTCACTGCTTCACCTTGCACTTTTATTTTTAAAAATTTTTTATTCTATATTGGAGTATAGTTGATTAACAGTGTTGTGTTAGTTTTGGGTATGCAGCAGAGTGGTTCAGTTATTCATATACATGTATCCTTTTTCTGATTCTTTTCCCAATTATGTTATTATATAACATTGAGCAGAGTTCCCTGTGCTATACAGTAGGTCCTTGTTGGTTATCCATTCTAAATACAGCTGTGTACCTGTCCATCCCAAACTCCCAATCTATCCCTCCCTTTCCCCTGGCCATAAGTTCATTCTCTATGAGTCTGTTTCTATTGTGTAAATAAGTTAATTTGTATGATTTTTTTTTGATTCCACATATAAGTGATATCGTATGATTTTTCTCTTTCTCTGTCTGACTTACTTCTTTTGCAGTTCATTCATTCAGCAAATACAACTCATGATTAGCATAAGCCTGACCCTATGCTAGGATTGGTGCTCACTCACTCGCGCAGTTGTGCAGATTGATTGCTACCCCATGGACTGTAGCCCACCAGGCTCCTCTGTTCTTCGGATTTTTTCAGGCAAGAATACTGGAGTGGATTGCTATTTCCTTCTCCAGGGGGTCTTCCTGACCCAAGGATTGAACCTGCATCTCTTGCATTGGCTGGTGGATTCTTTACCAACTTCACCACCTGGGGGGCTGATGATAGAAAGCTAAATGATTCATTATACCTGCCTCCAGGTCCTGAGAAGACAGGTGTTACATGAATGCATTTGCAAATGTTGGGTGGTCATGTATTGAGTTGGACCTTGCACTTTTGTATTATAGAGAAGACTTTCTTTCCTGAAACCTCATGAACCAACCTTTGATAGCTTCAAGCTTTTCTTCTGTGGCTTGCTTACCTCTCCAGCCTTCATAAAACTGGAGAGGGTTAGGGCCTTGCTCTGGATTGCATGCATGTGCTGTGCTCAGTCATGTCTGAATCTTTACAACCACGTGGACTGGAGCCCACCAGGCTCCTCTGTCCAAAGGAATCTTTCCAGGAAAAAATACTGGAATGGGTTGCCATTTCCTTCTCCAAGGGATCTTCCTGACCCAGGGGTCGGACTCCTGTCTCCTGCATCTCCTGCATTGGCTGGCAGATTCTTTACTACCTGCACCCCCTGGGAAGTCCCTTGCTTAGAGATTAGGCTTTGTCTTCAAGGAATGTTCTGGTCGGTTTGCTCTTCTTTCCAGACCACCAAATATCAGCAATAAGGCTTTTTCGCTCTTTTGTCATTGTTATCATGCTTAATTTCCTTCAAGAACTTTCTCTTTACATTCACATCTCAGCTGTTTGGTGCAAGAGCCTAGCTTCCTAGCTTTTGATATGCCTCCTTCACTAAGCTTAGTCATTTCCAGCTTTTGATTTAAAGTGAGAGACATTCAGCTCTTCCTTCCACTTGAACACTTAGAGGCCACTGTAGGACTGTTCACTGGCCTGATTTCAGTAGTGTTGTGTCTTAAGGGACAGGGAGGCCCAAGGAGAGGCTGCGAGATGGGAGAACGGCTGGAAAGTGGAGCAGAGCGAACACACACAACATATATATGGGCACGGTTTGTGGTGTACCGAACAGCCACAGTGGTAGCATCAAAGATCGCCGATCACAGATCATCACAACAAACACAATAATAATGAGAACGTCTGAAATATTGTGAGAATTACCAAAATGCAATGCAGAAATATAAAGTGAATAAATGCTGTTGGAAAAAGTGGCCCCAGTAGACTTGGACAAAGGATTGCCACAAACCTTCAATTAAAAAAAATAAAAGCACGCTATCTGTGAGGTGCAAAAAGTGATCAAGTGAGATGAGACTGTAGTCGCACTTAGAAATGCCACTGCCCGTCCTGGGAGAGGCAGAACTATGGTAACCGCGAAACAGCAGTGGATGCTAGGGGTTTGGGAGAGGGCAGAGGGATGAAGGGGCAGAGGGATGAAGGGGTAGAGCACAGAGCGTTTTTAGAGTGGTAAAGGTATTCTGCATTACTCTGTGACCCTGGATACAAGATAGCATGCCTTTGTCAAAATGCATAGAACTTTCAAAGGCAAAGAGTGAACCTTAATGAATGCAGTTAAAAAAAAATCATTTAGGAGATTAGGGCTCCCAGGAAGGGGTGGAGACTGGGATGAAAAATATAACTGTATTAGGAATTTATGAAACAACTGGAGGGGGGAACCCTGACCTGAGAAACCCTGGAAATGATCAGAGTCTGTAAGACCAACAGCATGAGGCACGCACATGAGCGCTGTGCTCTAGTTGATACAGTTGCTTTCCATGGGGTGTGACTGAGCAATTCTACCACTTCTGTGCATGTCTCCTGGAACTGAAGCATTATGTGCATGGATGGAGCACAGTGGGATCCGTGCTTGTCACTGTTAGAAGGGGGGTTATAGATAAGCAGGAGTAGGAGGTAGGGTATGCATGTAGTAATGAACTGGAGACATCAGGATGAATGCTTAATACAGAGACAGATGGTTCCATATAGAAATATGTTTACATGCATGTATATACATAGGTTAGTTTACTCACATACATTTTCTTGCTCTGCCAGCTGAGAGGGCAGATAATCAATGACCCCTGAGTACCTTCTGGATCTAGGTTTATAACATCATTCTTCAATAAAAAGAACCGGGGGTGATTGGAGAGTTAACTGACTCGGTGTCTGAGGCAGTAAATATTCAACGTGACTCTGGGACATCTTATACTGCCTAATTGTAAGGATGTGCTCCAAAACAAAATTGATAGGAGTTCATCAAAGGAGCACAGAAGCCAACTGGAAAGAGCAAACGCTGGAACAATTTGAGCAAGATAAAGAAGTAATGGGTTAGAACTCAAAATAGAAAATAAAGAGCTATGAGTCCATACTGGCATAAATAAATGATTGAATGGCTTAGTAAATGAGGGAGGAGAGACAAACTGCCAGAAGAATTCCAAATAATTCATACAAGTAGGACTGCGCATGTAATTCCTTCCAAAGTATGCAGGATAGAAAGGGGGAAAAACATAATGTGATGGTGGAAAAACCTGACAAACACTGTCTCAGCCAGAGCATCAAGGCCAGCATCGACATTCATATGTCACGTTAATGGTATGCATTCTTTTTCTTAAAAAAAAAAAAATATATATATATATATATATATATATATATTTATTTGGCTGCGTCAGGCCTTGGTTGCAGCATGTGGGATCTTTCCTTGCGGCCCACAGACTCTCTAGTTGTGGTGTGAGGACTCACTTGTTCCACGACATGTGGGCCCTTAGTTCCCCAACCAGGGGTTGAACCTGTGTCCCCCACATTGCAGTAGATTCTTAACCACTGGACCACCAGGGAAGTCCCAATGCTATGTACTCTTGATATGATGTGATGAAAATTGCATTTTATCCCTCTGGTCCTCCTCCCCAAAACCCCTACCCCCAGTCAGTTTGTGGAAAAAATGTCATTTTAGAGAAACATTCTATAAAACACCTGACCCAATATTCCTCAAAACTGTCCAAGTCATCAAAAAGGAGGAAAGTATAAAGGAGACATAATGGCTAAATGTAATGTGCTGTCTTGGATAGGATTCTGAAACCCCTCAAGAAAGGACATGAGGGGGAAACTAAAGAAATTTGAGTAAAATACAGGCTTTAGTTAATAACAATGTACTGATATCAGTTCATCAGTTATAAGAAATATACCATATTAAGGCAAGATGGTCTTAAAAGCAGTAATTCTTTGTATTCTCTTCTCAGTCTCTTGATCTAAAAACAGTTCTACAAAGTAAAGTATATCTTGTTTTAAAATTGCCAATTAGGTACAGGTGGAAAATGGTATCTTGGTTTTTCTTTGACTTTCTTTGTTTACTAATGCCTTCTCTTTTACATGGTGGCTACTTTATTTCTTCTGTGGATTGCTCATTGTCCTGTGCCACTAAGGCTTTATGGTTTGTTACACAGCATAATTGCAGATGTAGCTAACTGATACAAAGTCACTGAATTACCACAGTCTCAGGAAGTATTATTGGTCTGCTTTCCATTATCCACATACCCATTTTACACAGGAAGAAATAGAGACTGAGAGGGGCTAATTAACTTTCTCAAATTCACTGGGTTTCTTTTGCTGGGTATGCAAGCTGAGGGTGTTTGGAGAAGCAAGGTGAAGAGAGAGACAAGCTTGACTGAGAAAGCTGGCCAAGAGGGGGAAGAAAGAGGTGTGGTAGCTGCCAAAGGAAATGGAAATCTGGGGAAGACAGAGATGCTGGAAGGGGATTTTAGGAAGCTTCACTCAGTAAGTGCCACACCTAGATTTTGAACCAACGTCTGTCTGATTCACTCTACTGTGAAGTGCCAAGTGTGACGATGACAGGGGGTGGAGAGGGAATCCTGGCAGCTAGCTAGGTGTCCAGCAGCAGCAGCCTTTGAATTCTATGCTTTAAGGAATCGATGATCGCACTTCGAAGAGGGGCACCATGCACCAAACGAAACGACATGGGACGTCCCTGAGTGGCCACTGTGAGAAATGGCTCCTGCAGACACCAAATTTCCTGTTTCAAGCTGAGGATACAGAATAGGTCACTCCAGACTCTGCTGAGAACAGCAAAATGGGTTCCCTGGAATCAAGCCTGGAAGGAATTCAGTTGTCAGGGGCTAGCAGGCAGCACAGCCCCAGGTCATGCATTATCATAATTTAACGGTGAGGCTCTGAAAACTGAAGCCAGGAAAAAGAATCTCTTCTCCTCAGATGCTTAAACAGCATCCAAGCTGCGGGGGGCCCAGCGCTCACCAGTACCGGCCTTCTCAGCACTAGATCTGAAGGAGCTGGGGCTGAAGTCCCAAGGCTCTGGACTCAAGGAACAGAATATAACCTCTGGCTTGGCTGCTTGCCCTGTGCAACCTTGAGCAAGTCAATTCACCACTCTGGTCCTTGGTATGTTTGTTTCAAAACAGAGACCATCATCCTTGCCCTACTAACCTCACAGAAATTCCCAGTGCATAATTAATACTGATGGCTGACAATTAGTGCACGCTCTACAGACCAGCATTTTACCTGCATCATCTCATTTAAAATTCAGCCATCTTAGTGGGCATGTGCTCATACTGAGCTCACTTTACCAACAGAAAATCAGATCTAGAGGGATGAAATGGCTTGTCCGGGGTCACCCAACTTGCAAAGATTAAGTTGGAATTTAGAACCCATCTTGTTCACCAGAGAGTCATTAACCACGTTCCAATGTAATGCTTGATGGAAAAAACGCGTGAGGAACTTCAGACTCCAGGGGAAGAAATGGGGAACAGGTTGGAGAAGCCGGAGAAGGGCGGGCATGGCTACTAGCTGGCTTTGGTGTTTATTGCTGGGTATGCAAGCTGAGGGGTTTGAAGAAGCAAGGTGCAAACAGAAGTGAGCTTGACTGGAGAATGCTGGTAGAGAGGGAGAAGGGAGAGGATTAGCAGCTTCTGAAAGAAATGGAAATCTGGGGAAGACTTGCTTGAAGGGGATTTTTTAGGATGTTCCATTTTCTCAGATATGCTTTGTAATCCCCTTCCTCTGACCCCCACGAAACCTTCAGTAAATCCCTGCTTTCGGTCAGTGCCTCCAGACGTGGGCTTCCCTGGTGGCTCAGATGGTAAAGAATCTGCCAATAATTCAGGAGACCCAGGGTTCAAGTCCTGGGTCTGGAAGATCCTCTGGAGAAGGGAACGGTAACCCACTACAGTATTCTTGCCTGGGAAATCTCCTGGACAGAGAAACCTGGCAGGTTGTAGCTCGTGGGGTCACAATTGGACACAGGTGAGCGACTACGCACTACTCCTCCTACCAGATGTGGATCCAGCTTTGCTTTGGGAACTGGCAGCCTGAGACTGGTCACAGCTTGGGGGCTCACTGAGAGGGGACAGACCTCCATTCTTCTGCCCTACGCTTGTTGGCAGGAGGCTGCCTTGGGGACACAGCTGTCCCAGGGAGTCCACCGGCTGTGGCTTCCAGGAGCTCTGGCTCTGGGTCCACCAAGAACAGTAGCTTTTCAAGGGCGTTTTTAATAGTTGTCTGAAGTGTAGGATTCCAGATGGATCCTAGTAAAGGTTATCTTCTTGAATATATGCACTTGAGTTAAACCGAGGCAAAATCATCCTTTTCTTTCTTCCCTTTCCTTTTCACCCTCTTTTATTCTTTCTCTCATTTCTCTCATTCAGCTATTAGTCTTTCTTTTTTTTTCTCTTTCACTTCCCATTTTCCATCCTTGTTCATCCAGCCCTCCTTCCATCTTTCAGTATTGATCTTTCAGCCTCTATGTGCAGGATACTATGCTTTGTCCAGCATACAGGGGTGGGATGGCATGGACATCCTTTCTTCTCTCCTACATTTAGTATGTCCCTGCCATGGGGCTAGGAGATGGTGATAGATAGATGGATGGATGGATAAATAGGCGGGTAGACAGATAGATATTGACATGTAGTTATGGACATCATAGTCTGGGGCTAGGAGATGGTGATAGATAAATAGATAGATGGATGGATATTGACATGTAGTTATGGACATCATGGTCCCTGCTCTTCAAATGTCCAAATCCAGTAGAGACGTAGCCATTCAAGCCAATCACCAGCACACTCTCTCTCTAGATTCAGCTCTCCTGGGCAACTGGGTGCTTGTGAGATTTCTCTTATCTTCTCATTTGGTAAAATGTGGTCCTTACCTTCCATTCTCGATGTTATTTTGTAAGCATTTTTCCCATGTTGCTATGCAGTCTTCATCCTTATTACTTTAATGGCTGCATAATCTGCCACTAAGTAACCAAATTTGCATAACTGGCCCTATCACTGGGTATCAGGTAGTTTCTAGTTTTTTTTCATATTAACAGGTAAAGGTATGAACTTTAGGGGCTTCCCCAGTGGCTCAGCGGCAAAGAATCTGCCTGCCAATGCAGGAGATGCAGGAGATGCGAGTTTAATCCCTAGGTCGGGAAGATCCCTTGGAGGAGGGCATGGCAACCCAATGCAGTATTCTTGCCTGGAAAATCTTGTGGACAGAGGAGCCTGGCAGGCTACAACCCATGGGGTCGCAGAAGAGCTGGACGTGACTTCATGACTAAACAACATATATAAGCTACTAACATCACTGTGAGCAGTGTCTCATTCCCTTGTTTTCTGGGCCATTGCTGGGGCAGGGGTATCCTTCTATCTACTTACCCCAAAGTCTGTGATGGCTGAGAGGTCGATGGATGGTGTTAAATGTAACTGATGTATCCATTCTTCTGTTGGGTCAACATTTGCTCGTCACCTAGTCTGGGCCAGGAATTGTGTGGAAATCCAGAGGCAAAGACAAGGTTCCCGCCCTGAGTTCATACCCTGAGCTCTGAGTGACTGAGCATGTGTGTGCATGCACACACACACACACACACAACTTTTTAGGGCCAGCTCTTTCTAGGTGCTTATGTATCCAGTTGAAATGGGGGCACGGAAGGCATGGGGTAGGGTTTGTCCTGGAGCATCCATCTGCTCTTCTCCTGAATCCAGTGCACCTGTCAGGACACCGCAGACGCTCCCTGAGGATGCCTTCGCTGCCCCTGCTTGAGTGTCCACCGCCGGACACTCAATGGACACCACCGCTGTCCACTGCCTCGCAACTCTCCATTAAAGCATCCTCTCTTCCACCTGACTTTGACCTTCTAGTGACCTTTTCATCTCTATGTCCCCAGTGCCTGGCACTGAGAAGCCCTTCAGAAACGGAAAGGAAGGAAACAAAGACAGAATGAAGCGGGAGAAAGGTTTTCTCTCCTAGTCTGGCCACCCCTTATTAATAGTGCCTGGGTTTGCCATGGGGCATAAGCGACTGAGCATGTTGACACTGTGTAATTTATTAGCCTGAACTATACAAATTATATCTTCCCCCCAGGACTCACCCACGATGAGAAGCAGCTTTTCATGAGTTTATCCTGGGGACCCAAATAAATAAGCAGTGAAACAAAAATCTCATGAATTTTTTAAAGAGCTTATCGGAACTGGGGGGAAAACCTGGCGCTCTGGGTACAGAAGTATCCAATAGATCAGCCTTCTTTTCTCTTTACCCTCTTAAATCCTTTTTTAATCCTCTTGCTTGCCAGTGTCAATCTGGGCTTTCCCCGCTCCATTTCCCTCCACTTCGGATCATCAGAAGAACAATACCCACCCGTGAGCCTTCCACCTGCCTCTCTCACCACTCTAGGGGGGTTGGGGTGCCCAGACCCCAGTGAAGGCTGGACCCTAGGGCCCCAGAGGTGCCACATGCCATCCTCTGCCTGCATCTGTTTGGAGGGGATTACAGGTGTGGGGTTGCCACGCTGAGACCCTGAGTGTCCTCTTTAAAAAAAGCTTCTTGGCTATAAACAAGGCCTAAGCTTATCATTCCCCAAATGTCAGCCTTGCTGAAAGTTAAGCGGTTTACAAGGTCTTGCTGAGAAAGTCTATGTACTGGAAGCTAATAGAAGGTCAGCATTTTCCATTTCGATTTTTCACTTCCTGATGCCAAGGGTTTAGGTAATACTCCCTTTGGCATTTTGAAGACATTCTTACAAATTCTGGCAAGGTAGCTGAGCAAGCACTTGATGTGATAAGTCCTCCCCAAAGCCTGTGGAATGAGGGTTGTTATGATTTCTCCATTTTATAAATGAGGAAACTGAGGCTTGAACGGAGAGGGAATCTGTTGCCCAGTCACACACAGCAGATGATGATCTTGGTTCTGGACTCATGTCTATCTGCATCCAAAACCCAGGCTTCAATGCATTATGACTTCTTTCTCCACTTGTGGAGTCAAGAATGTTCCCACCATTGCCCCCAGATCTTCCTTTGCAGTGACAGACCTAACATTCCTTATACAGCCTGAGAGCCAAGCTGAAGAACTGTAGCCCTGAACACATTCGGTGGACATTCTCTCTTATTTTCATAGGGCAGAGGTCAGCAAACTACAGCATACAGTCCAAATCTGGCCCACTGATAGTTTGTGTAAATAAAGTTTTATTGGCATAAAACCACGCACATTCATTTTCATATTGTCTATGGCTGCTTTCACGTTACAAAAGCATGGTTAAGTAGTACAGCAGATACCACATGGCCCACATGGGCTATAGCAGTTACTTTCTGGCCCTTAGAGAAAAAGTTTTCTGACTCCTGGCGTCTGGAGTATTCATCTGTTTTCCCAGAATCTAGGGTGAGAGCAACAGTCCTCTGACTAGGTTCCATTTCTTGAGTGCTGGGCAAGACCCAGGCACTCTACTAGCTGCTTTCTGTGGACAATCTCCTGGAATCTTCCAACAGTACTATTAGGCAGGTGCTCAGAGAAGTGAGCAACTTCCCATAGTCACAGGGCTACAAAGGAGGGAGTCTAAGGCTCAACCCTGAAGCTGACTGGCAAGCTCTTTATAAACTGAAAAGTGCTTTATTATTTATAAGTAACAAACAATATTAAAGGCATAATCTCCAAATAAGTGAGAATCGTCTCAGTGCCTGGAACCATGCTGCATGTTGGGCTAGGAAGTGATAGAAAAGGAGCAAGTCTCTGTCCATGGGAAATCCATGGGCTTGTGAGAAAGGCAAACCTCTGTGTAGATCAGCCATCAGGATAGGCTGTCATAGAAGACAAAAAGGTGGAGAAGGGAATAGGGGAAGGGGCCACAGAGAAGGTGACCTTTGAGTTGGGTCTTTAATGATGAATAGAAATTTGATGAACAAATGCTCCCTGGGGCAGCAGGAACAACTTAAGCAAAGGCTTGGAATGAAACAGTTGTCATGGGTCTGAGTCTAGGATGAGTGAAGTGTTGACGGGAGAGGAGGGTCCCCACAGATACAATAGGGTTTGTTTGAAATCAGAGAAGAGTTTGGGATATGACGCTTAGGGTTTTGAAAATGTATTTCCTTCTTTTATTTAGAAAGATTCTCAGGTTTTTCATGCCATCCCATTTCCATCTGATGTGTAGTAGGTGCTCAATAAATGTTTCCGAGAACTACGTGCTGACCCCAGCCCTAGGGAGCGAGCCTGCTCTTGGCTGCCGCTGCAGGATGCTCACGTGGCAGCAAGCCCTGTCCAGGTGATGGTGTTACATCCACCTGGGACGGCGCCAGACCTTCCAAAGAATTTCAAGTTTGGGGTCAGCTCCAGTGGGCCTCTGAAGTGGGCCTTTCCAAAAAAAGGTTCCCATTTTCCCACCTGTGCTCAGATGGCAGAACAGCGGTCTTGTGCCCTGAAAGGGCTACACTTGCCTGGTTGCTCATTCACTTAGGAGGGCAGAGAAGATGGGGAGAGCCTAGCCTTTGGGACCATTCAAATCCCAGCTCTGCGGCTTTCTGCTTATGTGACCTTGGGCAGGTTCCTTAAATTCTCAGAGCCTCAGTATTCTCATCCATAAAATGGGGGTGATGATTCCCGTTGTTATGATGGCAAGTAAACTGTCATATAGTAAATGCTCAATGTCTATTACTGGCAACCATTATTATTATTAATAATAATCATATTTCTACATGGATTGTCTTTTGCTGTAATAATGATGCAATAATGCCAACACATTGTGTGATTTATAAAGGTGTTTATTTTTTTATTCTTACTGTTCCATAGATCAGATGGGGATGGCTCTTGGCTTTAAGCCTGCACCCTTTCTCTTTCATTCTGGGACCTAGTGGCCAGCCAGGACATGCCCTTCTAAAGGCATGGGGCAGAAATTTCGAGAGAAGGGTGTGCAAACACAGGCACCACTTAAGTCTTGAGCTCAGAACTGGCCATAGTTACTTCAACACATCCCATTGGCCAAAGCAGATCACCTGGTCCAACCCAGTAGGAAGGGGTAGGAAGATACACTCCAGCCACCATGAAGTATAATGAGGGTGTAAAAGGGACAGAGTTATGAGCAAACTGTGCCACTCCCACGATGGTCAAAACTCATAGCAGGACCGTGGGCCGTATGAGCCCACAATCCACCTAGCATTACCTCCTGCGTTTCTCAAGGCTGAGCCAGGTCTTCCAAATCCCCAGCCTCACTGATGAAGAAGCTAAGGTTTAAGCTCTTCCTGTAGTTGTCTCTGGTCAAAGAAGGTCCTGAGAAGGTCACTGAATGCCTTTTTCCAGTGGGGTTCTGATAAGTAGCCTCCAGCATGAATTCCCTGAGGAAGCCTGACTTATTACTGGAACCCGTAAGCACTGTGCATCCAACATGAGGGAAAACAACAAAACAGCCCCCGTGTTACACGGTGGCCACCGAAATTCCAATCATCAGTGGCCAACACTGCCCATTTGATTTCCTCTGGCTGAAATTTTTGGTTGTTCTACTGCCAAAACCAGGTTGGCTATTTATTCTAGACACCAATGTCTATTATTAATCATGTTCATAAACAAGGCTTCCAAAATTCCACCTCCATGCCGGGAAGAATTAATTTAAAACAATAGGAGCAACAACAAAAAAATCAAGTCAATATGGTGTCATATGGTGTCCACCCTAACTCAGGGGAGCCTGGTGATGAGTTGATGAATATTCCTGGATGAAGAAAACTTGGACTTGGCCCAGATCAACTCATTGCTTCAGTAGTGTCTTCCAGAGAGAGTTCAAATTATTTCCTAATCCAGTCCCAGTTGCACCATCTTTTGTGACTTCATTTACTTGGACATTAAGATCATCAAGAGATAATCCAGTTGGGCAATGGGGAAAGCAGAGAGAGGAAAGAAATGCCTCATTCTTTTATTCTCTCACTCACTCTTACACCCACTCACCAGTTGCTGAGTGTCTGCCGTGTCCAGAGGGCTGGGGACATGAGCGTCGAAGGAAGCAGAAGATGCTCATTGTACAGCAGGTCCTCATGAAATGTATCTTTTTGAGGTGGGCAGCTGGTTTCCCATCGGCCACTGCACTACAGATGATGGGTTTAAGCGAATCTCAGCAATACTTTCGCCCTGTTGCTAACTGCTCGGGGGTTAGCATGGGACCCAGTTCTGCCCATTGAAAAATGAGAAAGTCTGTTTATGACTCTTGGAAAGCTTCCCCCGCTCTTACTAAGAAGGAGCTAGTGGAAGGGATGGAACACTCTTCTCTGTCACCTGTAATCTGTGCAGACGGGACGATGATGGTTTCACGGCCGTCTTGCTGTGCGCCAGAAGACAGAAGATGAAGGCAACTCTGACAACGGGAGATGAGAGGAACTGCATCCTCACTGACATCGTGAGCCACTAAGTCTCTAACCCTGAAGGCCACTCTACCCTTGGATTTTGTGTTCTGAAGGATAAGATCTTTCCCCAGTCTTTCCGCCACTGTAGGTGGGGGTTTCTGTTATCTGCATCCCAAAGCTTCCTAGTCAGTGTAGCATTATGAATATAGCACCTTGAATTAGCTACTGTAGAACCTTGATTAGTCCCTGGTGGCTTAGACGGTAAAGCATCTGCCTACAGTGCAGGAGACCTGGGTTCAATCTCTGGGTTGGGAAGATCCTCTGGAGAGGGAAATGGCAACCCACTCCAGTACTCTTGCCTGGAAAATCCCATGGATGAAGGAGCCTGGCGGGCTACAGTCCGTGGGGTCGCAAAGCGTCGAACACGACTGAGCGGCTTCACTTTCGCTTTGATTTAGCTATCAAGGAGCAGGCACAGAGAAGTGGGCTAAACTTGTCTAGGGTCACGCAGCCAGGAAATATCTGAATTAGATTGTGAACCTAAGGCTCTCTGCCCCCAGCCTCCTCTCACCAAAGGTGGCTTATAGCTGACCTCTGAGAACAAACAGTTGGCAAACAGATGTTGAATATCCACCATGCGCAGTGGTGGGTGCTGAGAGGGTAGGGAGCTGATACCCAAAGAAACAGAAGGTGGTAAAGATCCTGCCAGAGGAGCACAGCGTGATGGGAAGAGGGGGGACCCCATCCATGCTGGTGGCAGGCTAAACCCGCCGCCCCCCGTCCCCTACACTCTCCATAGCCATGAGCCCCTGGGACAGTCTGGCATGGTAGAAGGCACTCCTGTTTTTAATTCAGAGAGGCCTGGGCTTAAATCTTGTCCCTGCCTCATTCTTGCTACATGACATGGGGTATGTCCTGTCTCAGCTACTTGTTTTGGCCATTGAGGAGTGGCCATGATGTATGCATAACGTTGACACTTACGAGATGCTCAGAGAGTGATAGCTCTGAAGAAGATGATGATGGCAGGATTGTTAAGAACTTTTGAGAGTCACAAAGCTGAGCGGGCCCTATTCTGATGGCAAGAAGACCCGGGTCCTAGTCCCAGATCTGCCAGGATGAGCTGTGTGACCTCAAGCAATCCCTGCCTGAGATCACACAGCTGGACCATTCACATGCCCCATCTATACAATGGCGGGTTTGGGCTGGGACCAGCTGTTTTCAGACTCTGCTTGGTGGAGCTCTAGAGGTTCACTGACTCTGAAATGAGAAAGGGACAGAATCAGGGACTGGAACCCTCGCCCCCAGCTCCAAGCAGGGCAGCTCTTTTGTTATTTCTTTCATGGGATTGGGGTTTTCTGTAAGATGTTCTTGGAAGAGATGTTTCTGTTCCTTTAATTAAAATTTAAAAAAAAGACGGCTTGAAAGCCTCCAGATTAGGTCGCTAAGTTCCTTCCATTTATTCACTTGTTGGTAGCATAAGCTCTGGGGCTCAAAGACTCAGACTTAAATGATGACTCTGACATTAATGATCTTGGTTAAACCAGGGAAGCAGATCACTTCCTGGACCAGTTTCTACTCATCTACCAGCCATTCGTGACAGTTCCCTTTCCCCTCATCTCTGCCAGCAGGAGGTGTTATAACTCTTTTAGATTTTTGCCAGTTCAGGGAAATAGTCAGTGAAAGCAATTCTTAATGGAGGGGTTCCAGGCACTGTGACGGCGGTAAGGGAGACAAACCGTACCACCCAAGGAAGTCT
This sequence comes from Bubalus kerabau, assembly GCF_029407905.1. Classification (NCBI taxonomy): domain Eukaryota; kingdom Metazoa; phylum Chordata; class Mammalia; order Artiodactyla; family Bovidae; genus Bubalus; species Bubalus kerabau. The sequence continues at coordinate 68,879,633 of NC_073639.1, read as the reverse complement.
GCCTTGACCCGAGTAAGGATACCGCCTTTAAGCCACAGTTTCTGTTATCTGCCCCTTTCTCACGTGTGTGTGTGTGTGTGTACTCAATCTCTGGGTTGAGTCCGACGCTTTGGGACCCCATGGACTGTGGCCCACCAAGCTCCTCTGTCCTTGGGGTTTCCCAGGCAAGAATACTGCAGTGAGTTCTATCTCCTACTCCAGGGGATCTTCCCGACCCAGGGACCAAACCCAAGTCTCCTGCATTGCCAGGTGGATTCTTTACCACTGCGCCACCTGCAAAGCCTCTGCCCAGGTATGGACCAAGTAACCATTCCCTGGCTTCTGGAACTTCCTAGCAGTGTGTCTTTGGGTGAGTGACCGCCTCTCAGAGCCTCAGTCAGCTCATCTGTAACGTGGGACTTGTACCATCCACGTGGCAGGGCTGTTAAGAGGAACAAGGAGTTTGCACGTATGAGACACCTGGATTCACGGTAGGTCTTCCGCAAACATAGCCTCCCTTCCCGGTGAGATGAGGAGATCAGGGACTCACTGGGCTGTTTGGGAGGGCGCCAAAGAGTCCCTGCAGACAGCAGCAGCCACACCAGGTGTCTTGATGAATTAATTATGGAAAATTAGGGCAAGTCAGGTTTCTGCCTCCAGGAATCGCATATTAAGGTCTGGACGGGAGTGTGGGATTTTAATCATTCTCCAGGGGCCAGAGACAAGAAAGACTTTTCCTGCTGGGACAGATGAGAAGTAGGGGAGCCAATCACATTATGCAAATGCAGCTGAGAAGGAGACGGTGGACACCTTGAGACAGGGCCAAGACCTCTCCTGGATGTTTGCTGGCTGGGGGCTCTGACTTACCCAGACACGACCTGAGGGATTATTCCTAACTCCTGACTTCAGAGTCATGCATCACAGACGGATGCTGAAACAGTTGCATCTCTCTGCCCTTCCCTCGATCCGCTCTCTTCCCCATGTGACTTTGCAGCCGCTCCCTGAAAGCCCTTGAATCTGGGCTGGCCCTGTCTCCCGTTTCAGCCTAGAGAATATAGTGGAAGCGACTGTGACGGTTTTCAACTTGGGGATCAAGACGACTGGACCACTTCTGCTCTCTGTGTTGGAGTCTTGCTCAGCCACCGTGAGCATGGAAATTCCACTGGTGAGAGATAGATAACAAATGGAATGTACAAATCCATGATAAAGCCAGGAATGAAGATGAAAAGTGTCATGGGAGGCGTCGTGATTTCTAATAAGGCGGGGAAGGAAGGTCTCTTGGAGGAGGCAGCATCTGAACAAAGACCTGAAAAATATGAGTGCGAGTGTCAAGGGAATATGTGGGGGAAGGTCGTCCAGAAGGAATAAGAATTATTAATCCATTTTATGGGTGAAGAAAGGAACCTGAAGAGATTAAATTGCTTGCCTGTTAGATGACAGTTAAAGCTTCCCAGGTGACTCAATGGTAAAGAATCTGCCTGCCAATGCAGGAGACGTGGGTTCAGTCCCTGGGTTGGTAAGATCCCCTGAAGGAGGAAATGGCAACCCACTCCAGTATTCTTGCCTGGACAGAGGAGCCTGGCAGACTACAATTCATGGGGTCGCCAAGAGTCCAAGAGGACTGAGCGACTGAGTACACGCACAGCAGAGCTGGAACTTGGACCAGTTTTTTTGACTCAGGCAACCTGACCTTGGCGCTGGTGCCCTGAACTACTTCGCAGATGGCCTCATGTGCCCTCAAGAGATGCCCGGACTCAGCCGTCCGTCTGGACATCTGCACACCAATCCCGGGGCCTCCATCCTGGGCCCCGAGCTATATTGTCATGCGGATTTCAGCTGATGACAGTAGGAAGCCACTTTGGTCCCTAATGGATTCAGCACTCTCCAAATGCTCTGTCGTATTAGCCGTGGAAACGGACTTCGTTTCGTCCAGGGAGTCATCACTTGATGAAACGAGCAGGCACTCAACCTCCCTAAGCAAAAGGTGATTTAAAAGTATTGCAAGAGCCAGCCTTGGATAAAGCTTATGCAAACCATCTCTTTGATTCGGCTGGGAGGTAAGGGGGTGGTTGTGGCCCTCCCCAGGGACCTTGAGTTCCCGCTGCTGGCAGCCAGTAGAGAACAAGCTCCCCGAGCTTGGGTGGTCATCGCCCACCACCCTTGAGCCTCTTGGAAGCCAGGTTAACTTGGAGAAAAGGGACGGCATCCAGATGCTGTCTCCTGCCTCCCAGCAGAGGACAGGGCTCCAGACCCTTTTTTGGAGATGCTTTAAGTTCGGACACGACTGAGCGACTGAACTGAACTGAACTACATTCTAGAAGATTCCCTTCCTGTCTCTCATCTTCTTTCTCTCCCAGCCAGACCTGTTCCTCACCAAGCATCTGTGGAGTGGAAAAGTCTTAGCCTCACATGAGGGTTGTGCAGCACAGAAGCCCCAAATCACGAGACACTTGTGTCTAAGGAGCATTTGAAATGTGGCAAGTCCGCTTTGAGATGGGCGACATTAACCCATCTCGAAGTAGAAATTAACACAGCATTGCAAATCAACTATAGGTCAATAAAACAGAAATTTTTAAAAAGCGTCTGTAGATGTTGCCAAATGTTTCCTGGGGACAAAATCAGCCTGACTCAGGGAAAACCCTCAGGAAGTGAGATCTCCAGGTTTACACTGACAAGCTGTGCCCTGCGTGGAGATAATGACTGTGTGTGAATGTGAGCAGGGTGCTGTTAGCTCCCATCCTGGAGGGCCTGAGGGTGTCTCTTCCCTGCCTCAGGGATACAGTCCTGGTGGAAAACAGCTCTGATCTCCAGAAAGGCCCTGGACATGGGTGGTTCCCCTCCCCAAAGCAGCAAGAGAATGTGCTCTGGATCCATGCAAACCAGCTCTTGTGCTCACTGTCTGCTACCTCTCCCACCAAAGAGGGTTTAATCTGAGCAAAGGGAGAGCTCAGAAGAGGCTGCAGCCTGCATAGAAAGGTTGGGGGGGAAAGCCTGGTTATTCTTAGCTGTGAGTCTGGAGAGGAGGAAGTTTCTTTGAGCTGCCAGGGCTCCACATCACCTTCCAGAGGGAGCCGCTCAACCACAGTTCTTCCTGGCCTGCCAAGTTTGGTCGGAAATTCCTTCCACCCTAGGCGGTGGGGAATGTGGGGAATGCAGGGTGGGCCTACTCAGGGCCTTCAGAGCCCCTCAGCTGAAGTTTCTCATCTCCGCTGTCAGAGCAGTGGGTTGGCGTAATGGGGGTTCTTCAGACAGCCAGGCCTGGCAAGCAGGACCCCTGCGTCTGGGCGCCTGGCCCCGACTGTCGTTTTCCTTTGCCTGCCCGAATGCTTTGATTCATGCAGGGCCCGGCCCAGGGAGGGTGAGAGGAGCTGAAAGGTGGTGTCCTCCAAGGCAAGGCGAGAGACAGACAGGACACTACCGCAGCCTTGCTGAAGCTCTGGCTTTCAAAAGCCGTTCAAGAAGGGCTAAACGCAACTGGGAACCTTGGCATTTTGATCCAAGTTGTCACCATATACCATTGAACAAAGGCCCTTTTCTAGGATAACAGAGAGAGTAAGAACCCAGGCTCTGCACTTGGAGTCCTGGGTTCAAATCCTGACTCAGTCACTAACAAGCTGTGTGGGCACTGGACAGATTATTTAACATTTCTGTGCCTCAGTTTCCTCAGCTGAGTTTTTCTCATCAGTAATCTGTACAGGGTTGCTCTGGGGGGTTAAATGAGTAGACACAGTTCTTAGAACAGAACTTAGCATACAGAAAGTGCTCAATAAATAGTGACCCATGGGCCTGACATACAGAAGGTATCCCGTATATGAAGAGTAGCCATCATGGATATGGGCTGATTTTCCTTCCGATAGGGACAGAGTAAAGGTCCAAAGTATGTGATTAAATAGTTAATACCACTAGGCTTCCCTTGTAGCTCAGTTGGTAAAGAATCTGCCTGCAATGCAGGAGACCTGGGTTTGATTCCTGGGTTGGGAAGATCCCCTGGAGAAGGGAATGGCAACCCACTCCAGTACTCTTGCCTGGAGAATCCTGGAGGATTCTCCAGAGGAGCCTGGAGGGCCATAGTCCATGGGGTCTCAAGAGTTGGACACGACTTAGCGACTAAACCACCGCCGCCGCCGCCACTAGGGGACAGTAAGTAGACAAAGTGTGGGAGAGCCCGTAAGTTAAGGATCACTCAAGAAAGCAGATTTGTTGTTATTCACTCGCTCAGTTGTGTCCACCATTTTGCGACCCCATGGGCTGCAGCACACCAGGCTTCCCTGTCCTTCAGTATCTCCCTGAGACAGTGCTCAAACTCATGTGCATTGAGTCGATGATGCCATCCAACCATCTCATCCTCTGTCACCCCCTTCTCCTCCTACACTCAATTTTTCCCAGCATCAGGGTCTTTTCCAATGAGCCGGCTCTTTGCATCAGGTGGGCCTGCCAGGGGCCTTCAGAGCCCCTCAAGCCAAAGTATTGGAGCGTCAGCTTCAGCATCTTGGGAGACCCCTGTAAGTTAAGGCTCTTTCAGGAAAGCAGGTTTTCTTAACCACAGAAGCAAGCAGGCTTGCTCAGCAACAAACTACGGAACAGAAGCACGAGACATGCCCCAAATCAATAAGACAGTGGTGGCATGAGACGCACATCTGCCCAGGGAGCTCAGTAAGGTAGGACATGCTCTCCACACACATAAAAAAACAGTAATTTGTGGACCTAACTTGACCACGCAGAGACGAGGAAACTCCCCGGCTCAACCTGGAGGAAGAACTGATAATGGGAGCATGACGCCTACTCAAGAAGATGAAAGTTCTCCCCTCCCCACTTTTTCCTTTGATTATAGAACCGTAGCCCAGTAAGTTCTCAGGGCATGGCACTCCCTCACCTGCGTGCATGCTCATAAGCCTCACAAGCATCCCATTCTGATAAGTCACTTCCTATCTACCACTTTGCATCTCTCTGTATTTTTTCTGTGCTAAGACATGAAGGACTAGCGCTCTTCAGAACCCTTCCCCCTCCCCCTGAAACATCACCTGACCGTTTCACTGCCATTCGTCCTGTCTTTAGAGCGTGTGTCAGGATGCCAGATGTGAAGGCAGATACGTCTGGCCTGGAATCTCTGATTCACTCCTTATCGCGTGCATGCTCAGTTGCTTCAGTCGTGTCCGACTCTCTGTGACCCCATGGACTGTAGCCCGCCAGGCTCCTCTGTCCATGGGATTCTCCAGGCAGGAATACTGGTGCAAGGTGCCATGCCCTCCCCAGAGGATCTTCCTGACCCAGGGATCGAACCTGCCTTTCTTACGTCTCCTGCATTGGCAGGCGGGTTCTTTACCACTAGGGCCACCTGGGAGCCCTCACTCCTTCTTAGCCACTAGCAAACGACTCAAGTTCCTTATCTGTAAAATGGGAATAACCATAGTAGTCACTTCAGAGAGCTCTGAAAGTGTTAGTCACTCAGTCGTGTCTGACTGTTTGCGACCCCATGGACTGTAGCCCTCCAGGCTCCTCTGTCCACGGAATTCTCCAGGCAAGAATACTGGAGTGGGTTGCCGTGCCCTTCTCCAGGGGATCTTCCAGACCCAAGGATGGAACCTGGGTCTCCTGCATTGGCAGGTGGATTCTTTATCATCTGAGCCACCAGGGAAGCCCCAGAGGGTTAAATGAGTAAGTGGATCACTCATTGAATAATGCAGTGCCAAGTACACCATTAGCACACATGCTTATTTATTCTATTATTTGTTATTAATTTTTGCTAGAATTATTCATCAGTCATCAAACCATTCTGCTTCAGGTGTCAGCTCTCAAAGAGGAATCAAATGCTCTATTATCCTCAGGAGGTTAATTCTGAGTCTCTGTGTGTCCTCTGGGGGAAGGGGAAATTGTTTCCAGAAGGAAGGGGAAAGGAGAAGGATGATGCTGATAAAACAATATCCACTCTGCATTCTGAGTCTTTGGGTACAGCTGTGGGCGGAGTGGCAGGTAAGTTGGTGCTTAAATGTGTGTGTTAAGGGCCCCAGAAGCAGGGCGCCCACGGTTTTCCTTCGGGCAGGGTGGCAGACTAAAGCCACCACACACGCTAGAAAGCGTGCATGCCCAGTCACGTCCGACTCCTTGCGATCCTGTGGACTGTAGCCAGCCAGGCTCCTCTGTCCATGGAATTTTCCAAGCAAGAATACTGGAGTGGATTGCCATTTCCTCCTCCCGAGCATCTTAGTAAGAGGCTATTTCCTGTTCTGTGAATCTGGGCCATGGTGAGTCGCTCGACCAATAGAATGTGGCAGACGTGATGTCCCGGGCCACCCAGGGCCTAGGTTGTAAGGAGCCTTGCTGAAGTAGTAACCGGAACAAGCTGCAGCTCTCAGGAGGGCTGTGGACCACTTTTTATGAGACTGTCCTGGAAGATAGGTGCACTCTGATTAAACAAGATTGGCCCAGTAGACCTGACTTCTCACCTCATATCAAAAGGAGTTCCCCACCATGCATTGGAAGGCCCTGCGAAGTCCCGCGTTAAAGAATCCTTTCATCTCCAGTGGACCCAGAGTCACCTTGTGACACCTTCTAACATCTTCGCTTGTAACTAACACTTTAGGGAATGCTAGCCTAGACCCGTGGATTGAAGATCTTCAGGGCAGATTTACAGCTTGGAGAAAAGGCCCCTTGTTTCTCCCCCTGACATGCTACACACTCCTAGTCTTTTTAAAACCTTCGTCCATCTATGAGTGGCTGGGGCCAAGCTTGGCAATCCAGCTTCTGCAGCTGGTTCAGCTCAACAGAATTCAATGGTGACATTACAGAGAGGGAGTCATGCTGCAGGCATCTTCAGATTACCTAGACTCTCAGGAGACACCAGCAGGGGGGGAGGCCCAGAAATTGGGGAAAATGCAATGCATAGTAACAATCATTCGAAAAAAAAACAGAGAAAATAATTTGGAGATTATTGAGTGCCTGAACCCCAAAGCTATAAACAGGATGTTTGAAACCATTTCAAGCATAAAGGTCACAATCTGCAATTTAAATGGACAGCTTGTTGCCTTTTTTCTTGGTTATGGTTGGGCACCACCAATTAGTTGAAGTGTGTGTATGGGGGGCACGCGTGCGTGTGCATGTGTAAAGGTTTTTCAAAGAGCGCATTGGGAATCAGGCTGGGTTAGCTGACGGCCCCTAAGCCGTGAGCCCACACAGGGGTGGGCAAATCCTTTGCTGCATGAGAACACGCAGGACTCATGCTTACACAGTGAGGGCTTTCTTACTCATGCTGGAAAAATAAAAACATAACACAGCCTACACCCTGGATCACTCCAGCTCTCTGCAGGGGTTTTACCCTGAAGAATTAAATCATTGTAAAATCGTCTCTGGGGTGGTATCGCCGCCAAGGTCCAACCCAGCCCGATGGTGGTTATTAACTCGCACCCTATTTATTGATGCAGCGAGGGTGTTGGGGTGGAGGGAGTCTGTTCAGCTGAAGGTTGGCACCAGTCCTTCAAGCCTTCGGTCTGTGGATGGGCACTGATAGAGATTATTTCGTGGCTTGGGAAGAGGTCAGTGAGATGATAGCCGGGAGAACCTACATGTCCTTCTCGAGGTTGGGACCCTTTCTGCTGTTCATGGGAGGGGGGCTGTGGCAGCGTTGGGTGGGGGGGTCTATGGCAGCGTTGGGTGGGGGGGTCTATGGCAGCGTTGGGTGGGGGGGTCTATGGTAGCGTTGGGTGGGGGGGTCTATGGCAGCGTTGGGTGGGGGGGTCTATGGTAGCGTTGGGTGGGGGGGTCTATGGCAGCGTTGGGTGGGGGGGTCTATGGTAGCGTTGGGTGGGGGGGTCTATGGCAGCGTTGGGTGGGGGGGGTCTATGGCAGCGTTGGGTGGGGGGGCTGAATTAGGCGGGTCTGTCAGGACAGGGTCTCAGACTATCATGCGCATGTGAATCACTTGGGTGTCTTTGACGCTTAGGTAGACTACTAGGAGTATTGCTGCCTCAGCATCCATTCTGCGTGGCCAAGAAAGCCACAGGGACACTAAACTCACGTCAGCCCCTTCAACAAGTGCCTGTCCTAGACAACAATCTCTAGGGTCATGAGGCAGTGTAAGTGTCTGATATGACTCCTCCAAAGGCCCTCGTGATGAACATCTTCCCCTGCCTCCCAGGACCATTAAAGCTCACCCAAACCTCACTGTTTCTGGTTTGAACTGACAAATCTGGCTTTAGTCTGGGAACCCCACAGCACTCTATCTGTGGTCCTTGATAAAGTCATGTGCCCCTTGCAGTCTGCCTTGACCTCCCTGCATCACCCCCTGAGTGGCTGCCTATGATCTCCAGGACCTGTGAGTAACAAATGCCTCTATTTCCCTAGTGGTCCTTTTTTTTTTTTTCTCTAAACTGTTTCTCAACATCCAACCCCCCCAGGGTTCTATGCACAACAAATGTTAATTTAACAAAGTCTTATTGAAGATTGCAGATTATGACTTAGTACGTCTTGGATAGAAGGAGCCCCCAGTGAGGCTTGTGCTGTTGGTTTTAGGAATGACACTTTTACCAGTAAGGCTCTGGACCAGCACTGTGTGATAGAATGTTCTGGGCCAATGGCAATGTTTTATGTCTGTGCTGCCCAGTATGGTAGCCAACAGCATCCTGTGGCTACTGAGTATTTGAAATATGGCAAGTGGGACTCAAAAATTCAATTTAAAATTTTACTTAATTGTAATTATTTTAAATTTAAATAGTCACAGATGACTAGTACAGTGAGCTCTATATTGGCAGGGACCATATTTTTATTTCACTTTTGTGTCCTCATCACTTAAGGGAATGTCTGGTCCACACTTCATATATATACTTATTGGCTACATTATTAGATAAGTGGAGAAGGCATTTTTAGATCATGTTTGTTACAACATTATAGTTGTTAAGTGACAAAAACTCACCTTGAACTTGAGCCTACCAAAGACTTTACTGGCTCTTATGACATAATGACTGATTTGGGGGAGGATCAGAGCCAGGAACTAATTTAACATCATATTTTTCTCTAGCCTCTTGCCTGCATGCTAGTTCACTCCTCCAAACTAGTCATACTCACTGGGCTCAAACCAGTTTCACCGGTAGCTCTGGACCGCTAAAGTTAGAGCCTCTGACCACATGAAATAGAGTTATTTCCCACCAATATCAATTAGAAACTCCCAGGAAAGTTTTCTGATTGGCTGAGCTTGGGTCACATGTCAATTTCTGGGCCAGTCACTGTGGCCAGGGCAATGAGATTTTGAGACTGGCCCAGCTAGACTCAAAGATGCCCCTCCCACATCCAAGAATGGTTTCTTCTAGACACACAAGGTTGGAGTGGGGAGAAGCAGTCTTTACACAGATGGGGATTGCTCTTATGGGCAAAGTGTTAGTGTTAGTCACCTGCTGCTGCTGCTGCTAAGTCGCTTCAGTCTTGTCCGACCTGTGCGACCCCATAGATGGCAGCCCACCAGGCTCCCCTGTCCCTGGGATTCTCCAGGTAAGAATACTGGAGTGGGTTGCCATTTCCTTCTCCAATGCATGAAAGGGAAAATTGAAAGTGAATCGCTCAGTCGTGTCCGACTCTTCGCGACCCCGTGGACTGCAGCCCACCAGGCTCCTCCGTCCATGGGGTTTTCCAGGCAAGAGTACTGGAGTGGGGTGCCATTGCCTTCTCCAGTTAGTCACCTACTTGTGTCCAACTCTTTGCGACCCCATGGACTGTAGCCTGCCGGGCTCCTCTGTCCATGGAATTCTCCAGGCAAGAATACTATTCCTTCTCCAGGGGATCTTCCTGACCCGGAGATGGAACCTGGGTCTCCCACGTTGCAGGCAGATTCTTTTCTGTCTAAGCCACTGGGGGAAGCCCCAATACCTACTCTTTGTGACCCCATGGACTATAACCCACCAGGCTCCTCTGTCCATGGAATTCTGTGGTCAAGAATACTTATGGGGAAATAGAACAGTGAATGTGGGGAGAGGGAGTGGAGGAAGGGTTTGTACCTTCCATAAATGCTTGTTGAAAGGTATTTCTTTGAGCTAGACTGAGGCAATAGAATTGCCTCCTTGGATTCTGGCAAAAGGGGTAATGAGAATAATAAGATTCTATTAGCCAAACTGGTGCCCCTCTTCTCTCCCTGACCATGCTACATAAGTGAGAAATGAAGGCATCGCAAGGAAAGGCACCATTTTAAATTGAAAGATACCCAGAAGTTTGTTGGATGGAGAAGAGGAAGGAAGGATATACATTTTCAGGGATGAGAAGCAGCACATACAAAGGTGAAGGGGGCAATGAGCAGGGTGTGTGGGGCAGGGATGAAGAGTCTGCCATGGAGGGTGGACGGGAGCAGAGGGGAGGGCTGAGGAAGTGGACCTGAGGCCATTCTGCCGGAGGCCTTGAGTGCTGAGTGAAGGAGTCTGGGCTCTCGGCTGTGGGAAACAGAGCTATTTGGAGATCTTAAGCAGGGGAGTGGTGTAGTTAGAGCCACGTGTGCGCTAAGATAGTGCCATGGCTGGGTTTGGAAGACGGACAAGCTGGCAACGCAAGGCAGGGTGCCAAGGACGAGGCCATCCCAATATGTCTTTAAGGAACAGCTGCCTCAGAGGTGGGTGGCAGAACTCCAGGCTCCATCCTGCCTGCTGGCATCTCTTCTCCCCATCTCATGCTCAGGCCTTGACCAGGCTGGATCCAGCCATGCCACTTCCCAGCTCTGTGATGTTGGGCAGCTTACCTTTTTCCTGAGCCTCAGTTTCCCCATCTGGAAAATGGGAATAGGGATACCCACCTTGTATGGTAGTCGAGAAGTTGCAGAGTCAAAACGGATGTGATGGGGGACTTCCGTGGTGGTCCAGTGGTTAAGACTCCAGTGCAGGGGGCCCAGGTTCGATCCCTGGTTCAGGGAACTAGATCCCATGCGCCGCAATTAAAAGATCCCACCTGCTGCAACTAAGACCCGACATAGCCAAATAAACAAATAAGAACAAAGTATATTTTTAAATGAATATGATGGCCCCAGACCTTCACGTAGCAGGAGCTCTGCACATGTTGCTGTTGTTATTAATGGATGGTTGTTCCTGAGTGCGTTTGCATCGGAAAAGTTCAAACAGTGAAGACATCAGGAGAAAAATGACCTTCAAATTACTGAAGCTTCTTAGGGCAACTCTGTAACTAGGTCACGCTGGCTTCTCCTGAACCCCGAGGCAGAAAAATCCACCAACCCACAAGCCCATGGCTCGCTCTCCTCCCAGGAGACTTGTGTGTCTAAACTGGAAGATGCCAGAGAGGCTGGTTTCCAAGAACACTTCCCTAGAGACCAGGCTGGAGTCTCCGGGGATGGTGAGGGCATCGGACTGCACTTTAGACTGCAGCTTGGACTGACGTGTTTGCCAGGCTGACAGCCATGTGTCCCAGTGGAAAAACCCCAGTGTGGAGCCAGGCCATCCCAGGCCTGGTTTCCAGGTTTCAACCTGGAAGTTCTGCAAGCTTAGGAAAGTAGCTTTGCCTCCCTAGGACTCAAGTTTCTCTGTCTGGAAGATGGGAACAAAACTCTCCATGGCGGGTGAGGGGCGCTGTTATGAGGATTAAATCAGCTGATACAGGTGGCATGTGGTCCCCTGGCTGTGCCTTCACTTTGCTATCAGGAATGTGCATTTACTGAGTCTCTGTGATGTATAAGCTCCTTGCCAAGTGTTGGCAATACACAGACAAGCAAGACATGGATCCTGCCTTTAAGGGCAGGCTTGAGATACAGATAATTGAACAGACCACAATGATGACAGTCTCTGTTTGGCACTGTTCCTCTCTATAAAGGATGTGTCAGTATATGATGAATGTGATTTTCCGTGGAAATAATGATATCAGTCAGTTCAGTCTCTCTGTTGTGTCCGACTCTTTGCAACCCCATGGACTGCCGCACGCCAGGCTTCCCTGTCCATCACCAACTCTCGGAGCTTGCTCAAATTCATGTCAAATAATGATATACTTTGAGATAATATTCATGTCTTGGAAGCTGAGGGCCTCTAATTGATTTGAATAAGCACAGACACTAAAAGTAACCATCTATAAATGTCTCCTTGGAGTAACGATAATGGTGAAAACGACTGTGATACCAGTATCTCATTTAATCTTTTTTAAAATTTATTTTTAATTGGAGGATAATTGCTTTACAATGCTGTGTTGGTTTCTGCCATACATCAACACGAATCAGCCATGGTATACATATGTCTCCTCCCTCATGAACCTCGCTCCCACCTCCCGTCCATCCCACCCCTCTAGGTTGTTGAGGAACACCGGGTGTTGCTGCTGCTGCTGCTGCTAAGTCACTTCAGTCGTGTCTGACTCTGTGCGACCCCATAGACGGCAGCCCACCAGGCTCCCCCGTCCCTGGGATTCTCCAGGCAAGAACACTGGAGTGGGTTGCCATTTCCTTCTCCAATGCATGAAAGTGAAAAGGGAAAGTGAATCGCTCAGTCATGTCCGACCCTCAGTGACCCCATGGACTGCAGCCTACCAGGCTCCTCCATCCATGGGATTTTCCAGGCAAGAGTACTGGAGTGGGGTACCATTGCCTTCTCCGCCCTGCAAATTCCTACCGGTTATCTATTTTACATAAGATAATGTATAAGTTTCAGTGCTACTCTGTCAATCCGCCCCACCCTCTCCTCCCTCTCCTCTCCATTCTCTATGTCCGCATCTTATTTGTTGCCCTGCAAATAGGTTCATTGGTACCATCTTTCTAGATTCCATATATATGCGTTAATATGTGATGTTTGTTTTTCCCTTTCTGACTTGCTTCACTCTGTATAACAGGTCTAGGTTCATTCACCTCATAAGAACTGATTCAAATGTGTTCCTTTTTATGGCTGAGTAATATTCCATTGGATATATATGCCACAACTTCTTTATCCATTCATTCTCATTTGATCTTTGAAACAGACAAATAATCTAGTGTGTAGATATTATTTTCCCCACTCTGTAGTTGAATAAATAGAAGCTTAAAAAATGAAAAAGAAAGATGACTTGCCTAAGGTCATACAGATCAGATCTGGCTCTAAAACTTAAACCCAGATCCAACCTCTTTTCCCTCATCCTTATGACAAAATGCTGCAAGGACCATCCTCTGGAAACGTGTGGCAATCAACAAGCCCAGAGGAGCTAGTCAGAAGGGCCTGTCAGTCCTCAGATATTAACAGAGCAGCTCTGATGTGCCAGGCTTGCTCTCTGCACAGGATAATTCCTGCTCTTGGGGAGCTTACAGCCCAGTGGGTAAGACAGCCATCCAATAGATAGTTACAATGGATGCTCTCAAGAGATTCTCTGCACCCCGGCTTATAACCAATACACTGAGTAAACCAATGCTTGTTTTGCCTTCTGTAAATGTCCTGACTGACCTCAGAGTCTGCCGGTCTGAAGGCCTGAGACATCCCTACCCAACCAGGACTCCACCAATGGGTAGTCTTTGCTCTGGGCTCCTGTTGGGCTGCCCCAGCCTTTCTCACAGTTGTGCTGTGTCTGAGGCTCTTCCTGGACATCCCCTCTCCTTCCCCCTCCCCTTTCCTGATGTCAAATTTGCATCATAGTCTGAAGCCTCTTTCTGCTTAATCCCGTTCCCTCTCTCTTCAACCTCTATGGAAGCTTCCTCCAATAAATCCCGTGTATGTCCATTTCCATCTCCATACCTGCTCCACAGAGGACTTGAACTCACTGACCATCCTGCTGAAGTGGGTTTTCCCTGAGGCCTGCTGCATGAGTAGCTAGAAGACAAGGGGTGGGAAAGAGCATCCTTGGAGGAAGGAATGGTGGGAGAAGGCATGGCTGGTAAGAGAATCTGTAAAAAAGAAAAAAAAAGTGATTCCGTTCCTTTCTGGTGTTCGCTACAGGGTGATTCCTTTCACCTCCCTATGCCTCATTTTCATCCCTTGCAAAATGGGAGTAATAATACAGATATTACCGCCTTCCTAGGCTTGTCAGATTAAATGAGCTCATCCATGCTCAGTGGCCCAGAGCTGTGCTCTGGGGAGGCCATGGGAGAGCCTTAGTGTAGGACCACAAAGGGGGCCTGCCTGGAGCCCCACAAGGGTCCAGACCGCACTACCTTCCTGTGGCCTCTCAGACTTCAAGAGCCCCCATAGCTCCTCTTGCAGAAATTAGACCCGGGCCATGGGGGCAGGGTGGCATAGGACTCTGCCCACAAATATGGCCCCAGAGAAAGCATCTACCTTGTGGGTGTTTGGGCTGGGACGTGTGGTGTCACCCTGGCAGTCTGACCATTATCTGGGTCATTTGAGCTCAGGAAACTGCCAAATCAGATAATTTGGGTGGTTTACCTGTCTCTCTGGATCGGGTGTCCTGAGTAATGGCCCTTGTCTCCACCTGGCCAGGTCTGAGGTAGACAATCCCCCCTTTCAGTGAGCCTGAAATGAAAGCTGGTTTCAGCTGGTATGTTCAAGGTCAAGGCTTAAGAGAGGATGCTAATTTAGAGGGCTACGTTTATCCGCTTTATTGTGTGGCCTGATCCATGTCAGAACATAGTCTTCAGTAACTAATAAAGGTTGAAAGGCTGGAACTGGCAAGTTTTTACAGTAAGGAGCATTTTAGTTGAAGTGTAATATATGTCCAGAAGTGTACAAGTATTAAGTGTACAGCTCACGCCTTTCACAAGGAAAACACCCATGTCACCAGCACCTAGCTCAACCGAAGGATCGATCGTCCCTAAAAGCACCTCTCAGCCCACTTCCACCAACAGCCTCTCCCACCCAAGTGTAACCACTATTCTGACTTCTAGCAGCCTGGTTAGTTTTTCAGCTTTCGAACTTTATATAAATGGCAGCAGATGACATCCTTGGGTTCTGGCTTCTTTTGTTCACATTACGTCTGTAACATTCAGCTGTGTGGCCATAGCAACTATAGTTTGTTCATTCTCATTGCTGGATCGTATTCCTTTGAATGAAGGCAGTATTTGTCCATTCTTCATTGACGGACCTTTGACTTGTTTCCAGTTTGGGGCTGTTACAAACAGTGCGATCTAGGTGCAGCAAGTGTGTTTTTGTGGAGGGTGATGCAAGTTTGTGTTAGGTATCCTATTTTTTACTGTTTTAAAAAATATATATTAGAAAGGATGAGCTTGCAGACATTCTTCTCAGTCCTTTTCATGATGATATCAATATGCTTAGGGGTTGGGAGAGAAAGGGGTGAAGCCACCTTAGGAGGGGTCCTGCTGCCTTTGGGGTCTATGTCTTAGTTTTAGCAAGTTCTCCTGTGTTATCATCATCAGTCCCTTGGAAGGAAATGGGTTTCTACAGATTTTGCAGGAAGAGCTTTGGAGCAGAGGCTGCATGCCTATCCCAGAGGGGACCTTCCTCATACAGAGGCCCCTCGGGCCCTCCAATCTGCCTCCCAAGCACCTCACCACTTCAGGTGACTGGCTCAACCTCTGCAGTCTCAACCATCGTATCTTCAAAGACAGGCTAGGAATGGGTGATCTTGTTAGTTGCTTCCAGTTCTCAAATGATTTGAAATTGACTGCTGTTGACAATGATGATATGAACAGTTATTTGCTGGCTGCTTACCCAGCTTTCAGTGGTTTGTATACATTATCTCATGTAATACTCCCAAGAGGTATTATCCTCATTGTAATGTTGAGGAAACTGAAGTCCAGAGAGGCTACATCCGTTACTCAAGACACACAGCAAATATCAGAACAGAGGGTAGGAAGGAAGCTGGTTCTAATCTGGCCTTCACTTTCAACTGCTGCTTCAGTTTTTCTTTTTGTTTTCTTTTCTTTTCTTTAAGGAAATATTTCAGACACACCAAAAAAAAAAAAATGCAGAGAATGATGTGACTTCTACACATGAACCAAACAATCTGAGAAATTTTAATAGAACATTAAAAACACAATTAAAACACTCTGGAACCTCCCCTGCCCCACTCCCTCAGCAGCGGTAGCTTGTCTCTTGAAAAAAAAAAAAAAAAGATATGTAATGCAGTTCTCTGTGCTATACAGTAAATCCTTATTTCTTATCCATTGTATTTGAGGTTTTTATTTTGGGGCCATGCCACAAGGCACTGGGATCTTAGTTCCCCAACCAGGGATTGAATACAGGCCCCCTGCATTGGAAGCTCGGAGTCCTGGACCTTCGGGGAAGTCCCCAACTCCTGGATTTGATGTTCATCATCCCCAGATAGGTTCCTCTGCTTTTCCTACACATGAGTGAAAGCACAGAAATGTAGTGTGCTTTTACTCTATGTGTATGTACTCATAAAAATATTCTGAATTATTTTATAGATTTTTGAACTTTATTAAATAGTATTATTCTGTCTGTGTCCTTTTGCAGCTAGCTTTTGCTGTCTGCTCAGCACTAACTTCTGAAGTTTACCCATGATGATACATAGAGTTCTAGTTCATTAATTTTCACTGCTGCACAGTCCCCCCACTTCAAGAATATACCAGAATCGATCCATCCATTCTCCTGTTAATGGCCATTCAGATTCTTTCCACTGCTCTGACATTGAAAGGTGCCCCAGTATCCATTCCTCTACATTTATGCCTCTTTCCGTCTTTTGCTGAAATATTAATATTATAAAATGGTAATGGGCGGATTCTCTTAATCATACCAGGTTTTCTTTTAATAGGCATGTATCTGTGGGAATACTGGACAGTTTTTTTCAGTCATCTACTTCTTCCTGAGCACCTATACTATAGATTGAAAATGTTTTTGTCACTCCAGAATTGACGTGTTGAAAGCTAATCCCCAGTGTAATAGTATCAGGAGGTAGGACCCTTTGCAAGATGATTTGGTTATGAGAATTGAGCCCTCATGAATGAGATTAATGCTCTTAACAAATAGACACTCCCCCAAAAAAGACCCTTGCCCCCACCCACCATGTGAGGACACAGCAGGAAGATGGCATCTATAAACCAGCACATGAGCTCTCATTAGACACTGAATCTGCCTTAATATTGGGTTTCCCAACCTCCAGAACTATAACAAATTTCTGTTGTTGATAAGCTACCCAGTCTATATTTTTACTGTAAAGGCCCAGATGGACTAAGACAGCCTACCGTGTGCCAAGCACTGTGTTGGGTGCTAGGCAAAGAGAAGTAGTTAAATGACACAGCTCTCGATCTCTGGGGGTTTGCATGGTTGACCAAGCACCACCTGCTATCAGATGGGAGAGAAGAGGCTGGGAACTCACAGTAGGGCTCTGAATGGAGGGTCCAGGGAGCAGAGACAGATTCCACAGAGGAAGCAGAAATGCACAGTGCTCAAAGTTTATTGCAGCACTGTTTGTAATAGCTAGGGCATGGAAGCAACCTAGATGCCCATAGACAGATGAATGAAAAAAGAAGCTGTGGTGCCTATATGCAATGGAATGTTACTCAGCCATAAAAAGGAGCACATTTGAGTCACCTCTATTGAGTTGGATGAACCAAGAGCCTGTTATACAGAGTGAAGTAAGTCAGAAAGAGAAAAACAAATATAATATATTAACATGTATATACGGAATCTAGAAAAATGATACTGATGAATCTATTTGCAGGGCAGGAATAGAGACACAAACATAGAGAGCAGACTTTGGACACAGCTGGGGGAGGGGAGGGTGGGACGAATTGACATATATAGTGTGTGTGTGTGTGTGTGTGTGTGTGTGTGTGTTGCTTCAATCATGTCCGACTCTGCCACCCCATGGACTGTAACCTGTCTGGCTCTGTCCATGGAACTCTCCAGGCAAGAATACTGGAGCGGGTTGCCATTTCCTTCTCCAGGGGATCTTCCCACCCAGGGATTGAACCCAGGTCTCCTGCACTGCAGGCAGATTCTTTACCGTCTGAGCCCCCAGGGAAGCCCCATACACGCACACTACCAGGTGTAGAATAGATAGGCAGTGGGAAGCTGTTGTATAGCACAGGGAGTTCAACCTGATGCTCTGTGACAACCTACAGGGTTGGGATGGGGTAAGGGGTGGGGGAGAGGTTCAGGAGGGAGGGCACATATGTGTACTTGTGGCTGATTCATGTTGTTGTGTGGAAGAAGCCTACACAATATTGTAAAGCAGTTATCCTCCAATTCAAAATAAACTTAAAAAATAAGTAAAAATTAAAAAAAAATGCTAGAGGGAGTGGCCAGTCTACCCTGGGCATCGTACCCAAAATCCCTGCAGTTAGAAGACCTCCTCCATCGTGTGTCTGCACCAGGACAAAGTCACAGCGACCTTTGCAATTCCCTCTTCTCAACCTTAGTCTTTTTTCTGCACATTAACAGCGATGTGTGAGTCAGTTGCTTAATGCCCGAAAAAGAAAAAAGAAAAAATCTGACTCTGGGAAACCCACACATGCTTAAATTCTAGGCTTGGAATTCTGTTCAGAGCCCTAAATAAATGGCATCCTCACGTCGCCTTCGATTTGTCCTCTCCATCTGGAATCATTGTAATAATGGGTCACGGCTCATGTGTGTAATGCATGAACTGTGGGAAAAAATCTATATGCACCCATCATTTAATCCACACAAAATCCTCGGTCTCTGTTTTTTAAAAGAGGAAGCCCAGAGATGTTAATTAATTGACCTAAGGCCACCCAGCTAGGAGGCGGCAGAGTCGGGGCTCCACCCCAGGTCAGGCTAACTCCCGCATCCTTCATCCTAAGCCTCTGACCTCTGCCAGGATTTGCCTAGCATTTCTGGAGGCAAGCTCTCCTCCTTTCTACTTTAGAAAAATGCCATCAAGGGGGGGAGTTACTTATCACCTGACACAGCCCACTCACTACCCTCACATTCTCTCTATTTGCATCAGCTACTCAGGAAATTAGAGCAAATCCTATTTTTAGATGCTGGGGTTCAAATGACAGTGATGTATGGGTTAGTGGCTCGTTTTTATGAAAGTGGCTCAGAGGTGTTACCTGATCTGATGTTTGGAAACTCTCTTACATCACCGTTTTGATCTTTAATAGAGTTTATTTCAAAGATCGCTTTGTTTCTTGCGGCTCCTCTGTGAGTCCTACAACAGACTTTGGCCAGAAACAATAACACTTGGAGCTGAAATAGATGGCACGGAGAGAGGATGAGACTTTTCTTAGAAACTGGAAACCCAAAGGATGGCAGGGATGAGCGGAGAGCGGGGCAAGGCCTCAAAGTAGACTTTGCCTGGTGGTTGAGCAGCAGGCAGGCCCTTCCTGCCGAAACTGACCGTGTGTGTATGTTAGACAAAAGCTCTACAACTTTACTACTCACTCTTCGTAGCTAATCGCAATCTCTTAGTTTTGAAGATTCCACCAACAGGGAGGCCACACGATGTCTGTGGGGCGCTCGGGCAACCCTAAGACTTAGGCAAGAAAAGAAAAGAGCAGAAGAAGAGGGATGGAGATGATAAAGGGAAAGGAGCAAATACAGAGTGGTTGATGCGCCCTGGCAGAAAATCTGATTTAATCAGTTTCACCCTCTTGTCAGTACTGGAAAAGACCTTTATTCCCATTTTATAGATTAGGCAACCGAGGCCAGAGTGGTCAAGCAACTTATTACTGCAGAGCACATGGCTAATGACTATGAAATTAGGATGGCAAGATTTGGAAAATAAAACTACAGGACACCCAGTTGAATTTGAATTCCAGATAAATGATTTTAAAACATTTAGTTTAAGTTTGTCTCATATAAAATTACAGACTTATCCTAAAAATTTAACTAGACATCCTGTCTTTTATTAATACCTGGCAACCGTCACTGAGATTCAAACAGTTCTGTCCATTATTTCTCAGATACTCCTTTGCTTTATATATAATACTTCATTTATATTATACTTTTATATATAATACAGCAGAATATAATTGATGATGATCATCAGCCAATATTGGTTGAGGACTGTGCTTTGCCTCTCCTATTTCACTTGAAACCCTGTCATCCTCACACCACCCCATCCAATGGGTACAATTATTATTTCCATATTCTGGATGAGGAAACTAAGTCTCAGTGAGATGCAATAACTTGGCCACAGTCCACAGCCAGAAAGTACCAGAGCTCAGATTTGAAATTGTTATTGTCTTGCCTAAGCATGGTCACTTAAGAAACAGCCTTTTCAAAAGTTGAGTTAACACACATGTAGAAAAGTGCTCAATATCTAAACAGAAGGTTCAATGACATGCTGCAAACACCTGTGTAGGTACCAACCGGGTCCAGGAAGAAGATGTCCAGCACTCCAGAAGTCCCACGCGCTCCCTCCCAGTTGCAATGCTCATCCTCCTCCTCGGAGGTTCTGTCACTCTGGCCTCCAACCTCTGGCTGAGTTTACCTGCCTCCGAACGTTATGTAAGTGAAATCTTTACAGGAAGTACCCGCTGGTGTTTCATTTCTATCCCTCAACACTGTGCTTGTTGGATTCTCCCTGTGGCAGTGTGTACCTGGAATCTGGTCCTTTTCATTGCTGTATAGTGTTCCACCGGCTGATTATACATAGTGAACCCATCCTATTGTTGGTGAACATTTACGTTGTTTGCGATTAGTTTAAAATGTGATATTTTTTTTGTATTGAAGTACAGTCCATTTACAATGCTGTTATTTTCTGATGTACAACAAAGTGATTCAGTTATACATATTATATATATATTCTTTTCATATTTTTTCCATTATAATTTATCACAGGTATTGAACATAGTTCTCTGTGCTGTCCAATAGGACCTTGTTGTTTATCCATCCTAGTTACAATAGTTTGCATCCGCTAATCCCGAACTCTCAATCCTTCCCTCCCCCCACCTGCCTTGGCAACTACAAGTCTGTTCTCTATGTCTGTGAGTCTGTTTGTGTTTTGTATGTATGTTCATTTGTGTGGTTAAAATGTGCTCTTATAAGCAACAAGCATGACTGCTGTGAACATTCTCCTGCACGTCTCTTGGTGGACACAAGCATTCATTTCTATTGGGTATATACCTAAAAGGGGAAATGCTAGCCAGAAAGGGGTGTATATTCAGAGTGCGTAGATATACCACACAGTTTTTCAAAATGTTTGTACCAATTTACACTCCTAACAGCAGCACATTCAATTTCCATTTGCTCCACATTCTCACCAGCACTTGGGGTTGTCAATTTTTGTAATTTTCGTGTAATGGTCTCTCCTTGCAGTTTTAATAGGCGTGCCCCTGATTTCTAATTAGGTTGAACACCTTTTAATGAGTTTATTGGCTCTCTGAACATTTTCTTTTGTGAAGCCTCTGTCCCAGTTTCTTGAGCATTTGATTTGGCTGTCTGTCTTTTACTTATTGATTTGTGGGAAGATTTTTAATAAGTTCTGAATAGGAGCCCATAGTTCTGGGTGTTGGAAATATCTGCTCCCATTCTATGCCTTGACTCATGCACTTAAATGGTGTTTATTAGTGGAGGTCTTATGATTTTAATATATAAAATATATCAGTATTTTCCTTTTTGAATGGTGCTTCTTAAACAAGAAGTCTTCTCCTACCCCCAAGATTATAAAGGTTGCCTCTGCTATAGGCTTCTGGAAGCTTTGTTCTTTTGCCTTTCACATTTAGATCTACAGCTCAATTGGCATTTATTTCTGCATATGGTGTGACGTAGAGGGATTGGGAAACTCAATACTGTAAAGATGGCAAATCTCTTCAAAACTGACCTGTAGACTATGTCATCTCAACTCAAACCCAGCAAGCATTTGTCATTGTTGTATGAGAGACCTGATAAACTAATTCTAAAATTGATAAATAAATTCAAAAAAAGAATATCCAAGATAATATTGTAGAGAGAATGCTAAAAGAATGTGTTTTATTGATATCAAGACTATTATAAAGCTATAGTCATTGAGACCATGTGATACTGACATAAACATAACCAAGTTGACCAGTGGAATCGAATGAAAAGCCCGGAACCAGCCTACACGTATGTGGGGAACGTATGTTTTGCGACACAAGTGGACCCACAGGGCAGAGGGGGAAAGATAATTCTTCCAATACATTGTGAGGGGTCATCCATACGGAGAAAAACAAACTTGTCTCCAGGGCTCCCACTTTTCAACACTGCGCAAGGCCAGGGGACTCTGTTCTTCAATGCTTGTATGACGATGGCAGTGATGGTTATCACATCACCAGTATTTATTACAACTTTGCCACTCTCAAAGTGCTTTCCAGTCTGTTATTTTCCCCAAACCCTAAGAAGCAGGCAGGGAAGACATTATCAGTCCTTTCATGCATAATGAAGCGGTGGCTCCAAGGGGTGAGTGATCAACCCAAGGACACTTGCCTAGCCCTTGAGCTTCACCCGCGGCTTCTTCCACTTTGTGAGAAGCCCAGTGCTCCTTCCTGAGGGGCATGACAGAGGGGCAGGGAGAAGTGGGCTTTGGTGGAGGCGGACTGGAAATGGCTAGAGGTCAGTCGTACACTTTTCAGACCCTGCAGTGGGCTCCTTGACCAGGTGTCAGTCCCTGGATCGCTCCCTGGAGGAGAGTTGTCCCCGGGATAGAGCAAGGGGGCTGTGAGTTGCGGTGGGAAGAGGATGGCATGGGAAAGAAACAGAGGATCTGCCATTTGTAATCATGCTGGAGACTGGGGTGGGGTGTGAAGATGAGCTGGGGTTCTAATTCCAGCTCTGCCATGAATTTGCTGTGTGCCTTTGAACAGCTGACCTCACCTTTCTGGGCCTCAGTTTTCTGAGTCTTCATCATTAAATTAACCATCTTTCCAGTCTTTCATCTTTAAATGAACCAACTCCAAGATGTATCCCTTAAGGTGTTTGTAAAGAATTAACAGAAATGGTGCCTATTGCTTAGTAAGGACTCAGCAATTATCAGCAATTGGTGTTAGTATTATTCAGATCACTTCTTTCTAATAAAAAGTAGCAGCTGCCATTGATCGAGCATTTATATGTCTTTTTCTCTTGTGAAACTGGGGGCTCAGCCTTCACAAAGGATTTATGAGCTGCATTTGCCAAGCCCTACCCATCTCCTGATACAGAATGGATGATTCTACATGCTTTTATACATAGGTATAGAAAAAAGACTGGAAGGAACTACACCAAGATGTTAAAAATTATCATCTCTGGGTGATAAGAATGGAGTTGATTTGCTCTTCTTCTTTTTATTTACTATTTTCTGAATTATGTACATTAGATGAGAATTAATTTTATAGTTGGGAAAATGATTGCTCTGATAAAGAAGATGCAGGTATGAATTCTTCTTGTTAGTTTAAATGAAGAAGAGTCTGCAAAGGGCCACTTTAAAGCCTCTCCTTGAGTTCCAAGCTTAAACAGACAATGGTTTTGGAGTCAGAAATTCCAGAGTACCAATCCCAGCTCTGCTCCTTTCTAGCTGTGCTAAGCTAGCTGAGTCTCTTAACCTCTGTTGGCCCCAGTTCTCTCATCTGAAAAATGAAAATGGAACTAGCAGCCTTCGAGGCTTGTTTTCAAGGGCTTGATATGTGTGAAAGTACATGGCCATGTTTCTGGCACTTAGGAGGCACTCACCCAGCAGTGACCCTTCCTTTAGGTGGGCTCCTTTCCCAGAGTTTCAGTGGAGATCCTTTGAAGGTGGCCATTACCTACCATCTCACTTTACAGAGGAGGATACAGGGATTCAGGGTGGAAACTTGTCCAAGGTCACAGAGCTCCAAAGGGAAATTCTGAAACAGGCTCAGAGAGGGTGAGTGATCAGACAGAGGTCACACAGCTTAAATTTACTGCCTGTGTAGCTTGTAAAACAACAAACTAAACACCCTCCCCCACCCCCCCAAAACCCGAGTGCCCTTTATTGGGGGGTTACCATTAATGAGGCACCGTGGCAAACCTCCTGAACAAAACCAGCAGCAGCAACAACAAATCCGCTGCCATTTATCAGTGCTTACGCAATGCCAGGGATCTTGGCACGTTCCACAATCGTCTCAGTTAATTCTCCAGACAATTCTAGGACTTGCGTCTTTCGAGCCCATTTTACGGATGGGGAAACTGAGGCTTAGAGGCTGAGGCCCTTCCCCAGAGCCGCAGCAGGCCTGGCACCGGGTCTGCCCAGCTCCCCGGGAGGCTGCGGGAGGGCCAGGTGGCATGCAAGGAGTTAAGCGGTAGGCAGTGCCGTGGCTCCGCGCGAGGAGCGCGCCGGGCTGAGGCGTGCTGGCGGCGGCGGCTGCGCTGGGAGCTCGGGCTCCAGAGACGTGAAGTCCGGGGGAGCGAGCGAGGCAGGGAGGGAGGCAGCGAGAGAGAGGGAGGCGAGGCGGCCGGAGCCCCGCGCCCAGCCGCAGCCCGCGCCCAGCGCGCAGCGGGCCCGGGCATCCCCGGGCGGGTGCCTGCGCGGGGCCTCGCCTTGGCGCGGGGCACCCGCAGTGCCGCCCGCCCGCCAGCCCGCCCGAGCGCTAGGCTCGCAGGAGCCCGGTTTGCACTTCCTCTCGCCTCCGCCCGCCTCCCCGGCTCACCGGCTGGCGTCGCCACCGCCTCCTCGTCCCCGGCCACCGCTGTCGCCGCTGCTGCAATCCAGGACGCACACTCTTCCACTTTCCCGCTGGAGGCGCGGAGGATGCCCCTTGCACCAGACCCGGAGAAATAGCCCCCCGGGCCGCCGGGAGGAGACTAGGCGGCGAGAAAGAAAATCCAGTCTCCCTTTCTTGGATGCCACTGCAGCAGCTGGCAGCTGGGAAGGCACCCACAGAGCGGGTGCGCCAAGCGGGACGCGGGAGTCGCAGAGAGAGAGACCCCGGGCGCTGGCTGGGCTCCGTTGGCAGAGTTTGCAAGTGACTGAGACCCTCAGGTAAGGGCTAATGGGCCTGGTCCTGCTAGCAGGGGGGCCTTAGGGAGAGGGCATAGAGCTGCTGCAAAGGATATCTGTCCCCCAGCTGGGCTGCCGATTCCAGATGCTGCCTGGAGCCTGGGGTTCAGTGTCCAGAGCCAGGTGAGTAAAGAACCCCGAGTGGTGACAGCCTGCTCTGGGTGGATGACAAACTTTCTTTCCTCCCGCAGAGGGTTGGACGTGCTGGCTTATCCTGCGTCCTTCCTCCAGGCATCCCCTCGGGTTCCCAAGATAGGACGTCCAGGGCTTCTCAGCTGACCTGGGCCGGGGGGAAGGCAATGGGCCCGTTTCATTTGACTCATGAATCACCCTCTTCTTGGCCAGTTAGAGTTTTGAGGGAGAAGGAGCTGGACGTATTTTCAAGTTGACTTTACAGGGTTTTTTTGGGGGTAATACTCTGGTAAACGAGATTCCCCATCATCTGGAGAAGAAGCCAGGGCTGCCTGAGTGATGAATTCTGTGTAGAGTGCTTTGCAGTCTTGCTTATGTCCATTCTGGTGCGTGAGTGCATATGTGTGTGTATATGTGTGCGTAGAGGGAATCAGGGGGACCTGTCCAGACAGATCGCCCCCATCCAAGCCCTTCCAGCAGCCCCAAGCGTCATCGCTGGAGCCGAATCACCTCGCTGGCAGACGCTAGAAACAGTGGGGATCAGCTCCGATCCCTTGCAGCTCCTTAGATGAGCTAAAAATTTGGGAGAAGTTTCCTGAGCTGCTCAATGAGACCATTCAGATTGGAGCCTGGCGAGGTGCAAACTTCAGCAGAAAAGAGGTTGGAATGGACATTTGGATGGGGACTCCTGGCACTATCATCCTCAACTCTGAGGCTGTGGGTGGTCTGTCACACCCCAGGCCCTTCGAGGCTCTGCAGAGCCCAGCACATAGCTCATGAGTTTGGCCAGATCGTTTTTTTCCTCTTAAGGAAAAACATGCTCCGAAGAGGCCACCTGGTCTCCAGGGGTCATTTTTGGAGCCATCCCTGCTGTCACAGCCCCCGAGATGAAGTCTTGCTTCACTCCCTAGGGTTCCAGCCTCAGGCTGGGGTCATCTCCATGAACTAGTTGGTCCGTGAGGCAGGCAGTGGAGGTGCTTCTGTTCGTGACCTAACAGATGTATTCCCCTGGCCCTGTGGTCAGACCTGGTGTCTGCCTCTAGGGAACAACATTGCTGCGTGGTTCCTGGACAGTGCTTGAGGCATGAGGTGGGAGTCTGAGGACCTCCACCGGTGCTTGGGATTCTGACCTGGGGCCAGGCAGGCTACGAGCTGCTTCTCTAGGCTGCCAGGACCCGGGAATGCTTCGAGGGTGTCAGAGGCTGGTATTTAATGTCCCGGGGAAACCCCATCTTCGGGTCAAGAGGTTGAACGTCAAGTCGGCCATCAGTTTGCTCACATCCAAATGTGAGTTTGGGCAAATCACTCAACCTCTCTGAGCTCCAGTTGCTGCTTCTGTAAAAAGGAAGAGATTTCCTGTATCCTCAGAGGTCCAGACATTCTTGCAGCCCTGAGTGACTGTCAGAGATGAAATCCTCCAAATCCCAGGAGGTGGTGTAACACAGTGTGTAAGTGGTCTAGGACTGAGACATGTCTGAGTCTGACCAATCACTTCGCCCTCTGAACCTCGGTCCCTCCACAGTACAATGAGGAGCTGATAACTGAGACGGTGCGTGGGAAGTGCTTGGTGCACCTGGTGAGACTGGGGCTGCACGAATGCAGCAGCAAGGCTGTCTGTTTTGAGTCTTGTGCATGGGCATCTGGGTGCTGTTGTCCCCAGGGAGGCTGGCCCTGAACACCAGGTGACTGATCCTTGGCTGGGGACCCGGCCCTTGTTCTCTCAGATCATCTGACACCTGCAGTTCCCTCCCCCCCCCAACCCCGCTACTCGCTCCTTCCTCATAAAAGCACTTCTGGACCAGCAGCTCCTAGTGGGGAGCCCCAGGCGGTCTGGGAGCACTGGATGCATCCAGCTGCTGCGTCGCCATGACAACAGGAGGTAGAGGTAAGCTGTCTCCATGGCTTCAACTTTGCAGCTGTGGAGGGATCCAGGGCAGAGAAGTTCAGTATGTCTGGGCAGCCCTCCATCTGCTGAGGCTGTCTGAGCAGGCGAGGCTGCTGTTCCCTGCAGGAACAGCCACGCCGGGAAAGTGTCTTGCGTGCGTATGTGTGGGCAGGTGGCTGAGATTGTGGAGGAAGGCTGTCAATTAGTCAGTCTTATTTCTTTCTGAATGGTTCCGAGGCTTGGGATATCTACATCCTTTCCTGTACTAGGTAACCCCTGTGCTGTGCTTAGTCGCTCAGTCGTGTCTGACTCTTTGTGACCCCCTGGACTGTAGCCCCCCAGGCTTCTCTGTCCATGGGGATTCTCCAGGCAAGTATACTGGAGCGGGTTGCCGTGTCTTCCTCCAGAGGATCTTCCCAACCTAGGGATCGAACCCAGGTCTCCCGCATTGCAGGCAGATTCTTTACTGTCTGAGCCACCAGGGAAGCGCTGGGTCCATGCTAAAACCTCCACGGGGAAGACAGACCTCATCTTGGCCAACACGGAGTGAGTTAACAGGCATGCAGCCTGGCCTGGAGTGGGAGCAGCTCCACCGTGTGTTAGCTCTTATCTGCGGGCTCGACTTTCAGGATTCAGAAAACGAACAGTTTGCTTTCCTGGCCGAATAGGACGTGTGTGTCTGTGCAGACACATGTGTGTGAACATGTGCCTATGTATACGTTCTCATGTAGTATGCGTACGTGTGCTCATGTGAGTATGAGTTACGTAAAACCCTGAAGCGTGTGTGGGCACCTGTGAGACTAGTGTCAGTATGCATGTGTACTCATGAGATTGCCTGTCCATGGACTTAGGCATATGTGTGTGTGCGCGTGCCTGAGTGTGAGTGTGGGTATGCATAAGCAATTGTGAGTGTTAAGCAGTTGTGTGTGTGTGGTCAGGTGCACACATGCGTCGCAAGGGTCTGTGTGCCAGTCTCTGTTTGAGGAGCTGTGTGGGGTGGCCAGGGCACCTGTGCGTGTTGTCTGTGTGGGCATCTGTGGGCACTGCGTGTGTGTGCACGTGCGCACCCGTGTGCAGTGATACGAGTACAAGCTTACGGTTGTGTCTAGCCCCGTGCTTTTCACGGTGCCTTGTGCCTCTGTGTGTGTGCGTGTGTACAGCCCTGCACGCTTCTTGTCCTCTGTGTGCCTGTTTGCTGTGATGCAGCCTCTGTGAGTGTCTCTGTGTGTACCTGTGGGGTTCTGAACGCGTGTGTCTGTGAGTGAGAGAGGGTACATTTGACTGTGTCTCTATGTACGTGTGTGTTTCTATGGATGTGCACCTGTGTGTTTTGCAGTGTAAACTTAGTCATCTGTGTGTGTACACATGTGTTTCTGAGTGTGTGCACCTGTGTGAAGCACTGGACGCTTGGCTGTATCTCTGTGTATATGTATGTGTTTCTTAGTGTTGCTATTGGGTTTATCAGTTGCTGTGTCCATTTGAGTGTGTCTCGGTGTGCACGTGAGGTGTCTCCGAATGTGTTTCTGGATGTTGCAGTGTGACGTTTGTGCATGGCTCCTGTGTGTGGGTGAGTTTCCGAATGTGTGTACCTAGGGTGGGGCCTTGTATCTTTTCACATGTCCCTGAGGGTATGATGTGTGTTTCGTGTGCTTGCCTGTGTGGGGGACAAAGCAACTTCTGTGTGTGTCGCATGTGTATGTGTGTGTTTCTGAACACATGCGTCTGTGCAGGTGTGACTCGGTGTCCGCAGGGCTGATAAGGTGCTGGGGTGGGGGGGCGGGGGCGGCTGTAAACACTGCTGAGAGCGTCCAAACAGAACACATCTCTGAACCTTTAAACGCTGCTCTTCTGTCTGCTCTGCACGTCTGCACTGTGCTCGTGTGTGTACCTGCCGAGTGTTGATTCAGCGATCGGTGGTGCCAGCTCTGAGCAGAGTGTTCGGGTGTCGTATGTTCATTTTCCCAGGTGCCTTTGCTCTGAAGCTGGGTCTTCCTCTGCCCCCCGGCTCCCTCAGCCCCCAGGACAACCCACGTCTCCCCCGCCAGAAGCCTGTACTTAGGCCAGTCACTGAACAGACTCACAGATGTTCAGAGCGCAGGTATAATTTTAGGCAGAAGGTCTGAACATAGGCAGCCTAGGATGCACTGAACATTTCGACAGCAGTGTTTCTAATTAAGAGCAACTTGTTTTCCTTAAATAAACAAATCAAGTGAGGAAAGAAATTGCCTGAGATTAATGGCTCCCCGGAGCAGGTCCAGATGTTGGGAAGGTGAGGATGGGGGTCCCCACAGACTGCCAGTGTTGCTGCTGGGGTCTTCCAGATTTTGACCAGGAGTTGATGATGCAGGGGCTGCAGAAGCTGGTGAGGCGAGCAGGCTGGGGCAGTGTGAGAACCCTTTCTGAGGTTTGCCTAGTGTTTGGTTGTTGGGGGAAACACATCCCTGGCTCTAATTCCTCCTTCCTCCCTGTATCCATGCTCTTAGCCATGAGTTGTGGCTGTTCTTCCCACTCAAGAGGCAGGCAGGGTCTGTGCTCCTCATCCTTCACTTTCGGTTTGGCCTTGTGTCTTCCTCTGGCCATTGGTGGAAGTGATAGAGTGTCCTTTCCAAGCTTAGATGTCCAGGGGCCTTGCATGTTTCTGCCATGGCTGGGAGAAGGGCTCCACCAAGGTAGCTGCCCTCCTCCCCCTAGCCTGGCCCCAGAATGAACACATGTTGAACTACCCTTAGCCCAAACCTCAGTGAAGAGTCTAGCTCAGCCATGCTCCAGCTGGCCACTAACAGATCAACTAATTAAATCCTTATATTACTGGGGCTTTGTGGCTGTTCGTTACACACCATTATTGTGATTGTAGCTAACTGATGCAATTACCAGTGGTCTGTGTTTCCTGGTCCTGTGGAACCCCTGGTACTCATTCAGAGATGCACCATGTACTTCTCACCATGGATACCCCATTCCTACCTGGATCTCTGCTCATCGCAACATCAGCAGTGTTAATAATAATAATAACAGCTAATGCTTACGAAGCGCTTACCAGATACCAGATACCATGCCAGAGGTTATATATGTATATATACATATATATCTCATCATACAACTACTCTCTGAGATATTTCTGTTATGACTTCTGTTATAACCTGTGAGGCTCAGAGAGATGATTTGACAACTCAGGAGAGGCATCACTGGGATTTGCACTCAGATCACCAGGTGTCAGAGACCATGCCTTTAACCATGATGTCGTCTTGCCTCCCCAGTGCTAGCAGGCATGCTTGCCATTCTTGGGAAGCAAGCACATACTTGACCTTCGCGTTGACTCACCTGGAGGTTAGGTAGGCAGGAATGAATTAGATCACAGACATGAGAAGCGTCACTTTGGTTGAGGGGAGATTTGTTCATTCTCTCATTCACGTATTCGTTCTGTATTGAATGTCAGGATTTGCTGATGCTCAGCATTTGCTCTGAGTCTTCTAAGAGTCGTACTTTGTCCCGGGCCTTGAAGATACAGAAATAGCAGACCCCAATCCTGTCCTTGAGGACCTTACAGTTTGGGGAGGAAGCAGGAGGCCCTGGGTTCTGGAGGCAGATTAGACTGGAGTCCAGCCCAGCTTCCCGATTACTATCTGAGCCCCACATTCCTTGAGTCTCGGCTTGAGAACAGAAGCTTTAGTTTACCACCTTGCTGCTGCTGCTAAGGCGCTTCAGTCGTGTCTGACTCTGTGTGACCCCATGGACTGCAGCCCGCCAGGCTCCCCCATCCCTGGGATTCTCCAGGCAAGAACACTGGAGCGGGTTGCCATTTCCTTCTTCAGTGCATGAAAGTGAAAAGTGAAAGTGAAGCCGCTCAGTCGTGTCCGACTCTGTGCGACCCCATGGACTTAGGAAATAACATAAGGAAGGCATGTGCCTCGGTTTGCTCGTCTGTAATATGGCAATGATAAGGACAGCGCCTCCTCCCAGAGGTGTTATGAGTATTTACTACGGAAGCTCAGCCCGTCAGCCCCGGGCATTGTGAAAGGGGACTTTGGCTGAGGTTGCACAGGGTTGGTGACAGAGCTGAGGTCAGAGGCTGGGCCTTTTGCGTCCTGACCTGTGACAGGGACCTCAGATCCCACGCTGCTTTCACACGCGAGCGTATTCGTTTCTTACTGCTGCTATAACAAGTGACCACAAGTACAGGGACTTAAAACAATGCAAACTTATTCTCATTGCTAGGGATTAGAAATCTAGAATGGGTCAGCAGGGCTCCGTTCCTACTGGACTCTCAAGGGGAGGAACATTTCCATGCCTTTTCTATGGCCTGGAGGCGGCCCACATTCCGAGGCTGGTAGCCCCACGTCACTCTGACCTCCGCCTCCACGGTCATATCTCCATCTCTGACTTCTGAATTCCCTGCCTCCCTTATTAGATGGGCTTCTCTCATAGCTCAGTCGCTGAAGAATCTGCCTGCAATGCAGGAGACCCGGGTTCGAGTCCTGGGTCAGGAAGTTCCTCTGGAGAAGGAAATGGCAATCCACTCCAGTATTCTTGCCTGGAAGATCCCATGGACAGAGGAGCCTGGCAGGCTACAGTCCATGGGGTCGCAAGAGTCGGACACAACTTAGCAGCTAAACCACTGCCTCCACCTTATTAGATGGCACTGGGCCCCCTCAGATAATCCAAGATAATCTCCCCATCTCAAGATCTTTAACTTACTCGTATATGCAAAGCCCCTTTTGCTATGTAGGGTAACATCACCATAGGTTCAAGGAATTAGGACACGGATATCTTTGGAGAATAGTTATTTGGCTACCAGGCTTCCCTGATGGCTCAGATGGTAAAGAATCTGCATGAGTTGATCCCTGAGTCAGGAAGATCCTGACCCAGAGAGCATGGCAACCCACTCCAGCATTCTTGCCTGGAGAATCCCATGGACAGAGGAACCTGGCAGGCTACAGTCCATGGGGTCAAAGAGTCAGCCACAACTGAGCAGCTAACATTTTCACTTCTTTTTCTTTATTTGGCTACCACGGTGGAAAAAAACAAATGAATCATTCCACATTCATTGATTCAACACATATTTATGGAGTGCTTAGGTGCACCAGGCTTGAGTATTTCCTGGGCATCGACCATGTACCTAGGTCTGTCTAGGTCCTGAAGATGAAGTGTTGAGCAAACAAACAGAGGCCCTGCTGTCCTGGGGGGTGATTCCAGGAATGGGAATCAGAACAAAAATGCATAAATAAATAACCGAACAGCTTAAATTTAAATAGTGATGAGTTCAGTGAGGAAAACACAGCAGGTGATGGAGGTGGTGTCTTCTAACAGCCCCTGTCGGGGTCCTCGGCATCGAGGAACCCTCCTCCCCTACCCCTTCTGGTCTGGGGGCGGGCATGGTCCTCCTCTGCGGCCAGGCCCTGGGTGCTGCACTTCCCACCCCTAGTGGCTCCTCTACACTCTGCCCTCCATTGTAACTGCCCTTGGTCACCCCACTGGGGTGAGCCGTCTGTTACCCACTGGCCCCTGACCAACACGGGTGCTTGATGTGCCAGGAAATGTGCCCTGCTCTTTTTGTGTTTTCACTCATTGATCCTTACAACATCCCTCCAAGGAAAATGCTCTTTTACCCTCTTTCTCAGGTAAGGAGTATAGGCACGTTCACAGCATCTTTATTCACAATGGCGGACAAGTGGAAGCAACCCAAGTGTCCATCGACATGGGATGAAGTGTGCTCCATCCATGCTGTGGAATATTATTTAGCCTTAAAGAGGAGCAAAATTCTAACACACACTACAACAAGGATGAACCTCAAAGATGTTCATGCTAAGTGAAATAAGCCCGACACAGCAGGACAAACACTGTGTCGTTCCACTTTGACTTTCTTAAAGTAGTCAGGTTCAGAGAGACAGGAAGTAGAATGGTGGTCTCCGGGGGCGGGGTGGGGGGGAGAAATGGGGAGTTGGTGTTTAATGGGATCGAGTTTCCATTTGGGAACATGACTGTTCTAGAGATGGACGGTGGTGACGGTTGCATGATGCTGTGAATGTACTTAACACCACTAAACTGTACACTTAAAAATGGTTAATGTAGGAAATTTTATGTTGTGTATGACATCACCGACTTAATGGATATGAGTCTGAGCAAACTCCGGGAGCCAGTGAAGGACAGGGGAGCCTGGCGTGCTGCCGTCTATGGGGTGGCGAAGAGTCAGACACGACTGAGCAACTGAACAGCAACAACAACAGATGAAAACAAAGTAAATAAGTAAGTTAAAAGTCTAGAGAGGACTTCCCTGGTGGTCCAATGGATAGGAATCCACCTGCCAATGCAGGGGACACAGGTTCAGTCCCTGGTCTGGAAAGATTCCTCATGCTGCAGGGCAGTTAAGCCCGTGGGCCAGGCTACTGAGTCCACACACTCTAAAGTCCATGCTTCACAACAGGAGAAGCCACAGCAAGGAGAAGCCTATGCCCTGAGACTAGAGAAGGCCTGTGCATAGCAACGAAGACCCAGTGCAGCCAAAAAAGAAGAAATACATTAAAAAAAATTTTTTTTTCTGAAGTCTGGAAAGGCTAAGATTGGAACCAAGATCTGACCCTAGAGGCCATGTTCTCTTCCCCATACAGCATGGTCTCACCCTCAGAGCACTATGTGCACCCAAAAGTGGGTGTGCAAGGAAAGTGTGAAAACAAGCTAGGAGAATGTGGACTGGGGCTTTGCACGCCACAAAAGGAAGACCTAAGGTGCTGAGGAGCCCATGGCACGCTGGCACCGTGCACTCCCTTTCATCAAGGTTCACCCACTGGTCTATTCAATGGATTTTTATTGAGCACCTACTGTATGCCAGACCCTGTGGAGAAAGTGAGGAGAAAAACAAGACCCCCAACCTGCATATAATTACAACTTGAAGTAACCGCCAGAATTTAGGGCCTCTGAAATGAAGACTTCCTTGAGAGAGAGGAAAAAAAACAGAGCCTGGCTCTGAAGGATGAAGAGGATTGAGCAGGTGAAAAAGGCTGGGAAGATAGCAGAAGCAGCACGTGCAAAGGCCCTGGGGTGAGGAGAGTGGCATGAATCAAAGACACGGACGCACTTCCAGACTAGGAAAGAGCTGGCACACAGCCAGTGGACAATTCTCAGGGCCTCGACAGCCCCCTGAGTGCTTTGCTCTTTATCCTTCCAGCAGTGGGAGGCCTTGGGCAGATGTTAAGGACAGGGAGTGAAATGATTCTATTAAACCCCCGCCAGAGCAATAAGAAGAAACTGCACCCTACGTGAGGTGGGAGCCCATTGAAATGCCCACAGAGAGGGAGCTGGGCGGACTGCAGCGATTTCAGGATTTCAGCTTCATTATGCAAAACACACAGCTTTCCAGGGGAGAGGTAGGCTTGGCAAAAAAGAGTCAACAAATTAGTTTTTTAATCTGCTTTAAGTTGCTAAAACGCCCTGTCTCCCTTCCATTGTCACCTGACGGCCTGTGGGCTATTTTCACTTTTATAAGAGAATTTTTTTTTTTAATTAAAGGAGTTTTTCCTTTTGAAAAACAAATCCCAGCTGTGTTCTGATAAGATAGAATTAAAAACGGCATGGGGGGGAAATGCCACAGAAAGCTCTGACTTTTCTCCTTCTGTATCTGAACTGATTTAAATAATAATTATATGTTTCATTTTGATGCAGCCTCTCCTCAGCCCTTCCTGGCCTCCCCCAAATCACCAGAGTGTACCAGCAGCTCCAAACATAGGATGCTTCTAAAACTCCCAACTCTTGGCCCCTAGAGAGAGAGAGATTGAGAGACAGCCCTATAAAAGACTGAGCTGCTGCTGCTGCTAAGTCGCTTCAGTCGTATCCGACTCTGTGCGACCCCATAGATGGCAGCCCACCAGGCTCTCCCGTCCCTGGGATTCTCCAGGCAAGAACACTGGAGTGGGTTGCCATTTCCTTCTCCAATGCATGAAAGTGAAAAGGGAAAGTGAAGTCGCTCAGTTGTGTCCGACTCTTAGCGACCCCATGGACTGCAGCCTTCCAGGCTCCTCCGTCCATGGGATTTTCCAGGCAAGAGTACTGGAGTGGGGTGCCATTGCCTTCTCCGGATAAAAGACCAAGAGTTCTGACCTAACAGCTTCAGGTTCAGGGCAAAAGTTGCTCGAATCCAAGTGCTGCCAATTCACAACTGTGTGACCTCAGGTAATTTATTTCAATCCCCTTAGCTTCTAACTGCGTGTGTGCATCCTGGGACCCCTTGGACTGTAGCCCACCAGGCTCCTCTGTCCATAGGATTCTCCAAGAATACTGGAGTGGGTCGCCATGCCCTCCTCCAGGGGATCTTCCTGGCCCAGGGATTGAACCTGGGTCCCTTATGTCTACTGCATTGGAAGGTGAGTTCTTTACCATTAGCACCACCTGGGAAGCCCTAGCTTCCCACTGCTGCTGCTGCTGCTAAGTCACTTCAGTCGATTCTCCAGGCAAGAACACCAGAGTGGGTTGCCATTTCCTTCTCCAGGGCATGAAAGGGAAAAGTCAAAGTGAAGTCGCTCAGTCGTGTCTGACTCTTACTACTCATATGTAAAATGGAAATAATGATAGTATTTATATTCGTTGGATCCTTCTGGTTGTAACTGACAGAAAGTCCAACTTAAATATCATGACTGTATAGGTTCATGTAACTGGCAACTAGCTTCAGGTTTGGCTTGATCCAGGAGTTTGATGGCGTCACAGGACATTCTCTCACTTTCTCTCTCTCCCTCCCTCCCAGTGTGTCTCTTTTCTTCCCCCTCCCAATCTCTTGACTCTCCTTTTCCTCAGTGGTGGGCTTTCCTTCTCCAGTGGGCTCTGGCTATCTTCATCTCTGCACAAATGCCTACCAGTCACTCCATTATTACATAGTGTCAGCCGCAAGCCTTCCTCCCACCCGGTTTCCTGAAATCAGAGAAAATGACTATACTGTTCAGTCAGATTGAGGTCATATGGCCACCTTGGACCCTCCTCGGGTGGGGAGGGTGTGAATCAGCTCTTGTGGTTTCCTGAATCACAAAGACCAATAGCAGAAGCGGGATGGGTCCCCGAAGGATAATCAGGACCCAGTTAACCTGAGCAAAGGAAGTAAATGCTGGTCCCACTAAAATGACCTTTCTACTGCTGTCACCTCAGAGGGTTGTTGTGAGGTGAAGATTAAATGATATTGATCATGCAAGGTGCTTGGCGCTGAGCCCAGCATGCAGTGTACACAGTAAACGCTGTTCCTACTGCTTCTATGCTGTTATTGACACATGATTGACATGTGATATCACACAGGGAGGGGCTCTGTGAGTACTGAGGGTGATGGGGGACGCCCATGACCAGATGACTCAGCCTCGGCACCCTACTGGCCCCTGGGAGTCTTGGGTCTGTCAATTCCCCTCCAGTTTTGGTTGCCAAAAGCCATCATTCCCTAACAAACCACATCTCACGGATGGCTTCACCAGCTAAAAGCTGGTGATGGCTCAAAGGACGCAGGGAGGGGTGACAGATGCTGCCAGGGGCAGGCAGGTCCCCTAGGAGGGGCAGTGATGAGCCAGAAACCTGGGGGACCAGCTACAGGGAGCACCCACTCCCACCCAGCTCTCTCCCCACATCTCTCAATGGTCTTTAAGGTGTTATGCACAACCTCTACCTGCTTGTAAATGTTGGTCACCCAATTCAGGCAATTTTGAAACACTGGACAAAGCAAACAGGCATGCCTGTGGGCTCAGCTGGACCTCTGTTGTAAAGCCAGGTCTCCCCAACATGGGGGACACGGAGCCTGTTCTGTCTGAACCACAGAGAGTTGGTGTTGGGGATGCCCTCGGAAGACGAGCCAGCCCATTGTTCTAGAATCGGGTCGTGTGCCGCCTGCCTTCAGCATCCTCCTGGGTGTCCCTACAGGAGTTCCTTTTCATTCTGAGCCACACCATTTGTAACAGGCTCTGTGGATGGCTTCAGTGCGAACGACCGCTTAGAAGCAGTTCATTTTGCTGCCTGAGATTATTAATGTTGTCTCTGATTTCCTGCTTCACTCTATTGATTTCCTGGGATAAAACTTTCTCTGCAGAGGCTGTGAAGGTAATTCAGCTGCCATCCCTCCATGTGAGGGAGGGTTGGATCCTGGCTCTCCCATCCCACTTCCTGCTGTGTGACAGAGGGCAAATCACTCCACCTCTCTGAGCCTTGATTTTCTCTTCTACAACCTGGGAGGGGGGTCCTCAGAGCTCCTGCTTCCTAAGGAGGTGTTAGTCACACGGCAGGCACTCACCAACCTCAGCTCCTCCTGTGCAACTTCAGCCCCAGTGACCTGGGGAAAGTGAGAGACACGCTCATGCTTCTTGTCTGTGTTTAACACCCACTCTATGGAAGGTTCTTTCCAAGCATTGGTTGCTGTTCAGTTACTCAGTCGTGTCACTCTTTGCGACCCCATGGACTTCAGCACATCAGGCTTCCCTGTCCTTCACCATCTCCCTGAACTTGCTCAAACTCATGTCCATTGAGTCGGTGATGCCATCCAATCCTCTCATTCTCGATCGCCCCCTTCTCCTCCTGTCATCTTTCCCAGCATCAGGGTCTTTTCCAATGAGTCGGCTTCTTTGCATCATGTGGCCAACGTATTGGAGCTTCAGCTGCAGTATCAGTCCTTCTGATGAATATTCAGGGTTGATTTTCTTTAGGATTGACTGGTTTGATCTCCTTGCTGTGTCCAAGGGACTCTCAAGACTCTTCTCCAGCACCACAGTCTGAAAGCATCAGTTCTTTGGCACTCAGCCTTCTTTCTGGTCCAAATCTTACATTCGTACATGACTACTGGAAAAATGATAGCTTTGACTATATGGACCTTTTTGGCTCACAGCAGCCCTGAAGCTTGCGGCCTTATATCATTCTCCTTATTTACAAATGAGGAAACTGAGGCTCTGAGAGGAGAAGGGACCTGCCCAAGGTCACACAGTTAGGGGATGCCAGAGCTCAGACTTGAACTCTAGCGTGCCTGCATCTGGCAGCCCTGGCTCTTGAGAAGGGCGCTACCATCTATGGGAACCAGCTGCATTCACAGAAACTCATGGGCACCAAGGACCCCTTAGAATGGGCTCTAGACCCAGCTCTGCTGCTAACTTGCTGCGTCACCTCAGGAGACTGTCTGGACCTCTCTGGGCCTTTTTTTCTCAGCTCTTTAGACTCACGTTTCTCCCTTCCAACCTCAGGGCCTTTGCACATGCTGTGCTATCTGCCCGGCATGGGCCCCTCTCCGCCTCCAACCTTCTTTACCTGGTTAATTGCACCTCCACCTTCGGGTCTTGGGTGAAGCATGATTTCTGAGAATTCCTGTGGAGTTCCCCTGGACCAGATCAGATCTCCCCCACTGTATGCTTTCCCAGATCCATCTCTTTCCTTCAGGGTTTGTGATTCCAGTGCTCCGTGATGATTTAACTAACCTGTGTCGCCTCTGCCAGAATTGCCCACTTGAGGGGGATTGGGGAGTCAGTTAGATCTCTTCCCACACCCACAATCCAAGCCTGCCATATATTTACAGCAAAAGGTTGTGGTTATTAATTGAAACTTAAAAAGAACCCTTAGGCCCCTCAGATACTGGTAGGAGTATGAATTAGTACAACTGCTTTGAAAAACTGCTGTGCTGTATTTTCTTACATGGCATGATACATCCTCTAATCTGCTATTCTACTTTGGGATATAGACTCAATAGAAATGAGGATATATGTTCTTTTTATACATGTAGTAGTCGTAAGCATGAGAAGCCAGAAACTACCCAAGTGTCCATTATAGTAGAATAGACAAATAAAATGAGGTCCCATCATAACATGGAATAGTACACAGCAGTGAAAATGGACTGGCTGCAGCTTCGTGCCACAAATAATGCCCAGCAAAAAAATCCAGACACAAAAGGGCAGATGTGTGTGCATGCCTGCTAAGTCACTTAGTTGTGTCCAGCTGTTTGTGACCCCTATGAACGGTAGCCTGCCAGGCTCCTCTGTCCATGGGATTTACAGGCAAGAACACTGGAGTGGGTTGCCATGCCCTCCTCCAGGGAATCTTCCCAACCCAGGGATCAAACTCACTTCTTTTACATCTCCTGCATTGGCAGGCAGATTCTTTACCACTTGCGCAACCTGCGAAACCCAAAAGGGCATATACTATACAATATGAATTACACAAACCTCAAAATAGAAGCTAAGCTATAGTTTAGGAATGCATGCATGCTTAGGTGAAAATATTATAAAGAAAAACAAGGAAGAAATCATCAGGACGGTCACGACCTTGGGTGAGGAAGGAGGGAGAGGTGATTAGAAAGGAGCACAGAGGGGGCTTTGAGAAGCTGGCTTTCGTTTCTGGCCCTGGAAGGTGGTTACATGGGTGTGTGTTAACTTTGCAATAACTCATCAAATTGTACATCTTTGTTTTGTGTTTTCTTTTGTCTGTGGGTCACGGGTCTCATGGAAAGACCCCCTATACCCACCGCAGATAATTACCTCTCGGGGGGAAGTGCCACCTAGACCACACTGCCTTGGTTTATGCACAGGGAACATTTCTGTCATCCTGTTTAAGCAAAGGTTTCTCTACTTTCCGCGGCATGGGGTGTGCCTCTCTATCCTACAAGCCCCCAGGACTCCAAATTTACATGTGTGAAAACAACCCAGTAGCTTTCTGTTTTGGCAAGGAGGCCACCTGGCCAGAGAACACAATTATCCCCTTTTTCTCAGACCTTGATAAGCATGGGGTGAGGGTTGATGGCCCCAGAAGAAAAAAAAAAGAAAGAAACTAGGAAAGAAAGAGAAAAACAAAACCTGAGAAGCATTTTCAAGTTTCTAGTTTTGCCGGCTACCAAAAGACAGGGCATCAGCTGTCCTGGATGGAGGGTCAGATAACACGGCTGGGGCAGGGCTCAGAATGAGGACCGGGGCTCCGAGGTGGGGCAGCTGAGTGCCCGGCCCTGGGGAGGCGCTGGCCCCCCATCCAGGAGAACTAGGTCAGCAGACTTACTGCCCCAGATCTTTTCCGGCCACCCTGACCTCCGTTTCTGTGCAGATAGGAGGGTGGTCCTGGGCCCTACTCTTGAACCTGAACCTTAGCTAGAGAGCAGAAATACCGTGATTTGTGTTTGTCCTTGGAGCTTGAGAGGGCTCCCCTGGTGGCTGAGATGGTCAAGATCCCACCTGCAATGCAGGAAACTCCAGTTCAATCTCTGCGTTGGGAAGATCCCCTAGAGAAGGGAATGGCAACCCACTCCAGTACTCTTGTCTGGAAAATTCCACGGACAGAGAAGTCTGGATGGGCCAAGTCCATGCAGTCATAAAGAGTCGGACATGAGTGAGTGACTTTCCCTTTTAGAGCTCAACACGGGATGTATCAGGTCTTCCACATGCTTCCAGAAGCCTGGCTGATGGTTTTGGGTTATGAACTCCCTTAATGATGAGCTTCATCCATTCATTTAGGAAATATTCATAAATCTCCTACTTACCATTCATTCAATAAACATGGATTGCGCTTACCTTTTTCTGGACTCTGCTAAGCATCAGGGATATGATGAGAGTGACTAGCTGGTTTTGGTTTGCCAGGGATTTTCCCAGTTTAAGCACTTAATGTCTAAGTGTCCCAGAAACCCCACAGTCCCCCGCAAACCTGGACGGTTTGCCCATGTGAGCAGCATGCTTCTGATGACCAACCTCGTAGAGCTCTCAGTCCAGCGGAGGAGGTAGGCAATTACAAACCAGTGCATCAGGAGGCGTGGGCTCCAAAGGAGGCCTCTCATCCCAGTGGAGGGTTTCCAGGAAGGCTTCCTGCAGGAGGTGGCATCTGAACCAAGCCCTTCAAGAGGAGTAGGGCCAGGCAGAGCTGGAGAGTGGGTGAGGGAGAAAGACAGTATTCCTGATGGGAAAGAGAGCTAGAGGCTTGTTTTCAGAGGTGAATCAGGTGAACTGTGGCTGGTGGTAGAGAAGAGTAGGGTTGGGGAGAGGACCAAGGGAGGGGTAGGTCATGGATGACCTTTTGAGTTAGGGGGGCAATCACCTGGCATTTGGGAAACCTGGGTGGGAAGGGAAGGGAGAAGGGAAGTGAAAGCTCCAAATTTCTATTGAAAGATTGGCCGGGCTGCTGTGGAGGAGGAATTGACAGTGGAGACAGGGGTGGGAAAGGGTTGAGAATGGCTGGAAAGAGGCTGTTGGGCAGGGCTCTTCACTGAAGCTTCCACATGCTCAGGCCAAGAGCCTCAGAGACATCTTTGGCTCCCATGCTTAATTGGCTGCCTCACAAGCGACTCTGAGTAAATCCAGCCCCTTCTTGCCACGGCCACCCCGTTCCTGGCATCCCATGCCCTTTTCCTCCACGGCTCTTATCATCTTCTAATCTACCATGTGATTGGCACGTTGATTTTGTTTACTCTCTGCTTCTCCCCTCAAGAACAAGGTGTCCTCAGCCTCGAAGCTATTGACATTTTGGACCACGTGATTGTTTATTGCTGGGAGCTGTCCTGGGCATCCTGGGATGTTTCAGCAGCATCCCTGGCCTCTGCACCCACTGGATGCCAGTAGTTCCCCCCTTCCTGGGAGGTGACAACCTAAAAAAAAACCCCTCCAGACTTTGGCCAATGTCCCTGGCAGGGCAAGGGGGCAACATCACCCCCGAGTCAAGACTTATCGCACAAGAATTTACATTCCGTGAGGACTGAGATTTTTGTGTGCTTGACTATTGTTTCCCCGGCACCTAGAATGTGAAGCCTGGCTCACTCATAGTGGTGCTCACTGAATGTTTGTTGAATGAATGAGCATGAGATGATAGGGTCGGGGACAGGCTTGGAAAACTGTGAAGGGCTTGGGAGACGGTAAAGTGACTGGATCAATAAATAGAGCTACCTTTGTATTTATTATGGTGGTGATTGCAGCCCTCTTCATTATCTTTTCTGGGACTCATGGTCCTTTCAACATATGACAGAGGAGGGGTCAGAGAGGTTAAGTGGTGTGAGAAAAAAAAAAAAAACGTAGGAAATGAGTGGTGGAATCAAGCTTGAACCCAGATCTTTAGGAATCAAGCTTGAACCCAGATCTGTAGAAACCAAGTTCAGGGTCTTTTCAGGTGTCAGATACCGTCATATAATAACAACTGTTTATTGAGCGGTTGTTACATGCCAGGCTCTGTGCTTTGGATGGATCGCCTCGTTAAAGCCTCTGACAACATCATGAGATTACTACTGTCATCCCGTTTTTACAAGTGGAGACTGTGAGGATCAGAGAGGTGGAGTGAGTTGCCCAGAGCCACACAGCCAGGAATGGAACAGAGCTATCTGCCTCGGGAATCTGAGGCTGACTCCCCTTTCCCCTCTTAGTAATGGCTTCACCCCAAAGTGCTTTTCCTTTCCCGCTAGTCTGCAAAGGAGAAATGATCAAAGGATTCCCACTGACATGTTAATTTTCAAGGCTGCATTTCGAAGTGTCCTGCAAGGAGATGCTGTAAATTTCACAAAGCCCCCTAGCCACGGAAAACCTCTTTCTGCTTAACCTCATCTCCCTGGCCCCACTGCCTCTGTCTGATGCAGAAGGCTGTTGCTCTTAACCACTCTGCTCTCCTTCCCCTCCGATCAGATAGATTTTAAATAAATAATTTCAGGGATGTGTCATGAGCTTATCCAAGGGGAAAGACTGGCACATTGTGGGAACCTACAGGAAGGAGACTCAACTTATTTAACGGGGTCTCCAAGGAAGAGATGTGGAGACGGGGATGAGAAGGATGGGTGGGAATTAACCGAGCGAAGGGAGGGGGTAGAGAATATTTGCAGGCCAGGGGAAGCTCAGCTCGGGGAGATGGCGTGTTGCAGAGGTGCATCGTGCATTCGTCCAGCTGCAGCTCAGAAGCAGCAGAGGGAGGAGGTGCTGCAGAGAGAGATGGGCGGACTCGGATGCCATAGTGCATGCTTGGGAGTGGATCCCGGTCCTCGCTTTGCCCTTCCCTTTGGCAGGCTCTCTGCGCATCCCGTCCTGACCCTGGATCCAGAAGCAACACAGACAGCCCCCTCTCGGAAGTCAGGCCCGAAGCCTGTTGTGGCTCGCCGTGGCCAGGTTGAGCAGACACGCTGGGCAGACCTCTGTGAGATGCTCTTAAAAAAAAAGAGCCTGTTGTTGGAGCCGTGGACCAGCCTCCCTCTGCAGCCACTGGTCTGGCCCTGGGTCCTTGCCTCATAAACCCTCCTCTGACCTGAGTCTGTCTCCCTAGATGGGGCTCCTGGCCCCTCTGTGGCTGCCTCTCCTCCCCACCCTGTCCCCAGGGCTCAGCCTTTGCTCTGTGGGGGCCCAGCGTGGTCACGCTTCAAGGCTCCTTGGACTGTTCCTCACCGTATCACATGCTGTCTCCTAGGATTCTTGCTCAGCTGAGGTCCTGCTGATTGGTTTACTGGTCTAGCTACTGACCTCCCGTCTGCAGCAGGAGCGTTTGGGGCTGGATAACTCCCAGTTGTGGGGGGCTGTCCTGTGTGCCTGGTAGGATGTTGAGCAGCGTCCAATGCCAGGGACACCGCCCCCTTCAATTGTGACAACCAAAAATGTCTCCAGGCATTGCCACGTGCCCCCTAGGGGACAAAATTGCCTCTAGTTAAGACCACTGGTTTAGATCAATCATAACACGTTCCTTGGGAATTGGCAAATCGCTACCTCCTTCCAAAGATAGGGGTTCTGTTATCCAAGTAGAGGGAAGGATATATATATACACAAGATATGTAATATTGCATGCCATGCTTATTGCAGTAGAGAGTTTTTCCTTTTCCTTCCTCCCTCCCTCTGCCCCTCTGTCCCTCCCTTCCTCTGTCTTTTTCTTCCTTCTTTCTTCCTCCTTCCTTCTTCCTTCTTCCTTCTTATTCCAACAAAACTTTCTGTGCATTATTTATA
Organism: Bubalus kerabau; assembly: GCF_029407905.1. Classification (NCBI taxonomy): domain Eukaryota; kingdom Metazoa; phylum Chordata; class Mammalia; order Artiodactyla; family Bovidae; genus Bubalus; species Bubalus kerabau. The sequence continues at coordinate 68,836,058 of NC_073639.1, read as the reverse complement.
AACACAGGCAGCCGAATCTGGCATTTGACCCTTTGGATACAGTTTACAGATTCTTGGAATTTATTTTAAAATGACAACCACAAAAGAAAAGCAAAAGCCTCTCTTCCTTGAGGCAAAATGGCCCCTTGTAAGGCACGCACTGCCGTATTCACCACCTTCTTTGTATAGTGTTATCCATGCAACAGACAGTAAATCCATTCTTTTAAAATTTTTTACCCTTTCCTCCCAATTTTTAAATCGCAGTAGAACACACATAAGATTTGCCGTCTTAACCACTTCTAAGTGTACAGTTCAGTGTATTCAATACACTCAGACTTTTGGGCTACCCCACTGTCATCCAGCTTCAGCATCTTTGGAGAAATTCTCAAGTCACTTGGCCAGAGGTGGATAAGCCAGAATCGCCTGGACACACCCTCTCAGTTTATATCTGGGGAAATTGACAGCTGGGGCAGGGAAGGGACTTGCCAGGAGACATCACCAGTTAGAATCAAAGTCAAGATTAGAACCTAGGGCTCACTCTGCCCAGGGTCCCCTTCTTTGTGGCCGCCTCCACCCACCCCCCAAGGCATGGGGGGTCCAGAATACCTTGCACACAAAGACGCCACATAAATATTTAGTGACCATGCTGGCCAGGGACTCCACCGAGGGGCTCCCTGGGGCTAATTCGGTTCCCTCTCTAATCTCTCAGAGGTTGGGAGATGAAAACCTACTCCAGAGGCTAATGGCCAATTAATTACTTTCTTTGGCCAGATAACACATCTCATCTTTTTTTTCTAGAAATTCCTTCCCCCCTCCCCACTCCCACCACCACCACCAAGGTCTGATCCCTTCTTTGCAACAGCTCTCCTTACTCTCTCCGCACCCTCCCGTGCCCACCATGGGACACCAGACGGCGGGACGGCTGCTCTGCGATAAGCGGGCCATCGATCCCCTTTCCGCCCTCCTGGACCTGTCTCAGGGTGTCTGGGGAGCCTCAGTTACCCTCACAATAACAGCATTTAGCCAGACCCTCCTCCTCCGGGATGCACAGAGGCATAAATTGCAGGGAGAGTAAGAGAAAGAGGGGAAACAAAACCCAGCAAGACTGCCCATTCCGAAGGTGACGCAGTGGGAGAAGGACGCCTGGCCAGCTCTGATTTCTGAGTTGTGTTTTTTTTTTTTTTTTTTGAAAGTGCCTCTGCATGGCTTGTTTTCTCCACTGGCGGGCTGATAGGGGACAGCGCCCAAGGCAGGACCAAGTTAGAGGCTGTGTTCAGACAAGCGAGGCAAGGGTCCAACCTGTGCTGGGAAGGGCAAGGGCCAGGAGAACAAGGGCTCTGTGTGTTCATGGGCACAGGGATGGGAACCACAGGCTCCACCCAGGTGCCAGATGCCCTCAGAAATCCACGAGGCTGGAGAAATACTGGGTCGGGTGGCATCGGTGCTGGGTAATTGAGATAGCCGTGAGCAGAGATTTTTAAAGTGAGCTGCATTTGGGATGATGACAGATTCCCCCTCTTGGTGGCCAAGGCTGCTGGGGATGAAGGCGGGACTCCCAGGAATGAACCAAGCCCACCCAGGAGGCTGAGGGGAGGACTGGATGTTCCTGCCCTGGAAACATCGAAGAGCCTAGGGAAAGAGTGGCAAGCTCAGATGTCCTTGGGGGCCAGGCAGGTGACCTGGCGCAGGCCCCATGGGACTCAGTTTGCCATGGTTGATCACTGAGCTAGGTTCAGCTCCCAGCTCCTCGGCTTGCTTAGCTGAGTCACCTTGAACCAGTGGTTTTAATCTTCATGCCTCAGTTTACCCATATAGGAAACTGAGTCAGTGATAGTACTTACCTCGTTGAGGTCATTGCAAGGGTGACATAACACCCACTTAGAAGCAGCAACGCTGGTTTATCTTTCAGAAGCAGGACCTCTGGGTTTGCATTCCAAAGCACCAAATCACTAACGGTTGGCCGTGAACTCAAATTGGAAAATGAACAAGAACAGCCTGTCCCCTGGCTCTCTGCAGCCCACAGCCCACGGGCTGCCCTGGCACCACCCTCTAGCCAGGGGTTTTGGACAGACCTGGGCTGTCTCTCCCGCTGCCTGGTTCTTGACCGTGGACAAGTGGCTTCACTTGTCTGTATCGTGTTTGAAACACCTATGGTATCAGTAGGAGCCTGGAGAAAGCGATGACTCACTCAGATTGGGCAGCAGACGAGAGTCTATGAAGGCGGACGGTGTGCAAAGTGGGGAAATCACAGCGGATGGTGCCGCACTCCAGGCAGGGTTAGTGCCTGAGGGGAGCTGTTACCACCTCTAGTCCTGAAAAGGCAAAGCGCAAGAGAGGTGGCAGAAGCCCAGAGCAAAGTGTGTGGAGAGGGATCGGGTCTCTGGTGGAGGGGCTCAGCCAACCCTGGTGACTCCACAGAGAGAGAGGGACTAGGGGAAGGAATGCCCTGCCCATTTTATACCCACTTTCTCCTCGCCTGCCCTCACATTGGCCAAACTCAAGTGGAAGTCAGACAGCCTGTGGGTGTGGTTCATGAAGACCACCCTAACTAAGGCAGAGTGAGGGGTGGAGAAGGGGGGTAGTCAACGTGGGGGCAAATGAACGACAGGTGATGCTACCACCCTCCTGGATTCTGGAAGGTTTCCTTAGCCAGCTAACAGGTGATGCTAACTCACAGTTGTAGCGACAGACTGAAGGTATTCTCATCATTTTCGCAGGAGGGAAGGCAGGGGCGCTGGAAGGGAGGGTGGAGAGTCCCTCTGTGTGTCCTTGGAGTATGTGATCGGCCCCTAGAGATGATGAAGGGTGTGTGTGCTTCCTATTGCTGCTTTAACAACATCAACTCAGTGGCTTAAAACAGCACACATTTATTCTCTTATAGTTCTGAAGCTCAGATGTCCAAAATAGGTCTCCTTAGGATAAAATCAAGATAGGGGCAGGGCTGTGTTCCTTCTGGGGGCGCTAGAAGAAATTGTTTCCTTGCCTTTTCCAGCTTCTAGAGGTTGCCCGCATTCCTTGGCTCATGACCCCTTTCTGTTGTCAAAGTCAGCAACCATATCACTCTGGTCTCAACCTCTGCTGTTGCACTTCCTGGTCTGACCCCTGACCTCTTGCCTCCCTCTACTAAAGACCCATGTGATGGTGTTGTGCCCACTGGATAATCCCCATTTCATGACCCGGGAGAAGGCAATGGCACTCCACTCCAGCACTCCTGCCTGGAAAATCCCATGGACGGAGGAGCCTGGTAGGCTGCAGTCCATGGGGTCGCTAGGAGTCGGACACAACTGAGCGACTTCACTTTGACTTTTCACTTTCATGCATTGGAGGAGGAAATGGCAACCCACTCCAGTGTTCTTGCCTGGAGAATCCCATGGACAGAGGAGCCTGGTGGGCTGCTGTCTATGGGGTCACACGGAGTCGGACACGACTGAAGTAACTTAGCAGCAGTAGCATGACCCTTAACTGCCAGGTTTCTTTTGCATGTAGAGTAAGAGTCGTAGGTTCCGGCGATTAGGACATGGTCATCTTTTGGGGGGGTCTTCACTGTGCCCACGACAAAAGGGTTCTAGGAAGCTTCTCAGAGGGAGGTATGTTCCCACCCCCATGCCCAGGAATTCAAAATCCCCTCCATTAATGTATCTTTTTTAGAGGAATGATGTCCCCAAACTCCAGCATTTCTTGATCTACCTTCAGAGAACTCCCCAGAGCTGCATGTTCCTCTTAAAGTGGCTCTTCTATCAACTCACTATTTTATTCAGCTTCATCCTAAGTGATAATATATGTAAAATCAAGGTTCGATGTTCACTTATAAATTTTCTAAGTATTCCCATTTAAATAATTACATAACTATTGACATTTTAGGGGAAGTTGATGTGTGAAGCACCTACAAGTGCCTCGTGGAATACTATGAGCATGTGAATACCCCACGGCAGAGAATTCTGGATTGCCACAGGGAAAGGTGACTAGGCTTCCTAGATGGCAAATTTGCCCCGATTCCCAGCCTGCTGCCTGCATTAGTCAAGGTTCTTCAGAGAAACAGAACCAAAGAGAGAGACAGATGTGTTATAAGGGATCGACTTAATTTCAGAGGCTTTGAATCTCAAGGTCTGCAGTTAGAGAGCTGGACACCCAGGACAGCTGATGGTATAAGGTCCAGTCTGAGGCTGAAGGCAGAAGACAGACATGGTGTCCTAGCTGGAAGACACTCAGGCAGAGAGTGACTTCTCCCTTAGGCCACCTTCTCATGTCGTATCTCCTTCTCTGACGCTGACCCTCCCACCTCCCTCTTCTAAGGACCCTTGTGATAATGTTGTGCCCACTGGATAACCCCAGGTAATCTCCCCACCCCCAGACCTTTAACTTAATCGTATCTGCACAGTCCCTTTTGCCTGTAAGGTAACAGAGTCAGTGGTTTTAGGGATTAGAACATGGGTATCTTTGGGGGCGGGGGGTCTTCATTCTGCCCACGACAAAATGGTTCTAGAAAGCTTCTCAGAAGGAAAATATCTTCCCATTGCCATGCCCAAGAATGAGGGCCACATGTATTGGGGAGCGCAACCTGCATTCCTCAGCTATGGATTCATATGTTAATCTCATCCAGAGACACCCTTTCAGGTACACCCAGAGTCATGTTTGACCAAATGTGTGGGCACCCAGCCACTGTCAAGTGGACACATAAAATCAACCATCGCAGTGATGTAGTGAAAAGAAGGCTGAGAGGGGAGTGAAGAGACCTAGGTTTGGGTTCTGGATCTGCTGTGTGATGTTAGCCAAGACTCTTTCTTTCCTGGGGCCTCAGTTTCCAAATCTGTACGATGGGGATGACCCCAAAGGTTCCCTCTCGCTCAGACATGATGTGGTTTTGCTCTTAGCCCACTGTATGTTAATAATCAAACACTGGAAGATGAGCCAGGCTAGTTTTGACAGGGATGCCTAGAGTATGCGGTACAGTTGGAGGCATCAGAGGACTCTATCCAACCCCAGAGCCAACATGACTCATTCTTCCTGGACCTCACCCGGCACCGTATGCACACACAGGTTGTAGCTGTTAGTGGGGAGATTGTTTTATTCGGTCTTGTAGCCATCTCACCAGGCCTAGAATAAGGACTCAGTATATTATCTGGTTGCTGAAGACTAACTGAATGATAGGAGAAAAGTCAGCATGATGTGTGAGATAATGCCAAGAAGTCGACGTACACTGAAAGGCCCCTCATAGGACTGGAAACCCTCATAAATGAGTGGTGAGTATACAGACCTGGGTAAATCCTAGAGCCACTGCTCAGGAGGAGCTACGTGACCTTGAGCAAGGTACTTCAGCTGTCTGAGCCTCAGCATTCTCATGCATACAGTGGGGATAATAGTAGAACTGAATCATAAGTTTGAAAGGTGTCTCAAACTTTGAGACACCCTTTGACTGGTATCTCAGTGGTAAAGAATCCACCTGCCACTGCCGGGGTTGCAGGAGATGCGGGTTAAATCCCTGGGTCAGGAAATCCCCTGGAGAAGGAAATGGCAACCCACTCCACTATCCTTGGCCTGAGAAATCCCATGGACTGAGGAGCCCAGGGATTGCAATTCATTGGATCACAAGAGCTGGACATCACTTAGTGGCTGAACAACAACAACAATCTATGCAAAAGGCACAGCCCAGTTGGAGAAGGCAATGGCACCCCACTCCAGTACTCCTGCCTGGAAAATCCCATGGACGGAGGAGCCTGGAAGGCTGCAGTCCATGGGGTCACTGAGGGTCGGACACAACTGAGCGACTTCACTTTCACTTTTCACTTTCATGCATTGGAGAAGGAAATGGCAACCCACTCCAGTGTTCTTGCCTGGAGAATCCCAGGGACGGGGGAGCCTGGTGGGCTGCCGTCTGTGGGGTCACACAGAGTCAGACACGACTGAAGCGACTTAGCAGCAGCAGCAGTGCCTCACACTAGTTCAGTTCAGTTCAGTCACTCAGTCGTGTCCGACTCTTTGCAACCCCATGAATTGCAGCACACCAGGCCTCCCTGTCCATCATCAACTCCCAGAGTTCACCCAAACTCATGTCCATCGAGTCGGCAATGCCATCCAGCCATCTCATCTTCTGTCGTCCCCTTCTCCTCCTGCCCCCAATCCCTCCCAGCATCAGAGTCTTTTCCAATGAGTCAACTCTTCGCATGAGGTGGCCAAAGTATCGCACTTAGTTAGTGCTCCATAAATATCAGCAACAACAACGTGTTGTGTTTTTTTTTTATCTTTTTATTTTGTATTTGAGTCTAGCTGATTAACAATGTTATGAGAGTTTCAGGTGAACAGAAGGGACTCAGCCATACATATACATGTATACATTCTCCCCCAAACCCTGCCTCCCACCCAGGCTGCCACATAACATTAAGAGTTCCATGTGCTATGCAATAGATCCTTGTTGGTTATCCATTTTAAATATAGTAGTGTGTCTAAATAGAAATGATACAAATGAATTTACAAAACAGAAAGAGACTCACAGACATATAAAACGAACTCAGGGTTGCCGAGGGAAGGGCTAGTCAGGGAGTTTGGGATGGTCATGTACCACTGTTCTTACTGTTCCCATTCTGCCTCCCATGCTGGTTGTCTGGGGAAGATGTAGATGATCCAGTCAAAGCCCATGCCTTTCCTGGGCCATTCAGGGGATGTAGGGAACTGTTGTCGACCCCGTGTACGAGGAGGCATGTTAGGCTCTTTGAAATCGACATTGAGCACCCTCCCCGATGCAGCACTCCCTTCCCCATCATTCTGCATCAGCAAGCCATCTGTGCCGTTCAAACATTGTTCAAATGTAATATTTCTGAAACTATTTTTAAGATGCTTCCTAAATGCTTGCCAAAACTCTTAACGGTCCCACGTGAACAAAAAATAAAATCGTTCGTCAGCTTTGCATTGTGGAAATAGACTGTCAGATGGAGAGAAAATGAAGGCAGTTGATTCAGTGCACCCCAAAGAGGAGGTGGAGGTGCTGGGTGCACACCTGGCTGTGCCCTGGTCACCCAGGTAGCCTCAGAAGGGTCACGCAGCACCCCAGAGATGCTTCCTCCCCTGAACGATGTATTATTCACAGGGTAACCAATCGGGACAGCTCAGCACCCATGAATGGTAGCTGTTAAAACTGTCTAAAAGGGTACTTGTGAAATGGCCTTCCCAGATGTTAGTTTTCCCGTAAGCTGGACTCGGAGAAGGCAATGGCACCCCACTCCAGTACTCCTGCCTGGAAAATCCCATGGACGGAGGAGCCTGGTAGGCTGCAGTCCATGGGGTCGCTAGAGTCGGACACGACTGAGCAACTTCACTTTCACTTTTCACTTTCATGCGTTGGAGAAGGAAATGGCAACCCACTCCAGTGTTCTTGGCCTGGAGAATCCCAGGGACGGGGAAGCCTGGTGGGCTTCCGTCTGTGGGGTTGCACAGAGTCGGACACGACTGAAGCGACTTAGCAGCAAGCTGGACTCAGTAGTAGAGGGATCAGGGGATGAATTTTGGGTGGATTTGAGCAGAGCCTTTCTAAGAATGGGTTGCAATCCAGCCCTGTCTGTCTACTTGAGGAGCCAGCGCGTTTTAAGAATCTGGCTCGACAGATTGCTGAATTCCTTTGAAGCGGGCAGCTGTGGGCGGTGGGTATCAAGGAATCTATTTAAGGCCACAAATTCAGGTGCACCGGAAGCATCCATTTTCTTATATCTCTTTGAGTGAATTCAGATTAGACTTGGAGTCTCTACTGGGTTGCAGGAGACTTAATTTTCATCATCATTGGGTCCATCTAGTCACCATCAAAATCCATTCATCGATCTGGTCTGTCTCCTCCAAGTCTGCAAACGTGCTGCTTCTGGGCCAGGCTGGCAATCTGTGCCTAGGTCAGTATTTCTGGCATTAAGAGTCCACCCACTCCCCTTGGGCCTCTGCCAGGACCTGTTTTCCACTTCTGGTCTGGTTCCCTGTCACAGAAAAATTGTTTCCGCTCCCCCAACCTCCTCTCCAAGACCCCCCTGCAGGCCCATCAATGAGCTTTCAACCAGGTTTGCTAATAAACAGTTTTAAGATTGAACGAGGCTCCCAGATGTTTCACTCTGGCTTGCTATATTTGTTTATTTAATTAATAGGCTTTATTTGGGGAACATTTTTATTTATTTGGCTGTGCCGGGGATTAGTTGCGGCATGTGGGAACCTTAGCTGGGGCAGGTGGGATCAAGTTCCCTGACCAGGGGTGGAACCTGGGCCCCCTGCACCTGGGAGCATGGAGTCCCAGCCACTGAACCCCCCAGGAAAATCTCTGGGGGAGGGAGCATTTTTAAACTTACAGAAAGATTGAACAGAAAGTACAAACAGTTTCTATACACCCTTTCAACACACCCCCACACCCCCCTCTTCCCAGTTCCCCTGGAACTTAACATCTTGTGTTAGTGTGGTCTATTTGTACAACTGGTGAGCCCATGCTGGTACATTATTATTCCCTAAAATCCATAGCTTACGCCAGAGTTCACTCTGTGCTGTGCATCCTGCGGCTTTAGACAAATGTATAATGACAGGTAGTCACCATTATGGAATCATGCAGAATCATGTCACTGCCCTAGAAAACCCCTCTGCTCCATCCCTCTCTCCCTCCAACCCCTGGCTAACCACTGACCTTTTTACTGTGTCCATAATTTTGACTTTTCTGTGTTTTTCAAATCTTTAGCTTCCAAGATTTAAAAAGTGGAATATTTTGTATAAAAATCCAGATGTCCGATCCATGCTTAGTTGCTCAGTTGTGTCTGACTCTTTGAGACCCCATGGACTGTAGCCCACCAGGCTTCTCTGTCCATGAGATTTTTCAGGTGAGAATACTGGAACAGGTGGAATTCCCTGTAGCTCAAGCGGTTAAGAATCCACCTGCAATGAAGGAGATCAGGGTTCGATCCCTGGGTCAGGAAGATCCTCTGGAGAAGGGGTTGGCAACCCACTCCAGTATTCTTGCCTGGAGAATGCCATGGACAGAGAAGCCTGGCGGGCTATGGTACATGGGGTCGCAAAGAATCGGAGATGACTGAGTGACTAACGCACCCGTACTGGAACAGGTCGCCACTTCCTCCTCCAGGGGATCTTCCTGACCAAGGGATGGAACCCACGTCTCCTGTGTCTCCTGCATTGCAGGTGGATTCTTTACCCATTGAGCCATTGGGGAAGCTCCTAGATGTCTAGTATCTCTGAGAAAATTGATAATGCCCAAATGCAGGTTCAGTCCCTGAGTCAGAAAGATCTTCTGGAGAAGGAAATGATAACCCACTCCAGTGTTCTTGCCTGGAAAACCCCATGGACAGAGGAGCCCGGTGGGCTACAGTCTAAAAGGTGGCAGAGTTGGACACGGCTGAGTGGCTAAGCACACAAACAAAAACAGCTGACCGTGGCCTGGAGCTGGGTACCAAGTGCTGCCCCCTCCGAGGCATGTGGGGTCTCTCGTTGTTTTTTCTACACCAACTTACATGTGGCCCCCCACTCCCTTCCTTGGCCCCTGTGGCATTTGAGTTTGCAGCCCCGCTCTGGCCTCCTACAAACACCAGAACAGCCTTTGACTCGTGGGCTGCTTCTATTTCCTGCCCTGCAAATGCATCCCTGAGACCAGGTGTCACAACAAGACCGGATACCTGCTTAAGGTGGGGAGGAGAGAACCATGTTAGGGAAATCACGCCCAAATTAAATCCTCTGAAAACTGTCCTGTCACCTGTGGGAGGCTCATCCGAGACCCTCAGACAGCCAGCGGGAGGGATGTCTGAGGCGGGAACCGGGTCAGCCAACCTCCTACACTTGGCAGGTTTCTTCTGCCTTCTCTGCACAACCTGAACTTACCAGTGATCTGAGGCTGGGGGCCCCGGCGTGGGTTACGCACAATGTCCTTCAGTGGCTGCCACGGCGCTGGGTCAATAATTTATGCTAATGCTGCAATTCACCCTACTGACCTCCTTCCTGGAGCGTGTCAGGGAACTGGACACCCAGAGATTAAATTGCCCCTGGAGGCGGAGGGGTAGGGGTGGGGGCGGAGGGAGTATGTGGTGACAAGTACAGAGAGAGGAGGTTCAAGGCCAGAGCATCACTTGCCAAGACACAGGCAGAAATGAAGACAGCCTTTTAACTTGGCTTCAGGGTTTCACTTTAGGGAAGAACCTGAATCTCCAAGCCTTGAAATGTGAACCAGATGGATGTGAGAGTGCCTCCTCCCTCCTGCCTACAGCAAGCCCCTGAACAGTCCTTCCAATCAGACTGTCTGGGACAGACTGAGGAGTGGTCAAGAGAGCACTGGAAGCAAAGTCCAGGTGCTCCCCTTCCATGCTGAGCGATCTTGGGCAAGTTGCTCTGGCTTCTGAGTCTTCATTTCCATCTCTGGCATGGAGACACTCACACACACCCACACACTCAATGAAGGCAGTAATAATGCTTATCTCTCGGGAGAATAAATGGGCCTGTCATGTCCCACGGGGTCCTCTGTATCTCCTTCCTACAGCACCAATGTCTTGTCATCTGCCCGAGTCATCATACACAAGCCCTTCCTCTTTCTCACCCTCTCTGTGTTTATTCAGTCCACAGCAGCTCGTTTCCTTTTGTTTCATTTTCACCCACTGTTGTGTTGAAGGACACGTGAGTTGTTTCTCCAGCTTGGGGCCATAGGGAACAGAGCTGCTAGGAACATTCTCGTACAAGTCTCTCAGTAGACAGAACACTCACTGCTTTTAGGCTTGTGCCTGGGAGTGGAATTGCAGGGTCATGGGCAAGGTGGATGCTTAGCTTTAACAGACCCTGCCGGTCCTCCCACCTGGAGCTCATCTTAGAAACACCTTCCCTGCCCACTTCAGCTTTCTCTCCAGAAGATCCATCTTCCAGCTGCACACTGAGCTGGTAACAGGAATTAGGAGACAGCCTAGCTCAGGACACCTAACCTTCTGACTCGGAGGTTTGGGGCAGGAGAGACATGGAGAGGATGGAGAGGGAATAGGACCCACTCTCCTTTTCACTCAGCCTCTTTCTTTATCTGTTGGATTCTCCCATTTGCTAAGTTAGTCAGACAAAAGTTTGGGGTTCATTTGAGGGGGTGGGGGAGACGTCTCCCAGACTTAACTCATCAGCATACCACCTTTGTGATTTTTGCCACATTTATTAATTTTTCTTTGAATTGAATTGCTTTTTTTTTCTTTTAAATGAAAACTATTTACTTAAGAAGGTAACTTACCTGAGACTATAAGTCAATATATGCCATGTGCTCAGTCGTGTCCCACTTTGCAACCCCATGGACCATGGCCCATCAAACTCCTCTTTCCATGGGATTCTCCAGGCAAGAACACTGGAAGGGGTTGCCATTTCCTCCTCCAGGGGATCTTCCCCACCCAGAGGTCGAACCTGAATCTCTTGTGTCCCTTGCACTGACTGGCAGGCGGATTCTTTACCCTCTGAGCCACTGTATGCCTCTGAAATCAATACAACTCTCCCTAAAGAGAGGCTGATGATTATAAACACCAAAAAAAAAAAACCAACTCAAAGTTGATCAGTTCCAGCCAGATACAATTAATGTCCAGGGACTATGAGCCTGAGCCTCTCTCCGTACCTGTAAGGTACCAATTCCACACCTCTGGTCTTGGTATGATGGCGATGGGGACATCTCATGAATCTTATGGGTGGTACCCACAAGGACATTCCTGCATTGTGATTCTGCTGGAGCTTCCACTCCTAAGCGAAGTCATCTGTTTAGGTTCAGCAAAGTCCTCAGACTTTCTGGGGAAGTGTTTATAGCCCTTGGGACCCTGCCAAGGTTAAGTGGAGAAAATGGTCCTGGTGAAATTCACTCGCCGTGTCATTTGCTTCCAGGCACTGACGTGAAACCCTGTCTCACAGAGGGTAAACAGGCTCTCCCCAGGGCAGCTGCTGTTAGGGAGGTAGTGATGTGCCGGGATCGGGGGTTTCCCCGGCAGACCCACCTGGGTTCCAAGCTCAGCTCTCCACTCACTGTGTGTCTCGAGTGTCTGACTTCTCCTCTTTGGGTCTCAATTTGCTCAGCTGTAAATGGGAGTCCTCACTCCAATCTCCTCAGGTGGTGAGACTGATCAGAATAGATAATGCACAAAATACAATAGGCAGATATTTAATAGACAAAAAGCATTATTGCGGTTCTTCTTTCTTAAGGAAGCCATGGGCTGCATTTAAACTTCTGCAGAGCTGATTTTTCCTCTCAGAGACTCATAATCATCCCAAATCTTTGACTCAGAAAGCCCTTCACCGTCCAACCTCAGTTCCATCCCAGATATCTGCTTTCCCCAGATCCCAGACCACAGGTGTTCACAAACCTGGGTGAGAATCCGGCAATAGCTCTAACACAGGTAAAACTTTTTTAAATTGAAAGTTGTTGTTATTTAGTTGCTAAGTCATGTCCTATTCTTGCGACCCCACGGACCGTAGCCCACCAGGCTCCTCTGTCCGTGGGATTTCCCAGGCAAGAATACTGGAGTGGGTTGCCATTTCCTTCTCCAGCAGATCTTCCAGACCTCAGGATCAAACCTGCATCTCCTGCTTGGCAGGAGGATTCTTTACCACTGAGCCATCTGGGAAATTGAAAGTGGCAACAGCATAACTCAAACGGACTTTCTAAAAAGAGAATCTTTTATTTTGGCTCACAGCCATCTAAATCTGCAAGCACTTGCTTCAGGTGCAGTTTGATCCAGGCTGAAACAAAAAGCATCAGATCTTAGTTTCTCTGCGTCTCTACCTTACCCTGGTCTTTGGCTGCCTGACGTTAACAAGACATCCCCAAGAGCTCAGTCTCATTTCTCCTACTTGTCCTAATCCACAAGAAACCAGAACCTCCCTCTCCCAGCCAGTCTCGTTGACTCTAATTAGATTATCTGCCTGCTCCTGAACCAGTCACTGTGGTAGGCGAGGGAGACAGCTATGCTGATGGGCTTAGTCTAGTCAAGACTCGTCTTTGGAGCTGAATGTGGGGTTAACCCTACTCAGCCCACATTGGCTGGAGGAGATGTGGGTTCTGCAGGGTATTGAAGCCAGAGGAAGCGGGCAGGGGTCAAAGGATGCTGCAGTTGCATTAACCAATGTCTTAAAAACTGTCTTCAAGAAACAACAGATTTTCCATTAGAAACCTGGTGATATAACAGAATTGAAGGAGTCTCCTTCTCTCCCTCTCTCCTCTCTAACTTGTTCCCAGTGCCGTGTTGCCTGAAAATAACAAGGTTGAAGTCAGAGTGATGAATGGGGCAGGATTGACTCGGCACTAATTTTGCCTGGAAGCCATAGCTATTTTGGGCTCCTGCTGAGCCCTGGTTTAGCTTAACTGGTTAGAGAGCAGGGCTCATGAGGTCAAGGGTATAAAAAGGAACAGAAACGTGGGCCTGGAGGCAGAAGTCCTGGGGCCAGATCTTCAAGCAGGTCACTCACCCCGCCCCGCCCCAGGCTACTGTCTCCCCATCCCCCATGAGGGGTCCTGTCCTCCTGCACCCATCTTCTTCACCAGGCACCCCTACACATCTCTCAGGTCACAGCCTGATTTTTCACTTCAAAACTAGATTGTAAGTCCCTCCATGTACTTCGGTAGCCCTGGGTTTCTGGGTTCAAGGCGCAGTTCTTCCAGTTTTTCAGTGAACAGCTTGGGCCAAGTTTTTCAGCCTCACTGCACCTCAGTTTTGTCATCAGTCAAATGGGGAGGATGTGAATAGTGCCTGCCTCATGGTGTTGTTGTGGTAATTACCTGGGGTGATTTTTGCAAGAGGTTTCCCTGATGACTCAGTGGTAAAGAATCCACCTGGTCAATGCAGGAAACACAGGTTCGATCCTTGATCCAGGAAGATCCCCTGGAGAAAGACATGGTAACTCACTCCAGTATTCTTGCCTGGAAATCCCCATGGACAGAGGAGCCTGGTGTGCTACAGTTCATGGGGTCACAGAGTCGGATACAACTTGGCAACTGAGCAACAATTTTTGTAAGCATTTAACCCATGGCCAGCCTCAGTAAACACTAGCTTAAAAGAATGATGGTTCTGAAAATCACACAGAATATCAAGCTAGCAAAATCAAGCTTCTGCTCCCTATCGTTTAAAATACACAGAACCAGAGTTTCATTTCATTCTCTCCTCTACCTCACCATCTAGAACTGTGCCTGGCTTAAGTCAGATGCTCAATAGACTATGTTGAACAAATGTCCCAGTTCAGTGTGTTCTAGGGAATTCCCCTAGTTCTGCTGAGAGCCCAGAATTGCACAATTAAGTTATCCACAGGTCTCAAGAGGAACGTCAAGTTTGCAAGGCCAGCGTGAACTGGGGGTGGGAGGCTTCCTTGTGCAACCGTTTGAGCCGCTAAAAATTACTTCCCTTCTTTGAAATTCCATTTTCTACTCTCTCCGGTTCCCACCCACCCGGAGACTTGAAATTCTGGAAGACCCCCCACTAACATGCAAATATCTGTGCATAAATTCATTATCGCCCTGGTGTCACTGGCTTTGAAGAATTCATTAGAAGAGCAGCCTGGGGAGGGGAGCAAGACCGTGGGCTGATGGACTTTGTGGAGTCGGGGATGAAGGAGTGGAAAAGCTGTCAAGAGGCAACCTCCCTGGGCGAGAGGAGAGGCAGCCCCGCCCTCAGGTTCTGCCCACACCTTGACCTGTAGCAACTCTGTATAAACCTGGTTGGCGGTAGTGCTAGCAGTGAATAAATAAAATGCCCCAAACAAGACCCCTTGTGTTTGAGTGGCCCATCAAAGACCCGAGGGAGGCTATTTCACTTGGCAGCTTCCCCCGTGGGTGGCCAAGGAGCCAAACATGGAGGCTGTTCTCCTTGAGCCTTCTTGTGCTAGGAGGAGAGAATAAATTCCACAGGATCTGCGGTGGACGACTTACTTTTCTCTCCCTAAAGACATTCTCAAAGTTGTGTGGTAGAGCGTTCTTTGGCCCAAGAAAATGTCCTAGGAGTAAGGGTGTGTGTGTGTGTATGTGTATGCTTAACCTGGTTAAGAAACTTGCTCAGGATCAGGGTAGGCTCGGCAGCTCTGAGCCCAACACTGTGCTTTGTGCTCACAACACACCGGGGAGGCAGGAGATGAGGCTGACAGTGATAACACAGGTGACGTGATAATGACAGAGATGACGGCAGCCACCGTGTTGATGGTGACGACCGTGACGGTGAGGATGGTGAGGATGGTGAGGATGGTGCTGACGGTGACGGGAGCAAAAAGTCTACTGAGCACATACCGTGAACCCAGCCCTCTTAGAAGTGCTTCCATTTATTTTACTAATTCATTCCATCCTCACAACCTCCTTGTGAGAAAGGGTCTATAATCATTGAATCCATCGTTGGCTAGTTTGTGACATGCTGGGCAAGGTAGTTCATCTTTCAGAGCCTCAGTTTCTGCATCTGTACAATGGGGAGGAAAATAGCATTTCTCTGTAATGTAGTCAATGCAGTTTGACATAAGTGGATAGGAGATAAAAGTGACTCTTATAGTTCCTCATTTTGAAACCACGGGGTGTCATTTTGGGAGACTCTGAAGAACTCTGGTACCACAATCCTTCATGTCCCAGTACAGAAAGAATCCAGTGAGAGGCAAAGTGATAGATAAGAAGTGATTTATTAGAATAGGACACTCGTGAGGCTTACAAGCAGGTGGGTGATGGGGTGCTGTGCCCCAAGAACTTAGTGGGCTAAGGTTTTGTAGTCAAAGGAAAAGTGGGGAGGGGGAGAGGAGCTTCTTTATCTTTCTTGAGTAGACGTCATGCTTCCACCATCGGTTCCTCCTCCAGGTTGAGGAGGTGAGTTTCCTTGTCCCTACAATGGCAATCTAATTATTGTTTTTTATGTGTGCAGAGGGGCTTCCCAGGTGGCACAGTGGTAAAGAATTGGCCTGCCAATGCAGGAGGTGCCAGAGACGTGGGATCGACCCCTGGGTTGGGAAGATCCCCTGGAGGAGGAAATGGCAACCCACTCCAGTATTCTTGCCTGGAAAATCCAATGGACAGAGAGACCTGGCAGGCTGTAGTCCACGGGGTCGCAAGAGTCAGACACAACTTAGCAACTCAGCAATAGCTAATCTGTGCAGAGAGCTTGTCCTAACTCACTGAGCTCGCTGGGCAGGATGCGCGTCTCACACCTCCCTCGTTTTGTCGTTTGGGGGCAGGTCTCGTGCTTCTCGTGGTTTTGTCGCTCAGCAAGCCTGCTTGGCTTTGCAGTTAAGCAAACCTGCTTTCCTGAGCGATCATTAACTTACAGGGGTCTCCTGTGTTTTTTTCTACTTACAATCCCCTAGTGAGATTAACTATTTAATCACCTATTTTGTCCCTTTACCCTCTCTGCATCAATTTGACCCTCCTGCCAACTCTGTGAAGAAGGAGCTACTATCATGACACCAGTGTTACGGTGGGCAACTTCTCCCAGTTAGGAGTGGCTGAGCTGGGGTTCAAAGCCAGGCGTAGACTCTCAGTCCCGTTGGCCTGCAGAAGCTGTCTTACTTGTTTCTGCAGGGTGGTTTCTGATCCACCAGATTCCTGGGCTGAGGCTGGGCTCAGGGGCCCACAGGAGCCCAGATTGGCTCCAGAACAAGCTGGGCTCGGTCAGCTCCCAGCGAGGTCACACTTGGGGTGGCCTGGAGCTGCCCACAGGGTGGGGTTCAGACGAAGAGGCTGGAGCTCTTGGGTCCATGGCATGAGTCATCTGGTACCCACACTAGTCTGGATGCCAGAGAAATAAACTGTTCACCTCTCTTCCCTCCCACATGAGGAGGCCACCGAGCTGCAGCGGTGATGCTTCTTGGCTCAAAACTGATGAATCTAGAGAGTTTCTCCAGCTCTGCAAACCCCAGCAGATATTCAGCTCTCCTGAGCCTCACCGTCTGCTATGGCGGCCACTGAACCAAGATGCGCTGTACGTGTGAAGTGCACACCAGAGTTTGAAGTCTTCGTGTTCAAAAACAAAAACAAAACCCAGAATATAAAATATCTCATTGATAAATTATTTTATAATTATGTTGAAAGGACAATATTTTAGACATATTGGTTGAACTAATTTCACCTGTTTCTTTTTACCTTTTTCATTGTGGTTTCTAGAACATTTTAAGCTATGCATACGGCTCACATTATATTTCTCTGCTCTAGAGCCTGTAGTCAACCGGGGCCACTTAACAGCTTGGTTAAGAGTTTCAGCCCTCGAGTCAAAGAGACCTGAATTCAAACCCCCACTTGGCCCCTGAGCACCTGTGTGACCTTGAGCGAGTCACTGCCCCTCTCTGGGCCTCAGTTTCCTCACCTGTAAAGTTAATAAGAGTCCCTGTCTCATAGGGTTGTTTCGTGGGTAAATGAGAGCTTTTGTGGACAATGGTGAGTAAAATGCCTGCTATGAAGTGAGTATTTCACAGCTAAGAGCTGTTAACATCGTTCGTTGTAGCTGATGTCAGCTAACCCCGTTTAGCCCAAACCTCTCCAGACCCAAAGACTGTCTTCTTATTTGTGTCTGCATTTTGTTTCTTGAACATGCTTCATGATTTTAAATAATTTTTTCACTGAATTAAAAGTAAGTATTAGAGCAATAATTGTTGATGAAAAATTCTTCTTGTCTTGAGAACGAATGGACTCTGATATTGAGTCAATCCAATTCCGATCCAAAAAAAAAAAAAAGCACAGAGTTGTACCATTTTTTGTGGATTAAAGTATAATTTGGGGGCTTTGGAAACCCCAAGAGATCCCATGGACCCCTGTAGTGCCTTTGGGGAGCTTTGAGAACTATGAGAGGGAGAGAAGGGCCATAATATCTTTCAATCTCCTCACCCTTATGGACAGGGGAATAGATGACCAGAGAGTTTAGGCAACCTGTTCAGTGTCACACAGCAAGTAGGTAGCAGGTCATCCAGCTCCAGGGTCTGTGCCTGGAGCTGCTCGCTTTACTGCAGCAACAGATCCAGTCGTCACAATAATCCTATCATTATTCCTTTTTAAAGATGAGGAAAGAGGACCAGAGAGGTAAAGTCACGTGTCTACCATCACACAGCTGCAAGCGGCAGAAGTGAAATTCAACACCTGCTATGTTGAACAGTGTCCGCCCCCAAATTCACCTCCACCTAGAACCTCAGGGCCTTATTTGGAAATGTGTCACTGGTTAAGATGAGGCCACACGGGATTCAAGTGATCGAAAGAGAAAACTGGGCTTCCCTGATGGCTCAGTGGTAAAGAATCTGCCTGCCAATGCAAGAGACATGGGTTTGATCCCTGAACCAGGAAGATCCCACGTGCCATGGAGCAACTAAGCCTGTGCACCGCAATGGTGCACGTACAGATCTGAGGCTGTGCTCTAGATCTCAGAAGCTGCAGCTATGGAGCCCGTGTGCCTAGAGCCTACCACGCTCAGCAACAAAGAAGCCACCACAGTGAGAAGCTCCCGCACCGCAACTGGAGAGTTGCCCCAACTAGAGAAAAACTCGTACAGCAACAAAGACCCAGCACAGCCAGAAATAAAAATAAAAAATAATAATAAATAATTTTTTAAAAAATAAGAAGAAGAAAAAACAGACAAACACAGAGAGAATGAATGCATTTGAAGATGGCAACAGAGATTGGAATATTGCCTCTACCATATAAAGAATGCCAGAGAGGGCCAGCAACCACCAGGAGCTAGGACAGAGGCATGGAATGGATTCTTCCTCAGAACCTCCACAAGGAACTAATCCTGCCTCCTGCTGACTCCTTGATTTGGAATGTCTGGTCTCCAGAACTCCGAGAGCCTAAATTCCTATTGTTTAAGCATCTCCCACCCCAGTTTTGGCAATTTGTTATAACCGCCCTGGGAAACAAACGCACCAGGCATGACATGCTTGCTGCCCGTTTGCTGTGAAAGCCCTGGCTTGTTCTGGGGAGCCGTGGAGATGGGCCCTCCTCCGTGTCCCCAGACCCTCCCACCGGCCCGCGGCAGCTGCTGTTCCTCCAAGTGGCTCCACAGGCTCTGGGCTGTGAGAAAGGCTGGCTGTGGTGCAGCTGTGCCATTCCGTCTGCTCCTTGCATCGTGAGCTCTTGCAAATGACTGTTTTCACTCGAAAAGAGGCTCCAGAGAGCTCTTCAGCCGCTCAGCAGGAGCCGTGGATGCTCTTGAATTAACACGGAGGAGCAGAACCTTCTATGGCTGATGGCCCAGAGGCTCCCCTTTGTCCTGTCCCTTGGTCAGACCTGGGAGGCATCACGGTGCCTCTCGGTAGCTCCCACAAGGGCAGTCGCAGTTGAGGTCAGGTCAGAGTTGCCTGCGTTCAGCACATCTGCTGAGAAGGGGGTCAAGGGATGCTGAATTAGGCTCCACAGTTTCCAGGGGTCAGCAGCCTTCTGACTCCTGTGGTACAGGGACCTGCAGGGGCCTCTTACCCAACCAGGCAGCCTGTCAATGGCCAGCACATGCACAGTGGACCTCTGCTCAGTCCAATCAGAAGGGCAGGAGGCCATTGAGGAGTAACCAGCTCTGTCTCACTCTGTGTGTGTGTGTGTGTGTGTGTGTGTGTGTGTGGTGGGGACTCTTTGGGATTCAAACACCCTTGCCTTGCTGGGTGATTTGATGTAAAGTCACCTCTCCTTCTGATTTCCACCTTATCTGGGACTATCCTCCCCAAAGCCTATTGAATGTATCTATGCAACCAATCGGAGAAGGCAATGGCACCCCACTCCAGTACTCTTGCTTGGAAAATCCCATGGACGGAGGAGCCTGGTAGGCTGCAGCCCATGGGGTCACTAGGAGTCAGACATGACTGAGCAACTTCACTTTCACTTTTCACTCTCATGCAGTGGAGAAGGAAATGGCAACCCACTCCAGTGTTCTTGCCTGGAGAATCCCAGGGACAGGGGAGCCTGGTGGGCTGCCATCTATGGGGTTGCACAGAGTCAGACACGACTGAAGCGACTTTGCAGCAGCAGCAGCAGCATCCAACCAATATTTATTGAGCTCAGGCTCTTTTCTACAGAATTCCCAGGTGAAGTTAGTGGTAAAGAATCTGCCTGCCAATGCAGGAGGTGCAGGACACTTGGGTTTGATCCCTGGGTCTGGAAGATGCCCTGGAGGGATCTGAAATGGCAACCCACTCCAGTATTCTTGCCTGGAAAATCCCATGGACAGAGAAGCCTGGCGGACTGCAGTCCATGGAGTCCTCAGGCTGGATATGACTGAGCCCACACAGGACAGCAAGCACTTTACAGCATTACCTCATTTAACCCTTACAAAAATCCTGTCCTGTATTATTGTCATGGTCCCCATTTACAAATGACGAAATGAACCCCAGCCACTTGCCTGAGTTCACAGAACTGGTAAGTGGCCAAGAGGGATCTGGATGCTGGTAGGTCCTGCACCTAAATCCACACTCCTTACCATGTTAATCTTGGCTGACTTTCTGCTTTTCAACCACATTCCCTCCCCATGTGTGTAGATATATGTGTCTGGATCTATTGTTAAAGAAAAATCAGAGCTGGAGAGTAGCTGAAGTGGAAAAAGCACATTTTATTCAGGACTATTGCAACAGGAGAAGAGAGACCTCTGGAGAGAACTAGCTCAACTCTGAATACAGCATGGGCAAGTGGGCGTATACAACCAAGCAATAAGGTTGGCCAGACATAGGGGGCTGATCAATGGATGGAAAATTACAAAATTACAGAAAGGAAAAGAACTGGGGAGGATTCTGACTGAACCAACCTAACAGGATTGAAGGCAGTGCTGCAGGCAGGTCAGGTGATCTGACATTACCTGGGGAATAGTGGAGGGTGAGAAACCCAATTAGAGCAGATATCAGATCAGATCAGATCCGATCAGTCGCTCAGTCATGTCCGACTCTTTGCGACCCCATGAATCGCAGCACACCAGGCCTCCCTGACCATCACCAACTCCCGGAATTCACCCAGACTCACGTCCATTGAGTCAGTGATGCCATCCAGCTATCTCATCCTCTGTCGTCCCCTTCTCCTCCTGCCCCCAATCCCTCCCAGCATCAGAGTCTTTTCCAATGAGTCAACTCTTCGCATGAGGTGGCCAAAGTACTGGAGTTTCAGCTTTAGCATCATTCCTTCCAAAGAAATCCCGGGGCTGATCTCCTTCAGAATGGACTGGTTGGATCTCCTTGCAGTCCAAGGGACTCTCAAGAGTCTTCTGCAACACCACAGTTCAAAAGCATAAATGGAGGATGGGAATTCTGCTAAACTGACTTCTCAGGAGTCTCACTAAAATTGGTCAATACAAAGATACCTCCCCTTCATGGATCACAGGGTGATCAGCCTCCATGGATCAAATGTGGTCCACTGGAGAAGGAAATAGCAACCGACTCCAGTACTCTTGCTTGGAGAACCCCATGGACAGTATGAAAAGGCAAAAAGATATGACAAGGGAAGATGAGCACCCCCTGGATTGGAAGGTGTCCAGTGTGCTACTGGGGAAGAGCAGAGGGCAACTGCTAGTAGCTCATGTAAGAATGAAATAGCTGGGCCAAAGCAGAAGTGACGTTCAGCTGTGGATGTGTCTGGTGGTAAAAGGAAAGTCTGATGCTGTAAAGAACAATATTGCTTAGGAACCTGGAATGTTTGGTCCATAAATCAAGGTAAATTGGATGGATGTGAGAGTTGGTCCATAAAGAAGACTGAACACCGAAGAACTGATGCTTTTGAACTGTGGTGCTGGAGAAGACTCTTGAGCATCCCTTGTGCTGCAAGAAGATCAAACCAGTCAATAAGGGAAATCAACCCTGAACAGTCATTGGAAGGACTGTTGCTGAAGCTGAAGCTCCAATACTTTGGCCCCCTGATGCAAAGAGCCAACTCATTGGAAAAGACCCTGACACGGGGGAAAGACTGAAGGCAAAAGGAGAAGGGGGTGGCAGAGGATGAGATGGCTAGATAGCATCACCATCTCAATGGATAAGAATTTGAGCAAACTCCTGGAGATAGCAGAGAACAGAGGAGTCTGGCGTGCTGCAGTCCACGGAGTTACAAAGAGTCAGACACGAATTAGCGATTAAACAACAGCAATAAGAGATATCTGTCTGGGGAGGCCTTACAAATAGCTGTGAAAAGAAGAGAAGCAAAAAGCAAAGGAGAAAAGGAAAGATATAAACATCTGAATGCAGAGTTCCAAAGAATAGCAAGAAGAGATAAGAAAGCCTTCTTCAGCAATCAATGCAAAGAAATAGAGGAAAACAACAGAACGGGAAAGACTAGAGATCTCTTCAAGAAAATCAGAGATACCAAAGGAACATTTCATGCAAAGATGAGCTTGATAAAGGACAGAAATGGTATGGACTTAACAGAAGCAGAAGATATTAAGAAGAGATGGCAAGAATACACAAAAGAACTGTACAAAAAAGAGCCTCACTGGAGAAATGTCTATTTAGTTCTTTGGCCCATTTTTTGATTGGGTCATTTATTTTTCTGGAGTTGAGCTGTAGGAGTTGATGGCTAACAAACACATGAAAAGATGCTCAACATCACTCATTATCAGAGAAATGCAAATCAAAACCACTATGAGGTACCATTTCACACCAGTCAGAATGGCTGCGATCCAAAAGTCTACAAGTAATAAGTGCTGGAGAGGGTGTGGAGAAAAGGGAACCCTCTTACACTGTTGGTGGGAATGCAAACTAGTACAGCCACTATGGAGAACAGTGTGGAGATTCCTTAAAAAACTGGAAATAGAACTGCCTTATGATCCAGCAATGCCACTGCTGGGCATACGCACTGAGGAAACCAGAAGGGAAAGAGACACGTGTACCCCAATGTTCATCGCAGCACTGTTTATAATAGCCAGGACATGGAAGCAACCTAGATGTCCATCAGCAGATGAATGGATAAGAAAGCAGTGGTACATATACACAATGGAGTATTACTCAGCCATTAAAAAGAATACATTTGAATCAGTTCTAATGAGGTGGATGAAACTGGAGCCTATTATACAGAGTGAAGTAAGCCAGAAAGAAAAACACCAATACAGTATACTAACGCATATATATGGAATTTAGAAAGATGGTAACAATAACCCTGTGTACGAGACAGCAAAAGAGACACTGATGTATAGAACAGTCTTATGGACTCTGAGAGAGAGGGAGAGGGTGGGAAGATTTGGGAGAATGGCATTGAAACATGTATAATATCATGTATGAAACGAGTTGCCAGTCCAGGTTTGATGCTCGATACTGGATGCTTGGGGCTGCTGCACTGGGATGACCCAGAGGGATGGTATGGGGAGGGAGGAGGGTTCAGGATGGGGAACACATGTATACCTGTGGCGGATTCATTTCGATATTTGGCAAAACTAATACAATATTGTAAAGTTTAAAAATAAAATAAAATTAAAAAAAAAAGAGCTTCACGACTCAGATAATCACGATGGTGTGATCACTCACCTAGAGCCAGACATCCTGGAATGTGAACTCAAGTGGGCCTTAGAAAGCATCACTACGAACAAAGCTAGTGGAGGTGATAGAATTCCAGTTGAGCTATTCCAAATCCTGAAAGATGATGCTGTGAAAGTGCTGCACTCAGTATGCCAGCAAATTTGGAAAACTCAGCAGTGGCCACAGGACTGGAAAAGGTCAGTTTTCATTCCAATCCCTAAGAAAGGCAATGCCAAAGAACGCTCAAACTACCACACAATTGCACTCATCTCACACGCTAGTAAAGTAATGCTCAAAATTCTACAAGCCAGGCTTCAGCAATATGTGAACCGTGAACTTCCAAATGTTCAAGCTGGTTTTAGAAAAGGCAGAGGAACCAGAGATCAAATTGCCAACATCCGCTGGATCATGGAAAAAGCAAGAGAGTTCCAGAAAAACATCTATTTCTGCTTTATTGACTATGCCAAAGCCTTTGACTGTGTGGATCACAATAAACTGTGGAAAATTCTGAAAGAGATGGGAATACCGGACCACCTGATCTGCCTCTTGAGAAATCTATATGCAGGTCAGGAAGCAACAGTTAGAACTGGACATGGAACAACAGACTGGTTCCAAATGGGAAAAGGAGTACCTCAAGGCTGTATATTGTCACCCTGCTTATTTAACTTATATGCAGAGTACATCATGAGAAACGCTGGACTGGAAGAAACACAAGCTGGAATCAAGATTGCTGGGAGAAATATCAATAACCTCAGATATGCAGATGACACCACCCTTATGGCAGAAAGTGAAAAGGAACTAAAAGCCTCCTGATGAAAATGAAAGAGGAGAGTGAAAAAGTTGGCTTAAAGCTCAACATTCAGAAAATGAAGATCATGGCATCCGGTCCCATCACTTCATGGGAAATAGATGGGGAAACAGTGGAAACAGTGTCAGACTTTATTTTTCTGGGCTCCAAAATCACTGCAGATGGTGACTGCAGCCATGAAATTAAAAGACACTTACTCCTTGAAAGGAAAGTTACGACCAACCTAGATAGCATATTGAAAAGCAGAGACATTACTTTGCCAACAAAGGTCCGTCTAGTCAAGGCTATGGTTTTCCCAGTGGTCATGTATGGATGTGAGAATTGGACTGTGAAGAAGGCTGAGCGCCGAAGAATTGATGCTTTTGAACTGTGGTGTTGGAGAAGACTCTTGAGAGTCCCTTGGACTGCAAGGAGATCCAACCAGTCCATTCTGATGGAGATCAGCCCCGGGATTTCTTTGGAAGGAATGATGCTAAAGCTGAAACTTCAGAACTTTGGCCACCTCATGCAAAGAGTTGACTCATTGGAAAATACTCTGTTGCTGGGAGGGATTGGGGGCAAGAGGAGAAGGGGATGACAGATGATGAGATGGCTGGATGGCATAACTGACTCGATGGACGTGAGTCTCAGTGAACTCTGGGAGTTGGTGATGGACAGGGAGGCCTGGCATGCTGCGATTCATGGGGTCGCAAAGAGTCGGACATGACTGAGCAACTGATCTGATCTGATGTGAAAAAGAGTTCAGGGGAGTCTGTGCAGAGTTTGGTTAAGGAGGAAATCATTGTCACTATTCCCCATCCCATCCTTAAAGAATATTTAAGGCTGCAAGTGCCTTAAATGGAATGTGATAATTAAGAGAATGAGCCCTGGCAACAGACATTTCTAGGCTTAAATCCCAGCTCAGCGTGCATGCGTGCTTTGTTGCTCCATAGTCTCCTACTCCTTGCAATCCATGGACTGTAGCCCGCTAGGCTCCTCTGTCCATGGGATTCTCCAGGCAAGAATACTGGAGTGGGTAGCCATTCCCTTCTCCAGGGGATCTTCCTGACCCAAGGATCGAACTCGGTTCTCCTGCATTGCAGGCGGATTCTTTACTGACTGAGCCACCAGGGAAGCCCATAAATCCTAGTTCTACCACACGCTAGCTGAGTTTCCTTACGTGGAACATGGAGACAGTCATGGACCTCGATCTGTGGGCCAGGTGAGGTGGTGTGGGAACAGCCTGGCACATGGTGCAAACCTGCACGGTGCCAGAGTCCGAATGGCGGACAGTGTCCTCCAAGCTGCGGAAGCCGGCGGCCGGCAGTATCAGTTGTGCTGCCATGGTTTGCTTATCCCACTGAATGCCTTTGAGCCTCTCAAACGTTGCACGCCAGGCACTGGGGAAAGAGCCAGGGATGCAGAGGTGCAGGAGACAGTGTCAGCGCTCGTTTTAGGTGGGTGTTGAAAGGCGGAGAGTTCCTGAGCTGAGCTTGCGTGTGTGTATCTTCGTGTGTGTGCCAGTGGTTCTCAAGTGGGGGCGATTTTGCCCTGCAGGAGACATTTGGCAAACTCCGGGAGCTGGTGATGGACAGGGAAGCCTGGCGTGCTGCAGTCCGTGGGGTCACAAAGACACGACTGAGCGACTGAACTGAAGATGTTTTTGATCATCTCAACTGGTGGAAGGATGCTAGTAGGCAGAAGCCAGGGATGCTTCTGCGATGTACAGAGCAGCCCCCCTCAACAACAAATCACGCAGCCCCAAATGTCAGTGGGGCTGAGGTTGAGAAATGCCGGGCACATGCACAAGAGAGTTCAGTGAGCCCTTTTATCCCCTCTGCACAGAGACCCAGGGCTCCCTGGGACTGGGAGGAAATGCAGGCCTAGAGCATCTTCCTTCAGCCTGCCCTCTCCCATCAGCTGCTTCCAGCCAGATCATCAGGCCTCCCCACATTTAATAGACTCCAGGCCTCTGAGGCAAATGTAAAAACAAAACCCTGTGCAAATGTGTTTTTATGTAAACACAGCAGGGGGTGGCGGCTGCCTGCAGAGAAAGTACCCTGTGGCTGGTACTTCTCAGAGCAAAAATAACCCCGAATGTTCTTGCTCTCGGAGCAGGCAATGGGATGAGGGTCACGTGGGAGCCCAGGTGCTCATGGGAGCTGTCCCTGCCCTGGCTGAGCTATCCCTTCCCACCAGGTGAGCATCCCAGGGGCCCAAGATGAGAAGTGAGCAGGTGTTGATTCTCTGGGAAGCATCTCTTCCCTTCGGAGCTCACCCGGCATTGCAGGAAAAAGCACAGTGGGTTTTTTTTTTTTAATGTCTCTTATTGAGTATCATTTGCCTACAGTTAACTTCACCCATTATAGTTTATATCTCTGGGACTTTTTAACAAATGCATTCAAGGACTTCTCTGGAGATCCAGGGGTTAAGACTCGGTGCTTCTGCTGCAGGAGGCCAGGGTTCGATCCCTGGTGGGGGAACTAAGAGGTCTCATATGCTGCTCGGTGAGACAAAAAAATAAATAAATAAACCAAACAAACAAACATACAAACGCATTCTGCCATGCAGCCACCAGCAGAGTCAAGATATACAAGCTTCTGTTACCCTCAAAAATTCCTCTGTGCCCCTTTGCAGTCATTTTCTTCCCTGATTCTAGCCCTTGGACACTACCAGTATGTTTTCTCTTGGCCTTTTCTAGAATGTCATGTATATGACCATATATCCTTTTGAGTCTGGCTTCTTGCTCTCAGCATAATGTCTGGGAGAGTCATCAGTACCGTCCCAAACGTCTGTCAATAGTTTGTCCTTTTTATGACTGAGTAGTACTCCCTTGTATAAATGTGCCAGACTGGAGTTGGGGGAGAATCCTGGGCTCCTATGGATCAGAGAAGTGTTGTTTTAAGATGAGGAAGGAGACATTTTTACGCCCAGAGATGATGCATTTGTGAAGTCTGTGCAGGATAAACCCTCCCCGTGGATAGATCTGCTAATTCAGGCAGATCTGTATGGCAAATCTTGGTCTGGCAGGGGGTTGGCACTCAGCGAATGTTTGTTGAATGACTGCATGAATGAATGAGTGCATTGTCGTTTGAAAGGCCAGGGGAGAGGGTTGGGGGAACACTAAGTGGAGCCAGAGAAAATTTAAGTCAGTTTTTGCTTTTGTGTTTTACAAAGGAGAAACTGAAGGTGCAGAGAGGGTAAGCCACTTGCCCTGGGCCACACAGTCATAGAATGAGCTTAGAAGATGCAGCAGAAAGACGAAGGGAAGGGAGATACCAGGCCTGCGTCTTCACCGGTGCCCCGCACTGGACTAGGAATTTCCGTCATGAGTCTCCTTCAACTTTTACAACCACCCCAAATCAGCGACATACTTTGCAGAGAGCCCAGAACAAAATGAAAATGTCCCTTGTTCAAAGATTATTAAGAAATTCAAGAAAGTGACAGCAGACAGCTAAAACCTAGTGCAGAGCCCCGCAGGACCACACGGGTCACCTGCCCTTGAAGACGACCCCGCAAAAATTTTCATTTATAGATGAGGAAACTTCAGCTCAGAGAGGCTGCACATCTCACCCAGGGCACCCAGCCTGCCTGCAGGGATGTCCAGATTCAAGCCCACAGACCCTAGTGGTTACCTAGTCCACCCCTTCCTTCCCTGGACTGGCCTTGCTGGTGGGCCCCATGAGGTGAGCACCCAAGCACCCTGACCTCCTGTCCAGCACTCGAGGCAGGGAGGAGGGGAACTTCCCTATCCCGAGACCCTGGCAGCTACAGCCTCCAGCATCAAACTGCCTCCTCCTTCCTCTTGTAATGAGGAAGGTCTGTAATGAGACAGACCTTCCTCTCTCCCACCATGGCAGATTTATTCCTGGGGGTGTGTGGGTGGATGCGTGTTTGTGTGTGGGGGGGGCGGTGTTCTAAATTTAAAGACATCATGACAGCAGCGGCCTATTAATGTTGGGGCTGGTGGGGTGGGAGGGGAGGCTGTGCTGTAGAAGAACCAGAAATAAGTTGAGAGATAAGATGCCACCTCCAGTTCCAGCTTCTGCCCCAGTCCCACCCCGCCTGGCTCTGTGCCCGCCAGCCCTCCGGAATGGGGTAATAATAGCCAGGCATGCCTGTTGGCACCAGATGCCTGTGAGAGACCTTGAGCAGTGGCATGTTTCTGCCCATTTTACACATCAGGAAAAGAGACGTGTAAAGAGGGCTCAGAGAGGGGACGTGCCCTCCCCAGAACAGAGCAGAACTACTAACGCAGTGCAGAACCCATGTGCCTGCCGCCATGCCATAGCTGCCTGGGTTGGGTCAAAAATGAAGTTAGCAGTCATTGTGATTGTGTTGGGCTTCCCTTGTGACTCAGATGGTAAAGAATCTGCCTGCAATGTGGGAGACCTGGGTTCGGTCCACCCGCACGTACGCCTGATTCCCAGCTAAGTGCTCTACATGCATTACGTGAACTAACCCCCTAAACAACTCCAGCAGCAAGTACCGTCATCCTCATCCCATTTTATGAGTGCGGAACCCGCAGCTTAGAAAAGGTAAGTGGCTTCCTCACCTTCTCAATGCTAGTAAGTGATGAAGCCAAGATTCCAGCCCAAGTCGTGTGTGTGTGTGTGTGTGAGACTCAGTCATGTCTAATTCTTTGCGATGCCATTGACTGCAGCCAGCCAGGCCCCTCTGTCTATGGGACTTACTGACATCAAAGCGCACGCATTCTCCATCTCTTACTCTGAACCCCAACTGACTGTGGAAAAAGAAAATACAGATAAACAAAATGAAGAAAACAAAACAAAACCACTCCTCCACCTACCCTGCTAGAGGTAGTCTTTATGTCTTTATGTACATTGGTGAGTTTCCACCCAGCTGTTTTTCCTCTGCCAAAGGGGAGGTTCTTGCTCCAGGAACATGACCCTTGGTGGTCTATAATTGCCAAGCAATTAAGGGATGACAGGAAATATATAATTCATGGGCGCATCTTTCATCCTGGTTGCTGGAAGGCAGTGAGGCATGGCAGTCTCCCAGGGAGAGTTTCAACCTTGACACGGGAGGAGACAGGATCTCAGGGGCTTAGAAAAGAATTTCTGAATCAGAGAAGCTGCCAACGTTGAAACTGACCCTGGAATCCCAGCACAGAATGCTGGAGGTCAGGGATCCTAGCAGGGAGCCTTCTCATAGAGTCTTATGAAAAAGCATTAGGATAAAATCTAGAATTAAGCTTTAGAAGCGGAGACGACAACTCATGAAGCTGGAGTCAGATGGGTCTAAGGGTAGTGTTCTGATACACACCTCTCTTTACTCCCACGGGCAAAATCGAGAACACTGTCTAGAGACATTCTCCATTGTCATAACTTGGGGGGTGGGGTGGAGCTTCTGGGGGGACAACGCTGGCATCTATTGGGCGGAGGCCAGAGACACCAACCCCTACAATACACAGGATGGCCTCCACACCCCTGCCAGCCAGGAATTGTCCAGTATCCACAATGTCGGTGGTGCTGAGCTTGAGAAACTCTGGCCTAGACTTTTGAAGCCATGTGCAGTCCATGGGGTCTCTAGGAGTCGGACACGACTGAGCGACGTCACTTTCACTTTTCACTTTCCTGCATTGGAGAAGGAAATGGCAACCCACTCCAGTGTTCTTGCCTGGAGAATCCCAGGGACAGCGGAGCCTGGTGGGCTGCCGTCTATGGGGTTGCACAGAGTCGGACACGGCTGAAGCGACTTAGCAGCAGCAGCAGCTGGTTTATGCTCTTGACCATCCCAGGGGTTAAGAAACTATCTTTGGGCCAAATGGGAAGCTTCCGTGTCTTGTTTTACCTGCAACACTGAACCCGTTTCTTGCGTAAGTCACCGAGCGCCCTCTGGGCTCACTTGCAAAGTGGATTGAAGGATGCCTGCCCTGTGCTGTCATGGGGATGGGCACGCGTGTGTACATGCTCCGTGGGCGAAGGGCGGGGCGGGCGTGGGGAATGCACGTGTTCACGCATGCGCATCTGTATTGGCACTTGCACATGTATGGTCGTGTGCCACCTTCTTAGAGGTGAGAAGACTTCAAGAGGCTGAAGTATTGGTCAGTTTCAGGCAGTGATTGTCTGCGTGGGACGCCAGAACTCCTTGGGCCACTGAAGGATGTGGTCAAGATACCCCAGGGGTCTGGGGACCCCTGGGCCTTCTAGAAGGGGCTCCCTTCCCTCATTCCCAGCTGAGGAGCCTCAAGAAGCGTTGCCAGGTGACTGAGCAGACTCCCTGGAGAAAGGCCCTTGGACCATGAGGGCTTTCGAATCAAGCCACCCCCCTCTGCCGAGGGCAGAGGCGGGCGCTGCTGCAGGAAGTTAATGATTGACATGCCAGAGTGGGGCGGGCCCAGGTTCGAGTCTCACGCTGCCGGCCCCGGCTCTGCCTTTTGGAGAGTGGGCTGACCCTCCCCACCTCGACTGCCTCATCTGTAAAGTGAAAATAAACCAACCTGCCGAGCAGAGCCCCTGGGGAGAGTCTAGATGCGGTTTAGATGGAGGCGCCTGGCACGTAGTAGGTGTGCAATAAATAGTAGTCTATCCACTTTCTTTCCTTCCCAGGGAAGGTGCCAAGGCTTCAGGTCTGGGTAAGTCACTGGATGACTGTGGGGAGTCCTCTGCTTTCCCCTCTGAGCCTCAGTTTCCCCATCTGTCAGTAAGGAAGCCGGCCTGGGGCTTGTGAAGGGTCCTCCCTCCAGCTCTGATGGACTCTGAGCCCACCTAGAAGACCTGCTCTGAGCCAGCTGCAGGGGCCGGTGGCCCCTCCAAGAGCACTGAGTGCCCCATGGTGGAAGAGAACTTGAACCCATACAGCTGGGCCGTGGGCACAGAACCCTCCCTCCAACACACACACACACACACACACACCTGCGCACTGGCTTAGGCAGAAAAACTAGGCTTGCTTGATTGGAGGGTGGAGATAGTGGTTCTTGCTGGGGAAACCCCTGGCGGAGAATTCCTCTCTGAGAAGAGCAGCTACTGGGAGCCGTCATTGTTTCTAAATTAGAGCTTAAACCTCCACGGCCAGCGTGGAGCCTGCAAGCAGCGAGTCACTAGTCATGGCCGGGCAGGAGGTGATGGGGGCTGGCAGGGAGTGGCGTGGGCACACAGGGAAGAAACCTGGAGCCAACACAGCCCGGGCCTGGCCATGTGACCCTGGGCTACCCTTTCAGCCTTCCTGAGCCACAGAGACATGGCCATACCCCGCTGGGGCAGGGAGGGTCCTTTGGGGACTCCTTCAGCTCCATCCCCACGTTGTGAACCAGAGGAATCAGGGATGGGTCACTCTGCGGTTTGGAAATAGTCCTGAGCAGAATCCATGGCCCCTGCAGGATGGAAGCTCACTGCCCAGGCCCTGCTCTCTCCACACTGACCCCACCCCAGTGCAGGTCCCTGGGGTGTTCAGGGTCCCTTCCCACCTCTGTCTGGAAGAGTGTTGCCCCAGATTGTCTATGCCTGCCTCCTTCTCATTTTTCAGGTCTCAGCTCAAACGCTTTCTGCTCCGTAGGTTCTTCTGCAACCACTGTACCCAAAGAAGCTCTCCCTAATTATTCTCCTTCAAATGATTTTTATGAACCTACAGGGAGAAATGCATTTTGCCTTAGGAGCCAGTATACACACACACACACACACACACACACATACACACACCCCCCAAAGCAAAAGATTCACAAAATCCTACTTCTTACTGCACCTGAGTCGGTGATAATTCACTCAGTTCACTTCCTTCCATCCCATCCCACCCCTCCCCTCCCTCCTTCCCCACGGTTCTCTGCCACCCCCTGGAGGTCGGCCCCTCTGGGTAAACATTCTGCCCAGAACAGGCAGAGCCATCTATTTTCTCCCCCAGACAATTAGCAGCCTATTAAGGACCTCTATGCAAATACGCACTAATTGACCCACCACACAGCAGCTCCTGGAGGGAGAAGGATGACTCCAGATGGCTTAATGATAGGGATTTGGGGCCTTTCTTTTGAAGTCCCTCTTGGCGAGGAGAGTGATCTGGGCTCAGAGGAGAGTTGCCAGCCGCCTGACAGGGAAGACCAGTGGACTGGGTGACCCTTCATCAAACCACTTGAAAAGGGGAACTGTCATTTCTTATATATTTTTTTTTCTTTACTTATTTATTTATTGACCATGCTGGGCTCAGTAGTTGTGGTGCATGGGCTTAGTCATCCTGTGGCATGTGGCATCCTTCCAGATCAGGGATCAAACTTGTGTCTTGCACCGGCAGAGGATTCTTTACCACTGAGCCACCAGAGGTGCCCAGAACTGTCATTTCATCACGACCTTTATCTCCCCACCACACCCTCGTCCCTTCCTGCAACTATTTCCCTTCTCCCCAGCTCAGAGTTTAGACGGTTCACTAAAAAGCTACTCCAATGAGTCCATGCCTTTTCAAGCATGTGATTACCTCCCCTTAAAAAAAAAAAAAATTGACTTTGCTTTTTAGAGAAGTTTTACTCTCACAGCAAAATTGGGCAGAAAGTTGGGAGATTTCCCATGTATCCCCTGCCCCTCACCTCAGATGGCCTCCTGCACCATCGACATCCCCCAGAAGAGTGGGACATTGGTTATAATTGATTAACCTGCATTGACACATCGTTTTTGCCCAAAGTTGATAGTTTACCTTAGGATTCATTACTGGAGTGGTACATTCTGTAGATTTTGGCAAATGTGTAATGTGTATCTACCAGTGTGGTGGGCTTCCCTGGTGGCTCAGATGGTAAAGAATCTGCCTGCGATGCAGGAGACCTGAGCTTGATCCCTGGGTCGGAAAGATTCCCTGGAGAAGGGCATGGCAACCCACTCTAGTATTCTTGCCTGGAGAATCCCATGGACAGAGGAGCCTAGCAGGCTATAGTCCATGGAATCACAAAGAGTCAGGCATGACTGAGCAACTAACATTTACTTACTTATACTTACCATTGTAGCATCTTATAGAAGTGCGTCCTCACCCTAAAAATCATCAGGCTACCTATGCATCCATCCCCTCCTAACCCCTGGCGACCACTGATCTTTTTGTTGTCTCCGTAGTCCTGCTTTTCCAGAATGTCATATATTGATAGTTGGAATCACACTGTGTAGCCTTTTCAGATTGGCTTCTTCCACTTAGGAATATACATTGACGTTTTCTTCATGTCTTTTGATGGCTTGATAGCTCATTTCCTTTTAACACTGAATATTATTCCATTGTCTGGATGTACCACAGTTTATTTTAATCATTCACCTACTGAAGGACCTCTTGGTTGCTTGCAGGTTTTGTCAGTTACGAGTAACGCTGCTATAAGCCTCCATGTGCAGGCTTCTGTGTGGGCATAAGTTTTGGACTCCTTTGGGTAAGTACCAAGGAGCATGATTGCTGGACCATCTGGTTAGACTGTGTCTGGGTTTTGTGTAGTGTATCTTTGAAGACTAACTGTAACTAACTCTTGCTGAGTCCCCTTGGTTAAGAGTGCATGCTCTGAGGCCAGATCACCTTTGTTTGAGCCCTGCTCCACCATTCCTTCGGAGAAGGCAATGACACCCCACTCCTGTGCTCTTGCCTGGAAAATCCCATGGACGGAGGAGCCTGGTAGGCTGCGGTCCATGGGGTCGCTGAGAGTCGGACATGACTGCGCAACTTCACTTTCCCTTTTCACTTTCATGCATTGGAGAAGGAAATGGCAACCCACTCCAGTGTTCTTGCCTGGAGAATCCCAGGGGTGGGGGAGCCCAGCAGGCTGCCGTCTATAGGGTCGCACAGAGTCGGACACGACTGAAGCGACATAGCAGCAGCAGCAGCAGCCACCATTCCTTAGCTGTGTGACCTTGCATAGGTGACTTAACCTCTCTGAACCTCAGTTGTCTCATCTGCAAAATGAGGCTAACACATGAGATCTTTCATATAGGATTGTTGGAAGGATCGACAAGCTGACGTATAGAACAGTGCCTTGCACGCGCGTGCGTGCCTGCGTGCTAAGTCGCTCCAGTCATGTCCGACTCTGACGTAGGAGGTGCTCAACGAATATTAGCACGTGCGGTTACTAGAGTGCTATGTATTTTATTTATTTGTTTGTTTTTGGCTGGGTCTTCAGTGCTGCACGCAGGCTTTCTCTAGTTGTGGCGAGCGGGGAGAGTAGGGGCTGCTCTCTAGTTGCGGTGTGCGGGCTTCTCAATGCAGTGGCTTCTTTTGCTGCGGAGCACAGGCCCTAGGGCACACAGGCTTCAGTAGTTTGGGCTCTCGGTCTAGAGGGCCGGCTCAGTAGTTGTGGTTCACAGGCTTCGTTGCATCGCGGCATGTGGGATCTTCCTGGACCAGGATCCAACTAGCGTCCCCTGCATTTCAAGGCAGGTTCTCAACTCCTGAACTGCGGGGAAGCCCTGCTATGTATTTTAAAGACATTAGCTTCTTTCACCCTTATACTTTCCCAATGAGGCAGAGTGGATTGTTCCTATTTTACAGATGGGGAAACTGAGTCTCACACCACTTGTTGACATCACACAGCCACCCCGTGGCTGAGGCAGGTTCAAGCCAGAAATGGCTGACAACTAGATCTTACCCCAGATCTGACACCATTCCTCACATTTTTCACTATGGCTCAGCCCGATTCCCTGTCACAAGTGACGATGGCCGTAAAGTTTGCCTGTGGCGCAAGAGACGCCGGAGTCATTAGCTGGGGAAACAAAATTTTAATATTTATTCATAATGGGCACCATATGTTCCCTCTGATTTTTTTATTTAATTACATCATGGCAGATGGCTGGGCGTTAAAGGCCATGAAGCTAATGGCATTTTGCGTTCTCATTTATTGTCTCGAGTTTTGGGAAGGATGAATGAAAGGGGACATCGATGGTGAACTATCAGCTCTGGGCAGTGGTGGGTGAGTCTCTGTCCTGGAAACCGAAGGAGTGGGGAGTCGGGGTTCTGGAGGCTCTTCCTGGGAGGTGGGTGAGATGCAAGAGGCAACGCAACCTGTGTGCACATGGACAAGCTACTTAATCTCTGTGAGCCTTAGCTTGCTCACCTGTAAGATGGGTGTACTCGTGCCCACACTTCACATTCATGAGAGGTCATGTATTGCTTTCCAGGAATCTGGGTGAAGATCTACATTCAGGAGGTGTAGCATAGCACTATTTATGTACAAGGAAGGAAAATGAAATACTTTACATATCTAATGATAAGGAAAAGATTGGATAAGTCAGAGTATATGCCAAGTAACGGATACCATGGGTAAGTACTTTATTTAGGTGAAAAGCACACTAATCCTTTTCCTTCCCTGGTGAAAGCTGTTCAGTCGTATCTGACTCTTTGTGACCCCATGGACTATACGGTCCGTGAAATTCTCCAGGCCAGAACACTGGAGTGGGTAGCCTTTCCCTTCTCCAGGGGATCTTCCCATCCCAGGGATCAAACCCAGGTCTCCCACGTTGCAGGCGGATTCTTTACCAGCTGAGCCACTCCCTGCGTGGGGAAGAAAAACAGGGAAGGGAAAACACCAAGGCAAGTGGTGCTGGCAGTCAGCTACCACTGAGGGCGCCTGAGGCTGGGGAAGCTCAGGCAGCCTGTGCAAAGACAGCCTGACTTACTCCATCAGTGGGGTGAGGGAGCTGGGCATTTAAACACCGACTCCCATCCGTCGTCGACTGAGTCTGCTTCCAAATGGCATGTGGAAGTCAATTCTGTAGGTAGGGCGCAGCCCTCCTCTAGTACAGATTTAGCAGACGGGCAGAAACAAAAAGGGTGACAGCATTAAGGGTGGATGGGATTTGTAGCTGTAGGCGGGCTCATGGTGCATTACTGGGGAAGGTGGTGGGGGCGATTTTCACTACAGCCCTTTTAGAGGACAGATCGTCATTTCCTGGGATAGTCATAAGACGCTCTCACAGTAGGACCCAGGAGTTGCACTCCTAAATACATATACACCCTGTGTTATCTTGGACACATCTATCAGGAAACAAAGATAATAGTGTTTGTAGCGACTAGGGAGGGCATTCCATTCTGCCCAAGCCATATGAGCTGAGACTTGATGAGGGGGCCCTGTGAAGGAAGAGGAGATCCTTGTAACAGGAAAGAGGGGCACTGAGAGGCAAAACCACACATATTCTCTGTAAGTCATAATAAGACGTATCACTGACACTTGCATGTATTAATTCAGTTTAATATTTAGTCCTTACACCAGTGCTATGAGATAAGTACTGTTATTTCCCCCTTTTTATAGGTGGGGAAACTGAGGTATACAGGGGTTAAACCGTTCTAGGGAGGATCAAGTGGTGCAATGGAAATAAGATGCTCAACACAGTGCCTGTGTATTTCAGTTCAGTTCAGTTCAGTCACTCAGCCGTGTCCGACTCTTTGCGACCCCATGGACTATAGCATGCCAGGCCTCTCTGTCCATCACCAACTCCTGGAGTTTATTCAAACTCATGTCCATTGAGTCAGTGATGCCATCCAACCATCTCATCCTCTGTTGTCCCCTTCTCCTCGTGCCTTCAATCTTTTCCAGCATCGGGGTCTTTTCCAATGAGGCAGCTCTTCGCATCAGGTAGCCAAAGTATTGGAGTTTCAGCTTCAGCATCAGTCCTTCCAATGAATATTCAGGACTGATTTCCTTTAGGATGGACTGGTTTGATCTCCTTGCAGTCCAAGGGACTCTCAAGAGTCTTCTCCAACACCACAGTTCAAAAGCATCAATTATTTGGTGCTCAGCTTTCTTCATAGTCCAACTCTCACATCCATACATGACTACTGGAAAAACCATAGCCTTGACTAGACAGACCTTTGTTGGCAAAGTAATGTCTCTGCTCTTTAATATGCTGTCTAGATTGGTCATAACTTTCCTCCAAAGGAGTAAGCGTCTTTTAATTTCATGGCTGCAGTCACCATCTGCAGTGATTTTGGAGCCCAAAAATATAAAGTCTCTCACTGTTCCTACTGTTTCCCCATCTATTTGCCATGAAGTGATGGGACCAGATCCTATGATCTTAGTTTTCTGAATGTTGAGCTGTAAGTCAACTTTTCCACTCTCTCACTTTCATCAAGAGGCTCTTTAGTTCTTCTTTGCTTTCTGCCATAACGGTGGTGCCGTCTGCATATCTGAGATCACTGATATTTCTCCCGGCAATCTTGATTCCAGCTTGTGCTTCATCCAGCCCAGGGTTATATACTCTGCATATAAGTTAAATAAGCAGGGTGACAATATACAGCCTTGACGTACTCCTTTTCCTATTTGGAACCAGTCTGCTGTTCCATGTTCAGTTCTAACTGTTGCTTCCTGACCTGCATACATATTTCTCAAGAGGCAGGTCAGGTGGTCTGGTATTCCCATCTCTTTCAGAATTTTCCACAGTTTATTGTGATCCACACAGTCAAAGGCTTTGGCATAGTCAATAAAGCAGAAATAGATGTTTTTCTGGAACTCTCTTGCTTTTTCCATGATCCAGCGGATGTTGGCAATTTGATCTCTGGTTCCTCTGCCTTTTCTAAAACCAGCTTGAACATCTGGAAGTTCACGGTTCACATATTGCTGAAGCCTGGCTTGTAGAATTTTGAGCATTACTTTACTAGCGTGTGAGATGAGTGCAATTGTGTGGTAGTTTGAGCGTTCTTTGGCATTGCCTTTCTTAGGGATTGGAATGAAAACTGACCTTTTCCAATCCTGTGGCCGCTGCTGAGTTTTCCTGGCTGGCATATTGAGTTTTTTTGCTGGCATATTGAGTGCAACACTTTCACAGCATCATCTTTTATTGAAATAGCTCACTTAACTGGAATTCCTGTGTATTTGGTATTAGCAAATGCCAGTGGTTTCTGACATTGTTACTATTTAGCCAAGACCAAAAGGTAACCATTGACCTGGGCTCCCAGTTTCTTGGAGGTCCCCAGGTGGATCTCCTACCCAGAACCATGAAGAAGTTGAACTTTCGCAAACCTAATTTCTCAGCATCTTTTTCTTGGCAAGTTTGGATGGTCAGGGAATCAGCTGGTGTCTGGGCTTGTGCCCTGAGGTCAAGTTCAGGGAGTTGTGGAAAGAGAACCAGGCCCCTGCCCAGCTTTATGGGCTTCCAGCCAGACATACCTGCTCCCCAGAATCTGGAGGGGGAAGCGCGACGCCCCCCCCTCCAGGGACGGAGCTGTGGGACAAGCTGAACCTCCTGTTTTCCGTTCCCTCAGGGCAGCTCTGCCCTGCCCATCATATTCTTGGCAGCTCAGCACCCGAGGTTCATTCTGGTGCTAAAAATAGGCTGTGTTTAGACACTCTGGGGCTCCAGCTGGAAACACGAACTGAAGTAACCAAACACTGTCATTCCCGCAAAGGGGGCCTCTCGGCCTCCCTGTCATGGCAACTCACGCCAACCCAAGGAGGGAGGCAGGGTAGGGGGTTTGTGCCACTTTCAGCAGATGGGGAAACTGACGCTCAGAGCAGGTCTCACGTGAAATGCAAAGGGATGAAGCTGTGATAGCCAGCTTTTAAGGAACACCATCTCTGCCCCTGTGAGTGATCTCATCAAGTCCTCCCCCCCAAGACCCTGCAAGGGAGACTTCTAGGGGCTACCTGCTTTGCTGAGAGAAAACAGCAGTTCAGAGAGGTGAAGACACCTGTCGAGTCTTGTTAATGCGATTCTGGCTTCCAGCTTGTAACGAACAACCGGAAACAGAGGAGAAGGGGCAGCTGGAGGCCAAGGCGTGCCCGCAGCCCAGGGTGGGACACACATAAGCTATGGAGTCCGGGGCGCCAGTCACACCTACTTTGCAGGTTGCCGGGAGGGAGGAGCTGGTTAGAGGCTTGTGAAACCTTCAAACACAGTGTTCCGCCAGTGACAGTTAGTTCCATTCCCCAGTTCTGTCTGGAGAGACACAGACAAAGAGAGCTGGAGAGAGACTTGGAAGGAAAGAGAGAGAAGGGAGAGGAAGGATGATGGGTGGACAGGAGAGACAGACGTTTCCCTGGGGGAAGTGGGATTGGCTCAGCGGGGGCCCCTGTGCCCTAGGACCACCCGACCACCCGAGGCCGAGAAACGAAGGAGGCTGCTGCAGGGGGCCCTGCATTTGCAACTCCCTCAGGCTGTCACTCGGGGATTTGGCACATGGCAGGGACCTGTGGTGGAGGTTCAAGTTCTCTGCTTCTTCTCACTATTTTCTGCACCAGTGTTCCCTGGGGACTTACCGTCTGCCAGAGGATGGGGCTGGCATAGCGAGAGCACAGACAGGGTCCCACTTACACGGGGCTCGGAGTCCAGGGCGTCCTCCTTCCAGGTGACCTCCCCCACCTCCCAGCACTGGCAGTCTGGTGTGGGCGACTCGAGTCAGCATCCGCCTTCCCCAGGAGGAGCCCCCTTCCTCAGAATCCGTGCCCCCCACTTTCCCCAACCCTGCATCCGGCACCACCGCTGCCTCAGTCTCTGTTCCCTGCCAGCTCCTAATGAGCTCATTATCTTCTTAAAACCCATTTGGCACCCACTTAGAGAAAAGATGTGTTGAAATATAGAAGAACGGGAAGGGAACAACAAAAAGGAACTAGACCCAGAAATACCCTCAGAGAGACAGAGAGCCACAGGGAACGCAACAGCGGAAATCCTTGCTGTCTCCATACCCCCAGCAGATGCTCTGCTTGCTGTAGGCAAGGGGCTCTGAAGGCAGCTCACGTGTGCTCACGGGAGGGGAGGGGCTGAGGGCTCTTCTTGAGCACCTACTATGTGCCAGTTGCACACAGTACAATTTTTTTTAACTGGGGTATAGTTGCTTTACAATGCTGTGTTGGTTTTCTAGTATACGATAAAGTGAATCAGCTATATGTGTACATATATTCCCTCCCTCTTGGACTTCCCTCCCACCCTACACCCCCATCCCACACATCGAGGTCACCACAGAGCACCAAGCTGAGCCCCCTGTGCTCTTCCTGTAGTTTTTAATGCAATCCTCCAACCAATATATTTTGGGGGGAGTGTCAGGCTTCTTATGTCCACTTCACAGGTCAGGAGCCTCGGTCGCTGAGAAGAGGTGTCTTGACCCAGTCACACAGGTGGTGGATGGAAGAGGCGGGATTTGAGCCCAGATCTGTCCGCCTGCAGAGTCCATGCTCTTGCCTGCATGCCTCTGGAAGGGCTGGTGTCCCCCTCACCGCCTATTCCCATGAGGGCTGCTGGTCTTTCTTCATCCTGGCCCAGCTGCGGAAATCTCTGCCATGTGTGTGATTTACATGGAATACCAGGGGACACCCCTCACTGCCCAGAGGTTTTTAAGCTGATAAGAGGCTGGTCTTTCCAAAGTGTCGGTGTGACCATGAAACTTCAGTTAGAGTATAGTCCAGATTTCTGAGCTTGGCATTCAAGGCTCCCCAGGGTCTGACCCCAACCCACCGCTTCACTGCCTTCTTACCATGCACTAAGCTCCTCTAGTGGCTCAGAGGGTAAAGCATCTGCCTGCAGCGTGGGAGACCTGGGTTCGATCCCTGAGTCAGGAAGATCCCCTGCAGAAGGACATGGCAACCCATTCCACTATTCCTGCCTGGAGAATCCCATGGACGGAGGAGCCTGGTGGGCTATATACAGTCCTTGGGGTCGCAAAGAGTCAGACACGACTGAGCAACTTGGCTTCACTCAGTAAGCCCCTCGGCTGCCTCCACCGCAGTGCCCTGCCCTGGTGTGTGCTGCGCCTCCTCCCTAAAGTGTGCTTCTGCTGTTTCTTCACCCAGAAAGCTGACTCTTACTGCAAGACCCGCCAGCTTAAAGACCCCTGCCAGAGGGAAGCCCTCTCTGAGTCCCCTCAGGGCAGCTTCAGACCCTCACTTCTCGGGGCTCCCACATGCCGGGGCCTCTTACCCGAGGGTGCAGAAACCCCTTGACATTGTAAGCCAATATCTAGAAACTTTTGTTGAAGCTCTCTTCTCTGGGCATAAGCCTGTAGTTTTTTGTTTTTTGTTTTTTGTTTTTTTTTTTTTACCATATTCTCAAAGGAATACAAGACTAGAATAGATGTGTGGTTAGGAACACAAGCTGTGAAATCAGATGAGCCCAGGTTCACAAGCCAGCTGCCACTTACCAGCTGTGTGGCCTTGGACAAGTTACTTTATCATCCTGCGCTTCATTTCTCTCCTCTTTGAAATGGATCTAGATCTTCCTCATTGGATTGACATGACGATTAAATCAGAGCATTGTGTTTGTAGAGCGGTATCTGGCATATATTAAGTGCTCGATAAACATTAGCTGTTAATATTAATTTCTGTTCTATATCTTATATATACATCTACTATGGGATTTATCATTGTCTCTCTGCCTGGAAAATCCCATGGACAGAGGAGCCTGGGGGGCTACAGTCCATGGGGTCGAGAAGAGTCAGACACAACTGATTTCGAGTTCACTTTCACTTTTCACTTTCATGCATTGGAGAAGGAAATGGTAACCTACTCCAGTGTTCTTGCCTGGAGAATCCCAGGGATGGGGGAGCCTGATGGGCTGCCGTCTAAGGGGTCGCACAGAGTCGGACACGACTGAAGTGACTTTGCAGCAGCAGCAACTCTAGTATAGTGATTTGATATGGTTCTCGCTTAAATTGCTCTCCCTCAGTAAACTCTGAATTCTTTGAAAGCAACAACTCCGAGTTTGTTTGTTTGTTTTCAAATTATTTATTTCTGCATTCCAAGCACATGCATGGTAGGCAAGTAACACATGTTGCTAAATGAATGGAGGAATGGGTGGATGAATGGGTGGGTGGAGAGCTGGATGAATGGGTGGGTGGAGAGCTGGATGAATGAGTGGGCTGCTCCAATTCAGATGAATAGATAGATGAACGAATGGGTGATGGATGGATGGGTGGATGGATTAATGAACAGATTCATGATGAATGGATGGAGGGGTAGGGGAATTGATGGATAGATTAAAGAATGAATGATGGATGGGTGAATAGATTGTGACTTAATGGATGGATGGATGGGTAGGGGGACTGCTGGATAGATTAAAGAATGATGGATGGATGAACAGATAGTTTGACCCCACAAGAGCATGCATTTGGGGCTGTCTTGTTCATTGAATAGTTCCAAGTGCTTACAACG
This sequence comes from Bubalus kerabau, assembly GCF_029407905.1. Lineage (NCBI taxonomy): Eukaryota > Metazoa > Chordata > Mammalia > Artiodactyla > Bovidae > Bubalus > Bubalus kerabau. The sequence continues at coordinate 68,793,888 of NC_073639.1, read as the reverse complement.
ATAGCTAGTGCATGTAGGTGCTCAGTACTTAATTCTTGAATGAATAGGATGGCACATGTAGGAACACTGGACTCTACCTCACACCGAAGTTAAACTCTCATGCTGCTGTCTGGATTTGGTAGGGGCTGTCCCCATTCAAATCACCCACTGGCTGGCTGACAGTTGACTCCTTTGCAGTGGCCAAGATTGTCATGAGGCCCCCTGCTGGTGGTGATATGAAACCACATAAGGCAAATGGAGGGTTTTTTTTTTTTCCATTTTCTAATTTACAATCTATTTTCTTCCAGACTGCTGATCCTGAGTGTTTACTGAAAAAAACCATGGTTGTCAAACCTTTGTGCTCGTGATCATCACCTGAGAGCACCTGGTTACACCTGTAGGCTTCCTCCTCAACCAGAAATTCCGATTGGAGAGATTGGGAATCTTCATGGGTAGCCAGGCTCCCAAGGGATGCTGAATCAGAGGCTCCTCAGACCACACTCTGAGGGGCCCTCATACAATGAGCCGCCACTGGCCACTGGGAGCAGGTGGAGACGGGCTGCTGCTTCGGGGGCTGTCTTGGAACTCCCAAATGATGCCCTGACCGTGTGGGAGAAAGAGTCAAAAAGGCGGGGGTTCGGAGCTGTGCTTTTGTGTTCGGACTGTCCTAGGTTCCAATCCCACCTCCACCACTCACCAGCTGTGTATCCTCAGTTTCCTCATTTGTAAAATGGGAAATAGTCACTTCCCATGGGAACATGGGGAAGAGTAATTAATGCACGTGGAAGGCTCCGTACAAAGCAGAGCATGCCATGCATAATAAATACTGAGTGAATGCGTATGTTGCTAAATAATTCTGCTTTCCTTCCTTCTCCTTTTCTTCCTTGGATAAAAGAGAGGGACTCTGGGTTTGAACTCTTCCATGACAATGTGATCCCGGTGAGAGAAGGAACTGTGTCTCTTGGGTTCACAGCTTTATTCCCAGCACCTAGAACAGAGCCTGGAGGAGGGCATGGCAACCCACTCCAGTAGTCCTGCCTGAAAAATCCCATGGACAGAGGAGCCTGGTGGGCTACAGTCTACATGGGGTCCCAAAGAGTCGGACAGACTGAAGCGACTTAGCACACATGCAGGACAGTGCCTGCTACACAGTAGGTCTTCTATAAATATGTGTTTGGGGGGGAAAAAATGAACAAATTTGATCTAGTTCAGTATCAGCCACGTCCAGCAGACAGTCTGGCAAAGACCTAGGAAGTACATTTAGACTTAAAGTAACCCCCATGAATCAGCATATATTTGACAAATATGCAGACGTATGGGGCTTAGGAAGGGCTTCCCCCATGGCTCAGCAGTAAAGAATCTGCCTGCAATGCAGGAGATGCAAGAGGTGCAGGTTCAATCCCTGGGTTGGGAAGATCCCTTGGAGAAGGGAATGGCAAGCCACTCCAGTATTCGTGTATGAAAGATCCCATGGACAGAGGAGCCTGGTGGGCTACAGTCCAAAGGGTCGCAAAGAGTCAAACATGACTGAGCACTGAGCAATGGGGCTTAAGGACCTGAGTTTGTCCAAGAGAAAGCTTGTCCCAAGACGAGGACCAGCAGGAGTCGCTTTTACCCAGCACTGCTGGGTTCTTTGGGCCACTGGTTTCCTCTCTCTCTGGACTCTGCATTCTCCCCTCCCCGGAGAATGTTCAAGAAAGCTTCACAGTCTGGCCTCTGCCAGGAGGTTTCTTATGTCTGTACCTGTGCTCTTTTGCAGGTGGCAGCCCTGAGCCCTAACGCTTCACCAGATGAAAGGCTGCCCGCTTGTGTTTCCACCAGGTGGACAGACTGAGCTTGGTCCCCAGCTGGGGAAGAGGCCCTCCGTGAATTAACCTAGCTCCTATAGGCCTGAGCAACCGAGAAGGGGCAAGAAGCGAACTCCAGCTGCCTGTGAACCCTCACAAAATCCTCCTCTGATTGCTATTTTCCAAGTTCTTTGGAATTCTGAGGCAGAGAACAAGATGTAGGAAAATGGGACCAACTCCTGAGTGCCCTGAGCCTCAGAACCCCTTTCATGGCCCAAAGAAGCTCACCCTGACCTCAGGAGGGCTGGGGAAGCCTGTCCTCTCTTCTCTTGGTGTCAGCCAAGCATTGGACTTGCCCTCCTGCCCTGGACTTGGCAGTCACCTTCGCAGCGGGATTAAGACTGAAGATCCCCAGGGGCTCCATCCCTAAGGGAAGCTTGAGAAACAAAGCCCCCCTCCATTCTCTCCTTGGACCACACCCCCCCAACCCCCAGCTGAGCCCCAGCGATCCAGTCCGGAATGATCCCACTATGGCCAAGCTCTGGTTCAAATTCCAGCGGTACTTCCGCAGGAAGCCTGTGCGTTTCTTTACCTTCCTGGTGCTCTACCTGACGGCTGGGAGCCTTGTCTTCCTTCACTCTGGTTTTGTGGGTCAGCCTGCCGTCTCCCAGAACCAGGCTAACCCCGCTGTGGGGGCCCCAGCGGAGGGCGCTGAGCTGACCTTCCTGGGTGACTTAAATCTGGGCAGAGGCTTCCGGGACACAGGTGAAGTCTCAAGCATCGCCCGCAGGTACGGACCCTGGTTCAAGGGCAAGGACGGGAATGAGAGAGCCAAGCTGGGGGACTACGGGGGAGCCTGGAGCCGGGCCCTCAAGGGGAGGGTCGTCCGGGAGAAGGAGGAGGAGCGAGGTAAGAGGGGTGAGCCTCTGGGCTGGAAGGTGGCTGAGGACAAGGGAAGGGGGATGATGATACTAATAATATTATAGCAACAGCTGCCAGTGTTCAGTGTTTCCTAGGAACCAGCCATTATATATGCAGGAGGTTTCACAGAGGAGAAAATTGAAGCTCAGAGACATTAGGTAGCTTGCCCAGGGTCACACAGCTTATAAACATCCACGCTTAGAGCTGAACCCTAAATCTGTCAGAGTTCAACATCTGACCCTCCCATGCAGCCCTTTATAGCCCTTGTTACATGCACCTGAAAATCAAAACCCCAAGCATCTATTGAGCACTTACTAAGGGCCAGGTACTTTTCCAAGCACTTGACAGGCATCAAATTACAGCCACAACCCCATGTGATAGGTGATATTATCCCCATTTTAAAGATGAGGAGACTGAGGCCCCGGGAGCCTAAGGTCACACAGCTAGCTAGTGGCAGAGCTTCTGTTCCGCTTAGCTGGATCCCTTGGTGAGGGCACTTAGGGGACTTCGTTTCATTGCATTTTCTTAGCCTGTCACAGTCAAAGTGGGCTTTTCTTCCTAAGTACATCACCTCACTTGATTTTCACTACACTCCATGGACTTAAGGAATGTGATCGTATGCCCAGTTAACACACATGGAAACAGGTTTGAGAAGTGAAAACTTTCCCCAAGGCCACATAGCTGGTCAGTGACAAGATCAAAGCAGACACATCTGGCCTGGATGCTGGCTCTATGACTACTTCCCAGGGTCAACCGATGTCCCCTCATCGGAGCAGCGTTCTGGGGAGGACCCCACAACTCCTGCAATTCATGAGATTAACACGAATGGACATTTCCAGAATCACAGCCAGATGGTTTGGGAGGATCTACCACCAATCAGGACAGAAGGAAAACCTCCCCATCCCTTGTGCTCCCTGCCACATGTCACACTTCCGCTGTCATTCAACTTGTGGGAAAACCCCTTCTCTCACCGTGGAAGGAAGCAGGGCTATTGGAGGGGACTCGTCCTGGGGAACATGTTTCCCTGCTTCAGTCCCAACCTGCTTCTGGCTCAAGAGCCATCCAGAAGACCCCATCATTTTACCCTCAGGAATTTTCTAGAATTCCACTTCCTTAAAAACTTCACAGGGCAGTGAAGGAGAAGGTGAGAGGCAGCAGAATGGCTTAGGGAACTTGGATTCATAGTCCAACTCCACCCCAGCCAGTCACGCAGTCCAAGCAAGTGGCTTGGCCTTTTCATGCCTCAGTTTTGTCATCTATAAGATGGGAACAATGGCCTCCTTCCTGCCAGGCTTCTCCTGAGAGTTTGATGAGACATGATTATGGAAACACCTAGCATGATGCCTGCACAGAGTCGAGTCTTAGGGGTGATCAGGAAGGTCTTGTGGATCCACCTGGGTAAGGGACCCCATCTTGTAGGCATAGCTGAGGTGTGAGGTGCTGCCTTGATGGAGAAATTCTGTCACCACCTTCTCCAATCACCAAGCTTCATCTCATCCCAGCCACTCCAAACTCCTTCTGCTACTTTGCAAGCCCCATCAAACTTAGGATAAATTCCAGAGCCCCCATCATGGCCCACCATGTTGTAACACTTGGCATTACATGTTGTAACATTAACATGTAACACTTCCCACCCACTTCACCACACATCTCTCTCCACTTTGCTCCTTGCTACTCATTAAACACACCAATCCCGTTCCTACCTCAGGATCTTTTTGTAGTTAGTCCCTTCCATCTGGGATGCTCTTTCCCATATCTTTGCATGGCTCCCTTCCTCCCTTCCATCAGGTCTCCAGTCAAACCATGCCATCCTGTAGAGGTCTTCCTGGAATGCCCTAAAGTAGCCCCATTTTGTGCCTGCTCAGGACCACGTTCCCCAATTCTATTTTTCTCACAGTACCTATCACCATCTGAAAGTATCTTGCTTTTATTTGCTTCCTTAGTTTTTTAATTTTTGAAATTTTATTTACTAATTTTATTTTTGGCTTCTCTTGGTCTTGGTTGCTGCATGGGCTTTCTCTAGTTGTGAAAAGCAGGGGCTAGTCTCTAGTTTCAGTGCACAGGCTTCTCACTCCAGTGGCTTCTCTTGTTGTGGAACACAGGCTCTAGGCATGCGGGCTTCCGTAGTTGAGTCAGGCAGACTCAATAGTTGTGGCACGGCATGTGAGATCTTCCTGGACCAGGGATCGAACCAGTGTCCCCGGCGTTGCAAGGTGGATTCTTAACCACTGGACCACCAGGGAAGCACTTTGCTTCCTTATAGTCTATCTCTACTACTAGACTGTCAGCTCCATGAAGGCAGAAATGGTACCTGTCCCGATTGCTTCGTTCTATCAGCACCTTGGACAGCACCAGAAACAAAGATGGTACTCAGTACCTACTGGTTGTATAAAAGAGTTATTGGATGGACAAATGAAGGAATGACCAGCCTGCTGCCTGGCCACAGCTCTACTCATCTTCCAGGTCTCAGCTTAGTTCACCTCCAGAAAATTGTCCTGACCCCTCTCTGCTGCTGCTGCTGCTGCTGCTGCTAAGTTGCTTCAGTCTGTGCAACCCCATAGACGGCAGCCCACCAGGCTCCGCCATCCTTGGGATTCTCCAGGCAAGAACACTGGAGTGGGTTGCCATTTCCTTCTCCAATGCATGAAAGTGAAAAGTGAAAGTGAAGTCGCTCAGTCGTGTCCGACCTTCGCGACCCCATGGATTGCAGCCTACCAGGCTCCTCTGTCCAAGGGATTTCCCAGGCAAGAATACTGGAGTGGGTTGCCATTGCCTTCTCTGACCTCCCTCTAGGCTTGATCAAATGTTCCTTCTCTGTACTCCCTGTCATGGCCCTTATGTGAATGGTAATTTCCCGTGTTTGTTGAGGTCCTCTAGTAGAATATGATTCCCTAATGGCACGATTGATACATCCAACAGCAATAGAAACACCCAGCCCTGTTTATTATGAGGATGAAACACCACCACCACTGCCACCACTGTTACAAGTAAGTATTACCACTTCTTGAGCACCTACTTCATGCCAGCCACTGTTCTATTCGCTTTTCATATGTTATTTGAATGAGATGATATATGTAAAATGCTTATCAGATCTCTTGGTTTATAATAAGAGGTCACTTAATAGTTGCTGCCACTAGTATTAATAGTAGTAGAAATAGTAGCTAAATATATATTGAATGGTTATTATAGGCTAGACCGTCATTGCCTTATGTAATTATCACAACAACTCAACAAGTGAAAGACTATTATTATCCTATTTTACAAATGAGAAATTTTTAAACTCAGAAGAAGTCACTTACCCCAGGTTACCCAGGTGGTGAGTAGAGGAACTGAGGTTTGAAGCAAGATTCATTTAATTCCAAAGCTTGCGAGCCCTCTTCTCTACCATGCTACCCCACCCCTTGCTTCTGGAAATCTTAGATATTTTATAAAGTATAAAGAGAGACAGAAGAGAAAATAAAGAAGCCTGGAGCGCAGAGCTCTCATCAGGCAGCTTTGAAATCAGGCAGTCTTATTAAGAAAACACAAATTCAGACTGTCCTTGATTAACTTATTCAGAGTTCGGCAAGGAAAGACAACATATTAGATTAACGCTAATAAAAATGAGACGCTTCCTTGACCTGATGCTAAACACATTTGGTTTTTATCTAAAGTTGGCAAGGGCTCTGCTTGATGCAACGATGCAAGACTTAAGCTGTAACGGACTCGGAGCCCATCACGGGACAGGAAGGGAGGGTGAAGCTGCTCCCAGGCTGGGCTGGGGTTGGGCAGGAAGTCTGACTTCCCGAGTGGAGCTGGCACCTGCAACGTGCCAGTCTAGGCTTTCGAGATCCTGTGCTCTGAGCAGCCACATGAGGGTTCAAATCCCAGTTCTGCGGTGGCTTGTGAAGTTCTTTGGGCAGGTCACCTCAGTTTCCTTTGGGAGGTAAATGGTACTTAACATCAGATGTCTGTTGTGATGATTATATAAGATAAATCGATGGCATGCTCTCTAAATGCCAGGCACTGTTCTAAACACTTTGAAGCTGGTACATCCCATAGTCTTCTTGGCAGCCCAGTTAAGTAGACACTGTCATTAACTCCCCCTTCCAGGGAGGAAATGGAGGCACAGAGAGGTTAGGTAACCTGCCCGAGGTTAACCAGCAGGAGGAGAGGATAAATCAATATTTGAACCCGGGAGGTTTGAATCTTACACTTGAACCCTAAGCACTACATCGTCTCAGTTCTCAGTGCACAGACAGTGTTCAGCACAGACCCTGGACCCCAGTAAGCACTTAGTGCGTGCTGGCTATTATTATTAATATTGTAATCCTGTAGGAGAGAACAGAGGTGATGTGACTTGCCTTAGGTGACCCCGTTGTCAGGAGCACAGTCAGGAGCTGACTCCAGTTTGATTTCAAAATCTGTGCTGTTTCTGTTTCCCCCACCCCAGATGACAGAGGGTGTTGGGCTGGGCTTGAAGAAGGACACAGGAGATTTAGTCAGCATTTTTGGAAGGGACCGCAGGGCTCCCACTTCCCACCTCCTCCAGCAGAAGATAGATTTATGCAGGTTATGGAGGGTCAGCTCTGGGTCAGACTGTGTGCTCATACTCAGCCTTATGTCTGTAGGAAGTATTCAACTCTTTTCCATAGATGAAGAAATGGAGGCTCAGAGGGGTTAAAGGACTTGTCCCATGTCACACAGGTGCCAAGTGGCAGAGAAGACTCCAACCCGACTCTTTTTTACATCCAAAGCTCTTCTTCTTTTTTTAAAAAAAATAATTTTGTTTGTTTTTGGTTGTGCAGGGTCTTTACTGCTGCATGCGCTTTGCTCTAGCTGCAGCTACCGGGAGCTACTCTCTAGTAAGGGTGCCCAGGCTTCTCGTTGCAGAGCATGGCCTCTAGGACGAGCAGGCTTAGCTGCTCTGAGGCATGTGGGGTCTTCCCAGATCAGGGATCAGACCATGTCTCCTGCACTGGCAGGTGGATTCTTTACCACTGAGCCACAAGTTCAGTTCAGTTGCTCAGTCGTATTCGACTCTTTGCGATCCCATGGACTGCAGCACACCAGGCCTCCCTGTCTATCACCAACTCCTGGAGTTTACTCAAACTCAGGCCCATAGAGTCGATGATGCCCTCCAACCACTTCATCCTCTGTCATCCCCTTCTCCTCATGCCTTCAATCTTTCCCACCATCAGGGTCTTTTCAAATGAGTCAGCTCTTTACATCAGATGGCCAAAGTATTGGAGTTTCAGCTTCAGCATCAGCCCTTCCAATGAATATTCAGGACTGATTTCCTTTAGGATGGACTGGTTGGATCTCCTTGCAGTCCAAGGGACTCTCAAGAGTCTTCTCCAACACCACAGTTCCAAAGCATCAATTCTTCAGTTCTCAGCTTTCCATAGTCCAACTCTCACATCCATACATGACCACTGGGAAAACCATAGCCTTGACCAGATGGACCTTTGTTGACAAAGTAATGTCTCTGCTTTTTAATATGCTGTCTAGGTTGGTCATAGCTTTTCTTCCAAGGAGCAAACATCTTTTCATTTCATGGCTGCAGTCACCATCTGCAGTGATTTTGGAGCCCCCCAAAATAAAGCCTCTCACTGTTTCCATTGTTCCCCATCTATTTGCCATGAAGTGATGGGACCAGATGCCATGATCTTAGTTTTCTGAATGTTGAGCTTTAAGCCAACTTTTCACTCTCCTCTTTCACTTTCATCAAGAGGCTCTTTAGTTCTTCTTTGCTTTCTGCCATAAGTGTGGTATCATCTGCATATCTGAAGTTATTGGTATTTCTCCTGGCAATCTTGATTCCAGCTTGTGCTTCATCCAGCCTGGCATTTCACATGATGTACTCTGCATATAAGTTAAATAAACGCAGTGACAATGTACAGCCTTGACATACTCCTTTCCCGATTTGCAACCAGTCTGTTGTTCCATGTCCAGTTCTAACTGTTGCTTAAAAAAGATCCAGAGCCACCAGGGAAGCCCCCAAAGCTCTTATTCTTAACCACTGAGCTATATTGTTCATTGTTCAGTCACTCAGTCATGTCCAACTCTTAATAGAATCCCAACTCCATTCATTCACTCATTCATTCTGTATTTATTGCATGTCTGTTTGCCCTGCCCTGTGCTGGGAGGTGGAGACACAAGAATGATTCAAGCACACTTTTTCTTTTTTTGGTCTGAGGAATAGTCATACCCTCCAGGGGAAAGAAAGACAGGGAAAAAGATGAATCATATTTTAGAATATAACTTTTTTCTTGATTATCAAAGTCACACATGCTTATTGTAGAAAAATTAGAATACACAGCAAAAAGAGATAAAAGTTAAAATAGCCCAGAGGCCCACCATCCAACAACAGTCATGATCAACCCTGTTGAGGTATCACCTTTATGGTCTTGTTTCCTCCCTTATGGGTTTATTTCTAAAGAATTGTTTTTCAGTCACTAAGTCGTGCCTGACTCTTTGCAATCTTATGGACTGCAGTACTCGAGGCTCCCCTGTCCGTCACCATCTCACAGAGTTGAGTTGGTGATTTCTAAACAACAGAACACTGTATATATATAGCATCATGTCATGCTTTCCCCCACCAGAGCACTTTTTCATTTTGTTAAAAATTCTTCCACAGTGGGCCTAAATTCTTCATACTCTGAAAAAATAATGCCCAGTGCTTGGAAAATTGTTTAGAAAAGTGTTGAGGTGGGGTAAACCAGGGGACTCTGGGATCCCAAGGGAGGGATCCAGTTGGGTCATGGGGCTGTATTGTGCCTTCCTGGGGGGAGGAGATAGTTGAGCTGAGCCTGTAGGATCCTTGGGCCCTGACCAAAGTGAAAGATGCGTCCCTCCCTTCTACCCCAAGGGAACCTAGATATGAGCAGGAACTCCAGGAATGGAATTTCCTGCACAAGGAAGCCCGGATAGCCCTGGAGTGATCCTCCTGAGGGACAACTTTCCAAGACAGTGAAGAATCCCCAGTAGGAAAGTAACTGTTTCTCTGTTCCACAAAGAGATCAATCTTCTGGTCAATTTTTTTTTCTTACAGTCAATTTAAAAAATACCCCTGTAGGGACTTCCCTGGTGGTCCAGTGGCTAAAACTCCATGCTCCCAATGCAGGGGGGCCAGGTCCGATCCCTGGTGGGAGAACTAGATCCCGCTGCAACTAAGAGTTAACCTGACTCAACTTAAAGATGGGCTTCCCTGGTGGCTCAGTGGTAAAGAATCTGCCTGCCAATGCAGGAGACATGGGGTCAATCCCTGGTCCGGGAAGACCCCACATGCCACGGAGTAACTAAGCCCATGTGCCACAGCTACTGAGCCTGTGCTCTAGAGCCCGGGAGCCACAACTACGGAGCCCATGTGCCGTGACTACTGAAGCCCAAGCACCCTGGAGACCATGCGTCACAACAAGAGAAGCTACCACGATGCGAAGCCTGAGTACCGCAACCAGAAAGAAAGCCTGCACAACAGCAAAGACCAAGCACAGCCAAAAATAAAATAAATAAATAAATTTCTTTCCAAAAAAAGAAAAAGGTCTCATGTGCTGCAACTAAAGACCCAGAGCAGCCAAATAAATAAATAGTTTTTAAAAATACCCCCATATTGGTGTTCAAGGGATGCTGTAGCAAAGTACCATGAACTGGGTGGCTTGAAACAACAGAGATGTATTACCTTGCAGTTCAGGAGGCTAAAAGTCCAACATCAAGACGGGCTCTCAAAGCCCCTAAGAGAGAATCTCTTGCAAGCCTTTCCCCCAGCTTCTGGCATCAGTGGGAACGCTTGGCCTTCCCTGCAGCTGTAAAACACCAGTTGTTGCCTCTGTTTTCACATGGTCTTCTCCTTGTGTCTCTGGGACTTCAGAGAGCTGCTTGCCGCTTTCTTATAAGGACACCAGTCATGTTGGATGGGGACCCACCTACTCCAGTATCACTTCATAATTAATTACATCAGAAGTGACCCTATTTCCAAAGAAGGTCACATTCTGAGGTACTGGGCTTAGGGCTTCAACTGATCTTTTTTTATGAGGGGCACAGTTCAAGCCAAAATACCCTTATGTTGGTTTTTTTTTTTTTTCCAATTTTTATTGCATTTCTTTGGCTGTGTCCGGTCTTGGCTGTGGCACGCGGGATCTTCATTACATCATGTGGGATCTTTGGTCACGGTGCACTGACTCTCTAGCTGTGACGTGGGTTGAGTGGTCGCAGCAAGCAGGTACTTGGTTGCCCCGAGGCACGTGGGATCTTATTTCCCCAACCAGAGATTGAACTTGCGTCCCTTGCACTGCAAGGGGAATTCCTAACCCCTGGACCACGGGGGAAATCCTACACGCTTATGTTTTATTTCCACTTTTTAGGCACGACCTTGAGTACTACCGCCAGCCTACTTGCAGTGGCAGGATTAGAACCCAGATCTGGTAGACTCTGAAACTCCTTGAGGACACTGTAATACCTCCTGTCTGCAAATCTACTCACAAACAATAAATAAGAGGAATACAAATTAGCACATGTTTGGCTGTCCTCTTAACAAATTACCTTTATTGAAGAGAGCAATGTTGCTTGAAAAGGAAGATTAATTGAAGCAAAAGAGGGGAAAAAAGGACAGGAAAGGGGGGTGGAAATAGTCAGGAAAGCTCTTTTCCAGATGCTTGTGTTCTCCTGGGCTCACCCCTCGCTGGTTTCCGCGCTTGAGATAAATAGCCAGGCTGGGATGGGACTTTGCCGTTTCAGCGATATTCGGATGGCTGCTCCGACGAGCTGATAGATTATATGAACTCAGCCATTAATTCACCCTCGAGTGGCCTGTGAATTTTGTCCCTGTTTTACATACCCGACCTCCCCCTCGTCTCCGGGAGATTCTGCCACTGCAGCAGAACTTGAGGAAAATCGGAAGTGGGTTGGATGGTAGCCCACCCCCTCCCACCACCCCCACCCCAACATGAGCTTATCTCTAACTGGGTGATAGAGCTCCAGGGACAGGGTCGCCGGTTGTGTTGGCCACAGCCTGCGCTGAAGGGTCAGGAGGGAAAGAGTCACCAGCCCTTCCTTACCCAGGGCAAGGAGGAAACAGATTCAGTATCCGTTTCCTGACCCAAAGAGCTCAGCCCATCCGTCAGGTCACAGTATATAGCATGCCCACACTTCTCCAGAGCACCAATGAAGGGGACCACGAGTCTCTTTTTCCCTCCTGTGGACAGAGGAAGAAGAGGAGGTTCATCTGTTCCCACATCAAGTCTTTGAGCGGCTGTTGTGTGGGTCATCTCAGCCTGTTGCCTGGTCTGGTGGGAGGGTTAGGGAAGGGATGGTACAGCATTTAAAAGCCCAGGCTTTGGGGCAGATGGACCTATGGTCAAGTATTAACTCCTCTTCCAAAAGACCCTCCGTCTCCCATCATCCCTCCAGGAAGGTCTCTCTGGCGGGATGGAGAAGCCTTTCTCCCAAGCCGAGACTAAGTGTGGTACTCAAGAAAGGGCACCCTAAATAGGGACATAGTCTGGACTCCCCCAGCTGGGTGGACTCAAGCAACTTAGCTCAGCAGTCAGCATATTAGTCAGTGCTCCTGTGATGGCAGGTGACAAAAAACCCGCCTTGAATCAGCTTCAGCCAAAGAAGAAAATGTAGTGTGTCTTGTCACCAAACTACCGAAGAGCCTAGGTTGTCAAATGAATGAATTGTGCCATTCTCTTCCTAACTCTCATCTCTGCTTGCTTCCGACTTAGCTTGGTTCTTCTGCACAGACTGACTTTGTGCCAGGGATCTTGGCTGTTGGTAGTTCTGGGCTTAGAAAATACCAGTGTCACAACTCAAGGGAGACAGACGTCTTTCTCCCAGCTTTAATCTATAAGAATCCGAAGAGTAGGTCCTGTGTCCTTCCCCGGAGCCATCAATCACTGGCTGGTGGCAGGTGCAATATGATCAGCTCTTCCAAGGTCAGTGTCTCCCCACGATCAGAGCAGGTAAGGGCTTCCCAGGTGGCACTAGGGGTAGAAATCCGCCTGCCAGGGAAGGAGGCACAGGTTCGATCTCTGGCTCAGGAAGGTCCCCTGGACAAGGCAATGGCAACCCACTCCAGTAGTCTTGCCTGGAAAATCCCATGGACAGAGGAGCCTGGCAGGCGGGCTATAGTCCAAGGGGGTTGCAAAGAGTGGGACGTGACTGAGCATGCACACGTGTGTGCAACAGAAAAACACGAGGATAGGGTGCTTTGAAGGCACAAAGAGTACCGTGACAGCCCACCCATTCACCCTACAGTGGACATGTGCGTACATATGCTCACACACCTATTAATTTGATTATAAAACTCTCATCTAACACAATCCACAATCCCACCTATAGTCAAATGCACCTACCCTCACCCTCTGGCAAGACCACCCATGGTCATAGTACATCCAGCTCCAAGCCCAGCATTTCTGGGTCGTGAGCACTCATCTCCCTCAGGACTCAGTGTGGCACCTTATGATCCTGAGGCCTGTGGGCGAATGGAAGCGAAACCTCCTCAAATGTACAATGGCTGGAGGACAGATCTGGGCTTAAATTTGAGGCCAGATGCTTCCAAGCTGTAGGCACACAGGCAGATTGCATTGTTTCGAATTCTACTTAGAAACAAGTAAGACAGAGTAACATGAGTGGGGACCAGCCAGAAAGCATATACCGTATGCCAGATACAAAGATTCACTTCTAAGACAGAGAGATGGAACAGTCATTAGGATCAGTCTCTTCATCTATAAGATGGGTTAATAAGAAGGGTGTGAGGACCGAATCTTTTTAAATGAGGCATGGCACATAGTAGACAGCACATAGTAGGTACTCAATGCATATTCTCCCTCTCACACACACACAGCTTTTGACCTGATGACAATGACCTCATTCTGTCAAAATAAACAACGGGTCCTTCACTTTCCCTTTCCCTTCCTCTCCTTCCTCCTTTTTTTTTTCTCCTCCTGCCCATCCTTGGACACCCTGTCCTCTAGTGAACTATTGAACTAAGGTTACTTGCCAACCATGGCCCATGGAAGTTCTCTCTCCCAGCCCAGATGTAAACGTCACACACACACACACACACACACACCCCCTCTGTGACACAGGAGAGTCATCCATTGTTGAACAAGCACAGTGACAAGATGTGGGCTTTTCCAGAGCTGTCACCGTCTGACGTCCCTGCTCCAGGGAGGCAATGTTTCTTTTAAAGATGGGCTGTTTTTAGTCGACCAAATCACCTCTGTCTTATGAAAGAAATTCAAGATGATCAGGGTTGAGACACATCTCCAGTGAGGCTGACAAATTCTGCACCTCCCAGGGCGGCGTTGAGGGGACACAATTGCTCCTTAACAAGCCTGTATCCTCTGCTAGACCCTGTGCTCCACCACGCGTTGGGGCGGGGGAGTGGCAAGGAGCCCACAGTTTAAATAGACAGCCCCCTAGGCCTGAACGAGAGCAAGTGGCATATAGCCTTTTCCTCAATCATTCTCCAGGAGGGCCGTTTAATTCCAAGGGCTGGCTGGGTCCTCAGGCTCACCTCCAGTGACTCCCAAATGCAAGAGCACTGGGTTGGGGTCCGATAGACCTAAACTTAAATCTTTATTCTATCATCAGTTAGTTTCAGGTCTGGGACAGTTCACTTCACCTTTCTGGGCCTCTGTTCAATCGTCTAAGAACAGAGTCTAAGCATGCCAGGAGCCACTGCACCTGGGTCATTGCAAAGGTCCCCGGATCCAAAGAGAAACCAGAGGGACTTTCCTGGTGGTCCAGTGGCTAAGACTTCGCCTTCCAGCACAGGGGACGCAGGTTTGATCCCCAGTCGGGGACAGGAGCTCTAAGATCCCACGTGCCTCCCAGTGAGAAACCAAAACATAAAACAGAAACAATATTGTCACACATTCAATAAAGACTTTAAAATGGTCCACAGCAGGAAAAAATAAGCTTTAAAAAAAAGGAAAAGCAAAGAGAAACAAGGAGTGCAGTAGTTCAGAACATGGGCTCTGCGGCCAGGTTGCCTGGGTCCAAACCCAGGCCCGCAGGTATAAGCTGTGTTTCCTTGGGCTGCTGACTTAGCCTCTCAGGGCCTCAGTTTCCTCTTCTACATTGATGGGGAATATTAATAATTCCCTCACAGGCTCACTCTAAGGCTCCACGGAGACAGTATGTGTAAAGCACTTAGCAAAGTGTGTGTCCAAATTAATAATGATTGTAAGAACACACGGGAAAAGACTTGATAGACTGTCAAGTACCATCTTCATGTACTATTTACCATGATGCGTAAGAACACACGTACTAATCTAAGAAAACTAAATGAATGGTGTATCATTGGATGGTTGTTTAACATAGTTTAAGATTTTCCTCTGGGGAACTCCCAGGGTGGTCCAGAGGTTAAGACTTCCCCTTGCAGTGCAGCGGGTGTGAGTTCGGTCCCTGGTTAAGAAGCTAAGATCCCATGTGCCTTACAGCCAAAAACCCAAAACAGAAAACAGAAGCCATATTGTCGCAAATTCAATAAAGACTTTAAAAATAATCCACATCAAACAGAATCTTTAAAAAAATTTTTTTTCCTTCTGGATGAAAGCCTTTACCTTGGCTTACAAGGTGGGAAAATTGGAAAGAACTTCAAACAGCGCCGTGAATGGCTGGTTTCTTATCCCACTCACCTTAACATATGCAAGACCCTGTGGAGGAAATGTTTATGCAGATAAGTCCATTTTAACCTCATTGGCCTGATATTTTCATCCCCACAGTGAAGGAAACTGGGCTTCAGAGAAATTAAGCGCCCCAAATGCACTGGAATGTCACCAAAGTGAGACGGTAACTTGGATATTGAGGTGTCCAAGTCCAGTGTTCCTTCCAAGAAAAAAATAACCTTAAGTCATCTTGTAGAAATGACAGCAGGCTGTCAACGGATCAAGCTCTTCAGAGCTGTCTTACTAAGAGCCCCGTGTGCTTGGCGCTCAGGGATGAGGCTAGCTCGGGTTGCTGGGTGCCCAGTTGCCATCAGTAGAGCCCAGGGGTGTGCCCTTAACCCTGGCTATGGAAGGTCCCTTCCTCCCCTCTGTTGGCCTCCAGGGCCCACGGCCTTACCCACGGGACTCCACTGCCCCCGTAGACCAAGCTCTGCCAGTGCACACGAGTTTCAGACTCTCTCGTTTCCACTTTACTGCTCAGAGGAAGGAATTGGTACCAAGAGGTCAACAAAGCCACATAGCCAGAGGCATACTCGTCACTTCTGAAACCTTTTCAGCTTTGTCCCCTTCCCCCACCACCCCAGATCTGACTTTTCTCATCTTCCCAAAGCTAAGTACATCGGCTGCTACCTGGATGACACCCAGAGCCGGGCCCTTCGAGGCGTGTCCTTTTTCGACTACAAAAAGATGACCGTCTTCCGTTGCCAGGACAACTGTGCAGAACGGTAGGGCCCCAGTGTCCCAGGCTCCCTGCATTCAGACCCCTTCCTTCGCAGCTTCCTAACTGTGGTGGTCTTTCTTTTTTCCGTGGGAGGGCATGATGAAGGATGGACATGTGACTTTAAGGGACGGGTGATGCAACAGTGTGTGTGTGTGTGTGTGGGCATGCGTGTGCACATTCTCTTGCCTAAAAAATCCCATGGACAGAGGAGCCTGTCTCATGGACGCTGGAGATCAAGAGTAGGGAGTTGGTCTGTAGGAATCTGTGATTGTGCAGTTGTGTGAGGCTGTGCCTAGGTGTGAGTTTACAGTGTACACTCTGCAGAGTGATATGTTTGTGAGCTTAATGCCAACATCGAATTGCCTTTAAATAACAGTGGCTGTGAGTGCTGGAGTCTCTGTGGATATGTTGGCAAGGGTCCAGAATTGTGGGAAAAGCACAAGTGAGTGTTTAAGTGCAGGCGAGTGTGAGTCTGTGGGCATGAGGCTTGTGAGATGCCTGTGGGAAAGCTGAGGTGGGAGCCTGCAATCAGGGATATTTTGTGGTTCCCCAGCCAAGAGACTGTTTGTTCCTGCCCCAGGGAGAAACACTCACCTGTCCAGGCAATGTTTTCCAATCTAAGGAGACAACAATGTTCTCGATGAGAACAGGCCCTACGGGCAGGGAGCTGACGTTTCGAGAGTAGACAGACCGCAGGGGACGGCGAGCGGGGACCTTGGGGCCAGGCCTGGGAACAGCCCTGCTGTCCGGGGAGGCGCCGAGCAGTGAGCAGACCTGCCCCTCCCCCATGCCCTGGGTCCCCAACCCGTGGCGGTTTGCCGGAGGCCTCTAACATGCTGGCCTTCAGACTCGAGCCTGATGCCTCTTGGAGGTCACGAGCTCTGGAAGAGCTTGGCTGCGTGGCTGGAGTAGAAATGGGCAAGTGGGTGGCCAAGGGACCCTTCCCTCTCTCCCTGATTAGGAAACACTGTCTGCTTTATAATCAGCTTCCAGAACAGTCCACCATCAAAATCCTGAACTCAGGACCACCTCCAGCTTAGGAGAGACTCCCAGCTCTCTAGGATATTGATTGATTAATTTATTTATTGGACTGTGGGGAGACAGAGGTAAATGGCAGGGCATGGCCTCAGAGGGGTCTTGTGGGGGCTGAAGAGTTAGTATTTGCAAAGCAAATGTTTAAGAACAGCGCCTGGCAGACAGCAAGTGTAAGCTCTCGCTGTTCTGCGGCTCAAGCCTGCTCATGCTTCTGTCCCCCGACTAGCTGGGGAGCCCCTTGGGGGCAGGGCCTTGGCTGACTCACCTCTGGCTCTATCTGGAAGCACGTGTGGGCTGCCAACAAGCGTGTGCGGAACCAAACTGAACTACGCAAGTTGATCTGACTCATGTTCTGAAGCTCAGTCTTGGCTGTCGCCTCCTGAGAAGTCTCTCCTGACACCCCAGGCATGTTGGGCGCCTCCTGCATTTCCACCATCTGCGATATATTCCATCTCACCCTCATCTCACTGTGCAGCCCTTTTCTAGTTACGTGCTTGTCTCTGCATCCAAGCTGTGAGCTCCAGGACACGCATGTCAGCATCAGCTGGGATGTGAAAGTCACTGTCATGTCCGACATTTGCAACCCCATGGACTATACAGTTCATGGGATTCTCCAGGCCAGAATACTGAAGTGGATAGCCTTTCCCTTGTCCAGGGGATCTTCCAAACCCAGGGATTGAACCCAGGTCTCTGGCATTGCAGGCAGGTTCTTTACCAGCTAAGCCACAAGGGAAGCCCAAGAATACTGGAGTGGGTAGCCTATCCCTTCTCCAGCAGATCTTCCCGACCCTTGAATTGAACCGGGTCTCCTGCATTGCAGGCAGATTCTTTACCAACTGAGCTATCAGGGAAGCTCACCTGAGATCTTTCAAAACAAACTGCTGGGCCCCACCCCACCCCCAATTTTCAATTTGCTGG
Organism: Bubalus kerabau; assembly: GCF_029407905.1. Classification (NCBI taxonomy): domain Eukaryota; kingdom Metazoa; phylum Chordata; class Mammalia; order Artiodactyla; family Bovidae; genus Bubalus; species Bubalus kerabau. Next base: position 68,775,871 of record NC_073639.1, on the reverse strand, counting down.
GTTTGAGGTGGAGTCCAAGAATTTGCATTTTTAACAAGTTCCCAGATGATACTGGATGCTGCTGGTCCCAGGACCATGGTTGGAGCCCCGCTGTTCTGACTTTCACATCCAGCTGGGAAACTTTAAAAGCTCCTGCTGTCCAATAGTGGTCCTTCCATCAGTGCGTCCAGTTATACGTGACGGGCCCCAGGGACACCTGAGAACCAAGGCTTCAGAGAGACAGAGAAGTGGGAGGAGGCTGACCCAGCCCCAGGATGCCCAGATAGTTTAAGATGCTCTTGCTGCATCTGCAATTTGTTTTGGGGGCTCCAAAATCACTGCAGATGGTGACTACAGCCATGAAATTAAGATGCTTGCTTCTTGGAAGAAAAGCTATGACCAACCTAGATAGCATATTAAAAAGCAGAGACATTACTTTGCCAACAAAGGTCCATCTAGTCAAAGCTGTGGTTTTTCCAGTAGTCATCTACGGATGTGAGAGTTGGACTATGGAAAGCTGAGAACCGAAGAGTTGATGCTTTTGAACTGGTGCTGGAGAAGACTCTTGAGAGTCCCTTGGACTGCAAGGAGATCCAACCAGTCCATCCTAAAGATCAGTCCTGAATATTCATTGGAAGGACTGATGTTGAAGCTGAAACTCCAATACTTTGGCCACCTGATGGGAAGAACTGACTCATAGGAAAAGACCCTGATGGTGGGAAAGATTGAAGGCATGAGGAGAAGGGGATGACAGAGGATGAGATGGTTGGATGGCATCACTGACTTGATGGACATGAATTTGAGCAAGCTCCAGGAGTTGGTGAAGGACAGGGAAGCCTGGCGTGTTGCAGTCCATGGGATCGCAAAGAGTCGGACACGACTAAGTGACTGAACTGAACTGAACTGCATTTGCAAGGAGATCAAACCAGTCAGTCCTAAAGGAAATCAACCCTGAGTATTCATTGGGACGACTAATGCTGAAGCTGAAGCTGCAATAGTTGGCCACCTGATGCGAAGAGCTGACTCAATGGACATGAGTTTGAGAAAACTCCAGGAGACAGTGAAGGACAGGGAAGCCTGGTGTGCTTCAGTCCATGGGGTTGCAAAGAGTCAGACACAACTGAGCAACTGAACAACAATTGCATCTGCCCAGGTGACCCTGTGGTTGCACGCCACCCTGAGTAGTTGGGATGTTCAGAGACATGAGTCTGGGTGGTTCTGTGTCTCCAGCTAGCCGCGGAAGGCATGAGCTGACACCTCCTGTAAGTCCAGTCTTGTAGGACCAGTAATTTGCAGGCTGCCCCCTGCGCCCAGGAACCTTTCTCAATTCTGGAACATGCCTCAGAGAATGCAGTGGGCAAGAGGGCTGAGCAGGGGTTGTCCTACTCCCCTCCCTGCCACCACTTCATACCCACCCCTGGAGCCAGAACAAGCAATTCCCTTTTCATCTGTTTACAGACGGATCCTTACCAAGAGTCCTTTTTAGGAAATGATTCCATAGCTGTGAAAAAAAAAAAGGAAAATGTTGCAGTGCCTGGATTTCTTTTTTGTTTTAAGGAAAGGAGTTTTTTTACTTGGCTGGATATGTGACCTTGGTTTTCCAGAGAGATGTGAGAGTCCCCTGCCCCCTCTCCTGGGCCCGACTTCTCTCAGGGGACATAGAGGTATCACCCCTGGGTGGTGTTTCCCGGAACAAAGGGGCTAGACTCTGCACCTGTGCTTGGCTCCTGGCTGTGGACAGGGAAGACCGGAGAGTAGGGAGGACAGAGGGACCACAGGACTGGAAGGGTGTGGTGTGTGTCGAGGGAGCTGAAGGTGTATGTGGGTGGGTGCAAGTGTGACGTGGTGTGTCTGTGTGGCGAAGTGTAGAGGGGTGTGAGGCCTCAGGCAGGGAGGGAAGGCAGTGGTCTCCCTGGGGTCTCGTCCCCTCTTTGAGTCTCCCTGCCTGCCCCGCCCCGACCCAGGACCTCCCTGTAATCCTTCTTGGCTTCTTCCCCATTGCACCTGCAAGACTTTCAGACTCCTCAGCCTCCACGACTTTCTCAGGGTCTCCTAATTCTCAATCTTGATGTCCCTTGGAGCATCCCTGTCCCCTAGATCTCCTTAGGTCTCCCTGACCCCCACAGCCTTCCTTGTTTTCCCCCCTCCTGCTTCCAGGAAAATAGGGAGAGCCCCCCACCCCAGTCTCCTCCTTTCCCTGGGGTCTCCCCATCTCCTGAAGCCTCTTGTCTACCTGCTGTCCACTGTGGATGGGTCTCCTGTCCCCTGAGGTCCCCTCTTTCCTCCCCCGGGGGGTCTCTCTGTCATCCCACCTTCAGCATCTGTATCCCCGTCTCCCCCGGGACCTCCGAGTCCCCAGAGCCGACCCATCCTCCAGGACCTCCTCCCTGGCCTCAACTCCCTGCCCTCCCCAGGGGTCTCCATGGGGGCAGGAACCCTGGCCTGATAGCCGCCTCCCCCAGGGGTTACCTGTACGCTGGGCTGGAGTTCGGCGCCGAGTGCTACTGCGGCCACAAGATCCAGGCGGCAAACGTGAGCGAGGCGGAGTGTGACATGGACTGCAAGGGCGAGCGGGGCAGCGTGTGCGGCGGAGCCAACCGCCTGTCCGTCTACCGGCTGCAGCTGGCCCAAGAGTCAGCCCGCAGGTGTACGTGAGTCAGCCCCTCCCCTCACCGCCCCTTGCCCACCCGCTCACTCCACCTCTCCTGAGCCCTCGGGCGCCCGCCCCCCCAGCTGCCACCACCCTGCCCCAGCCTCACCTCCAGCCAAACCCCTCTTCCCCCTCCACAGACACTGAAAGCCTGACCTGGCCTGTCCTTCCTGACTGGCTGAGAGCAGGTTGTCCCTAACGATGGTGATGTTGATACCGACAACAGCAAACGCTCCATCCTTTCCGAAGTGCCTTCTTTTCAAGGGCACACGTGGTCCTCACGATGGCCCTCCAAACCGCAGTTATTCACCCACTTTACAGATGAGGAGACTGAGACTTGCTGTCACGCAAGCAGCAGAGGATTTAAACCAACTCCAGAGCTTCTCTCTTAATTTTTCTCTTTTGGCCGTGCCATGTAGCACCTGGGATTTTCGTTCCCTGACCGGGGATTGAACCCAGGCCACCTGTACTGAAGCGTGGAGTTAACCACTGGACCGCCAGGGAAGTCCCATAGCTTATGCCTTTAATGCTCCCATAGAGACAATTTCCAGATGGCGCTAGTGGTAAAGAACCGGCCTGCCAATGCAGGAAATGTAAGAGGCAAGGCTTCGATCCCTGGGTTGGGAAGATGCCCTGGAGGAGGGCATGGCAACCCACTCCAGTGTTCTTGCCTGGAGAATCCCATGGACTGAGGAGCCTGGCAGGCTACAGTCCACGGGGTCGAGAAGAGTTAGACACAACCGAAGTGACTTAGCATGCATGCATGCAGAGAGAGTTTATCCCTCACTTGCCAATGTTTTGGTCTTATGAGAAAAACTCTCCAGTTTTCAGACTGAGGGAGGGAAGGGCGTGATAGGCAAGGACAGGAGCCACCCGCTCCTCTGTGGATATTGTCCCATTGTTCCTTCTCTAGCTGTTCAGTAGCAGTTAATGTTTGTTTCTCAAGCACCTGCTGTGCGCCGGGCACTGTACTAAGCCCATTGCAAGCCTGATTTTGTTTCCCTTCCTTACAGACTTTTCAGGCAGGTGCCATGGTTAATCATCTCCATTTTACAGTGAGGAAACCGAGGCTTAATGAATTTAAGTAAGCCTGCCCAAGGTCACACAGCCTTGTGACCTCAGAGCTGATGTTCAGACTGACAAGCAGAGCTAATAGCCTTGACAAAAGACAGAGGGCTGAGGTTTGTCCTGGGTACTCTTCTGATGCGGTCCTGAGGTGGAAACAGGAATCCAGAACTACAAATGTCGAATCTGAACATGCCGGGGAATCCCAGGGAGATCTTGTTAAAACGCAGACTCTGATTCAGCTTTCCAAGGAGGTCCTAGGTGATGCTAGGCTGCTGGTCCACGGACCACACCTTGAATAATAAGGCCTTAGACCTCAGTGGAGCTGACAAGGTCCGCCCAGAATGTAGGCCTGCCCACTCAGGTGGACTTGGCAGAACCCTAATGCATGCTGTGCATGCAGCGAAAGGCCTCTTGCATGTGAATATCATCATTGATAAAAATTCATTACTAGTTTCCTTGATAATGTGTTGTTTTCCAAGCCCTATGTTTTTGAAGCTCTGTTCACGCTTTGCTCTGCAGCAGGGTCAAGCGTGCCGCCAATTTGCAAAGCAGCTGATTTCTAGAAACGGAGGTACCGTCTCCCTGTCCATCGCTGCCTCAGTTCACCCAGGTCTGAGGGCCCGGCTGGCAGAGGACACGGTGGGTGTGTGAAATCCAGGCTGGAACATGTCCGCGCAGCGAGTTTCTGGTTTGGCCATTAGGGCAGTGAGGTTTTGATTTGATGGCAGAGTCATCATCCCCAATACTGATTTCTTTACTTTTACTTGTTTATTTTTGGCTGTGCTGGATCTTCCTTGCCACATGCGGGTTTTCTTTAGTTGTGCTGAGCGGCGGCTGCTTTTCGTTGCAATGCATGGATTTCTCATTGCCACGGCCACTCTTGCCCGGAGCACAGACTCTAGGGTGCACGGGCTCAGTAGTTGTGGCTCGTAGGCTCCAGAACGAGAGCTCAGGAGTTGTGACACACGGGCTTAGTTGCTCTGTGGCATGTGGAATCTTCCCACAGGCCAAGGATCGAACCCATGTCCCCTATATTGGCAGGTGAATTCTTTACCACTGGACTGCCAGGGAAGTCCACTACTGATTCTCTTTATGCCAGTATTTACATTATTTGGATGGCAACTTTGACCATAAGAAGAGATGACCTTAAAGTTATGTGTATTTAGAGGGAAAGCTGCAGCCACTAGAACATTCTGGTGAATGATGCTGAGCTAGATAACAAGAATTGGGTGGTGTATGTCATCAGCTGCTCTCAGCCAGACCTCCTTTTGCTTAATGTTCAGAGTGGCTGGGTAATATGAATATTCTCCTGTCTCTCTTGTCTCTGTCTCTCTGTCTCTGTTTCTGTCTCCTGCTCTCCTCCCCGCCACACACACACATCCTCAGATACACACACTATTAAGATCACCAGGTATAATAACAGTCTCATGCTATAGCCTGCCAGGTTCCTCTGTCCATGAAATTCTCCAGGCAAGAATACTGGAGTGGGTTGCCATTTCCTCCTCCAGGGGATCTTCCCAACCCAGGGATCGAACCTGGGTCTCCTGCATTGGCAGGCAGATTCTCTAACCACTGAGCCACTTAAGAAGCCCAAGCAATAATAGTCTCATGGACCATCAAAGATTTTTTTTTCAATTACCTGAAATGTAAAAGCCTCAACACACATAAACCATGAGATTCTCTTACAGTCAGATGTGTTTTGCCCTGGTAGCAGTGAGGGGGTGGGCTGACTGAGTGGTTGCTGGGAAGAGACCCCTGAGGCTGCTGGGAATGCTGCTGTGCCCCTCAGCTCACCCACCTCTGCAGTGTTATTCTGTTCCATCTGAGAAAGGAACATTCCGTCCATACATTCAATATGGGGAACCCATTCACTTCTACCAAGAGAGGAGTCCCAGAGTCTAAGCCCACCCCAGTTGTTCTGAATTGTCACTGTACAAGGTTGGAAGCTTGGGCACCTCCAGCAGGAGACTACAGAAAGGAGTCTAAGCCTTGCTAACCTCAAGGCTACTGTGACTGAGATGAGAATGGAAGTGGCTTGGATAAGGAGACAGATGGTTGGTCAAGTTGGAACACCTCGTGGGCTCCCAGTTGGCAACATGGTATTGGGAGAGAGCATGAGGACTGTTCATTGAACCAAAATACTTGGTGAGCTCCCCTGTGGCTTAGGCTTGGAGAGGAGGATGGGTAATAAAAAATAAAGTATAGTCCCTGCTCTCAAGGAGGTCACCATCTAGTGGACAGGCAGACCCAAGACCAGTCGGGTCTGCTCAAGTGGGCAAGGGGGTGGTGACGTACATATAGGAGCCAAGAAAGCAACATTTGAGCCAAATCTCATTCTAAGATTTCCAGGTGAAAGGAAGAGTCACATATCCAGCTGAGAGCAAAAATCCAGGATCAGCAAAGGTTATGTTTTGAATGACCTACTAGAAGCACCTTCCTTGCTTGTGTTCTATTTTGCAGCTTTAGAAACTGAGGCCTAAAAAGCACAAGTGGCCAGATTGAACAGCCCTGGGGACGGCTCCACAGAAGAAGACTGACTGGTTAGGGCCTTGAAAGATGCCTAGTGTGAAAAAGGAGGATATTCAGACTCGAGACACATTGCTAGAGGGCGGGGGACAAATCAGGGCAGAAGGAGCAGAGTGTGCAAATGCCAGGAGTTACTTTTAGTGGGCAATGGGCAGGCCTGACGTTCTCAGGGCCACAGTGCCTGTCAGGGACTGAACCCAGGCTGGGACCCAGTTCTCTGACTTCTGGTTTGGGTGCTAATGCAATATAGCGCTGCAAACACCATGGCCTTGCATTGGATTCCGGACCCCATGCCTCTCCCTTGGAAATGCTGCTTGGTCTGACCTACCTCCTTTCTTCCCTGACCCCTGATCTCTCCTTCTGCCCCGTGTCCTGTCTCTACACAACACAGACTATCCCGTGTCTTTGCTATGGCTCAGTGACATGCTTGGTTTCCCATTCCTGAGATCTGACTTATACACAAATAAGTTAGAAAGGGAGGCGTTCCACCACGTGACGCTGGCATGTATTCCTTTAGGCAGGGCAATGAGCAAGTGCTCCAGGAAACGGGGTGGTGGAAACCAGGTTCCATTTGTAGAGTCATTCGTTTGTATTAACACTGTGTCCTAATTGTGTTTCCCAGGGCAGTGGCACAGAACTCTTAATGATTGTGAAGATCCAAAGGAGGCTTACTGTCTCTTAAGCACCCCTCTGGCGGGGTGTTGGCCTTGCATGGGGTGTCAGCCTTGTGTGGGGAGGCAGCCTCGTGTGGCGAGCCGGCCTCTGTGTCTCTGAGGTGATGGAATGCTCCTACAGTAGTGAGAGCATTAAAAGGTTGGTGGAGCAAATGTCTGCAGGAAGCCTGCTATTCTCCCTTGACACAGACTCTCAGGCACAGGGGCTCTTTGCCCTTATTACAAAAGGATCGAGAAATGGACTTCCTTCTTGGTTGGATTACATTTTTCACAGCGGTTTGCTAAATGTGTCAGCAAGTGCGGCTTCTCCTCCCAGGGGCAGAGACCTGCTGGTGATTTGAGAATATTATGGCTTTATAGGATGTTGCAAGAAATTCCATTTGCCTGAAAGATTCTTGCAAGATTTGCTTTACAAGGTTCACTAGAATTACACGGAATACGTATATATGTGGGGCCCATGGGTGGCTGTCCATGGTGCTGACCATCCTTCAGTGCTGCCTAAAACCCCCATGGGCTTTATGGGGGCTCAGTGGTAAAGAATCCACCTGCCAATGCAGGTTTGATCCCTGGGGAGGGAAGATCCCCTGGAGAAGGAAATGGCAACCCTCTTGAGCATACTTGCCTGAGGAATCTCATGAACAGAGGCTACAGTCCATGGGGTCACAAAAGATTCAGACACGATTTACTGACTAAACAACAACAAAACCCCCATGACTGCAGACCAGCCTCTCCCAGGACTCAGCCCTTTTCTCTCTCTCTTTTTTTTTTCTCTTTGATGAAAGTATTATGAAGCTTACATTGTGTGTGCATGCTAAGTTGCTTCAGTCACGTCCGACTCTTTGCGACTCCATGGACTGTAGCCTGCCAGGCCCCTCTGTCCATGGAATTCTCCAGGCAAGAATACTGAAATGGGTTGCCATTCCCTCCTGCAGGGAATCTTCCCGACCCAGGGATCGAACCCACATCTCCTGAGGCTCTTGCATTGCAGGCGGATTCTTTACCACTGAGCCATGAGGAAAGCTCTATGAAGCTTATGTTATCACTGAAAAAATAGATCTTGACTTATGGTTTACAACTTACATAGTGTAATTTATATACTGTTCTTGTTGTGTACTGCTCTTAGTTCTAGCAATTTTTTGTCTCTTGAAGATTAGAAGGGAAGCTTGGCGCAATGCTTGTCCTTTATGCTCACTATACTCTTTTTAACCACCTCACCATCTAGCCTCAGATGACCATGGAAAGTCACACTGGGTGGAGGGAGGGACCATGTCTAGCTCCTTCTTTGCCAGGCCTGGAGGCCTTTCCTTTCCCTTAATATATGCCTGGGATCCCTGAATTTTATAATTCAGATGGGTCTTCATGAGTTCTGCTGTGTACGGTAGAGGCATGATAGCCAGAGAATTGTTCCCCTTCTGTATCGTGGTGGGGGGGGGAAGTAGTTTACACTTCTCCCTAAACCAAACTCCAGGGAGGCTATGGGAGCAATGGATATAGGGTTTTTTGCATTTCTCTATTTGGCTGTCCCAGGCCTTAGTTGCAGCATGAGGGATCTAGTTCCCCGTCCAGGGATTGAACCTGGGCCTCCTGCATTGGGAGCATGGAGTCTTAGCCCCTGGACCACCAGGGAAGACTCTGGATGTAGGTTTCAAGATCAAGCACACATTGTTTCTACCCCAGCTCTTTCACTGACTTGCTATTTTGACTTTGACCATGCCATTCATTCTCTCTGAGCCCCAAGTGCCTCATCTGTAATATGGGGACAGTTCCAACCCTGAAAGATTGCTATGATGGCCACGTGAGATAAAATCAAGAAAGCACAGTGACTGTTTGGAGTAATGGTGATGCATCTTCCTTCCTAAAATGAAAACTCCTCAATTCACTCCGAGCAGCACCCAGCTCAAGTTATTTGAATTTCCAACAGCTCACAGGAGCCTTTGGTGATGCCTAAAAATAGCTGGTTTTGAATTCTCCTCGGACAGTTAGGCTCTTTGTGTAATTCAATCTCCCTCTGATTATAGGTAGCCATTAACAGCTCCCAGCTCACTGCCTTTCCTCCTCACCGGCATCTTTAATGCAGTAGAGCTTGGCCTAATTACCCTGGGGGGTGGTGGCCTCTTCCAAACCAAGGAGAACTCTTCCTCGCCTGCCTTTAAGCTGATGCCTGGTGGCATTTCCCTCATCTTTGTGAAGCCCCAGAACAAAGAGACGATGGACTTCAGAGGGACTTGCGCTGCCCCCAGTCAAGAGAGCTGATGAACAGTTGCTCTGCTCGCCTCTTGCTAGTAAAAAAACCCCAAGCTGCTGAGGTCATGCACCATCCCAGCTGGCCTGGCAATGAAGAGCTGACATTATCAGAATGTGGGGCACGGGCTTCTGTGATCCTTGGACCCCTCCTGTGGAGCCTGAGAGGGTTTCTGGGAAATTCAGGTGGCTGGCACAGGGTCTCCAGAGCCCAACCAGGTTGGAATTTGATAGGCCTCCTGCAGAATAGCACAGAGGTGGGAACCTAGGATGTGACGTCAAGTAAGACTGGAGCCAGATCCCACCTCTGTGCCCCACTAGCTGTGTGAGCTGTAATACTGATCGAATCTTGTCATGTCTCAGGATCTCCAGCTGCAAAACAGGATAATAGCATCATCTACTGCTTAGGTTGTTTTGAGGATTAACTGAGGTAACATGCGTAACATTGGGGCTTCCCTGGTGGCTCAGATGGTAAAGAATCTGCCTGCAATGCAGGAGACCTCAGTTCGATCCCTGCATCAGGAAGATTCCCTGGAGAAGAGAATAACTACCCACTCCAGTATTCTTGCCTGGAGAATCTCACGGACAGAGGAGCCTATCCATGGGGTTGCAAACAATCGGACATGACTGAGCGATAAACACACACACACACATGTGTAACATACTTGGCATCAATGACATAGAGTTAACAGCTGTTATTATTTTCCTTTGTTGCTCCTTCAGCAAGGGTTGCTCATTAGGAAGACATTACTCAGGGTTACTGCTACTGTCCAGGAACTGTATACTGCACAATTCCAGGGGGCGCCATTCTCACAGACTGCAGGCTGTGAAGAGCAGCAGCTCTGAACTTCATGCAGGATTCCCCTTGCGAATTAAGAATGCACAAAGATCCAAAATATTTTGAGTTGGATTCCCCCAGAGACAAGGCTGTGAGCTTTGGTTTACTTGAACGATGACCCCATGATGGACCTCCAGGGCAGTGAAGACATGAGACCAGGGAAGGGAAGGAGTCAACACAGACCCTTTACAAAGCAGGTCACTACTGAGGAAGCTTAATCCTGTTGGGAAGGCAGTAGAGAGGGTTCTTAATCTCCCAAGGAGATCAATTTCCTGGAAGCGTAGCGTCCATCCTTCACACACCCAAGGTGTTTACAGGACGTCACTGGCAGCCTGTACTGGGATGGTGAGTGCCAGGAGTGTATTAATGGGGCACTGATAGTGTCTCCTACGTAGGGTTTGGCCACCCTTTAATCATGATCGAGTGGTGGAGAAGGAGCAGGAAGAGACATTGACTAAATCCTGGTAGGTCTCAGGCCCTGTACATGCCACTGTATCAACTTCCATCCCAACTGTGCAGGGTAGAGATGATGACCCCTGAGTACAGACGAGGAAACCGAGGCTCGGGGCAAGGACACACAACTGTGGAAGGTGCTGACCCAGGTCCGTCTGGATTTAAAACCAGTGCCCTTTCTTCTGGGCATGAGAGACCTTTTGCAAACAGGAAGGCATCCACCTAGTGCTGTGGAAGTCCAAAATTGTTTGTATCACCAGAGAGTGTTAGGAAACTTAAGGGATCCAGGCTGGCCACTTCTCTTGTGTTTTCAGATGTAAGAGACAAGAGAGCCTCGCGCCAGCGGTAGGGAGAACCGGTGACCCGTTCCGAACCTGTTAGTTGCTCAGCCGTGTCTGACTCGTTGCGACCCAATGGACTGTAGCCTGCCAGGCTCCTTTATCCATGGATTCTCCAGGCAAGAATACGGGAGTGGGTAGCCATTCCCTTTCCCAGGGGATCTTCCCAACCCAGGATCAAACATGGGTCTCCTACATTCTAAGCCGATTCTTTACCATTTGATCCACCAGGGAAGCCCTGACCCATTATACAGATGGAAGAAATGAGGCTAGAAGGACGATTCAGAGTCTTGGCCACCTTGCATATTCTTAGTGTTCCAATCACCAAACCATAATGGAGAGCAACCTGCAGAGAGAGGTGCCCTCCAAAGTGTTCCCCAGACCCCTGGGACTCCAGCCTTCCCACAGAGCATCACAAGGTTCTCTGTGAATCCACATGGTTTCCCTCTAAAAGCAGAATGGGCAGGACTGTAGAAACACCCCACATCTGGCAGGTTAACTGCTCCTAGAACTAACCTCCCAAACCTGTGCGCCTCCCCACCCCCACCCCAGTGGACACCTTGACCAAAGAGAGACCCGCAACAGCAGCTTCTGATCCCTCTCTGGCCCTGTAAGGCCTCGGAAAATCTCACTTTACTTGCAAATTCAGGGCATTCAGTTCAGCTCTGCTTTCTAAGCTGGGAGGTTCAGGGACTCATTAACAGATGCTTAAATGTCAAAGGGAGACCTGTCTGAGCTGTGCTGGGCTTACAGAGTCTTCCTTCTTCCCAGCTTGCAGTCTGGCCTCCCTGCATCCAGGAAGGCAGGAAAAGACCACCTGGGAGATGCCAGGGTAGGAATTCTACTTCCTCTAAGGAGCCAGATTCATAGACTTTTGCCTGCCCCTTCCCTGGGGTCTCAGATGGTAAAGAATCTGCCTGCAATGTAGGAGACCTGAGTTTGATCCCTGGATTGGATCAGGAAGATCCCCCAGAGAAGGGAATGGCTACCTACTCCAGTATTCTTGCCTGGAGAATCCCATGGACAGAGGAGCCTGATGGGCTACAGTCCATGGGGTCAAAAAGAGTCGGACACGACTGAGCAACTAACACTTTTACTTTTCACAAAGAGAATCAAACTCCAATGTCAAGAGACCCGAGTGACAGCCTTGGCTTTGTGAATGGTTAGTGGTCAAAGGGGAGTGAATACACGTCACAGTGTTTTGCAAATGCTCAAACAGGGTCTGAGGCTAGTTTCTTAGAGAGGGGTAGCCCAGAGTGTAGGGACTCAGAGCTCAGATGTTCCCAGGCTGGAATCCAGATACGTATCAGCTGTGTGGCCTTAGGGAATCACTTCCCCCTCTGAGTCTGTTTCCCCTTCTGTTTGATGGGGAGAGTGAGACCTGCTTTGTCATTAGGAGTATAAAGTGTATCAAGTGTTTACACAGTGCCCGGCACATGAAGAGTATTTGATAAGACCATCAAAAGTGGAAAGATCTCAGACTTAAATGCCAGTCTTAGCTCTGACTCATAATCTGGGTGACTTGTATCAATTGGTTTCAGTCCTCTGAGACTTGCGTTTCCCTGTCTTAAAAATGGGGCTCCTTATACCACCAAGGCGATGCAAGTGTTCAACGAGGCCATGTGTATTCAGCTGAGTTCCCAGCTAATAGCATGTTTGATGTGACTACAACTATCTAAGGGGGCTTCCCAGGTGGCACAATGGTAAAGAATCCGCCTTCCAATGCAGGAGACACAGGAAATGCAGGTTCAATCCCTGAGCCAGGAAGATCCCCTGGAGGAGGAAATGGCAACCCACTGCTGTCTTCTTGCCTGGAAGATTCCATGGACAGAGGAGCCTGGTGGGCTACAGTCCATGAGGTCACAAAAGAGTCAGACACAACTGAGAGAGCAAGCATAAGCATCTAACCATCATAGTAGCATTATTATGATTAGAAGAAGCATAGAATTGGGAGACTGAGTAACCTGGCTTTGATCTCACTCTGTCCGTAGCCAATTTTGTGATCCTGGAAGCCAGAGTGCCTCCCTGAACCAGCCGTGGCAGCTACTGCTCGTGGCTACTGTGAGGATTCAATGGATCCAAAGCACCCAGCCAGGAGCCTGGCATCTGTGGAGGCTCAATAAACACTACTACTACTACTAAGTCGCTTCAGTCGTGTCCGACTCTGTGCAACCCCCCAGACGGCAGCCCACCAGGCTCCACCATCCCTGGAATTCTCTAGGCAAGAACACTGGAGTGGGTTGCCATCTCCCTCTCCAATGCATGAAAGGGAAAAGTGAAAGTGAAGTCGCTCAGTCGTGTCCAACTCTTTGCGACCCCATGGACTGTAGCCCACCAGGTTCCTCCCTCCATGGGATTTTCCAGGCAAGAGTACTGGAGTGGGGTGCCATTGCCTTCTAGTAGAGTCTAAAGAGAGAAGGGGAGCCTCCTTATTTCTGAAAGGCCAGCATCTCTTTGTCCTGGCACCTGAGCTGGCATCCAGCTAACTGAGTTGTTTGGTTAAATGAAGGTTTGTGCACACCACTTCTGGCCTCCCACCTCATTGCTGTAAACCTTAGCTCAAACGGGCTTCCCTTGTGGCTCAGCTGGTAAAGAATATGCCTGCAATGAGGGAGACCTGGGTTCGGTCCCTAGGTTGGGAAGATCCCCTGGAGAGAGGAAAGGCTACCCACTCCAGTATTCTGGCCTGGAGAATTCCATGGACTTTCACTTTCACTTTTGCTCAAACACCTGACTCCCCTGCCTGCCCTTGCCTTGTATGGCACATTCTCTGAGCATCATTGAAACTTCCTTGAGGCAACCGATGAAATGGGGCTTCACCTCTGTGCATCCTGGGCCATGGGATGGGGGGCCATGGGACACCAGTGGCTTTTGGGGGTGTGACGATTCTTCATTTGGAGGGTGGAGGGCCGTCCTGTACAGAAGAGAATCTGCATAGTCTAACCTCCTCCTTATCATTTACATGTTGGGAAGCTGAGGCCAGGACCACAGCACCCACCACCATCGCTTCTCCTCAGCCCGGAATGAGAGGTGGGGAAGTGGAGGAGACGGCAATGGATAGCAGGAGTCTGCAGCATGCTCCGGATAGTAGTCATTTAACCCAATTCCAGATGTCATCTCAGCTTGCTAGATTTTCCTCCACCATGAACAACTTCAGGCTCCAGGGTGCCAGGTGGTAGGGATAATCACTAGGGTGCCTTTGACAGCTGAGATTTAAAATTTTCATTCCTAGACTCCCTCCCTCTCCTCCACCATCCTTCTGCCCGAGGAGTAATTTCATATCTTTTTCTCTGCACTTAAATATAGGTATGCTAAAAAAAAAAGGTGGGGGTTGGTGGTGGGGAGGTGCTTACCAGTAGATAGACCCAGATACAGACATAGATGGAAATATACGATTTTTGCAGCTTGCTTCACTTGCCCCAAGGGTTAGCATCATGTTTCTGAGATAATCCTCAGCACGTCTTTCCTGACAGTGGGTCTTCAATATTGCCATACAACCTCCCTTTCTAAGTTCTGTCTCTCTCATTTGTCACATGAGAGATTGCTATGGACCCTGCAGAGTTCTCAAGAAGGTAAAATGAGATGGCATTTGCAAAGTTCTCGGGAGGGCGGATAACGCATAGTAGTGGACACGTAGTAGACACTCACTAAATGGCTCCTACTGTGTGCTCCTGGCTTGGATTCACTCGTCAACAGCGTCCTTTGTTTTCTGTGAAAGCTGTGGTTCTAGAAAAAACATATTCAACTCAAATTTGAGAACCACGGAACCCAATTTAAAATGGGCATCAATAAGCCTTTAGATAAATTTGACAGGGGCCACTTTTAATTGTTAAAATTTGTCTTTATTATATTAAAAAATAAATGTGCACTGTCAAGAAGGTTGGGAAAGAGGTTTACAGAAAAAAGGTGGGAATAAAAATTGTCTAGAATCCTATCCTGTCCGTCAGAGTTCTCCAGAGAAACAGAACCAGCAGGATATGTGGAAGTGTATAAATTAAGAGATTGGCTTAAGGAAGTGGCTCATGAAATTGTGGAGGTTGGCAGGCCTGACATCCAGAAGCTGAATTCCTTTTTCTCTGGAAAACCTCTTTTTTTTTTTACCTCTCTCATTCTTTCAAATTACTAGATGCAGCTCACCCACATTTCAGAGGGAAAGGGTCCTTAAAGTCAGCTGACTACAGATGTTAATCCATCTACAAAAAACTTTCTCAACAACACCTAGAACAGAGTCTGACCAAACAGCTGGGCACCATAGCCTCACAAGTTGACACAAAACTTAACCATCACACCTACTATTCAGAGATAACCCTCTAGGGATTTATATTGAGAGACAATTTGTGTACACAACTGACATAATAGGCGGAGTGTCATCTTTTCAGTTTTTATTTGGCATCCTATCTTGACTACAACTTTAGAGAGACGAAGCTCTCTCTAAAGTAGCCTTTAGCCTCCTTATTCTGTATGGGGCATGAATCCCACTGTGTCATCGTTCCACACATTATTTGTCCCACACTTCATTGTTGGACACTGAGGTTGTTTTCAGTCTTTCATGTGTTAGTTTAAATCATTTCCGCAATGAGCGTTCTTACTGATAAATCCTTATGTCCATCTGTAGTGGATGCAAAATGTGCCCACCCAAATCCTCTTTACCACCAGTGGCTCACATCTGCCCCCTTGCCTGAAAAGTGATCCTTGACCCAACAGCTTCTCAAATGACAGATGTTGAGGAGGGGTGGGCAGACAAGGCCAAGGTCAGAGCCTTTTCCTTAAAGTGGAACCAACCTTGTGATGCCCCTTGCCCTCCAGGCTGAAGGTGGTACCCAGCCAAGGTCACATGCTTACTTAGCTCCTCTCCTCCTCTGTCCTGCTTCCTTCCCACCATCCTCCTGAGAGCACGCCCTCAATAAAACACCATCTCAGGGTGTGCTTTGGGTAAACTCAGCTGAAGACAACAGCTGAGTATTGTTTTGAGGATAACTTTTATTAAAGAGGTAGCAATGGTCTCCAAATTTTCTACTATGTAGCTGGGATGCTTCCAGATTAGGGAATTAAAGGGAATCTCTCCAGTAAATCAGCCTCTTATAGCACTGCATGGGGCAGACACTTAAGGTACCGAGTGTCTCCCCTAAAGCCCAGGATGAGGGGGCAGAGCACCCCAGTGCTGGAAGAAAGAGTGGGAGGACCCTGGACCCCTTGGCTTCCCTCCATCTCAAGTGCCCAACCCTCTCCTGAGATCACGACAATCCTCCATAGCATCTAAGTTGCCACCACCAAGGATGCGAAAGTGAGACGCAGGAATGGTGGCAAAGAAAAGGGGATTGGATGGCCCAGCAAGAACATCTCAGCAACCCAGGTTGTGGACAGAGATGCTAGGGCTGAGGACATTCTCGGGATTTTCTAGCTCACGATTCTCCACCATGTCCTTGCCTCCGCTGGGCATCAGTTCATCAGTGCTTCCTTCAGAAGGTGGTTCTCCCAGCCTGCATCTAACTGTTCCTTTTCCCCTTGGCTCTCCAGACGGAAGTGCAGTCTTCCGAGGCTGCTTCCGCAGGCCCGACAACCTCTCCCTGGCCTTGCCTGTGACGGCCGCCATGCCCAACATGTCCGTGGACAAGTGTGTGGACCTCTGCACGGAGAAGGTGAGCCTGCTTCCGCACACGGAATTCCAGGGAGGGCGGTGCGGGGCAGCTGGAGAAGTGAGATGCTTGGCTGGGGGAGCAGCCACGTGGCTGCTCTGAGGAAGGTTACGACTGTGACATGTGACACAGGAGGGGAATGTGGACCCAAAGGCTGGGAGTTATGTAGGTTCCGTTTCTTTCCCTCCGAGGAAGTTGTTTGTTCTAATAGTGAGGACTGCTCAGGAGTGAGGGTGATGTGTGGACTGTGCCTAGAAGCAGGTGTCGAGGATGGCCAGGTAAAGCCCAGGACAATCCCACTTTGGACGAGAGTGAGTTCCCCATTGCTGGAGGTATCCAAGCAGAGGCAGGGCAGGTGTGGCATCAAGAACTCCGGGTGCTGGATAGCAGTTGGACTGGATGATCCAACTGGATGGTCCTTTCTCAGCCTGAGATCCCTGATGGATGGCTGACTGTTTATCCTTCTTCCCAAATCAGACAGGGAACTCCACAAGAGTAGAGGCTATGCCTAAAACATTTTGTGACCACTGTTGATACCCAGCACGGAGCTAAGCTCATCACTGGCATCCAGTGATATTTGAGAAGCTCCCTCCATCATTCAAGGTGAGCTAATTATATGAGGGTCCACAGGAGAACCCCCCTTCCCCACCACAAGAAAGTGGTTACCCATTTCATTCATCCTCTTAGCTACTATTTGATGAGAACCTCCCTTGTGTCAGGCCCTTGTGCTCAATGCGGGGAGTACAAAGTCAACGAGATGTGGTCTTTATCCTCAGTGATGCTGGCATTGGCTGGGGGCCGCTTTATGGCTCCTCCTGGGTGCTCAGCCCACACCCCAGCTCCTGAATGCTTCCACCTGTTCTGAGTCATCCTGTTTGGCTGTTTCTTTCATTAAGGCTCCTAATTCACAAAGCACCTTTCAGAAAGATCAAGAGGCAGCAACATTGTAGAGACTGCCACTTACTGAGCCCCTCCATGCACCCCTCTGTCCCATGGGTCACACAGCTTACCTCTCACAACAAGGCTAGGAACTGGGAATTTTCCTCCCCATTTCACAGATGATAAAACCAAGGCTCAGACAGGTCAGAAGTCACTTCCCAAGCTCACAGCACAAGCAAGTGGCAGAATGGGTTCTGACACCAAATCTATGGTCTTGACTTCTGAGCTCCCCTGGAGACTCCATGGGCTTCCTAGGTGCGCTAGTGGTAAAGAACCCACCTGCCAATGCAGAAGACATAAGAAATGCAGGTTCAGTCCTTGAGTTGGGATGATCCCCTGGAGGAGGGCATGGCAACCCACTCCAGGATTCTTGCCTGGAGAATCCCATGGACAGGGGAGCCTAGCTGGCTATGGTCCATAGGGTCGCAAAGAGTCAGACACAACTGAAGCGACTTAGCACCAACGCAGTCAGAGACCCCCACAGTGAGGCTTTCAGGAACTCTTCAAGGTCCAGGAGCCATTCAAGGGCAGCCAGGTAACTTCAGGTCACCAAGCATTTCCTGAGTGCTTGCTCTGCTCCCTGGAGGCCTCCTGGAAGGTCAGGGGTGCTGTTCATAAGGTTAAAAAAGGTTTGACCATCTTTTGGTCCAGCTTTCTCTCTTGGGCAGGAATCCCCCTCCCATGGTCTCCCCTCCAGGTGGACATCCATCTGTCCTGAGGGCCCAAGGGGAAACTACAGATCAGCTGGTGGTGAGGGACAAACGAGACGGTGAGGTCACAGGGCAAACCAGTGTGGGAAGTGTCCTGCTGTACACAGAACGGGAGGGAAGGGAAGGTGTGGGCAGGCTGTGGGGGTGTGTGGGGTACAGGAAGGCCCTGCTGCAAGCCTCCCTCTTCTATTTTCCCCTAATCTGCTTAGAGGGGCCACAGGAGAAAACTGGAGGGGATTAGGTGGACAGGGGTCCAAAGCTGCTTGTGCCAAGTGGTGGCGGGTCTGAGACTTAGGGGGTCAGAGGGGGCTTCAGTATGTGTCACCGGCTAGAAAACAGCCTCCATCACGGCCCAGGCTCAGCCACCTGCCTCCCAGCAGCATCTCTCTGATCTTAGGCTAGGTGCTGTAGCTCAGATTCAGTATCTGAGAAAGAAACCAGACCTACCATGGCCAAGCTCACCGGATCCAGCCCCAGAGGTGTGACCTTGGTTTGTTAGCAGATTATTCGTGGACCAGCTACCAGGGAGAATTCGGCTCCATGGATCTGAGCAAATTGGACAAAGGACAATCTGTTGCCCTCCAAATCTCAGGTCCAGCCTGCTCCCACTTAGCTCTTCCAAAGAGCAATTAAAGCAATTAGGAGCCTCTCACCAAGGGTCGGACACGACTTAGCGACTGAATCACAACTCCCAGCAAAGATAGTGGTTACGCATGAGTAACGACATCCTCTTGGCTTAAAAGAACAGTTTCAGACAGCTTTTCCCAAAACATGGGCTTCATACCATGGTCAGCTCCAGAAGACTGACTGGGGAGTAATTCATGGCCATGAGAAAAATTTTCCTTTTTCAGTTTTCTTTCAGGTCCTCCAGGAGAAAGCTACTTCTCAGTGCTGCAATGGCTTTAACGCCTCTCTCCACTACGCTAATCTCCCTTTTGCAGGAAAATGGAGTTGACCCCAGGGAGTTCTTGGCAGGCAGAGTGCCTAGTTAGAATTTAATCACATGGTTTTGTTTCTATAGTATTAGGGTCTACGGTATGAAAATATATGAAAATGCTATTTCTCGACCAGGACTACTTTTGAGAGTGATAGAAAAAAGAAGTTCCCTTTGAAATCTGAATCTGAGTCTCAAAGCATGACTTGAAATTTGTGTCTCAAAAGGAAACAAACAGTTACATGTGCGTGCTCACACATGCATGTTCAGTCATGTCCGACTCTTCACGACCCTGTGGACTGTAGCCCTCCAGGCTCCTCTGTCCATGGGCTTTTTTCAGGTGAGAATACTGGAGCAGTATTTCCTCCTCTAGGGGACCTTCCCAACCCAGGGATCGAACCCAAGTCTGTTTCTCCTGCGTTGGCAGGAGGATTCTTTACCACTTGTACCACCTGGGAAAACAAAAAGTAAAACTATGTGAGGCGATGGGCATGCTAATTAGCTTCACTGTGGTGATTATTTCACAGTGTATGCATATATCAAAACATCAAGGCATACGCCTTAAATAAATGCCATTTTTATCTGTCAATTATAGCTCAAGAAAGCTGGAAAATAGAATAGTACAGGAGGTACGCAGACAGGACAGAATCTTCCTAGTGAAGCTTGGGGACCCTCGAGTCAGGGAGGGTGATGGAGAAGGCGGTGGTTGGAACACAAATCCTGTTTGCATCCAGAGTCCAGGCTGCCCGGGGATTCAGTGACTTTCTTCCCTTCCTCTCTCACGTCATCCCCAGGAGTACCCGCTGGCGGCCCTTGCGGGCACTGCCTGCCACTGTGGCTTCCCCACCACTCGGTTCCCCCTCCACGAGAGAGAGGACGAGCAGCTCTGTGCCCAGAAGTGCAGTGCGGAGGAGTTCGAGAGCTGCGGGACCCCCAGTTACTTCATCGTGTACCAGACGCAGGTCCAAGGTAAGCCAGCCCCCGCCCCACGCAGCAGGCCCCCAGAAGCTCTCCCAGCGGCCACCTGCCACCCAGAGGTGCTCCAGCCAGCCCGTCAGCAGGCTAGGGGGCAGAGGGCAGAGGCAGGGCTAGCAGGCGTGGCCAGGCTTGGAGACCCTGCAGGGGCAGCACAGGGAGGGCCCTCGGCAAGTGGGATGGTTCTGGAGACCTTCCTCTGCAGCCCTCACACTGAGCACCCCCTTGGTGTCTCTTCCTGTAAAGGCGGCAGAGAGATTGAGTGAAAAGACACCTGAACTGGGAGTGGGAGACTTGGGTCTTCAACACAGACCTCCAGCCAGATCACTCACATGGTCCTGGGCAAGTCATTTCTCCTTTCTGGGCCTCGGTTTCTCCATCTGTAAAATGAAGCTGTAGATTGTTGGCCTTCCAGTTCTAGGAGCCTGCAAATTTATAATTTTTTCTTCTCTTTCTCCATCTTACTCATCCTTTCTACTTTCTCCCTTTGCCAGTAGAACCCACACCTAATGTTTATCTCCTCTTCCACCTCTTGGGGGTACCAGGCAGTGATGATGATGGTGAGGATGGTGATGGTGATGATGGTGGTGATAATGGTGATGGTGATGATGATGCTGATGGTCATGATGATGGTGATGCTGATTATGGGGATGATGGTGATGGTGATGAGAGTGATGATGATGGTGGTGATGATGGTGATGATGATGCTGATGGTCATGATGATGGTGATGGTGATTATGGGGATGATGGTGATGGTGATGAGAGTGATGATGATGGTGGTGATAATGGTGATGGTGATGATGATGCTGATGGTCATGATGATGGTGATGCTGATTATGGGGATGATGGTGATGGTGATGAGAGTGATGATGATGGTGGTGATGATGGTGATGATGATGCTGATGGTCATGATGATGGTGATGGTGATTATGGGGATGATGGTGATGGTGATGAGAGTGATGATGATGGTGGTGATAATGGTGATGGTGATGATGATGCTGATGGTCATGATGATGGTGATGGTGATTATGGGGATGATGGTGATGGTGATGAGAGTGATGATGATGGTGGTGATGATGGTGATGATGATGCTGATGGTCATGATGATGGTGATGGTGATTATGGGGATGATGGTGATGGTGATGAGAGTGATGATGATAGTGGTGATAATGGTGATGGTGATGATGATGCTGATGGTCATGATGATGGTGATGGTGATTATGGGGATGATGGTGATGGTGATGAGAGTGATGATGATGGTGGTGATAATGGTGATGGTGATGATGATGCTGATGGTCATGATGATGGCGATGCTGATTACGGTGATGATAGTGATGGTGATAATGATGGTGATGATGGCGATGATGGTGGTGGTGATGGCACTTAGGGACTTTCTTTGTTCCAGACTCAGTGTTGAATCCTTCACATGCATTTCCTCGCTGATTGCCCTCAGCTTTCCTGAGGCAGGAACAGTCATTATGTCTCCTTTACAGGTAGAGAAACTGAGACTCAGAACAGGACTTACCTGAGATCATAGGGTTTATAAAATTTCTAGATGAATTGGAAAGGTAACTTGTTGGGGTGCTCGGCCCAAAGAAAACCTGTGAAGGAGTACTCCAATGTCTGAGAACACTCTCCACCTATACCTGTCAGCCTGTGCCAAGCCTCATCTCATTTAATTATAGAAGGCCCACAGTAAGCCTATGATCAGGGCAGTATCATCCCCATTTTACAGATGGGAGAACCAAGACTCAGAGGGCTTGAGAACTGGCCACAATCACACATCTACAAGAGTGGTTTGCTCTCAGGTTTCTGACTCCAAAGGCCATGCTAGAAACCTCTGACCACAGGGCAAAGGACACTCCGCACACCCTCTGAAGCCTGGAGAACTAACAAAACACCACTGGGCTAGACTTCCTCTTCATCTCCCAGGACCCTAGCCCATGTACAGTCGGGCAGGTTGAGCACTGCGCAAGCACAGCCTGAAGGAAGAGTGATGCTTGAGAGCTAGCCTGTGCTCTGCCCGCTGTGCTGTGCACTCCAGACGACAGTGCATCTGCTCAGGGGAGGGGGGCGTAGCTTGATCTAATTTGCACAAAGGTGCTGTAAGAGCTAGCGGCAGCCCCACCAGCAGGCTGCCCCTGTGTGGCCGCCACTAGGCCAACTGCGGCTTCCTCCCTGGCAGCTGAATCCCGCTAAGAGCTCAGCGAGCAGGAATGTATTTAGCCAGGGTGGCCCTCTGGCTTTATTTACACTCCAGTCAGGAAGGATGAGCTTTTGTTAGTTTCCAGGAAGTGTTGGATAGTCTGTACAGAACTGTGTAGCTACAGGTTGGGGGAAGGGTCACACTCAGCTTAATTATCCCGTGACCAGGAGCAGCCTTGATGCGAACAGGACACCGGAGCCTACTCAGTAGCCCCTGACTGATAGGTTTGCTCATTCCCAGGCCATTACTGCTCTCAGTTTCCCACGTCGCACTTGTAGGCCCCGCACCCTGGGGAGGTTTGAGAGTCACGTGGTTCATGAGGCCACCAAGGGCATGGTCCACGATGACTGCCATTTATTGAGCACCTACTGTGTGCCAGGGACTATCTGAGCTCTTTAGACTGAATTAACTCATCGAATGCTCACAACAGTCCAATGACATAGGTACTGCGATTATTACCGTTTTACAAACATGGCAGCTCAGCAGAGAGGCTGAAGAGCTCGGCCAGGGCCACACAGCTAGGACAGAGCAGAGCTGGGATTCAGACCGAGGCGACCTGGGTCCTGAGCCTGCACTCCTAATCTCAGCTTCTCAACATGCCCTGGGCACACTTCCCGTGCATTGTCCGTCTGATCCCGTAAAGTTTACTTTACAAGTGAGGAAACTGAGGCTCAGGGAGGTGAAAAGCCTTGCTCAACATCACACAGCTAGGCCATGATCATCCTGGACTGCGGCCAGGCCTGTCTGGTTCCGACTATGTACTACACTGCCTCCAGCATCTGTTTTGATTTGTGGGCTTAAGAACCAAACACACTTCCTTTTTAATGCTGAAAATAAACCCCTTTACTTCACCTCCCAGACAGTAGTGAAATGGAGAATTCTATTTTCCGGGGAAATTGAGGGGCCCGGTTCTTTCTCTCTCCCAACATTTTATTATGAAAAAAATGTCAAAGCTCCAGAAAAAAAAAATGGGAAGAGTTACACAGTGAACATGCTAGACTTATCCTACAGATTTTACATTTCTCAACGTTATGGTCTGTTCACCTTCTCATGCATCTCTTCATTTCTCCATCCCTCAATTTTTCTTCCTGGATGCATTTCACAGTAGTTGCAACATGATTCCATTTCAGTCCTCATATCACTAATTGTAATTCAATATTTGCTTACGGTTTTTCAAAGTAACATTTACATAGAGCAAAATGCACAAATTTTGAGTGTACTGTTCAATGCCAACTGGGTCCTATCAAATCCACACCCCTGTCAAAATTATAGAACATAACCACGCTCCAGAAAGTTTTGTATCTAGGCTCCTTTTTTGCAATGTGTTCCCATGAAAACTATTCCCAGACACTTGCTTGGCTTGATAAAGATGCTTTTCCGCTTGTTTGTTTTCCCAAAGTCTGCTCTCCTCTGAACAAACAGATTAAATGTGCATGGCAGGGGAAGAGAGCTGGTCTCTGGCTAGTAGCATCATTACTAAGAGCTCACAGTGTGTGAGCCCTGTGTTCACACTCAATACCCGTTCTCTCTTCTGACCTTCCTGAGAACCCCAGGATGTCACCATTATCAGCGTCCCATGTTACGGGTGAGAAAGCTGAGGTTTATTCAGATCCATCGTTTTTCCAAGGTTACCTACCCGGCAAGGAGGTGGCAGAATTGGAATTTAAGTTTAGGACTTCAGACTTTCCCCTTGAAGGGCTCTTTTGAGAAAGCAGTGTGGCTTGTGATGAGACTTCGATAATGGCAGCTAATACAGAACAGGAAAGACCAGGGTACCATCTTGGAAGGATTCTAAGGCCAGGATGATGGCAGGTAGCAGATGCTGCCAAGTTAACAAAGCAAGGGAAGGCTGGATTGAATGGTGGATGGTCACTGGTGACTTAAGCAGAAGCTGATTCTGTGCAGTGAGCAGGGCGGAGCCAGGAGGAGCCCCATGAAACGGTGGAAGGAGGAAATGGGATGGGGGGTGGACAACTCTGCCAAAAGTGAGGCTGAATGGGGTGTGGAGTGAAAGTGTTAGTCGCTCAGTCGTGTCCAACTGTTTGAGACCCCATGGTCTGTAGCCCACCAGGCTCCTCTGTCCATGGGATTCTCCAGGCAAGAATACTGGAGTGGGTTGCCATGCCCTTCTCCAGAGCATCTTCCTGACCCAGGGATCGAACCCAGGTCTCCCGCATTGCAGGCAGATTCTTTACTGTTTGAGCCACCCGGGAAGCCACAGGGGTGCAGAGAGAGAGTGCTTGCTGGAGGGGGACTTTTATTTTTAACAATGGAGTTATTTGTTCATGTTTGAATGCTAATAATCAAGTCAGCTGAAAGAGAGAGAGAGAGAGAGAGAAGACATAGGGAAAATAGATGGAGTTATGAGCTGGGGGAGGAGAAAGGAGATGGAACAGACGCTAGAGCAGGGGTCACTCCCTTCTTCCCAGGAAGTGGGGGCATAGGGGAGGAGAGAGGCTCAGAGAGCAGGCTTGGAGCTCAAGGGGCAGGAGAGCCAGGGCAGAGGAGGAAGGGGGGCTTGCCTGCCGTGACTTTATGGTAAGGATTGAGGTCATGGGTCCAGGCTGAAGAAGCAGCGGTAGGGCCAAAAATCCAAGATTCTTTCCTTTTCCTTTTCCACTGCCGAATCTCCTTTGCTGGGCCATCACCTATTAAAAAAAAATCACCACTGTGACCTCTTAGCTCCAGGAGGGGCTGCAGTGGGAGATGCCGAGACATAACACTTTGCATCAGCCCTGACGGTCGTGGCTGAGGGACCAGCGCCCCTGGCACTGCCCAGTCAGGCAGGAGCAGAGCACAGATGGGCCCGGTGCTGGCAGGTGTGGAGGTTGGAAGGGAGGGCGGGTGGGTGGCATGAGCCCAGGAGGGTGCAAGGGCCAGGCCGCACAGAGCTTGGAGGTCCAGGTGAAAACCTTGGCCTGGGCCCCATGCAGATGGCTGCCATGTGTGGGTTTTAACCTGGAGGAAAGCATTAAAGGTGATAAGACAGAGCCTCACTGTTCAGGTGAGAAACTGAGGTTGGCGAGAAGGCTCGTCCTCCTGGCTGGCTTTTATTGAACCCCTACCGTGTGTGCATCCTTCTTTCATATATTATCTCACAACCCTGTTCCCATTTCCAGATAAGGAGACAACAGGCTCGCAAAGCACCAGCTCCCACAGCTGGGAAGTGGCAGGGTTGAGACTCACACCCTGTCCCTTCTGGACAGTCTCCTTCCGATCGGCCCCTGCCCCTGACCCCTGTCTGTGCCCTGCCCTCTGCAGACAACCGCTGCATGGACAGACGGTTCCTCCCAGCCAAGTCCAAGCAGCTCATTGCTCTGGCCAGCTTCCCGGGAGCCGGCAACACATGGGCTCGCCACCTGATCGAGCTGGCCACAGGCTTCTACACTGGCAGCTACTACTTCGATGGTTCTCTGTACAACAAAGGTGAGGAGGCATGGGGGAATGGGGACCAGACCCCCTGGAAGGACATGGGAGTACCCCTTTCTAAGCACCTACTGCTTGCCACTCAGCTCTCCCAGGCATGTTGATTGAGACCTACTATGTGCTTAGTGAGCTTCCCTGATGGCTCAGATGGTAAAGAATCTGCCTGCAATGCTGGAGACCTAGGATCAATCCTTGGGTCGGAAAGATGCCCTGGAGAAGGGAATGGCTCCCCACTCCAGTATTCTTGCCTGAAGAATCCCATGGACAGAGGAGCCTGGCGGACTACAATCCATGGGGTCACAAAGAGTCAGACATGACTGAGGGACTAACACTTTCACATGCTTGGTATCTTCCCTTCAGTTCACATCCCACAAACATTTCCTGAGATCATGTCGTTGGTATCTCACCTGCATCTGTTTATCAAGCACCTACTATGTGTCTGGGACCTTCCCTCCATTTAAGTCATTCCTTGAGCTCTTACTGTATGCTGAGCACCTCATGCGGGAAACTGAGGCCCAAAAGGCAACAGGATATCCCAAATCACTCACTGAGTTGGAAACACAGCCAGTATCTTGAAAGCCTAGTACATTAGCATTCTAATTGGCTTTGAACAGACCACCCAAATGCCTTGGCTCTCACGGGCACAAGAGGCCGAAATGGTGAAGAGCATAGTCTTGGGCGGCATCATGGCTTGGGTTTGAACCTTAGCTCTGCCTCTTGGCAGCTCTGTAACTTGGGAAAGTTATTTCATGTCTCTGGGACTCGATTTCCTTATCTATCAAATAAAACCCTCATAGGATTATTGACAGGATCAAGGTGTCCACGACATGTAAAGGGCTTAGAGCAGTGTCCGGCACAGAGCCGGTGCTCTAGAAGCCCCCACCGGCTACCCAGAACTTCTTTCAGTTCCTCGGCTTTTGAAATGAAAACCTGATCAGGTCCCTCCTTCCTTTTGCGTTAAACCTTCCAAGGACTGTTTAGTCTTTCTGGTCCAGCGGTGGCGTGAGTCGTAAAGAGCCCAGCTGCCAGTGCAGGAGACAGAAGAGAAGCAGGCTTGATCCCTGAGCTGGGAGGATCCCCCGCAGGAGGGCATGGCAACGCAACCCTGTATTCTTGCCTGGAGAACCCCATGCACAGAGGAGCCTGGTGGGCTAGGGCTACAGTCCATGGGGTTGCAAAGAGTCGGACACGGCTGAAGCGACTCAGCACAGACTTAACTCGTCATCACAACCCCCACAGCCCTCTCTGGCCTCATGCTCCCCTCTCGCCCTCTGCTGTCCTGTACCAATCGCTCATGTGTGACACACCTCTTCCCGTCCTCCACAGGACCTTTGACTGGCTCTTCTCACCTGGGATGGTAAACTCTTCCCCATCCTTCAGTTCTCAGCCTAAGTACCTCCTTGCCCCGGGAAGCCTTTCTGGATGGTGCCTGACTGGGTCAGTGATCTTGGCCAGGCTGGCTGGGCCGCTCAGCTCCGGACTGCAGGTTGGGCCCATGTCTGTTCCGTGGGTCTCTCACCCTCTGGGACCAACAGCTTTCCAGGGCGTGTCCCTCTCACAGTGGCAGCAGGAACACACGCGTGTGCTGGGCTCAGTGTGCTTAGTTGTGTCTGACTCTTGCGACCCCACGGACTGCAGCCCTGCAGGCTCCTCTGTCTGTGGAATTCTCCAGGCAAGAATACTGGAGCAGGTTGCCATTTCTTTCAACGGGGAATCTTCCCGACCCAGGGATGGAACCTGTGTCTCTTGCATCTCCTGCCTTGGCGGGGGGGATTCTTTACCACTGAGCCACCTGGGATGCCCCCAAAACACACACAAGTGAACAGAAACGTGCTGGGTCCTGAGACATTGGCCAAGACCCGTTTCCGCCCCCAGTCCATTGGCCAAAGCAAGCCATACGGCCATTCCCAGCATCAGTGGAGTGGAAATGCAGACTTTACCCTAAGGGGAACCCTCAGGCAGATCACGTCAGGGCCCCCATCATGGCACCTGGGTGTGAATACTCCTCTTCTGCAGTCCTAACCAGGGCAGTGACTTTACATCCATGTCACTATTCGAATAGTCTGGTTCTCAAGAACTGTGACCCATGGATGCTTTTCAAGTCATTTTCTCCCCCCGCTCCCTGGCACATAGTAGGCGCTCAATAAACATGTGAGTGACTGAATGAGTGGACAAGTGAACATCTAAGGATCCCAGAGGTGGCCTGGGATGGGGTGGGGCAGGCCTCCTGTCTCCCCCAGCTCACTGCCGTATCCCCTGGCCCCCTCCCCGGCTGCGGGAAGGGTTCAAAGGTGAGCGGGACCATTGGCGCAGTGGGAGGACCATCTGCATCAAGACACATGAGAGTGGCCAGAAGGAGATCGAGGCCTTCGACGCAGCCATCCTGCTCATCCGCAACCCCTACAAGGCCCTCATGGCGGAGTTCAACCGCAAGTACGGTGGACACATTGGCTTCGCTGCCCACGCCCACTGGAAGGGCAAAGGTACCACTTGGGAGCGGGGGCTGGGTGCCGGGGTGCCAAGGGCAGTGCGAGGGGTGAGGGCTGTCTCCTCCCCGGGGCCCAGGAGGACACCCTTGAGGGCGTGTGTGAGGTCCCAGGTCCCACTTAGAGCTGAGAAGGTGTGCCTCCCATATGCCACCCAGCCCACGAGCATCACCCTCTGTGAGCCAGGCTGTTATCACGGCATAGAGGTTAGGGGTTGGGCTCTGGAGCAAGACTCCCTGAGTTC
Source organism: Bubalus kerabau (assembly GCF_029407905.1). Lineage (NCBI taxonomy): Eukaryota > Metazoa > Chordata > Mammalia > Artiodactyla > Bovidae > Bubalus > Bubalus kerabau. The sequence continues at coordinate 68,747,548 of NC_073639.1, read as the reverse complement.
AAATTCCAACTCCACCACTTCCAGGAAAAGCTCCTCAGCCTCCATGAACTTGGATTGTCCAGTTTATAAGGTGGAAGTAATAAAACTCAACAAGTCAGCCCTTTAGAAGCACTCAATACACCCTCATGGAATTGATAATGGGATCTATTGGAGAAGGAAATGGTAGCCCACTCCAACATTCTTGCCTGGAGAATCCCTCAGACAGAGGAGCCTGGGAGGCCCCAGTCCATGAGGTCACAAAGAGTCGGACAAGACTGAGCAAGTTTCATTTTTTCCCACACTGATTCAAAGCAGGTTCCACCGTTTCCTGGGAATCAAGAGACCTGAACCCAGGTCAGTGGCAGAGTGGCCATGAGGTCATCTGTGAGCTCCTGTGAGCATCATTCCAATAAACCCTCCCAGCAGAGGTTAAGTGACTTGACTTGCCCTTGGTCACAGCTGGAAAGTCACACTGTCAGTCTCCAAGCGCTGAACATCATTAAGATGATCTGAGCTTAGTGTTCATCTCTGGTGCTCAGTAGATTCCAGAATGGGAGAATGTCTCTGTGCAGAGCAATGGCCCCATCATAGTGGGGGAGAGCTCCAAAGTCAAAACCCCTCAACCCCCCGTATCGGTTATCACCATGTCTCCATTACTGTAATGGCAGTCTCCTCAGTGTTTGTAAACTCCCACAGTTAACCCTGTGTGTGGATGGGGCGAGCTAAGTTCAGGGAGGTTGAAGGCACTGTTCCCGGAAGTGGTGGAGCAGGGGTTTGAACCCAGGGACCACTGAGCGACAATAAAGAATTGATCAGAATGTCCATGGCCACAAATCCTCCCACACAGAGCCCCTGATGCTGAGTAGGTGGTCTGTAAACGTGAGCCCTCCCCGCCTCATTCAGCCTCGAGGAACCAAGCTGCTGCAGCCTCTAGCCCCGAGGGTGTTTCCCACTCCCTCCAAACCTTCCCCATGCCCCCCGCCCCCGACAGCTGCTCCACATCCCAGCCCCTCCCCAGAGAAAACCAGAGCAGACAGGATGACACCAACCCAGCCAGCCAATCACACTCAGCGCTGATGTCATCCATGAAAACCCTTGGGCCTGCCTGACCAACTGTGTGTGCCCTGGCTTCCCAGTTTGCTCAGGGGGCTTGTCTATCCTTTCCCCTGCCGACCCACTCCCTCAGTGGGTGACATTTGTTCCCAAGGGGTAAAGAGGTGTCTGAATTATTTATTTGTAGAACAATCAAAAATGAACATTATTTGTGGCCAGGCTGAGAAGCCCTCAGGCGCCAATGGCAGGATTCTGCTCCAGGAGCAGATGCTCTGCTTGCTGAGCGGCAAAGGACCCAGGAGGTCGCTGTACCCAAGGGTACTCATCCCCGCCAGCACATCTGAATCCTAGGAGGAGCATGGGAAAATCCCAGTGCTCAGACCGCACACTGGACCGCTACAGGGGTGGAGCCTGGACATCGGTATTTTTTAAAGCAGTCTGCAGGCAGGCAAATTGATTCCTTCTCCCTGTGGCTCAGATGGTAAAGAGTCTGCCTGCAATGCAGGAGACCCAGGTTTGATCTCTGGGTCGGGAAGATCCCCTGGAGAAGGAAATGGCAACCCACTCCAGTACTCTTGTCTGAAAATCTCCATGGACTGTCGCCTGAGGAGCTTGGTAGGTGACAGTCCACAGAGTTGCAAAGAGTCGGACACGACTGAGTGACTTCACTTTCACTGTTAGTGGGGAAGATGAGGCCCAAAGAGAGATAGGGGCCTGGCAGGATCACTCAGGCACGTGATGGCAAAACTAGACCCAGCTCTCCACCTCCCAGTAATCCTGAAAATGAAAGAATTAGTCGCTCAGTCTTGTCCAACGACCCTTTTGCAATCCCGTAGACTGTAGCCCACCAGGCTCCTCTGTCCGTGGAATTCTCCAGGCAAGAACGCTGGAGTGGGTTGCCATTCCCTTATCCAGGGGATCTCCCTGACCCAGGGCTCAAACCTGAGTCTCCTGCACTGCAGGCGATTCTTTACCATCTGAGCCACCAAGGAAGCCGACTGCTCCAAATAAGAAGCTCGGGACTCACTTGGGAAGCTCACATGGGACCAGGCACTTAGCAGTCTTTATCTCATTTACGTCTTCTAATTCCCTGGGGAGGTAAGAAGGGCCGCCGCCACCACTGGTAGCAGAAAGTCATCCCAGGAAGGGACCGAGTCACGTGTCTCAGGTGCCAGGAGTTGACTGAGCTGAGATTCAAACCCAGGCATTAGCCACCAGACTCTCTTACCCTGGGGTGTGTCTGACCTGGTGCATTCAAAGGTTCCGCTCTTCTGGCATAACCCCTCCTCTCAGGTTCAGGCAATTCCTAATTCCCAGGAGCCACCTTCCCTCTTCTTCCCTATTCAGGATGACTGGGAGCTTTAGAACCAGAGATAAGGGAGACATCAGGAGAGGCTGAGCCCAGAGGCTGCAGGGGATGGGAAGTATGGGACACATGTCCCGCACTGGGGGGCCTAGGCCCCCTCGTTAGTCTGGGACGGTGCTTCCTTCCAGACCTCACCCAGGGCTTCAAGTGCTCTGCCTGAGTGCCTTCCCCAAAGAGCCCCCTCCTCACGGCCCCCACTCTGCCCAGTCCTCCCATTTTCATTAACATCCAACCCCTGGAGGCACTTGAGTTTGAGACCCGTGCTTTAGGGTCCTTGTTCCAGCAGCATCAGTATCACTTGGGAATTAGGAGCACAGATTCTCAGGTTCCACCTCAGGCTTCCTGGATCAGAACTCGCATTTTCACGAGAGTCCTTCCAGAAGCTTCCACGTGCACTTTAGAGTTTGAGAATCGTCGCTTCAGGACACCATCGGCCTAGAATGTGAGGGTCACTTCCACCTAAGGGCAGAGGTCAGCCACCTGCTGAGCGTGTCCACCCCACCCTGCCCGCACCCCCTCCCGGTTACAGCTGGGTCGAGGCTCCTGTCACCCCTCCACCCACCGACCCCCAGATTTTGGTTCCATAACGTTAATTTTACGATCTCCCTGGAGTGAGTCCAAAGCAAAGTTTTATGTGATATGATTACACAAGGTGAATTGTCCTGGATCTGTTTAATGAAACAGAGACCATGTTTAATGATTCCATGGGGAATTAAATACAGTTAAGCCATTAATCAGGCTCCGGTTCCTCCCGTCGACAAGACGAAGCAGAGAGTGGTCAGCCCGTGTCCTGCCAGGCCCACGTGAAGAGCAGTTCCGGCGGAACCAGCACTCATTACCAGTGGTCCGTGGTGTAGCATGCCTTTATTACCCAATTTGAAGGCAGCCATTAATTACCGGGAATCCTGAGCTAATTGAGGGCTTTTGTTTTTCGTTTTTATTCTTCTTTCCAGTGAAGTCATTCAGGAGCTTCAAGTGAGGTATCTCTGCTATAAGAAAGGGTATGGAGGGAGCACATATCTGCTGCCCATAAAGGACTGGCCACGTGGGGCATCTCAGAGATGCTGGGTACCAACATCAGGACTATGGTAGCCATGGGACTTAGGTGGTAGCCCAGTGGTTAAGGCTTCACACTTTCACTAAAGGGGGGTTGAGTTTGACCCCTGGTCAGGGAATCTAGGATTCCACATGCCATGCGGCCAAAAAAATGACAATAATTGTGGCCAACATTTATCCAGCACTTCCTGTGTCTCAGGTCTGGTGGCAGGGTCTGCAAGTCTTATTCCAGTTCCGTTTGTACAGGGGGAGGTTTTAGCAAGGCTTCCATTGTGAAGATGGATAAACTGAGGCTCAAGGACAGTGCTTGGCGTCCCAAGGTCACACAGCCAATATGAAGAGGAGCTGGGTTTTGAACGCTGGCAATCTGACTTCAAAGTCATCTGTGAACAAACCCCGTATCTTAGACGACACCTGAAGGTGAGGCGAGCAACCGTAGACTAGGATCTGGGGCACAAAGAACCCTGGAGATGCGCAGATCAGGTGCTCTTAAAGGGTTTGCCAGGAGGGCAGGAGCCAGGCTCAGTCTGGGATAGATGCAAGTTCGAATCCTGCCACAGATGCCCACTATGTGGGCTGGGGCAGTCGGCTGCATGTCTCAGAGCCTCCCTTGTTCCCGTGTATATAAAGGAGCTGGTAATTCCTCCTCTCCAGGCTTCTTGTGTGCACTGCCCAAGACAGGGCCTGCGAAGTGCCTGGCACAGCCCCCTGGCTCACAGTAGGTGTTCAAGCAATGTACATTCCCACCCCAGGGAGGTTTGGAATCCACATCTCCTTCCCACTGCATCCAAGGCCAGAGCCATCCCCTGGGGGACGCAGACCATCATGCAGATGGACCCTTCCTTTTCCTAAGGCCCACTCTCCAGGGACCTCTTGAGATGGTCGCAAGCCTGGAAGTCCAGATATGTGGGCTGCTGGGTGACCAGTCGTCATCTCCGTCCCCCTGGGCTTCTGCCATGGGAGCGGCCGTTGTTCTGAATCCCCAGGGATGCTGTGAGATGATGCAGGAGCGGGGAAACGCTTCCGCAAAATAAGGAACACAGACTATACACATGCTAGATTTTTTCCTAATCACACAGATACATCTGGTTTTAACCCATTATAACAGTAAGGGCCCAATTATCTAGATACATTGTAAATAATCTATTTGAAGGCTAAAAAAAATACCTCTGTCATCAGCATAAATATTTTCCAAGCAGCCATGGTGTTCCAGGGAGGCGCTGGGGGAGCAGAAGCCTCGCCACAGATTCTGATGTGCTCTGCAAAGAAAGAGGAACCCTTAATCACATCGCCACTTGGCTGCTGGGAATTTCAATTTAGTTCAACAACGATTTATTAAGCCCCTGCTGGGTGTAAGGCAGTGGGAGGGAGTGGGGGGTGAGGCTTCTGTTTTCTGGGAAAGATGGGGGCCTGGAATCAGGCAGGCCTGGTCTGGATGGTGCTTCCCAGCTATGTGACCTTGGGCAAATTACTTCATCTCTCTGAGCCTCCATTTCCTCACTGGTGACAAATGAACAGTAGTCTTTTCCTTTCTGGGTAGTCACTATGATTAAGAGATAAGGGGTGTCCATCATCCAACAGGGGTGAGGATTTAGTTATGAAGGAGCAGCTGGGCTCCCCAGCCCAGCTTGGGAAACTTGCTGACCCTCATTCAATGAAGAGATTCCTCTGGAAGATGCAGGGTGGCCCTGCCCCTGTGAGAAGTCATGGGTTCCCGAGGATTCCTTCAGGGTTCCTGAGGGTTCCTTCAGGGTTCCTGAGGACCAACCCTTTGACTACTATCCAGCTGGGGCTCAGAATTGAGGCTGCAAATCCCCTTCTCTGTTCCCAGCATCCTTTATGACCCCTCTCTTGGGTTCCCCTTGAGCACAGTTTCAGCAGCTCCAGGGGCTGGCTGGCTGTCTCTTTGAGGTCTTCTCCAGGGAATTTCCCACATTCTGTTGTAGCCTGTCTTTGGAGCCAGGAGATCCCAAACAAACATTCCCAGTCTTGATGACAATCCATCCTGTGCTTTTACTGCGGCAAGGAAATAAACAGCACAGAGGAACAGTGTGTGATACTTCAATAAAAAGCAAAGAGAGAGCGAACCAGATAGAAAGGTGTCAAGATGACAATGTAAATTTGTTGTTGTTCAGTCACTAAGTCGTATTTGACTCTTTGTGAACCCATGGACTGACGCACGCCAGGCTTGCCTGTCCTTCACTATCTCCCTGAGTTTGCTCAAACTCGTGCCCATTGAGTCAGTGATATCATCCAACCATCTCATCCTCTGCCGCCTCCTTCTTTTCTTGCCCTCAATCTTTCCCAGCATCAGGGTCTTTTCCAATGAGTCAACTCTTCGTATCAGTTGGCCAAAGCACTGGAGCTTCAGCTTCAATACCAGTCCTTCCAGTGAATATTCAGGGTTGACACTGTAAATAATCCGACTTAAACCATGGCCTCAGCCCAGAGGAGGTACCTGGCTAAGCCTAGGGAGTCAGGGAAGATGGCACCTCAACTGAGAACAGAAAAATCACAGTGGTAATGATAACCAGCATTTACTGCGCTTCTACAGGGTGCAGGGAACCATGCTAAAAACTTTGTATGCTTTTTCCAGTTCTCTATACAAAGGCCCTGTTACTACCCTGTGAGAAGAATTGTTACTACACAGGATAGCTATTCCTACATGGGATAATTTGGTAGATAAAAGCCCAGACTTTGAAACCAGACTATTTGGTTTCAAAATCCCAGCTCAGCCAGTTTTTCGCTGTGTGACCTTGAGCAAGTTCCTTAACCTCTCTGTGCCTCAGTTCCCCCCTTCTGTTAAATGAAGAAAACAAGGATGCCTGCCTCACAGGGTGAGGAATATGTGAATTGATAGCTATATTAGTATATTTATCTCATTATATATTAAGATCACTGCATGTTAAAATATGGGCTTCCCAGGTGGCTCGGCAGTAAATAATTTGCCTGCCGATGCAGGAGATGTAGGTTCAATCCCTGGGTCAGGAAGATTCCCTGGAGAAGGAAATGGCAACCCACTGCAGTATTCTTGCCTGGAAATCTCGTGGACAGAGGAGCCTGGTGGGCTACCATATGCGGGGTCACAAAAAGAGTTGGACACAACTGATGGACTGAGCACGCCTGCCTGTTAAAATATAGAAACAGAGTAGCAAAGATTTATATATGTCTGTGCCTGGTGTGGCATAAGCCCCAGACAGATGTCTTGGGTCTCCCCAAAGAGCAGGAAGGACTAAGACTGTTTTAGGTAGAAGCAGCAGCCTGGAGGCGGGAGGCGGGAGGCAAGTCTGGCTGTTTCAGGGCTCAGCAGTGGTGGGGTGTGTATGCAGCGCACGCACGTCGGGCCCACGCCTCCCCTCTCTGTCCATGCAGAGTGGCCGGAGTTCGTGAGGAACTACGCCCCGTGGTGGGCCACTCACACGCTGGACTGGCTCAAGTTCGGCAAGAAGGTGCTGGTGGTGCACTTTGAGGACCTGAAGCGCGACCTCTTCGTCCAGCTGGGCCGCATGGTGGGCCTGCTGGGTGTGGCCGTCAGGGAGGACCGGCTGCTGTGCGTGGAGAGCCAGAAAGACGGCAACTTCAAGCGCTCGGGGCTCCGCAAGCTGGAGTACGACCCCTACACTGCGGACATGCAGAGGACCATCTCCGCCTACATCAAGACGGTGGACGCGGCGCTCCGGGGGAGGAACCTCACGGGCGTGCCCGACGACTACTACCCCAGATGATGGATGATCAGACCGGGGCAGGGGGCGGGCCGTCCAGACCGAGCAGGCCCTGGGCGCTCCGGGCCCCTGGGGAGTCCCACCCGCCAGTCCGCTCTCCCATGTAGGTAGGGACCATCCCCTTGGCCTAGCGTTGGCCTCCGATGAGTTTCCCGCATGACGAAGGAGGCTCAAGGGAAGAGATGGTGCAGGCACCTCCCACCGACTCGCAACCGCCCCCCACTCCTTGGAGATGGAGGGGCGGCCGGTTTGGGGAGTTCCCGCCGCCTGGACCCTGCTCTGTCTCCAGTGTCCCTGCCCCCCGCACCTGTGGGAAGGAGGGCTCCTGGGTGTCCCAGAGATCGGGGTTCCTTACTGCGGGTGTGGAGGACCCTGGCACAAGAGCTAAAGGGAATGGCCCAGACTCGCCCCCGTGCTGGGCTGAGCACTCGTAGCAGCCCCGTCCTACCCCACCCAGGAAGCGCGGTGACAGGATTTATCCGGGCCACTTCTGTCTGCAGGAAGATTGCTGGGAGGTTTCTCCGTGGGCTTAGGTTTCTGACATTCTGTGGGTCAGAGAGGCCCTGGCTCTCAGGGTAGGTTAACTGGGGCCACCTGGTGGGGTCACAGGCATCCGGAGCCCCCACGTGGCGTGTCCACTTCGGGACCTGGGATTCTGCCCTTTCCTCGCCCGCTGTATCCAGGAGATGACCCACTTCCAGGGGTGACACCTCTCTCCACCGTGGGGTCCCACGCATTGATCTGACACTGCCCTTCCAACCCCTACCAGCGGGTCCTCTGCTGTCCAGGCGGGAGAACACGCGTGCCCCAAATCACTTGACCTGTGAGCGAGAGAGAGCCCCACAACCTTCCCAGACCAGTGACCCACCTTTGGTCATAGTCCAGGGGGGCCCTTTAAGGAAAGGGGTGATGGGATGGTTCTTCATATCTGTACAGACGCTGCTCTTTCGATGCTGAGACGTCCAACCAAAAGACTGGGTGGCTGATCATCTGTCTTAGAAAGCATCAAGTTCCAGGATTCCCTCTCTCCCCTCACCTTGGGTACCCGTGGTTTCGCATCCGGCCCACACCTGCATACCTGCACCACCAACCCCCACCATGTAGATGCAAAAGCCATAGGTCACAGCTCCTTGCTGTTCTGTCTGGAACAACCCCCCCAAGCAGCTCCCTCTGAAGCCTTGGGGTGCAGGTAAATGCTCATTCCCAAATAGCCAAGAGACGATGGAGAAGGCAAGTGTAAAGAGATATATTTTTCTAAGAGGAATATGACTCATACATTCCACCCCCTTGGAACCCGGCCACACAAAGAGAAGGGCTGGGGGATCGGACCCATTGTCCTCATCCCTGAGCTTTTCATCTTTAGGATTCGGGCCACCCCAGGGCCTGGCCAGGGGGCTCTGAATGTATTTTGTACCAAATTTCTTTCCCCCAGGCAAATTTCTAGTCTTCTTTCTCGAAGCATCAGAGGGCTTGGCCTCCCCGCCCTGTAAGAGGTCAGCTCTCTCTCTGGGAGACTCTGGGTCCAAGACCTGAGCCATTTCTTTGCCGGTGGTCTCTTCAGGCCACCAGCCTCTATCTGAAGACTCCTCAGGTCAACACCATCATTAAAAGCAAGTTTTGTTGATAATTCTACCACGTGATGGAGTGTCATGTAAGGCAAGGTCACAAATGGGATGTTTTTTCTGCTCTGTGTGTGTGTGTGTGTGTGTGTGAGACAGGAATGTTCTGGGTGCGTCATTGCTCTTGTGTCTGTGAGGCTGTAAAGAACTGTGTGTCTTGGTGTGCAGAACTGTCTCTGCCTCTGTGTTCAGCCGCCCTTCTGTGTGGGGAGACTGCACCCCACCAGCTGGCGTGATGACCGCCCCATGTCTGGTGCATCTGTGTGCCCCCTTCTCCAAAGCCCGACCCTTGGGGAGGAAGGAGAGCTTGGTGGTCCAGCGGTAGCCAGGGCCCGGGACATGCCCGGCCTGCAAGCTGGGACCCCAGGTTCCCACCCCGCTGTCTCCCCCAGCGCGTTGTGGCTCCAGGACCCAAGGAGAAGCATCAGGGCCTGCATCTGCTGACGGTGGGGGTTGCCTCCTGATTTCTCCAGGAACCCCGAGGCTGCTACAAACATCCCTGGTAGACAGTGTGGGCAGGAGGAAAGGGTGGGGAGGCCAAGGGGTTGCCAGGGGCAAGGTCCTTCAGGAACCAGCTCCTTTCCTTCCCTCCCCGTCTCTCTTGCACTGGTGTGCTTTCTCCTCATCCCTGCCCCCCTCACTGTTTTTCCTTATTACGCTTGCCTTCTGCTCTCAATTTCTCTCTTTGTGGTCTTTTTTATTTCCTCGAGATGCACATTAAACCTCTTTTCGTCTTTCTCCTCTCTGTCTCTTCCTCCCTGCCCCCATCCCTGAACCAGTCTCTGACTGCATTCTCTTTGTTTTGATTTCTGCTTCTCTTTGTCCATGTGTCTCTGCGTCTCTCAGTCTCTGTCTTTGCCTGTCTCTTGCTCCCTCTCTCTCTCTCCCTCTCCACCTCTGTTGTCCTGTCCTCCATCCTCCCCCTCATCTTCCTGGAGAGTGGGGGCGACTCAGTGGGATCCAGACACAGTGAGACAAATGCTACCCGGCCCGGTAACCAAGGAAGTGGTTTCCTTAGCAACAGAAGCTGCAGGCACGCGCTCCACTGCCCCGTCCTTTAGCTATGACAGTAAGTACCGAGAGGATGGGGGACAAGCCTGGAGATGAGGAAGTCAGTAAAGACACTGCTGTATGGGTCCTCTTGAGAGGGGACAGTGGTCAGAGATAAGCACTTTAGGGACATTCAAAACTATGAGAGGTGGAGGGGCTGTGGGGTCAGAGGCAGAGTGGAGACAGCTAGGGAAGCAGTCCACAGGACCTGGGGACAGACTGGATACATGGGGGGCGGGGGGCAGACAAAGGGACACCAAGATTCTGCCTGAGCATCTTCAGAAGGAGGGCTTTTGAGGTGCAGAACAGAGGGCAGAGGAGCAGGTGGGGGAGGGGAATGGTAAGCTTCTTGTCCCCAAGGGTGCACCATCCAGCTGGGGTGACATCGGGGGAGGGGAGGTGGAAACAGACAGAGAAATATCTCACATGATTCACCCTATAAACTGACAACAAGGAGCCCGGAGGAAAAAGCACGGCCCCAAGGGTGGTTTGAGAGGCTCAGGGATGGCACGTCATTGGATCGTGTGGCACAAAAGTTGGTGATGACCCTTGGATTGGAACCTGGGAAGGACCCAGAACCTGTCCCAAAGATGGGAGACAGAACAGGGCAGAATATAAAGAGACAGGAAGAGACAGGGAGAGAGAGAAAAGAGAAAACAGGAAGAGAGATTTTAAATCATAGATTGGGCAGTGTTTCCTACTGGGAAAACAAAATAGACGTTCGATTTTAGAGAAACTAAAAAAGGGGGAGGGAGGAAGCAGAAGCCCCCTACGGGGTGATAGCTTTTGCAGTTATAAATAACTGTCGCCAAAGAAAACACCTGTCAAGACACATCCACTCCCAGGGACACAGACTGTGTCCCCAGTCTAGGCTGATATTTAAATGACTCAGAGCGGGTGACGGGGGTGAAAGGCAGAAAGTTGATCAATGTAACACCAACACCTCGCTCCATTTTTTCCCCAAATGCAATAAAGCGTGCAGGCGTGGAGAGCTATAAATCTGGATGATAATAATATCCGTCCCCACAAAAGCAACATGTTTATTTATCATGTTTGCACATTTACTATTTCCCCTCAAATTTACAGTCTGCAATCTGCCAGCAGGCAAGGGTCGGGGAGGGGGGGACATGGAAATGAGAACAAACTGGCAGAACATCAAGGAGTGAAGAGATGACGGAATATCTATCCCCTCCATCCACACCCCCACACCCGGGCTGCCTTAAACCCACTTCCAACCATGGTGGTGATTTACCTGAGCGGGACCACGCATCTCTATTTCTGGTCTCTGACAGCTAATTGAAAAGAACAGTCATTATAGGACGGAACGTGTCACAACAAAATGATTTTTGTGTGTTCTGGATTCTTTTGCTAAACAATTATGGGGAGTGAACAGTCTGCCAGACGTGAGAGAGGGGATTGATCTTAGTGGAGACGTGTGTGTGTGTGTGTGTGTGTGTGTCCTGAAAAATGGGGGCTAAGAGGGAAGGGGAGGCGATTTAGGGGTCAGATTTTCTTCTGAGACCTGGGTTAGGCACCTGACCCATAGAGTCCCCTGGGGTTCCAAAATGTGAAACGCCCATGCCTTATCCCAGACTTGGGATAAGGATCAAATGTCCCAAAACATAAGAGTTCAGGCATGGACGAGAGGATCTGCAGGGCTTACTGGGAGCAAAAGTTGTATTTACAGTTGCCTTGTTGGTAATCACTGGCCCCGATCTATGTGCCACGGTAGTAGGTTTCTTTTTTTTTTTGACCGTGCAGTGTGGCATGCGGGATCTTAGTTCCCCAGTCAAGGATCGAACTCAAGCCCCCTACCGTGGACGGACAGAGTCTTAATCACTGACCTCAAGGCATGACCCCTGCACTAGCACAGTGCCCGGCATACAAGTGCAACGGAAGCGCTTGGTGATTTTCTGAATGAGTGAATTGAGGACTGTTAAAGGATCTTCAGAGAAAAACCACAAGTCATCAGCCAGAGCAGGCCCTTGGTGGCCCTGAATTTTCTCTCCAGCAACACTGAATTGATTTTCTGTTCTCTCACCCCCAGCCTGAGCCCCTAAAGCTGATGGTGTAGTGCAGCCCACTTACACAGGCTCTCAAACTCACATTCAGTGACATCACATCCGTAGCTTGAAATTGGCCATGGTGAGAATATTTACACCATGGAAATCGACAACTGCTACAGAGCAGGTGAGTGTCTTTCTGGTTTTGTTTCGAGAGCCAGTCGTTAGGTGTTTACCAGCACACCAGTGCCCAAACCACAGAGGCACACGTGTGCTGCTTCTGGTCTCTTCCATGCCTTGATTCGCACTGTCCCCCTCTATCTGGAAAGCCTCCTTAAGACTCAACTCAGGCTCTTCCTCCTCCAGGCAGCCTCCCCTGATCCCAAAGGCCAAGTTCAGCTCCTCCTCTAACCTGATCGATCACAACTCTGGACGTGGCCATTCTTGTGCTCTCTTCAGTAATCTGGTACAGGTGTCTCTCTCAGAGCTCAGGGCATGAGCTCTGTTAGGGCAGGAACCTTGACTCTGGATTTCAACACACTTCCTGGCCCAGACTAGGTGACGAGCAAATGTTGACCCAGTGGAAGAATGGATGTGTCAGTTGCATTGAACACCATCCACCAGCCTCTCAGTCATCACAGACTTTGGGGTGAGTAGCTAGAAGAAGCGTCCCACTACTGCCCAAACAATGGCCCAGAAGATGGGGAAATGAGAAACCACTCACAGTGATTAAGTAGCTAATATTTGTTGTTGTTCAGTTGCTACGTTGTGTCTGACTCTTTTGCAACCCCATGGACTGTAGCCCAACAGGCTCCTCTGTCCGAGAGATTTCCCAGGCAAGAATACTGGAATAGGTTGCCATTTCCTTCTCCAAGGAATCTTCCTGACCCAAGGATCAAACCTGCATCTCTTACATTGGCAGGTGGATTCTTTACCGCTGAGCCACCAGGGAAGCCCAGACTACTAATTATATACTGAGCACTGTGCTAGGAGCTTCATATGTATAACGCCACTGAGTCGTCACCAGAACTCTTGGAGGCAGGGACACAGTCTCCCCACTTTATACTGAGGGAAACTGGGGTTCAGAGAGGTTAAGTAATTCGCCCAGTGTCACACAACTGGGAAATGATTGGATCTAGGCTTTGAATTCAGGCAGGCAGTCTAGCTCCTGAATCCATATGTTTAGCCACGATGCTGTATCCCAGTGGGGAGAAACAATCCAAGAACCCAGAAGGTAAGGGTGACCCTAGCAAGTCAACACAGAGAAGATTGCTGCAGCGGGAGATGAGGGATGAAAAAAAAACTGCAAAGGACTGGCCTTTCTGGGGCCAAGGACCCCTGGGGTAAAGAGGAGGTAGAGACAAGGCCAGGAGCTGGTGCTCCAAGCAGCTCTGGCTTCTTAGCAGCAAGGTGGTTTATAGGTTCCCATGGCAACTACCAAGCAATAATCTCTTACTCCACAGCTCAGTGATTCTCTGTGAAGTCCGTCCCATTCTCTTTTACTGCCATTCCTCCCAGACAATAGAGGCAGGGTGACAGTGTCTTCCTCAGAACAGACTGTGCCGGAGGTGAAGAAATGGCCTTGAGACCCTTTCTTGATGGAGGAGCAAAGTTTGGCAGAGGGGATGGGGGGGCGGGGCAGAAGAAAGAACAAAGAGGAGCTTAAGACCTCACAGGTCCACTCCTCAGACTGGAAAGGGGGTTTCAGATGGGCTTCTTGGTCTCATGGAGGCCATGAACTGTCTCCCCAGGAAAAGGTGAGCCGCACATACACCCACGCATGCAGAGTTTTGCAAAGAGTTTCAAGGAGCATTTAGCCTCTTTGAGACCTAAACTAGGAAATAAATAAATCATCTAATCCAGTGGCTTCCAAATTAGGGCAGCAGAACCCTATCTTCAATCAGAATCAGAAGTGAAATCCCAGTCTCTAATACAGTGGTTCTCAGTCAGGAGGGATCTTCCCGTAGGGATATCTAGCAATATCTGGAGATGTCCTTGGTTTCCACAGCCTGGGGAGGGGGAGGTGTTACTTACCTCTAGCGAGTGGAGGCCAGGGACATAGCTCAAAATCCTACAAAACACGGAACAGCCGCCACAGCCAAGAATGACCTGACCTAAAATATCCAATAATGTCAATGCTGGCAGACCCTGGTGTAATATAATAGAAGGGGCTCTGCTCATTCATTCATTCACTCACCCATTCAGGGAAATGAGTGGGGAGTTCCTTCAGCATCACACTAGACTGACTAAACTCAGCTGTGTGACTTGGGACCAGCTGCCAAACATCTCTGAGCTTTAGTTTCCTCATCTCTAAAATGGAGATGATCATGGAATAGAAGTACTGGGCCCAGTACTCTATATACAGTGGGGATGGGGCAGGCGGGGCTTGGAAAGCACAAAGGTATTATCTTCAGTATCATCACTATGACCTGGAGAAGGAAATGGCAACCCACTCCAGTATTCTTGCCAGGAAAACCCCATGGACAGAGAGCCTGGCAGGTGACAGTCCATGGGGTCGCAAAGAGTCAGACATGACTGAAGCAACTGAGCACGCACGCACACACACACGCACTCACTGTAGCCTGCCAGGCGCATCTGTCGGTGGGATTTTGGGTCATTATAAAAAGAAGAGGCAGTAGGTCTCTTTCTCTGTGAGGACACAGCAAGAAGGCAGCCATGTGCAGACCAGGAACTGGGTTCTCAACAGGTACCACCAAACCCGCCAACACCTTGATCTTGGACTTCCCAGTTTCCCCCTCCATAAAACCAGGATTGCTGCACTGGGCGATCCCCTGAGGACCCAGTCATCCCTGGGACAGGACAACTTAGAATCATACAAGCCAGCCCGCTGGGGAACAAGGCCTGGAGAAGGAGGAGCCTGGCCCCAAGTCATGTTTCACACCTATGTTCCCTGATGTCAAACCTACCATTCTGAGAACAGTCATCCTCCACACGCCCTTTCTTTGTGTGCTGATGGGCTGAATGGACTAAGGCCACAGGGTCCTGATGGTGGGCTGGCAGGAGCTCAGCCTAGGGAAATTCACACCCTCTTTCTCCCCTTGATTGCTGTCCTTGAAAGCCAGCCATTTACTCTTCTCTCGCCTTGTAGGGCTGTGGGAAGTGTTTAATTACTAAACATGCCTTCAAAGCAAGCTAATGTTAAAGAACACTGCTTCAGCACTAATCATTGTTATCAGAGGTTGCTTTCTACCTCATTAGATGCATGGATACGATAATTGTTAGCTAATCCCCAGGGAGAAACCAGGAGCCCCGCAGGTGTTAGGACTGCATCTTTCCCAAGCAAACGTCCAGATTCCCAAGCCACAGGGTGGCCAGCTCATAGGTCTCGGAACCTGCATGAAGTACCTTCACCTTCCCGGGTTCAAGTCCAAGCTCTGCCACTTCCCAGGAGTGCGGCCTTAGAAATGAAGGTTTGTGCTCTTGAGCATCGGTTTTCTGATCTGGAAAATGAGACCTGTGTATATGGAGTGCCTGACCCACTGTAGGGGATGTAATTATTATTGTTGTCCATGTCAGTATTTCCTCTGCTGTGGAAAACTCAATGTTTTGTTTTTTGATCAGCTTTATTGAAGTATAGTTTGCATATAACAAAATTTGCCAGTTTCACTTATACAATGTGATGGAATTTAACTGCCATGGTACACAGGCATGTCACCACCCTCACCATGTTGCTATGGAACATTATGGTGTGTGTGTGCTCAGTCCTGTTAGTCACGTCTGACTCTTTGTGACCCTATGGACTGTAGCCCACCAGGCGCCTCTGTCCATGGGATTCTCTAGGCAAGAATACTGGAACAGGTTGCCATGCCCTCCCCCAGGGGATCTCCCTGACCCAGGGATCGAACCTGCATCTTCTGCGTCCCCTGAGCCACCTGGGAAGCCCTGGAACGTTATCATTTCTCCCCAAAATTCTTTGATGCCTTTTGCAGTTGATTCCTTTCCTCCACCACCATAGCCTCCATAGCCTCTAGCAACCACCAGTCTTTTTTCTATCATAGTTTTCCAGGATTTCATGTAAATGGAATCATATTGATCTTCTTCTTTTAGCTAATGTAAGACTTTTGAGATTTATCCTGGTTGTTGCATATATAAAGAGTTCGTTCCTTTTCACTGCTGAGTAGTACTCCATTGTATGGACATACCACATCTTTTTTTTTAACCTATTCACCAATTGATAGCAATTTGACTTCTTCCCAGTTTTTGGTTATTATCAATAAAGCTATTTGGTTGGCCAAAACGTTCACTCAGGTTTTTCCATATGATGTTACAGAAAACCCAAATGAACTTTTTGGCCAATTCAGTACTACAAATGTTCACTTGTGGGTCTTTGTGTGAGTATAACATTCTCAATCTCTTGAGCAGATACCTAGGAGTGGAATTGCTGCCAGGTTACAAGATACACATATGTTTAATAAAAGAAACTGCCAACCTTTTCCAAAGAGTCAACACCATTATGTACTCCCTCCAGGAGTATAATGGAGTTTTTAGGGCTTGAGCTCAGTCATATCTGACTCTTCAACCCCATGGCCTGAAGTCCTCCAGGCTCCTCTGTCCATGGAATTCTCCAAGGCAAGAATACTGGAGTGTGTTGTCATTTCCTCCTCCTGGGGAATCTTCCCCAGCCAGGGATCCAACCCGTGCCTCTTGCCACTCCCGCACTGGCAGGCAGATTCTTTACTGCTGTGCCACCTGGGAAGCTGGTATGAGAGTTTAGTTGTTTGACTAGTTAAGTTTTGTGAGAGGATTCACATGACAGAACCCTCCCCTGCTCCATCAGCTGGGGTTGCTTCGGACAAAAAGTATGAGAATATCTGACTCACAAACATGTGAATCCCCATAAGAACAAGGACTGTGGTCCTTCCCCCTGCTATGAGTGGCTGCCATTTTGCTGGACCTATTCAGAAGCAGGCAGCTTCCCAGCATGTGATTCTCACACTAACCCTATGGTTTAGAAACCACCATGAACCCCTTTCACAGCTGAGCAAGCGGAGGCTTAGATGATCACTTAATTGTTCAAGAGACGCAAGCAAGAGTCAGGGCCAGGACTCGAACTTTGGTGGATCTAAGAACAAAGGCCCAGAGGGCTGAACCACTTCTCACATGAAGAGTGAAAGCAGGTGGGAAAGGAAGGCGGAGGGGGGGGAAAGATGCTGCCATCCCAAGTAGCAAGCAAGACATGGACGTGAATACTCCAGAATGCTGGTGATCAGAAAGAAACCAGTGCCTTGTGCAGAGCACTTTGGAGGTCCAAGGAAGCAGAAAATCTGAAATCTCCGAAAGCCCTCTTTTTCTCCACCTCCTCTGAAGGTTGCAGTCCCCAAGGCAAGCCTCTCCTTAATCCAATTAAAATGGACTTGTTTATGCTTATCAGCTCTTTATTGGGTTTGTTAAAAATGTGCAAATTACCCAGAGGCCTCTTCGTGCCCCGAACCAAAAGGCATCAATAAAACTATTAAGTTAAATCCAATTAAGCACAGCTGCTGGAACTTGAGTGTGGTAGAGCAGAACAGAAGGGAAGGAGGGAGGGAAAGGATTTTTGCTGCGGAGAGAAGAGACCTTCCAACATCCCCACTTAGATGCCTCTCCAACATTCCATGAGTGTGGGTAGGAAAAGGGCAAAAAGATTCACCATCTACCATGTGCTGGAGGGTGGACTTTTGTGTACTATATCATTTAATTATCTGCGTGTGTGTGTGTGTTCAGTTGCTAAGTCGTGTCCATCTGTTTGCAACCTCATGGACTGCAGCACACCAAACTTCCCTATCCAATTATCTCAGTAAGTCCAAGGGGTGGACACAGTTGACCCATTTTGTAGATGAACTGAGGCTCAGAGAGGTGAAATAAGTTGTCCAGAATGTCCCACGACTGGGAAGTGACAAAGGCAGAATTTGTGTCCTGATCTGTCTAAACCCTCTCCCTGGAATCTTGGAATGTCAGAGCTTAAAGGGTCCTTCCAGGTTGTCTGGCCAGGAGCAAGGCTCTGGAAACACACAGACCCTGAGTTTACACATCCCTAACCAGGTGATGCTAGTGATAAAGAACCCACCTGCCAATGCAGGAGACCCCAAAGATTCAAGTTCTCTCACTGAGTCAGGGAGACCCCCTGGAGTAGGAAATGTCAACCCACTCCAGTATTCTTGCATGGGAAATTCCATGGACAGAGGGCCCTGGTGGGCGACAGCCCATGGGGTTGCAAAGAGTCGGACTCCGAGCACACATGCAGAGCAGAAAATGTATGCAGCCATGCTAGTTTGGGGAGGAGTCGATGAAGTGATGTGTGTCTTAAGTAACTGGTACATAGTAGGTGCTTGTTATATGCTAACTTCTGATAAGTTTACTCTTGTCAAAACCCATCTCCTTCCCCTTCCCGATTTTTTCAAAAAGTAAGGCTGAGACCCAGAAAGGGAGCATGACTGTCAAAGTTACACAGAGACCCCGTGACAGCAGTATGACTCCAGCACGAGTCTCTTGCCTTCAGATTTAGCACTTCATTTCAGAACCTGCAGTGCCGCTCCACTTTGCACATGAAAGCAAAGCCCAAAACACTGAGGCATGAAGTGTAGAGGGCACTTGGTGGCCAGGGTCATCAAGTTTGATGCTGAGGGAACTTCCCTGGTGGTCAAGTGGATAAGACTTCGCCTAACAATGCAGGGGATGAGGGTTCAATCCCTGGTCAGGGAGCAAAGATCCCACATGCCTCATGGCCAAAAAACCAAAACAGAAACAGTATTGCAACCAATTCCATAAAGACTTTAAAAATGGTTAAAAAAAAAAAAAAAATTGTTGCCGAGCACAAGAGCTTGGCAGCCTCCGTGTCCCGGCCTCTTGGCACTGCCATTCCTTAGCTGTGTTGATTGGGCACATGTCTTAACCTCTCTGAGCATCTAGTTTCTCCTCATTAAAAGCAGGGCTCGTCACCCCATCCCAGTGAACGTTCAGGGTGCAGCGAGGCCGGGCAGGTGAAAGCCCCCTTTAAGGCAGAATGACGGCCTGCAAACAGCACTGTATACAAGACACTGGGAGCAGTGTCTTGAGCATCTGTTCTTGTGGCCTCCAAAAATGCAGGCTGGGTTTCTAATCCCTGGCAACCCTCTGACCCAGGGGACACAGTGCAGGAAGATAGAACAGACGCCCAGGGTTCCGGGCGGTGTTAATCCTATTACAGATGCAATAGGAGCCCTAGGTGATCTCACGAAGCACCGTCCTCTCCACAGAGCTTTCCCAGCCCTGTCACTGGCTGATTCCCAGGTCTCAGAAATCTGGGAAGCAATTCCACCTAAGTGGGCAGAAAAATCATGTACGACTGTGCATTGATTACAGCAATGCCAAACCCTCCTGGGCTGCAAGGATGCAGTCCTCATAGTGCAAGGATAAACAGCTGGAAGTTAGGCCGGACTAGGGGGGAAGGGGGTTCAGCTCCCAATCACTACATCCTCTTCACAGCCCAATCACCTTGGGCAAGAGACTTTGCCCCTGTGAGCCTGCATTCCTCCTGCAAATGTGAAATGTAGAGTAATTATCATTAACTGCTGAAGATTGTTAGTCATGATCTTAATAGTGATCGTTATGACTTTTTCACTCCGATTCTTAAGACCCAAACACTGTTGGGAGCAGTAGATAGAGTCAAGAAGGGGGAATTCCCTGGCAGTCCAGTGGTTAGGACTCTGTACTTCCACTGCAGGATTTCCTGGGGCACGGGTTCCATCCTCGGTTGGGGAATTAAGATTCTGCATGCCACGCTGTGTGGTGCAGCGGGGGTGGGGGGGTTAGAAGTGTTGGTAATAGATGGCTCTTCTGCAAATGATGAAGGAGCTTTTTTAACTAGTGCTGCAAATACAAGGTCTTTGTCCAGTCGGCCCCAGGAGTCTGTGTGTATGGGAGGAGAGCTGGACCTGTTACATAAGAGGAAGAATGATGCGATATCTGCTCTGATGTGTGCAATGCGATTTGCAGCCGGACTGTGGACTAAAGGCAGGCTGCTGTCTTGAGGGAGGATTTCCCACCTTCCTTTATTCTCTCTTTTTAGCACAAAAGAAAGCCCAGCTCCTGGATTCTGCCAGGGCAAGGAGCAGACCCACTTCCTGCAACAACTCCAAGGCTTACCACCGGATAATAGGAGAATAGAGCACAGGGAGAGGAAAAGAAAAGCTACTGCTTTTCAAGAACCAGGAGGCAGAAGAAGGGGAGGGAGTGCAGGCGAGAGGACTGCCCAGGTACTGGCTTGCTTCCTCCTTGCAGCTTTGCCCCAGGTCCACAGAGGACAGTGGGTGGCCTCCAGATCACAGCCTGGTCTCGCTGGCTTTCTCGATGCCCTCGGTTCTCGTGTGCTGTGGATATGGGGCAGGGGCAGTGACCTTCTCACAAGCTAGGATGCTTCATCTCAGTCCCACCTGGGAGGAGGGCAGAGTAGGGGTGCTGGGGTTTATATTCAGGGGAGCCAGGGCAGGAAACTGATCACCCAAGCCCAGGGCAAAATCCTCTTTCCATGGTCTTACAGGCACACGTGCAGGACCAGGGGAAGTGGAGACATTCCTTCACATGCACTGGGGCAGAGAACCCTCAGGAACTCCAGACTCCCCCATGCTCCCCTGGGACCATCAGACCAAGCCCTACCCTCCACAGGCCCAAAACCACTGCAGGAGACAAGCAAGAGGACACTTAACCTCCGGAGCCTGTATGAAGATCGTTTGGACTAAAATGTCAAAACGGAGTTAGATTAGTTTGCTAGAGCCTTTGTAACAAAGTACCACAGATAGAGCAGCTTAAACAAGGAAAAACACTGTCCCACAATTCTGGGGTCTGGAAGTCCAGGATCAAGGTGTCAGTGGGGCTGGTTCCTGCAGAGAGCCTGGAGAGGAGCGTCTTCCCCCCGCCTCTCTCCTTGGCTTGCATGTGGCCGATTCCCGTGTCTCTCCATGTCGTCTTTTCTCTGTACGTGTCTGTGTTCAAACTTCCCCCTTTCTATGAGGACACCAGTCAAACTGGATCAGGCCCCACCCCGATGACCTGGTTTTAACTTTCTCACCTCTGTGAAAGCTCTGTTCCCAAAGCAGGTCACATTTTAAAGTACTGGGTGTCAGGAGTTCAACACAGGAATGTGGGGGGCACATTTCAAACCACAGCATGGGTAAAGCTTAATTGTGCTTTTGTTTTGTTTTCTGCCAGTGCTGGGGGGTGGGAGAAGTTGGAATGGAAGTCCTAAGGAAGACCAGATCAGCTACAGACAAAGCAATTACATTTTCTTCACACACTCAAATTGCAGCAAGCATTCAACGTGCAACCCCAATACATAATTTAAGCAGATTTGTGCAGCCTCCTGAAACAATAGCCTGGATTAGGCACGGCCCCCAGAGATAACAAAGCAAGTTGCAGTCTTGTAGCTCCAGTAAAAGGGGGAAAAAAAATGGAATAAAACATTACAACAGTGAGAGCTAGCAACTTTAGAGATGTGTAATATTTTCCAGATGCTCTGATAAGCTCTTGACACAGATGATTTTATCGAATCCTCATGCAACCCTACAAGGCATGTTTCCTACTCTCCCAGGCTTAGGGATGGGGAAGCCAGGTTTCAGAGAGGAAAAGTTATTTGCCCAGTCCACCCGGCCTGATTCCAAAGGCTGTGTGTGTGAACACTGCCCGCTGTACCCGCCTCATTTTCCTGAGCTGGGTGACCTCCTCCTAAAGCCTTAAAGAGCACTTCCTTCTCCCTCAAGGGAAGGGGTGGGGCAGGGACCCGAGGTGGGGTACTGGTGTGCAGAAGGCTCAGATTAGCCAGATCTGTAGGCTTCCCTGGGCTTGAGGGTCAGGCTTTAGAAGCTAGGCTGTTCTTAGCTTCTCTGGGGAGAACCCATCAGGGAGTTACAAAAACAACGGCACCGATGATGCTTCTAGAAAGGAAACACTCTGCAGGCCTCGCAATAGAACTTGGCTAAACAAACTGTGGTTCTTCTCTACTAGGTCTGCTACACAAGCAACTCAGCAATTAATGCCCTAAGGAGCGATATGTGGTTGACACAGATTGATACGTTTGAGCGAAAATGTCAGAGAAAGAAAGACAGAGCCATCGAAGGGGACGTATACCCACGTTGAAGAGCAAAGAACAGTGGAGCTGGGCGTGGGGGCGTCTAATTACTGTCCTAGCTCACCTCCAATGAACTGTGGGACTCGTTTCCCATCAGGGATACAGGGAACCGACTCAACTAGACTGACCATAGGGTCTTGTCAGCTTTGACATGTTAAGTGTGAGCAAGCCATTTCCATAGAACTATCTGCATTCTTGAAGATGCTGTGGCCAGGAGGAGGTTTATAAGCAAGTGACACAACTGGGAAATCTAGGAACCAGAAATGGGTGGCATTTAAGATTCCAAGCTGAAAACCCATCGCCCCAGTGGTGAGCCTGGTAGGGGATCGTGGAACCCCCATTTGGGATTCCCCAAATGGAGCAGGGTACCTCCATATCCAGGTTCTTATTCCACTGACCTTCAGGGTTCCTGCAATCCCACTTTTTACCTTTTGTTTGGGCTGGGCAGTGCCACCTCCCAGCTGCTCTTTCAAGGGTGGGAAGGAATATTGGATCAGATGACTCCCCTATTTTGAAAAGTCAGAGATGGGGGAGCAGCCACTGACTGCTGTACCCTGGCCCCCAGAATCAATCCCAGGTCAGCAACCCCAGCCAAGACATGAGGCTTTTCTCTCTAACCCCTGAGAGTTTCACTGCTTTACAACAGAAAGCCTTTCTCTCCCTTTTGAACTAATTTCTTCATCCCTCCTTTACTGGGGCTTCCCTGGTGGCTCAGTCAGTAAAGAATCCGCCTGCAATGGGGGAGACCTGGATTTGATCCCTGGGTTGGGAAGATCCTCTGGAGGAGGGCATGGCAACCCAGTCCAGTGTTCTTGCCTGGAGAATCCCCATGGAAAGAGGAGGCTGGTGGGCTGCAGTCCATGGGGTCGCAAAGAGCCAGACACAGCTGAGCGACAAAGCACTCCTTTGTTGAAACAAGAAACAGCCTACCTAATGAAAAAGCAAGCTGTACAGATGTGGGTTCAAGCTCCAGCTCTTCTCCATGCTAACATGTTGTAAGATTCAGGAGAGTGAAGAGAGTGACTGCTCTCATATCTCCAAAGCCCAGCACAGTGTAGGTGCTCAATAAAAATCAATGCAGCTTCACAATGTAATCAATATAGAAAAAAGGTAAAATAAATTTGAAACAGTGAATTGTAAGTCATTGTCATAAAACTCAATGCCGACAATGATAAACGTAACATCAGTCTGCACTTATTCCTTCATTCATTCCACCAAATATCATGAGCACTTCTTCTGTGCTAGGCACTGCTCTGCTGCTGGAGGTAAGCAAGATGAACACAGTTTGTGGCCTGATGGAGCTCACCACCCAGGCGGGGAACAGCCTTAAGGCAGTTAAACACAGAAATAAATAAAATTATTCCAGATGGCAATAAGTACCCTGTGGTTCTGCGAAAGTTGACCTCTTTGAGTTTCAACTTCTTCATCTCCAAAGTTAAGATGCTTTTATGCTTCAGGCTTCTAATGAAGATGGCATGGGATGATGGATGTGGAATTGCCTCAAATCCCATCATGAGTCAGTTCTTCCCAGTAAAGCACTGGGGTCTGACCATCGTAAACTCCCTGCCATGAATCAGGGGCTCCTAGGCTGTTACTAGCCACCAGCCACGGCCAATAGCCCCCCTTTCCCACCACCCTGAGTGAGTCCCTGCTCTGTGGCGCCAGCCTCTGGGAGTCAACCGGAAATTCCTTCGATTATCTGGATGTTTGCTCCATAGGTGTCAGCCATCTGTATGATGGAAGCCTGGGAAAAGATCATCTGGAATCCATCTCTCCCAAAGCTAGGCATCTGGACTCCAGGGATCCTTGGGCATCGGGGACTAATCATGCCGCTGTGCTTTCTGCCGTAGCATCACCCAGTGCCCAACACAGACCTGGAGCCCAGTTGACTGCTCCATCTATGATTTCTGAGTGGCAGGATAAACACAGGAAGTTTGTGGTCATGGTCATACCAGCCAAACTCTTAACTGAGTCCTGGACCGGAAAAGAACTACAAAACAATAGAAGGAGGGGAAGGAGCAGGAGGGAGGCATCTGGATCCTTTATTTTCAGGCTGCAATTAATCAGACAAAGGGGAAGCGAAAAGGCCAGGGGTGGTAGACGCACTTAATGGTAGCCTCCCTCCTTCGCTTGTGACTGCTCCTAAAGGTACAAGGGAAAGAATTGTGGTTACTCCACTTCTGAACTACGTGACCTGGGGCCTCGGTTTCCATGTCTGTGAAATGGGGGATAGTCCCGGGGCCTCGGTTTCCATGTCTGTGAAATGGGGGATAGTCCTACCCTTTCCAAGTTCCACCAGTAAGAGAAAAAATGTGAAAATACTTTGGAAATGATGTAATCATGATTTAGATGATGAATTAAATTTAGATTAATACATCATCATGAATTAGATGATAATGATGACAAAAATAACATCAGCTGATGGTTATTTTTTTTCATTCGTTCAACATAATACGGTGAGAACTTTTTCTGTATGAAGCACTTCTGGGTGCTGGAGGTACCGAGGTGAGCAAGAGGTAGTCCCTGGACAGACAGTCTTAAGGCTACTAAACAAAGAAATAAATCAAATTATTCCAGAAGACGGGAAATACTATGGTAAAAAAGAAACAAGAGATCTGATGGACAGTGAGTGGGGAGGGGGAGGCTACATTAAGTCAGGGGAGGGGTCAGGAAGGGCCCGTCTCAGGAGGTGACACAGGAGCTGAGACCTGGAGGAAGTGGAGGAACCAGTCATGCAAACAGAGGTCCTAGAATAGCAAACTCGAAGTCCTGAGGTGGGAACAGTCTCAGATGTGTTAGTGTTGTTGCCGCTCTTGATGTTGTGTTGTTCTGGGGAGACAAAGAGGAATACCTGGCTGGGGAGCATCATGAGATAAAGATGGAGGAGGTGATGTCAGTCCTCTAGGGCCTTGTAAGTCACAGTGAAGGTTTTGGATTGCTGTACTTTGTACCGGATAGATGCTCACTCTAGCTGCTTTGTGGAGAGTGAGTTGTTGGGGGGCAAGGCTGGAAATAGGGAGACCAGTGATGGGGTAGATGCATGTCTGCTGAGAGAGGGCAGGGCATGTGAGCCCAGCATCTGCTGAATGCTTAGATTTCACATCTCCTTTAATCTCCATGGCAACCCTGTGAGCTGCAGGTCCTTACTATACCCATTGTACAGATGAGAAAACTGAGGCTTTGGAGATGTTGAATAGCTTGCTCACAGTCATAGAGCCTTAACCCTAGCCCTAACCTTAGCTGATGTAAATGGTGGAGCTGGGGTTCTAGCCCAGGCACTCTGACTCCCGAGCCCATGTGATCCTGGGTCTTAACCATCAAAGGCCCTTTGAGTCCAAGGGCAGAGTGGGAAGGGCTCAGTCCTTCCTGAGATGCTGCCTCTTCGGATGGACCCCTTCAGAACCACCCCTCTCTAAGTTGCTTCCTTGAATCAGAGGGAAGCCCCCAGATCTGGGTCTGCCCAGGGTGCCAATGCAAGTGGGAAGGTATTCCTCCAGGTGCCATGAATTTTTTTTATTTTTTAAAATACCTTTAATTGAGACATAATGAAGTGCAGTGCACTTGTGAAGTGCATTAATCTTACATGTACAGATAAACGAGTTTTTCATATGAAGACAACCATGGAACCACCACCTGGATCAAGACAGAGAGCATCTCTCACCTACCTGCGTGTGTGCTCAGTCACTTCAGTCGTGTTTGACTCTTTGTGACCCCATGGACTGTAGCCCACCAGGCTCCTCTGTCCATGGGATTCTCCAGGCAAGAGTGCTGGAGTGGGTTTCCATGCCTTCCTGTGGGATCTTCCCAACCCAGGGATCGAACCTGAGTCTCTTATGTCTTCTGCATTGGCAGGTGGGTTCTTTATCACTAGTGCCACCTGGGAAGCCCTCTCACCTACAGCCAGGACAATTTTGAAGGGTACAGTTTATGCCCCAAGCACAGCACGTCTCTGCCCTGTACCAGGTTTTTCTAAGATCTCCTACCTCCCCAAGGAAGGAAGACTCACTGGAAACTCCAAGTGACCTCCCAGATCCTAGGCAGGGGTCCTTCAGGGCAGAGCAGCACCAAAGCCCTTGTCAACAGACCAAGAAGTGAAGAGGGCGGCTTGGTGAAGACCCAGGTCTCTAGAATGATGGTGATTTAAAAGCGACTCATGTAAGCATTTCCATGCATATCTCATCTCTTGGCAGTGGGTAAGACAGGAGGTCTCCAGTCTTATTACAAAGAAGCCTCAGTTTCACCATCCGCAAAATGGGGGGATGGGGAGCGGTGAACCTGATGAAGCTGAGTTTCCTGCAAACTCAGCAACCCTAAGATTCTCAGGGTCAAGAGGAAGTGACAAGTCCACCCAGACAACATTTTCTTCCTCCAAACGAAAAAGCAACCTCTCAGATTCCTCTCTCACCTCCTCAAAATCTGACACTGGAGAAGTATCATATGCTTATCATCCTTCTCCAGGGAGGAGTCTCTTCAGAGGACAATTTGTTATTTACAAGTTGCTTTAGTGTCAAAGAGACTGGGGTTTGAATTCTGGCTCTATCACTTACTAGCTAAGTGACACTGGGCAAGTCACTTCACCTCTCCGAACCTCAATTTCCTCATCTGTAGATGGAGATGGAAATGGCCCTTACCACAAAGATCTCTGTAAGGATTCAGTGAAATGATGAGAGGAAAGTGCGTGGTGGGTGCCTGGAGGATTCTAGGTGACCTCGAGGTTAAACCCCAAGTTCAAGCGCTTGGCATCTAGTCTGTTAAATTCCCCGCAGCCACCACCCACAATTGCCACATTAATATGCCTCCGTTCCTCTTTGGTTAATATATGTATTATTTATAGGGCTTTATTATGTGCTCAGAGGGCTCCCCTGAGAAATATAATTGTGCATTGGGAGGCAAATTTGAATAATATTTACAATTAATTTCCGTCAATAAAGCAACACACCAAGGCCTCTGTGCAGCTGAAACGAGCTCTGGGTTGGTTTCCCACTAACCACTCCCCAGAGAAAGCTTGGGTAGCTTTTAACTATCTGTGGAGTAGTCCGCTTCTCTCAGGCTCCACCTTGGCTCCCACAGTCCAGGCACCAGGGCATTCACCTGGCTGCGGTAGCAGCCTCCGGCTTCCCCTCCCGCCCCTCTCTAACTAGTACTCCAGAGCAGCCCTAGGCATCAGGCATCCTTTTATCCTTTTTTTTGGGGGGGGGGGGCCACACCACGTGGCATATGAGATTTTAGTTCCAGACCAGGGATGGAACCCACACCCCTGCATTGGAAGCACCAAGTCATAACTACCGGAACCCCAGGGAGGTCCCAAACATCCCTTTACATATGGCTTCCCCTTCCCACCCCCCAGTCCCACAGTCTGGCCCTGCCTCCTCTCCATCCTACCTGGCCGATGCTCATTGTACTCACTTGGCTGCATCCCTTACCCCCTTTTCAATCCCCCGAAGTCACCCTGCTCCCTCCCACATCAGTGCCATTTCCTCCACCTGCAGCACCCTCTCCAGCACCTCCCCACCAGGTCAGTGCCTCTCCATCCTTCAAACCTCAGGAGTCTCTTCCCCGGGGGCTCAGCAGTAGCCAACGCAGGAGACGTGGGTTCGATCCCTGGGTGGGGAAGATCCCCTGGAAGGAGAAATGGCAACCCACACTCCAGTGTTCTTTCCTGAAGAATTCCCACAGAGGAGCCTGGCAGATTACAGTCCATGGGGTCAAAAAGTCAGACATGACTGAGCACACATGTACCACCCTGGGGAAGTTTCTTGGCCTTGGCCAGGGTCACATCTCTCTATAATATGTGGGTGACCCTTACTATGACTGTTTTCTGTTTGGGTTATTTTTTTTTAATTGGCTGGCACCGCTGTCCAATGAATGAGCTAAGAGGATGGAGACTGTGTCTGACCATGCGCACACCCCCAGTGTTGACCCCAAGGCCCAGCAAAGAGGGGGTCTTAGGCGGATGCTTGTGGAGCAGGTGAATGGGTGGACTTACACACAGATGCTTATGGAAATGGGTGGGTGCATGAAAGGATGGCTGGATGAATGTGCAGATGAGAATGTCTGTCCTTGGGTGGGCCAATGCACGGACTTGCAAGGAGTCCTAGTTTGTAGTCCCCTTTCTGCCGCAGCTGGCTGTGTTGTCTTGGGTAAGTCACTACCTATCTTGTACCCTTGGTGCTTAGAAAAATTACATGAGTGGAGGGAATTTTTTCAAGATACAGATTTCTTGTGGTCCAAAATTTGGGAAATGGGAGGTTGGGAGTTGCAGGGGTTCTCTTGCCATCTCACAACATAGCCGTGCAACTCTGGACAGCACATTTCACCTCTCTGAGCCTCAGCTGGCATTCCATGAGGTGGGTGGGGGAGGCAAGGGGCAGGACCCTCCAGCAATGAGAGTCCTCACACTTGCTTCGGTCTGTTTATTCAAGAGAAACATCGTCTTCAGAGAGGAAACAGGCAAATCCCCTACTGAATTATTTCGCGGTCGGACGAGCTGCCTCCCGATTCCCCCTTGTCCTGGATAGCAGCCCCAGTAGCAGCTCTCCAAAGCCAGAGTACCAAAGCATGTCCGGGAAGAATGAGAGGAAGGCCAGGACCAGGAGCTGGGAAACCACTGACCACACCATCCAAGCTAACACATCTCCTTTTGCAGATTTCTCCAAGAGCAGCTCTTGCAACCTCAGCTCCCTCCTCTGTGAAACAGGGAGGACTTGGTGGGGATGAGCCTGAATGGCCCTCAAGGCTCTCATGATTGGATTCTCTCTTCTCCCATCCATCCGGGGCTCTGCTCTCCAGGCTGACCCTGGGGTCCAGCTTAAGGCAAACTCCTCCCTCTGCCAGCGCCCGGGTCTGACTCCCCTTCTGAGACCCTCCCTCCTTGTTTCTCTTCCTTCTCTCTCCCTCCCCCTCCCTCTCCACCCTCCCAAGAGCTGAAGAAGCTGGGAACTCTCTTCGGGCAGCAGACCCAGTTCCATTTACTACTGTGTGATTCTCATCAAGTGGGGTCCACAGGCCAAACCTCCTTTTCTGCACCCCCCCACTCGAGTCTGATGGTCCTCTTCTCACAGGGTCGTGTTTGAGGCTTTGATGAGATTCTGGGCTGGATACATGGTAGATGTTTAATAAATGCCAGATCCCTTTTCTTCATCATTGTTCTCCTTCTCACTTCTCTCCTCCCTCCCTCTCCCCCCGCCCTCAAACAGCATCTTCTCTTTTGGTCCCTCTGCCCGCAGCCCCATGCCCCCTCCACCCTGCCCCACCCCACCTGGGAGGCAACGCTGCAGGACCCATTGGCGGGTCCTGGCCCCGGAGGGAGGGCCCTCGGGCACACAGCACTGTGTTAGCCGCCTGTGGAGTAATTCAGGTGAACGTGCTGTGTGAAACACAGGGCCTTTGAACATGCGACCTGGGGGGACCCTCAGAAGAAGCTGTAGGGACAAGACTGAAAAGGTTGTCACAGCTGCACTTAAGCATTTGATGGTCAGAACAGGAAGACTGGTGGGGCAGCCAGAAAGAGCGAGGCCTGGCTCCAAGGAGGAAAACAGCTGGTTTTCATTTTGCTCCTGTTCATCAGCTTTTCCAAAGACAAAATGATTTCCTGGCTCCCCCGGCCTGGGCTGGCCTGCATGCAGCCCAAAAGGAACAAGAAACTGAGCCCTGGCAAATAGTGTGGTCCTCCCCAAGTGGCTGGTGACTGCCTCTGGGGCCTGGAACCCCCCTCACTCCATCTCATGCCCTGGATTCTTCACCTGTGAAGTTGGGTGGGTGACAGGGGCCTCTGGGCAATATTGAAAGCTCCCTTCGTTCAAGCTAAGTTCAGACTGCTTGAAGCAACTGGACGCCCCAGTAGGGTCAACTCAGAGCTGCCTTTCACAAGCACAATGACCCAACAGAGTGAAGGAACAGTTTGTCTCTAAATGAGGTACGATTCCAAACAGCCCATGGCCTCGGGAACTCGCCTGGCGCTGTGTAGACATTACATCTGTTCATTGCATCTTGTTGGAGAAATGGCTTCACAAAAAAGAAACTTGGAAGAGAATGGAATATGGACACTCGGAGGCCAAAGGGTCCTCCCTCCAGGCCTCCCTCCCCACCGCCCTCCCTGGAGAGCTGGGTAGGGTGGGGCGGGGTGGTGGGGAGCGGTGTGTGTGGACACAAGAGGTGGGAGTCAGGGTGGGTGGGTGTGGATGGGTGCCAAGGGAGCTGGGAGCCAAGTACATTTTCTCTGCCACTTTGGATCATTTTTGAAAACTATTTGCATAGCTGCCTTTAAAGCCCTTAAGATGTTAACATGAATCTGCTGAGGGATATGCATATATGAATGCTCAAAACCCTAAGCCTCTGCGGCCTTCTTTGAGCCAGACAGACCTAGGTTCAAGTCCAGACTCCTAACAGACAGAGACCAGCTGGGCATCCTTGGGCCAGTTACTTAAACTCTCTGAACCCCAGAAGCCTCATGCATAAAAGGGAAGTGTAATTGTACCTAATTCAGGGCTGGCTGCCGTGAGGAATAAATGAGATACACATGTAAAGTGCTTAACATAGACGTGCTAAATAAATGTAGGTTACCAGGACAGTGTAGAATATTCTCCGCAGAGGCATTCTCCATGACAGAACAGCTCTGTTCTTTTCTGGAGATTCTGCCCCCCGGCTGGCTGTGTGACGCTGGGTAACTTCCCCAACCTCAGCATCACCTTTGTCATTTGTAAGTGGGATGCTGACAGTACAGCACAGCCGCAGAAAAGACAGTGTGACTGCCCACAGGAGGAGTCCTGGGCCCAGAGCACCACCACCCCCCGCTGGGCCTGCCCCACCCCCACCACCCCCCAGGCCCTGCATCTCAGGAGCACAGTCCAAAGAGCCAGGCTCCAGATTCTGCTTCTGGAGGGACTGAGCCCTTGGAGGCGTCTTTGGTCCTCGAGGTGCTCCCAGGTTGCTTCCTGCATCTGATTTTGGGCTAGCCTCCAGCAAGGCTCTGAGGAAGTTGAGAAAGAAGAGATCCCACCCCCCACCCCCACCCACCATCCACCCCCTGCCCCGGAGCATCACCAGCCAGTCAGTGGATCAGGAAAGAGGGAGGAATTGCTGTGATGGAGTGAATAGGGGGCTGCCCACCTCGAACCAGCCCCAGGGGAACAAATGCAAAGTGAGGACAGGGCTTGGGCAAGGGGCTGGCAGTATGACCCCACCCTCAACACAACATTGCCCTGGAGGGTTCTAGGGTGAGCTGTTTCCTGTCACACGCCCTCTGAAAGGTCTTTTCTTTCTCCATTCCTTTCCCTACAAGACCCAAGCAGCCCTGTAGCAGCTGTATCCCTGCTTCTCTTGCCCCCGTTAAAAAGCCCCACGCCCCCCTCAGGACCTGTTGTCTATCTTTCCAGCTGATCTGAAAGTCAAATGCATGGTCCCAGGAGTTTCTGTGCTCATATGTCACCTTCTCTTCCCAGGTGACCTGGAAAAGGTGTGTGCATTCCAACACACCCTAGACCCGAAGAATGGCTTAAGAGCAGGATTTCTGGCCAGCTATTAATATAGGGCTCTGTGGCGAAGTGTGATCTACATCACACTGGCTTGGCTCTGACCTCCTCTCCTCACACCAGAAATGGACCTTGCAAACTGTCTATGTCATGCCTGGAAAGTGCTCAGGTAAGTAACTGAATCCCTCTGTCTTATGCCCATTCTAGTTCATGGCAGTGCTTTAGAAAATTTTCCCTTTTTTCCTTTGTGTTGGTCAAGGCAAGTCTCTGAAGATGTACAGGATACTGGTCCAAGCCTGAGCACCGCAGCATGCTGTGCCCACCATGCCGCTGGAGGAAAGGCATTCCAAACCCTGGATTCCCAGCTCAAAAACACTGCTCAGCCCCACGTAAAATACAGTGGGCATCTGTGGGTTGCCCAAGAGGTTCCTGTTGTGGTGTCCAGAAGGCATAGCTTTGAGTCTCCAAGGTTGGGAGTGTCCACTGTGGGAGGCGTGGGTAGGGTTCCTGCCATGGTCTCAAGAAGCTGTAGCTTTGAGCCTCCTCCAAGGTTGGGAGCATCCACTGGGGGATTTCCGGGCGAGGCTCAGAGCATGCCAGTCTCCCTCTCGTTCACAGATGACATCTTGGTAAAGCTCCTGTGGCTGGGGTAGGAGGAATGGCCTGTGTCCTCACTCAGGGCATTGACCAGACGGGAGAAGAGGGCCACCCTGAACTTCTTGAAGTCCTGACCCATGAAGACGTACAGGATGGGGTTCATGCAGCTGTTGGCGATGGCGATGGCGGTGGCCAGGGGCACGCCCAGGCTGAAGACGGAGGGAGGCACGGAGCCACGACGGAGCTCCAGGAGGTAGAAGGTGTGGTAGGGGCACCAGCAGAGGAAGAAGGTGACGATGATGGTCAGGATGATCTTGAAGGGCTTCTTGGTCTTGGCCAGGCGGCTGCGCTGCAGCTTGTAGACGATGGTGAGGTAGCAGGCGGTGGTGATGAGACCCGGCACCAGGAAGCCACAGAGGAAGCGGGTGATGGTCACCACCATGTGCCGGCCGGAGCCCAACGGGTCCACCTGGGGGTGAGCCGGCCAAGGTGAAGAGCCGGAGGCCGACAGGCTGAAGTTGTTAAAGCAGGATATCTTCCCATGCAGGCGGGCCGTGTCCCGGAAGACAAGGGATGGGGAACTCAAGAAAAAAGCCAGGACCCAGATGACCAGGCAGGCCGTGTAAGCGAGCCGGACGCTGCGGTGGTTCTGGGACCAGACGGGGAGGAGCACGGAGACGCAGCGGTCGAAGCTGATGACGGTCAGCAGGAAGACGCTGGTGAACATGTTGTGGATGAGCAGGAAGTTGCTGATCTTGCACATGGCCGTCCCGAACACCCAGTGGTAGTCCAGGGCAGCGTAGGCGATGTGGACGGGGAGGAAGACATTGAATAGGAAGTCGGCCACCGCCAGGTTGAGGAACCAGACGGTGTTCACCGTCCTCTTCATCTTGCAGGTGATCATGACGATCACCAAGCCGTTGCCCAGGATCCCGAGGAGGCAGATGATGCTGTAGACCGCCACCAGAAGGATCCTGACCACTCTGCCTTCCAGGGGGGATAACTCCTCCAGAACCACGATGGGGTCCACGTCATCGGGGTAGTCCTCGTAGGAGGTGTTGTAATCCTCAGCCTCCATTCTCTGCCAGGGGAGACAGGGGGCGTGAGGGGAACTTTGATTAGAACTGGCTTTAAAGGGCTTCCCTGGTGGCTCAGCGGTAATGAATCTGCCTGCCGATGCCGGAGACGTGGGTTCGATCGCTGATCGGGGAAGATTACACGTGCGGAGGAGCACCTAAGCCCGTCCACCACAACTATTGAGCCTGTGCTGCAGAACCCGAGAGCTGCCACTATTGAGCCTGCAGGCCGTAGTTACTGAGGCCCGTGCGCCTAGAGCCTGTAAGAAGCCACCACCACGAGAAGCCTGTGCACCAAAACCAGGGAGGAGCTCCCACTCGCCGCAACTAGAGAACAGCCCACACAGCAACAAAGACCCAGCACAGCCAAAATGAATAAATTCAAAAAAAACAAAGAGCTACTGGCGTTTGTTGGGGAGGAGTGAACAATAAACAAACAAACAAACAAAACCATGGCACCTTTAAAACACTGGGTGAAGCGTTTGGGTTGATGTGTGCACCGATTTATCTATCACAGGGAACTATAACCAGCAAAATCTATAACTGGACTGAAGAGGTTGACCACCACCAGCGAGACCAACAGTGTCCTCCCTGGCTGTGAGCAAGACCATTTGGGTGGTTTTGCTATTTTACTTATTTGACAAACAGCTCGCAGGCACCTACTATATACCGGGTACTATTCTAAAGGGTTGATGTATGCAAAGTCCTTTCATCCTCATAACAACTCAGTGAAGTGGTTACAAACCCCATTTTACAGATGAGGAAACTGAGGCACAGAGAGCGTAAGTCACGTGCCCAAGAGCACAAAGCTGGGAAGAGGCAGTCCATGAGTCAGGGCAGACGCTGACGCTTACCTTCTGGGCCACCGTGTTTTTGCTGCCTCTCTGGGACCCTCCCTTTTTCCTTTACAGTCTAATGGGAGACAAACACTCATCCAAAAAAAAACAACCCTCAAATCGTGGAAAAATCGCAGTGATGCTAAGCGCAAGGAAGGAGAGGTGCACGGTGCTCTGAACCTGACTCTGACCAGATTCCCAAAACCCAGGGGACAGCTGCGCCAACAGTGCCCCTGCCTCGTCCTGGCCTCCCACTGCTGCCCTTTGGAGAGAGGGGTTCAGACCACAAGAGCCCCTCACCGTTTCACTGTTATGTCCAAAGCTCTCCAGTGTTGGTCCCTGGCCGGTCAGCCCCCACACACAGCTGGAAACACCTGCGGGGCAGAACAAGGCGCAGCAGTTGGCTCTCGATCTAAGAACCAGAGGTCCGGATGGACCCAGCTCCAGAGACAGAATGTACCAGTTACTCCCGCTTTACGGAGGAAGCAGAGGCTCAGAGACGCTTAGAGGCAGGCCCAGGGTTACCCAGCTGGCAAGTGGTGGAGTCTCATGAACTCAGATCAACAGCTACACCCTTCATCCCAACCCCCATCTCCCCCGACCCCCGAACCCCGACCCCAGCACATCTGGTCAGCCTGCTGACTGTGTGACCTTCTCCTTCCTTACCTTTACCTTGGAAGTAAGAGCATTATCACTACTGGCATTTGTTGGGGAGGCACGAACAACAAACAAAAAAATCATTGCATCTTTAAAACGCTGGGTACAGTGTTTGGGTTGATGTGTCCATTGATTTATCTATCACAAGGAACCACAACCAACAAAACGTTTAACTAGATGTAGGCATCAGAGCCAACCCAAACCAGGGCAGAAACTGCAGACCAGCAGAGTCAATGGGCTTGAGGCCTCTGACCTGAAACTCTGAGCTTCCTTGTGGCCGCATCAGAAAGGGAAATGTGATCCGTGGTAGAACTTCATTTATGGAGATGGAGGAAGCAGCTTAGGGGGTAATGTTGTTCCCTCACCCTGGATTCTCCAGGGCATTTCTCACTGGGCAGGGGCTTCACTGAAGGGCGCGTGACAGAGGCAGCGGGTAGTGTCACTGTCCAGGGCTGATACAGCATCCCAGGGGTGATTTCCCACTGGTGGCTGCTTGTGGGGGCCTTGAAGGCAAGGGAAAGGGGAACTCCATGGGAAGATCAAGACATGATGACAGTCTGGGTTCTCAGGATTCAAAATGAAGGCTTGGAGAGCTCAGAGAAGTGGTATTGGGACTCTGAATTCCTCAGGCAAGCAGGGGGAACCCAAGAGAGTTTTCACTCGGGATCCTTGGAAGTCAGGCTCTGGAGTCAGATTTCCCAGCTGTGTGGCCTTGGGCAAGTTGCTTCACCTTTCTGAACCTCAGTTTTCTTACCTGGAAGCTACTGATATCCTTGCAAGGCTGTTGCAGAGCACAGGGGCATATAAGGAGCCCCAACGACCTGGCTCTTGAGAAACCTATATGCAGGTCAGGAAGCATCAGTTAGAACTGAACATGGAACAACAGACTGGTTGCAAATAGGAAAAGGAGTACGTCAAGGCTGTATATTGTCACCCTGCTTATTTAACTTATATGCAGAGTACATCATGAGAAACCCTGGGCTGGAAGAAGCACAAGCTGGAATCAAGATTGCCAGGAGAAATATCAATAACCTCAGATATGCAGATGACACCACCCTTACGGCAGAAAGTGAAGAGGAACTCAAAAGCCTCTTGATGAAAGTGAAAGTGGAGAGTGAAAAAGTTGGCTTAAAGCTCAACATTCAGAAAACAAAGATCATGGCATCCGGTCCCATCACTTCATGGGAAATAGATGGGGAAACAGTGGAAACAGTGTCAGACTTTATTTTTCTGGGCTCCAAAATCACTGCAGATGGTGACTGCAGCCATGCAATTAAAAGACGCTTACTCCTTGGAAGGGAAGTTATGACCAACCTAGATAGCATATTCAAAAGCAGAGACATTACTTTGCCAACAAAGGTCTGTCTAGTCGAAGCTATAGTTTTTCCAGTAGTCATGTATGGATGCGAGAGTTGGACTATAAAGAAAGCTGAGCGCCAAAGAATTGATGCTTTTGAACTGTGGTGTTGGAGAAGACTCTTGAGAGTCCCTTGGACTGCAAGGAGATCCAACCAGAACATCCTAAAGGAGATGAGTCCTGGGTGTTCATTGGAAGAACTGATGCTAAGGCTGAAACTCCAATACTTTGGCCACCTCATGTGAAGAGTTGACTCATTGGAAAAGACTCTGATGCTGGGAGGGATTGGGGGCAGGAGGAGAAGGGGACGACAGAGGATGAGATGGCTGGATGGACATGAGTTTGGGTGATCTCAGGGAGTTGGTGATGGACAGGGAGGCCTGGTGTGCTGCGATTTATGGGGTCACAAAGAGTCAGACACAACTGAGCGACTGAACTGAACCCACTCCAATATCCTTGCCTGGAGAATCCCATGGACAGAGCTGCCTGGAGGGCTACAATCCACGGAGTCACAAAGAGTCGGACACGACTGAAGGGACTGAGCACACACACGGGCACCCTCACACCCAGGCTGCTCTGACTCAGCCTGCTCTTCACCGCCTTGTTTTCCAGGAAGTGGGCACTCCTTCCTGTGTCTGTTCGCACCCTTGCTGATGCCCCAGGGACCCCAGCTCCACCCTCCCAGGACACCTCCTCTTTGCTGACCTTTCTTGGCTCCTCAAGGAACCTATGTCCCCAGTTTTCAGGATGATCTGAGGTCTACGGCACAGCTGGGAATTGTTTGCCAAGCTGACATTGTCTATCACAGTCCAGGTGGGCAGGTGAGTCTGGCCAGACTGTCCCTCTTTCTGCCCTCGGCTCCCCAGGAGCCCAGGGAACAGACAAGCTGTCCTGGCTCTGCTCCCAGATTCCTCCTGTCATCTCCAACTTGTGCCCTTTGGGACCAGGGAGGAGGTGGTGGGGTCAGGGGGACACTCCCTGTGTCACCCGAGCAAGTCGCCTCCCCATCTCTGAGCCTCAGTTGTGCCATCTGCTAAATGGGACTGATAGAAACCCCTGCCCTACCGACTTCTCAGGACCACCGGAAGGATGAGTTAAGGCCCTCCAGCTTGTCCCAGGCTTGGTGAGGACGACAGGGAAAGACCCAGGCAAATCAGGGTCAAAGTCCTGGGAGGTCTGAGAGCTCTGTTTTGTGAAGAGACAAAGCGTCCCAAAGTAAAGCAACTAAAACCTTTTTTTGGCTGCACGGCAACTTGCAGGATCTTAGTTCCCTAATCGGGAATCAAACCTGGGCCCTTGGTTTTAGGAGCACAGAGTCCTAACCACTGGACCATGAGGGAATCCCCTAAAACCTTTTTGACCAACATATTTGCTACGCGGCACCTGCCAAAAATCAGAATCACTCTCTTTAATTTCCTCTGCAACTTCAGACTCAGCCCCGAAACCAGGCTCCTCTCTCCAGGGAGGTTTCTCTTGGTGTCGCCCCACCCTCGTGGAGTTCCCATCCCAAGGCCACCAGTATGTGGCCTTGCACCAAGGCCACAGAAGTGGAGCCCACAACCGAGGTCACCTCTGAAACTGACTGAGCCCCCTCTGTAACCGTCGCCAGAAGCCCCCCTGATCATCACCAGCAGATTTCCTAACCCCATATTAGGCAAAAATGCCCACCCCTATACTCACCCTATAGCACCCTGAGCAATCACCTAATGCCACCTTGCCAGCAGGAATTTCCTTTGTCCTGAGGCTATAAAAAATTGGCTACTAACCCACCGAAAGCGCTGGCTCTCGCTTGAGCCGGCCCGCTGTTCTCACGGTCAGCTCTCCCTGATCTGTCAGGAGGTCAGCCCGCTGTGCTCACAGCACCCACGTTATCTCTGCTCTTTGTTCTTAATAAACTCACTCCCTGATGAAATGCTCTGTGTCTGGAAATTCTTTTCCAGACTGCCACGACAACCCCCACCCGCTGTAGTGGGTTAAATCTTCCCTTTAAAAAAAAAAGTTACATCCACCAGAACCTGTGAACGTGACCTTATTTGGAAAAAGGATCTTTGCCGATAGAATTGATGTAAGGATCCTAAGATGAGATCACCTTGGGAGAAGCTGGCCTCTAACCCCAAAGACAAGTGTCCCCGTAAGAGGAGATGGCAGAAGGAGATTTGACAGAGGAACAGAGAAGCCATGTGAAGAGGGAGGCCGAGACTGAAGGGATGTGGCCAGGAGCCAAGGGACACCCAGAGCCTCAGAACTGGGGGACACAGAAGGGACCCTCCCCAGAGCCTTCCGAGGAAGCCCAGCTTGAGACGGCTCGACTGCAGACTTCTGGCCTTGGGCGGCACAAGCGAGTGTGCATTTCGGTCGTTTTAAGCCGCCCAGTCTGCAGTAATCCGTTACAACAGCGCAGGACCCTGACACACCCTCCGTTCAGGCTCCCGGGGCGCCCGGCTCCCTACTCCAGGGCCCATGGCATTTATATGCTCATGACTGGCTTTTACACACAGCATATGAAAAAGCAGAGATATCAGTTTGCCGACAAAGCTCTGTCTCTAGTCAAAGCTATGGTTTTTCCAGTAGTCAAGAATGAATGTGAGAGGTGGACCATAAAGAAAGCTGAGCGCCGAATGATTGATGCTTTTGAACTGTGGTGCTGGAGAAGACTCTTGAGAGTCCCTTGCACAGCAAGGAGATCCAACCAGTCCATCCTAAAGGAGATCAGTCCTGAATATTCATGGGAAGGACTGACGCTGAAGCTGAAGCTCCGATACTATGGCCACCTGATGCGATGAGCCAACTCATTGGAAAAGACCCTGATGCTGGGAAAGACTGAGAGCAAGAGGAGAAGGGGGCGACAGAGCATGAGATGCTTGGATGGCCTCAGTGACTCAGTGGATGTGAATTTGAGCTAACTCTGAGAGATAGTGAAGGACAGGGAAGCCTGGAGTGCTGCAGTCCATGGGGTCACAAAGAGTCGGACACGACTCAGCCACTGAACGACAAAACGACACACCTGACCGGATTGCAAGGTACCTGGGGGTGGGGACTGGTCTCATTCAGCTCTGTGTCCAGGTCAGGGAAGAAGGTGGGCACTAAGCGGGTCCTCAGGATATTGCGATGTCCTCATGGTCTCCCCCTGTGTAGGTCGGCGTCCTAATCACCTCTTCATAGAAGGGCATCAGGCAGGTTGGATTAAGCATCCCCCCGATGACCTCACTTTACACTAATCACCACTTTAAAAGCCCTGTCTCCTATAGAGACCGGACATGTGGACACAGAGGGAGAAGAAGAGAGTGGGATGAACTGGGAGAGCAAAACAGGCATATATACACTATTGGGTGTGAAATAGCTCACGGGAAGCTGTATAGCACGGGGAGCTCAGCTCAGTGCTCTGTGATGACCCAGAGCGTTGGGAGGGAGGCTTCAGAGGGAGGGATGGATGTATACATCCAGTGGATTCACTTCTCTGTTCAGCAGAAACTAACACAGCATTGTAAGTAACTATGCTGCTGCTGCGAAGTCACTTCAGTCGTGTCCAACCCTGTGCGACCCCATAGACGGCAGCCCACCACGCTCCCCCGTCCCTGGGATTCTCCAGGCAAGAACACTGGAGTGGGTTGCCATTTCCTTCTCCAATGCATGAAAGTGAAAAGTGGAAGTGAAGTTGCTCAGTCATGTCCGACTCCTAGCGACCCCATGGACTGCAGCCTACCAGGCTCCTCTGTCCATGGGATTTTCCAGGCAAGAGTACTGGAGTGGGTTGCCATTGCCTTCTCCGGTAAAGTAACTATACTCCAATATAAAATATATTTTAAAAAAATAAAAAATTTTAAGCCCTGTCTCCAAATACAGTCATGCTCCCAAAGTACTGGGGGTTAGGACAGCAGCTTAGGAATTCGGGGGAGGAGGTGCGATTCCAGCCCACAACACCTCCACAGTTGCCCTCTACTGTTAGAACTTAACCTTGCTATTTGCTCTTCTTCCAGTTGGTTTCCTCTGCACTGGGACTGCCAGCTAGAATGTACAGAGAGCATCTTCCTGCAAATCCAGAAAGACTGCAACCCCGGCAGAAAAAATGGGCTAATGACCTAAACAGATAATGTACAGGAGGGAAGCCTTACAGGAGGCGTTAGACAGACTGATGATCAAGGAGGTACAAATGAGAACCACCAAGAGGACTAGAAAGCTGGGATGGAGCCCTCGGGCTGGCAAAGGCTTCAGGCCACGCTGCGGGTGCCCGTAAGCCCCTGTGTGCCCCCCAGCAGCGGAAGAATCATGCTTCAGGATGCCCGTGTGCAGGATTGGTGGGCGGGACGGGGGGCCAGGCATGCCTTATCTTGGATTCTCCAGGAGCAAAGCTCACATCAGCCTTCCTGCAAACGTGATTATTAAGGAAGTGTTCCAGGAAACCCCAGTAAGTGACTGGAGAAGTAAGAATGGGAAAGGGAGGAGGTCGGTCAAGGGGGCAGCGCCAGGCAGAGGCCCAAGGAAGGTGGCCTTGGTTCAGGGCGGGGTCAGGAAACAATGGAGGTCGCATTCCAGGAAACTATTTATATCCCTCCATCCTGTCCTGGGAGGGGCACCGTCCCAGGCGCTGCCTGCCCACTGAGGGCGGTCTGCTGACCGAGCCGCAGGTGCAGGCCGTCAGGAAGCAAGAGCCTTGTGCGCTGTGACACCCAGGGATCCAGGGGTCTGGGCAGCGCACACAGGCATCTGCTGATGGCTGGAAGCTGGAGGCGGCTGACGTCCATCTGTTGTGGGAGAGGCGACGTGCGAAGAGGCAACGTGGGAAAGCCACAAAGCTAGGCAGCTGTTAGAGGCCGCAGATTAGCAAGTGTACATACAGTACGCCCTGCATCTTAAAACCACCTACCCAGATAGCACGTAAGCACACTGAAAACTCACATCTAAAAGCGGCAGCACAACAACACAAAAGCACAGAACTGAGTAACAAGACACACTCTGAACAGACTAGAGTGCCTCCGTGGGAAGGCACAGCGAGAAGGAATGGGGGATAAAGGAAATGAAGGAACATCAGACAAGCACGGGGGTTTCCGGAGGCCAGATGAGGGTGGGGTGGAAAGGTGTCATTATGGCAGGCTTCTCTCCCCTCCTGAGGTACAGGAAAACACAAACCAAACAAGCACAACAACCCAAACCCCTGCCTGGGGCAGTGAGCAGCCCATGCCCAGGTCATCGAATCCCTCATGAAGCCGCACTGGGCAGGGAGCGGCCCAGCAAGCGGCTTTGGCCCTGCCTGGGGCCTTGAGAGCCCCTCCCTGCCAGCCTCCTCCAGCAGGCCAGGAATGAACCCGGACCAGCCCAGGAGAGGAATAGCATCAGCCCAGTCCAAGCTGGCTGTGACGTGGCCGAGGCCCGATTCCTCCTGCCGGGGACCGGACGCAGCAGGCAGGAGACCTGCATGTATGGTCCTGCTCCCCCCACCGGCGGGGCCAGACCCTTGCTGGGGAAGTGGCTGTGGTGGGGTGAGGGGGCAGGGTGTTAGGCCGAATCTAGTTCCTCCCGCCACAGAGAGTAAAAACCTCAGGCAGATGTTTCTGGCTTCGCTTTTCTTAAACAAACACGTGTAGAGTCCTCACCAAATTCCAGGCATAGTTCTAAGCACTGTTACAGATGAGGAAACTGGCCCAGAGAGGTTAAGTAAGGTGCCCAAGGTCACACAGCTGGCTCAGCTCAGCAAGGTAGGTCCAATTCCTCGAGAGGAAACTCCGAGCCTGCTGACCTTCCAACCCCCACTCTCTTTCTTTGTCCACTGCCTCGCCTCCCCAGAACATTTCAGAATCCTCCGGGGGTTGCCCTGGTGGGATCTCTCAAGAACCCCCACAGATTCGGGGTGTGCATTCTGCACATGGAGCAAGACGAGACTCCAGGTCCCCAGGGTTGTCCTCTAAGCCCCTCTGCCTCTAGGTAACGGCCCTAATGGAAGCTCATCACATCCCAGGGGTCACGTCCCACGTGCCGCAGGAAAAGCCCTTCAGAGGCGGGGCTCATGCATGCATCCATCCTTCAGGGACCTGTGGAGTCTCCTGCCCCCTGGCCCTGGAGGGGAGGCCAGGGTGCTGTGGGCACGGCTCTTCTCACCCGGAACCCCCGCCCCGGAGCCTGCACGGCCACTGTCACCTGTCCAGATTTACCGAGGGGACGCCCGAGGCCAGGCACCAGTGGGCGAAGGGGGACTTGCCTGCAGTCACACACCTGGTTAGTGGCAGGGCAGGGAGTTGAACCCTGGTCCTTAGGAATCCCCCCAGCTCCTCCAGCTGCCACCCGCTGGCCTGTGTGCCCTGGGCTCAGGGGACACCAGGGCTGAGAGGCATTTGGGCAGCAGGTGTGGCCTTCTGCTTCGTCTCCATCCCCTGCTAGAGTCTGCAGAGGGCTCGCTCCCTTTCTGTCCGAGTCTGGGTCTCTCCCTGCTGGTTCCTCAGTCACCCCGTCTTGGCCTCGCTCCTTCTGTCTTGCCTTGTGCTTTTCCGACTCTGTCTGCCCTGTCTCTGTGTCTCCCTCTCCCTGCTCTTGCTTCTCAGTGCAGTCTCCCTGCCTTCTCTCTGTCTCCCTGTCCCCTCCCTCTCCTCTCATCTTCCCTCCACCGGTCCCGCCCAGAGGCCCAGCCACCCCTCAACCTGCGAGCATCACTCACCTGTGTGCCAAGAACACCTAAACCGAAGGCTGCCCCTCTCCCAGCCTGCTGCCTCCACTGTTGCCTCTCCAGCCTGGTCTAAGCTTCCTCCGGCGGCCCCCGGCCCCAGGCCGAATGCAGGGGCTTGATCAGGGTCCGTGGGCGTGGGAGCCCGGCGGGGAAACTGGAAACCCTTCCCTCAGCATTTGGCCGGGCTCCTGTCCCCTCTCCCACCTCCCCCATGGCCCACCCCTACAGTCTGGGCTGGGCGGCCTTGGAAGCCTCTCCTCCAGCCTTCTCAGCCTCCCAAAGGCTCTTAGGAGCTGAGAGGGCCCCCAGAGGCATCCTGTTTTGTAGCTGGGAAAACGGAGGTCCGGGAGAGGAACTGAACCTCCCTAAGCCTCAAAGAGGAGGGCCTCAGCCTGTCTTGTGTGTGATGTATCCCAGAGCCTAGAAGTTTGCCTGGCGCCTGGAACATCTTCGCTGCTCCAAGCCCGTCCCCCCTTACGGCATAGATTTGCAAATGAAGGCATAGATTTGCAAATAAAGCCTCACTCAGAGAGACGAAGTGACTCTCCCAGGCTCACACAGCCTTGCAGCATCATCCCAGGGTTTGAACCAAGGACTCTCTGACCCCCCAACCTTGGCTCTTTCTACTTGCCAAGATCACAGCCTCAGCGAGCAGGTTTGAACCATAATGGGACCTTGCAGGCATGATTCTCCCATCACAAATGTCTCTCCTTGGCAGTATCCACCCACCACCACCCAGGCCGGGCCCGCCAACTTTGGTCCTGTTATCTTGGCCTGCTGCCACAGTCCCCTGACTGGCCTCATCCTCCAGGGCAGAGCAAGGGGGTCTCCCAGCCCCCATGGACGGCTCTTGGAGATACCTCGGGGTTCCCATCCCTGGATCCACAGGTCTGAGAGACGTAGGAACCGTGAAACCACATAGCGGCCGCGGCCGTTCTAGCCGCAGGACTGGCTGCCAGCGCCCGGACAGAATTAGCCCTGTGTCGGGGGAAAATTTCCTCCTCGGTCCCACGCCCACACGCGGGAGCTCTGGCTGAGTCACTGCAGCGAGATGGAAGGAGCTGGCCCGCTAACAGGCAGCCCCGTTTCCTTTGGGTTTGGATGGGGCCGTGTTTGGATGGGCACGCTCTGCAGCGGTGGGCAAAAGCAACAAGCGAGGCAAAAGCTTATGCCCTTGGACGTGAGCGGTCCACTTGCCCAGAGGCCAGAGCCCCCAGGAAACCTCCAATGGCTGATGAGAGCACAGAAGCGGGAGACCCCCCAAATGTTCGCTGCACCACACAGCATCCCCCCTGTTAGAATGACCCATCCCTTCCCCGCAGTGTGCTCTGTCCCCTGATCACTGCCGCCTGCTCTGTGCCCCCAGGCCGAGCTGCAGAAACACTGTCACTAGACTCCTTGTCCTCTGACCTCGAGCTGGGTTTATCCTTGAAGGCCCAGCTGGGGCTACAGGACAGGAAGAGGGCAAGTCAGGTGTCTATGGTCCCAGTGGCCTCCCTGCAGGGTCTCCATGAGTCAGTCCTGACTGCACAGCCTGGGTCCCAGGAACCAGTCCCTCCCTGACCTCCTGGCTAAAAGGGCAGGAGGGTCTCCTTGTATTCTCAGACCTGAAGTCCTGCCCATCCTTTATGCTTCTGATGAACATTTAGGCTAGGAAGGACTTAGAAAGGGTGGACAGCAAAACGCTCATCAAGACCCCGTGTGAGGGACTTCCCTGTGGTCCAGCAGTGAAGAATCTGCCTTGCAATACAGGGGACATGGATTTGACCCCTGGTCAGGGAATTAAGATCCCAATGGCCAGGAGAGGCTAAGCTCGCTCGTCACAACTACTGAGCCCATGGGCCACAACTAGAGGACCCTTGTGCCACAACAAAGATGTTGTATGATACAATTAAGACCTGATGCAGTCAAACAAGTCATTTTTTTTAAGTCCCCATTAAAAAAGACCCCGTTCGAGTGGGTCATCCATTTCCCTCTGAGACTCTGACCCAGAGTCCAGACTCTCAACACACCCCCTCAAGACATCCCCATGTCTGTTTCCCAAACAGCTCACAAAACCGCCCATTGTTTCTGCCCACCTGGCCGACTGCTAGAGACCCTCCAACCAGCATGCCGCTTCCACTCTGGTTTCATTTTCTGCCTTGTAGCTGGAGCGATCATGTCAAAATGCAAGCCGCATCACAGCTCTCCCCGACTTGAAAGCCCTCGGCGGCTCCCGCTTTGTTCTTTATTCTTGTTGCTTAGTCGCTAAGTCATGTCAGATTCTTTGCCACCCATGGACCGTACGTAGTCCACCTCTCTCCTCTGT
Organism: Bubalus kerabau; assembly: GCF_029407905.1. Lineage (NCBI taxonomy): Eukaryota > Metazoa > Chordata > Mammalia > Artiodactyla > Bovidae > Bubalus > Bubalus kerabau. The sequence continues at coordinate 68,702,642 of NC_073639.1, read as the reverse complement.
CCGTGAGACTTTCCAGGCAAGAATACTGAAGTGGGTTTCCATTTCCTTCCTCCAGGGGGTCTTCCCCACCGAGGGATCCAGCCTGCATCTCCTGGGTCTCCTGCATCTCCTGGGTCTCCTGCATTGGCAAGCGGATTCTTTACCACTAGCGCCACCTGGGAAGTGCTATTTTTTTCTGCAGACCTAACAGCTATTTCAGTCACGCAAGGCCCCCAGCAAGAGCGTGTGGAGGTATGTCTCTCCTTCCAGGCCAGAAAGCCACTCCGGCCCCGACCATGGGTCCCGTACACAAACACAGTGTGTTCTCCTGGACACTCAGCTTCCGTCCAAAGCTGTTGGGGAAATAGCCTGAGTCTCTCCCCCGGAAACACTGCCCCAGCCCCTGGAGGTGGCCTATACACAAGCTTTCTCCCGTGTTTGTAACCCCCTGGACTGGGAGGCCCGACACCCCATTCGCTTAATCCCCTGAAGCCTTGAGTCCATTCATGTAAATAATCCCCGAGCTGTGTACACAGCGTATCTGGAAGGCAGCAGGCACAGGAGTGTTTATGTGAACCGAGCAGGATGTGGTTGGAGGAGGCTGACAGCGGTGGTCGCCTTCTCCCCGAGCCAAGAGCTGGCCACGGCAATATCCTCGGTGTCCTGCTCACAGCGTGGGCTTGGAGCCCAGACACTGAGTGGCCCTGGGTGCTCTGGGAGTTTCCTGCCCCTGCCCCTGCTAGATCCAGGCCAGCACAGGCCACCTTTGGTCCTGCATCTAACACAGCTCCAGAGCAAGACTTCTTCTCCGACTACCTTGAGACATGTGGAAGGAGGCAGGCGAAGGCCCAGTCCCCATCAACAGCACCCCCATCTACTGTGGGGGAGAAGGGCAAGGAAGCTGGGCATCGGCCTCATCTGCCCCCACAGTCCTTCTTTGCTGCCCCTCCCTTTCTGCTGCTTCAAAAGCCTCACCAGGCCCTTGGAAGTCACCCCAGAGACCCAGCTGGATGTGCTGGTAAAGAGTCTTGGACCCTCAAAAGCCAGGGTTAAATATTATTCATAATAGTCACCAAAGTATCAATATTTTATTGAGCACCTACCATGTGTGAATCTTCCCTGTAGCTCAGATGGTAAAGAATCTGCCTACGATGCAGGAGACCTGGGTTCAATCCCTGGGTCAGGAAGATCCTCTGGAGAAGGGAAAGGCAATCCACTCCAGTATTCTTGCCTGGAGAATCCCATGGACAGAGAGGCCTGGCAGGCTAAATTTCGTGGGGTCACAAAGAGTCAGACACGACTGAGCAGCTAACACTGCTACTGTGTGTGCCAGGACACTGAGAAGCACCTTATGTGCATCATCTCACACAAACCCAGGGGGATGGAGGTGGTTATTATGGCCATTTTAGAGCTGCGGAAGCTGAGGCCAGAGAGGTTAAGAGTCTTACTCAAGGTCACATAGCTAGCAAGAGGCAGAGGTAGGATTTGAACCCAGATAAAGAACCCCAGGGCTCTCTCTTTTATACCTTACAAGATCTACCCTTTGGGGGCTTGGTTTCCCCAACTATGAAACAAGGAGGTTGGAGTTGATGGCGTCAAAGGCTCTCTTCCAGCTTTAAAATATGCTGTGGTTGAATGGGCCAAGGGTCTGTCCCCAGCCTTGTGCCAGTAAAAAGACAGCATGGCTTGGCTCCATGCTGTGTGACCTCAGATAAGTTGCTTTACCTCTCTGAGCTATCGTAAGGTTCCCAACAAAAATTTCCTTTTCAGAAAATCCAAGGGGCTGGATGAAGCAATCTCTGTGGACCCCCTTGCAGATCTAAGATCTCTGGACTAGAAGCTCAAGGTGAAGTTACAAGCTTCCGCACCATCAAGACCTCGAGTCTGGGGTTCTTGCAGACTGTGATGATGTGGTCTCAGACTATCCCCCCAGCCCCCTCCCAGCTGCACGGTGGCTAAGAGCCCATACTTGGGAGTCGGACGGACCAGGTTTAAAGGCCCTTCCTCGTTCAGTGACCATGGACACATCCCCTCTCTTCGAGTCTCAGTGTCCTCATCAGTAAAACGGGGCTGATATTACCACCTCCTTCCTAAGGTTACTGTGAAATGAAATGATGATGTGAATGGCACCTGGCACACAGCAGGTGCTCAGCAAATGTTTGTGTAGAGAAATCAGCTGGTGACACATCCGTGAGAGCCAGCAGCCTCGCTGTTCCGTGGAGGGGAGAAAGCCAGGCTGAATATCCAGATTCGGAACCAAAGGAAAGAGCTGTGTTTTCCAGGAAACCCACGGAGCTCGAAAGTGAGCCCGGATGGGGTCTGGAAGCAGAGGAGGGCTGGGAGCCAGCCAGCGGTCGCTCCCAGGCTTCTCCACCCAGACCAGATGCCGCCTAGGGCCGGATGAGGAGACCATGGCTCCTGCCATGCCCGCCCCCTCTCAGCCCTTCCCCATATACCCACATCCTCCACTAGAGCCTCTGAAAAGCATTTCTCAGCTTGAGTGTAGTCCCTCGGTTAAAACAAGCTTTGTCCCACTTCTGTCGACCCGGGGAGTTAAGGATAACAAGGAGATGGCCCGGGCTATGTGGCCCATTCTCCAACCTCCCATTTCCAACCTGGGACCTAGAGACACTGAAGATGAAGGGAAATGACCCATATGAAGGACGTAGCCAAACAGCCAGCCCCCCGTAGGGTCTCAAACGATGTTTGATTCCCCCTAATGCCCATTTAACAGATGAGAACACTGAGATTCAAACAAGTTTCATGGTCTTTCCCAAAGTTACCTGGAAAGTGAGCAATTGTTGTTCCATCAGTCAGTCATGTCTGACTCTTTGCGACGCCATGGACTGCAGCACGCCAGGCTTCCCTGTCCTTTACCACCTCCTGCAGCTTGCTCAAACTCATGTCCATTGAGTCAATGATTCCGTACGACCATCTCATCCTCTGTCGCCCCCTTCTCCTCCTGCCCTCAGTCTTTCCCCACATCAGGGTCTTTTCTAACGAGTTGGCTCTTCACATCAGGTAGCCAAAGTATGGGAGCTTCAGCTTCAGCATGGTATAATCAGGATCTCCAGGCTGGACTTCGGGATTCTCTTCTCCTGGTTGTCCCTGGAATCGCGTTCTGTGTCACTTAGAACTAGGTTTCAACTCCAGCTCCAACACTTAGAGGCTGTGTAACCTCTCTGAGCCTCAGGCCCCTCATCCACAGCCTCTTTCTCTGGGAATTGTGAGGATTCGATAAAACCAGGCTGGTGAAGTGCTTGGCATCCTGCCTGCCCTGATCATGGCTGCCAACACTATTAATGTTAGTAGTTATTAATTTTATGGGAAAGAGGATTCACCTCGCAGTGATGAAATTGGAAAACACATTCCCACTTTCTCAGTGGGGTCCATTATTTTAGAGCCCGAGGGGAATTTGGCAGGGTGTGGCCTTCTCTGGAACCCTGGAGGCAGAATCAGAGGTCAGGGAAAGTTTCAGCCACTCAGTCCTATCTGACTCTTTGTGACCTCATGGACTGTAGCCTGCCAGGCTCCTCTGCCCATGGGGATTCTCCAGGAAAGAATACTGGAGTGGGTTCCCATGCCCTCCTCCAGGGGATCTTCCCAACCCAGGGATCGAACCCGGGTCTCCTGCCTTGCAGGCAGATTCTTTGCCATCTGAGCCACTAGGGATGTCAGGAAATGTTGAGTCAAACTAGAGATGCTGAGAGGCTGCAGCGTCCGATCCTGGACCCTCTCCCGGCCTGCTTCCATATCCCATCTGCTTGTCCCTGAGCAGCCCTGAGGCCCCGGCACATCTGGCCATCAGCGGCCCCTCCCGGGCTCCTTGCTGGCTGCCCAAAGGCCCCATTTGCTCCAGGCCACCTTGTTCCGGAGACTTCCTGCCTCTGGCCTGGAATGTTCTCCTCCACTGGCCCTGTCACAGAAGGAAGTGTGCACAGCATGGGCCCAGGGGCTCCAGGAGTGCGGTTTGGCACCTTTGTCTGGGAGAGGTCAGAAAACAGAAGCCCGATTGGAGAGGGAGGAAGGGGGAGGGAAGGCAGGGCAGGGTCCCTTCCAGACAGGCTGACTCAAACCCTCCGGGAGGCTGAGAAACTTCCGACAAGATGGCCTTGATGTTGGGCTAACGGAAAGCTTGGAAGGCCAAGGATTCTTCCCTCAAGTTCTCTGATCCTCCTTTCTTCCTTCCTCCATCCTTTCAAGAATTATTTATTAAATGCCTATTGTGTGCCAGGCCCAGGGGCTACATCAGGGAACAAAACAGACACGCTGCTTCCCTGGAGGGGCTGGCATTCTCGAAGGTGTGGATCGTAATAAAGGAGACAAAAGTCTGGAGTCAGACTGCCTGGGTTTGAATCCCTGCCCTGACACTCACCAGCTGTGCGACCGTGGGCAAGTCACCACACCTCTCTGTGCCTCGGTTTCCTTATCTGAAAAATGGGGGTGATAGCTCTTCCCTCCCAGGGTTGCTCCGGGGATTAAATGAGTTTACGCTGGTCATGTTCGGAAGCTTGTCTGGTTTGTTGGAAATACTATGTAAATGCTGGGAAAATGAAATGAATATAACAGGTGGTGACAGACGCGGTGAACTAAAATATAAAGAGGAGTGGGGCATAGAGATGAGGGCGGATGCTACTTTAGGCAGAGTGTTCAGAGAAGGGCTCTGCTACAGATTACCTTTGAGCAGACTTGAATACAGGGAGAGGAAGATATATCACTGTCTGATGGGAGAGCTCTTCAGACAGTGGAAGGGCCAGTGCAAAGGCCCTGAGGCAGAAGCAGGTTTCACAGGTTCAGAAAAGAGCATGGCTCCATTCATTCAAGCATCCATTCAAAAGGCAGCTAGTGAATACCTTCTAAGAGCCACACACCTTACTGGAGGCTGTGGGAGTCTATGCTCCATGGTAGGGGAGGTGGGTGCAGGAACACGGCACAGTGAGTGCTCTGAGATGTCACCTACAATCCAGCCTTGCAGCTAACTAGCCCTCCTGGGCCTACATCACAGACCGGATGGGGTTCTTGGCAACTTCCCTATAGTTTCCTTGACTCTGGGGCAATGAATCAGCTGCAGTTCACCACAGAGCCTGCCCAGGCTCTGTTGTCGAAACAAGAGCAATCTGGTGGGAGAAAGATGAACCAAGTCATTCTCACTTTCAGCTTTCATGGGACAGCGTGGATTCTTTGTGGAAGCGGAGAATGTTCCGAAGTTAGTCAATCATGCCTCCTGCCTGACCCTGTTGCTGGCTGAGTCTGTGGCCCTGGCTCTGTACAAAGCAAAGGGAAGGTGACCAGAGAAAGCAGGGGAGGCTTCTTGGAGAAAGTAACATTTTAGTTGAGACTTGGAGGGTATGAGCCTTTTCTTAATGGAGTGGTGGGGAGACAAGGCACCTTTGCAGAGGAAACTGCAAAGGTACAGCTGGGTAATGTGAGATTAGAGAGTGGGGGCGGGTGGGGGGGGGCAGGGATTTTGCAGGGAGGTCAGGAGATATGGCTGAGAAAAGAAGAGGGGTCAGATTATAAGACCTCCTGCAAGTCACCAAATTTATCCCATGGGTAATAGGGGGCATGGGTGGATTTTAAGCAGAAAGGTGTCCATTTTTCTAAAACGACCCCAGCTCTAACCCACGTGACTGATATGGGGACTGCCTTGGAAGAGGAGAGACTGGAGGCAAGAGGCTAGCAAAGGGCCTGATGAGCTGACTGCAAATCTTCCTCCAGCTCCAGGTCTACCCAGAAGCGGCAGTCTTTGGAGACTCCAGAAATCAAGGGTCCCCCTCACAGAGTCGGGGAGTATGGCAATCTCCCCATTTTCTTGAGGAATTCTTCCTCAGCTCACATGGGCACATTTGCCTCAAAAGCTGTTTCCATGGCAACCGCCAATGCTCCAAGAAAAATCTTGGAATAGCAGAGGAGTGGGGACTGGATACACTGAGATGAGTCTTCACGGGAAAAGCCAGGTCACACTGGCCAGTCGCAGGGGCTGAGACTCAACCCCTGCCCCCAGAATCCCTAATGCCACGGATGAAATCTGGTCACCATGACAACACTGATTCCCCATCCTTGGGCAATGCCAAGGAGCAATCAGAGCATACAAGGTATGTTCATGCTGGGATGCCAGTGGGAGGCAGTAAGTCCAGGAGCATGGGTGTAGATGAAAGAGCAGACTCTGGGGTCTGATTTTTGGATTCAGAAAGGCATCCTCCACCCAAAACCGGTGTCTGGTAAACCCTGCTGCTGGGCCTTGAAGTCCATCACTGGAGTTCTATTTTTAACTCCACCACAATTAACAACAGTAAAAGTAATAATGGCCTGGGGGCCGACACCCCTCCCCTCCCACCCACTCCCCACCGCCTGCCTGTCATTCACTGGCTCAGGTTGGTTCAGGGCTGGGTTGTGGGCGTGGAGAGAGGCAGGGAGAGAATGGTTTATGCTAAATGACAGGTTAATGGGACCTCCCAAGGATGCAACTTGACCCCCCTCCCCATCTTCTACTCCAGCAAACCTGAGGAATACACTGAGAGCACAGCTTAGAGCTCAAACTGACACAACCTCCCATCCTGTCCCTGTCTTGCTGTGTGATTTTAGGCAAGCATTTTCCCTGTCTGGTCAGGCCAGACAACCAGCCCATCAAACTCAAGTTCTCATGGACGCCGAATGGTGGAAGGGCTGAGTGCCCAGCTCAGGAGTCAGGTTGCCTGGGTTTAATCTTAGCTGGGGACCAGGGGAGAATCGTTTACTTGCCTTGTGCCTTGGTTTCCCCATCTGTAAAGTGGGGGAAAATAGTGGCTCCTCTTGCACTGCACTGTTCTGGGATTAAATAACTGGACTTATGGAGAGTGCTTACATAGATCCTGGCTCTTGTTATCTCACCACTGATGAAAACAAGACCATAAGCGTGTACATGGCGGGCATGTGTGTGTGTGATCCTGACGTTCCCGGGCTCCAGGCAGGGGAGGTCAAGGGGAAAAGGCAGCCCAGATCGGGAGGCCAGGTGGAGATAAGCGGCCGGCCGAGAGAGGAAGGGAGGGTCCCTGGATGTGAGCACTGGACTCTGTTCCCCTTGGGCGGCCAGAGGGAGATCGGTGACCTGTGCACACCCACCCAGGACGGGGCTGAGGGTTCATGGGAAGCTGAGAGGGGCTGAACTCAGCACCCACATCCTTCCAAGACAACTTCTCCCTGTGCCCCAGGAACCCAGTGCCCCAAGCGTGGTGTTCAAGGCCTCCAGGCCTTTGCTCTTGCGAGTCCCTCTGCTGGGGGTGCCCTTCTCCTTTCCTCTCACTCCTCCCAGCCTCAGTACCCCCTCTACACAAAGGCAGGCAGAGCAGCCGGCAAAGAGGTGAGAAGACAGGGAATGATGGTGCTGACACGCACCCGGCGCCTGGCTGGACACTCGCCTTCCTTATCTCCCCATCCTCATCCCCACCCAGGCTGGACACTTGGCCTTCCTTATCTCCCCATCCTCATCCCCACCCAGGTGGGAATGCTTATCATCCTCACTCAGCAGGTGCTGAAACTCAGGCTCTGAAAGGAACCAGATCAGGGTCACCAGGCAGCCCCGGTGGAGGCAGGACTTGAACTTGGATCTGTGGGCCTGCAGAGCCCGTGCTCCGGGGCACTCCAGCTGCAATCCACACAGCTGTTTAAGATGTTCCCCTGTTCTTATCATAGCTCTTCCAAGCACCCTGGGTGGGCTGCCAGGCCGGCAAGGCTGTGACAAGTATCCTGTATCCATTCCTCTCTTGGGTCTTTCTGGCATCCTTGGGTGACGTCCTGGGGTGGGAGGAGCCAAAACCACCCTGAGGCTGGGGTAGGGGGTGGTGATAACATTAACCCTTACTTGCCGGGCGCCAACTGCATACCCACTACCTCTGCTCAGAGCAAACCTTCAAGGTGGGCATTTTCGTTCCCGTTTGGCAGATGTGGAAACTGAGGCACAGAAAGGAATGCCACCCGCCTAAGATCTCACACTTAGGAAGAGGCAGAGGTGAGATCTGATCCTGGGCTGTTCTGAGGCCCACATCTTCAATCGCTGTGACTCTGTGACCGCCCTTGGTGGCTGGGAGCTCCGCTGTGCGTAAGGCTCTTTGTTCTTGCACCTACTGACTCCCTCCGCCCCATGCACAGGGCAGGCAGGGCAGCAGTGTCTCACATACCCACAACCCCGCCCGAAAGAGCCCTCAGGCTCCCTTCACAGCCCGTCTAGCCAAATGCAGTTGCGACCCACCGTACTCCAGGGCAGGTAGGGGGCTGCAGAAGCCTGTCCAGCAGGGAGGACCGCTGAGAGATCCTGGAGCCCCAAGCCGCCCAGGCTGCCAGCACCCTACGCGGGGCCCCTGGGGCACTCGGCAGGCTGTGGCCCCTTGGAATAGCCTGGCTCCAGCCCAGCCTGCTGACGGAAGGGCTGGTCTTGGTGAAGTAGTTAACATACACGGTCCCACCCTGTTCCCAGGCTCGAGGAGGGGGTGGGGAGGGAAGGAGAGGAGGAAGGACAGGCTGCCCCCGACCCTGACCCCATCGCTGTGCAGTCACCTCTTCCCAAGGAGAAACTCAACCCTAACCCAGAAAGGGTGTCCCTGGGAATATTGCTTCCCACCCTCAACGGGAAAAGACAGACAGCTGAAGTCCAGAGGAAATTCCAGAATCCTGTAAGCCATTGCTGGAGAGGCTAGAGCGTCGGGGGGTGCCACCCCCATGTTACAGACAAAGGAGAGCAGCCTGGAGCCAAGGAGAGCTTAAGCCTTACACAGCTGCAGCAAAGCGTGCCAGGGCCAACCGGGCCCCTGAGATCTTGGGTCATGACTCAGTTTGTTCATCTGCGGAGTGGGCCAATGCAAAGCTTTCATGGGATCACACATACAGGGTGTATAGGTTGACCAGTCATCCCAGTTTGAGGGTGTCCTGAGAAACGGGACTTGTGGTGCTAAAACCAGAACATTCTGGGCAAATCAGGACGAGTAGGTGGCCCTACCTATATAAAAATCCTGGCTCCAACAAACAAACCCCGTGTCTGTGATGTTTAAAGAAAGTGACTACTTCTGGAGCCAGATAACGTTGCAGTTGTATTCTGGCTCTGCCATCATTAAAAAAAGAAAAGAAAAGAAAACAAACTTTGTTTTAGGTTTTCGTCCGATTAAATTTCACAGATCTTTGCCAGGCACCATGCTAGGTGTGGGGATGCTATAGAGAGAAGCGTGGGCGAAAACCGGTGTCTGCTGGAGCTTAGAAAGATGCCAAACATCATCACACAGGCAGCGGGAAGCGCAGCCCTCTTGGTAAGTCAGTTGGTTTCTGAGACTCGCTTTTACCTTGAAATGGGGGACCCTCCACTTAAGACCTCCCCTCGGGAGTCACCTGGGCCCTTGAGTTCATCGCTCAGAACCAAATCAACAGAAAAAAAAAATCTCTCCCTGGTTTCAGCTACTTTCCAGAGAAGGTCTCCTCTCTCTCTCCTCCCCAACCTCCACAGGAGAACTTCTAGAAAAACCCACCAAGTCATTAGAAAGCTCTTCCTTTTTTTTTTTTTTTTTAACTGAACTGAACTCCAGCAACCTACCACGTTCCTCTCAAGCCTGGTTCAGCCCCCTAGAGTCATACAGGATAAGCCCCCACCTCCTTCCCCTGGCAGTGGCCACTTCCTCACTGTAACCTTGACCAGCACTTCCTCTGGACCGTTCTTAACCCCTCACCTGCTGACTCCTACCGACCGGAATGGCTGTTTCCCCCGGGGCCGGAGAGGGGGGGTGCTCCACAGGCTGCTTTGACTTGCAGGCTTTTTTTTTTTTTTTTTTCAAATTATGTGTTTGCTTGTGTCCCGGCTTATGTATTTGATCCAGAAGGGCTGGGGGTCAGAGGTGAAGCTCCACAGAGGCTCACGTATCCAAGGGAACGTGAATTAAGAGTGAGAGTGAGAGGAGGAAAGGAAATGTGGGTGGAGACAGAACGGAGCCAGGGCTGAGGGGAAAAAATGCAGACGATAAGTAATGTCCTAAATGCTTAGTCTGGGTGGGCCACACAGCAGACGCACCAGATTCCTAGCCTGGAAAAGCAAAATCAGTCACAGGAGTCATGCGCCCCTTGGCTTAAAACAAACCCATGCTGGGGGAAAGTGAAACCTTCGGGGACCAGGAGCAGAAGGAACTTTGTCCAGGGGACGTGGCAGGATGCATAAAGGTCAGCATCCTTGGTGACGAGCTGATGGTGGATGCAGCCTTGAGGTTCTGGCTGCCCGAAGCTTCCAAACCAGCTGCCTGAATGCAGCGGCCCTTCCTGTAGGCTGGCAGCTCTGTCCCCAAAGGCCGTTAGCAGGAGCTGCTTTCCCCAGACGTGCCAGGAAAGCAGTGACTATTTGCTTTCGTCTAGACACCCAGGGTTATGCACTGCCGGCCTCATGGGAAGAAATTTCTAGAATGTCTGGGAAAGGGCCTGAACTATGGGGTCCTCGAGGCATTCTCCCCGATGTCATTTCTCTGATGTTTTGATACTCTTAGCACGGCAATGTGAGTTGCTCAGTCGTGTCCGACTCTTTGCAACCCCACGGACTGTAGCCCACCAGGCTCCTCTGTACATGGGATTCTCCAGGCAAGAATACTGGAGCGGGTTGCCATTCCCTTCTCCAGGGGATCTTCCCGACCCAGGGATCGAACCCCAGTCTCCCTCACTGCAGGCAGATTCTTTACCATCTGAACCACCAGGGAAGCCCAGCGGGACATTATTTTCTATGACAAAGACTAAACCCAACCATGCTCTTCACCAGCTGGGGACAGGCCTGGGACGTCATGGCATGCACTGCCCCGGGCTTGCCTGTCTGTTACCCTGATCTGTAGAAAGAGGATGCTGGCAAGGACACCCGCAACCCCTAAGAGCACAGCTTTTCAGTCTTTACTTTCTGCAGAGGAACTCTGTGTCCATTGGCTATCAGCCCACGAGGACACATTTCCCTTCTGCCAACACTTCATCGAGGGGTCAGGCATTCAAGGAGTCTCTTGGAATGAGATGGCCAGTGCGCTGTGAGACATTGGCGGGACCACCCAAGGCCACCAGGGACCACCAGGAGCACGTCTTAGCCACCAGGATGCTGTGATGCTAGAAGGAGGAGTGGATCCTACATAAGCCTCGAACAGGACCCTCTCAGGCTACATTCAAGTGGACCACAAGGAACCTTCTCCTTGCGACATCGAGAAAGCTGGAGTCAGGTAGAGGAGGTAATGTACAGTATTACAAGAAATCCACAGACATTAGTGTTTATAATCCTACTTCATAACAGCCCTTGCTATTAGCCTAATGGGCATCCCTGCACAATTCTAATTTGGCTTTTCTAATAGAAATTTTTGACTAGGCAACGTGACTCCATCTAATTGATGACATTCAAAATTATCTAAAATTATAAAAAGATAAGAATGCGAATCCTCATTCCTTACCTACCACCATCCACCCAGTCCCCACAGCACCCAAATCCTATTATTGGTGTCTTATGTTTCCTTTCAGAGTGTGTGTGTGTGCATGTTAATTGCTCAGTCGTGTCCAACTCTTTGAGACCCCATAGACTATAGCCTGCCAGGCTTCTCTGTCCATGGGATTCTCCAGGCAAGAATATTGAAATGGGTTGCCATTCCCTTCCCAGTGGAACTTCCAGACCCAGGGATTGAACCTTGTTCTCCTGAACTGCAGGGAGATTCTTTACCATCTGAGCCCATTCAGAGTATCTTTAAACAAAAACAAACATATATCCTGAGTGCTTCCCTGTTTTGCACTAAGGTTGGTCTGTTACACACACTATTTGTCATCTTGTCCTTTTTACCCAGCAATGTACCTTGGAGATGATTTTCTATCAGTATGTAAAAAGTACCCACCCTTTTTCAAGGCTGAATAGTATTTCATTACTGGATTTGCCATCATTTACTTAACCAGTCTCCTAAGGATGAGCCCTTGGCTTGTTTCCAGTTTTTTAACATTAGAGTTCACCTCATGTATGTGTTCCTCCTGTCCTGTCCTGAAATCGCTCAGTCGTGTCCGACTCTTCTCAACCCCGCGGATTGTAGCCTACCAGGCTCTCCCTCCATGGGATTCTCCAGGCAAGAGTACTGGAGTGGGTTGCCATTTCCTTCTCCAGGGGATCTTCCCAACCCACGGATCGAACCCAGGTCTCCTGCATTCCAGGCAGATGCTTTAACCTCTGAGCCACCAGGGAAGCCCCAAGATTTAATAATTATAAGAAATCATTGTGTGTGTGCGCGTATGTCATTCCTCGCTTATTCTTCGTAGTGTCTGGGGTTCTGAAATCCTTTTATGATGAGCAAGCAAGTTTTAAGCCCTCGCTTTTCACTGGCTGCTCTGTGCTTTAATCTATTTAAAAAAAAAAAAGATTCAGAGCCATGTAGACTGGGATCAGAAAAGAATTCTGCCGTGTATGAAACAGTCTCTAGAGTGAGGGAGACGGATTTAGCCTGGAGGGCCCCTCAACAGCACCGAAGGGTAGAGCCAGACCCTGCAGTTTCTCAGAGAAGAAGGCACTTAGGCTGGAGGAATCAGGCTACAGACAACAGGGTCATGATGGACCAGCCAGATTTCCGGTGTTGACCCCTAGCTCAGAGCCTGGTGCCTGAACCCACGGGAAGACATTTCCTGGAGCTGGTTTGGCAACCTTGACAGCCCCCAGCAGCTGCCAACTTGAAGGTGTTTGCAGGTTTCATTCTGTTTTAAAATAAAGCCAGGATCACATGCCTGGGGTGTGGAGAAACCTCTCCCCTCCGTGAATTGGCCCTTGCCTTCCCAGCCTCTCAGGAAAGGATCCAAAGTAATTTTCCACCCATTTCTCATGAAGAACGAATCTTGGCGGGCAACAGGGTGCCCACCCCACGCCCAGGCACTCCCCATCTCTCTCTTTGTAGCATTCACATCTTCCCAACTTGGGGCGGGCCCCAGGGGCTGACAGAGGAGGCTTTGTCTCCCTCCTCCCTTTTCCTCACCCTCCTGCCAAGAACCCTGGCAATGACTTACTGGTGTAGGTTTCCAAGGGCCCCCGCACTTTGAAGCCACAAGTGGGGACCCTTGAAACTGCCATGATGCTGAGTCATGGGAACCACCACCGTCAGCCCTCAGGATCCTTCCCATCCCTCACTTTGCTCCAGCCTCCCAAGAGCCCTGATACTACCCTCACCTCACAACTGCAGAAACTGAAGCTCAGAGGGGTCAAGAAACTTGCCCAAGGAGAAAAGAGAGGAGCCAGAACTTGATCGCAAAGCCATGGTCAACAAGTGGTAGTGAAGTGGGCAGGTTCTAGAGCCAGACCGTCCCAGCTCAAATCCCACTGCTGCCACTTATGACCTGGGAGGCGTCTTTGTCACTTAAATTCTCTGTGCCTCAGTTTCCAGATCTATAAAGTGGAACAGAAATAGTACATACTCCTCAAAGTTGGTATTAAAGCTAAATAAGAGAAGGAATATAAAACACCCAGAACAATGCCTGGTCCACATTAAGTTCTCAGTAAATTACGCATCACTATTTCTACTATTATGGTTGTCAAGTGTGATTACAGTTCTTACGATGGTATGGCTTGCTCCAGATGTGAATGTGGTCCAGTCATCAGAGAGTGTGACTCTACAAAACCTCCTCTCGGAGCTTCTTTCACACTGATGACAGATTACATATTTCTCATTTACACATTCAGGAAACCTTAATGCGCACATACTATCTGCCAGGTACCAGGCAAGCAGCAAGGAAGTAACTCCCCCTTCTAAGAAACCCAAAGCCAGATTCCTCCTCCCTCTGCTCTTCTTTCCATGGCCAGAGTCACAGCTCCTTACTTCACTCGGCCTTCCTCTCCCCACCTCCCACCTTCCAAGGAAATGAATCAACAATTGACATGAGCCCACCCCTCAGGTGGGGCCACACACACAGCAGCGCCAATGACCATCCTGCTCCTCTCCCCTCCCCTCCAGCCAGGACACCCTCCTTGCTGCAAAGCATTCATTCATTCAACCATTCTACAACAGGAATAGAAGCGGGGCCCAGAAGCTCTATCTTAGTCGTATTCAAAGAAATAAGCTGATAGACATAAGCACTTACAATTAATTCAAAATTTTACTGCCATCTCTCAAAGAACCACAAAGAATATTATAATAGGTGTTGATGGTGTAAGCCCAGATCACCTTTACGGGCAAGAGGCGGGCACCCAGCTCCCAGCTGCAGAGTGCTAAATATCACAGCTCACAGCTGTCCCCTTCTCCCAAGAAATGCCCCCAACCAAGCAGCAAGCTGCTCCTCCCTCACTGCCGAAGGACGATTCAGGGTCCAGGGTTCCCTGTTGGGATCAGGCTGAGGCTGGTCTCCACTTGAGACCAGATTCTTGCTAAGCTTCTCCCCTTGACAGACTTTTGAATCCAAAAGCAAGGATATGCCTCGCCAAGCTCACTCATCGGGATAAATAATACTTCCGTGGCAATATTTAAAAATCAAAACTAATATGTAACCTGCTTGATGAGCAAAATGTCAGAATGTGCAGTCACGCTGAGCGCCAACCGGAACAGGCGTGACCCTGCCTCCCTCTGCTCCCCCGGGGCCCAGCCCTGCCTGAGACACGCCCTGGGTGCCTCCCATTCACCAAACCCTCACCTCGGGCTCTGCTTCTGGGGCTCCTCCACCCAAGATAGACATCTAAACCAACAAGGACCTGCTGGAGAGCAGAGGGAACTCCGCTCAATGTTAGAGCAGCCTGGACGGGAGGGGAGTTTGGGTGAGAAGGGGATACTTGGGTAAGTGTGGCTGAGTCCCTTGGCTACTGACCTGAAACTAACGTGACATCGTTTGTTAATCGGCTATACCCCAATACAAAATTAAAAAATTTTTTTTTAAATAAAAGATACCTAGCTCAAAAGCCAAGTCTCTGTCTTTTATTTGTTCTCTCCTGTGTTTCCCCTACTTCAAAAGAGGCTCTGGAGAGCCCCTCAACTCCTCTGCACTCAGCCCCGCTCGCTCCCAGCTGGATCAGGCTCCTGGCCCCGCCTCTGGGTTCCGCTTCTCCTCCCCGTCTTGTGTCTCCTGGTCCATGACCAGCATCTCCCCCTGTCACCTTCTCTTCCCTAGTTCTCTCTCTCCTCGCCTGCTGCCCAGACTCTGAGTCACGAATGAGCCCTCACATGGCAACCGTCATATCCTGTCGCCCTCATCGGGCACCCACAGCATGCCAGGTACCTCCTTCCCTCTGCAGTCCAGCCCCGCTGGCAGCCGGAGCCTTCACCTCCACACGCAGCTTCTCCGTTCCTTCTGGGCATCCTCACCTCAGCCTCACCTTGAAGGAGCCCGAGAGACCTTCTCAGCTCAAGCGAACTCCAAACTGTGGGATCTCCCGACCCAGTTACATTTCCCACACGCTTCTGAGACTGTCCCGGAGTTGCCAGTTTTTCATGTTGGCCCAGCAAGGGCACGGCAAACTGAAAAACTGTCCTTGACCATCCTCACCATTTCAGGAAACAAACGGTACCTAAGACCGATAAAAATCGATGGGACAGGGCCTCTCCTTTATAAGATGTAAACACTTTATGAGAAAAACTCACTCTGTTGTCTGTTTTTTCATTTCTCTGCAGGCTGGTTTGAAAAACAGGGCCAGATAACAGGTTCCAGTAGGCTGGGGTTGTCAATGCCATCATTTGACACCCAAGAAAGCTGAGACTTGCATCACAGCTCTGTGTTCTCGGCCCAAACCTTCAATTTCCCCCCGAGGGAGACCAAGAAGAGATAAGAGGTCTGTGTTCCAGGCTCAACTCTGCTCCTAAATTTCAGAGAATCTGCACAATTCTCTTCCCCTCTCTGAGCCACGAGCCCACGAATCTTCCAAAGGACCCTGAGCTGAAAGGTGCCCTCTGGTCCAGCATTGAGGAGGTGGGGCTCAGACACTGCCAGGCCAACCTCAGGAGCCAGCATGGCTGGAGAAATGGACTGGACACCAGGCCTCTTCCTCTGACATCACATTTGGGCCTCAGTTTCCTCTTCTGGGATTGCAAGCGCTACGGTTAAAGCCCTCTGGGTCCAAACTCTGGCTCTGCCCTTACCAGCTGTGTGACCTTGGGCAAGTCACTTAACCTCTCTGTGCCTTTAGTTCCTCACCTACACAGTGGAAAGGCAAGGGAATAGTCTATGAGGGCACCCCTCAGACCTGAAGACCCAGGCATTCCCTACCCCAGGTCTCTCTGGATGAGTCATAGCAATGGGGCCTCTCTGTGAGGCTGGACCAAAGATTTCCAAGGGACACAATTCTGGTCTTTAAATGGACAGGAATATTATGGTGCTGAACACAAAATTCCCATGCTTTTTTTTTTTAAAACAGTGTGAAGTGAATGAAGTCGCTTAGTCATGTCTGACTCTTTGCAACCCCATGGACTATAGCATGTCAGGCTCCTCTGTCCATGGGATTTTCCCAGGCAAGAATACAGGAGTGGGTTGCCATTTCCTTCTCCAGGGGATCTTCCTGACCCAGGAATCGAACCTGGGTCTCCTATACTGCAAGCAGATTCTTTACCACCTGAGCTACTAAGGAAGTCCCTTTAACAGTGTATGGCCTCAAAATAATTTTGTGTGTTTTAAAAACAAGGCACACGACCTCAGAATAACTCTAGTGAGGATTGGTTTTCCCTAAGGGAAAGAGGGGGCCTTCAAGTGAAGGTCCCCAAAGTATCCGGGAGTGGCCCACTGCTCACGGGGCTCCTGTGTTCATTCCCTGCAGACGGTTAATAAGGAGCCATGGCGTGCTGGGTGCAGGGTGGGCACCCGGGGTATGTTTCTTGGTCAGCTGGGGCACGCTTCCTCTGACCGCAGCCAACTCCCAGAGTGGAGAACCACCCAGGATGCAGCCAGCATCTGGCCTTGAGGACCCTTTTGCCAGGGACGGGGAAGTGCTTGGTTTTGCCCAAAGATCCATCCACTCAAGTTCTGGTAGGTGTCAGCTGGCTCAGAGCCCAGGCCGCTGAAGAAAGGAGAAAGGAAAAAGGCAGAGACGAGGCAGCCCGCCTTCAGCTTGGCTCCCCACAGCGGCCTTGCTCCGCACCCCATGAGCTTCCAAACAACCTAAGGAACCTGAGTGTCTGGGGGTGCCCCCAACCTTTCCCTGTGACATCCTAGGGGAGAAACCAGCCGGTCACCACCACCTCCACCCCCACCCCAGGGGACAAGGATGACGCCCAGAGAGGCCTTTCAGGTGCTTCCAGAACTGCTCGCTGCCCCGGGGGCCAGGGCCACCTCTGAGGTCACCCCCACGTCCATGCAAACACCAGAGATGGAGCTGGCAGAGCCCCAGTTTCCCAGAACACAGCTCTCAGCAAGGCACAGCAACCTGCCAAAGCCCCGCAGCAAGAAAGCAGAAAGGGGCTGAACCTGTCGCTGAATTTGCCCCGGGACCACAGACAGCTAGTGACCGAGTCGCAAATGCCACGCATGTACCGAACTCTGGGCCCCAAGCTAAGCGTGTCCCTCACATGTCCAACTTCCCCAACCCCAGGTTCTTTCCTTTAAACAACCAGTGGCAGCCAGTACCAAAATAATAAAAATTAAAAATTAAAATATTCCCTCCCCTAGATCCATGTTCCTGCAAAATGTTAATCGCTCAGTTGTGTCCGACTCTGTGCGACCTCATGGACTGCGGCCCTCCAGGCT
Source organism: Bubalus kerabau (assembly GCF_029407905.1). NCBI lineage: Eukaryota > Metazoa > Chordata > Mammalia > Artiodactyla > Bovidae > Bubalus > Bubalus kerabau. The sequence continues at coordinate 68,685,017 of NC_073639.1, read as the reverse complement.
CCTCTGTCCATGGGGATTCTCCAGGCAAGAATACTGGAGTGAGTTGCCATTCCGTCCTCCAACGGATCTTCCCGACCCAGGGATCGAACCCAGGTGGCTTGCATCTCCTGCATCGGCAGGCAGATCCTTTATTCCCAGCACCACCTGGGACCCCCTTGTTCCCCCAACTCTCCCCCTACAGGGCCCACAAGGCAGCATTACCCCCACTTCACAGATGAGGAAACCGAGGCTGAAGAGCTAGGAAGATGAAAAATTTGAAGCCAAGCGGTTGGATTCTAGAAGTCCCGACCACCATGCCATCCTGCCTCTCCAAACACACCTGGACAAGTCGGGCTTCTCCCCCTGGTCTCCCGGCACCGGTTCCAACACACACACAGGGAAGGAAGGCTCCCTGAGTCAGAGGACAGTTTTACCAGTTCAGCAGAAGGGGACGGGACCCCAGGCTCCTCATCCATGTCACAGGACGCAGCCTTGACCACGCTTTAACCACAGCAGCCCGCAGGCTCTGACAGAAAGCCGCAGGCCAGCAGGCAGGCAGGCAGTGTAGACGAGGGGTTGCCAAGATTGCAACACTTACCCCCATGGCCTCCCAGGCTCAGTTTCTCAGCTCTGCTGATATGCATCTTTGTCACATTAAAAAAAATAAAAGTCACTGCAATTCTACAAGAAAAGGGAGGAACAGAGAGGTCCCAGTGCAGGAGTGAGGAAGTTGTAACACAGACGTCCACGGAACTAACTCAGACTCTGCCTGTCCTAGGGTCCTTGAAGCCGGGGAGGCTGCCCCTTACTAACCCCCTGGAGCATCCCTGAGCAGAGTCTCCCCTCCCCTTCACCTGTGCGCAGAGCCTGGGGGTCCACCATGGAGGATGCTCCATGCTGGCTGGAGGCACCGGGCTCACCAACTCCTCTCCTGAGGGCTGTCATCAGCTGCTGATGCCTCAAGGTGAAGGAGTTGATCCCTTTGGTTTTCAGTGGAATGTCTAGATGAGAACAGGCTTCTGAGGAATGGCGCGTGAGATTCATTCATGTTTTGATCGAGCTATGGAAGACATGTGCCTGCTAAGTTGCTTCAGTGGTGTCCGACTCGGCGACCCCATGGACTGTAGCCCACCAGGCTCCTCTGTACATGAGGATTCTCCAGACAAGAATACTGGAGTGGGTTGCCATGATCTTCCTGACCCAGGGATCAAACCCAAGTCTCCTGCGGCTCCTGCGCTGAAGGCAGATTCTCTACCGCTGAGCCACCGGGGAAGATACGTGAGCTAACCCTAATTGGTGTAGGGAGAGAGTGACATCAGTGGAAAGAACTGGAAATCACAGAGGAGGAGGGCAGGTGTGCTCTGGACAGAAGACCAGGAGGTTAGGAACAGCTCTTGTGGTATCCAGGCCAATGTAGGGTGGGGCATCGGCAGCCTGACTCCCTTCGTTATGAGCTGTGTGGCCTTAGGAAGCCAATTAACCTCTCTGATCTCAGTCTCTAACTCCAACTTTTGTGATGAGTCTGCGTGATACCAAGAGAGGAATGACTGGTCCCCAAAGAGGATCTTGGCAGCAGGAAGTAGGACTGGGCAAAAGTCCAGCCAAGCCTTGGTGAGTGAAAACTACCAATCCCTCAGGCAGTGGAAACAACTCTTGGGGGGCTTCCCTGGTGGCTCAGTGGTAAAGAATCTGACTACCAATGCAGGGGACAGAGGTTCGATCCCTGGTCCAGGAAGATCTCACATGCCGAGGAATAACTAGACCCATGCACGCACCACAACTACTGAGCCCACGTGCCGTGACTACAGAAGCCCTAGCACCTAAAGCCTAAAGCCGCCACAGTGAGAAGCCTGCACACCACAATTGGAGAGCAACCCCCACCCACCATGACTAGAGGAAAGCCCGCAGCAATGAAGACCCAGCAGAGCCGAAGATAATAAACTTGCTTTTAAAAAGCTCTGAGAAGGAGGAACTTTGGGGTGCTGCTGGCTTCCCAGCCCCCTGGGAAATGTGAGCTGCCAGAATGGGGAGAGGCAGAGAATATGGAGCAGACAGGATGCACGGAGCAGAGGCCAGCCCAGAGACAGGGAGGAGACCCCAGGCCCCAGGCTGATGGATCCCAGGCCCACCAGGAATCAGTGATGGAGAGATAAAGGGCATCGCCCAGTCAGGCTCCGGGAAGCCGCCCTGCCCTTCCCCAGAACCCTGCTTCTGATTTCCCTTCATGCCTGGGATTTTTCACAGGAGATGAGGAAACACAGAAAAAGAAAGGCCCGTGTAAGCCAGCCAGGCCCCACTGCACCCCAGGAAAGGAGGGATGGTGATCTGAGGTCTCCTCCCAGATCCTGCTGTGTTTTCAGGCCACACCAGCAAGTGGGGGAAGGGAAGCAGGGGTGAGGCTCTGACCCTGGCACCCTCCATCCCTGGCATTTCTAGCCTCTCCTGGCTCAGGACTTCTGGTTCCCACAGCTCCCCACTCCCCCGACGTCTGAGCCAGGCCCCTCATGTTCAGGCCATATTTGGTTTTCAGCCCCAGCTCTGTGCCACTCAGCATCTCACGCAAACCATCCAATGCCCCCCCAACCATGAGGAAAGTCCTTTTTTCACCCCCAAGTTACAGTGGTGGAAACTGAGGCTCAGAGAAGTTAAATGTCCTTTCTGAGGTCTCACAGCCAGCGAGGGCAGGAGCTGGTTTCCGGACAGGTCCACGAGCCAGTGGAGTCCTGCTTTTACCCTGGGTGGCCACTCTTTTCTCAATCAAGGGACGTCCTTTTTCTTCCTGGCCCAAATCCCTGACAGTTGAAGAGGCCCCCAGTGAGTCGCATCTGTCATAAAAGAGACTGGAAATCGCCCATGCTCCCAGAAGACCTGCTCTTGACGTCAGTCAGCTCTACCCCTGGCAATGGGGACGCAGCAGACTCTTCAATGCCCAGCCTGGTTCATCCGGCACCAGCGGGCAGTGGCCCTCTCCCCAAGGAAACACATCCCATGCCACCCACAGCTGTCATCCTAAATCAGCTCTCTTTAACCCTGAAGGAAGCCCCTTATTTGTCCCAAGCTCGATGCCTACAGCTATCAGCAAGTCCTGGGCACCCTAGGGGAGGAGACCCAACATCCACTCCAGAAAGCCAACAATGCAGAGAAATATTCTCCCCTCTGAACTGGTTTCTGGGCCAGACGATCCAGGAGATAAATCCACAAACCAACATACCCTTCTGCCAAGTTGGAATTTCAAACTCAATTATCTTGGGATCGTCTGGAATCTTCGATGGTCCAAATGTTTGAGTTTAAGTGCCGAGTTTGGGGAGGGCAAGGTCAGGGGACAATAAGATGCTGTTCCGGTGAAATGGAGGATACTGGACCACCCAGAAAGTTGGATGGGACCTTTGAGGCCCTCCAGAACATCCAGACTGCCTCCGGTCGCTCCCTGCTTCCACACGCCACACCAGATACCCCACACACGTCAAACCTCCAAACCTCTGCTCATGCCACTCTCCCAGCCAGAAATATCTTTCATTTCTGGCCAATTTTTCCTCCAGGCACTCAAGGCCAACTCATCCTTGGAACCAGATCAAATATATGCTCCCATCACCAGACACTATTTCCTGATTTCCCCAATCAAAGCTACACCCTCTTTGCTCCTGTGGGAGTTCGCACAGTGAATGCACCAGGCGGGCACTGATGGGAGTGACTTTAGCAATAAGCTCTAGGTTGCAAAGCTGTGGGTGAAACTCTTTTGAGACGTCTGAGCTCCAGAAAGCTGAGATCATAAATGTATATTGTTTTAAGCCACAAAGTCTGCAGTGGTTGTTATAGCAGCAGCAGCCTCATACACTGACTATCTGAGCTCTTCATTCATTCCACACCCAGGAAATCATAGATTCTGACAAACGTTCAAACAAAATCCAATAACAAGGGATGGGCATGTTTTGAATGTCCCCTGTCCCTAAACACCACCCCAGATCACTAACTGAGCATGGCAGATGTTCTCGCAACAACTCGAATGGGGAGTTCTCTGGCGGTCCAGTGGTTAAGACTTTGCTTTCTCTTGCAGGGGTTGCATGTTCGCTCCCTGACCGGAAAACTAAGGTCTCACCTGCCTTGGAGTCAAAAACCCAAACTGTAAAGCAGAAGCAATATTGTCACAAATTCCATACAGACTTTAAAAATGGTCCACATCAAAAAAATCTTTTTAAAAAATTCTGAGACGAAAGGAAACTGAGACTCAGAGAGGTCATGTGACTTCCCCCGGCTCACGGAGGTAACTAGTTCCCAGGAGCAGAACCCAGGTCTACCTGGCTGCACCCCACCAGCCCTCAAGTCTCTCTGACCCATGACCCCCAGAAGGAAAAACTGAGTGTGCTCGCTGCTGTTGCTTGCACCAATCACCCTACTCCCCCACCTCCTTGCACAACAACTGCCCTCAGCGGGATCCCAGGACTAAGATCAGAGGATCCGAGGCATGTACCCCAAGAAAAGCAGAACCGATTCTGACAGTGTGCCTGAAGAGCAGCTGACCCCCACTGCTGACTCAGCTGCTGACACTTCCAAGGTTGCCAGAGAGTCTATGGTGGGTGGAGCACTCCCCTTCCCACCCACCAGAGCCCACAGGGCAAGGCACGAAGCCTGGAGCCTAGCCAAAATGACCTTTCCTGCCCTGACAACCTGGGATCACAAGGCACAAGATGCCCACATCAACCCTGACATTCAAAGGCGAATATCAATACTCACTTCCCCAAGAATAAAAATAGAAGTGCCTTCATCAAGCTGGCCATGCGCTCTGTGCTCCTGTCTGAAAGTGTGTCAGTTGCTCAGTCATGTTCGACTCTTTGGGACCCCACAGATTGTTGCCCACCAAGCTCCCCTGTGCATGGGATTCTCCGGGCAAGAATACTGGAATGGGTATCCATTTCCTTCTCCAGGGGATCTTCCCAACCCAGGCATCAAACCCAGGTCTCCTGCATTGCAGGCAGATTCTTTACCATCTGAGCCACCAGGGAAATTCACCAGGAAGTACTGCTGTATATGTGTATGTGTTTAACCCCCAACAGCCCTGAGAGTATCCACCCCCCCCCCTCCCCCGCCAAGAGATAAGGGCACAGAGGAGGCAGGAGGTGAAAAGGCAAAGACAGATCTGAATTCTAGAGCCTGAGGCTGCAGAGTCTGTGCCAACCTGACTGCAGCAACAGAATTAACAAGGCCTCTGGCTTCCACCCAGCGGGGCAGGAAATGCTACTCTCTCTCTATCATGCTTGTGCCAACGTGGCAAAAATAGAGAGGTTCCAAAAGAGGAGAAAATTAACCTGTCTCCTAATTTTGCCTGAAAAACGCCACGTCCTGGGACTCAGAAGCAGCACAAAGTGACTGCCAACCTGCACCCCAGGCCCAAGACCTCAGCCAGGGCCACATAGGGAATCCTGGCCTGGGGGCCAGATCAACACCAGGTCCCTAATCTCACCAAGGGACCTTGGGGATGTCACTCAACCAATTGGGGCCTCACTTTCCTCAGATCTAATATGAGGGCAAACATAACTACGACCCCCGGCCCCTCCAAAGTCCCACAAAAGCAGGAAGTGCCTTGGGGAGTGCCAGATACAGAGCAGGAGCTCATAAATCTTGCCTGAGTGACTGAAGAAAAGTCTTTGTGACCGGCTTGCCTTCCCTCCCCCAAGACCTTCAGAACAGGGACTAAGCCTGACCCATCTTGAGTTCTTGCACGGGTGCAGCTTCTGCTCCCCGTGGGTTTTCAGTTCAGTTCCGTTCAGTACAGTCACTGAGTCGTGTCTGACTCTGCGACCGCCTGGACTGCAGCACACCAGGCTTCCCTGTCCATCACCAACTCCTGCAGTTTATTCACAGGAAATCATCCACAAGCACCTGCTGTGTGCCCGGCCAGGCCAAGGCCTCAGTGACATCTAGGACCCACGGACGGCCTCAGGCTGTGTGCTCACGTGCTGCCCCTTCTCTTTTTTCTGGCTGGTGACTGTAGTACTTAGTCGTGCTGGGCTTCCTTGGCCCAAGACACCCACCCAGCTGCCTTCTAATAAGCAAGCTTGGCCCATTCTGGGGATTTGGACCACGATTCCTGCACTGCCACTTTCTTATACCCCAGCCTGGGGAAATACAGCCCGAGGAAAACTCTGACCCTTATCGCACACACGCACTCACACACACTCAGCCTTGTACACATGCACTCCAGTGGGCACTGGGACCCTAGGACAGGAATGAGATTTTCTGAGTTCAAATCTCAGTTCTTTTGCTTCTGAGCTGTGTGACCCTGGGCAAGCCCCTTTACCTCCTGAGCCTCACTTTCTTCATGTGAAAAAAAAAAAATTGCTGTGACTTCCCTGGCGGTCCAGTGGTTAAGACTCTGTACTTTACTGTTGGGGGCATAAGCTCGATCCCTGGTCAGGGAACTAAGATCTCCAAAGCCATGCAGTGTGGCCAAAGAAAATTTTTTTATTAAAAATATAAAAACATAAACACAAGTGACACACACAAATAAGTAAAAATAAAATAAATGGGAATGCTAATCATGAAGCTTCTCCATGAGGGTTGTAAAGAGGTTTAATGGGATAGTGGATACAAAAACCTTTGGTTCAGTAAAAGTGCTTAGCTCAATAACATTGTTATTTTTGTTTCCTTTTTCCAGGAGTGAAAGAGAAAGGCAGTTGCCCATGTTCCAGGAAAGTCCATGTTTAGGGGCCTGGAATGTGGACATTTACTCGGTGTATTTGATGGGGATTATCTTGAGGATAGGGAAGTATTTGTGGGCCCAACATCACTGCGTTAACTCTAAGATCAACTAACAAAAATTCAGAATTCAGAACCAGAGACTGGAAGGGACCCAAGAGGTCACCGTATTTGTGGGGGAGGCAGTGAGCCGTCCACAGAAACTCGTTCTCCCTTCCACAGTACACAGCTGTAGGTGGGAAAGAACCAGCTTAGCCACGAGCTGTATCTCACAGCCTCCTTTGCAACTAGATTGGTTCCACGGCCAGTTCCTGCGTGTGGCAGGAAACAGTTAAGAAGCCAACATCCCTCCCCCATGCACTCTTTCCTCGGGGATGATGTCTAAGGGATAGCAGCCAGGTGCGATGGCACGCTGAATCACTGTGGAAGAGGCCCAGGCTCCACCCACCAACACCTGACTGATAACACACGCCTGTTTGCTTTGGGCCATTGTACACGTCGGGTCTATTGTCACTGCAACTGCGACCCTGACTAATACAACATTCAACCTCCTTATTTTCAAATAAGATGCTTAGGGCCAGAGAATGGGCGTAGCTTGCCTAAGGTCACGTAGCACATTCAACAATGGTTAAAAACGTTGGTGTCTTAACAATCTGGAGTAGATTTTCTAGTTTTCAATCTGCCCCCCAGAGCCATGAAGGTTCCTAAAGGCCCTTCAGCAGTGACAGGGAGGTTCAGTGAGCTAAGTCCTCCACTAGAACAACATCACTTCTATCTGTCTTTAAAGTGCACTTCTCCATGTATTTTCATCAGAGGAAAGCGTTCTGCGGCTTAAAATAATGTCAAAGCCCGCAGGCTGGATGACTGCTAACGTGATCTGACTTTCTGTGGTATGAGACTGAGTTTCGCTTCTTCTCCACCATTGCCTCCTGGCTTTAACTGCTGACATAGGAAATGTAGACTCACAGAAGTGCATAGATATTTGCTTAGGAACGAAAAAAAGAAGCTCAGTGGGCAGCAAAGAACCCAGAAACCTGGGCAAAGGGGATGTTCAAGGATTCCAGCTCAGTGGTTCTCAAGATTGTCAGGGGTGCTGGTTCAAAATGCAGACTCCCACACTCCTCAGGGATTCTAACTCAAAAAAAACTGATGCTCATGGTCCCAGGATGGCCCTTTGAGAAGTCCTGAGTCTAATTCAACTCACTCTAAATTGACAGCAAGAACCACAGGGAAGATTGATCTTGAAGAGGAGGTTGGGGGTGGCAAAAAGGAAGCTGGGAGCCAGGCACTTGAACAGAGAGAGAAGACAGACCTGAGACTTGGCCACTTGTCCTCTGGCCTCTCTGAACTACATAGGTCCGAGTGATCAGACTGACATCAAGTAGCAGGTACTTGAGTATAATGATGTGCTATTTGCCTGTAATTTTGCCAAACGCTGCTCCAAATGGCTCACCTACTTAAAACATGCTCATCTGAAAGCAGAGGGGGCACTGGAATTTTCAGTAGATAGCAGTGGCGAAGGATTCATATCCTTCATATACAAAGAACTCCTAAACATCAATGAGAAAAAAGACAAACATGCCAGCAAGAGGAAAAAAAAAAAAATGGGGATGGACTTGAACAGGATAGTCACAAAAGTGAATAACAAGATTGTAGAGGATACTCAGCATGAATGAACAAATGAAAACTCAAGCAGCCAGATGCTATTCTCACCTTTCCCATCAGGGAAATTTTAGGAGACAGGTGACAACCAGTGTAGATGAGGCTGTGAGAATATCACACCCCAATATTGTGCCAGGTCAACCTTCTAGGGCAATGTGGCTAAAAGCCTCGAAGGCCTTAAAACCACACAATTTCACCTTGGGAAAGCTGTCCACAGGACACACAGGCAAAGACGATGTACTAGGGGCAGCCGCTGCGGCTCTGTTTATAATAATGAAAACAAAAAAAAGGAAGCAACCACGTGGAGGGATGATTAATAAATCCCAAGCCAGCTTCTCCATGCAGCCTTTAAAATGCATATTGGAGGAACATAGATAATACAGATGAAGGTTCATGATCCGTGGTTAAGGACAAGGTAGGGTACCAAACATGGACTTCCCTGATGGCGCAGACCGTAAAGAATCTGCCTGTAATGCAGGAGACCCAAGTTTGATCCCTGGGTTGGGAAGACCCCCTGGAGAAAGGAATGGCTACCCACTCGAGTATTCTTGCCTGGAGAATTCCTTGGACAGAGGAGACTGTGGGGCTACGGTCCATGGGATCGCAAAGAGTACGACTGGGCGACTAACACTTTCACTCCAGGGTACCACACAAGATGTCAGAAAAGCGGGTGTGTGTCCACATTTAGATGCTCCCATGTGGCTGCTACATTGTAGGCACTCCACAAACATCACAGGTTGGTCAGTGAGTCAGTGAGTGATACAGAGAGGCACCTGAAGGTTCACCTCTGGGTTAAGAACCCCTCTTTCTTCTCTGTAGCTGAGAGGTAGGACATTCCAGCAGCTAAGAAGGTGGGTTATACAGACTTTCAGCTCTGCACCCCGCCACCCGACTCCACAGCGTTGAGCTGGTGCCTCCCCCAATCTGAGTCTCAGTTTCTTCACCTGTAAGATGTGGACAATGAAAGTGCCTCCCTTGTAGGGTTGTCGTGAGCATTAACAGAAGAGAAACACAGAGTTCGCTGCTTTTTATAACTATGGTGACCTCGCTGGGTTTTTCCAATTGGCATGCATTACTTTGGAAATCTGAAAATCATAATAGAGCTATTTCCATTTTGACAAAAATTACATTTTACCAAGAGCCAAAGAACTTCTCTATTACTGTTTCCCACGCCCCCCACCCCTGCAACCCGACCCCTCTGGGCAATTAATGTCAGAGCCGAGCTGGATACCTTTGTGGCTGGTCTCACCCAGGTCTTCCCAGGGTCCTGTGACTTCAGGTCACTCAAGGTTGTGCAGGAGACGCGTGTTCCCCAACTTCTTTCTCGAAGTCACACCGTTCTTTGCCTGGGGCGTTCGCCCAAGAAAGCAGTTCACCCCCTCATTCATGGGCCCCCCAGAGACCCCAGAGCACGGCACCCCCAGAACATCCTCATCCCCCGGAGGCTCCCAGGGAGACCCCTGGTCTGTCCTGCCCTCTTTGCTCACTGGGGGCTGAATGGGACAGGACTCTGCCAGAGAAACAGCTGGAGGGAGGAGAGAGGGAGGGGCAGGAAGCGGGGCTGACCAAGGGCGGGGGAGGCCAGCTGCCCGGAGTGGGGGCCTTCTGGGGAGGCTGCCGGTGGCGGGCGGGCTGCGGCTGGTGGCGAGGTCTGCCCGGGACGACCCGCCCCTCTGGGAGCTGGGAGCGCTGCCCACCGTCTGAGCACAAACCAGGAGCACATGCAGGCCCCGGGGCAGCTGTGGGAAGCGCGTCTGCTCTCAGCAAGAGCCTCCGGAGCTCCAGACAGACTACGCACGAGCGTGGCTGCCTGACGTCCCGCTGCCCGTCACCCCCACCCCAGGCCTTTGTGCATGCGGTTCCTTCCACCTGGATGCCCTTCCTGCTTCCTGCCCCTATCTGTGGCCTCACAACCTTGTGTTTCCTTTTTTTTTTGGTAAATTAAAATAGCAATGAGGTTTTTTGCAGCATCTAATGAACAAAAATTTAAATGTCCTGTAATATTGGATTTTAGCAAATGTTGTTGTCGTGGTTGACTTGCTAAGTTGGGTCTGACTGTGTGCAACCCCACGGACTGTAGCTCACCAGGCTCCTCTGTCCTTGGAATTTTCTAGGCGAGAATATGGGAGTGGGTTGCCATTTCCTCCTCCAGTGGATCTTCCTGACCCAGGGATCAAACCAGCATCTCCTGCCTCAGCAGGCGGATTCTTTACCACTAAGCCACCAGGGGAAGTCCTTTAGTAAATGTTCAGTTCAGTTCAGTCGCTCACTCCTGTCCAACTCTTTGTGACCCATGAATTGCAGCACGCCAGGCCTCCCTGTCCATCACTAACTCCCGGAGTTCACCCAAACTCATGTCCATCGAGTCAGTGATGCCATCCAGCCATCTCATCCTCTGTCGTCCCCTCCTCCTCCTGACCCCAATCCCTCCCAGCATCAGAGTCTTTTCTAATGAATCAACTCTTCGCATGAGGTGGCCAAAATATTGGAGTTTCAGCTTCAGCATCAGTCCTTCCAAAGAACACCCAGGACTCATCTCCTTTAGGATGGACTGGTTGGATGGCCTTGCAGTCCAAGGGACTCTCAAGAGTCTTATCCAACACCACAGTTCAAAAGCATCAATTCTTTGGCGCTCAGCTTTCTTCACAGTCCAACTCTCACATCCATATATGACCACTGGAAGAACCATAGCCTTGACTAAATGGACCTTTGTTGGCAAAGTAATGTCTCTGCTTTTGAATATGCTATCTAGGTTGGTCATAACTTTCCTTCCAAGGAGTAAGTGTCTTTTAATTTCATGGCTGCAATCACCATCTGCAGTGATTTTGGAGCCCAAAAAAGTGAAGTCTGACACTGTTTCCATTGTTTCACCATCTATTTCCCATGAAGTGATGGGACCAGATGCCATGATCTTCATTTTCTGAATGTTGAGCTTTAAGCCAACTTTTTCACTCTCCTCTTTCACTTTCATCAAGAGGCTTTTTAGTTCCTCTTCACTTTCTGCTATAAGGGTGGTGTCATCTGCATATCTGGCAATCTTGATTCCAGCTTGTGCTTCTTCCAGCCCAGCGTTTCTCATGATGTACTCTGCATAGAAGTTAAATAAGCAGGGTGACAGTATACAGCCTTGACGTCCTCCTTTTCCTATTTGGAACCAGTCTGTTGTTCCATGTCCAATTCTAACTGTTGCTTCCTGACCTGCATATAGGTTTCTCAAGAGGCAGGTCAGGTGGTCTGATATTCCCATCTCTTTCAGAATTTTCCACAGTTTGTTGTGATCCACACAGTCAAAGGCTTTGGCATAGTCAATAAAGCAGAAATAGATGTTTTTCTGGAACTCTCTTCCTTTGGGAAGCAAAAACCTGATCTATCATTGAATGTAGATTCGTGTACCATTTCTAGAAAGCTAACAAATGACATCAAACTTTTAACTACGTTCAGACCTCATGTTGTTTAAATATAAATTCTCTTTTCATCCTAAACCCAGTTCCCCAGAGATAAGTATCTTTAAAACGTTGGTTTGAACACACACACATTTTTTTATATAAATGTAAAGTGACTCAGTCAATCTCTATGTACCATATTGCAACCTGCTTTTGCATTTAATGATTATATATATTTGTGCTTATGTTTATATTCCTTACCATATTTTAAGAGCTGCTAATGATTCCATTCATTCAGTGTACCATAGTTTATCCAACTATTACAGTATTTGGAACTGGGTGATTAGGTTGTTTTAACACACCATTGCACACTTGTCCAATTACTTTATTATACAAAATTCCTATGAGCATGTTTATTATTGAGTCGCCCGCTCCCTCTTCATGTCTCAGCTTGGGGCCACCTCCTGGAAGACATCCCTGCCCCTTGGGGGGCTGCTCTGGGCCCCCCCAGGACAGCACTGATGCAGTGTTGTTCTCGCTTGTGAGAGTAGGTCTGTCACTCGCACTGGGACTTTCTTGGGGATGGGTCTGTGCTTCATCCCCTGTTCCATTCCCAGAACTTAGCACGGTGCCCTGCAACATCACCATCAGCCGTGAACAATCAGAAGAGCTGACAGCCAGGCAGCGTGCTAGGCACCTGCTACTTAAGCCTCATGAAGGACCGAAGTGAGCACTATTCCTGCCCCCATTTCCCAATGAGAAAATTGGGACACAGAGAGGTCAAGTCACTTGCCCAAGGCCACACAGCTAGTAGGTGGCAAAGCTGGGCTTCCAGCCAGGTCACCTGGCTCCAGAGCCCCACCCTTAGCCTCCAAGCTAAAGAACTAACTGAAGGGCCCGCTGTGCCAGGTGCTGCCTCCGGGCTAAGTCGGGAACCTCCAACAACGCTGCAGGGGGTGACGCACGCCCATTTTACAGATGAGGATTCTAGGCCCACGGAGGGAAAGTCTTTATGCCAAGGGCACCCAGGTCACACCAACAGAGACAGGACTGACTCCGTCTAATTAGAAGCTGATGCTGGAAATAACCTGTGAAAAAAGGTAAAGAGAAAGGGAGCGTGGGGGTGGGGGGGAGGGAAAGGGAAAAGATACCAGAGAGAAAAAGGGAGGGAGGAGGCATAGGAAAGAAAGACAGACGGGAGAGAAAAAAGAAGGAATGGGGAGGGAGCAAAGGAGGGAGAGGGCAGGAAGAAGGGACACCTGCCTCTTCTCAGGCCTCCAAAAGTTTGGGCTGGTATGGAAGAATGTCCTTCACCATCTGACCAGACTGAGAACCTCATCTTCTCTCCCCACCATCCTCAGCCCTTAATTCACTGATATTTACACTTAGAAACGATGTGGTTTAATGATTTCACATCATAGATAATAGTTGGAAGCACAGAGAGGTTAAGTCACTTGCCCAAGGTCACACAGCTTTTTAGAGTCAGAAGTCAGACCCAGCCTGACTCCAAACTTCCCTCCTCTGCCCTCTACCAGGCTTGCTCATCCAAATCTTTACTGTACAGATGGGGGACACGGGATCCAGAGACAGCAAGGCACTGGCCCAAGGTCGCCCACCAGTTAGCAGTAGAGCAGCAGCCGCTGGTCCAAAGGAGAGAACGTTTCCATCACGTGAGGGGGACCCCGTACATCACCATCTAAAGCTTTGTCACTGAAACCAGTGGTTCTCAAAGAGTGGATTCTGGACCAGCAGCTGCAGCCTTACCTGGGAACTTGTTTGAAATGCAGGCTCTTAACAAGCTACCAGGGGATGCTGAGGCTGGCTCAAGTTTAAAAACCACTGACTCAAACATTTCCAGTAAGAACACATTCTGGCTCCCAGGACTTGTCACCTTCTCCATCCACAGAATTGTGGTTAAGAACAGAGGCCTTGGAATTAGACAGACCCAATCTGATGATGGGCTTCCCAGGTGGCGCTAATGGTAAAGAACCCGCCTGCCAATGCAGGAGAGGTAAGAGACACTGGTTCGATCCCTGGGTGGGGAAGACCCCCTTGGAGGAGAGCATGACCACCCACTCCAGTAGTCTTGCCTGGAGAATCCCACAGACAGAGGAGCCTGGCAGGCTACAGTCCACGGGGTCGCACAGAGTCGGACACGACTAAAGCGACTTAGCCCGATATGATGAAATCCCTGTCTCCACCACTGGGAGCTGGGTGGGCAAGTCCTTTTACCTCTCTGAAGCTCAGTTTGCTCATCTGCAGAGGCTGAGGGAGGGAGGAGGGGCTGAGCAAAGGGCAGGAAGTGGAGGAGGGTGGGAGAAGGAGTCGGGGGAAGAAGCAGCCTTCCAGGAAGACGGAGCACACTGGGGTGGGGCTGGGGGGAGCCTGGAAGAGGAGCTGGGAGACCCTGGCCTCTGGACGGATTTAGGGAAATTGCCTCTTCCTCCTTCTTCAGGTGCTGCTACGAGAGGCCCGGCGCGGTCCCAGGCCCCAGGCCTCCAAAGCCAAGCTTTAATGAGCTTCAGGTGTTATCAGCTGGGAGCCACATCAGGGAGGCTGAGCGAGGACCAGGGCTCCCAGCCGGCCAGGCCTCAGATTCGAGGTGGAAGTCGGGGCACCCACAGCCCCGCCCGGGGCGCCCCCCACCCCTCCGGTGAGAAACAGGCAGTCGAGCTGCCCCTGCCCCCGTCAGAAGCTATAGTCTTGGGCCACCATTCTGAACATGGCAGAAAAGTTTAGTTTTTTCCCTTCCTTGGAGTGAAAAGGCTTTTGTTGAGGTTTTTAACTTTTGCTTTTTTTTTTTAAATAGGATTCTGAAATCCAAGGCCTGATCTAGAAATACTAGTAGCTGAGAGATGTGATACCCTTCACGGCCTGAAAAGACACTCTGTTTATTCCCATAGAAACTGTTGTTACAAGATGGCGGATTAGGCTTCATCTCTCTCTCTTTCTTTTTTCATTTAAAAAATGTATGTATTTATTTACTTGGCTGCGCTGAGTCTTAATTGTGGCATGCAGGATCTTTGTTACCGTATGTGAACTCTTTAGTTGAGACAGGTGGGATTTAGTTCCCTGACCAGGGATCAAACCCAGGCCCCCTGCATTAGGAGAACAGAGTCCTAGCCACTGGACCACTAGGGAAGTCCCCTTTATTTTATTGAAGTAAGTTGTGTTAATTTCTGTGGGATGACAGTGATTTAGTAAGATATATATATATATATATATATATATATATATTTCTTTTCACTATGGCTTATTGCAGGATATTAAACATGGTTCCCTGTGCTATACAGTAGGGCCTTGCTCCTTATCCATTCTCTGTATAATAGTTCGAACCTGCTAATCGCAAACTCCCAATCCATCTCGCCCCCAAACCTCTCACCCTTGGTAACCACAAGTCTGTTTTCTATGTTTGTGAGTCTGTTTCTATTTCGTAGAGAAGTTCGTTTGTGTCACGTTTTGCATTCAATATATAAGTGATATCATAGGGTGTTTGTCTATCTCTTCCTGACCTACTTCACTTACTATGACAATCTCTAGGTCCATCCGTGTTGCTGCAAATGGCATTGTTTCCTTCTTTTTATTGCTGAGTAACATTCCGTTGTATAAATACACCACATCTTCTTAATCCATTCATCTGTCGATGGACATTCAGGTTGCTTCCCTGACTTAGCTATTGTACATAGCACTGCAGTGAATGTTGGAACATTGGGTGCATGAATGTTTGGGGGCTACAGTTTTTGTCTGTTCTGAACGTATGCTCAAGGTATCATTTTAAAATGCAGGAAAGTTGGAACTCCCTAAAACCTTCACCCAGGGTCTCCAATTATTTATATTTTGCCCAATTTGCTTTATCATTCTTTCCCTCTATCTCTCTGCACTTCTTTTCCTGAAACACACCCATTTTGCATATGGGAAAACTGAGGCCTCAGAGTTGCTTCTGGCACCTACCTCGGTCGTCCCACCTTAGAGGCCCAGAAACTGAGATCTAAAAACTTGACGAGGGCCTACAGAGATATCTGAAACCTGAACTCACAAGCAGATTGACCCCAGAACATCAAAAGACAAGTGCAAACTCAAAATTAATGTGTCTGATTCAATGTCTATAATACATTGGTGAGTCAACTGCTATCCAACCACACTTGTGTTTAGAAATAGAAAAGCACAGATCACAAGAACACAAAAATTAATTTATTCTTCCTAAGCTCCATATATATGAATTACTTTTTTAACATCTTTTCGGGTATTTTTTTTTTATTAAAAACACATATGTGTAATGGTATCTGTAGGGACATGTTGAGGTTAGCAGTGGTGTGGGGTGGGTCCCCAAAATGTCAAAGATCCAAGAACCTTCAAAGGCCTAAACACAAGCTCTCTTGGCCCATAGCCCCTTGAATCTTACTCGAACTGGGCATAAGATGAAGATTTTTTCATGTAATTTTACAGGAAGGCTGTATGTACCTTTTTATGTGGGTCAAAAAAAAAATAAAAATTTTTTAAAAACACGGAGAAACATGAGAAATTCGTCATAGCAACGGGGCTGCCTCTCCTATTTTTAAAAAGTGAGCTGTTCCCTCCTCCTCTTAGGACAGAAAGTTTATTTTCCTGCAGAGGCCTCTGACTCAGAAACAAGCCCAGAACTCAGTCTGCTGCCTCTAAGGGAGGGGTGAGGGTCCTGGGAACGGTCAGAGCCCCAGGCCGCAGTCCGCTTCAGCTGGCATGGCCTCCGGGCACCCAGATGCCCCTGACGTTGCTGCTTACCACTCGGGCTTCCTGCTCTGTGTGCATCCACATATTCCCGCCGAGGCATGCATCTTCACACAGCTCACCTTGTAGGAACACAGCTGGATGACTGAACTGGATCTGTAAATATCAAAATACTTCCTGGCCAGTTGGGAAAAGCCAGCTACCCTGGACCCTCTCCAAGGAACACCTCTGATCCAAGAACTAAAGTGGTAGCAACAGGCTAGTGGGTGGCGGTCGGGGGAGGAGGGTGGCTGTGGGACCCAGAATCTTGACTCAGAGCTGCCTCCTAATTGGTCAGAGCCCACATCCTCGCAGATGAGAAAGAGGGTATTCCTGCAGGCTGAGGGCTTCGAGACAGCAGCTGAAGACTGAGAGCATAGCCTGAATGTGAATCCTGCCCTCCCACTTATGAGCTGTGCGACCTAAAGCTAGTGGTTTGACCTCTCTGTGGCTCAGTTCCCTCTCAGAGGTAATAATGGTGACAGAGAGTTGTGGTAGGGATGACTTACTTTAACCCAAATAAAGTTAGCATAGCACCTGACACATAGCAGACTCGCAGTAAATTTTTATTATTATTACTACTCTTAACATCATCTCCTTCTTCTTATCCTTCATAAAAAAATTGTGTGATCATATCTTAGGAACAAAGCGATAAAATCAGAGTCTAGCTCCATCAATTATCAGCCAAGTGACCTTGGGCAACTTACAACACCGGTTTCTCATCTGTAAAATAGGGATGATAATAGCCCCATAATTTATTCTATTATTGATGATGGGAGAGATTGAGGGAAGGAGGAGAAGGGGGTGGCAGAGGAAGAGATGGTTGGATGGCATCACTGACTCAATGGACATGACTTTGAGCAAACTTCGGGAGATGATGAAGGACAGGGAAGCTTGGCGTGCTGCAGTCTGTGGGGTCGCTGAGTTGGACACACCTGAGCGACTGAACAACAACAATAATATAATAAAACATACTCAGATTTTGGCTTATGGTGAGTGTTCCTAAACACTGGCTGTCATTATTATCAGAAGTCAGAAAACTATAACCCATAAGCAAATATGGCCACTGCCTATTTTTGTAAATAAAGTTTTATTGGAACACACCCATGCCCATTCATTTATGAATCATCTCTGGCTGCTTTAATGCTACAGCCACAGGGTTGAGCAGTTGCAGCAAGATATTGAATGGGTCACAAAGGCTACAGTATTTACTATCTTACCCTTTCAGAAAAAGTTTGCCTGATTTGTATCATTCTTCCCTTCTTTAATAGCAATAATTACCATACATGTACATTTCATCTCCCTCAGTGGACCGTACATAAGATTTGCTTTCCAGGAATCACCTAGCAACCGATGGTTGGGTTTCCATGACCCAAAAACCTCATCAAGTTATTCACAGTAATAATGTATGGGAGAGGGTCCATAGCTTTCATTGGTTGCTCAAAACCTGCGGCCCATGAGAAGAACACAATCACAAGACCATGAGCATTTGGGGAACTGGCCCAGGTCTAAGTCAGTACCCTCCTTTATTTTCCCGGGTTCGCCTGTCTCTCAGACAGTCCCACTCTAGGACACCGGGACATCAAGGCTTCGTAACTAAGATTTCTCTCTGTGTTGCTCTATTGCCTGTTCTGAAGCAGTTGCCTGCCTCCTGCTTCAGAGATCTTCTGTGCTCCTTTTGTGTGATGTTGGGGTGAAAGAAAGGGGGCCCAAGAGCTCATCTGGAATTCAGCAAAGGAAACCCATGACTTATTTACCCCAGAAAGATGTCTTCCCACGTCCGATTGCCTTCGCTCCTTTGGGAGGCAGGCAGGAGGATCTGCCATTCCTCATCAGTTTAATAGGAGTTGGGTGGTGTGGTGGTGTGGTACGAAGCCTGCACACAAAGTAGCTGGCAGACCTCCCCGATCCGGAGGACCCTGCTGGCCACGCTTCTTGGCTTTGTTTCATGCCCACAGATAAAAGGCTTCGATTTCCACTATTTGAGGCACAGTGGTTCCCAAAACCCTACATGGGCTCTGACATCACCTAAAAGAACCTGGCTGGACTCAGCAATCGGCAGCCCCTGCCTTGACTGGAGGTCATCACACGTAATGATGGCCAAACATCCTGACACCACTGCCCCCTGCGTGTCCTGTCCTCAGCTCTGTCACTCCTGTTTCTTCCTGACACACTATCAGTGACAGCCGGAGGACAAACACCCCGCTGAGGTTCAGCAGACATCCCCAGGGTAGCCCAGGTCAGGGGAGGACAGAAGTTCCTCCCCGGCCTGCAGGCTCCATGAAACCCAGGACCATGTCTGTCTAACTTTCTGCTAAACTGCAGCACCTCAAACAGCCCCAGCACAGCACCTAGGAGCCAGTGTTCAGATGGCCAAGGCTACAAAATCCTGCTGTATGAGGAAGGAGAGGCTTGTTCAGGACTCAGGCTTCAAGGTGTTACGTAATGATAATGACACAGATATGACACGGCATCATTTTTTTTCTCTAATTTACTGGAATATGACTATGACTCTGAATTTGGGCTCCATGCCCCGCACCCCCCACCCCTGCCAGGAAATCCACTGATGGTCTCTGAGGAGGCCATTAACACGTAACATCTTGTGTGTAGGTGCACAGGTTTTTTGGGGGGGAACAGGGTCCAACATTTTCATCAGATTTTTGAAAGAGTTCCAGAACTTCGAATGGTTATAAACATGAGATCTCAAGTCTGATGCATAGCTCTGTCCCTAATGTCTAGTACGAGAGCTGGGCACGACAGGTGCTCAAGAAGTGTTTGCTGGATGAATCAATCATTGAAAGACTGTTCAAAACCACAGGCTGCCAAACTGCCTGATAATCAGATTCCCTGGGTGGTCAAACCCCACCAAACTGGAACTTGGGACTAACTTGAACGGATTCTTTTTCTGACTCCAGGAAGGGAGAAGTACATTAATAATGATGCAAAGAAGAATGTGCAATGAGTGGCAATGAAGGGTGCCCACCGCCGGCCAGCAAAGTGTCCTCAGAGCTGGCATGTCTTGCTCCCAGCACTGAAGCGGCCTTTCCAAAGAACTTCACAAAGTAGATGCTTTCTCGTCCCAGACAGGTGTGGTCTGTACAACAAAAGTAGTGAAACTGCATCGCTTGAAAGACAGTCTGGGAATCTCATTAGCCATTTCTTACCTGCCTCTGATCAACCTCAACATTTTTTTCCTCAGACCACCTAAAAAAACACACATCTTAAAATTCAGTGAATTCACTAAAGAAGTTTACTTTGTAAATAATATTACCAGAGGACGCATTGACTGGGCACTGACATGCGCCATAGGGATGAGCGGTGAGCAGAGAAAGGTACCTGGGTTCCATGACTTTTTTGGAAAGCAATCTGGTAAGAGGCGTATGAGCATTCTTATTCTTAGGCAGAGTAGTTGCCCTTCCAGGGCTTTGTCCTAAGAAGTGCATCAGCATTGTGCTCGGAGACTCTTTTTCCAGACACATACAGCTAAACGTGATAAAGAATGGTGAAGAAACGGGAAACAATGCAAGACTTCGGCAGTCAGTGTTCAGTTCAGTCGCTCAGTGGTGTCTGACTCTTCGTGACCCCATGAACTACAGCACGCCAAGCTTCCCTGCCAGTCCATCACCAACTCCCAGAGCTTGCTCAAACTCATGTCCATTGAGTTGGTGATGCCATCCAACCGTCTCATCCTCTGTCATGCCCTTCTCCTCCTTCCTTCAAAGAGAAGGGACAAGAGAGGACGAAATGGTTGGATGGCGTCACCAACCTGATGGACATGGACACCAGCAATGTGAGACTTCAACAGTCAGCGTTAGTTAAACAAATTGTAGCATACTCATATGAAACATTAAATCAAATACAATCATGTCTAGAAAATATTCTCAAAGCTTCATAAAAATTTAAAAACTTTTGTTCTTCAAAGTATAGCATCAAGAAAGTGAAGACAGCCTACAGAATGGAAGAAAATATTTGCAAATCATGTATCTGATAAGAGACTTGTATCTAGAATATTAAAAGAACTTTTATAACTCAATATAAAAGGACAAATCACCTAATTTAAAGATGGGCAAGTTATTTAAATAGACATGTCTCGAAAGAAGGCATAGAAATGGCTAATAAGCACAGAAGAAGATGATCAACATCATTAGTCATTAGGGAAACACAAACCAAAACCAGAGTGAAATACCACTTCACACCCACTAGGGCGGCTGTTAATAAGTGTTGCAGAGGATGTGGAGGAAAAGGAACCTTCACACCCTGCTGATGGGAACATAAAATGATGCAACTGCTTTGGGGAAATATTCTTCAGGTCCTAAAAAGGAGAAACAGGGTTACTATAGAAGTGAAGTTGCTCAGTCGTATCCGATTCTTTGCGACCCCAGGGACTATAGCCTACCAGGCTCCATCCATGGGATTTTCCAGGCAAGAATACTGGAGTGGGTTATTTCCTTCTCCAGGGAGAAGGGTTACCATAGGAGCCAGCAATTCCACTCCTAGGTATGCATCCAAGAGAAATGAAAATGTTATGTCCACACAAAAATTTAGACACAAATATTCACAGCAGCACTTGTCATCCAAAAAGTAGAATAAACAAAATGTGGTCTCTCCATACAAAGAGCAATCGTTCGGCCATAAAAAGGAAATGAAGTACTGATACCTGCTACAATGAGGATGAAGCTTGGAAGCATTATGCTGAGAGAAAACCAGATACAAAGGGCCGCGTAGTGAATGATTGCATTGATATGAAATCAAAAGGCAAATCTAGAGACAGAAAGTAGATTAGTGGTTGTCAGGAGCCGGAGTAAAATGGAAAATGAAAGCAAATGCATAGTATGCTTCTTTTTGAGGCAATGAATGTGTTCTAGCATCGACTATAGTCATGGTTTCAAAATTTTGTGAACACACTGAAAAAAATCACGGAAATAAACACTTCGGGTGAATTGTGTAGTGTATGAATTATATCTCAACAAAACTCTTTTATATGTATTGAAAAAGTAGTGAAAGGGTTAGTCGTTCAGTCATGTCTGACTCTTTGTGACCCCGTGGATTGCAGCCTGCCAGGTTCCTCTGTCCATTGGAATTCTCCAGGCAAGAATACTACAGTTGGTAGTCAATCCCTCTTCCAGGGGATCTTCCCAACCCAGGGATCAAACTTGGGTCTCCTACATTGCAGGAAGATTCTTTACTGTCTAAGCCACCAGGGCATATTGAGTATATTGCATATAAATATATAATATAAATATATATAAGTATAGATTAAGCATATATTTTTATATAATATGTAAATATTTATTAGGTAAATGATGCTTGCTGCTGCTAAGTCACTTTGGTCGTGTCCGACTCTGTGCGACCCCATAGACAGCAGCCCACCAGGCTTTCCCGTCCCTGGGATTCTCCAGGCAAGAACACTGGAGTGGGTTGCCATATCCTTCTCCAATGCATGAAAGTGAAAAATTAAAGTGAAGTCGCTCAGTCGTGTCCGACTCTGTGCGACCCCATGGACTGCCGCCTACCAGGCTCCTCTGTCCATGGGATTTTCCAGGCAAGAGTACTGGAGTGGGGTGCCATTGCCTTCTCCGAAATGATGCTTGGTGAATATTATATAAAAATAGTAGACTGATACTTCTCAGACCTACCCACCAAATGGCAAAGAGTGAATGCAAAGAGCTCTGAGGGTCTAAGGTAGAAGTTAAGCCACAAAGCCTCATGGCTTAGTTACAAAATTCTAGCACATTTTGCCTTCCACTTCAAAATATGCCCATGTTAATTTTAATATAAAAATTATTTTCTTCACATCCATGAATAAAATTGATGCTCTAGGAAGGAAGAAAAAATATGTAGTAACATATGAAAATGGTCATAACATAATGATAAGTGAGAAAAAGCAGATATAAAGCTCTGTGCATTGTTGATCAGTCACTAAGTCGTGTCCAACTCTTTGCGACCCCATGGACTGCAGCACGCCAGGCTTCCCTGTCCATCACCAACTCCCAGAGTTTGCTCATACTCATGTCCATTGAGTCAGTGATGCCATCCCACCAGCTCATCCTCTGTCATCCCCTTCTCCTCCTGCCTTCAATCTTTCCCAGTATCAGGGTCTTTTCCAATGAGTCAGTTCTTTACATCCGATGGCCAAATATTGGAGCTTCAGCTTCAGAATCAGTCCTTCCAATGAATATTCAGGGTTGATTTCTTTTAGAATTGACTGGTTTGATCTCCTTGCAGTCCAAGGGACTCTTCAGAGCCTTCGCCAACACCACAATTCAGAAGCGTCAGCTCTTCAGTGCTCAGCCTTCTTTTTCGTCCAACTCTCACATCCGTACATGACTCCTGGAAAAACCATAGTTTTGACTATATGGACCTTTGTCAGCAAAGCCAACATATTAGCGGTGGTTATCTCTGGGTCATGGAATTGAAACCTTCTTTAGCTTCCTGACATCTTTTTTCCTTTTCCATATTCACAGTAGATGTTGCATGATATTAAAGAATAAACATTTTTTAAGTCCAACAATGAGACCCAGGCAGGAAGACAACAGTCAGTGTTTTTCTGGAGACAGCTTGGCCCGGCCATTCCTCTGGTGGGAGCTCGCTGACACCCCTGGACCACAGCTGGGCTGAGCAGAATGACACGCACTCGTGGAGACTCCCAGCATGCCTTGCTTTCTGCAGGTGCCAGTGGAGAATGTGGGTTTCCTCCCAGAGGAGAGAAGAGACCAGAGGCTTTGCAAAGTTCTGGGAATGCAGACAAGCAAGCTCATCATTACGTGGCAACAGCTTAAGGACAAGACGGGACGTCAGGGACAGAGCTCTGAGCCGGGTGGACCTCAGGAGACAGATGTGAGCTGCTTCTTCCACCCTGCTTCCAACAGTCTGGGTGACCTCAGTCAAACAAGTGACCATCTCTCTCCAGGCCTCAGTCTCCCCCTCTGTAAAATGAGGCCCCTGGGTCCTAGTCCGGATGATTTGTGATTCTGTGGTCACACATCTGAAGTCTTTTCTTTGCACTGTCCTTGTAACAAACAGGTGGAAGCGCTTCCTATTGACTGCCCAGCACAGCCCCTGCCCCAGGAATCTCAAGGGCCATTCTGCCCCCACAAGGCAATCTCTACATTGAGTGACACTTGTCTAATGCAAGAAGGCTTTCCAGAGCACTGCATCTCCGCCCTCTGCACCTCTGAATCTGGTCAAGCATGAGGCTATTTCCTGATCATCAGCCAGGTGCCAGGCGTCGGTGCTGTGCCAGTGAATAAAACAGGTACTACCCTGCTCTCTCGGGGCATACGGGATCAACCCTAGCTACCAGCGACAGACCCCTCTCCTGCTCCAGAGGGGGGTTCACACACACTACTGTTTTATGAGTTTTCACACCAACACTTAGAGGCTGATACCATCATTTGCATTTCACAGCTAAGAAAACTGAAGCCCAGGGAAGTGAAGTACTTTGCCAAAGGTCACAGAGATCAGTTACACCTCCAAGGTACTTGTGATTTATCAGTGGTTCTTTTTTTTAAATTGAAGTGTATTTGATTTACAATGTCATGTTCAATTCTGCTGTACAGCAAAGTGATTTAGTTATGCATAGGTATACATTTTTAATATTTCTTTCCATTATGGTTTATCATAGGATGTTGAATGTAGTTCCCTCTGCTCTACAGTAGGACCTGGTCGTTTATCCATTCTATACATAATAGTTTGCATCTGCTATTGCCAGTTCATCACTCCTCCACCCTGCCCCCGAGACTTGGCAACCACAAGTCTCGTTTCTATATCTGTCAATGGTTCTTAACTTTACTGTTCAGGCAGCACCCAATCTCAACCTCGGTAAGGTTGTAAGAAAGACCTGGAGAAAAACAAAATCAGTTATAACAAACTTGATGCTGAAGCTATTGCTATGAATTTGTACAAATGAATCTACATGATAAAACAATACCCTATAATTTGAATGAGATGCTAAATATGTGTGGAATCACAACATGAGAAAATTATTCTTTCCAAGTCTCTTTCAACCCTTCTAATTACACCCAGGAGAAAATGTCCATCTGATGCTGTCCACCTGTCTTTAACATCTCCCAAACTTGCTAACTTCCTTCCATAACAAAGAAAGAGCAGGCTTCAGGCTCAGAGCCTGCAGGCAACAGTATCCAGTTAACATGTAATAACTATATTATTGCTTATGGGGGGGTTGGGGGTATTTTATGCTTACCTGCTGTTTGAGGAAAGTGATAACTGGCTTTCTATTTACTGTGCTCATATAAATTTTCCTTTTGAGCTACATTTACTGGTTTTCTTAAATGAGTACCTTTAATCACACTTTTAAATGAGTAAATTTAAAGAAAAATACTAAATTCATGACACCATAGAGGTGGTATACAACCAGGGCAAAAATAAAAAAGGTGGCATTGAAACGATTGAGGCTTGAGAAACACTGCCCCATGAAATTAAAAATAACCCAGCCATGTAATTATATTGTCCTGAAAGTATATTGCAAGTTACCTAAATAGCACACATTCACAGTAGCCCAACACGATTAAAGCAGGTTTTTTGAGGGCTTATGTATGCAGTTTCTGTAGCAACAGAGATATAAATGAATCATATTCAAACCACTAGACCTATGTGCCTGAAAGTCTAATTATTGGAAAATTACAGACCTAAGAAACACAGCTATGCCTCACTGCACACCACAGGTTTGACCGAATACCTCATGGTAATTGGATAAACCCTGTCTTCACAGAAGCTGTGTGGAAAGGAAGAACCCTTCCCCCAACTATGGCTCCTCAACCGTCTGGGTATGTGGAATTGCATTTATTCATTCACTCACTCATTTATTCAACCATCTCTTGCAGTGTTTACCCAGGCTCTGCGATATGCCTGGAAATACAGAGGACTGCAGCGAGCCTCCAGTCCAGGAGGGGGCGACAGACGTGAAGCCCAGCCTCACCTGCTGGAGTGCATAATTGCCAAATGGGCTCAGAAAAGAGCACCATCCTTTGAAAGCAAGTAACAGAAGGAACTTGCCTATCCTGTAAGTGGTCAGGGAAGGTTTCCTGGAGGAAGTGACCATCAAGTTGCAATCTAGAGAAAGAACAGAAATTAAAGGAGATGGGAGGAGAGAGGGGTGAAAGGTGTGTCCATGTACATGGAGGAGCTTTCATGCCCACATACCCCTCCCAAAGTGAGTATCTCACCCCGGTGCTGCCACCCAAGTGTGATCCTTGGATTCAAAGATACGTGTTTTGTGTCTTAAGCCAAAATGCAAGCCAGCAGGGGCATCTGTTCTTCAGTGGGGAAACGGCCATCCAACCCCAACACTGAGGAGAAACTGAGATGCTGAGAGGGTCTCCAATGCCAGCCTCCCTGTGGGATTTGAGAGAGTGATTTTGACCACAGAGAACTTTTATTGTAGGCACCAACATAGTGGATCTCAGTCAGGGCTGCACTTGGAACTCTGGGAAGTTTTCAAGTGTGCAAGCCCAGAAGACACCCAGGCACAATCAAGTTATGCCCAGTCCATTAAGTTAGACTCCCTGGGCAGGGGTGGGGGTGGGGGTGGGGGGTCTGGTGACCAGTAAAGTTTAAATCTCCCCTGCATGTAAATGCGTGCATGCTCATTCCTGTCCAACTCTTTGCGACCCTCTGGACTGTAGCCCACCAGGCTCCTCTATCCATGGATTTTTCCAGGCAAGAATACTGGAGCGAGTTGCCATTTCCTCCTTCGGGGGATTTTCCTGACCCAGGGATCAAACCTGCATCTCTTACTTCTCCTGCATTGGCAGGTGGGTTCTTTACCACTATGCTACCTGGGAAGCTCCCCAGAGGAGTCCAATATGTGGCCAAGGCTGAGAACCACTGAGGAAACCCAGTCCTATGGGGGATTCAAACCTAGAAAAATTTACTAAGTACCTACTACAGGCCAGGCGATGAGCAGGGTGGAAGGTGATGAGAATCAGATCATTTAAGAATCACTAACGGGGCTTCCCTTGTGGCTCAGTGGTAAAGAATCTTTACCTGCCAATGCAGGAGATGCAGGTTCGATCCCCAGTCCAGGAAGATCCCACATGCTGTGGAGCAACTAAACCCATGCTCCACAACTACTGAGCCTGTGCTCTAGAGCCCAGGGACAGCAGCTATTGAGCCCACATGTCATGACTACCAAAGCCTGGGCGCCCTAGAGCCTGTGCTCTGCAACAAGAGAGGTCACCACAGTGAGAAGCTCATACACTGCAAGGAAGAGTAGCCCCCACTCCCTGCAACTAGAGAAAACAAAGACCCGGCACAGCCAAAAACAAATAAATAAATGCATGTGTGTGTGCCAAGTCGCTTCAGTCACGTTCAACTCTTTGCAACCCTACGGACTGCAGCCCACCAGACTCCTCTGTCCATGGGATTCTCCAGGCAAGAACACTGGAGCAGGTTGCCATTTCCTTCTCCAGGGGCTCTTCCCGACCCAGGGATCAAACCTGCATCTCCTGCGGCTCCTGTATTGCAGGCATATTCTTTACTGCTGGAGGAATTCAGATCAGATCAGATCAGTCACTCAGTCGTGTCCGACTCTTCGAGACCCTATGAATCACAGCACGCCAGGCCTCCCTGTCCATCACCAACTCCCGGAGTTCACTCAGACTCACATACATCGAGTCAGTGATGCCATCCAGCCATCTCATCCTCTGTCGTCCCCTTCTCCTCCTGCCCCCAATCCCTCCCAGCATCAGAGTATTTTCCAATGAGTCAACTCTTCGCATGAGGTGGCCAAAGTACTGGAGTTTCAGCCTTAGCATCATTCCTTTCAAAGAAATCCCAGGGCTGATCTCCTTCAGAATGGACTGGTTGGATCTCCTTGCAGTCCAAGGGACTCTCAAGAGTCTTCTCCAACACCACAGTTCAAAAGCATCAATTCTTCGGCGCTCAGCCTTCTTCACAGTCCAACTCTCACATCCATACATGACCACAGGAAAAATTATAGCCTTGACTAGACGAACCTTTGTTGGCAAAGTAATGTCTCTGCTTTTGAATATGCTATCTAGGTTAGTCATAACTTTCCTTCCAAGGAGTAAGCGTCTTTTAATTCCATGGCTGCAGTCACCATCTGCAGTGATTTTGGAGCCCAGAAAAATAAAGTCTGACACAGTTTCCACTGTTTCCCCATCTATTTCCCATGAAGTGATGGGACCAGATTCCATGATCTTCGTTTTCTGAATGTTGAGCTTTAAGCCAACTTTTTCACTCTCCACTTTCACCTTCATCAAGAGGCTTTTTAGTTCCTCTTCACTTTCTGCCATAAGGGTGGTGTCATCTGGTGGAGGAATTACCTGGGAAATTAAATGTCCTACAGCTGGGGATGTCCACATGGGGCTCAGAGCAGGAGAATGTGAGTGGACAAGACTGACCAAGTGGAAAGCCTGAGCAAGAGGTCTGTGGAGCTGACCCCTAGGGCTTTCCCAGTGACTCAGCGGTAAACAGTATGCCTGCAACATAGGAGCCACAGAAGATGCGGGTTTGATCCCTGGGTCGGGAAGATGAAATATATATATATATATATATATATATATAAATAGAAACACTAGGGAAGCACAGAGCCCAGGTAAAGATGAAAGGTGCTCTGGTCACACGAGTTGCCTGGGGGATCTGATTAAAACTCAGATTCCTATGCAGCACGTCTGGGCTGGGGCCCAAGAGCCTGCCTTTCTAAAGCGCTCCCTTGTGTCCCTGCAGGACTGAGAACAGAGGTGGGAGGCAAGGTTCTGAGGGGAACCTCTCAGCCCTCAGCTTCTCCCCCCGTTTCTCCACAATGGACAGTCCTGAGCATCATCTGGAGGTGAGAACAGACCGCAGGGAAGAAACGAAATGCCCCCTCGTCACCAGTCAGGTGTGGATATGGTCCCCAGACCCAAAAACTCCTCCAAGCGCCACCCCACACACATCCCCGGAGTGTGGGGGAGATCCCAGGAAGAAAGAGAAGGGAAGCGGATGGAGACGGGGTGATGAGTGGACGGTTGTCATAAAGACCAAACCATCTGCACGGCAGCAGCTCCTCACGGCCTGTGGAGTCCCCATCTGCGGCCAGAACAAAGGCAGAGAAATTCAAGGGGCTTCGGAGATCAAAACGGCCTCAGAGGCTCTCCTGCTGCGAGCCTTCGTTTCTAATTAGTCCCCCGTCCTTGGCAAATCAATTGTGCCTGTTTTGCGGTCTGTACTCCAAGGGCCATGTATGGGGTGGAAGTTGGAACAAGGGGTCTTTTTTGGGTTTTTTCCCTGTATTGCTATGGCTCCAAAGCAGGAGTCTTTTTTTTTTTTTTTTTTTTTTTTTGGCCATGCCTCATGGTGCTCAGGATCTTAGATTCCTGACCAGAGATCCAACTGGTACCCCCTGCATTGAAAGCTCAGAGTCTTAGCCACTGGACTGCCAGGAAAGCCTGAGCAAGAGGTGTTTGGGGCTGCCCCCCAGGGTGGTGAATTCATGGGGAGAGGGCAGTGGGCTCAGCCCTGATCCATTCAGCAGGGCCAGAAAGGAATGGATCAGGGGAGAGGAATGCTTGCCGAGGCCAGGCTGGTCACAGGAACTGGTGGGGGTGGTGTTAGTAGAAGCAGCCTTGGGGACTAGAGACAAATGGGCACTCTGTCTCCGCCGCCCCCCACCAAATAGGTTGGCAGCTACTCACTTTCACTGCCAGCCAGAAATGCAGACCCATTTCTGGACGATGTGCTAGGGCTTCCTTTTTGGTTTCTGAAAATATCAAATATCTGAAAATATGTTTTGTTTCAAGAGGAAATCTCCTGGCTTATAGAAGTTGGCTCAAATTGTTTTGAAACATCGTGCCATCCATCCAAATATGTCTTGGGAACCACAGAGGAAGTGCAGACTGCCGATGTGTAACCTCTGAGAGAGTGGACTGGAGGAAGTACCTGGGAAATTAAATGGCCTGTGGCTGGGGATGTCCACACAGGGCTCAGAGCAGGAGAATGTGAGTGGACAATTTCTGGAATGCCAAGGGAAGTACCCCTGAAGCCCCCTAGAAATCACTGGGAGAGACTTTGAGGGGAAGTAAGGTCCTGCAAGCAGGGACTGAATGCCCCTGTAATTAGAGAGTTCTGGCCCCCCCAGCCCCGCTTGCATCGCTCCACGAATGTCTTCACACCGATACTTATTGAGCACATACTCTGCGCTGACACCATGCCAAGCGCTTTACATGTATTATTGCATTTCGTTCTCACCGTCACCCTGGGAGGTGGGCATGGCCATTAGTCCCACTTGCGTTGCCGTCGTTTAGTCGCTCAGTCATGGCTGACTCTCCAAGACCCCACGGACCATGGGATTTAACAAGCAAGAAGACCGGAGTGGGTTGCCATTTCCTCCTCCAGGGGATCTTTCCAACCCAGGGATCGAAACCAAGTCTCCTTCACTGCAGGCGGACTCTTTTACCACTGAGCCACCAGAGAAGCCTCTACTTTACAGATAAGGATATCAAGGTTGCATTAAGTGACTCACGCAAGTCACTCATCTAGTAAGAGGCAGAGCCGGGACTCAGACCTGGACAGTCTGGCTCTAGAATCTGTTCTCTTTACTGTAGGCAACCCCGCCTAGCCTAAATCCCAAAGAGCCTTAGGCAGACTGTGGCACACAGTGGGTGCTCAGAAAATGTCTGTTTCATTGAACAAAGTCTCAGGGAATTAGATCTATTAGAATCCAATGCTATTATTTCAATGGATTTTGTGTTCCTATTTCAAGAACTGGTTTGTAGCTTCTGCTTGGGCAGGGTTCTCCACCAGGTAATGGGTTGAAATCACCCAGGCATGGTCTGTAATGAGAAGGAGTCCCCAGGGACTTCCCTGGAGGCCCAGTGGTTAAGACTCCCAATACAGGAGGCATGGGTTCAATCCCTGGTTGGGGAAATCGGCTCCTGCATGCTGCAGGGCACAGTCAAAAAGAGAGAGAGAGAGAAGGAGCCCCATCCTTCCCTCTAACCATCCTCCCCTGACTCCACAGGCTCTTGCTTCTAATCCATCTCCAGCCTTCCCACCCTACTCCAGTGATCAGGCTCTGCCTCCCTCCTGGGCTACATCCTCGACTTCCAGGTCTATTTCAGATCTATCTCTAGGAGTCTGTGTTAGCATTTGGAACCTTCAGAGTAACTTCTCTGGTAGGGGCGTTTACCTAAAAGGGGAGAGAGGGGGTTATCTGCACAAAGCTAAGCATTGCGGGGGTTTGAGCCCCTTTTGAATTTCTCTTGGGACATTTGAAGCCCTTAGATGGAAATTTCCACTGTCTGGGAGGCAGTTTCCACCTGTGGGAATTCCAGTCCCCCACCTGCTGCTCATTACCATATGGGAAACACACGAAACGGGCCAGGCTCCGAAGCCATGCAGCTGCCGTTGCCGAAATTGGCCACTGAGCCCAAATACGGGCTTTTCTTTTTTTGATTTAATTGAAGTATAGCTGATTTACAGCGTTGTGTTAATTACTGCTGTACAGCAAACACATTCCTTTTTATATATTCTCGTCCATTATGGCTTCTCATAGGGCACTGACTATAGTTCTCTGCGCTATACAGTAAGACCTTGCTGTTTATCCATTCTCTGTATGAAAGCGTGTATCTGCTGACCCACCTCCCTCTCCAGCCCTCACCCAACTCCCCTCCCCTTGGCAACCATCAGTCTGTTCTCTATGTCCATGATTCTGTTTGTGTTTCATAGACAGGCTCATCTGGGTCATGTTTTATTTTATTATTATTTTTGACCACTCTTCAGCCTTCGGGATCTTAGTTCCCCAACCAGGGATTGAATCCGGGCCTCAGCAGTGAAAGTGCCGAGTCGCAAGCACTGGACCCCCAGGGAGCTCCCTGTGTCATGTTTTAGATTCCACATATAAGTTGTATCATTTGTTATTTGTCTTTCTCTTTCCGATTTGCTTCACTTAGTATGATGATCTCTCATTGCATCCATGTTGCTGCAAATGGTATTATTCCCTTCTTTTTATGGCTGAGTAGTGTTCCATTTTACATATGTAACACATCTTCTTTGTCCATTCATCTGTCGATGGGCATTTAGGCTGTTTCCGTGTCTCAGCTATTGTGGGTAGTGCTGCTATGAACACAGGGGGGCATGTCTCTTTTTGAACTGGAATTCTGTCTGCATATATGCCCAGGAGTG
This sequence comes from Bubalus kerabau, assembly GCF_029407905.1. Lineage (NCBI taxonomy): Eukaryota > Metazoa > Chordata > Mammalia > Artiodactyla > Bovidae > Bubalus > Bubalus kerabau. Next base: position 68,653,410 of record NC_073639.1, on the reverse strand, counting down.
GGATTGCTGGATCGTATGGTAACTCCAGTTTTAGTTTTCTCAGGAAGCTCCATACGGTTTTCCACAGTAACTACACCAACATGCATTCCCACCAACAGTGTAGGAGGGTTTCCTTTTCTCCACACCCTCCCCAGCACCAAATGCAGGCTTTTTTTTTTTTTTTTTTAGTTCTAGTTCCAGATCTGCTGATAAACATTCACTCATTTATTCATTCACTCATACACTCATTCAACAAGTATTTATGGCACCTGTTTTACTCTAAGCACTGAGGTAGGTGCTAGGGAAGCCATGCAAAACCGAGGGGTCTCAGTGAAATTAATACTCAGGAGGTCAGATATCTTCTCTGAACCTCAGCTTCTTTTTCTGTAAGGTGGTGGGGGTGCTGATGAAGATGTGAGATCCCCTTTTCCTCCACTGTGAAGCTAATCCCCATCTCTAGAAGAAGAGCATCCTGGCGCCACAAGAGAGGGACTGGAAAACTAGAGTCAGGATACAGCCTTCTGGTTGAATGCTCCTGGTTAGGCCACTTCCCCACCTGGGACCTCAGCTTCATCATCAGTAAAATGAGAGGGCTGGACTACGTGGGTTTAAGAGCTCATCTTGCTCTAACCATCTGTGATTCTCTGATTCAGATATTCATGATTCTAGCATGAGACTACCCTGTAACTCCAGGAATGGCCCTCCTTCTGTTCTGGGAGCAAATCTCCTCCTCACAGGATGCCTTTCATCATGAAAGCAGCAGAAAGAGACTCGTGACGTGAGCGTGAAGGGGTGTGGGGGCCTCTCCTAGGAACTGGTCTCCCAGGATCCCCAGAATCACTACATTTATCTTCCCCATCATGCTCTTAATCTCTGAAAATTTAATGGCATGGCCATAAACTGCCTAAAGAACACAGCTGACCCGTCACCAATAAATCAGAAACTCCCGGTGATGCTTTGGGATAAATGATAGTCCCTCGGATCAGTGGGCAGATGAGCTGGGGATGTTTGATGAACCCAAGAAAGATCTCAACCTGCACCCTGCTGGGGTGGGAGGCATTGCTAAGAAGTCAGGGAGTGTGCTGAGTGGATCAAGAGGCCCCCAGAGTCATCCCTGGGTGTTTGGACAGAACCAGACTGATGCTTTCGAACTGTGGTACTAGAGAAGAGTCTTGTGAGTCCCTTGGACTGCAAGGAAATCAACCCTGATTATTCATTGGAAGGACTGATGCTGATGCTGAAGCTCCAGTACTTTGGCCACCTGATGTGAAGAGCAGACTCACTCGAAAAGACCCTGATGCTGGAAAAGATCAAAGGCAGAAGAGAAGGGGTCGACAGAGAATGAGATGGTGGGATGGCATCACCGATTCAATGGACGTGAATTTGAGCAAGCTCTGGGAGATAGTAAAGGACAGGGAAGCCTGGGTTGCTGCAGTCCATGGAGTCACAAAGAGTTGGACACATCTAAGCAAATGAACAACAGACCCAAGCTTTCACAGTCACAACTGACCCTATTTTACCTGGAAAATAAACATCCAGAGGGAGAACAAAAAAACAACCCAGGGTGTATGGTCAGGCCATTCAAGGTGGTGGTTCTCCTGTTCTCTGTACCTCCCCTGCTCAACCCGCCCCTGCTTCACCTGCACCTTCTCCGGTCCCCCATCCTGTGCCTGCCCCCTGCCCCCGCTAGTGCTGGTTCTAATCCTTAGCCCCGAAAGGCTCCACCTACTAGTTTACTAATAGGAAACACCTGCCCTCGAGATGGTCATTAACCTGAGGGACTGTGAGCAGCACGTGTCCAAGCGACTGGTTGCCCTGGTAACCTAGCTGACGTCAGTTCCCCCCTATAAGCAGTAGCATTCCCTCGCCCCACCCCCAGTGGTGAAGATGGTCGCCCCGTAGCAATCACCGCCTGCTGCAGATAGTGGTGTGTTGCTCCAAGACCTGGCTTCGGACATGTAAGGTCTTCTGTCCAACAGACCGTGGATGTCCCTGTCCCTGTCTCTGGGCTCTTTCTTCGGTCTCGAAGCTAGACAACTACAAGGCTCGCGGGCCTGCAGCTTGCAGCCCAATGTGGGGTTATGGAAAGAGACGTGGACTTAGAAACCTGAATTACAAGCCCCACTCCCGTCAAAGTCTCCCTGCTCAGCCAGTTGGTTCATCTGGAAAGTGAGGATCCCAGTGAAGGAAGAGGCATCCTACTTTTTAAAAAGTCTTTCTTTATTTGACTGCGCTTTGTCTTAGTTGCGGCCTCTCAGTGGTAACCTCTGACCAGCCCCATTTTACACAGAAGAGGAAAAATAGAGGCTCAGAAAGACAAAGTGACCTGTCCGGAGTCTCGCAGCAAGTTCGGATTCAGCCCAACTCCTGAGCCCTTGATGCCTGGCTTTCTCTGCCACAGTGGGAGCCCTAGGAACTCTTTGGCTGCCTTTTCACTTTAAGGGGGCTTAGTTGGAGTACCTGGGGAGCCCCAGCTGCACGGCCCACTCGGGGCCTCTGGGGGCTGGTCCACGGGCCATTGTGATGTACGCCCTGGCTCTGTGTCCCTCCCGCAGGGGCAACTCGAGAACCAGGCAGAAGGGCAGCTGCTGCCTGGGATCGGATGCTTTGGAGTCAGCTCCTACCCATGCCGAATTGGAGGCCCTCCCACGCCCTGCCGCGGCTGTTTACTAACTGCAACGGCACGTTGGATCGTGGTAAGCAGCTGTGCTTGGGAACGAGTGAGGAGATGTGTTTAGTGGTTGTTTATACTCAGCGATTCACTGCTATGTGGTCTCTGAATGCTTCTAAGTACATCGGGTTCCCAGCTGCCCTGTCCCCGAACTCGGCAGTCACACGTCCTCCAGAGATACAGAGGGCTGCCTCTGTGCTTTCCAACCAAGGAAATCACTGCTAACCCACAAGTTCTTCCTGGAAACCCTAGGTCTGGAGCCCAGGGTCTCCTTCGAGCCTTCCCTACAACCACAACGGAACAGCCCCCTTACAGCTGAAAACCAATGCAATGGTTTTTAAACATTTAAAAATGGCTTTTAAAACATCCAAGACTTTTTCATATAAAGTCTTACACAAAGTTCCAATGCACAAGACAGATAAAAGGTGAAAGCAGAGAGGACAGTCCTAGTCCCTGCCTACACGGCTACCTCTTGCCTTCCAAGGGAGCCCCAGGGCCCTTGCACCGAAGCCTGTGCCCCCAGGAACCCAGCTGGCCAAACTGTAGTCAGCCTCGGAAGGGATAATGTCTGGCCCTGGGTTACCCAGGGAGGGAGTGCAAAGCTGAGGTTCCTTCAGCAGGAGAGTTGCTGAAAGCCCAGACAGGAGGCAGATAGCCCTTGCCCTGGGCCAGTCTTGTTTTGAGGATTTGCCCAAAACTAGTAAATTTTTCTTGATTTGTTGGTTAGCAGTCATTCCGTTGGTTGGTTTGTGGGATTGGATGATTCATTCGTTGCTCATTGAATGGTTGAGTAGTTGGTTGGCTGGTTGACTTGTTCACTGATCAGTTGGCTAATTGGTTGATTAGTTGACTGATTAGCCTGTTGGTTGATGGTTGGTGGTTCCATTATCTGGGTTGTGTGGTTGGTTTCCCAGTTAGATGGTCAGTTCATTGATAAGATGATTGATGAGATGGTTGGTTGGTTCATTGGTTGCTTGAACAAATGAGGATGCTGCATGGTAGAGCTTTGGAGAAGGCTCTGAGACATGAAGGGGACATTTGCAAGATGAGGCACCAAGCAGATATCCTGAGACGTGGAGGGAGACATGATGATGTACTCAGAGTGATGGCTGGAACAGTAGCAACGAGACATCAACAGATGCCCGTTGGCCTTCTTGAGTTGGGAAATGAGCAGATAAGCCAACCAGTGTGTGTCCTATAGAAGCTGTAAAACCTGTTACATGTGTCAGGGGGTCCTCTCCCCTGACACCCCACCCTGGGCTCCCAGTGCCTCCTAGTTTCTGCCATCTCTACCCCCAGACAACCCTGCTCTTCAGTGCTGTGTTTACCCTGGGCTGTCAGCGATGGATCACAGCTCAGCGTGGTGGTGGTTGTTGCTCAGTTGTGTCTGACTCTTTGCGACCCCTTGGACTGCAGCATGCCAGGCTCCTCTGTCCTCCACTAAAACTCATGTCCATTGAGTTGATTATGCCATCCAGCCATCTCATCCTCTGTCGCCAGGGTGTTGGAATATATGTTTTTGAGAGAGCATGAAGGGGGATATTTTAGCTGTCCTATATAGCAGATGGGATTGGGATTTGAAGAAAAGATTCTTCTAGAACCCAGTAGTCACATCCTAGGTCAGAGTAAATGCTGCTCACGATAACGGTAGCGCTCATGTGATTCTCAGAGTAACCATCGGTACTAAGCACTGGTAGTGCTGGTTTAGTTGCTAAGTCATGTTCAACTCTTTTGCGACTGCATGGACGGTAGCCCGCCAGGCTCCTATGTCCATGGGGATTCTCCAGGCAAGATTACTGGAGTGGGTTGTCATTTCCTTCTCCAGGGGATCTTCCCAACCCAGGGATTGAACCTGGGTCTCCTGCGTTGCAGGCAGATTCTTTACCACCAGTGAAGCCCTACTAAGCACTGGTATCGTCTTCATTTTAAAGATGAAGAATCAGATGCAGAGGGGGCAGTGACCAAGTTCTGACAAGAGAGGAGGGGGGCCTGGACTTGAACCCTCTCTCCCAAACCTCACATTCTCTCACACCCCCAAGATCACTCCGTGAAGCTGCACTGTTCTCCAGCCTTGCAGCCCCTTCTTCCTCCCCTTGGGCTTCATACGAGTCCTGTATGAAGCTGGCGGGGAGCCCTGAGCATCACCCACCGGTAAGCCAGGGCCACGGCAGCTGCACATAGCGCCAGCCACCTGCAAGGGCCCTGCCTAATGGGCTCTGAACTCAGTTCTGAAGCCACAATTAATTAATAGGAAAACTCCCACCTGGGGCCACTTCAGGCATTTATTTGCAAGATTAATGGCAGATGGGAAATGGCTGCTTCACCTTGGGACTGTCGGGGAAACCTGAGAACACCCATGCGACAGCCCATAAATACTCCTCAGGGCCGCTCGTGTCTTCTGCCACACCGTTTGTTGGCAGAAGTTAGTGTTTCTCTGTCCACGCTTTGCAAGGCTGAAGGGAACACGCCAGGGAATGGGCACAATTGGTAACTGAGAGGATTTCAGGCTGCTTCCTCCCTCCTCCGTTGCCCTTCCCAGGAACGTGGGAAGAGGAGGTGCTTCAGGGGGCCCACCAATGGCTTCCCTTTCCTGTCTTCCTTCTTCGGAGGCCAGCTTGAAAAGTTTAATAAAATAGTAATTGTTTAGTTGCTAAGTCGTGTCCGACTCTTTGCGACCCCATGGACTACAGCCTGGCCAGGCACCTCTGTCCATGCCAGAATACTGGAGTGGGTTGCAAATTCCTTTTCCAGGGGATCTTCCCGACCCAAGGACTGATCCTGCGTCTCCTGTGGCTCCTGAATTGGCAGGTGGATTCTTCACCACTGAGCCACCAGGGAAGCCCAATAATAATTAACTCAACCCATATTGTGGGCTCTCTGTGAGCCAAGTCCTTCATCTTGGCAACAGCCCTATGAGCATGGAACAGTAACTGTGCCCCATTTTGTAGGTGAGAAAAACAAGGCTCAAGATCTCAGCAATTTAGTGGAGGAGCCTAGACTTGAACCAGCGCACCCTGACACCAGAGATCTTCCACAGTCCCTCTAATGTGGGCTCCACAAGTCTAACATCCTTCTAAGGGGCGTTGCAGGGTGGTCCCTGTTCAGGACTAAATGAGGGAAGCAGGTCCTGGGAGTGTCCAGGGCTGGACTCGAGGAAACATCGCCTGCCTCTGGGACTTCCCCACTTCCCTTAGAATCCGCATTCCAGCTGCCTGGTGGTCGAAGGCTCAAGCTTGCAGTCAGACAGGAGCTTCCAGCCTCAGACCCTCCTCTTTCTAGCCCTTCTCCTGGGTCTTCTCTGAGCCTCCGTTTCTCCTCTTCTATCAAAATCTTTGCTTAATACGTTGTGTTTTGCTTTTGTGTTTGGCTAAGTAATAGCCATGATAAAAGCTCCAACTGTACAAAAGAGGAAAGTCTCCCACCTGTCTCCCCACCATCTCCAGGTTCTCCCCCTACCCACCCACCCAGCTGTAAGCACTCTTGTGAGTTTCTCATGCATCCTCTGAAGCAGTTCCATCCAAGAGAACTTTGCAGTGATGGAGACTTCCTACACCCGTGCTCTTCAAAACATGGGCTATTGAGCACTTGAACTGTGGTTAATGTGATGAGGATGTAACTTCTGAGTTCTATTGGATTTTAATTCATTTAAATTAGCTGCCTGTGGCTGGGGGCTGCCATCTTGGACAGTGCAAGTCTGGAGACCCTGATGATAACTAATGTCTGCCGAGCAGTGAGGGCTTCCCAGGCGGCACTAGTGGTAAAGAATCTACCTACCAAGCAGGAGACGCAAGAGACGTGGGTTCAATCCCTGGGTCGGGAAGATCCCCTGGAGGAGGAAATGGCAACCCGCTCCAGTATTCTTGCCTGGGAAATCCCATAGGCAGAGGAGCCTGGTGGGGTACCGTCCATGGGGTCACAGAGTCAGACTTGACTGAGCGCCCATACACTCGGAGCAGTGACTGCGTGGCTGACCCTGTTCTAAGCACTTGCCACGTATTAACTCCTCTAAGTCTCATAAGAATCCCATGAGTAGGTACTAGATCCCCAGTGGTTCCTCTGGAGAAACTGAGGGGCAGCAAGGTTAAGTTCTTACAAGCTCAGTCCACCAGAACATGGGGGAGCTGTGCTCTGAGCCCGGACTGTCTGACTCCAGAGCCTGGGATTTAGCTACATAAGCAGAGGTCATGAGACACATAAGCAGCTTAAATGAGAATGTGTGTAATGAGTTTGGCACCATGCCTGGCACAGCACAGGTGCTCGGGAACTTACCCACCTCTTTAATTAGGTCTGTCGCCTCCTTGCTCTCTGTTTAGGCCCAACTGGTTCCCACCCGGGCTCTTGCTTATGCTGTGCCCCCTGCAACCCCTTGTTGTCGTTATTTAGTCACTAAGTCATTTCCAACTCCTTGCAGCTCCATGGACTGTAGCCTGCCAGGCTCCTCTGTCCATGGGATTTCTCAGGCAAGAATACTGGAGTGGGTTGCCATTTCCTCCACCAGCGGAATCTTCCAACCCAGGGATCGAACCCGAGTCTCCTGCATTGGCAGCCGGGTTCTTTACCACTGAGCCACCAGGGAAGCCCTCTGCAACCCTTCCATTTAACCAAGCTGTCAGGCACCATGGATGGGCCAGAGGAGTCCCGAGGCCTGAGGTGGTGGCCTGGACAAGGGCAGAAAAAGTGGGAGGCATGAGGGTAGCGGCTCAGAACTCGGGGGACTGTGTGACAGAAGCCGTGGCCTTCTGGGGAGGAAGGTAGCAAAGTCACCAGCAGCAGGAGCGTGAGACCGCAGGCATCTGCAGGCTGCAGTGGGGAGCAGCGGGAAAGGAGGTTAGGTGGGAAGGGCTGGGGCAAGACCTAGGAGCTTGCACTGCCCAATATTCATTTAGATCTGGCTGAATAAGGGGTTAGGGGCTGGCATTGATATATTCACGCATTTAGCAAACATTTGTCAAGCACCTTGTTTTTTTTTAATTTTTGCTTATTAGGATTTGATTCTAAATCAAGGGGAAATTATGGACATGGCCTAATTCCTTTAAAAAAAAAAAAACATTTTATTTATTTATTTATTTTTGGCTGCTCTGGATCTTCGTTGCTTTGCATGGGCTTTCTCTATTTGGGGTGAGCGGGGGCTACTCTCTGTTGAGTGCTCGGACTTCTCACTGTAATGGCTTCTCTTGTTGCAAAGCATGGACTCTAGGGCGCAGGGGCTTCAGTATTTGCAGCACAATGTGGGCTTCCATAGCTGTGGCTCCCGGGCTCTAGAGTCCAGGCTCAGTAGTTGTTCATGGGCTTAGTTGCTCGGCAGCATGTGAAATCTTCCCAGACCAGGGATCGAACCCATGTCTCCTGCATTGGCAGGAGGGTTCTTTTATTTTTCTTAACTTTGTCATGTTTTAGTTAGGTCACACAGGCTCCGTAGTTGTGGCACAAAGGTTTAGTCACTCTGTGACATGTGAGATCTTAGTTCCCCAGCCAGGGATTGAACCCGTGTCCCCTGCAACCACTAGACCACAAGGACAGTCCCGGCAGGCAGATTCTTAACTGCTGGACCACCAGGAAAGCCCCTATTAAGCACTTCCTTAATTGATCATTCATCCCTGGGGGCCATGGTAGAGGCCATGGGACTGTGCTGAGACAACTGGACTTTCTGGTGTAACGCCTCCGTGTCTCCTTTTCTAAGCAGGAGAATGTCCTGGGGTAGAAGCAAGGTTCTTTCCCTTCATCCTGTGAACAGTTACTTTCTCTGGACATGAATCCATTCAACACTTCATGAGAAAAGTAATGAGTATCAGGATCCAATATTATGGATGGCAAAGCAGAGGCTGGGGGAGTTGAGATGATCTGCCCGAGTCACCTGACCTGTTAGTGGACGGGCTGGATGAGCAGGCAGGCTCTAGTCTTGATTTTTTTTTTCTCCTCGGTCTGACTTCCCTTGCAGGGCACTAAGGTCTGTAAACTCCATCTGCCAGGGCGGATCTTGCCAGCGGCAGCATCCGGCGTCCCTGGCACTAGCCCAGAGGACTGCCTTCCCACTGCAGAGGGGAGGGATCCTTTTGCTTGGCACCCTGTCTGCCGTTTTCCACCTGGGTAGGTTTTAATCTTGCAAACAACAGATACCTACACAGCCCATCACCCTGGAAGGAGCAAAACTTCTCAGTGCCCAGGAAGAAGCGGCTCTGGGCCAGGCTTTGTGTCCGGGCAAAAAGGGGCAGGAGGCATGCTGAGGATCTCAGTGATTGAGAAGGAGCATCCACTCAGAGCCTTGGCTGAAAGAAAGCAGTAAAGGGGATGATTCTTGGGGCTCGCTTGGATGTCCACTGGAAAAGGAGAGTGGGTCATCTCTAGGAGGACCCCATGCCCACTGGCCTCCTTCTGGATCTGGGCTTGTATGCCCTGTAACCGTGCCTCTCTGTTTCCTGGCTCAGCTCTAAATCCCAGGGGTCTGACCCTGTCGGCTGCATGTTCCAGGCTCTCGGGTCATCTGGATGCTGTCTGGACTCCTCTAATGGGAGACTCTGGCAAGAGATTTGAGGGTGGGGGACAAAGGAACCAGAGCCTTTCCCTTCTTCCTTCTCCAATTTGGGCATGTGTCAGACAGTGCTAAAGTCCTCAGAGGCTTCAGTTTCCTCGAAAGACCCACTGTTATCCCAGCTTCTGCCAGGTGCCCCCGGCGCCCGCAGCACCAGTTACACCGGCCTCTCCCTGTGTTTCTCCAGATCTCGGGGAGGCAGCAGCCTCCTGCTCCTGCTCATCTCTGGGGTACCATCCATCTGAGTTTGGGTCATGCTCAAAGCAGATCCTGAGACAAAGACTTGGGTACGTGCAGTTTATTTGGGAGACAACCCCAGAAAGAACAAGGAAGGGCATGGGGAAGGGAGATGGGGAAGAGATAAAGCTAAGACAAGGTGTGTGAGTGAACTGGCGACCTTGGGCTACTGGGCTCCACCCCCCTGAGGCCCTTTTAAGAATCCTTGGGAAACACACCTTAGACCCAACCTGCTGGAGGGATGCAAAGCTGTCCTTTATCTACGAAATTCCATTTCTACTTTGAAGACTGCCCCTGGGGTGTTACAGATATAAAACCTCTAGGCTGCACTGCAGGCTCTCAGGTCCAGGAGGAAGACCTCATGCAGAGAAGCAGAGTTACACGGGCTCCAGATGGAGTTGAAAAGATGCTGCACAAAAAGAATAGATGCAGGGAATTCCCTGGTGGCCTAGTGTTAGCATCCAGGCCTTTCACGGCCGTGGCCCAGGTTCAGCCCCTGGTGGGGGAGCTGATATCCAACCCCTGGTTGGGGAGCTGATACCCAGCCATGCAATGTGGCCAAAAAAAAAAAGATATGCCAATGACCACTAAGTGCATGAAAACTAGTCACACAAAAAGTAAAATCACAAGGAAATGATACTACATCCCCATCAGAATGGCTGAAACTGAAAAGGCTGGTAATACCAAATGTTGGTGAAGATATAAACAACTGAAACTCTCATATACTCCTGCAGCACTTTGGAAAATCGTTCCGCTGTTCCTGATAACATTACTTTCCTAAGGCGTACCCATCTCTCTCCCAGGTGTATGCCCAAGAGAAAGAAAAACACGTGTCTACACAAAGACTTGTGCACAGATATTAATACCAGCTTTATTTGTAATAGACAAAGTCTGGAGCATCCCAGATGCCCATCATTAGGAGAATGGATAGAGAAATGGCAGTATATTCATATAGTGGAATTGTTCAGTTGCTAAGTCGTGTCCAATTCTTTGCGACCCCATGGGCTGCAGCATGCCAGGCTCCTCTGTCCTCCACTGTCTCCCGGAGTTTGCTCAAATTTATGTCCACTGAGTCAGTGATGCTATCCAGCCATCTCATCCTCTGCCACCCTGTTCTCCTTTTGCCTTCAATCCTTCCCAGCATCAGGGTCTTTTCCAATGAGTCGGCTCTTCGCATCAGGTGGCCAAAGTATTGGAGCTTCAGCAACAATCCTTCCAATGAAAATTCAGGGTTAATTTCCTTTAGGGTTGACTGCTATGATCTCCTTGCTGTCCAAGGGACTCTCAAGAGTCTTCTCCAATACTCAGTAATAAAAATGAACAACTGAGATATCCAATGACGTGGATGAATCGGAAAAAAAAAGGGGGCTAGTGAAAGAAGCTAGACATCATCTCTGTGATTCTATTTGTGTGAAACTCTAGAGAAGACAAAACGAATCTGATAGAGATCAGGTTAGGCGTTGTCTGAGAGCAGAGATGTATTGGCTGGAAAGGAGACTGAAGGAAACTTCCAGAATAGGAAATGTTTCATGTCTCGATCTGAGTGGTTAGTTACACCATGTTCACAAAGGTGGAAATTCATAGAGCTCCAGACTTAAGGTTTTGTGCCTTTTATGTAGATTGCCCTTCCCTTTGTAAAAATGCAAACATAATGTAAATGAAGGACGGCCGGTCTTCAGAGCCCTCCTTGAAGTGGTCACCCAGGGTGTAGGCATCTCCAGCCTCATTAGAAGAAGGCAGGGGAGGGTCCCAGCCAGGTTGAGCCTCTAGAGCTGCCAGTGCGGGGAAAAAAAACGGTCTCTCCCATCAGTAAGTTATGATTAAGAATTTTCCTCCTGGCCTCTGAGTGTTTTACTGGCTCATCCATCAATCTGTCAGGGCGGCCGTCAAGGCAAGAGCAGCAGAAAACTAACAGCTCACACCCAAACAGCCTGAATAATTCAACGCCCGCCACAGACTCTGGACACTGGGTGCATGGAGCTAATTTTTTAATTTATTTCTCAGGCTCTGCGGTTTATTTCCACACCCCTGGAGGCTCCAGGAGAGGGCATCGGGCTTCCATGGACAGAGACAGGACAGGTCAAAGTCATAGGAGCTGAGGTATCCCACCCTGATGTATGGGGCAGGACCCAGGACCCAGACAAGCAGCGCTGCCAAACGGGGGCCTCTGAACAGGGAGGAGAAAGAGCAGACACTGGAGTCCCGAGGCCGTGGCTTAAGATCTGGTCAGGGGCTTCTCAGCTGTGTGACCTTGAACAGGTCATTTACTTCTCTGAGCCTCAGTTTCCCCAGTTATATTAATAAGATGTTCTTGGTCACAGGACATTTGCATAGTACTTACTGCGTGACAGATCCTGTTCGAATCACTGCTTTTCTTTTTTTTAAATTGAAGTATAGTTAATTTATAATACTGTGTTAGTGTCAGGTGTACAACCAAGTAATTCAGAGATAGATGCAGACAGATATAGACATATATTCTTTTCCAGATTCTTTTCTATTGTAGGTTATAACATATTGAGTATAGTTCCCTGTGCTGTACAACAAGTAGGTCTGTGCTGGCTATCTGTTTTATACACAGTGGTGTGTATTTGTTAGCCCCATGGCTCTAATCTCTCTCTCCTCTCCTTGCACTTGGCTCACCGTAAGCTTTTTTCCATAGCTGTGAGTCTGTTTCTGTTTTGGGAGTCAGGTCGTATGTATCCTTTTTTTCCTTAGATTCCACAGATAGGAGATATCCTTTAATATTTTCTTTTTCTGTCTGAGTTAGTATGATAATTTCTAGGTCCATCCATGTTGCTCTAAGTGGCATTACTTCATTCTTTTTATGGCTGAGTAATATTCCCTTGTTTATATACATATACAACATCTTCCTTATCCACTCATCTGTCAATGGACACTTAGATTGTGTCCATGCCTTGCTTATTATAAATAGTGCTGCTATGAACATTGTTGCATTTATGTTTTTGAGTTAGAATTTTCGTCTTTTCTGGATATATGCCCAGGAGGGATTGCTGGATCATATGGCAACTCTATTTTTAGCTTTTTAAGGAATCTCCATATTGTTTTCCATAGTGGGTGCTCCAATTTATATTCCCATCAACAGTGTAGGAGGGTTCCCTTTTCTCCACACCCTCTCCAGCACTTATTATTTGTTCTTTTTATAATGGCTATTCTGGCTGGTGAGAGGTGGTGCCTCATGATGACTTTGATCTGCATTTCTCTAATAATTAGTGATGTTGAATATCTTTTCATTTGCCTGTTGTCCCTCTGGATGTCTTCTTTGGAGAAATGTCTGTCTAGGTCTTCTGCCCATTTTTTGATTGGGTTGTTTATTTTTTTATATTGAACTCCATTCTAATCACTTATATACATTAACTCATTTAATACCTAAATGACTCTCCATGGTACTTAACATCAGCCCTACTGTACAGGTAAAAGAACTGAGGCCTGGGACTCACGCTGAGGAGTCAAAGCACCTGTCTCATAGGGTGAGGACTAGAGGAGATAGAGCTTACAGATCTCCTGACCTTATGCCTGGCACGCTGCTGGTGCTCAGTAAAGCATAGCCGCTGCTTTTGTTGTTCTTAAAATGTCTTTTAAGGTCACTGTCGCATATGAGTTTGATGGGCATCGTGTAACTACAGATGGGGAAACGGGCAGAGGCTAGGGTAGACGGTTTGCCCGTGGCCACACACATTTTCACTAAGGACGCTGCTCTGTCTCCAGATCCACTCAGGCTCCCCTAACGGAGCTCTTGAGACTGAGTCCCGAGCTCTACAGACCAGACTCCATCACACAGACCCTGCTTCCAAATGGAAGACCTGGATCCAGATCTGCCACTCCCCAAATGTGAGTGGAGTGGGGCGCTTCACCTCTGCTCCCCGGCTGTGAAATAGGATGAAACAGGCAGTTACACGGGAGTCAGGAGCAGACCCGGGTGTGAGTGGCCTAGGTTTGGTCCCCAGCTGCAGGACCTTGGACAAGCAGATTTCTCCAAGCCTCAGTTCCTCATCTATAAAGTAGGAAATCACCAGCAACCTTGCAGGGTGGTGCTGAGGATTCCATAAGTTTATGTGGGAAAGCCCCTCAACCCAGGGCCAGGTCCATGAAGAAGTGGATGCTATGAGTATAAGTTGGAGAAGTTCCCATTTGCCATCATCATTTTTGCAAAGGGTCTTGGAAGATGAGAAGCTGGCCTGAGAAATGGGGAGATCTGCCCGGTCACCTTTTCCCCAACCTAGTAAAGGTTGGGGCTTCCCTGGTGGCTCAGCAGTAAAGAATACAGTACGGGAGATGTGGGTTCAATCCCTAGGTTGGGAAGACCCCCTAGAGAAGGAAATGCCAACTCACTCCAGTGTTCTTGCCAGGGAAATCCCATGGACAGAGAAGCCTGGCGACTACAGTCCATGGGGTTGCAAAGAGTTGGCATGACCTAGCGATTAGACAACAGGAAAGGTTTATGACTGGCAGGAAAGGGAGAGCTACCGCCATGAACCCTCTGGGCTGTGGAAGAGAAAAGAAATGGGAAATTCCTTGATTTATGCAACAGCCCAAGGGTCTGAGGGACGCTCACTGCCGTCCTGGTAAGTGATGTGCTGGGAGGACCAGTGCACTTACGGGATCTCTGAGTCAGAAGCCATTCTGACAGAGGGCAAACATCCTTATGGTTACAGCTCCCTGAGTCCCAAACTTGTCCCACCTGCATTTATCAGCTTTTTATTGAACGTTGGGGTGAACCAAACCCAGTGGAATATACACACATACAACAGAATATTATTCAGCCATAAAAAAGAATGAAATCTTGCCACAATGAAGGTGGATCTCAAGGGCATTATGCTGAGTGACATAAGTCTGACAGAGGTAGACAAATACCATAGATATTTGGAATCTAAAAAACCAGAAAAAAAAAACCTACTAAGCTCATAGATACAGAGAACAGATTGGTGATTGCCAGACTCAGGGGATGCAGGCATAAAAGAAATAAGTGAAGGGGGTCACAAGCGAAAACTTCCAGTTATGAAGTAAATAAGTCCTGGGGGCGTAACGTACAGCATGCTGACTGGTTAATACACCTGTATTGCCTATGTGCAAGTTGTTGGGAGGATAAATCTTTAAAGTTCTTATTATGAGAAAAAAAAAAAAAAGGATAATGGGAAAACATGCACGCATGCATGCTCAGCTGCTTCAGTCGTGTCCGACTCCGTGTGACCCCATGGACTGTAGCCCGCCAGGCTCCTCTGTTCATGGGCTTCTCCAGGCAAGAATACTGGAGTGGGTGGCTGTTCCCTTCTCCAGGGGATCTTCCCAACACAGGGATCGAACCGAGGTCTCCCACGTTGCAGGCAGGTTCGCTGCCAGCTGAGCCACCAGGGCCTCTCTGAGGAGGTGACCATTGAACTGGCGGCTGAAGGATGAGAAGAAACCACTTGTAGCACAAAGTGGGGGAAGGCATCCGAGGCAGAGACAGCAGAAGGCCCGATAGCCCTGATGTTGGAAAGAACCTAGGATGTTGGAAGAATCACTCATAGGCCAGTGTGGCTGGGGTGCGGGCTGGGAGTGGGAAGGGGGGGAAATAGCAGGAGGTGAGGCAGGAGCTGGAGACGGGGGTTATCCCACACGTGTGGCTGAAAACGAATGTCTGTCCGGCTGTTTTCAAGGCTTTCATTCGCTCTCCTCTTTTCAGAAAACTGACCGATTTTCTGCAACTTAATAAAAGGTGCTCATATTTCTAAGCCAAGGTCAAGATCGAGGAGATGACGGCACATTTTGCAGCATCCAGGGAACAAGCTCTTCCTGTCCCTTTAGCACGTCTCGCCCTAGATCCTATGGTGTGATTAAGCTTCGGAGAGCATCTTATGACTTCCTAAGATGGCAGAGTGTCTGGGAGGAGAGAGAACATAGCAGCTTCCTGAGGATTTATGACCACGTAATTTAGTTTTCCTGCCTGAACTATTGTCTCTTTCCCCAGGCGTCCTTCAGAAGTCAATGACTTCAGTGCTTGACACCGCTAGAACCTGCCGTGGTCCTCCCCTCCCTGGGGGAAGCTTAGAACACCTCCAGCTTTCCTGTTTGGTGGGTTTAGCCCTGGGGGACAGTGAGGTCTTGTGAGGAGTTCCCGAAGCCCTCACAGGAAGAAGCAGTGCCAGCCACCTGCCCTCTCCTAAATGCACACCTTTTTCCATCTTTGCCTGAAATATACATGTGTCTATGGGGGAAAGCCAACAGCTTGACTCCCAGAGAACTTCAAGGAGGAAATGGGCACAACTTCAGATCTTGACAGGGATAATGGAATTCCAGGAAAAGGAATTATGGTGGTAGTGCCTGTGCGTTAGAGCTCTGGGATCCAACAAAGCTGGGTGCAGATCCAAGCTCCTCCACTTGGTAGTTGCGAGACCCTGATGGTGGTTTAGTTGCTAAGTCGTGTCCAGCTCTTTGCAACCCCATGGACTGTAGCCTGCCAGGCTCCTCTGTCCATGGGATTTTCCAGGCAAGAATACTGGAGTGGGTTGCCGTTTCCTTCTCTAGGGGATCTTCTCCACCCAGGGATCGAACCTGAGTCTCCTGCATTGCAGGCAGATTCTTTACCAACTGAGCTACCAGGGAAGCCCTGTGAGACCCTAGGCAGTTGATTTTCCCAATCATCTGCACCAGGCTGGTGAGCGGCCTCCCAGATAAATATGTACAGAGAAGGTGGGGCTGGCTCTGTGAATTTCCTGTCTTTCCCTAATCCTGTAAGGCCCCTGCACTGGGGACCCCCACTTTTCTGAGCCTCCATTTCCTTGACTGTAAAGGGGGGTTGATAACCCACAGCTTAGCTTTATAATCATTGTTGTTATCATCATCGTCAGGACCCTTCAGGATCACATAACCCCAAACATCCGTTTTCCACAGGCATTCATTTGACTGATGTTTACTGAGCACCTATTGTGTGCCAGGCACTGAAGATATATGAATGAATGAATAAGACGGCCTTGATCCTTGACCTTGCAGAGTTAGAGGGTACAGCACTGAACCAGTGATTCACTGGTGTGTGACATGATGAGAGAGACCCCGGGGGCATCAGAGCAACTTTTCGGTGAATTGGTTTCAGCCACGTGAACACAGGGGGATGGTGCTCCTGGCAAAGGGAACAGCAGATGCAAAAAGCCTGGAGGTGGCAGTGGGCAGAGCCGAGTCAAGAAAGGGAACACATTCTGTTTGTCTGAATCTTGAAATGCTTACATTGTGCTGGAGCAAAGGTGGAGAGAGGATGAGAGCTGAGCTCAGAGAGGTCAGGAGAGGCCAGATCGCCAATGGCCTCACACATGCTTAGTCACTCATCATGTCCGACTCTTTGCAACCCCATGGACTGTAGCCCGCCAGGCTCCTCTGTCCATGGGATTCTCTAGGCAAGAATACTGGAGTGGGTAGCCATTCTCTTCTTCAGGGAATCTTCTGACCCAGGGATCGAACCGGGGTCTCCTGCATAATCCTGCAGGCAGATTTATTTACCAGCTGAGCCACCAGGGAAGCCCCTAAACAGCCTCATAGACCTTTATCAGAAAAATCTGGGCTTTATCTGGGGCAGTGGGGAGCCATAGAAGGGTATAGACATAGGGAGAGACATGTACCCTAGGAAGACCATCCTGGCTGCAGGATGGAGCAGGAATTGCAGGGGGCAACAGAGCAGGCAGCACGACCAGTTAGAGGTGATAAGCTTAGAGCGGTGAAGGGCTGGAAGGGTACAGCAAGGTGGCCAGAGGATCCCACCTTCAACAACCAGCTGAGGAGAATCAGTGAAATCCACATACAAACTAAAGCAGAGGCAATAGAGAGGTTGGTACTGGAGACTTTGGCCTTAGGTCCATTTTCTTGTGCCCCCCACCCAACCTGGGGCTCTGCCTGGAGTGACCCAGGGAAGAGGTGGGCACAGGTCAGCCACCTCCTGTTAGCCACACCCTCAGAAAATAATTGCATCTTCTCGGTTCCCCCAGGCAGCCAACCCAGACGAGGAATTTATCCAGAGGTGGCCACTGGGAGCACTCCTGAGTTAACTGGGAGCACGCAGGAGGCATGCTTCGTTCCACTCTGTTCTTCCTCTTGGCGGATCTAATTAGACAACCTGTGAGCGGGCTGATCGGACTGACCTGGCAGACGGAGGCCACAGCCGGATGCCTGGGGACCCAGAGTGGTCTCTGCTGAGATAATGGTGTTTCGTAAAAGAGATCGGGGTGGGGGCCGGAGGAGCGTGGCTGAGGCTAGTTGGACACACATAACCTAGAGACATCAGACACAATCATGAAGTCAGGTCCCTAGACACCAAGACCTACCCAGCATTTCCAGATGCTGGGCTGCATGCTGGGGACACAGCTGTGAGTGAGGCTGACTGTCCCTGCCCTCCTGGAGATTACAGTCTAGCAGAGTGACAGTTACAAGCCAAATGATCACACGGGAAAAGACACAAGAGTCACAGCCAAGCAGCAAGGGAGAGATCTGAGGACCGTGAGAAGGAGTGATAAGTGAGTGTTCCCCCTACTCATTTAATCGTTATAACAACACAGTGAGGGCGGTTTTATTATTGTCAGTTCCAGGTTGGGTTTTTTTTAGTTCATTTTTTAACATTTTTATTGAGGTATAGTTGATTTATGTTCAGTTCAGTCACTCAGTCGTATCCAACTCGTTGCGACCCCGTGGACTGCAGCACGCCAGGCTTCCCTATCCATCACCACCTCCTGGAGCTTGCTCAAACTCAAGTCGATGGTGATGCCATCAAACCATCTCATCCTCTGTCGTTCCCTTCTCCTCCTGCCTTCAGTCTTTCCCAGCATTAGGGTCTTTTCCAGTGAGTCAGTTCTTTGCATCAGGGGGCCAAAGGATTGGAGCTTCAGCATCAGTCCTTCCAATGAATATTCAGGACTGATCTCCTTTAGGATGGACTGGTTTTATCTCCTTGTAGTACAAGGGACTCTCAAGAGTCTTCTCCAACACCACAGTTCGAAAGCATCAATTCTTTGGCGCTCAGCTTTATTTATAGTCCTAGTCTCATATCCATACATGACTACAGGAAAAGCCAAAGCTTTGACTAGATGACCTTTGTTGGCAAAGTGATGTCTTTGCCTTTTAAAATGCTGTCTAGGTTGGTTATAGCTTTTCTTCCAAGGAGCAAGTGTTTTTTAATTTCATGGCTGCAGTCACCATCTTCAGTGATTTTGGAGCCCCCCAAAATAAAGTCTGTCACTGTTTCCATTGTTTCTCCATCTATTAGCCATGAAGTGATGGGACCAGATGCCATGATCTTAGTTTACTGAATGTTGAGTTTTAAGCCAACTTTTTTACTCTCCTCTTTCACTTTCATCAAGCTCTTTAGTTCTTCTTCACTTTCTGCCATAAGGGTGGTGTCATCTGCATATCTGAGGCTATTAGTATTTCTCCCAGAAATCTTGATTCCAGCTTGTGCTTCATCCAGCCTGGCATTTCACATGATTAGTCTGCATATAAGTTAAATAAGCAGGGTGACAATACACAGCACTGACATACTCGTTTCCCAATATGGAACCAGTCTGTTTTTCCATTTCTGGTTCTAACTGTTGCTTCTTGACCTGCATACAGATTTCTCAGGAGGCAAGTAAGGTGGTCTGGTATTCCCATCTCTTGGAGAATTTTCCACAGTTTATCATGATCCACACAGTCAAAGGCTTTGACTAAGTCAATAAAGCAGAAGTAGATGTTTTTCTGGAACTCTCTTGCTTTTTTGATGATCCAGCGGATGTTGGCAATTTGATCTCTGGCTCCTCTGCCTTTTCTAAATCCAGCTCAAACATCTGGAAGCTCTCAGTTCACATACTACTGAAGCCTGGCTTGGAGAATTTCGAGCATTACTTTGCTAGTGTGTGAGATGAGTGCAATTGTGCAGTAGTTTGAACATTCTTTGGCGTAGCTGATTTACAGTTTTGTTTGGTATAGTTGATTTACAGTGTTGTTATTTTCTGGTATACAGCATAGGGATTCAGTTTTTTATAAGTAGGTGTATATACACACACACACACACACACACATATACACACACACATATATATATATTATATATATATATATAATATATATAGGCTTCCTAGGTGGCACCCAGAGAAGGGAATGGACACCCACTCCAGTATTCTTGCCTGGAGAATTCCATGGACAGAGGAACCTAGAAGGCTACAGTCCATGGGGTTGCAAAGAGTCAGACACAACTGAGTGGCTAACACTTTCACTTTCACACTCCCAGGTGGCACAGCAGTAAAGAACCTGCTTGCCAGTGCAGGAGACGTAAATGATGTGGGTTCAATCCTGGGAAGATCCCTGGAGAAGGGATGGCAACCCACTCCAGTATTCTGGCCTGGAGAATCCCATGGACAGAGGAGTCTGGCGGGCTACAATCCATGGGGTCACAAAGAGTCAGACACAACTGAAGTGACTGAGCGTGTACATGAATCTGTTCCTTTTCAGATTCTTGTGCATTATAGGTTATTGCAAGGTATTGAATGCAGTTCCCTGTGCTATTCAGCAGGGCCTTCTTGTTCGTCAGTTCCATTTTTCGGATGAGGAAACTGAGGCCCAGAGAGGGCAAGTGACTTTCCCAAAGTCACCCAGAGGAGGACCTGCAGGACTGGAATCTGCAGCAGGCGCTGCGGCCCCAGCACCCAGGTGCCTGTCCAGCAGCAGAGGCTGTGCAGAGGCCCTGTGGGGAGAAGGAGTGTCAGTGCCAGCAGACGGGGAGCTGAAAGCAGAGATGGGGGAGGTGGGGTACAAGCTGGGAGGAGAGCGCAGGGCAGACTACACAGGATGCATCAGCCACATCAGGGGCAGGTGTCTTTATTTTGAGGGCAGTGGGGAGCCTCAGAAAGGTTTTAAGCAGGGGAGCGATGTGATGGACTTTGGTTCTTATCCCCACCCAGTAGAAACAGCAGGTCAGGAGCACAACGCGCATTGGACAGAAGAGGCTGGGAAGGCTTGGAGGGACCCGGAGCTGGCTGACCTTGGGCAAGCTCCTTGACCTCTCTGGGCCTCCACTTCCCTATCTGTAAAATGGGGACAGAGCATGATCATCAACGATCGTTTTCACTCTGACCTGCTAAATTACTTTCTCTTCTTCTTTGTCTTTTCTGCTTCTTTTTCTTCCTTCCATCTCATTGCATATTAAATTCTCACTAAGCCCTGTGCTGTTTCCATCCCCACCTTGAATCAGATCAGGAACCAGGAACCATCTTCGGCTTCTTTCATGTCCCTGTGTTTTGCCATAAATTCAGGAGGGGGCCCGCACCTGCCAAACTCACCCGGGACTCCCACCCCACGCCAGCCCTGTGCCACCCGCTCCAACAGCTGTGGCCACAGCAGGCCTTCCACCCCGACTCAGGATCATTTTTCCCTCACATGAAGACAGATGGAGAGGCTTGGCGGGGAACACGGCCCCGCCCTGTCCCGGAGCTCGGGGCTCTGGGATGGGAAGAGGGCCAGCTCTCGTTCTGATACCAGCTGCCTCTGGCGGCCTCCAGGCTCTGAGGCCGGCTCCCTGGAGACTTGCCCTGCCTCTCCGCAGGCTGCTGGGAGCTCAGATTCTATTTCTTTGAGCTCTGCTTGCTCCAAGCCCGGCTCCCCCTTCTGCTGGCACAGCTCCGTCTCCCAGGCAGGTGCACAGAGAAGCCCCCACTCTCTCAGCAAGCCTCTCCCCAGCCCCACGAACCTCCATTCACCCCGATACAGGAGCCAGCCCTCCACCTCTGTGGCCATCCCAGCTCAGAACCAAATGTGCTCAGGAGACACCTGGGGATAGAAATTCATAAGCCAGTTTTAAAAGGTATAGACTCCTCAACCCAGCCACATCTTTGCTAGAAATTTACCTTCCAGAATATGCTTCCAGAATATACCTTACAGAAAAATACCTTCCAGAAATACTTGGCCAAGTTCACATTCAGGCATGTCAGTCACTCAGTCATGTCTGACTCTTTGCGGCCCCATAGACTGTAGCCCGCCAGGCTCCTCTGTTCCAGGAAATGGAATTTTCCAGGCAAGAATACTGGAGTATACATTCTCTTCTCCAGGGGATCTTTCTGACCCAGGGATGGAACCCACGTCTCGCGTACTGCAGACAGATTTTTGACCATCTGAGCCACCAGGGAAGCCCTCATGGTCATGTGTTCACCCGTAATCTGAAAACCCAAGAGGCTTTGAAAACCGAACAGCTCTCCTGAAGCTTGGAGCCTACACTCAGTCAGCAGCAAAACCAGCTCTGGACCAGTGTGAGGCTGTTGATAATCTATGTTTATCCTACTCAGTGGGAATATTTGTGTGTTTCACTGAAGAATGGGTTAAGGTATTGGATTATAGGGTTCTACCCCAAGTTCCCCTAGTCATGTCACAGAGTGTGTGATACGTGTACCCAAAACCTGTCTGAGATTTTAAAAACCTGAGTCCCAAGATAATAGGAAACAAACTTATGGTTACCAAAGAGAAAGGGGGTGGGAGGGATCAATTCAGAGTTTGAGATTAACGCATACACACATGTATAAAATCGATAACCAACAGGGACCTACTGCGTAAGACTACTCAGTCTACTCTGGATTTTGTAATAAACCTATAAGGGAAAAGAATCTGAAAAAGAATTTTATATACATACATATATAAACTGAGTCGCTTTGCTTTACACCTGAAGCTAAGACAACATTGTAAATCAAATGTACTTTAACTAAAAGAAAAAAAAACTGAGTCCCAGAACACAGGTATCCCCAGAAGATGGTCAAGGAACTGCAGTAGCAAACAGTGGGGGTGACACAGAAGTCCACCACGAGGACTGGGTAACAAATTCAGACTCATCCAAACAAAGCAACGGCTGTAACAACAACAAGGATCACAGCAAGCCTTTTAAGACCGGTTCCGTCATTACCCCGATTTTACCTGTGAGAACACTGAGGCTGGGATTGGTGGGGGCAGCAATCGGTCACTTTCCCAAGCAAGATTATGCTAATACAGAAAGAATAAGGTAGCACTAATGTGAAAAGAATTAGAAATAGCCATAATGGACCACTGATTTTTTAAAAAAAGGAAAATTGGGGATTCCCCTGGCGGCTCAACGGTTAAGACTCCATGCTTCCACTGCAAGGGGGGGTGGGTTTGATCCCTGATGGGGGAACTAATTGCAGGTGTGGGTTTGATCCCTGGTGGGGGAACTAAGACCGCTCATGCCACATGGTGTAGCCAAAATAAGTTAAAAAAAAAGATTTTTGACATGACTGAGCGACTGAACTGAACTGTAGGATAAGAGGCATAGCATAAATCCATTAGAGAAGTGCATGCATATAATCCATACGTATGTAATATTTGACATGTATCAGTTTTATGGGTCAGTTTGGCTAAGCTACGGTACTTTGGTATTACATACCAAATCTAGCCCCACCAACCTAGGTTTTTCTGTGGAGGTATTTGCTTATTAGATTTGTTTTTCTCCTCTGCTAATTTCTTTATCCCTACACAACCCACTCCAGGATTCTTGCCTGGAGAATCCCACGGACAGAGGACACTGGGGAGCTACAGTCCATGTGGCTGCAAAGAATCAGACATGACTGAGCAACTAAGACACACGCACAGTAAGAGGACCCTGGGAATGATTTTTTCCTTTTAGTAGTAGAACTCTTGTTTGTTGCTTGCTCCACATTCAGTCCTACGTAAAATTCTGTATTGACCTTTTTTTGAGAACTGACTCTCCCCTGTTCCGAGCAGTTTGGGGACCTATCAGTCAAGAGACCCAGGTGCCAGGGTGCCAGAGGTCCCAAGCCCTGCTATTGCTGTGAAGATATCCTGTAGATGATGTTCGTAACCAGTTGACTTTAAGCAGAGGGGATTATCCCCCATCATCTGGGCAGAATCTGATTCTGTCCATTGAAAGGCTTGGAGAGGAGAACCGAGGTTTCCCGGAAGAGGAGGAAACTCTCCCTGTGTCCTGCAGCTCCAGCTTCTCCAGAGAATTCCAGCCCTGCAGCCTGCTCTGTGGGTTTCACACCTGCCCCGCCAGCCCCTACTATCACAAAACAGACTTCTTGCAAAAAAAAAAAAAAAAAACCCTTAATATAGATCCCCACACATACACTGGTTCTATTTCTCTGGTCCAACCTCAACAGATGCTCTGTGCAGCGTCTATGCAGTTTCTTCTGTCTCCTCCACTCTCCTACCTGTGGAGTGTACCCTACCCTTGAGGAAATACTGAGAGGGTGGATGCCCATCTGAACCTTACACATGACTGCCTCCGAGCAGGTGTCGTGTGCTGGGCCCTGTGCTGAGAATTGTCTCAGTTCTGACTCACCACCCTGTAAGGTGAATACTATGATTAGTCCCACTTTACAGATGAGGAAGCTGAGTCTCAGCAAGGTTCAGCAATTTTCCCAGGGACACGCAGGCACCTGTGGCTGTGTTCTGTCTCACTCCAGTGCATGTGTCCTTAACCACCAGTCCACCAGCTTGGAAATATCTCCCTGGACAAAGCAAAGCATACAAAAGAGAGGCAGCTTGCAGATAAGTGGAGAAAAAGGCAGATGTCCAGGGCTGGGATTCCAAGGTGGGGCTGGTCACTACCTCCATGAACTGGTTCTGTCTCCTTCCTGCCCAGATGTTCAGTCTCCAAAGAGGGCCAAGCTAGCGGCCACGTTTCCAAACTCCCGAAACTGACTCTTCACCCCAAACAGTTAGAGAACAATTGAATTACCAACACTGCATACAACACGAGCCTTGTAATAAATTAATGAAGGGCCAGGAATCCTTGTGAGAGAGAAAGCAAGCTAGACTAGGCCCCTTTCAAGACTCCTGGTTTCTAGCCTGATTGCACCACAAGAAAGCTGTGTGACCTCGGCCATGTCACTGAAGTCCTCAGAAGCCAACAGTAGGAAAAACCACGTTGTTTTTCAGTCACTAAGTTGTGTCCTTTGCGACCCCACAGACTGCAGCATGCATGCCAGGCTCCTCTGTCCTCCACTGTCCCCCAGATATGCTCAGATGCGTGTGCATTGAGCCAGCGACGCCATCCAACCATCGCATCTTCTGCCGCCGCCGCCTCCTTTTACCTTCAACCTTCCCCAGCATCAGGGTCTTTTCCAATGAGTCAGCTCTTCCAACCCTGGGGACTCATCTTCCGGTGTCTTATCTTTTTGCCTTTTCATACTGTTCAAGGGGTTCTTGTGGGAAGAATGCTGGAGTGGCTTGCCGTCCCTCCTCCAGTGGACCAGGTTTTGTCAGAACTCTTCAGTGTGACCCGTCCATCTCAGGTGGCCCAGCACAGCATGACTCATAGCTTCATTGAATTATGCAAGCCCCTTCGGCACGACAAGGCTGTGATCTGCGAAGGGGAAAAATCGAGAACCAATCGTTTTTATATGAGTAAGTTCTAAGATTCTTCCACCTCCATCACACAGATGAGGAAATGGGCTTGCTCTCATCACAGAGCGGAGAATTGGCAAAGCTGAAGCGCAAACCTCAACCCATTGACTCCAGAGCCTCTTTGTAATTCCACAGGCCCTAGCGGAGCTTCAGGGCAGCAGGTATCCTGGGAATGTGGGGGCCACACGGGCTCATTTCCTTCGGAGTCAGGGCTTTTTGATCTCAGGGCAGCTACAGAATGGTCTACCGTTGGGGAATCACAAAACAAGAAAGCATATCAGCTTCTGATTTATGAGATGCATGGAACCATGCCAGGCAAGCCAATCAACTGGCAGACATTTACATATTGCTAAAACCTCATAAATAATGCAGAAGATGACAAACAGCGGAAGCCACCCGGCAGCAAGCACCAGCCCTTTAAGCAAGGGGTCTCAAAGTTCAGTACCAGAATCTTCTGCAGGGCTTGTTATGATGTCCTTGGGGTGTCCATCTAGGACATCTGGGGTGACCCTCAAGAAGTCACAATTCTGTCCAGTTCCCAGGCGGTAGGAGGAGTCACCCCCTCGAGAGGGGCCGCATTTGAAGAACCGTTGCTCTAGCACACTGATGTTGCACCTCTCCCTTCCTACCAGGAAGAGTATCACCCCCACCGCAGGCAGAATCAAGAGCCTAGCTGGTACATACAAAGAGTTGAATTTCTAGAGGTTAAATATATAGGGGACTCCACTCTAAGCCATGGGAACCCCTTCCTCTGGGGGTCAGGGAGTCCGCAGTGAGGTCTTTCTCCATTTCACCCTTTCTTCTCTGACAAAGACACGAACTCCACAAGCCACCCATTATACTTTCTGAGCCGTGATCAGTCATGTCCAACTCTTTGCCACCGCATGGGCTGTAGCTTACTAGGCTCCTCTGTCCATAGCATTCTCCAGGCAAGAATGCTGGAGTGGGTTGCCATTTCCTTTTCCAGGGGATCTTCCCGACCCAGGGATCAAAGTCGAGTCTCCTGCACTGGCAGGTGGATTCTTTACCACTGAGTCACCTGGGAAGCCCCCACCTACTTTCCAATTCTTAGTAATTATAAGAAATCTTTACTGAGTACTCACTGTATGCCAAGTAGTAGCTAAGTAGAGTTGATCCTCATTTTTCATGGAGTCCATATATGAGAATCCACCCACTCACTAAAACTTATTTGTAAGCCCCAAATCAATATTTGCAGCACTCTCCCAGACATGCACAGAATAGTAAAAATTTTGTTACCCGACATGCATATTCCTGGCTGCCTTCTTTGTATCTGCTCTCAGACTGTAAACAAGTGTTCTTTTCTGCCGTTGGCTTAATGTGACATTTTTGCATTTTGTGCTTTCTGTTTGGTGATTTTGCATTTTAAATGGCCCCAAGCGTAGTGCTGAAGTGCTACCCAGGGCTCCTCAGTGCAAGAATGCTGCAATGTGCCGTAGGAAGAACCTCGCTGGTGTTAGATAAGCTCCCTTCAGGCGTGAGTTATGGTGCCGTTGGCTCTGAGTTCAGTGTTAATGAATCAGCTGCACATATTAAATAAGATGTCTTTAAACAGAAACACATATACAACAAGGTTATGCATCCTTGGTTGACGGAAATGTTGTGACCAGGGGTTTGCAAGAGCCTGATCCTGTGTTTCCCTCAGGAGCCGTGGTCCTAACCCCTAACTCTAATTCCGTCTTTGTTCTGCCTCATAGAATGTAACTGCCACGCATCATGAGAACTGACTGTACTTGGCATAAACTAACCTGTCTTAATTAGATGCACTACTTTGTCAAGCAGGAAGATGGTATGATATTACATCTTACATCGAGGAAACTGAGGCGCAGGGCCACTAAGTGTCTTCTCTGAGATCACCCAGCCAGTGTGTAGTGAGGCCAGGATCTGAAGCCATGTGGTCTGACTAGGGGACATGAAGACCCACTATGATACTGGTCCATCTAACTTTGTATCCAGTCTCCAGGTGTGTGCATGAGGGCAGACATGTGAGAAAACCCGAAATGCACAATACTGACCTTCCAGAAAAATTCGAGATCTGCACACAATCTAGCACAGTG
Organism: Bubalus kerabau; assembly: GCF_029407905.1. Taxonomy (NCBI): domain Eukaryota; kingdom Metazoa; phylum Chordata; class Mammalia; order Artiodactyla; family Bovidae; genus Bubalus; species Bubalus kerabau. The sequence continues at coordinate 68,626,541 of NC_073639.1, read as the reverse complement.
CAGGGCACCAAGGAAAACATGAAAGGAGATGAAAGCCCCAGACTGGAGCCCACCACCCCAAAAAGGAGCTGCGGAGGAGCTGAGGCCCCTGGAGTCCATGGGACACCAGAGTCTCCAAGGAAAGCTCCCAGCCAGAGGTTACTCTAAAACCCCTGGCAATGTGTTTTTCCTGCCGGCATCAACAACCAGTTCTGACCCTCATCCAAACAGTCACATCTTCTCCCAAACCCTAGTTCATCTAATTTATGGCCAGTGCAGGGCCAGGACCAGGGGATTAAGCATCTGGGCTCTATCCATTAATAGCTGTGTAACCTGGGCTAGGACAGTTGCCCCCACCAGACTCTTGGCTTCCATTCCTCATCCAAAAAATGAGATGAGGCTGGAGCAGATGATATTTAAAGTACTGCCTAGGCCAGCTCCACACTCCCTCTTTCTCCATAGACTCTGTTGTTGTTGTTCTTCAGTCGCTCAGTCGTGTCCAACTCTCTGCGACCCCGTGGACTGCAGCACAGGCTTCCCTGTCCTTCACCATCTCCCAGAGCTTGTTCAAACTCATGCCCATTGAGCCAGTGATGCCATCCAACCATCTTGCCCTCTGTCGTCCCCTTCTCCTCCTACCTTCCATCTTTCCCAGCATCAAGGTCTTTTCCAATGAGTCAGCTCTTCGCATCATGTGGCCAAAGGATTGGAGCTTCAGCATCAGTCCTTTCAATGAATATTCAGGATTGATTTCCTTTAGGATGGACTTGTTTGATCTCCTTGCAGTCCAGGGAACTCTCAAAGGTCTTCTCCAACACCACAGTTCAAGGGGTTTGCAATTCCCTTCTCCAGTGGACCACGTTTTGTCAGATTCTAGATGGTACTTAAATACCAACCCAGATGACCTGTCAATAGGCTTCTGTTGAGGACCAAAAGGATGGAGAGAGATCACAAGACCACTGACATTTATTTCATGTCCTCCAAACATTTCTTCAGTGGCTTCTCCAATGACTCAGGGGGTAAAGAATCTGCCTACAATGCAGGAGATGAGACACCAGGAGATGCAGTTTCACCTCCTGGGTTGGGGAGATGCCCTGGAGGAGGAAATGGCAACCCACTCCAGTATTCTTGCCTGAGGGATCCCCATGGACAGAGGAGCCTGGTGGGCTATAGTCCATGGGGTCACAAAGAGTCAGACAAGACTGAACACAAGGATGGATGGAAACATTTCTTTGGCTGATGGATTGGCCCACTGCATAGGATAGAGGAAACCGTAACTCCATTTTACTGTGGACAGTTCAGATGTGAAATGCAAAAGAAGAGGGTGCTCATTTAGGATATCCAGGTCCTCTTAACTTGCAAGGCAGGAGTCCTACTGGAGCTCCTTGAAATGATAAGAATGCAATTTCATCTTCAAGTTCAATTAACCTAATGTTCTGCTTTGTATGATGAGCAAGTCACTTGCATCAGCTGAAAAAATGACGTAGGTCTCCAACTCAAAGTTTTCAAAGTACAAGGCTCTCAAGATTGATATACCCAGATCTGGGGACTCAAATATTAAATCACAATGATCCAGGACCAAGCAAAGATTGATGAGTGAATGGGATCCATCCAATTCCAACTTTGTGTTGGGTCATCCGTCTCCCGGTGCGTGACCAAAGGCAGAAACGCACAGCCGTCTCGTTGCCTCTCTCCTCTTTCAATTGCTACCACACTTCAGCGTAGATCAAGCCCCGCTGTTGCTAGGGAGGAGATAAACTACAGCCTTTGGGTTATGCTCTGGAGTCAGACTCCTGATGGGTTTGAATCCTGTATCTCCTTACTCACTCTGTGACCTCTGCCATTTTAAAATTGTTTATTTATTTGGCTGTGCTGGGTCTTAGTTGCAGCATGTGGGACCTTTAGTTGCAGTATGTGGGATCTAGTTCCCTGACCAGGGGTCAAACTCGGCCCCCAGCACTGGGAGCATGAAGTCTTAGCCACTGGACCACCAGGGAAGTCCTGACCTCAAACATTTTAAGAAACCTTCTTAAGCCTCAGTTTCCCCATCTGTAAAATGAGAATAAGAAAGAGAAGTCCCTCCCTCTTGGGGTGGTTTATCGCCTCTCTGCTACACTGGAATCATTTGGGGGTCTTGCTAAGACGAAGATTCTGATTCAGGAAGCCCAGGGCTCTGTTTCTCATGTGGTAAAGTTAGAGCCTGACAGACTAACCATGCCACATATAACAACACTGAGCAAAATTCAGAAAGGGATTACTTTAGGTCTCTAGAGACTCAGAGTGGTGAGGAACAAGTAGACCTAGGTGGGAATTTCAAATCTTAGAGGAAGGAACTGGCACAGAATTCTGGTCTGAGGGTCCAGACTCAGGCACAGCTGTAGCTCAGCACAGGACAGCTGGAACACTTAGGAAATCTTGCCAAACTTTTGGCAACCACAGTCATAACAAGAGATAATCCTAGTAAAGAGAGAACAGAGAAGGGGTACCCCAAGATTCTGGCTTGGGCATAGGTTTAGTCCAAATCTCTGGCTGACCCCTAGGCAACACACGCCTAATGCTTAACAGCGTGGTGGTGGGGGTGGTGGTTTAGTCGCTAAGTCCCGTTCAACTCTGTGGTTATGTCCGACGCTTTGCAACCCCATGGACTGTAGCCCACCAGACTCCTTTGTCCATGGGGATTCTCCAGGAAGGATGCTAGAGTGAGTTGCCGCTGCCTCATCCAGGGTATCTTCCCAACCCAGGAATCAAAGCCATGTCTCCCGCACCGCAGGCGAATTCTTTTCTGACTGAGCCGCCGGGGAAGCCCCACGCTTACAGCTTATTAAATATTAAACTACAACTAAGATTTCAGCTACTGCTCATGTGGGTAAGACAGAGTTTGTTGTCTTTACAGCAAACCATAATTGCCCACTAAAACAAAGAGATCAACACTCTTTGGAGGAATATATCAATAACATAACCCACAATCTTCCATTAAAATAAAAATTCACAACATCCAGGATAAACTTCACAGTTACTCAGCATGTAGAGAACCAGGGAGATGTGACCCATTTTTAAGGAGAAAGGCAATCAATAGAAGCCAACCCTGAGATGATGTACCTGAGATAAGGGTTTAAAACTGCCATAACACTGTCTGATTATGTTTTGTTTTTAAATATGCTTTTAATGAATGAAAAGACAGGGAATCTCCGCAGAGAAATAGGACATACAAAAAGGAACCAAATGAAATTCAGAGCTGGAATACACAAAGGAAGGGGATTTGAAGATAGAGCTGTAGAAATGAACCATTCTTGAGGAGGGAGAAAGATGGAGAAATAAAATGAACAGATCCTCTGGGTGGGGGAGTCCAAGGAACAAAAATCAGAAGGTTTAAAATAAGGGTAGTCAGAGTCTCAGAAGAAAAGAGAGAGAGAGAAACTGAGGCAGAAAAAATATATTTGAAGTATCGGTACCCCCAGACTTTCCCACTTGGCGATTCAGTGGAGCCAGAGGAAGGGCTGAGATTCTGTCATTCTGACAAGCTCCTGGCTAACACTGAGGAGCCACACCTCGGGTGTGTAGGGTCTGGACCAGCGCTGTCCAGGAGAACGCTCTGCAATGGCAAGAACATCCTGTATCTTCACTGTCCAGTGTGCCAGCCGCTAGCCACACAAGGCTATAGAAAACCTGCAAGGTGGCTGGTGTCACTGCAGAACTTACTTATAGTCTTAGTTAATATAAACCTAAATCTCAAAAGCCATGTGTGGCTAGTGGCTGCCGTATTGAATGGTGCGGGTCTAGAGGATTCAGTGGGATGGTACTTATAAAGAACTTATATAACGCCCAGCACAGAATGGCTCTCTGTATGAACTAACCACATCATCAACCTCATAGTCCTCAAGATCCATCTGCAGGAATACAGCCAATGTTTTCTAATAACTATAAATGGAGTATATAGCCTTTAAAAAGTGACTTGATATGTTATAGACCCATAACATATAATATTGTACCTCAACTGTGCCTCAGTTTTTAAAAATCCATCTGTTTCAGCCCCTTGCTCAAGATCATCCCTGTTTCTCCCCGAGTGGCAGGGGTCAAGGCCCTCACGGCCCCCGGCTTCTCCCACCACCTAATCATTGACATCCTTTCTCAGCCTCTTCCGCTCTTTCCATCCACTGAGGGTTTTGTTTCTCTGTCACTCTGACTCCCTTAATTCCCCTGTGAGTCAAATGATGTGAGTGCCATTTGGAGAAGGCTGGGAGCCCTCCCGATGTTCTTCTCGAACCTGAAAGGGCCCTTCAGCCCTTTTACTGAAATGGCGTGGGGCTTCTGTTCTTCGCTTAAAAGAGAGACTGGCGAAGGCATGACAGCCCTCAGGCTTTGGGGAGCACTTCTGTGCCATCCCTGCTGTGCTCTTGTGAGGTCTCATACACACTCAGCCTGCACACTCGTAAGGATCGAGCCTGCCTGTGAATATCCATTAACTTAATGGAGAGGAGAGACCATCACGGCGATGAAGCCGTTTCTGTAAAACCTCATGGAGCGGCGGCCACTGGGAATGTATCTAACTGGCATGTTTCTCCTCCAGCTGGAAAGAGACAAGAAGGAAGGAGGGCCTGCGAAGTGGCCACCTTCCCCTTTTCCCAGAGTGGGAATAGGGGATTATCCGGAGGTTACTGCCTGATTCCCAGGAGCTAAAAGCAGAGGAGGACAGGCCAGAACCCTGCAGCAGGCTGCAAAAGACTCTGTCCTGCACAAGCTGTGTGTCCCTAGGCAAGTTCCTTAACCTCTCTGAGTCTTGATTTCTTTATATGGGAAGTGGAGGGAATAATAGTGCCTATATTATAGCCTATCATAAAGAGCTACTTTGAGGCTTTAAGTGTGAGGAAATGCCAGACAATAAGAATGATGATGATAACAACAGAACCAATGTTTGTGGGGGGCTTATTCTTTATCAGGCTTCGTGCCACACGCTTTCTCCACACTCGTTCATTTACTCCTAACACCCTGTTAAGGGAGGTTCTATTACTAATCCTACTTTATAGATGAAGAAGCTGCATCTCAAAGAGGTTAAGACGCTTGCCCAAAGACACACAGCTAGTGAGAGGAAGATCTGGGATTTGAACCCAGGGGTGTCTGGCTCTACATGCCTCAGCCCTGGGAAATATTTCCAAAGGCCCAGGACAAGGCTAGGTTTTGCCCTTTCCTAAGGGAGAGAGACCCAGTAACTAAAGTACTAGCCCATACCCTGTCACGAGTTCTCGTTTCTGGCTTCACATTATAATCACATGAGAAGACTTTTAAACATGCCAATGCCCAAAGATGACCACAGACCAACTAAATCAGAATCTCTGGGAGGTGGGGCCCCAGATCTCAGGATCTTAAGCTCCCCCAGCATATTTCCAATTTGCGGCCCAGGAAGAGAATCACTGACTTAGAGCAGGGGTCCCCACTCCCCAGGGTCATGGACTGGAACCAGCGGCCTGTTAGGAACCGGACCAGAGAGCAGGAAATGAGCACCAGGCAAGTGAGCGAAGCTTCATCTGTATTTAGAGCTGCTTCCCACACTTCCGGTGTCACTGTCTCCCGTCGCTTCTCCCCACATGGGACCAGCTAGTTGCAGGAAAGCAAGCTCAGGGCTCCCACTGATTCTGCATTATGGTGAGTTGTATAATCATTTCATTATATATCAAATGTAATAATAATAAAAAATGCACAATGCACTTGAGTCATCCCAAAACCATCCCACGCCCCCACCACCCCCCGATCTGTGGGAAAACTGTCTTCCACAAAACCAGGTCCGGTGCCAAAAAGGTTGGGGACCGCTGGCTTAGAGCCTGAGCTCTGAGTGCTCGGGGGAAGGTGCAATTGACGGAAGCAAAAGACTCAACACGGGAGAGGTGGAGTGTGGCCAAGAAGGCCGTCCCCACTCCCCTCAGCTCTTCAGCATTATTGCCATATGATCCCAAGGTCTCTCTATTCTCCACGCATAATGAAACCTGACGGGGGTTAAGATAGGTACTCAGTGATGGAGGAAACATGAGAGGAGGATTTCCGTGGGTGTGTAATTACAGCCCCTACACGTCCAATGTTAATGATCCTTCTCCTGCAGCTCATCGAGAGGTTTGGTAAACAAAGCGAGACGGGAAGGTCCAGGTGACAGGCACAGCTGTGTTTCCCAGGACAGCATCTGGGCAGGAGTCAAAAAACCAACACTCCTTGGTGGAGTGGGGTTCAGTGAGGGGTTTTAAGTGGCAAGAGTGAGGTCACTCTAATATGGCCATTCTACAGATGGGGAGAACCGACCATCACTGTCCCAGTTCCTAAAATAGCTGCCGTGGACCCCACAGCACCCTGTCCATCCCCAGGATAACCTCTGCAGTGGACTCTGCTGAGTTTTGCCCGGCTGGTTTACTTTCCCCTTCATCTGCTACGATCACCTTCATTTTTATACGGGGACCTGTTCCCACCCACACACCCACACTGAACGCTGTTCTTTGGGAGCTGCTGGTCAAAATGCCCCATCCTCTCTTGGCTGGGAAGCAGGCACGTGACCCAGCCTGGACCACTGTCTCCCAGGACTCTGGCTCTTAAGCACAGTGAACCCAGAGTGGAAGTAGGTGGAGCTGATGCATCGTTACCACCAAGACCTGAAGCCCATTGGTTTGTACTGCTGCCTGGAGCCCCAGCGTGTCAGAGTCCTCTTCATTCATGGAATCCGTTGTTTGGTTATTCTTTGGTTCTATGGGTTCTTCCGTCATTTGTTTTGGTCCATTAGCTCAGGGATACAGTGTCTGATGTTTCGTAGGTGAAGGCCTGGAAACAGAGCCCTGAAGTAGCCAAAGTGGCTTTGTGCCCATTGTAACAGGTCTTTAAACTCATGGAATATTAGAATTAGAGGGGATTTGGTTGACCAGTTCCCTCCCTCCTGGGTAAATCCTGTAGCCCACACCAAGACGTTGTCCAGCCTTGTAGTGGGAAGTCCTCTGCCTCCCAGAGAATCTGCTTTCTTGGGTTTTGACCAGCTCTGCCACTTACTAGCTGTGTGATTTTGGGGGAAACCACTTAACTCCTCTGAGCCTCAATTTGTGTGTGTGATACTGTAGTGTGTTTTGAATGAGAAGATGTATGTAAAATACTTCATACGTAGTAAATGCACAGTTAAAGGCAATTACCATCACTCGTTGTTCAGTTGCTAAGTCATGTTCGACTCTTTGCAGCCCCATGGACTCAGCACTCCAGGCTTCCATGTCCATCACCAACTCCTGGAGCTTGCTCAAACTCATGTCCATTGAGTCAGTGATGCCATCCAACCATCTCATCCTCTGTCATCCCCTTCTCCTCCTGCCTCAGTCTTTCCCAGCACTGGGGTCTTTTCTAATGAATCAGTTCTTCGCATCAGGTGGCCAGAGTATTGGAGCTTCAGCTTCAGCATCAGTCCTTCCAATGAATATTCAGGACTGATTTATTTTAGGATGGACTGGCTTGATCTCCCAGAGTTTGCTCAAATTTATGTCCATTGAGCCCGTGATGCTATCTATCTACCACCACTTGTATGGAAATGAAATTGACCTGGTCTCAGAGCCCCCATTGATAGCATAGACTCAAACGTCTTTGGGAAACACTTCCAGCTCTTTATGTTACTAGGCCCAGAATGCCTGGGAAAATAACCCCATTTCACACAGGAATAACCATGGTGCAGGCCTTGAGTTTCATTGTCTCTTGCTGGCTGGTCTTTGAGCCACAACTTCAGTGTGGTCTCCAGGGATCAAAGGAAGCATTGAATCCACCGGTACAGTCAACAGGGAAGAAAATTGTTTCTTGTGGCAGGGAAGGAAAAAAAGGAAATTATTTGGTCCAGTGCTTCCAGATCCCATCTTGAACATGTCCATCACCCATCACCTCACTGGTTAATTGCACTCACAGTTCCTAAACCAAGCTCAAATTAGATGCTGTGGCCTATGTTGGGGGAGTAACATAATTCACCCTGTTAAATTTGGCCCCAGGATTCTGTGTTTATAAATCCAGCCCAGCGTGGGATGCAGGACAAATAAAACTCTGTTCCCTGGACAGGTTCAGATGAGGCATCCATTCTTATTATCAACCCCATTAAAATTCCCCAGAATCCCAAGATTTCTAAAGGGGTGGTGATCCATGTCAGAGTTCTCAACCTCAGATACCTGCAGAGGCTAGGCAAGTAATATCAGTAAATGAAGAGGCAGGGTGGATATTGTGTGAATACTCAGTCTCAAGGAGAGAGCCACTACTCCGTCAATAATTGCCACGTGGGAGTATGAGCCCAGAGTTGCCAACCCCAGCTCCATCTCTTAGCAGCTGTGTGACCTCAGTCAAGTCACTTAACCTCCCTGTGACTCAATGTTATCATCCACAGAATGCCTACCTGTTAGGGTGACTGTGAAAATTAAGCATTACACCGAAGTCCTTAGAACACTGCCCATCCCCTAGGAGAAACTCACTAATGTTGACTGTTACTGGTTTCTAATATTTGTTTATTTGGCTGCACCCGGTCTTAGTTCCAGCACACGGGATCTTCAGTGTTCATTGTAACATGTGGGATCTTTAGTTGTGGCCTGCGGGAGCTAGGTCCCTGGCCAGGGATCAAACCCTGCATTGGGAGCATGGAGTCTAAGCCACTGGACCACCAGGGAAGTCCCAGCTGTTAAGTCAGTAGTTTTCAACAAAGGATTCTCATAACCATTAACGTGAACAAGGGTATTCAAACTATTCTCGTTGTAGAGAGGCTCATGGCATGGGACAAGACCAAGTTGACTAAACAATCTTTTATTTGGGCTGGAATGCTGACAACATGATGCACAGTTGTATTGGGACTTCCCTGCTGATCATCACCTTATTCAACTCATGTCTTTAATGTGTTAAAATTTGAACAACTTATTAATTGTTATTTTCTGCAGTGGACTTAGCAAAATATTTTCAGTTAAGGAGTCTTGGGGAATAGAAGAGCTGGATTCTTGATGAGAGGACATTTGGAGACTGTTGTTCTAAAACCAGAGTATAGATTTGGGTTTGACACCAAATATGCTAGGAGTCGGACATGACTGAGCGACTTCACTTTCACTTTTTACTTTCATGCATTGGAGAAGAAAATGGCAACCCACTCCAGTGTTCTTGCCCGGAGAACCCCAGGGGCAGGGGAACCTGGTGGGCTGCCGTCTATGGGGTCTCACAGAGTCGGACACGACTGAAGTGACTTAGCAGCAGCAGCAGCAGCATGCTGAGATCCTTGACTTCATAATGATACTCAAAAGGACACTCACTGGTTACTCATGGAGGATGCAAGCGAGCCAATGCTTTACTGTGAAAAAATAGAAAAATAAAGGGAAAGAAATCTTTATGGTGGCTCTTCTAAAAGAACTGTATCTCAGGCTAGCCAAGTAGCATGTGACACTTTGTAGACATATTCCAAATAAAGTATGAACACAGAATTACAGAATTAGAGTATCACCCTTTTTGCAACCCCTAGAGAATTGATTGATGTAGGGACTGGGCACCAATAGCTACTAATACTGCCCCAAAATACAAAATACTTGCTATCAAGCAGTCTTACAAAAAGAAATGAACATAGATTTAATATAGCCTCTAGATCCAACTACTGATTTACAAGAGAAAACAAAGACCAGAAGAATAATTTGAAGAATTCAAGAAGATACAGCAGAATTAAGACTACAGGACACTTACAGGAAAAAGAACCCAGTATCTTCAACAATAAATTACAAGGACAAAGAAAGTTTTAGAGGAGGGAATCTATAGATTTTTAAAGACTTGAGTGATATCACCCAAACATAATATATGGACTTTATTTGGATCCTGTGGTAGCAAAATAATGATCTCCAAAGATGACCATTTCCTAATGCCTAGAACATGTGAGTATGTTACCTTATGGGCAGTTCCTGACACACTTGGGTATGGGATCCCGAGTGTCCCAAAGCTTGTGTTCGCCTGCTAGTGGACAGGGCCAGGGCCCAGCTAGTCCCAGGGCAGGGCCTGGCTTGCTGTGAGCTGGCTGGGTCCACAGGCTTTGAGACTGTGATTTTCTTGCGTCTGGTGTCTGCCAGGTGAGTCTGGTACCCCCTGGGGTGTGGGTAGATTCTGGGACTGTGGGCAGAGCTGAGTGCTAGACCCTCTGGTGGGCAGGGCCACGTCCAGAGGCAGCTGTGGGGCTCAGGGAATCTTTTTTTTTTTTTTAATTGGAGGATAATGGCTTTACGATATTGGTTTCTGCCATACATCAACATGAATCAGCCATGCGCATACATATGTCCCCATCCCACCCCTCTAGGTTGTCACAGAGCCCCAGTTTGAGCTCCCTGGGTCATACAGCAAATTCCCTCTGGCCATCTTTTTTACATATGGTAAGGTACACGTTCCCATGCTACTCAATTCATCGCACTCGCTCCTTCCCCCACTGTGGCCACAAGTCCATTCTCTGTGTCTGTGTCTATTGCTGCCCTGCAGATAGGCTCATCAGCACCAGGTTTCTGGATTCCAAATATGTGCGTTAATATACAGTATTTGTTTTTCTCTTTCTGACTTGCTTCACTCTGAATAAAAGGCTCTAGGTTGATCCACCTCACTAGAACTGACTCAAATGTGTTCCTTTTTATGACTGAGTAATACTCCCCTGTATAAATGTACCACAGTCTCTTTATCCATTCATTTGTTGATGGACATCTGGGTTGCTTCCCCGCCCTAACTATTGTAAACAGAGCTGCGGTGGACATTGCGATACATGTGTCTTTTTTCAATTGTGGTTTTCTCAGGGTATATATTCAGCAGCGGGATTGTTGGGTCATATGGTAGTTTTATTCCTAGTTTTTTAAAGAATCTCCATACTGTTAGGCACAGTGACTACATAAGTTTACATTCCCACCAACAGTGCAAGAGGGTTCCCATTTCTCCACACCCTCTTCAGCATTTATTATCTGTAGATTTTTTTGATGGCCATTCTGACCAGTGTGAAGCAATACCTCATTGTAGTTTTGATTTGCGTTTCTCTAATAATGCAAGATGATGAGCATCTTTCCATGTGTTTATTGGCCATCTGTGTGTCTTTGGAGAAATGTCTGTTTAGGTCTTCTGCCCTTTTTGATTAGGTTGGTTGCTTTTCTGGTATTGAGCTGCTTGCATATTTGGAGATTAATCCTTTGTCAGTGGTTTCCTTTGCTATTATTTTCTCCCATCCTGAGGACTGTCTTTTCACCTTGTTCATAGTTTCCTTTGCTGTGCAAAAGCTTTTAATTAGGTCCCCCTTGTTTACTCAGGGAGTCTTAAGGCAGCCTGAGCTGCTGGGTGGGGCTGTGTCCCAACTCAGTTGCTTGGCCTGAGCTGTCCCAGCACTGATACCTGCAGGCTCTCTGGTGGGGCCAGTTCTTGGTGCTAAAGAGCTGCAGGAAGGATTCCAGGCTGTCCACCGGCATCAGCATCCTTGTGGTGGGAGCTCCCAAGAATCGCTGCCACCAGTGTCTGGGTCCCCAGGGGGTGAGCTGCAGCTGCCCTCCCCCGCCCTCTCCAGGAGACTCTCCCAGACCAGCAGGTCAGTCTGGCCCAGACTCCTATCAAGTTACTTCTTCTGTCCTGTGTCCCGGTTCACATAAGATTTTGTGTGCATCCTTAAAGGATGAAGCCTCTATTTTCTACAGCTTCCTGGGACCCCTGAAGGCCCCCTGGCCTTCAAAGTCAACTGCTCTGGGGGCTCATCTTCCTGGTTCAGGCCCCCTAGAGCTCAACATAGGGTTCAGACCCCTCACTCTTGTGGGAGAACCTCTAAAATGTAATTATTCTCCAGCTTGTGGGGCCCCTGCTGGGGATATGGAACTTGGCTATATTGTGGGTCCGCCCCTCTTTCGTCATTGTGGTTCCTGCTGTTTGTGTTTAGTTCTAGAATTTCTTCTCTAGGTTCAGGCTTTTTCATCAATGGCTTTTGCACAGTTGTGATTTTAGTGTGAACATCAGAAGAGGTGGGCCCAGAGTCTTTTTACTCTTCTTCTGAGCCAGTTCCCCCTTGATGTCACATGGCCGGACACTCAGTGTTTAGCACAGCCCGCCAGCAGGGTGGGCGTGGCTTTTTATACAGTTTTCAGGTCTATACTTTAGATGGTATATAGTTCAACGCCTTAGATGGCATATTCATTTTGCAGGGCTGCTGTAACAAAGTTCCCCAAACCAGGGAGCTAAAAACTTCAAAAATGTATTCTTTCATTGGAAATGAAAGGCAGTTTCATTTCCAAATTTCCTCCTAGTTTGCAAGCTAGGAGTCCAAAATCAAGGTGTCGGCAAAGTTGGTTCCTTCTGGATGCTCTAAGGCGGGGGTCCCCACTATTTGGGATCTAATGCCTGATGATCTGAGGTGGAACTTGTGTGATAATAGAAATAAAGTGTACAGCAAATGTAATGCAGTTAAATCATCCAGCAACCATCCCACCCACCCCCATCTTGGTCTGTGAAAAGTGTCTTCCACGAAACCAGTCCCTGATGCCAAAAAGGTTGGGGACCAATGGTCTAAGAGACAAACAGTCCCTCACCTCCCTCCCAGCTGGTGGTTGCGGGCAGTCCTTGGCCTTCCTCGGCTTTGTAAGAAGTATCGCTCCAGTCTCTGCCTCTGTCTTCACATTCTATTCTCTCCCAGTGAAATTGCCTCCAAATATCCCTTTCCTGATAAGAACATGAGTCACTGGATTGAAGGTGCACCCTAGACCAATAGAATCTCATTTTAATGTCATCACATCTGCAAAATTCCAGTTTCCAAGTAAAGTCTCATTCATGGGTACCAAGGGTTAGGACACAATTCAGTCCACTACAGATGGCAAGGTCTTCCTCCAAACCCCAGCCTCCTCCTCTACCAAAGATCCCTCTAGTTCAGTGTTATCTACCAAGTCATATGACTCAAATAGCAGGGCCGCTCAGACAGTAGCTTGGACTCACTCTGGAGCCCTTTCTTGCTGCTGGGCTCTGTGAGAAACCTAGCAGCCTTTCATGTCATGCAGTAAGTATGTCAGAGAGTTATTTTCAACTGTTAAATGATCTCCCTTCAAAACCCAAAGGAGCTCACCAAGCATTGTGCTGCTTTTTTAGTGGTGTTGTTGTTCGGTTGCGAAGTCGTGTCCGACTCTTTGCGACCCCATGGACTGCAGTGCTCCAGGCTTCCCTGTCCTCCACTATCTCCCAGAGTTTGCTCAAACTCATGTCCATCTAGTCAGTGATGCCATCCAACCATCTCATCCTCTGTCGTCCCCTTCTCCTCCTGCCCTCAATCTTTCCCAGCATCAGGGTCTTTTCCAATGAGTTGGCTCTTCGTATCAGGTAGCAAAAATATTGGGGCTTCAGCTTCAGCATTAGTCCTTCCAATGAATATTCAGGACTGATTTCCTTTAGGATTGACTGGTTTGACTGCCTTGCAGTTCAAGGGACTCTCAAGACAGAGTGTTACAAGGTGCAAAATACAGTAGCTTGTCTTCAGCATAGGAGGGGATGTACTGATGTGCTTCAGATCACTGGGCCAGGAAAAACTTCACTGATATGGCAAGCTCCTGAATCACAATAGGTTTTCACTCCCACCTTCTATAGCGAATTTGTCTTTGCAAGGTATCCAGGGTATTTAGCACTTTTTGTTCAGTCAGTTAGATAAACATAAAGTCATCCATGTAGTAGACCTATATGATATTCTGCAGAATTTCTAGGGAGTCCAGATCCCTTTGGACTATGTTCAGGAAGAGAATTGGAAATTAACATAACTCTGGGGAAAGACCTTGAATTTATCTCTTATCTGTCCCGTGCAAATGAAAACTGCTTCCAATTCTCATTCTTGACAGTTATTGAAAAGCATGCATTCAGTGGCCGTACGTCTTCAGAGAAGAGACCGGATAGTCTTTTCTAGTAAAGAATCCACAACTAGAATGTGATGTGGTCAGAGCTACAACTGATGATATTTGAGGTCATCCTCTATCGCCTACCATGATCTGCCTGGTTTCTCCAGGAGCTAGACTGATTAATTAGAACAGAAATGTGAGTCCAACATCCACGCATTCTATAAATCCTTGTGTGGGAGATACTCATCACCATCTTCCCCCTAGAAAGTTTTTCTTTGCTCTCTTGGCTTGGAGGAAGTAGTTTCAGGGGTTTCCACTTGGCCTTTCCTAGTACAGTGACTTACCTCTCAGGTCAAAGGACCACTGTGAACGTGAGGGTCATGCCCACAATTAACTACATGCATTCAGACTGTACATTCGAAAACAGGGATGCCCGACAGCTGGTCTTTAAAGCATCACGTTGGTCCATCTCCCATACAAAGTCTAGGAGATGAAGCTGGGATAGGCATAACTCCTCGAGCTTCTCACATGCTGCATTTTTTTTTTTTTTTTTTAACAAATTGAAGGTTTGTAGCAACCCTACGTCAAGCAAGTCTGCCGGTGCTGTTTGCTCACTCCCTGTCTCTCTGTCGCATGGTGGAAACACTGACAATAGTTCAGACTTTTTCATTGTTATTGTATTTGTTATGTTGATCTGTGATCAGTGGCCTTTGATAACGACTGTTTCAAAAAGAGTATGACTTACTGAAGGCTCAGGTGATGGTTAGCACTTTTTAGCCATAAAGTATTATTTTAAGATATATAGTTTTTGAAGACACAACGCTCTTGTACACATAGCCTACAGTATACTGTCAACATTACCTTTATATGCACTGGAAATGAAAAAATTCACATGATTTCCTGTATTGTGATACTCATTTTATTGCAGTGGTCTGAAAGTGAGCTCTCAATATCGCCAAGGTATGCAAACACTCTCGGTAAGGAGCCACTCTGGTGCTTTGGGTCTGTGGGTGTCAGTTTCAACTCATACCCTATAGCCCTGTATTGATTTTCTCACTACCAACACACCCTGCCACAGACTTGCTGGCGTAGAATAGCAGGTACTTGTACTATGGCGTTGAAGTAAACGATGGCAAGGTTCGGTCGCGCACTGTCTGTCGTGTACCCACTATGTTGCAGCTCCTGCGCTGCATGCCAGGGGTATGTTTAGGAGTAAGATGGGCACAGTCCCTGACCTCAGAGTGCTTACAGTCTAGTGAGGTGACAGTCCATGAATAAGTAAGTAAACACTAAATAAAAACAGGGGGAAAGGGAGTAACATCTACTTATCATCTCGCAGCTCTGTAGGTCAGAATTCCTTCCGAGTGTAGCATGACTCCATGAGTCCTCCTCTCAGAGTCTTATAATGCCAAAATCAAGGCTGGGTTTCTTTCCAGAGGCTCTGAGGATGAATCTGCTCCCAAGCCTATTCAGGTTGTTGGTCAAACTCGCGTCCTCGTGGGTGTAGGACTGAGGTCCCGCTTCCTTGCTGGAAGCCGGTCTTTGCTTGTAGAGACTGCCTGCATTTTTTCTCATGCTCTCGTGTGGCCTCCCTCTAGCATTGGTGGGTTGAGTCACTCTCTTGCTTTGAATCTCTCTGACTTTCCCTTCTGCCTTCTCTCCTGTCTCCAGCTGGAGAAGATTATCCACTCTTGACGGCTCAAGTGATGAGTTTAGACCCACTTGGTTAATCCAGGATTATCTCCCTTTCTTAACACATTATTGACCAGGGGACTTTGGCAGACATTAATGCCTGTGGCCAGCAATTTGTTATGTAAGTGAATTGAAACGCTCTGGTCAATAGGTTCGGGTAACAAAAGACGTATTACTACATCTCTGGTCAATAAGCTGTTAAAAATCTGGAACCTTCATTACATTTTCAAAGTCCCTTTTTCTGTGTAATGTAATGTGTTCCCACGATCTAGGAATTAGGGTGTAGACATTTCGGGGTGAGGGGTACTATTCTGCCTACCACACCCCAGTATGCAGATACCTGAGTGAATGTCGTAGATCTGAGTGAAAAACTAAGAACATTACAGCTGTACTCGCTACCACGACACTGCAGGGTCCTTTCTTGTAGGAACTCTGCCCTCTCGCTCAGTTGATGGATTATAGGTTTGGGAACAGGAGAAGGAAATGGCAACCTGCTCTAGTATTCTTGCCTAGAGAATCAAATGGACAGAGGAGCCTGGTGGGCTGCTGTCCATAGGGCCGCACAGAGTCGGACACGACTGAAGCGACTTAGCATGCTTGCATGCATTGGAAAAGGAAATGGCAACCCACTCCAGTTCTCTTGCCTGGAGAGTCCCAGGGACGGAGGAGCCTGGTGGGCTGCTGTCTGTGGGGTCGCACAGAGTCAGACATGACCAAAGCGTCTTAGCAGCAGCAGCAGCAGGTTTGGGAATGGGATGGAAATTGGGATGGTGGATTTCCTTGGAAATAACTGACTTCAGTCTTCTGCGCATCCATTTTTTTTTAATCTTCTTTGATTATACATATTTAGAAACTCATTTGTTGACCGTTTATCCTGCCCAGAAACATCATGATCTATTAAGCACCTCAACAGACCCCAGCAGGTCGAGCGACCCTGGCTACCACTCTAACTTGCTGCCTATGACAGTCATTGTACCCTTCTTGCTTCTTCTTCTTTTTTTTTTTTAATATTTATTTATTTATTTGACTGTACCAGGTCTTAGTTGTGGCACACGGGACCTTTAGTTGTGGCATCTGGGAATCTAGTTTCCTGACCAGGGATTGAACCTGGGCCCCCTGCACTGGGAGCATGGAGTCTTAGCCACTAGACCATCAGGGAAGCCCCTAACCTCCTTACTTCTGATGGGTGAGAGCTGCCTGCTGGCCTCTGCTCCCAATCCCACCATTCCCATTGCTCCCAAGTTCTGTAGCAGGGTCTCTGCCAGCCCCACCCTCAGAGGGCACCACTAGAGAATCTCCCAATGACATTGGTGCCCCCTTATGGGCACCCTCCTCATGGCCTTGGTGAAAGGATGGTCCACCAGGCCTTCCCAAGGAATCCAGTCATCTGATGATTTTCTGCTCTTGGGTAGTATAGCCCCTGTAGCATATTTGCTCCTCCAGGACTTTTGATCCCTTCCTCCAATCTCACCTCTCTGCTTCATTTACTATGAGACACTTTCCCCACGCACCCAGGCAGTGTGCCAAGATGGGCACCTGGGGTGCTTAACCAGAAGCTAAATGCGCTCTAACATCATGGGAAGAGTGCCTCACATTGACTGATTCCCTTTTATCCAAACTTGTCCCCCTTGATTCTGCATGCTCCCTGCAGTCACTCCAAAATATTCTCTCCCAACTCAAGCTTTTACAATTCCTCTGGAGTCCATCGTCTCTCCTCCCTGAGCAGTTCCAGCATTTTCCTGGTTAAACCTTCTTATAGGCCTGACATGCAAGAGTAGTGGGGTGGGGGGGACAGGTGCTGGGGAGAGGAAGAATTATTTATAGGTACCTGTCTCATTTGAGATTTCTGCATAAGTTTCAAGCAAATATGGTGGCAGGGGTTGGGGGGCTCTTCTGACAAGGAAGAGTGAGTGAACTGCTTTTGCAAGCGTGGAGGGCTCAGGAAAATCAAGGGATTTGAGGTTCCCAAGTGCCCCTTCTCAGACATCCTCATCCCAGTTCTCAGGGTCTCTCTCCCTCCCTTACTGTCTATCAGGGTCCTGACTCTGGCATAGATGACTTGCCTAGGCTGCGACTTCCGCTTTCTCTGAAGTTCAGTGACTTTCACAATTGAGTCTGGTACTTGGTCTTCAGCTTGGTCTGCCTTCCAGCGGGTGTCTTTTTTTAAAATATAATTTTATTTATTATCTATCTATCTATTTTTGGCTGTGCCGGGTCTCTGTCTCTGCGCGGGCTTTTCTCCAGCTGCAGCAAGCGGGGGCTACTCTCCAGGGTGGCTCGAAGTCTTCTCATTGTGGCGGCTCCTCTTGTCGCGGAGCACGGGCTCTAGGGTGCGCGGGCTTCAGCAGTTGGGGCTCCCGCCCCTAGAGCACAGGCTCAACAGTTGTGGTGCACGGGCTTAGTTGCTCTGTGGCATATGGGATCTTCCTGGATCAAGGATCGAACCCATGTCTCCTGCACTGGCAGGCGGATTCTTTACCACTGAGCCACCAGGGAACCCCCAGTTGGTGTCTTTAAATTTCCCCAAGGAGATGCTCTGTTACGTGTGGTTTTCCATGATAATGAATAGATCAGAACCTGTCATTCTCTCTCTCCAACGCATCCAGCGATTCAAGGGAATGGCTACTCAGTTTTCTGATTCCTACAGTTTTTATTTCCCCCATGTCATTCATATGCCAGAGGCACTGCACAAGCTTTGTATTCTCTTCCTCCCAAACACCCCCCAGGTGAAAGTCTTACCGACAGTCCTGCTGTACTCAGCCCGGGTCCATTAATACCCCCTGCCCTCAGTAATGGGTTCCTGACTCCCCTTAAAGCAGCAAGTGCTTCAACTCAAGAGTTCCAAGCTTAAAACTGGCTTCTAGGGCCATGCTGTAAACTGGGAGGTGTTTATACATTTACATATTGAATATGTGTGTTTCTTTTATCTCCCCTACTCAACGTTAACAGGCACCAATCTGCATTTCCCCATATTGCTTCTGCTGAGTTGAATAGCTTTCCCTCAAAATTTGTGTCCTTCCAGAACATATGAATGTGACCTTATTTGGAAATGAGGTCTTTGCAGATATTACCAAGTTAAGATGAGGTCAGACAGAGTCAGGGTGAACCCTAAACCAATGACTGGCATCCTTATAAGGAGAGGGAGATTTAAAGAGACAGAACCACAGGAAAGATGGCCATGGGAAGACAGAGGTGAAGGCTGGAAGGAGGCTGCCACAAACCAAGGAATGCCTGGGGTGATCAGAAGCTAGATGAAGCAAGGAAGGATTCCTCCCTAGAGCCTTCAGAGGGTGTTAACACAATTTTGGACTTGTTGCCTCCAGAACTGTAAGAAAATTAATTCCTGTGATTTTAAGCAACTGATTTGTAGTGTTTTGTGAGAACACCCCTAGGCAACTATGCCCGGTGGCTCAGTGGTAAAGAACCCACCTGCCAGTGCAGGAGACGCCAGAGACTTGAGCTCGATCCCTGGGTGGGAAGACCCCCTGGAGAAGGCAGTGGCAACCCACTCCAGGATTCTTGCCTGGGGAGTCCCATTGACAGAGGAGCCTGGCGGGCTAATATCCATGGGGTCGCAAAGGGTTGGACATGATTGAGCATGTGCGGACAAAGGCAACTATAGAGTACTTAACACAAGTACTTAACATAACTTTGCATATGGTCCATTCTCGGTAAACACTGAGTGAGTGAGAATGAGTGACTGAGTGAGCGATGAAGCAGTGACATGAATTGGAAACAGAATCTGACGGGGCTTAGCCAACAGCTATGCCAGCCTCTTGGGCAACCACAGCTAATGTTTAATGGTCTCTCCCGATCCAGGCCCATCCATCCATCCACTCATTCATTATTTATCATTCGTATTTACTGAGTCCCTGACTTGGGCCAGATCCTAGGCACTGGGTAGCAATCCCATTGTAACTAAAGCAGGATCTGGGAACTGGCCTTTCTCAGTCCCCACCTCTCCACATACCTCTGTTTTGATCGATGACTCCCCAGAAGCCACCCAACCGTGCTCACACAATAAAAGGAGAGAAGAAAATTTAATAAGATTCTAAATTGCCTTCCCTTGAATTCAAATTGCTTCATATATTATGTTCATGATAACTACTGGAGTCTCTATTTTTTTCTTCAAGCCCACCCCCCCCTTCCATTTCTTTCTAATACGAGACAAGTTCTTGTGTTAATGAATTCTAGATTTTCATTTAATAAATGTTGTGTGGGAAGCTTCATTATTTGCAACTTCATCCATCTAAAGCAGACACATAAATGCCCCCTCTCTAAGTACCTGGGATCAATAGAGCATGATTCTCACGTACTCTGGCCCCGCGCATGGCCACCAAGAAGAATTCAGTAATTGAAAAGACCTTATAAATCAATACAGCCAAATTGAAAACTCCAGGAGAACTCCACATCATTCACTGAGGTGCTTGTTAAGACTTCTCTTTACTTTTAGAAGGGAAAAAAAGACACTGGGAAAAGGTTGACGAGGGCAGGGGGCAAAAGAAAACATATTTCTGTTTAATCCTAATTACTTGGCAGAGCTGGTGGAGCTTCTACTTAGCACATGGATCTCATTTAGTTTTGATTCCTTGTCCTGATTGATTTTTTTGTCTTTGCCAATATTCAAATATACGGTCCCTCCATCCAGGCCACGTACGGATGGTTTCTGAGTCTTTTCCAGGGAGGCACCGAGAAAAAGACAGAATTCCTCTGTTCACCATTAAGCCAGCCATGTGCTCAACAAGGGCTTCCCCGGTGGCTCAACAGTAAAGAATCCGCCTGCAGTGTAGTAGACCTGGGTTCAACATCTGGGTCAGGAAGATCCCCTGGAGGAGGGCACAGCAACCCACTCCAGTATCCTTGCCTGGAGAACCCCATGGACAGAGGAGTCCACGGGGTGGCAAAGAGTCAGACATGACTAAAGCAACTGAGCCCGCATGCACGTACTCAACAAATGCTGTGGATTTCAGTTGAATTGCATTGAACTGAGTGACCGCAACCCTACAATCTTTCAAGAGTGGGACAGAAGCAGAACCCCTCTCTCTCCGTCCGCCTACACACCTCCCTTGCCTGACAGTTCTCTACTATGGCTCCAGGAGTTGAACAAAATGTATCTTGAGTGTCCACAACGCAGTTTGTTTTCTTTTTCCCGCCTCATCTTTGCTTCCTGATTGCAGTGAGAAAATCAGCTTTAGTAATTGTAAATTGCCCACCCTGTAGGGAGGGGAGTAACCTGTCTGTTGAAGGTCACACCTGGATGTTTAGATGTTTCAAAGATGCCTCAGAGGCAACCTGCACAAACCTAAATTGACCGCCTGCATTCCTGCTCCAGACCACCACCCCCAGCCACGTGTTTCCCTTGGTGGGTCCCTGTTTCCATCATCCACGGAGCTGAACCATTCCCCTGCCTCCGCTACACACCCAGTAATGCCCAGCCAAGTCCCCAGCTCCACTCTGCTGCCTAAGTTTTCCATCCACCTCTCCTGCATCTCCTTGACCAACGCCTTCTGCCAGTTACAGAATCGCTGCCACTGCTTCCACCCCATCTCCTGCCTCCGATCTTGGCCCCGCGCGCAGCCCAAGGGCTCTTCCCAAACTGAAGAGCTGATTATGTCCCTTGCCTGTTTTCAAGTTCTTTAATGGCTTTCCGTCTTTTTTTTTTTTTTTGGCTGTGTCGGGTCTTTGTTGCTGCTTGGACTTTTCTCCAGTTGCAGCGAGCAGGGGCTACTCTCCAAGGGTGGTGTGCAGGCTCCTAATTTCGGCAGCTTCTCTTGCCGTGGAGCACGGGCTCTCGGTTGTGCGGGCTTCAGTCCTTACGGCTCATGGGCTCAGTGGTGGTGGTTCCCAGGCTCCACAGCTGTGGCGCGCGGGCTTAGTTGCTTTGCGGTATGTGGGATCCTCCCAGATCAGGGATTGAAGCCATGTCCCCTGCATGGGCAGGTGGATTCTTTACCACTGAGCCACCAGGGACGCTCTCCCTTGATTTTGATTAAGGACAAATTCTTTGCACTTTATAAAGTAAAAAGACATCTGGCCCCTGCCCATCTTTCCTACCTCATGTTTCATATCCCACCCTCCACACCACCACAAGCTCTGTCTGTCTCTCTCTCACACATACACATGCGCACACACACACCACCCACATCCACACCCACACACACCCACATCCGCCCACCCACACACATACACACACAAATACATACCCACACACACACCACCCACATCCACACCCACACACACCCACATCCACCCACCCACACACACATACACACACACACACACACACACCACCCCCCAACACACACACACACACCCCTTGCTCATTGCCCAGTGGCTGCACTGGCCTGTTTCTCAGACATCTCCTTCTGCCTCCTTTGCACTTGCTGTTCCCTGGAAAGCCCTTCCTGACATGCTTCTGCTTGCTAAGTGCTACTCTTCCTTGGGTCTCTGTTTCATTGTCTCCTCCCCCCTCGCCTGATCCTGAAACCATTCACCTCTGATTGAACCTACATGCTGGGACTCGAACATAGCCTAAACCCAGATTGGAACTTGAGGGCTTCCCCAATGGCTCAGCAGGTAAAGAATCCACCTGCAATGCAGGAGACCCAGGTTCGATCCCTGGGTCGGGAAGATCCCTTGGAGAAGGAAAGGGCAACCCACTCCTGTATTTTTGCCTGGAAAACCCCATGGACAGAGGAGCCTGGTGGGCTACAATACAAAGAGTCACAAAGAGTGGGATACAACTAAGCTTGTACTCATGTTGTTCTGTGAGTTCTCTTGGGACAGATTGGGATTTGAACCCACAATTTTTTTTTTTTAATGGTTGCTCTTTGTTGCTGCGTGCAGGCTTTCTCTAGCTGCAGAGAGTGGGGGCTGTTCTCTAGTCGCGGTGTGCAGGCTTCTCATTGCAGTGGCTTCTCTTGTGGAGCACGGGCTCTAGGGCTCTCAGATTCAGGAGCTGCAGCTCACAGGCTCCAGGGTGCAGGCTCGGTAGTTGCGGCGCATGGGCTTAGATGCCCCGAGGTATGCGGGATCTTCCCAGACCAGGGATCGAACCAGTGTCCCCTGCATTGTTAGGTGGATTCTTAACCTCTGGACCACAAGGGAAGCCCAAACCCATGGTCTTTTAATTGGAATCACTCACCGGGTGTCTGGACTTGAGGCTCGGGTTCTTTGTGTCTCAGCACAGAAGGAATTCAGCAAGAAGCAAAGTAATAAGCGAGAAATGTATTCATATACAACACTTGTGAGAGATGCAGGCAGGCGAGGGGTCTCTGCCCCAAGGATTAAGTGGGCTACGATTTTATAATCAAAGAAAAGTGGGGGAGGGAGGGAAGACTACCTTCTTCAAGTAGACGTCAGGCTTACATCACCAGCTCCTCCTTCATATGGGGCAGGAGAGTGTCTGACCCTATGAGGTAAAACCAGGATTATCTTAGTGCTTATTCAAATCAGTAGAGGGGTGGTGACATTTTTCTTTCACCTGATGGCCTGGATCATATCTCATGCTTTTGTTTATGGCTTTATAGTTAAGCAAACCTGCTTCATTGAACGATGTTCCAGTAGCTTTCTTGAGCAATCATTAACCTACATGGTCTCCCGAAGTTTCCAAGGTTTCCCTTTCTATCCATAATCCCCTACTGGGACGTCTACAACAACTACAACTTCTACAACAACCTGTATGACTATCCCATTTTATCCCTATCAGAGAGAGGGGAGCAACTGTTTGTACTTTGCATCCTATACAAAAAAAAAAAGGCGGGGGGGGGGGGATCTAAACAGAAAAAAAATACAGAAATAAGGAAGGAAATGGTTTATTATCAGTTAAAAACTTTCCCCTTACAATGCCATCTCCCATAATAATAAGGTAGATTCGGGGCCTAGTTTTAAATATTTGGAAGGCTTTCAGACACACACCTTGCTTTGTCTTCTCTGCCCAGTCCTGAAGCCTGTATCTCCCTGGCCTGCAATCCATTACAGTTTCCCCGTGGGGCTGTGCTTTTTATCACAAGGAGCCCTAAGCACAGAGGAGGTCCAGGCAGAATTTACAGATGGCACAGTTACAGTGTGGCACCGTTTCCCCCTTGTGTCTTGTAAACCTTTATTTCAGTTTTGTTTCCCTTTAAGGGTGCATTCTCTGCCCTTCCAGATATGTTCTGCATTAGCTACTGCACCTTTAAGACTTTCTTAGTTGCAAGTGAAAGAAACGAAGCAAAAGCTGGAATTTATTTTAAACCTTCAGTAAATGTTGGTTGTTGCTGCTGCCCCTGCTGTTGTTGTTAAAGGCAAGACTTGATTGGGTTTCAGGAATGGCTAGATCCAGGAACTGGTAGCTGGATAAATGTCTTTATCTCTGTCCTTTGCTCATTTCTCCTTGTTTCAGTGGGGTCTCTTTTGGGTTGTAAGTGAAACCCAAGTCACCAACTTTAGCCAAAAAAAGTGGTGTGTGTGGCTGTGTGGGCTGGGGGGCTACTTATTGTCTCATATAACTGTGGCTTCAGATACTCCTTCATGTAGGTACAAAAACTATGTAAGTTACACACTCACCCTGGAAGCAGAGTGTGGAATCAGTTCTACCCAACCCACATGAACTGAGAGTGGGAAACAGGTGGTTCTTGCCAAAGCAAATCAGGGCGTTGTCACTGAAAGAGCTAGAAGGGATCCTAGGTAAGAAGAAATAGTGCTCCACTGACCACAGATCGTCTCTGTCCTCATTCTCCTTTCCCACTCTCTCATCTCACTCTCTTGCTCTGAAAACTAGCTTCTTCAAACACACTGATCTTTATGGTGGTACATACGGCTGCCAAGAGATCGCAAATCCACTTGGCCTGACTCTCAAGCCCAAGCCTAAAAGTCTCAGGGAAGGGTCTTGTATCAGCTATCTACCGCTGCATAACAAATTACCCCAAAACTGAGTGGCTTAATACAACAAAAACATTTATTCCTTCGCATAGTTTCTGTGGGTTAGGGATCCAGGGGCAGCTTAACTGAGTGATGGTTGCTCAGGGTTTCTATTATGCTGGACATCATTTGCAGGTTTGACTGGGGCTGGAGAATCCATTTCCAAAATAGTTCACTCTAATGGTTAACAAGTCTGCGCTGGTTTTGTTGCAGTCCCTCACCACGCAGGCCTCTCTATGGGCTGCTTGGGTGTTGGTTTCCCCTGAAGAAGGTGATCCAAGACAGGGAACACCAGGCAGAAACTACACTTTTTAAGACCAGCCTCCAAAGTCACATACCATCATGCTACTAACTAAGGCACTAAGTCCAGCCCACGTTCAAGAGAAGGGGATTCTCCACCTCTTGAAAGAATATCAGAGGACTTGTGGCTGCTGCTGCTGCTGCTGCTGCAAGTCACTTCAGTCGTGTCCGACTCTGTGCGACCCCATAGACGGAAGCCCACCAGGCTCCCCCGTCCCTGGGATTCTCCAGGCAAGGACACTGGAGTGGATTGCCATTTCCTTCCCCAATGCAGGAAAGTGAAGTCGCTCAGTCGTGCCTGACTCGTAGTGACCCCATGGATCGCAGCCCACCAGGCTCCTCCGTCCATGGGATTTTCCAGGCAAGAGTATTGAAGTGGGTTGCCATTGCCATCTCTGAGGACTTGTGGATATACATGTAAACAACCACAGAACTGATGAGTCCTTCTTGGGTCCATTTTTCCATCCAGTTTCATCAATTGTGATCAGAGACAGTCATGTCATAATATGACGGCTCCCTCCATAATCTCGTGGAAATGATGGGAAAGAAGTTTCTAGAAAGGAGAGCTGCAGAACTGGAGAAGAAAGGGCTATTTTCCTCCAGTTCTAGAGAGAACAGTTCCCAGGGAAGGATTCTGATTGCCTCAGCTTGCATTACATACTCCTCTCAAGAACCACCAATCACAGTTGTCAAGGGGGAGGGGCAGGTGTCAAGAAGGGGTCCCAGATGGTCATGCATGATGGTGTCTATACGGCATGACTCTGGACATGCCACTTCATCTGTTTATGTTATAGTCTCAACATCTGCTAAATAGGGTTTGAATGCCTTCTGCATTGAGTTGTTACAACTATTAAATTAGGCAATATCTGTAAAGCAAAATGTTTAGCTACATGAAAATCTATTAAGATCCTTACTGCTACAAATACATACAACTCATCTCAAACTGGCCTTTTAAAAAGAGTAATATATGATCGGAAAGTCTCAAGGCCCACTCTTCATTTCTGATTCTCTTGGTCTTTGGATGATGTCATCCACAAAAATGCTTTCCTCGTAAGAGCAAAACAGTTGCAGCTGTTCCAGATCTCATGTTCAAAACTCACACAGTCCACAAAGGAAGAGTGTCTTCCTCCCCACATTACAAGCAAGAGTCTTGGCATTCACTTTGATTGGACTGTGGCCACATGCCCACCCCTGAACCAACCAGTGTCCAGGAAAATGAAATGAGCTAATTAGCTTCAGCCAATCAAAATCCACCTTCAGTGTTTGGGGCTGGAGTCAGTCTCCCAGGAACACCAGAGAGGTAGAATGAAAATCAGGTCCTGTGGAAAAGAGGGAAAGAGAAAAGTACTGCTATAGGCCAAGGTCAACTCATCTGCCAGATCCAGTCCACTGCCTGCTTTTGTAAACAAAGTTTTATTGAAACAGACCGACAATCATTGACCTACATGTTGTCTGACTGCTTTTGTGTTACAGCAGCAGGAGTAAGCAATTGCCACAGAGCCTAAAATATTTGCAATCACCTGCAAAGCCTAAAATACTTAACTATCAGACCCCTTATAGAAAAAAATTCGCAGACCCCTGCATATAAGCAATTACATTGCAATAGTACTTTAAAAATATATTCCTTTAACTGCCCCCACACCCCCACCCTATCCCTTCTGTTTGGAGCAACATGATGGCAAGCCAGCAGAGTAGGCATCTGTAGGCAGGAGAATCCTCCCAGGGTCCATCAACTCACACCCCATTGCCGGTGACTAAACGCAGAAGCCTGTGAATTCAAATCAGGTGGAGGACTGGGTTGAGAAGAGCCTTCAGAGCTGCTGGAGCGTGAGGGCTCTGACTCCATTCATTACCCATCTCGGAACTTCACCATTCGAAGATCAACAGCGTGCAGCCTGGATGGTGCTGGCAGCCCAGGAGCTGCGGGTTCTGATTTTTCCCCTGTGATAAATGGGGAGCAATCTCCAGGAGCTCTAGCCTGGAAGACAGCCCTAGTTAAATTACTTTATCGCCCAGCTGAGAGATGGCCAGCCTGCAGGAGATGTACTCGGGCAGCATGCTAACTAGAGTCAGTATCAGCACCCAGGCGCTTCCTCGGAGCAACAGAACCCTCCCTCCTCCTGCCCTGTGAAGAGCAGAAGAACTCCACCCTGGGAGGGGCCTGGAGGAGCTACACTTCCAGGCCGCTTGGATGGCAAAGAAGACTGGGGGTCTGCATAGTCAGTGCTCGCCTCACATGCACACGTCCTGCAAGATCACTGCCTGCAAGCTTGTCGAGTGGCAGAGAACTTGAACTTCATGGCACCCTTGCAGACACCCAAAGTGCAGGTCCATAGAGCTTAGAAGAAAGCTCTAGTGCTGTGGCTAAGTGCACAGGCATCAGAGAGAAGCAGGACAGGGTTCAAAACCCAGCTCCTCAATTTGCTACCTATCGTGGGCAAATGTCTCTGGCTGGGATCCCACAGAAACTTATTCCGAGACAAGGGGGTCAAGTGCAAGTAGCTGATTTGGAAGGTGACCTCTTGAAGCACCAGCCAGGGGCTGGGGAAGAGAAGGAACCAACGCAGGGTGAGTATCAAGGAAGCCATCAAGGGATCTCGTCCAGAGAGCAAATGGTAGCTCATCTAAGGAGCAGGAGGGCCAGGGGACTTATCCTATGGGTCTTTATTTGAGAGCTGCCCCCTGGGGGCACTCCTTCCCTGGCACCGCTGGCCTGTTGGGCCTGTGGTCGCTGGAGTCCTGCGAGAGCCTTCAGGCAAAGAGGTGCCACGCTGGGGGTTGGAAGACTGGTCCAGGAAATGGTAAGACCCAAGGGGTAGGTGCAAAGGGGCACCAGCAACTTTTGCTACAGCAAGCAACCTAACCTCTCTGAGACTCAGCTTCCTCATCTATAAAATGCAATAATATCTAATAGCCTGGGGTTGCTTTGAGGGATAAAGACAATACCATAAGTTAAAATATTCAACACAGCGCACTAGGAACCATTGAGTAAGTGATAGCTCTGTTTACAAGACCCAGCCTGCAAAATCAAATATACAGTCAATGCTGTGCTTGTGTTTTTAATCAACTCTGAGCCCCTTCCTGTAGAGTCAACAAGAAATTCGACCTCTGTATTTTGGGATGGTCCTTCCCTCTGTAAAGTTACATTAGAATCTGAGAGGCTTCACATGGGGCTCAGGAAACAAAGGCCAGGCCTCTGGTCTGCAGTCCCCCACTGACCCTGACGGTCTGTCATCCAGCCCTTACAGAGCTGTTTAAGCTTGACTGTAGGAACCAAGAGCCCCGTATCCAGGGTCCATCTTTCTTCAGGGAACCCAAGCCATTCCACACCTCCCCATCCTGGCCCCCAGTGGGGCTCCAGCCATCGCCCCAGGATTCTGTGTAGGATCATGGCCCCTACAGAGCTCCAACCAGCCCCCTTCTGGTGTTGGGGAATCTCTCCCTTACTCTCTTCTGCCTTTTCCCCACATCTCAAAGTCACCCCTCTCCTCCCCCTTTTTGAGACATCAGCCAGGAGTGGCCAACTGGAGGATGAACAGAATGGACCAAGTTTCCTCTCTGAGATAACAAGTGCCTTCTTGGAATGAGCTGCCAGTATCATCTGAGCTGCCCATCCTGGACTTATAAATGGTGACGGGCTGTAATAGGAAGAGCATCACAGCCCAGCATTCTCCTACAGCATCCCTGAAATCTCTCGTCGGCCCAGTCCTCTGCCTGAGGTGGATTCACAGACTTTTAAATATGTATTTATTTGACGGTACCAAGGTCTTTAGTTGCAGCATGCAAGGCCTTTACTTGCAGCATGTGGATCTAGTTCCCTGACCAGGGATTGAACCCAGGCCCCCTGCATTGGGAGTGCAGAGTCTTAGCCACTGGACCACCAAGGAAGCTCATCACAGACTTTGTATGTAGGTCACTAGCTACAAGGTAGGTTTGACTCTCTCTGGGACAGTTCTGCCTGCACACGACTACTCTTGCGGTTTGTCACGGTGTCTAACAAGACACAGGAGAGAGAAATGGAAACAAACCACTTCTGAGCACCAGTACTAGCAGTCGTCACTCATAGGTTGTGAGAGTTGGACCATAAAAAGAAGGCTGAGCACCAAAGAACTGATGCTTTCAAATTGTGCTGGAGAAGACTCTTGAGAGTCCCTTAGACAGCAAGGAGATCAAACCAGTAAATCGTAAAGGAAGTCAACTCTGAATATTCACTGGAAGGACTGATGCTGAAGCTGAAGCTCCAGTACTTTGGCCACCTGATGCAAAGAGCTGACTCATTAGAAAAGACCCTGATGCTGGAAAGATTGAGGGCAAGAGAAGGGGGCGGCAGAGGATGAGATGGTTAGATAGCATCACTGACTCAATGGACATGAATTTGAGCAATCTCCAGGAGATAGTGAGGGACAGAGGAGCCTGGCATGCTGCAGTCCATGGAGTTGCAAAGAGTCAGAAATGATTTAGCAGCTGAATAACAACAAACGGTAGCAGATGTCGTCTGTCTGCCTGTCTGTCTGTCTGCCCATTCTCTTTCCCCCTTTCCTCACAGTATCCACAGAGAAGAATTTACAAATAACTTTCATGATTATTTTCCTGTGCAAAACAAAACACAAATGAGTATCTCAATGAATTATACTGCCTCATAAAATTTTGTGCTAAATCCACTATCATCTTATACCAAATGCTGCTACAAGTCAGTAGCAAGAACCAGTGATCTAGCAGGAAAATGATGGAAGGAAAAGCCAAAACTATAAATTCTATTCATTCAGGATTTGGTTGTTTTTTTTTTCCCCTAAGAAGTGGAAACAAGTTGATTTTTGTAGAGGGGAGTGTCTCGTATTCAGTAAGAGCAGTCACATATGCCATTCTAAAGACACCACCCTGCTTTGAGACAGAGCTGTGTTATATCTCTGAGAGTGGCCAGATGCCTGGCTTCTCAAAACAAAGAAAATAATTTGTTTTCCCAAGAGAATGGGAGAGTGATCCAGGAAAATATCCCCTTGCTTCATCTCCATCAAAAGTATCAAATGCATGAAAATTTAGTACGGATAATTTGCATCTGTTGGGGGCTTTCAGCATTTCAAAATGGTTTCACCTCAGCTGCTATATTATGCAAGTCAGAAACCCAACTCAAAGTGATTAAGCTTTAAGGAGAATTTACTGTCTGGTATAACTTGGAAATTCAAGCATGGCTTGATCCAGGTACTCACAAGATACCATCAAGACTTGGTTCTTTTCTATTTGTTCCCTTAGGGAGGTATTTACCAGGGAAGAGGAGGTTCCCTGGTAGCTCAGTCAGTAAAGAATCTGCCTGCAGTGCAGGAGACCCGGGTTCAATCTCTGGATCGGGAAGATCCCCTGGAGAAGGGAATGGCAACCTACCCCAATATTCTTGCCTGGAAAGTCCTAGGGACAGAGGAGCCTGGTGGGCTACAGTCCATGGGGTCAGAAGAGTCAGACACGACTTAGCGACAGAACCGCAACCACCTACCCCAGGATAAATGATAGCAGGAGCTCCTTGCTGTTTACAGTCCCACCAGCTAGGGGCCCAAGAAGAAAAAGAATGCCTCTGTATGTAACTCTCTTAGAAGTCCTGGAATCCACTCTGATTGGACCAGCTCTGTGGTCACATGCCTTACCTGAACCAATCATTGTCCTGGGGGATACAATACATGCTCTGATTGGCCAGGCCTACCATTGTCTATCCAGGAACCTGGAATGGGGTTAATCCAAACCCCACTGATTAAGAGCAGAGATGGCTCCCCATGATAAATCAGAGTGATGTTTCCAGAAGAGAGGAAAGTTATGCCAGACAGGCTCCCCAGCTATCATCTGATTCTCAAGGAAATTGATGATTCCAAAAAATGATCTTTTGAACTTTCTCAAACTCAAAGTCATGTACACTTATTGTAATAGTTAATGTTATAGAAAGAGAAACTGAGGTTCAGAAGGATCAAACAACACCGAAATTCTCAGCCTGTCTGACACCAAAGTGGGGCTCCTTAAACCAGAGAGCAGATCTGCTTACTGCCTTTTCTTACAAAGACCATTTACAGGCCCAGGGGTCATTTTCAGGATCGTCCAAACTCTTCTACTGCGTGTATAAGCCAATGGAACTAGTGTTCTTCACCCCTCTCTCCCACAACCCAGGGAAAGCAAGTTTCAGGAGGCTGTTTACAGCCACCCACTGAGCCAGCAATTCTGTGTTGAGGCCAAAGCAGGAGAATCACCTGAGCACTTTGAAAGAAGGTGGACCCCTGAGCTCAGCCCCACACACACCTGTGAAATCAGGCTGTGACATCCAGCCTCCAAGATGGTCCCCTATGATCCCTGCCTCCCATGGATCCCTGGTGTTCACATCCTCGTGTGTCGTCCCCTTCTACCTTGAGCAGGCCTGACCTGTTATCTTAGTCTCCAACAGCTGCTACAACAAGAATACCATAGTAGATGTTCAGTCACTAAGTCGTGTCTGACTCTTTGCAACGTCATGGACTGCAGCACACCAGGCTCCTCTGTCCTCCACTGTCTCCCTGAGTTTGCTCAAATTCATGTCCATTGAGTCAGTGATGCTATCTAATCATCTCATCCTCTGCCATTCCCTTCTCCTCCTGCCCTCAATCTTTCCCAGAATCAGGGTCTTTTCCAATGAGTCGGCTCTTTGCATAGGGTGGCCAAAGTATTGGAGCTTCAGCTTCAGCATCAGTCCTTCCAATGAATATTCAGCATTGATTTCCTTTAGGGTTGACTGGTTTGATCTCCTTGCAGTCCAAGGAACTCTCAAGGGTCTTCTCCAGCACCACAGTTCAAAAGCATCAGTTCTTTGTAACAAACATTTCTTACAGTTCCAGAGGTTGGGAAGTCTAAGATCAAGGTGTCAGGGCTCTCTTCCTGAGTCATAGATGACCATCTTTTTTCTGTGTTGTCATCTGGCAGAAAAAAGCAAGGGAGTCCTCTGGGGTCCCTTATGCGAGACACTGATTCCGTCCGTGAGGGCTCCACTCTTATGCCCCAATCATTTTCTGAAGGCCTCACTTCTGTTACCAGCACATTGGGGATTAAGGTTTCAACATAGGACTTTGGGGTGGGACACAAACATTCAGTCCATAACATCTGTGTAACCAGTAGGCTATTGTGGAATTAATGGAGTGACTTCTGAGGCCAGGTCAGAAGAGACGTTGCAGCTTCTTCTGCCTTGCTGTCTCTTGGATCACTTATTCTAGAGGAAGTCAACCGCCATGTCTCAAGGATGCTCAAGCAGCCTTATGGAGGTTTCCCTGTGCTGAGACACTGAGTTCTGCTGAGATCCAGCACAGATGTGACAGCCGTGGGAGAGCCACCTTGGAAACAGGTCCTCCAGCCCTAGCCAAGCTCTGACCCACACCTTGACCACAGCCTCATGTGAGACCGAGAGCCAGGACCAACCAGCTCAGACACTCCCCAGTTCCTGACCCTCAAATACTATTCATTAAGTTTGGGTGTGACTTGTTCTGCAGCAGCAGACGGCTGCTGCACAAGGTAAAACCTGGGGATCTACATTTATAAAGCCTCCTGGGTGCGTGAGATGCACACTCCAGTCGTCTGGTCCTCAGTCCCCAAGTTCTAGGGAGCAAATGCCTGGAGAAGAAAACACACCCTGTCTCTCAGGGCAAATAAGCACGCCGAGACCTGGAGCCGCCCAGCTCTCAAGTTTGGGCCTTTTTCTCCCAGCCTGCAAGGCTACGTTCTGTGAACACAGTTGCCTTTCAGTCCTCTTTAGAATATGTAAGAGCTCTAGCTGCATCTTCAGCATTCGGGCTTTTAGCGCCTCCCCGAGAACCTCAGACTGGTAGTTTTCTTTTCTGCTCACCACCTGCTCACATCCAGAATTAAGAGACGGTCTTTCTCAAAGGTAAACTCCAGGCTCGTTACCAGAAAGCAGAAAATGAGTGTAATGTCTTGCATGAAGGCTTTCCCAGCTTTGGTTTGTAAAAATGTGTGAGTTGACTCTACTCCAGGAACACTATTAAATATGCATTTATGTTTCATTAATTCAGCAATATTTACTGAGCACCTACCACATGCCAGACATTCCTGTAGGTGCTGAGGACGTGGGGCTGGAAAAAAAGAAGCCAAGCCTATAGGAATCACACTGGTGCACACGTGCATAGAAAAAAAAGCCTTAAAAATACTTTTTTAAGTGATAATGGTTACCCAGAGAATTGAGATTATAGCAGATCTTTATTTTTTTTACATTTTGTGTTGTTTATAATATTTGCATTTGGGAAAAAATAGATGGTTTGAAAGAAGGTAGTTGCGGGTGTATGCCCGTGTGAAAAGAATCCATTACAGAAGAAGATGCAGAGTCTGCTATTTGGGGTAAATATATACACTGTGTGTGTGCGTGTGTGTGTGTGTGTGTGTTGCTAATGTAGTTTTGGACTGGAGAAATTATAGAGGAATTTTATATTTAATTTTCTTTTTGCCCTTCCGTGTTTTCCAAGAGTTATCTGTTGAGCACACACAGTTTGTTATAAATAGGGGGGATGTTATTTAACAACCAGTACTTGCTACCTAACCCTAAGATCTTCTATCCCTTGGCTGACCAGAATCCCTGAAATTTCTCCAAGTCCCTCATATGATTCAGCATTGTGTTCACGGAGGCTCCCGTTAGAATGCTTAGGAGAAACAGCATCCTGAGCTCTTGTTACCTGTGAAAACAACATGAACAATGGAATGCAACACTGAGCTGCTGTTTTGGGGGAGGGAGGAGCTCTCCCCGGCTCGGGGAGGCAGGTAGGGCAGGCTATGGGCAAAGTCTGGACCAGTGTGGAATCCCAGTGGCGGATCAGGGCTCTCTGTTCTGACATTAGGAAGGAGGCAGCCAGATGAGGGATGGGAAGAGAGAAGTCCCCCACCTATCCACACCCCTCCACCTACTCCACCAGCACATCAGCTAACAGATATCCTGGGGACAACGTCAGAGCTAATGAACAGACTAAGGAACAACCCCCTTGCATTTACCTGTCAGAGGGTTTGTCTGTAGTGAACAGCTCTGCCGAAGTAGCAGCAGCTCCATCTGGTAGTAACATCACTGTCCCCCATCACAGCCTCCAGAGCTGGACGTCACAGCATCACCCATAACACTCATTCACCCCTCACTGTCTCATTCTAGCAGCAGAATTGTCAACCCAGAGGATGGAGAGGGGTCACAGGAGGGAACTCTGGCCCCTCATCTCCAGGCTGTCAGCTAGCCGTGGCCTGGACCAGCTGGAGCGGGGGCATGTTACTGTGTTGGGTGGCGAGACTGTTTCATGTTCAATACAAACCCCCCACGAGGAGGTATTCATTAGTTACTGACTCCATCGTCTGGGCTCCTGTTTTATTAGACTTTTAAAGACCATCGGAGAAAGGAGATACACAGGTCTAGAAATTTCACTCATCCTCTTTCAATCATGCATCTAGTATCTTTTCCTAATACCAGGGACTGGGGTTCAGGTGCAAAATTCCCTGTAGATTTAGCAAGTTTGAGAACATCTTGAACTTTCAAGAACACAGTCAGTTTTTGAATTGTGAAAATAAACACATGGCTGTTGTAATGTGCTGGAGGTTTAAAGAAAAGGTCAATAATCTCTCCCACTCCATTCTCCAAGCCCACTCCCATGAAGTTACGAATGGTAACAGATTATTGTAGAGTTCCTTTCTCTGTGCCTGTTTTCCTTACCAAAAAAGGGATAATACTACACACATGATTCTCCAACTTGCCTGTTTTCACTTCATTTTGTATTAAGGAGGTTCCATCGGGGTGACACCGAGATTGACCTTGTCCTTTTCAACGGCTGCATAGTATTCCATGGTACGTGCGGTTGTGGTATTGTTTATTGGACAAGTCCCAGACTGATGGGCAGTTAGGATGTCTCCAGGTGAGGAGCAGATCCATTAAACATCCTTGGACATAATCATGATTTCATGGATGTTTAAAAAGAGGTTCCCCAGTTGGGACTGCTAAGTCCCAAGTGTACACAACCCACAGTGTCAGAGAGTTCCCTGATGCCCCCGCTCATGGGAACTTTCCCAGGGGCTCTGGTCAGTCGCCTCTAGTTAGAGACCCAGGTTTCATCCCTCGATCAGGAAGATCCCTTGGAAAAGGGAATGGCTTCCCACTCCATTATTCTTGTCTGGAGAATCCCATGGACAGAGGAGCCTGGTGGCTACAGTCCATGCGGTCACAAAGAGATGGACACGACTGAGCAACTAACACACACTGGTCAGTCACCCCTAGTTAGGGAACAAGATTGCCCTTCTTTCCCTCTCCCAACAAGGTTCCTAAGCCCCCTGCCTTCTCTTTAGGGTGCTGAAGAATTGCCAGAATAATTGTGTGGCAAATTATTCCCAAAAGATGGGTCAGAAAGTCAGTCTCCTCCCAGCCCGACCCCAACAAGGGCTGTTCAGCACTCAGCCGTGGCCCTCTCCTCCCTGGTCGTCATGCTGGAGGCTGCTCCCTCCCAGGCCCTTCTGCCCAAGACAGCCCTCAGAGCCATCTCCCCTCCCTCTGCCCCGTGTCCTCATCCGTCCCACACGTCAGTCCACTTTGGTGGCATCAGACAGGGGAGGAGAGGGCTTTCAGAACCACAGCGAGAGCAGGGAGGGAGGCGGGGGTGGGGGGCCGGCCAGCAAAGGGACGCGGGCTTGCTGCCACCATCCTGCCCCACTGCTTCCCAAGCTCCCCAAGTTCACATCACCTGAGCTCAAGTTATCCTCCAAGCCTCCCTCCGCCAGACATGAAGGTCGTGCATATTTCACAAGGGAGACACAGGGACCAAGGCGAGGCGGGGTCGTGATTCAGCCAGCATCCCTTAACAAGTCAGTAGCGGAGACAGGGCGACCTCCCAGACCTCTGACATCACAGTCTCCATTGCAGTCCGTTCCTCCTGCCCTCCTGGGAGTCTGAGGCACGGCAATATTAACCATGATAGAAAGGCTGATATTAAAACAGAACTGGGCCTAAATGAAGACAGACAGGTTCAAATCTATCACCCTTATGCCCCATCCAGTCAACCTGTCAGCAAGTCCTGTTGGCTGTTCCTTCAAAATGTAAGGGGAATCCAGCTCTCCCTTTCCACTGAGACTACCTGGGGCCCAGGCATCGCGATTTCTGCAGCCGCCTCCTCCCTCTCTCCCAGCTTCCAGCCTGGCGTCTCCCCCAGCCAGCCGCTCCTTTTTGCATGGCAGCCAGAGTCCTCTGTTTAAAATATAAATGGGATCACGTGTCTCTCCCCTGCTTGGAGCCTCCAGCGAATGACTTCTGCTCACACTTAAAATAAAACCCTCATTTCTCACCCTGGTCTGCAGGGCAGGACTCATCTGCCTGCCCTCCACACCTCTCCCCTGCAGTACTTGCCTCGCTCACCCTGTGCTGCTTCCTGCTGTTGGAAACCCCCAGCTCTCCCCACCCCACCCCAGGGCCTTTGCTTGCTCTTCTCTCTCCCTGGAATTCCCAGCCCTCTCCTCTGCACCACCACCCCCCCCTCCCACACACACACAGGTGTCTGCCCAGCACGCTCTTTCTCCCCTTCAGGTCGCAACTCAGATATCACCTCCTCCAAGAGGTCCTCCTGGATTCACATAAAATCCCTCCCATCTTATCAGCTGGGTGACTCTCTCAAATAACTCTTTACCACTTAAAATTACCTTGTTTACCAGTCTGTTCGTTGATAGTCTGTCTTCCCAGTGCACCATCCAGATACTGCTAGGTTAAGGAGCAGGTCTATTTTGTCCAAGCACCCAGTACTTAGTAGGTGCTCCATAAAGACCTGAGAAGAAAGAACGGAAAGACTGGGCCCTGGAGAGAGGAAGAGAGAGAAAGGCAGACCCTTGTGGGCTCCACATGGTAACATCCATTGTTGTTGGGTTCAGTCGCTCAGTCGTGTCCGACTCTTTGTGACCCCATGGACTGCAGCACGCCAGGCCTCCCTGTCCTTCACCAACTCCTGGAGTTTACCCAAACCCATGTCCACTGTGTCGGTGATGCCATCCAACCATCTCATCCTCTGTCACCCCCTTCTCCTCCTGCCCTCAGTCTTTCCCAGCATCAAGGTCTTTTCCAGTGAGTCGGCTCCTTACATCAGGTGGCCAAAGTATTGGAGCTTCAGCTTCAGCATCAATTCTTCCAATGGCTATTCAGGGGGATTTCCTTTAGGATGGACATGCCTGTCACCAAACACCCAAGTAAGAGTCAGGTAACCAAATGGGCC
Source organism: Bubalus kerabau (assembly GCF_029407905.1). Classification (NCBI taxonomy): domain Eukaryota; kingdom Metazoa; phylum Chordata; class Mammalia; order Artiodactyla; family Bovidae; genus Bubalus; species Bubalus kerabau. The sequence goes on along the minus strand of NC_073639.1, from coordinate 68,589,619 downwards.
AGCAGGCCCTGAAGCTGGTCCCACCCCTCCATCGACTGCACCCTAGTAGGGGTCGTTTGTCACTTGGCTTGGCCCCCCGGTGAGTCTGGTCCTGGCATATTTGGGACAATCAATACTTCTCCTAATGAGATGGATGGAGACTCAGCAGCCATTATCTCTTGGAAGCTTCTAGCATCACTGTGAATGCCTCTCTCTGAGTTGGGTTTGTGGCTCTTCCTTGACTCACATTACATGGCATTAATGAGAAGAACAGCCAGCGCTTATAGATTTCTGTCTCCCAGGGTCTGATCCTGTACTGAAATGCTTTAAACATGTCACAGCTCCATGACTGCACTGTAAGAGATGGACCATTTCATCCCCATTTTACAGATGGGGAAATTGGGGTTTCGGATACTTCCTAACTAGTCCCAGGTCACAGAGCTGCTCAGTGGGTGAGTTGAGACCCAGGCAGGCTGAGTACAGAATCGGTACTTTCACCCACTACACGGGTACTTCCTGGCACTGGGGAGGCCACGGGCTGAGTGACATCTCCAGGACTCCCAGCTGGTCTCTGCCTTAATTACCTGACCCCAGAGCTTTGGGTCCTGGGGTCCACAGGTGGCCATGTCACAGTGAGCTGGGGTCCTGCTTTCCTGTGTCAGGAACCTCTTCCCTTTCCTCAAGGAGCAGGGACCCAGGTCCATCCAAGCGTGGTTCATTCCTGCAAACCCCATTCTATCCCTCCAGCAAGGAGAAGGCAGTATTGATTCTGCAGGCTCCAGGGATGGTAAATTCACCCCTGTCAGGCAGGCTCTGCCAGGCAGGGGTACAAACAAAGCACTCCAGGACCTAAATCTAGTAAACCTGGGAGACTTGGCAGTGAGGATTGTTGCCGGGAGGGCGGGACTGGGGCCAGGAGAGATTTACGGGACGCCCGCAAGAGAGAGATGGGGGTGGCTTAGCTCATTCTTCTGCCAACCCCAGATTTACATGCTCCAGACCTAGTTCAGTGCCCCCCACGGGACCTCCGGGGCCTTTCAGCCTCTCCTCCTGGCCTTGGGACAATTCGTCACACAGAGAGGAAGCCAAGTGTCATGTATCATTGTGGGTGAGAGTGTGCCTGTGTGTGCTTGAATATGTGTGTGATTTGTGTGTCTCTCTGTGTTGGCCTCAGTATGTTTGTGTATTTCTGTGTATGCATGCATTCAAGTTTCTATCTGTGGCTCCATCTTTCAAATATGTATCAGTATCCCTTAATTTTTCAAACAAATTTTCTGGCCAATCTTAGTTTCTCTAACCAGGGATTGAACCTGTGCCCCCTGCGTTGGAAGCGCAAAGTCTTAACCAATGGACAGCCAAGGAAGTCCTTGTATCCCTTTCAAACAATAGCCTACTGGGAATTTGCTACAAGGTCCACATTCCCCTCCTCTAAGGAACATCCTGAAGCCTCATCTTTCCTTCCTTCTCCTCTGCTAACTTTAGCACAAATCTTGAAAGTTGTCTCTGGTTATATTTGGGGATAAATGAGAACCTGTGTTGTGACATGCCAAGGAAAGGAGCTGGGTGGTCCCAAGCCCCTAGCTGGTGAATACCCTTCTCCTTCCTTCCTGCTAGTTGGTTCTTGTTTAGAGCAAAGATGTTTAGATCCTGTGTCTGTTGTCATTTTTTACAACCCATACAGCCCCTTGATTCTCTTTTCCCTGCTTGAATGACCTGGAAGCTACACAGTGAAATGGCAGCATTACAAAAATCAAAGCAGCCTGAGTCCTTGAACCATTGCATGGAAGACCACCACCCTGGAGGGCCAACAGACCCTCATCAGAATTTGGGGAGAAAAGATAAAACTGTGTTGCATTAAGCCCCAGCCCTTTCTGGGTTTGTTAGTTACTGTAGCCTTAATGAGCTTATCCTGACTAATACAACACCTAAATCATCTTATATATCCCTGCTGATAGGCACAGAAACACTTTGGGATATACTGGGCTTGACTTTTCCTGAGGTCCTGTTCATCTCTGAAACTTGAAGATCCTGACCTCTTCTGATGGCATAATCCTAATTATTCCCCCAGATCACAACCTTGGAGTCTCTGCAAACATAAACTGTCATCTTGACATTGCCACCCAACCTCTGGAGTCTAAAGAGATAAGTCTAAAGATGCTGTCAGGCCCTCCAAGAATGGCAAAGCATGACTCCAGAGGTTTTTTTGTTTTTGCTTTTGCTGTAACTGGGAGGCTTCTATATTTACTACCTCTGGACTGAGCCAACTTCGTGTCAGCCTGTGCTGGGTCAGTGTTCCAAAAGGAACCCAACCCAAACCCCTTCTTCCCAGACACCTTTCTGTGATCCCAAATCCTCCTAACTATGGAGCCCACTTTGACATTAATCACAGCAGAGCCCTAGAAGGACTCTTAGGCTTCAAGCAAGCAGAGGTTCTTGAAGGGTTTATCCTGGCTTCTTGTCCAGTTGACCTGGACACACATGTCCCAGCTGGAGTGTTAGTGCATGCGTGCGTGCTCATCACTAAGTTGTGTGCACAGACATGGGTTCAAATCCCAGCTCTGGCATTTCCTAGCAGTGTGAGCTTTGACAGCCTCTCTGGACCTTGCATTCCTCATCTGCAAAATGTGGATAATAATAGTACCTCATAGGGTTGTCCTGAGGATATATAGAACAGTTCTCTAAGGGAATGTGAATAAGAGCAGCCCTTCGTGTAAACAGAGTAGGGAAACACACCTGTGTGCAAAAATTCTTTTCCTCCATCATCTGGCCAAGTGTCGGTCCTCCCATTGGCGTTGTTACTTTAAATTAGGATACTGCCTCCAGGAATAAACTTGACCTGAGGCAATAGCTTTTTGATTCATTATTGTTCTCAGGCTAAGATTGGCTTCTTAGACGTGTCATTGCCAGTGATGGGAGTGAGTGAGACAGAGGACTGGTGGATTTGGATGAGGGAGAGGAGAGTCAGTGCTTGGACACCGCTGGAGAAGTCCAGTCAAGTGATGAGAAATCCCACACACTGCAGAGAGACAGCATGAAGGTCATATATGAGTCACTTCTCCACATGAGATCCCCATTTCCTCCTGAGTAAAACCCATGGGTTGTACATATTAAGGGTCTAAAGTGGCTGCCACAGTTTTAAATCATGATGGAAATGTGAAATGTTATCAATGCTATTGCCCTTTGTTTTGTTTTTTTTTTGGCTGTACCGTGCAGCATACTGGATCTTAGTTCCCCAGCCAGGGATCGAACCTGTGCCCCCTGCAGTAGGAGCACAGAGTCCCAATCACTGGGCCACCAGGGAGGACCCTGTGATTGCCATTCACATTATTATGTAGCCTCCTTGTGAAAGTCCCTACAAAACGTCCCCTCCCTCCACGCTCTCCGTGCCATCTCCTCCCTGGAGCCCCACACTATGTGGCTGAATGAATGAAAAGCCGACACTCTCCAGTTTCCAGCATCCTCCTGGAATCATCATTTGTTCTCCACGAGGGTGGCTGTTAATTCCTCTGTAGGTGAGAGCCAGGCTTTCAGTTCCCCCCTCTGCTGTCATGGAAACCAGCGCCCTGGCAACTTGGCGTGGAAACAAGAACACTGTTTTTTTCTCTCACCAATGCAGAGGAAGGACTGGAACAACTTCAGGGCAGGCGGAGACCTTCACGTTGATTCAACCTCCTTTCGTAAAGGAACAGCAACCCAGAGGATGCCAACTGGGGAAATTTCTACAAGAAAACAAGAAAGTTAGTCCAGGACTGACTTCAGGACCATGGAAAGTTCCCTGGGGAGCTAAAGGTTGAGTTGAGAGGGAGGAGGAAAAATCAGGCCGGTTCCTATACCTTATCCTCAAGGGGGACAGTATGCTGTATTTAAGAATGCCAAACCACAGGGAGGAAACTTTATTGTTGATTTCACAGTTCCTCAGAGTGTGTCCCAAGGGCTGCATCATGCTGTACCTGGAGCCTCAGTCCTTCTAATACCTGAATCACTTTCTGCAGAGCAGAGCCCTGTATTGTGTATCTTAACATCCCCACCAAAAAAATAATTCTGATGTACATCAGGCTTGAAGCCAACTGATCTCACCCACATTTTGGGGGTGAGAAAATGGATTAGGCAAGATGATGGACATTTCCCAAGTTTAAGAAAAACATAGTGTTTTTTTTTTTTTTCTTTTGACTGCATGAGGCAGTGCATGTGATCCCCTAACCAGGGATTGAACCATGTGCCCCCTGCATTGGAAGCATCAGCATGAAGTCTTAACCACTGGACCACCAGGGAAGTCCCCATGTGCCAAGTTTAAACAGCAAGTTGGAACCAGAACTGGACCCATGTCTCCCCACTCCAAGATTTCTCTAAATCCCCCAGCATCACTTTGGATCCTACCTCTGAGACCTGTGTTGGAGGCCCCAGAGTCACAGAGACAGCCGTGCCTTCGATCATCTCTGAGTTGTCTCCTATGATGCTTATTCTCCTTGGGAGAGGCAAACCATCTTGCTCCCCCATTCACATCCTTGGATCCTAACACACACAAATACTCAAAACATGTTGATGAATTAACTAATCAGTTCCTGGACTGATGAACCAATGAATCAGTGCTGTTCACCAATGCAGGGTGATATCTCTTAGTGGAGCTATAATAATAACTCACATTTATTGAGCAAGTACCATGTGCCAGTTACAGGACTAAGAAACTGACATTCATTGGCTCGTTGAGTTGGCGCAATAACCTGATGAGTCAGAAACTATTATCATTCCCCATTCGAAGATGAAGAAATGCAACTTGGAGAGGTTTAGTAGCTTACCCCCTGGGCACACAGCTCCTGTGGCAGAGCTGGGATTCAGACCTAGGTGTGCTGGATTGAAAGGCTAAGTTCCAAGCCACATTCTCTGCCTGAACCCAGGAAAAGTAGCTTGTCCTTACGAGTGGCTCTTGGGTACCAGGAAGAAGGTTAAACGAAGCAAACAAACAAAAATTCATTCATCTGCGGTATGTTTGGTCGGTAGCCAGAGCCTCTGCTTGGGGTTTACCAAAGAGAGGTAAAATTCACCCATTCATTTGTTCATTCAGTCATTTCTTCATCCTGCAAATGCTTGTTGCCATTGTTGTTGAGGCACAAAGTCGTGTCCAATTCTTTGACACCCATGGACTGCAGCACACCAGGCTTCCCTGTCTCCCGGAGTTTGCTCACACTCTTGTCCATTGAGTCAGTGATGCCATCCAACCATCTCATCCTCTGTCGTCCCCTTCTCCTCCTGCCCTCAATCTTTCCCAGCATCAGGGTCTTTTCCAATGAGTCGGCTCCTTGCATCAGGTGGCCAAAGTATTGGAGCATCAGCTTTGGCACCAGTCCTCCCAATGAATATTCAAGGTTGATTTCCTTGAGGATTGACTGGTTTGATCTCCTCGCTGTCCAAGGGACTTTCAAGAGTCTTCTCCAGCACCACAGTTCAAAATGTTTGTTAGTTACCTGGTACGTGCCAGACCCTGTTCTAGACACTGGTGTACAGAATGGAGCAAGATAGACAAGGTCCCTGCTCTAGTCGAGGGAGATGATCAACGCATAATGAACTAACAAATAGGTATTAGAGTACCAGGCAGGGCTGAGTGCTCAGAAGAATACAGCAGGCTCAGGAGCTAGAGAGTGACAGGTGCTGCTGCTGCTGCTGCTAAGTCGCTTCAGTCGTGTCCAACTCTATGCGACCCCATAGATGGCAGCCCACCACACTCCCCCGTCCCTGGGATTCTCCAGGCAAGAACACTGGGGTGGGTTGCCATTTCCTTCTCCAATGCATGAAAGTGAAAAGTGAAAGTGAAGTTGATCAGTCGTGTCCAACTCTTTGCAACCCCATGGACTGCAGCCTTCCAGGCTCCTCCGTCCATGGGATTTTCCAGGCAAGAGTACTGGAGTGGGGTGCCATCACTCTCCGAAAGAGTGACAGGGCACACAGGAAAACAGCAGAGTGCCGTTGACACAGAGCAGCTGTGTCTACAAGAACCCAAACCACCAGCTGAAACATAACATGTCAGGCAACCCACTGTTTGGCATCAAAACCACCAAACCTTCTGAGTGATCTTCTCCACTGGCCTGATCTATGTTGTCTTATTTTTCTCCTCTCTTTTAACACAATTGTCCCTGGGTAGATAGGAATAGAGCCTGAGGGCTGGAGGCTATGACTGATGCTCCGTTCCCTGGCCCGGCCTGGGGCTTTCTTCTGGTGGAGACTGTGGCTCTTTGAACAGTGAGGATTGGCAGGAATGCCCGCTAAAGTCTCAGAAGGAAGAACAGATGCCTGGCTGTTGACAGCTGTGTTAGCTTTGGGGCTCTCTGGACGCAGGTAACAGAGGCCTTGAACATCTAACGCTAGGAATGAAGGGGGCTTGGGTATAAGGATACGGAAGTGTTTCAAGGAACCCAAGGCGGGACACGCCAGGACCCAGGGGAGGCAGGAAGCCCTCCGGATGTCCAGATCTCAGGCTGTTTCTCTCTTGGCCCCTGGGCCACCCAGTTTGTGTGATGGAAGAGCAGATAGCTGCCTACAGCTCCTGAGTTTTCTAGTTTTGCTCAAAGTCATCCTCTGACACTGGACCTTCTTAGTCCTGATGCCAAAATCCCAGGGAAGCTTCATGCTCTAATTGGCCCATCTGGAACTAGGGGTGCCCCACCTCCTTTGGCCTGCTGGCTCTGCCCAGAGAAGGTAGAACTTCATTGAATAAATATGGCTACTTCGTTCAGTCATGTCCGACTCTTTGTGATCCCAGGGACTGTAGCCTGCCAGGCTTCTCTGTTTATGGAATTCTCCAGTCAAGAATACTGGAGTAGGTAGCCATTCCCTTCTTTAGGGGATCTTCCTGACCCAGGGATTGAACCCAGGTCTCCTGCATTGCAGTCAGATTCTTTACCATCTGAGTCACTAGGGCACTAGGGAAGGATACATATCCCAGGGATCCTGTGCATCAGAGGACCAGCGGGGGAAGTGGTTTTCAGGAAAAACGGTATCACAATCAGAAGCTATGCAGAATCTCATGCCCTTGCCATGACAGTGATACATCCTGGAGCCTAGAAACAGAGAAAATGTGTATTGTGAGGGTTGAGTGACATGGTCAGGGAAGAGTATGTTGTCGGTCCTATGTGGAAGCTAGTGATGGGGGTGGGAGAGTTCAGCTAAACCCACGAACTCTGAAAAGTACCCAAAACTCCACTCAGGAGTCATTGAAATGGCCTCCATAAAGCTGTGAGGCAGAATTATAGATCATCATTTTAATTGAGTAAAATTGGCTATACATTAATATTCATGATTATTAGCGCAGCTAATTTTCCTCTTTATAGAAAGTGAGTGGGGGATCATATCAGCTGCTACTTGCTTTCCCTCCCCTAGATTTCTGCGGGGGAGGTGAAACAGAATAAAAAGCAAGGCTCTTGGAACCAGCCATCAGTTTCTGAACACTGGGTAATTATGAAGGATTTTTAATTACTTTGACCTCTTAGCAGGGGCTATAGAGAAGCATCTTATGAATATAAAAGACAGGCTCCCATGAGCCTCTTGGATGGGCTCCTTTGGCCAGATCAAAGCAGGTTGTCTCAGTGGGAGCAGGCCCCATCTATTCTTCTGTCCTGTCGACCTACTAAGGGTGATCATAACAACAGCAACAATAATAATTGCCGTCAGATCCTAAGCAGGACGAGGAGGGCATTAGCATGAGGTTAGGGTGACCAGGACATCCGTACAAAGTAGGCTGTAATGGGAGAATTGTTTTGTTAATCAAACAATACATTGAGGATAAGAGCAGTCAGATTTCTCACCACCAGAGAAGAAAGTTACAAATACAGAGAGAGAAAACCAGCGTGCACTCCACAGTGATGGGTTAGAATCAGAGGCATTAATGTGACTTTACGGTTTTCAATACATAGGGAAAAAATCTAGAAACACAGGTGTACGCAGACATGTACACACGTATATGCATGTGTCTAGAATTTGGGTTTGATTTTAAATCAACGCAAAAATCATTTATTCTTGGCTGTGCTGGGTCTTCCTTGCTGCATGTGGGCTTTCTCTATCACGGCAAGTGGGGGCTGCTCCCTAGTTGTGGAGACCGGGGCTACTCTCTAGTTGCAACGTGTGGGCTTCTTCTTGCAGTGGCTGCTCTTGTAGACACGGGCTCGAGGGTGAACAGCCTCTGTAGTCTCCTGAATTGGCAGGAAGGTTCTTTAATGCTAATGAAACAGCTCAGTTTGCTAACTATTTCTTGAGCGAGGGATATGGAGTATGTATCCCCTACCGCTGACAAGTCATCCATTGAGGGATGCTCCCCTGGTGTCAGTCTGAGGCACATGGAATTTCCCGGACCAGGAACCAAACCCATGTCCCCTGCATTGGCAGATGAGTTCGCAACCACTTGACCACCAGGGAAGCCCCGATTCCTATTTTAAAGGGAACTCCTAACTGTAGAGAGAGATTAGATGGGGCAAAAAGAGCAAAGATAGGGGCCAAAGAGCAAGTAAGGAGCATAGCCAGTGGCCTCCTTGCCTCCAAGATCTGTCTGACCTGTCTTGTCGCTTGAAGCTGGCACTCCAAAGTACCCCCCTCCATCTCTCCACACTTGCCATGTTTGGCCCAACTTCCCACCAGCTCCTGCATCCCTGCTTGAGCTTTCTCTGGCTGCCCTCAGCAAGTCAGCAGTGTCTGGAATTAATGCTGCCATGACACCAGGAGAGCATCCCTCAGTGGATGACTTGTTAGTGGTAGGGGACACATACCCCAGCTCCCTCACTCAAGAAATATTTAGCAAACTGAGCTGTTCCATTAGCAGTAAAGAACCCTCCTGCCAATTCAGGAGATGTAAGAGACTCAGATTCGATCCCTGGATCGGGAAGATCTCCTGGAGAAGGGCATGGAAACTCCAGTCCTCTTGCCTGGAGAATCCCATGGACAGAGGAACCTGGTGGGCTATAGTCCATGGGGTCGCAAAGAGTTGGACATGACGAGCACGTGAGCATGCATGCACACTACCTCATAGCCGCCTCTTGCAGCCTAGGTTACATTGAGGTTAAAGATGGCATGGGAGGAGGGTGGTGCTGGAACTAAATGAGATCTGGGTTCTATGCCCAGTTCTGCCACTTCATGGGAGACAGAAGCAAGAGGTGTCTAGGCTCCTCAAGCTGGAGCCAGGAAAGATCCTACCTTTTCTAAAATTACTAATTATTTTTGGCTGCACTGGGTCTTCATTGCTGCATGATGGTTTTCTCTGGTTGTGGCGAGAGAGGGCTACTCTCCAGATGTGGTGCCCATTGCTTTTGTGGTGGCTTCTCTTGTTGCAGAACGCAGGCTCTAGGGTGCGTGGGCTTCAGTCGCTGCAGCACGCAGGCTCAGTAATTGTGGTCCATGGGTATTGTTGTCCCGTAGCATGTGGAATCTTCCCAGACCAGGGATCAAACCCAGGTCCCCTGCATTGGCAGGTGGATTCTTAACCACTGGACCACCAGGGAAGTTCAACCTTCCCTTTTTCTGTTATTTTAGTGTCTTCCATCATAAGCCTCCCTGACAGTTGACACCAGAGTTACCCAACAGAACCTTCTGCAGTGATGGAGATGCAATGGATCTTGTGCTGCCCAGTATGGGAGCCACTAACCACACACGTGGCTAGTGGACACTTAAAATGTGGCTAGAGCAGCCGGCTGACTCAAGTTTTCATTTTATTCCCTTTTACCATTCAGGTATGACCTAAATCAAATCCTTTATGAATATACAATGGAAGTGAGAAATAGATTTAAGGGACTAGATCTGATAGAGTGCCTGATGAACTATGGACGGAGGTTCATGACATTGTACAGGAGACAGGGATTAAGACCATCCCCAAGAAAAAGAAATGCAAAAAAGAAAAATGGCTCTCTGAGGAGGCCTTACAAATAGCTGTGAAAAGAAGAGAAGCAAAAAGCAAAGGAGAAAAGGAAAGATATACCCATTTGAATGCAGAGTTCCAAAGAATAGCAAGGAGAGATAAGAAAGCCTTCCTTAGTGATCAATGCAAAGAAATAGAGGAAAACAACAGAAAGGGAAAGACTAGAGATATCTTCAAGAAAATTAGAGATACCAAGGGAACACTTCATGCAAAGATGGGCTCAATAAAGGACAGAAATGATACGAACCTAACAGAAGCAGAAGATATTAAGAAGAAGGGTCAAGAATACACAGAAGAGCTGTACAAAAAAGTTCTTCACGACCCAGATAGTCACGAAGGTATGATCACTCCCACTCACTTAGAGCTGGACATCCTGGAATGTGAAGTCAAGTGGGCCTTAGGAAGCATCACTACGAACAAAGCTAGTGGAGGCGATGGAATTCCAGTTGAACTATTTCAAATTCTAAAAGATGATGCTATGAAAGTGCTGCACTCAATATGTCAGCAAATTTGGAAAACTCAGCAGTGGCCACAGGACTGGAAAAGGTCAGTTTTCATTCCAATCCCAAAGAAAGACAATGCCAAAGAATGCTCAAACTACCGCACAATTGCACTCATCTCACACGCTCGTAAAGTAATGATCAAAGTTCTCCAAGCCAAGCTTCAGCAATATGTGAACCATGAACTTCCAGATGTTTAAGCTGGTTTTAGAAAAAGCAGAGAAACCAGAGATCAAATTGCCAACATTTGCTGGATCATCGAGAAAGCAAGAGAGTTCCAGAAAAAAACATCTATTTCTGCCTTATTGACTATGCCAAAGCCTTTGACTGTGTGGATCACAATAAACTGTGGAAAACTCTAAAAGAGACTGGAATACCAGACCACCTGACCTGCCTCTTGAGAAACCTGTATACAGGTCAGGAAGCAAGAGTTAGAACTGGACATGGAACAACAGACTGGTTCCAAATAGGAAAAGGAGTATGTCAAGGCTGTATATTGTCACCCTGCTTATTTAACTTATATGCAGAGTACATCATGAGAAATGCTGGACTGGAGGAAGCACAAGCTGGAATCAAGATTGCCAGGAGAAATATCAATAACCTCAGATACGCAGATGATACCACCCTTGTGGCAGAAAGTGAAGAGGAACTAAAGAGCCTCTTGATGAAAGTGAAAGTGGAGAGTGAAAAAGTTGGCTTAAAGCTCAACATTCAGAAAACGAAGATCATGGCATCCAGTCCCATCACTTCATGGCAAATAGATGGGGAAACAGTGGAAACAGTGGCTGACTTTATTTTGGGGGGCTCCAAAATCACTGCAGATGGTGACTGCAGCCATGAAATTAAAAGACGCTTACTCCTTGGAAGGAAAGTTATGACCAACCTAGACAGCATATTAAAAAGCAGAAACATTACTTTGCCAACAAAGGTCCATCTAGTCAAGGCTATGGTTCTTCCAGTAGTCATGTATGGATGTGAGAGTTGGACTATAAAGAAAACTGAGTGCCAAAGAATTGATGCTTTTGAACTGTGGTGTTGGAGAAGACTCTTGAGAGTCCCTTGGACTACAAGGAGATCCAGCTAGTCCATCCTAAAGGAGATCAGTCCTGAGTGTTCATTGAAAGGACTGATGTTGAAGCTGAAACTCCAATACTTGGGCCACTTGATGCGAAGAGTTGACTCATTTGAAAAGACCCTGATGCTGGGAAAGATTGAGGGCAGGAGGAGAAGGGGATGACAGAGAATGAGATTGTTGGATGGCATCACTGACACAATGGACATGGGTTTGGGTAAACTCTGGGAGTTGGTGAAGGACAGGGAGGCCTGGCATGCTGCAGTCCATGGGATCGCAGAGTTGGACACAACTGAGCAACTGAACTGAACTAACAAATTTGAGTGCAAATAGTCACATGTGGCTAGTCGCTGCCACATTGCACAGCTCACCTCTAGCAGCTGGAACAAACGCAAGGGCACATTCCTCTGGAATGGACACTCTCAGCCAGCTGTCCTTTGCCATGTGACCCGAGCCTCCCCCACCCCCAGTCTCCGGGGTCACCCACGGGGCTTGTCTCTCTTTGGTCCTGTTAAAGCAGTCCTTCACAAAGATGCACAGTCATTTTAATGAGAACATACAGGGCTAAATTGCATCTCTCTCTTTCTCGTCTCCTGACACAGTTATCACTCTAATAAGATTGTCCCCAGCTAACCCATTTTCTCGGCAGCTGTTCTAAAAAGCCATTTTCTGATGGAGCCGTGTCTTACACAAGGCGGTGGTGTGGGATGGGAGAGCGCGAGGCACAAAGCCAGAGGGATTTAGGCCCATTTTCTCACCTCTTTGGGGACAGCCAGATAATATAATCAAGCCAAAGTCCATTTCCCTAACACCTGCTGCGCGGCCAACTGACCAGCACCTGTCGTGCTCCGTTCTAATCGGCGATGCTGCCAGCCAACAGCACCGTGGCTGTGAGAGGCAGGCCTAGGCCCCTGGCCCCTCCAGAGTGAGCTTTCCCTTGCCTTTTATGAAAAGTGAAAGCAGAGACCCACTTCTTAAAAGGTGAGCAGAATTCATTCTCTAATATGAGACTGTGGGAGGAGTCTCCAGCCCAATCCATGGCCTGGAAAGCCCTTCAAGTAGAGACACAAGTAAGCCTAGCAGAAGTAATTCTTTCTTTTATCCCTAATATCCATTCACATGCCATGGCCTCTTGGCTTCAACCTGCAACTGACTCATGCATTTCTCCTCACCCGGACACCACTATTCCATCCCCTCTCACCTCCAGGAATGAAATAACCTTCTCAAAAGTCTCTTTGCTTGCGTTGTGCTCCCTGGCAACTCCCTTCCAGACCACCAGGGGTAACTGTCGCAGGCAGGACAGGCCACGTTATGCTGCGGTAACAGTCGATCCCCCAAATGCGTTACTTCTAACAGTCGGTTTATTTCACAGTTGTGCCCCCATTCAACTAAGACCTTGGCTCCACGTCCCAACTTGCAAGACGCAGTCTCCACCTCAAGGCAGAGGGAAACGGCACCTGGAGCATGGTTTACCAGCAGTCAAATGGTCCAGCCCAGAAACTGTGACTGCTGTTGTTTCTGTCCTCAACTCATTGGGCAGAACTGGTCACGTGACCCTGCCCAGTGCCGAGGGATTGGTCAATGCAGAGGGACTAGGAAGTGAAGCCCTATGCTGTACCCTGAGTGCAGAGAGAATCTTAGCACTGGATGGTATCTTGGAGATGATCAAATTTGACCTACATGTTCCATGAGCAGGGAAACTGAAGCCCAGAGAGGAGACGTGGATTACTGACGGCCACAGAGCAGGGTAAAGCAGACACAGAGCTTCTGCTTCAAATCCAGGGCTTCCTTCACCCATCATTAAACATTTGTGAACAACCTACTAGGTGCTGGGCACTGCTGGACAGATGGAAATTGAGCAAGACTGGCCGAATGTCCGCTCTCACCAAGCTCCCAGGCTGACCAGGGAAGCAATAAGTAAAGGGTCAGTTTCAGCCCTGTGGGATAAAGCTGGGCATGCACAGTGGATGACCCTGTTTACTATAACAGTGTCATCATTTTGCCGAGGATCACATGGCCAGTTCGTGGACATTCGCTAAAAGACACACAGCTCAAGGCAGGGAGAAACTACACAGTGACCTCCGTAGGACACCTGTGAGCGATCTGATCTTTTCTTTAGTTATTTCCGGCTGTGCTGGGTCTTCAGTGCAGTGCATAAGCTTTTTCTAGGTGTGGCGAGCGGGGTCTACTCTCGAGTTGCGGTGCTCGAGCTTCTCATGGTGGTGGCTTCTCTCTATTGCCAAGCTCGGGCTCGAGGGCACTCGGGCTTCAGTAGTTGTGGCGCAGAGGCTCAGTTGCTCCATGGCACGTGGGATCTTCCCAGCCCACGAATTGAACCCATGTCCCCTGCATTGGCAGGTGGATTCTTAACCACTGGACCACCAGGGGAGTCTCTCTCTGATCTCTTAATACCTAGAGTAGGGAGAGGTCCCTACGAACATCTCACCAGCCAGGCAGGGCAGGGCTAATCCAGCTTTCCCTTGATCTGAGAAAATAAAGAACCCAGGCATTCTGTGTCACAGGGTGGATCTGCACTCATTTCCAAAGTCTGGGTGACTCACTTTCCCTTCTGGGGTTAAACAAGGTGCTGGGGTGCAAGAAGAGGATCGCCCCACATCCATCAGTGCCCTTTGGTTTCTGGCAGTGACTTGCCAGGGAACATAGTATATGCTCAGTAAATCCTGGTGAATGAATGAAAATAGAAGGAAAAGTTGAAACTCCATGTTCCAGAGGGCAGCTCAGGGAGGCAGAGGGAACATATCATAAGTGCAGAAACTAATGGGACACATTTGGGTCATCTCCCCGAAGATGAATGAACTCTGGTTGGTGGTGTGTTTTTTGTTTTGTTTTGTTTTGTTTGGTCTTTGTGTTCAAGATCTAAATCCCAGGGAGTCGGCCCCTGTTGCCCCACCTCCAAACCAGTATCCCCTCTTGTCCTTAATTGATGGTGACAGCGGATGCTCTCAGTGGCCAGCACAGGTGGCCTGGCCCCTGCACGTGTGCGAGGCTCCGCGGCTGTCTTCCGTCATCTGCGTGCATTTCTTTGCCTCGGGGGCCTCTGGGCACACACACAGCAGACAGAAGTACTGAGACATTAGCCCTCTGCCAGGTTCCTCCCACAAGAGGCAGTTAATTTGCCCTCCCCCGCCACCGATTGTGAGCTTGGTCATGTGACTCTGGTGCCAACAGGATGCTAGTGAACTCGCCACAGGCAAAGACTTAAAATGAGCTTCAGCCATCGGCAGGAGAAAAGAACGCCCCCGATACCCTGCTGGTGCCTGGCGGCCAAAGGTGTGGAGCAGCGCAGGCCAGCCGGGCCACAGCTGGCCGCACCACGGATAATCGGCTTGAGTGAGATGTGGACGGCCAGGCGGTAACCACCACTCTTCAGCGCGGTTGCCATGGATATGGGACCGATGCTTCGGGACACCTGCAGCGGCACATCCAGGCTTCCTGAAAGACAGGGGCCTTCCATCTGGACGTCCAAGCTCTGCCCACAACAGCTGGAGCCGCCGGTGTGGTCTCCGAGCTTCAGTCCTGCCAACCCCTCACACCCAGCAGCCCAGCCAGGGCGGTGAGGGCAGGTTTCTGGGGCAGCAGTGACCCTCTGTGCCTCTTGGCAACATTGCATCTGGGTCTCCTCCCACCACCTGCCAGGATGGAGGAGACAGGAGGCTGAGAAGGGCCACACGGCTTCCCTTGAAGACTGTGGGACAGGCAGGAATCCAAGTGCACGACCAATGTTCCCTAGGGCCCATCACTGTCCCCTGGTGAATCTGACAGTGAAAGGGTGAGGACCCTGAAGTCAGGACGGGTCAAGGCTCTCGAAGTCCAGAAGGCAGGCGGCAGCTGCCAAGGGTTTGCTGAACATGAGCCCTGGCCACACTGAGCTCTGGGGCACATTAGTGAGCAAGAAGCATCCGGAACCACACCTCCTGGAGTCTGAAGTCTAGTGGGGAAGAGTGACCACAAACAAGGAACAGCCAGGTCCAGATGTTGATGAGTATAACATCGTTTCCAAGAATACAAGCTCTACAACCAGTCGGCTTGGATTCAAATCCCAGTTCCAACTCTTATTATCATATCACCTACACTCTCTATGCCTCAGTTTCACAATCAGTAGAATGGGAATTTAACAACCATGAAAAAATAGTATTTGTCCCCTAGGAGAGTTGGAAAAATTAAATGAGATAATACATGTAAAGCAGTTAGCAGAGTGCATCAGACATAGAGCTATTTCAGCCTGAGCTGTTCTCATCACTGCTATTTTAAATGCTGTAATGGAGACAAATTGATGAAGGGATGAAGAATGAAGGAGGAAACGCATTTAGTTAGGGTGATCATGAAAAACTTCGCCAAAAATTTCCTTTCAGCTGAACTCTGAAGGATGAAGCTGCTGTTGCTGCTGCTAAGTCACCTCAGTCGTGTCCGACTCTGTGTGACCCCATAGACGGCAGCCCACCAGGCTGCCCCGTCCCTAGGATTCTCCAGGCAAGAACAAAAGCCTGGAAGAAAGAGGGAACAGCAAGTGCAGAGGTCCTGAGGTGGGACAGAGTGGAATACTTATGAAAAATTGACAGAATGGACAGGAGGGGCTGTGGATGGAGCACAGTCAGTTCTTCCAGCTCACGGGCCTTTTCACATGCTGTTTCTTCCCAAAACACTTCTCCCCTCCATGTCGCCACCCTCATCTCCAGCTCAAACCCTTTCACCAACTGAACTCCTACTTAAACTACATTTGCCAGCTTAGAAGTCACTTCCTCACAGAAGCCTTCCTTGATTTCCCAAAGCAGGTCATAATTATGTTATACCTATATTAGTTTGCATGGGCCATAACAAAGCACCCTGAACTTGATGGCCTCAAACAGTAGAAATCCAATCACTCACAGTCCTGGAGGGCAGAAGTCTGAGATCAAGGTGTCAGCAGGGCCCTGACCTCTCTGAGTCTCTAGGCAAGAATTCTCGCCTGCCTCTCCCAGCTCCTGGTGGCTCCCAGTGTCCTTTGGACTCTGCCTGCATCACTCCGTCCTCTGTCCCTACCCTCACGTGTCCTCCTCCCCTTCTCTCGTGCTCTCTCTGAAATAGTTATTTATGTATGTATTTATTTGGCTGCACTGGGTCTTAGCTGCGGCACTCAGAACCTTTCGTTGTGGCATGAGACCTCTTAGTTGCGGCATAGACATAACTAGTCCCTAGTTGTTTACTTTCCTAGGCAGGAAACTAGATGTCTAGGAATTGAACCTGGGTCGCATTGGGAGCTCAGAGTCTTAGCCTCTGGACCACCAGGGTAGTCCCTCCCCTTCTCTTTTATAAGGTCACTTGTCATTGGATTTTAAGACCCACCTGGAAAATCCAGGAAAATCTCATCTCAAGATCTTTAACCTGATTCCATCTGCAAAGACCCCTACTTTTTCCCCCAAATAAGTTCTCCTTCAGAGCTTTCTGGGGTTAGGACATGGACATATCTTTGTGGGGTCCCCTATTCAACCCGCTCTTCCTTTCCAGATCATCTGGAACGCCCCCTCACTCCCTTAACCACGGTTTGCTCTTGTGTGTTTACTTGCGGAATCATTTGGCTGTGCCGATGAGGAAGCTGGAGGCAGCAAGAGATCAGGTCTCCCAATCTGTGCTGCTCATCCCCAGCACCCAGCACCCAGCAGGTGCCTGCCAGGGGGTGGTTGAACCCATGGGCCACTGAGCCCCACCAGCTCCTGGCAGATGACTCTTGTCAAAGACCCAGGCCGGAAGCCATCAGCGAGGCCTCCAGCCCGCACCAGGCTTAAAACTTTACAGCCTCATAAATCCCATGGCTGGCGGCATGATTAGGATTGAGTAAAAAATACAAGAAATTTAATTTCCCAATGCTCAGCCTACAGCGCCTTGTAAACTCACCCCCCAAACCAATAGCCATAAATGTTTGATAAAACACTGTCCAGGTTCCCATTTCCCAGAAATGGTTCCTGGGCCCAGGGAAATAGCCACATTCAGCCCCAGCTCAATGGGACTTGGGCGTCGTGATTCATGTTTGGTAGAGTGTTTCTTAACGGCCTGGGCTGTTTGTGGCCGTATCAATACCAAAGACGTTCACCCAGCCATTGCAGCCAGCAGCAGTGGGTTCAAACAACACGAGGTCAAGGAAAGTGGCGGTGGGTTTTGTGGCGCTTCAGGCTCTCATCCTACACCCATGTCCTGGATCTCACTTAACCATGGCACTGGGTCAATGAGAAGAGCAAAGCAAGAACTGCTAGCTCCGTCTAATGGAAAGTGAAGCCTGGAAGGGGAACTTTGCCAGCTCAGGGAGCTCATCAAAGCCCTAGGACCCCACCCGACATAACACATTTGAGAAGCCAGCAGCAGCATTCCCCGAGCACGCGCCAAATCAGAATGGCCTCCCACTTCCCATCACGCTGCCTGAAATGCTACCAGAGAGACCCATTTCTCTCTGTCTTTCTGTCTCCAAGATGCATCTTTGACAAACGCATAAAGCCAGGGGAGGAATTACAGCTGGGCTTGTTTATAGATGGGTACAGCTAGAGAGGCAGTGAACTATCATCGGGTAGCTGTACAGATAGGGAAACTGAGGCCAGGAATGGAACCGTGACCGACTTTTCTACTTTTACAGGGGGATTTGCCGACCACAGCCTGATCACAGAGATGACTTGTTTGGGGAATGACATCCAAAGGGAAACAGGAGCCCAGGGTCAGAGAGTGCCAACTTCCCCAGTTTGCCTGAACTCGGATGAGCCAGCAGGAACCATGAGGACCACAATGTGACCCATACTCTAGACCAGACCCCACTTCCAGTAAGCATCTAAAGGTTTCAGCAAGCCTTAGTCACTCTCACTGGTGAGAAGGGAAGAGAACCTCGTATTTCGCCCTTAAGAAATGGGCGTTGACATCTCTTTACGGTATTAGAAAAAAAAAATGCCCAGCCAAAAAATAAACCACCACTTTTATTTACAGTGTATTTCCCAGAACTCAGAGAAATGCCGTGCTTTTCTGCATAGACCTCGGACCAAAGCATCGTTTATCACAATACATCATACTTTATCGTGCATAAAACTCTCCCTACCTTATAAAAAAAATACAAGGAATTACTCACTCTTTACATAAATTACTTAAGAGCACCCTGGTTGAACACATCATTTTGAAAGGATTTCCATTACTGGGAAGAGCTGTGTCTACCAGTGGTGGTCTTTGCAGAGGCTTGGGGACCAATTAAAATGGGTACGAGAGAAGAAACAAACCACGCTGTGGGAAACAGCCCATCCCAGATCAGCCCAGAGCAGAATGTGTTGTTCTGAGTACAAAATAAGTCACCTTCTTACTGAGTTCCGTCTTTGAAGGTGAGTGACAGAAATGGGAGCAGTGTTGTCAACTACCTAAGGGCAAGGACTGTATCTAGTTTTGCTCATCGCTGTATTCCTGCCACTTTACAGATGCTCAATAAATATGAGCTGAAGAAGGAGGGAGGGAGTCTGTACAGAGTGCAAATATAGCTGTTATCTACTGCTATAGTAATGCTGTGTAACAAACATCCCCAAACCCCAGTGATTGAAAACAACTGCACTTCCTGTTACTGCTCACAAGTCTGCAGGTTGGCTAGCAGGTGTGACCTCAGCCGACCTCACCCATATGTCTGGGGGTCAACTGGTTGTCGGCCTCAGTTGGTACAACCTGGCTCCCTCCCACGTGCCTCTCACATGCACGTGCCTTTCACATTCTGGCCTGGACACATTTCCAGCTAGCCCAGACATGTTCTCATGGTGACTACAGGAGCCCATCAGAGCCATGGAAATAGGCAAGCACTTTTTCCAGTCTGTTTTTGCATTCTGCTTGCTAACATGCCTGCCAGTGCAGGAGATACAGGTTCGATCCCTGGGTAGGGAAGATTCCTCTGGAGAAAGAAATGGCAACCCACTCCAGTATTCTTGCCTGGAAAATCCCATGGACAGAGGAGCCTGGCGGGCTACAGGCCACGCAGGGTCGCAAAGTGTGGGACACGACTTAGCAACTACACAGCAACAAATGCTAATGTGCTGCTGGCCAAAGAAAGTCATATGGTCCAGACCCGGAGTGGGAGGGGACTGAGCTTTAGAAAAGGAACTTCATAAACACAGGTAGAACGTTAACTGGGGCCATTAGTGCAACCAGCCTACCTCAGTAACGATGCCTGATTCCCACAACCCCCACCTCACCCACGTTCAGTGATCTTACGCTCATTAAGAAATAGAAAAAAAACAAATAGAAAACAAGACTGTACTGATCCTAAGCCCCCATCCCGCCCTGTGTGCACAGAGGAAGGAGAACAGAGCTAGAGGACACCGTCCACAGACGGAGGAGAGGGCTGTCACCAGGAGCCAGCCCTATCAGCACCCGGAGCTTGGATTTCCAGCCTCCAGAACCGTGAGTAAGATGCGTTTCTGTGGTTTAAGCTCCCCTGACCTCCCCCACCCCCAGCAGTCTGTGTCTTTTGTCATGGCAGCCCTGGCAAACTAACATAATACACAATTCCACTCGATTTAAAATATCGAACAGAGGCATGAAATAGAGAAAGGCAAACAACCTGCACGTGTGTCGTGTTTTACGATCTGCCAAGCCCTGGGTGGCTGGGGAGAGGGACAGACGATGCCGCCATCTCTCAGATGAGAAGACTGGGGCTCAGGGAGGCTCAGGGACCTGCCCGAGGTCACACAGTGACAAGAGAGCACCAAGTCAGTCTGGGGTTTTTGAGAGCAGCCTTTCCAGTCTGTCCCAGCATCTCCCACCTTCAACCCGTCTGTACCCGAGGAGGTGGGGGCCCTGCGTCCATCCAGTGAGACCCACCAGCCAGCCCCGGGGCCTCTTCTTTGCAGCCCTGCGCTCGGCTGCCGGAGGCTCTCCCTTGGTGCTCGCAGGGGCCAGCACTGCCTGAGCGCTTCTCCCAGGAAGCCCTTAGCTGATGTCAGGGCCATAGTGTGGAAGCCCAGCTCTCTTCCTGGGATGTCACTCACCCGCCCGGGCTTCCCCCCCGGGGCTTTGCTGAGGTTATACCTTGTCTGGTGTCCTTCCTGTCCCCGCCCTGCCTCGCTCACTCCCCTGGAACACACAGATCCTTGTCTCTGGGCCTTCTGGAAAGCCCAGCCCAAGACCAAGTCCCCTTGGCTTGATTGCCACTTGGGTGAAAGACCTCGGCTTTGGCCCCAGTCATTGTTTCGTATATAGATTCATTTGTATTATTTTTTTTTTAGATTCCACACGTAGGTGATATCATAGAGTATTTGTCTCTGTCTGACTTGTTTCACTCAGCCTAATAATAACCTTTAGGTCCATCCATGTTGCTGCAAATGGCAACAGTCTGTTCTTTTTTATGGCTGAGTAATAGTCCATTGAACATACATATGTCACATATTCTTAAGCCAGTCGTCTATTGATGAGCACTTGGGTTGCTTTCATGTATCTTTTCAAATTCGTTTTCATTTTTTTTCTGGATACATATCCAGGAGTGGAATTGCAGGTTCATGTGGTAATTCTGTTTTTAGTTTTTTAAGGAAGCCCCACACTGTTTTCCATGGTGGCTGCACCACTTCACATTCCCAAAGACAATGTACAAGGGTTCCCTTTCCTCCACATCCTCTCCAACATATATTATTTCCTTGGAAAACTATCTGTATAGGTCTGCTCATTTCTTGATTGAGTTGTTTGAGATTTTTGATACTGAAGTGTTTGTATTAATGTATTCTGGAAATTAACACCCTCTCAGTTGTGTTGTTTGTAAATATTTTCTCCCATTCTGTAGGGTTTTTTTTTCATTTTGTTGATTGTCTCTTCTTTAATATTTATTTATCTGGCTGTGCCAGGTCTTAGTTGTGGCATGCAGGATCTGGTTCCCCAACCAGTCCAATTAGATTGCATTTGTTCGTTTTTGTTTTTATTTCTTTTGCCTTGGGAGGCTGATCTAAGGAAATATTGCTACTATTTACGTCAAAAGAATTCTTGCCTCTGTTCTCTCCTAGTTTTGTGGTGTCGTCCAACACTGAGGTCTTTAAACCATGTTGAGTTTGCTTTTGTGTACAATGCAGGGGAATCTTCACATTTCACTGTGTTCCAGTAGCTTTCCCAGCACCACTTGCTGAAGAGGTTGTCTCTTCTCCATTGCATATTCTTACCGCCTTTGTCAAAGATTAACTGCCCGTGGGTGCATGGATTTATCTCTGGGCACAGTCACACGGAGGATAGCCTGCACTCGATCCCCCAGGAAGGTCTGGGGACACTGGAGCTGCCCCATCTTAGAGCTGACCAGGTCAGAGGCGAGGGAGCTGAAGTATTTACGCTCCACCCCCGACACCACACCTCTGCGTCATTGACTAAGGGCTGCCCAGGGGTTGAAAGTGAAAGTGAAGTCTCTCAGTCGTGTCCGACTCTTTGTGACCCCGTGGACTGTAGCCTACCAGGCTTCTCTGTCCATGGGATTCTCCAGGCAAGAATACTGGAGTGGGTTACCATTTCCTTCTCCTAGGGGATCTTCCCGACCCAGGGATCGAACCCGGGTTTTCTGCATTGGAGGCAGACACTTTAACCTCTGAGCCACCAGGGAAGCCCCAGGGGTTAGGGAAACCTAAATTCCCAGCAGAACGGATTCTGGCCGCATGAGGGTAGTATGCAGGTAAAGAGCACAGGTGCTGGTCGTTGGAGACTTCTGGAAGGCAGTGCGTGTGAAAACAGGAAAGGGGCCCAGGGAGGCGCACAGGCACTGACTGTGATGGCTGCGGAGGCATCAGGACACGTGCACAGGGGTTTGGGGTTGGCAGTGATTGGGGTTGGCAGTGATTGGGGTTGGTCGCGGGGGGTGGGGCACTGTTGGCCTATGACACCCAAGGACCAAGGATGCTAAACGCTGTACAATATCCATCCTGGTCCCACACAGTGAAATGTCATTTCACTCCAAAGCTCAGCCTCATAGATGAACACATACTTACTTCAAACCCCTCATTTGACAGGTGGAGAAACTGAGGCCCAGAGAGGGACAGTGAGTTGCCCAAGGCCACACAGCCATAAAAGATGCAAAGCTGGGGAACCAGAACTCTAACTCGCTTCCCAGTAGCCCTCGAGTCTTAATTCCTCCTGAAACGTAAAAGAGAATGTTCTAAGCCCCAAGTGCAGAAATCCCTTCTGGAATTCTCGCAGGGGCAGCCAACCCCCTGTCCTGCCTGGGCACAGTGAGGAGAAACGAGACTTGAAGACCTCAGAAGCTAGTGCCCAAAGCAGATGTGCAAACACAGATAAGGGAGACAGAGTTTCCACCAGACAAATTCACACCCTGCTCAGTTTAGACATTAAAATGAACTAACTTAATTTCATGCCATATGCAAATCCTTACCAGCTGTCGGCTCTGTAATCACAGGAGACTTAATGTAATAACTAAACAAGAACAAAAACGCAACGAATGCAGGCTTTGGGCAAGTCCATTGACAGCGGGTTTTATGTTCCTGGAAACCAAGCGAGCACACAGCATTCACGGGGGACAGCTGGAAGCAGCGATGTGCCCGAACTCCTGCCGTCTCTTTCAAAAAAGTGCCTGCAACGATAATAAATAGTGGCCAAGGACTGGTCTGGCCGCTGTGTACCCTGAGCCCTCATAGACCATCCATCGAGATGTCACGGCTGCTCTCCCGTTGTCAAGGTTCAGCTCAGTCCAGCCATCCAGACTGAGGACTCAGAGGAAACAAAAGTTGTCTCGAGTTCAGTGGATTTGAGTCCCATCTTCCCCACCTCACCAAAGGGGCAGGAAGATGGCTGCTGGGGGCTGGGGGCAGGGCAGGTGGGCTTCCTGCCCAAGGACCCTGGTTCCTCTGGCTGTCCCAGCTCATAATCATTATAGCCAACATTTATCAAATGCTCACTGCGGGCCAAAAGCCAAGCACACTTCCCATGCATGGTCTCCATGTTCCCCAAAGCATGGAGGATGATTTAAGGTCATTTGTTCATTTATTCATTCAACAAACCTTTGCTAAGCATCTGCAGTGTGCCAGGCACTGGGCTGGAGCTCTGTCAGAAAGCAAAACACACAAAAATTCCTGGCCTTGTTTAAGAAGTTTAATTTCTGGGACAATCACTTTTTAGTACCATTATAGTGTATATTAGGGAAAACCCCTTTGAACCCCATGATGTCACCAATATCATTGCCTTAGGATGAAACTCTGTGTTTAAAGGATGATTTAAAGAGATATGTTGGGAGAGGTCCATGGTTAAGACTCTGCCTTCCACTGCACGGGCTGTGGGTTCAATCCCTGGTCAGGGAACTAAGATCCCACATTTCATGGGGTACGGTCAAAAACTGGAGGGGAAAAAAGTAAATCATAGAACAGATGATTCAAGATGGAAGGCAGGAGGAGAAGGGAGCGGCAGAGGATGAGATGGTTGGATGGCATCACTGACTCAATGGACATGAATTTGAGCAAACTCCAGGAGATAGTGGAGGACAGGGGAGCCTGGCCTGCTGCAGTCCGTGGGTTCACAAAGAGCTGGACATGACTTAGTAACTAAACAACAACAACAAAATCATAAAACAGATGATTCACAGATGGGCTAAAAGCACGATGGGGTTTCTTTTCCGGTGTGTGCGTGTGTGCGTGCTTAGTCGCTCAGTCGTGTCTGACTTTTGTAACCCCATGGACTGTAGCCCACCAGGCTCCTTGTCCATGGGATTCTCCAGGCAAGAATACTGGAGTTCGTTGCAGTTCCTCTTCCAGGGGGTCTTCCCAACCCAGGGATCGAACCCGAGTTTCCGGCATCTTCTGCACGGGCACACAGATTCTTTACCACTCAGCCACCTAGGAGGCCCATTCTTTTCACATGCAGTCCTGATATAGGTGTTATTGTTAGCCCCACTTTACAGCTAGAGAAACTGAGGCCCGGGCAGGTGGAGTCAGTCGCCTAAGTTGCATGGCTGGGACATGGTGGAGTTCAGATTTGAACCCAGTCAGTGTTCAGAGTCAGCGTTTTATCCACTAGGCTGGGCCAAAGCCATCCATCTGCGGCCTGTGTCATTCTGACACTCAGCTCCCTGCTGCCAGCGACCAAAATTCCCTTCACACGTGGCTTGTATCTCTCAAAGGGAAACCTCATGGACGAACATGAAGGGCCAGGGTTTGCAGCCTCAGAAGAACCTGCCTCCTTCCATCCATCTCCAACCCCGGTGGCTAATTTGGCAGCTGTACCTCCAGACATAGCAAATTGTTCTTAAAGAGAATGGAGACGCCTTTGTCAGAGAAACCATGGAGAAGCTTAAGGAAGCAAAGAAGAATAAAAACACTGAAAGGAACCAGTCACAAAAGACCACATATTGTATGATTCCATTTCTAGGAATTGTCCAGAATAGAGAAATTTACACAGACAGAAAATAGATCACTGGGGGCTGAGGAAGGACAGTGGGGGAGAAATGAGAGTGACTGCTGAAGGGATGGGGGTTTCTTTTCAGGAGTGATAAAAAGTCCTAAAATTGACTGTGGGGATGGCTTTACAATTCTGTGCTCAGTCACCTCTGACTCTCTGCAACCTAATGGACTATAACCCGCCAGGCTCCTCTGCCTAGGGGATTCTCCAGGCAAGAATACTGGAGTGGGTTGCCGTGCCCTACCTCCAGGGGATCTTCCTGACCCAGGGATCGAACCCAGGTCTCTGCATTGTGGGGATGGCTTTACAATTCTAAGTGTATTAAAAAACCATGGAATTGCATACCTTTAAATGGGTGGACTGTGCTGTGCAAATTATATCTCAGAAAGCTTTTTTTTTTTTTTTTTTTAAGTTGCCTTGGCTCTAAGCTGATGCCTCTAATTCCTCTAAGAGCTCCAAACCCTCCACCATCTCCCTGATTAGGGCTGCACTCATTTCACAGTAATTTTTAACGAGCATTTCCTCAAGACCTGAAAAAGAAGCTTTGATGTCCCTCCAAAGGCCTCCTAGGAATTCTTATCTATTTGAAAGAGAGGAATGGGTTGGCTAGCAAGGGACCCATGTTAATTCCCATGTCAACACATTACTATGGCAACAGGAAGCTTTCACGGAGAGTTTTTAGGATGCTCCCAAAAGGCCTGCTCTCTGCACCCAGGTGGTCTGCAGCCTTCTACCCGACATCTCCCAGGCACCAGATGCCTAGCTGATGGACGTGGCGGGAAGGGCAACCTGGAATCAGGTGAGGCAGGGAAATCTGAGGATGCAGGCGGTGGCATCTCAGGGTCCACGCTCCATGCTGGTTAGTGGTCACCCTGAGTCACCATCACCGTGTGAGAGGAGGAGCGCGTGTTAGCCACACCTTTTAGAAGCTGTGATCTAAAGCAGGGTCTCGAGTATCAGAGCTGGTCTCCACATCAACATGACCATGTTTTCAGGCAGGAGCAGGCAAGGCAGCTCCTGGGGCCAATGAGAGTAACACGGCTAGAAAGCTTTCATTAAACAACTGGAGGAACGGCGGTTGGTAACTGGGAGCCCACTGTTCTCACAGGTGGAGAAACTCAGACCTGCAAAGACTCCCTGCCCGGGGAACCTGCAGTCCAAGCTGTCGGGCTGTTGGGCAGACCTCTTGGGACCGAGGAAGGGCAGGGGCCGTGGGTGTAGGGTCAGCAGCTTCCAAGATGGTCCCCAGTGATTTCCACTTCTCCATTAACCTTAGGTAGTCCCCTCCCATACTGTTTACCAAGTTTGGTCTGTGTCGTGACCAGCAGAGCTTGGCAGAAGTGACAGTGTGTGACTTCCCTTGTCTTAAGCTGCTAAGTTCAGGGGCTATTTGTTACCACAATGGATAACTGAGATGGAACGGATCCAGATGCCCCTCGGATAGCCAGAAATTGTCCTGAGAATAAAAGATGGCTTTTAAAGAGTTTTCCCTCCTTGCTCCTCACTCCTTTTCCCAAAGTACTTTTACCTGAGAAGGTGTTTTGTTGGTGGATAAGGAATCTAGAGACTTGGATTTGTGTCATGGCCCCCTTCTTTCCTATTAGCCTCAGCTTCCACCATAAAATTGAGGAGTTCAAGTGTAACCTGTTGGCTCTGAAATTGTAGGTTCTCCTAGTGGTTAAAGGGCCTCCCTGGTGGTTCAGATGGTAAAGAATCTGCCTGCAATGCAGGATACCTGGGTTCAGTCCGTGGGTTGGGAAGATCCCCTGGAGAAGGGAAGGGCCACTCAGTCCAGTATTCTTGCTTGGAGAATTCCATGGACAGAGGAGCTTGGCAGGCTACAGTCTGTGGGGTCCCAAAGAGTCAGACACGACTGAGCCACTTTCACTTTTCACTAGCGGTTAAAACTGTAACTTCTGAGTCAGGAAGACTGCTTGCAAACCTTGACTCTGCCACGTGCTTGCTGTGTGACGTCAGGCTAGTGCCCTGTCTCTGAGCCTCCGTTTCTCCTTCTATAAAGTGGGTTTAAGGATATCTACTTCATGGAATCATTACAAAACTCCAGTAAAATAATACATATAGACCACTTAGCACAGTCAGTGCTTAATGAATGGTAGTTGCCACTACTAACAATGAGATAATGCGACAGTTACAATTATTTCCTCTTCTGGTTAAGATGAGATGATTGATGAGATGGTTGGATGGCATCACCGACTCGACAGGCATGAGTTTGAGCAAGCTCTGAGAGTGGATGATGGACAGGGAAGCCTGGCATGCTACAGTCCATGGGGTCACAAAGAGTCGGACATGACTGAGTGACTGAACTGGACTAATTAAGATACAGAGAGTCTGAGTGGTTGTTTCTGGTGGGGGATATGGGTAGGTACAGCGATTGGCAGCTTGAGAGGGAGTTCCAGTAATCTCTCTCTCTTAAGGATCTTGCATTACACTAGTAAATACATTAGTCAAAATCATCAATGGTAGGCCTAAAGATTTGTAATTTTATTGGATTTTTTAAGTAAGCAAATATTGAATCCTAGATAATAATAAAAATCTGTTAAGAATTAAGGGGAGTTTTGGAGGACTTTATTGGTCTGCATATTAAAAAGCAGAGACATTACTTTGCCAACAAAAGTCTATCTAGTCAAGGCTATGGTTTTTCCAGTAGTCGTGTATGGATGTGAGAGTTGGACTATAAAGAAAGCTGACCACCAAAGAATTGATGCTTTTGAACTGTGGTGTTGGAGAAGACTCTTGAGAGTCCCTTGGACTGCAAGGAGATCCAACCAGTTCATCCTAAAGGAAATCAGTCCTGAATATTCATTGGAAGGACTGATGCTGAAGCTGAAACTTCAATACTTTGGCCACCTGATGCAAAGAGCTGACTCATTTGAAAAGTCCCTGATGCTGGGAAAGATTGACGGTGGGAGGAGAAGGGGTCAACAGAGGATGAGGTGATTGGATGGCATCACCGACTCAATGGACATGAGTTTGAGTAAACTCCAGGAGCTGGTGATGGACAGGGAGGCCTGGCGTGCTGCAGTCCATGGGGTCGCAAAGAGTCAGACACCACTGAGCAGCTGAACTGAACTGATTGATCTGGAGCAGGCCAAGGTAGGGGTGCTATTTATTTATTTACCTGGCTGTGCCAGGTCTTAGCTGCAGCATGTGGGATCTAGCGCCCTGACTAGGGATGGAACCCAGGCCCCCTCCACTGGAAGTGCAGAGTCTTAGCCACTGGACCACAGAGGGGTCCAGTCCTAGTAGGGGTATGTCTTTAAAAGTTCCCCGGGTGATTCTTTGAGAAACTGCCAGAGAGAAACTTCAACACATGTGCCCTGAAAGTGGTACAAGAATTCCACTACAGTGCCGCTTGTAATAGGGAAAGATTACTTGTAACAGCGAAAGATTAGAAGCAATCCAAGTGCCCATGGACAGGTAAGTGGAAAATTGCTGAATATTATTTAGAAATACATACCTATGAATGAAGGCAAGAGGCCATGCATGAGTATAATAAGCTTTGAATTCAAGATAGTAGTTCCCCCGGGAGGGGAAGGGTGTGTGGTGGGGGAGGGCCTCCATGGGGTTTTGCACGGTGCGTTTGTAATATGATATGGTGTTTCTTAAACTGGGTGGCAGGTATGCAGGTGCTCGTTGTGTTATCCATGCGTTCTGGGTGCCTGAAATCTTTCTTAATTTAAACATAGATGTGCCTAGAAAAATATCAAGGGTAATTTTCTTATTGTTTTTAACTTTACCAATTTTCTTACCTACCGTCTTCCTCCCTTTATTTTTTTAAAATTTTATTTTATTTTTAAACTTTACAATATTGTATTGGTTTTGCCAAATATCGAAATGAATCCGCCACAGGTATACATGTGTTCCCCATCCTGAACCCTCCTCCCTCCCCATACCATCCCTCTGGGTCGTCCCAGTGCACCAGCCCCAAGCATCCAGTATCATGCATCGAACCTGGACTGGTGACTCGTTTCATACATGATAGTATACATGTTTCAATGCCATTCTCCCAAATCTTCCCACCCTCTCCCTCTCCCAGAGTCCATAAGACTGTTCTATACATCAGTGTCTCTTTTGCTGTCTCGTATACAGGGTTATTGTTACCATCTTTCTAAATTCCATATATATGTGTTAGTATACTGTATTGGTGTTTTTCTTTCTGGCTTACTTCACTCTGTATAATAGGCTCCAGTTTCATCCATCTCATTAGAACTGATTCAAATGAATTCTTTTTAATGGCTGAGTAATACTCCATTGTGTATATGTACCATAGCTTTCTTATCCATTCATCTGCTGATGGACATCTAGGTTGTCTTTCTTTATTTTTTTAAAGCTTATTTATTTGCTTATTTATTTATTTTGGCTGCACCAGGTCTTAACTGCAGAATATGGGGTCTTTTAATTATGACAAGTGGGATCTAGTTCCTTAGCGAGGGATCAAACCTGGGCCCCCTGCACTGGAAGCATGGAGTCTTAGCCACTGGACCACCAGGGAAGTCTCTCCTCATTGTTGTTTGTTTGTGCCTTCTGTTACATCTATAATAATCCCATCTTGCTTTTAAGAAATAGTGTCATTGATTTGTTAACAAGAAAAAATAAGTTTAATTTTTTGAAAGTAGGACCTATGGCTTCCCCAAGTGACTTGCTCTGAGAACACTTCCTTGCGTGTCTGAGATCCATTCAACGGTGAAAATCAATCCAACACCGGATGACATGAGAAGCGTCCTAAATCCAGGGCATGAGCCATCAGCCCAGGGACACCTACACGGGGTCTTCAAACTCCTGTCTCTGGAGTAGGAGGGGAATGCCTCAGAAACTGGGCCTGACCGCACTGAGCTTAATAAGAAGGACTGATCAGTAATCAGAGAGAAGACCCGCTGGGGCCTCTTCAGCCTCAGGTTGTGTTAATCACTCAGTCGTGTCCAACTCTTTACGATCCCATGGACTGTAGCTCGCCAGGCTCCTCTGTCCATGGGATTCTCCAGGCAAGGATACTGGAGTGGGTTGCCATTTCCTTTTCCAGGGGATCTTCCTGACCCAGGGATCAAACCCGAGTCTCCTGCATTACAGAGTCTTTACCACCTGAGCCACAGGGAAATAAAAGAAATCCAGGCAAAGGAGTAAGAGTGAGGAAAGAGTCCCAGCACAAGAGAATTTTCTTTTAAATGAAGTCGAGTCATTCGGATTTCACCTCTGCCAGGGGGAAGCATTTGACTGCTGTTTCTTAAAGATGCATAAGGGCTTTCTGTTTTGTTTTGTTTTGCATAATCGACACATCTCCCAGGCAGCCACTTCCCAGGTTCTTTGTCAAGAGTCAAGGTAAGCGTTTAGAAAACCACTCCGTGGACCACGGGGAGGCAATTTCCACCAAATACAGAGTGCTTAAGATGGAGAAAGCCCACTTTTCAATACCGCTTCTGGGACCATATTTTGTGCACAGCTGAATGTAGACAGAAAATTGAATGGGATCTCCTGACCGGGGATTGAATGGAAGAAGCGATGACAAGTGAGGTGCTGCCCCCTGGTGTCCATAGACAGTAGTGCCTCCATTTGCTAAAAAGGTCTTGTGTGTTAAGGAAATGGCAACCCACTCCAGTGTTCTTGCCTGGAGAATCCCAGGGACGGGGAAGCCTAGTGGGCTGCCATCTATGGGGTCGCACAGAGTCGGACACAACTGAAGTGACTCAGCAGCAGCAGTGTTACCAGTAATTCTGTGTTCTCTACCACTATCTCCGCATACGTTTTAAAAGCCTACAACAGGGATTACAATCTGACAGCCCTCTGTAGCTAGTGGGCAGACAGGCCAACTGTTTAAAATAAATAAGGACATTTTGCTTTAAAATCTAGGCAAATCTGTCAACTTTTGGGATGCACCCAGCATAATCAACGTAGGCGAGATGGGATCTCCCTAGTGGCTAAGACTCCCAACGCAAGGGGCCTGGGGTTAAGTCCCTGGTCAGGGAAGTAGAAGGCTAGAGCTGAGAACCGCTGCCCACTTTGGACTACTGTTCTCACTTTCTCCACACTCACCACCTCTTCCTCGTGTCTCACTCCCAGGCAGTATTTCTCATTATTGGTTCTTGTATGGCTTCCAGATTTGCTACCATGGTCCTAGCTCATTAAAGAGTTTATACTTGGTGTTCCAAGGAAGGGAGAGAGGATGATGTCTTTAAAAGCAGGTGATCACATCCCCTTATGCCAGGCAGGGGATGGGGTTCACAAGCTCCATGATACCAGCTCAGCGACAGGGTCAGTGTCCTGCTCAAGGTCGTCCAGCCAGGACGTGAAGGACCCTGCACGTGAATACACACATCTGTCCAGCCCAGAGCCTCACCGCTTTCCGCTCCATCCGCTGTCCCCCATAATTAGCTGGCCGAGAAGGCCCTCCTCTGGGGAGGGTTTCTTACAAGGACATCACTGCACCATCCAAAGTGAGATTCAAGGGGAAGTAATAATGTTCATGGCCTTTGTTCAAAAGAGAGAAACAAGAAATAACCACCATCCTGATTGTGTTTCCTAAACACTCCATGGTTTGTCCTGCTTCCGATATTTCTTGTTCAAGTCCACAAGATTTCTCAACCTCTGCTAAGTGGTCCACCCCATGCCAAGGGTGGGGAGTTGGTGGAAATGGGGGCCAGTTAGCAGATACAAACAGGGACCCAGAGGGCCAGGGTCAGAGCTGTTGGGTCCCTCACCTTGCTGTGTGCCCGCTTTGTGGCAGGGACCTGGACGCGTCCCTCTGTGCTCTGGATCAATGGCCTCCCTAAACTAGAAACAGGATGACACCCACCAAAGCACAGTGGGCCCTGTCCCCACTGACTGGAGCGGCCAAAAGGGAAGTCCATGGGGCCAAGTCAGTAGCTTAATGCAACTCGGTTCACAAGGAGTAGAGCTGGGATTTGAACCCAGGGCTGTTGACCCCACTGGTGACACAGCGACTGCTGGGAACTGGTTCCCGGGCGGAATGCGAGTCACAGAGGAAGGCGGTCGGAGCTTAAAGTGTCCAGCCTTCTACACATCCCAAACTCGAGGGTGAAAGTAAGGAAGGTTGCCTCCATTTTGCAGATGGAGACACTGAGGCTTGAAGTCACTTGCCTAAGCTCACATGGAGCGGAGAGAACACAGTCTGAATTTGAGCCCAGGTCTCCCTGACTCCAGAATCTGTACTGCTAACAACTACTTAATGCCTGGCACTTTGGGGCATGTCTTGGAGGTTTGATTTTAATATTTGTGAGTTAAGATGGAGATTTCCACTCTCTGTTTGCTGTCAGATAGGAAAGTCTAGATGCAAGAGTTAAATAACGCTACTCGAGGACACTGCTTCCTGAGGAGGTTAAAAATTCCTCCCATGAAGTTTGGAGAAATTCTGGCAAAAGATTTGAGGCGCCTTCCACCAAAGGAGGGAGCCCTGCTCCAGTGCTGTGGACAATCCTCTGATGTCCAATAAAACAAACGCCTCAGACCAGAATAGAGTATCAATTTTGAACTTTTTTGATTGAAAGAGGCTGGGGGGTGGGGGGGTGGTCCAAGAGAAAGGCAGAGTTCTCAGCCCTCTGTGAAATACTTGGTTCTGAACTCTCACAGGGATAGAGAGACTTGCTCCCCGACAGAAAGAAAGCTCTAGACCCGCAGGGATTCCTGGGGGGATGGCCGGGTTCTGCCACATTCAGATCCCCAACTTGGGACTCATAGCGAAACTCGTTTAGGAAGCTCTTAAGAGGACACAATGAACCTCTAGACTGAAATCTTAAAGGATAAACATCCGGAAAACCAGCTCCATCCTCTCTGGATCTGAGGAACATGATGGGGAAACACAAACCATGCTCGCCACAGAAGAAAAACCGGGACCAAGATCATCCGAACCTCAGCTGGTTCCAGAAGTTCCACTGACTTCTGCAAGGGGGCAGGGAGCCGCTTATGGGATCTCAAGTTTCTTCTCAGAAAGAAGCTGAGAGAAAGAAGTTGAGGTGAGCGCAGTTGCTGCATGGCAATTGCGTTCTGGTCATCCTCAGAAGGCAATTTGCTTTTTTCCTTAATATCTGTTTGTTTATTTGGCTGCGCCGGTCTGGGTTATATCATTCAGGATCTTTCATTGTGACCCGCGGGCACAGCAGCTGTGGTACGCAGGCTTAGTTGCTCTTAAGCATGTGGAATCTTAGTCCCCCGACCAGGAATTGAACCCATGTCCCCTGCATTACAAGGCAGATTCTTTTTTTCTGTTTATAGATTTTGTTTATCATTATTTTTAAATTGTATTTCTTCATTTATTGGCTGCACTGTCTCTGTTGATGAGCACCAGCTTTCGCTAGTCGCTGCAAACAGGGGCTACTCTCTAATTACAGTGCCTGGGCTTCTCACTGCAGTGGCGTCTCTCTTTTTGTTTTTTAATTAATGTTAATCACTTTACAGAATTGTGTTGGTTTCTATCAAACATTAATATCTCCTGTTGCTGAGCACAGGCTCTTGAGCGCACAGGCTCAGTAGTTTTGGCACGTGGGCTTTCTTGCCCCGAGGCATGTGGGATCTTCCCCAAGCAGTGATCAAACCCATGTACCCTGCATTAGCAGGTGCATTCTTAACCCCTGGACCACCAGGGAAGTCCCAGAGAGCAGTTTAATTAATTTGTTAGTGATAGCTTTCGGTGAATGATGTCAGATTCGTTATCTCCAAAGATTTAACTTCGGGACGAGGGACCAGAGTTGATCACTCAAGAGGTGTAGCAGAGTTTTATTAAATTATAAAGAGGGACAGAGAAATCTTCTGACACAGACAGCAAAAGGGGGAAGGACAGTGCCCTGCTTGCCAGTCTTAGCAAGGCCTGATATACTTTCACCAGACCCACTCCCACAACAGACATCTTAAGACAACAGTATTAGTCAGAAGTTTCTTGTTAAGAAGGAGATATGTGTCCTTGACCAAGATACATTGTTGTTACATAATCATTAGTCCAGTTCAGTTCAGTCGCTCAGCCACGTCTGACTTTTTGCGACCCCATAAATTGCAGCACGCCAGGCCTCCTTGTCCATCACCAACTCCCGGAGTTCACTCAAACTCACATCCATTGAGTTGACGATGCCATCCAGCCATCTCATCCTCTGTCGTCCCCTTCTCCTCCTGCCCCCAATCCCTCCCAGCATCAGGGTCTTTTCCAGTGAGTCAGCTCTTCACATGAGGTGGCCACAGTATTGGAGTTTCAGCTTCAACATCAGTCCTTCCAATGAACACCCAGGACTGATCTCCTTCAGAATGGACTGGTTGGATCTCCTTGCAGTCCAAGGGACTCTCAAGAGTCTTCTCCAACACCACAGTTCAAAAGCATCAATTCTTCGGCGCTCAGCTTTCTTCACAGTCCAACTCTCACATCCATACATGACCACTGGAAAAACCATAGCCTTGACTAGACAGACCTTTGTTGGCAAAGTAATGTCTCTGCTCTTCAATATGCTGTCTAGGTTGGCCATAACTTTCATTAGTCCAGAGCTTAAGGAAAAACATACCCTTGAGCAAGATGAGTTGTTTTGTTGTGTAATCACGAGCTCTGGGCTTAAAGCAAGTTAGTCTTAAAGACTATTGTCATAACAACTCAGAGTTTAAGAAAAAACGCTTTATGTGACTAAGACAAAAGTGAAGTGAAAGTGAAAGTCACTCAGTCGGGTCTGACTCTTTGCAACCCCATGGACTATACAGTCCATGGAATTCTCTAGGCCAGAATACTGGAATGGGTGGCCTTTCCCTTCTCCAGGGGATCTTCCCAACCCAGGGATCGAACCCAGGTCTCCCACATCGCAGGCAGATTCTTTACCAGCTGAGCCACCAAAGAAGCCCAAGCAATGGAGGGGAAAAAAAAAAATGTCCTTTTCTCCTCTTTGAAAACCCCAGACCCCTTTCTCCTCCTCAAGGGCCCTGGACTCCTTATCAACCTACCTGAAGAATTAACTCTCTCATTAGGTTACCAGGATGATTCTTCTCTTGTTATGCCTTCTCTTGGCTTCTACCCTCCCAGGCCTGGAAGGACAATTTAGCGACTACCTACTTGGGCCAAAGTTTGAAAAGTGCTAATCTCTCTAGCTATTGGACATGTCATCCAAAATCATCTTTCTGTATTGGATCATGCTGATTCCTTGATTGTGCCTCTCATTAATTTTCTGACTCTCCCTAACTTCACTTTGTCTTAACAAGCAAGGCTATGCTAAGTTGCTTCAGTCATGTTGGACTCCTTGTGACCCCCATGGACTATAGCCCTCCAGGCTCCTTTGGCCATGGAATTCTCCAGGCAAGAATACTGGAGTTGCCATTTCCTTCTCCCTCCACAAGCAATATATTGGGCTAATAAGAAAATTTCCTGTCCCCTGGTTTTTTCTTGACTAAGCTGAAATTTGGTCCTCTCCTTGTGATCTTAGATTCTAAAGTCATGTATTTTTTTTTTTTAATGTGGACTTTTTTTTAAAGTCTGTATTGAATTTATTATAATATTGTTTCTGTTTAGGTGTTTTGGCTTCAAGGCATATAGGATCTTAGCTCCCTGACCAGGGATCGCACCCACACCTCGTGCATTAGAAGGTGAAGTCTTAACAAGTGGGCCACCAGGGAAGGCCCTCGGCTTGGATTTTTTTTTTTTTTTTAAGACCCTGGTGTCTGGCCCCAGCAAGGTTCTACTTGGTCAAGATATTGTAGAAACTGTACTCAGTTTTCCCAGGCTATGTTCCTTCCATAAGAACTTCAGTTTAGTCGTTCAGTCGTGTCCGACTCTGCGATCACATGGACTGCAACACGCCAGGCTTCCCTATCCATCACCAACTTCCAGAGCTTACTCAAACTCCTGTCCATTGAGTCGGTGATGCCATTCAACCATCTCATCCTCTGTCGTCCCCTTCTCCTCCTGCCTTCAGTCTTTCCCAGCATTAGGGTCCTTTCCAATGAGTCAGTTCTTTGTATCAGGTGGCCAAAGTATTGGAGCTTCAAATGTCTGGCATTCTGTGTTCCTCCTCTGGCTACATCTTTGCAATTTTAGTTACCAGTCTTGGGCCTATAAATGCCGACAGCTGGTATGTAGGTGGTGATTGTTTATTGGGATCAAAATGTT
This sequence comes from Bubalus kerabau, assembly GCF_029407905.1. NCBI lineage: Eukaryota > Metazoa > Chordata > Mammalia > Artiodactyla > Bovidae > Bubalus > Bubalus kerabau. The sequence goes on along the minus strand of NC_073639.1, from coordinate 68,553,701 downwards.
GACTCGAATCTGGGAACAAGAGAATATTTTCAAATGAATGGTGCTAAATGGTTTGATTCATCAAGCTACACCCCTTCTCAGCAAGAAGGAGTCAGAACAGTTGTTGCCTTTATTAAGATTAAGGAATGATCCAAAAATAGGGGCACCCATGGGTCGAATCCATTTCATCTGCCTCCACTAAGGTCATTTTAAGAGTTGTGTGTCCCCCAAGCGTAACTCAAAGTGCAGCATGGACTGTTCGCTGCTCAACAGCTGATAAAGAAGCAACACTAATGGAACAAAAGTTTGCTTTATTTTTGTTGCCCGCAACCAGGGTGGTGGAGGAAGGATTTCAGTCCATAGGCTGACTTCTTACCCCCACCCACCACAAACAGTGGGAAAGAGCTTCTACAGGTGGAGGAAGGGGGCTGCACGTACAAACAGCACCGTCAGCTCCGACAGTCATCTTGAAACTGGTTGTATGGCAGTCTGACCAGCATCATTTTGATTGTTTTAAGTACAATTAATCTTCAGGTCCAGGGTTGGTTTGTTCCCATTTTCTTGAGGCCAGTTCTTGGAACTGTGGCAGCTTATGTCATGGCTATTCTGGCCATCAGGTAGTTAACTTCTTCCACTGGTGGGGGTTTCAGTATCTATCAGACAGCTCACAAGATATGACTTAGAATATTATCTATAGCCCACAAAAGGTCCTTGACTGTACATAATGACAAAGCTATTATTTAATCTTGTTGGACTCTCTTCCTCTGTGTCTGCATTTTCTCACTTCTCCGATTACACTCATTGTCGGTGAAAGTTTCTCCACAGACAAAAGGCAGGCAGGGGGCATAGGGAGAATTACTATAGGCCCCTGCTACGTGTCACAAGCGCCCGTAGCTAAACAATAAGATGTTTACCAGAGCTGGAGTCAGTTGTGTCTAGATTGAACTGAGCTGGTTGAGATGGGTTAGGATCACCCACCCTTCACCTGGGCATGGTGAGGGTCCCTCTGTGACCTTTTGAATGTGTGGAGGCCTGTAGCTTAGTTATGCCTGCACAGAACCATCATTTTCACGCCTTCTTCCAGTTACCTGCCCCATGGTCCCCATGCCTCCAACCACCCAGCAGCTTTATTCATCTTGTAAATACCCTGAAAGTGAAAGTGAAATCATTTACTACAGATTGGGACTTAAACCCACGTACTGGGACTCGAACCCAGCCTAAACCCAGTTTGGGACTCAAACCCATGGGGCTGGGGCTTGAACTCAGCCAAAACCCTGCTTGGGACTTGAACCCACATGACTGGGACTCAGTTCAGTTCAGTTGTTCAGTCGTGTCTGACTCTTTGCAACACCATGGACTGCAGCACTCCAGGCCTCCCTTTCCATCACCAACTCCCGGAGTTTACTCAAACTCATGTCCATTGAGTCGGTGATGCCATCCAACCATCTCATCCTCTGTCATCCCTTTCTCCTCCTGCCTTCAGTCTTTCCCAGAATCAGGGTCTTTTCAAATGAGTCAGCTCTTCGCATGAGGTGGCCAAAGTATTGGAGTTTCAGCTTCAGCATCAGTCCTTCCAATGAATATTCAGGACTGATTTCCTTTAGGATGGACTGGTTGGATCTCCTTGCAGTCCAAAGGACTCTCAAGAGTCTTCTCCAACACCACAGTTCAAAAGCAACAACTCTTGGGTGCTCAGCTTTCTTTATAGTCCAACTTTCACATCCATAGATGACTACTGGAAAAACCATAGCTTTGACTAGACAGACCTTTGTTGGCAAAGTAACGTCTCTACTTTTTAATATGCTGTCTAGTTTGGTCATAATTTTTCTTCCAAGGAGCAAGCATCTTTTAATTTAATGGCTGCAGTCACCATCTGCAGTGATTTTGGAGCCCAAGAAACAATATTTGGGACTCAAATGCAGCCAAAACCCTGCTTGGAACTTGAACACACATGGCTGGGACTCAAACCCAGCCAAAACCCATGGTACCTGGTTTCAGGACCTAATGAAGCTCGGGTTCTTGATGTCTCATCACAGAAAGAATTTGGTGAGAGACAAAATGATAGGTAAGTAGTGGATTTATTCAGATATAGAGATAAGCACACTCTGATAGAGCCCAGCACCGATAGAGCACGGGCCATTGCAAAGGGCGAGTGTGGCGCAAAATGTGGCATGGTTAGTTTTTATAGGCTGGGTAATTTAATATGCTAATGAGTGGGAGGATTATTAATCCATTTTTGAGAAGGGGCGGAGATTTCCAGGATTTGGGCCACCGCCCACTTCTTGGTCTTTTGACAGTGCCTTGGAACTGTCATGGCACCTCTGGGTGTGTCATTTCACTTGCTGATTGAGAATCAAGGTCTAGTTTAGTCTGCCATCTTGGTCCCCCTTGATTCTAATTGGTTTATCTTGTGTCCTTGGGCTATGTCATTCTTTCAAAAGTTGTGCCCTACCCCTTTCCCTTCTGTTATAAAAGTCGCTCAGTGTTTGCAACTCCATCGACTATACAGTCCATGGAATTCTCCAGGCCAGAATACTGGAGTCAGTAGCCTTTCCCTTTTCCAGGGGATCTTCCCAATCCAGAGGCTGGACCCAGGTCTCCCACATTGCAGGCAGTTTCTTTACCAGCTGAGCCACGAGGGAAACCCAAGAGAAACTCAAGTAAATACCCTGAGCCCCTGGCTTTCAGAGAGAAGGATCTGAGATTTGTTCTCCTGTCTCCTCACTTGGCTGCCTTTTGAATAAATCCTGTTAGTTGTAAACCTCAGCTTCTCAGCATTTTGGTGTGCTGTGCATGGGATAAGAGGAGCTGATTTGGTGTCAGGGCTTCTGCAAATCCCAAACTTCAGGGCAAAAGCAAGGCAGGCTGTTAGCCCCCATTTTACAAATGGGGGAACTGAGACTTGCCCAAGGACACAAAGAGTGGAGGTGACAAAGTCTGAATTTAAGCCTAGGTCTCTCTGACTTCAGAATCTGTAGTAGTAACAATTTTTTTTAACCTCATGTACTTAGAGCTTAGCATTTCTGGATACATCCTGCATGTTTAATGTCAATATTTGTGAATTAAGATGGAGGTTTCAGCTCTCTGCTTCAAGGAAAACTTCTGTCAACTGAAGGAAAAAAAAAAAAAAACAAACAGACACCATTACAACCTCAAAGTTGTTTTCTTCGGGCACATTACTGAGGACTATATGGCCCAATGCACAGTCTCTCAGCTCTGAAGATCTGTTCCAAACAGGTAAGGAAGGAGCTAGGATGAGTTTTTGCTGGGGCCGTGTGGAGGGGGTGGTGGGGGAGGGATGCAGTTGAACATCCAAACCTGACCGTTAATCACAAAAACCGACACCTCAAGTTAATGATTTTAGTGCTCTCCTATATATGAGAAGGTGGAAGAATCTAGGCTCGTTGAAATTATTCTTTTGATTGCATCTGAACTGTCTGGGCCCCCTATCCTATTTTTCCCCATCCTGAATTCCCCTCAGGACACACCCTCTGGGCAGCCGGTTGATGGCTTCTGGGATGGCCATACTCTGTTGTTTACAGGAATGGCAGCAACATTCTTTGTTTACTAAAATGGCAGGCAACATTCTTTGTCCACACCGGGAGGCAGGAGAACCAGGCTGGCTCTTCTCAAGAGTATGTAAATTTAAAACTTAGGAGGAAAAGAAGGTGAGAGAGAGAAGCCGGCAGCCCTGGTAGCAGAGACCAGGCTGTGAATGCGGGCTGGGAAGTCAGACAGGTTTAAACCATCAGCCTCCTCATTCTACACCTAAGAAAACTGAGGTTCCCTCCTTCCCCGGGCCCTTTTTCATCCTCCCCTGGGCCTAAGGGAAAGGCAATCGGAACCTCGTTTCCCAGTCGCTACCCAGAAGGCCCCAAAACCTCCTAGGCGGGGGTTTTCCCCGTGCCCAGTAGTCCCGCTGGTCGCCCTGGCCCCGCCCTCCCTATTGCTTATTGGCCCTTTCGAGCACGAGACCGATACAGGAGTCAGCCAATGGGAGTGCCCCACGGCGCGTCTTTCCCGGGAAAGCGGAGGCCGACGCAGGAACCCGGAAGTGCGAGACGCCGACAAGTTGAGGAAGCCAATCGGCTGCGAAGAGGCTGGCGGGCCGACCAATGGCGAGTCGCCGAGGGCGGGGCTACGGGCCGGCGGCGGAGGTCCTGGGAGCCGGCCGCCGGCCAAGACTGCGAGCGCTGAGAAGGCGGCAACAGGGCCCCGCAGCGGCGCGAGGTGAGGAGGGGGTGGGCGGGGAAGGGAGCAGCGGGGCAGTGAACCCTGGGTGGGATTCGGAACGGGGCGGGTCCCCAGGATGACCTTAGTTCAGTGTCCTCTCAGGTCCTCAGTTTCCCTCTTCCTAGCTAATGAGCATTGAGATTTCGTGCCTGCCAGGAACGCACTTCCTCCCTGGCAAGCTGCAGCCCGGCCGGAGAGCCCCGACCACCTGGACGGAGCAGTGACCCGCACCCTCTTCTGTACCTCCCCATTAGAGTTTGTACTAAGCCTTTCAGATGTTCAGTATCGACCAGCCAGCCCCCCCCCCGAAACGTCATCAGTTCTGGGTCTTGGTCTAGTACCAGGAGTAGGTGCTTGGGCCCTGGTTGTGTTAAGACCTAGGTACTCTAGACACAGATGCACTGGGGGTTCGTTCCTGATGCCTGTTTACTTTTTGTGGGTGGTCTGGGTATTGACTTAATCAGTGTGTTAGTCTTCCTCAGCTGAAAAGGTAATGCCTGGGGCAGCTTACCTCCGTGGGATGATGAGGGCGGAGATAAGGCGCAGCTGGTACTCAGCTCAGTCCCCAGCACACCATAGTTGCCTAATAAATGCTTATTGTTAGCATGATGGTGCTTGCAGACTGGACTCCTCCGCTCCCACTGCCAGCCCCAAGCACCTGCTCATTGTCACAGAGGGCAGTCATGGTCTCAGACCCAGAACCTGAGTTCCTCTTAAGATACTCAGACTGCCCAAACTCTAGGCCAGATGCCTGCTGGACAGGCCAGAAAAGGAAGGCCAGAGCGGGAAACAGTATTGTGGGTAATGTCAGGGCCAGGGCAGGGGGAGGTGGTTGCCCAGGTGGCAATAAATCGGGCCCCCAAACAGTTGTACTCCTCAAACGAGTCTCAGAACTGCCCTAGTTGTTTTGGACGTGTCTTGTGTATCCAGAACACCCAGTGTCGGGTCTGAGGCCACAGAGATTTGTGCCTAAGTGGGGAGACTAGAGCCATGGGTTCCACACTCAGGTCCCAAGGCCATCACTTGCTGTCCAAGTGCCTCTGGGCAAGGGCCTTCACTTCCCTGAACCTGTCTCAGCTGCAGAGCCAGGCTCCTGCTTGAAGACCACAGGAGAGATTGTATGAGGCTGCCACCAGGGTTCAGCACGGGGTCTGGCACACAGCAAGTGTTTAGTAAGTGTTGAGCGGCAGCAGCGTTCCTTTTCAGTCGCACCACCCTGGACGTGGCACCCATCTTTGCCTTGCCCCCACCCCCGGTCATCAGTTAAGAGGCGTGGGGGTGAGGGGGTAGGTCTCTGAGACTCTGCTGAAGCCAAACCTGTGTCCTGAAGGTGTCGTTCCCCTGCTTCACCTCCTGCAGGTCCCGCTCTCCCCCAGGCCCCTGTGGATGTGTGCAAGGGGCCCGCCCCTGGGCCCAGATGACCCTCATGTCGATGGCTTCGGTGATGGCAGTGACTGAACCAAAGTGGGTCTCAGTCTGGGGCCGCTTCCTGTGGGCGATGCTGCTGAGCATGGTGCTGGGCTCCCTGCTGGCCCTGCTGCTGCCGCTGGGGACCGTGGAAGAGCACTGTCTGACTGTGCTCAAGGGCTTCTACCTGCTCAGGAGCAAGCTGGAGCGGGCACAGCCCGCTGTCACCAAGAGCACCAGGCCGTCCACGGAGCTCAGTCTCACCTCCAGGGGTGCGGCGCTGCTGGCGGTCAAGACCAAGGCCTCTCCAGGTAAGACTGGCCATTCAACCACTGTTGATCCCACAGGTGTTCAGCGGGCCTGCTATGTCCTGTGTGCAGGGCACATGGTTGCCCTGAGCTCCCAGCTAGACAAGGTGATAGGTGGCCAAGATTTGGGTGGTGCTATGGAGCACAGGGAGCCAAGGGAGCACGCCAGGAAGGCTCCCTGAAGGAGGGGACACCTTCAGAGATCTGAGGAAGATGGTATGAGAGGAGAGTGATCCAGGTGGAAAGGGTAGGAGGGCGCTGCACCCTTGAACTAAAAGCCAGCCAGTAGATGTGGCTGGCACTGAAGGTGGGAGGGCAGCAAAGGGCCAGGTGTAATGGAGGGTCTGGGTGAAAACCGTTAGGTCAAAAGGTCCAGGGATGAGGAAGCCCCCCAGGGCCTAGCAGCAGTGGGGAGCCCCTCACAGTCAGGGTCTAAAGGGGCCGGGTGGATGCAGGGAGAAGGGACCCGCACCTCCAGAAGTCACTAGAGTGGCCTCGAGCTGGAGCAGCTGTAGGGGAGGGCCTCCTGATGGGCACTGCGGCCGTCCAGGAACATGACCGCTCAGAGTGGGCCAGGGCACCCAGCTGATGCCCGCATGGTAGGGAGTGGCTCGGGGACTGAGTGGACAATGACCAGCCCAAGGCCCCACGGAGCTGCAGAGAACAAACCTGTCTGCACAGGCACACGGAAGGGCAGGTACAGCCTGGCTGGAGGGGGCCCTGAGGCTGTGGGGGAGACAGCCCAGGTGATGGCCCCCCTGAACGTCCTCTGCCTGCCCCCATCCTCCCTGACCCGGGCCTCTGGCTCTTTTCTAGCAGGCAAGTTGGAGGCCAAAGCAGCTCTGAACCAGGCCCTGGAGATGAAACGGCAGGGCAAGCGGCAGAAGGCCCACAAGCTCTTCCTGCACGCCCTCAAGATGGACCCGGGCTTTGTGGACGCGCTCAACGAGTTCGGCATCTTCTCGGAGGAGGACAAGGACATCATCCAGGCGGACTACCTGTACACCCGCGCGCTGACCATCGCGCCCCACCATGAGAAGGCGCTGGTCAACCGCGACCGCACGCTGCCGCTGGTGGAGGAGATCGACCAGCGCTTCTTCAGCATCATCGACAGCAAAGTGAAGAAGGTCATGTCCATTCCCAAGGGCAACTCCGCGCTGCGCCGGGTGATGGAAGAGACATACTACCACCACATCTACCACACGGTGGCCATCGAGGGCAACACCCTCACGCTCTCAGAGATCAGGCACATCCTGGAGACGCGCTACGCGGTGCCGGGGAAGAGCCTGGAGGAGCAGAACGAGGTCATCGGCGTGCACGCGGCCATGACATACGTGAACACGACGCTGCTGTCCCGCGTGGGCTCCGTCAGCATCGGCGACGTGTTGGAGATCCACCGGCGGGTGCTGGGCTACGTGGACCCCGTGGAGGCCGGCCGCTTCCGCACCACGCAGGTCCTGGTGGGCCACCACATTCCGCCCCACCCGCAGGAGGTGGAGAAGCAGATGCAGGAGTTTGTGCAGTGGCTCAACTCTGAGGACACCATGAGCCTGCACCCGGTGGAGTTTGCGGCCCTGGCCCACTACAAGCTCGTCTACATCCACCCCTTCATTGACGGCAACGGCAGGACCTCGCGCCTGCTCATGAACCTCATCCTCATGCAGGCGGGCTACCCGCCCATCACCATCCGCAAGGAGCAGCGGTCCGAGTACTACCACGTGCTGGAGGTCGCCAACGAGGGCGATGTAAGGCCCTTCATCCGCTTCATCGCCAAGTGCACGGAGACCACCCTGGACACCCTGCTCTTCGCCACCACGGAGTACCCGGTGGCACTGCCAGAGGCCAGACCCAACCACTCTGGGTTCAAGGAGACGCTGCCGGTGAAGCCCTAACACTATAAATCCCTCCTTGGTGGCAAGGGATGTCCCAGTGGAGGGAAAAAAAACTCCACATTTCTAGAAACCTAGTCATCTCCTAGAGCAGGAGGAGATGGGTAAGAAACTGAAAACATTCTTTACCTCCAAATGTCTCTTTAAAGAAGAAAACTAAATTATTAAGCCTTGCCCCCAAGATACCTTATATCTGAGCCAAGTTATTTATTTTCCTTTGACCTGGCACACGTGTGGTGTTTGCTGGTGGCCCTGACCCCTGGGGTGGTCCCAGTGGCTTCGCGGGCATCCATGCTTGTGTGACCAGAACACAGGTTCTGGAGCAAAATTTGCACTAAGGTGAGGAGTGTGGGCTGAGCCCTGGAGGAGTAACTCCTTCCAGCACTTTTTGGAACCAGCTGAGAGGGTCTGTGCCTCCCTGAGACGTAAGCATGGCTGAGGAGGACCTGGTCGCAGTTGAGAAAGGATTGAAAGCTTGCTTTCTTACAGGCATTGGCTCCCCAACAGAGCTTAGTGTTGTGACTAATCTTACTGGTAGAGCAGATTTCTGAGACAGGAAGTGAGCATTCACCATGTCTCTAGGAACATGCTTTGAGCCACAGTTTCCAAACTGGTCCTAGAGGTGGCTGTTTCTCTAAGAAGAGGTGTGGCTAGCCTGGTAATGTTTCTCATATTTGCACCAATTCAGACCAGATGTTTTAGTCTAAAGGTTCTCTGGGTTTGTCACCTGACAGTTAAATCCTGCTGCAAATCAAGTGTTACGACACATCAAAGAAGACAGATGCCAAGTCAGTGCCAGACAAGAGTTTGTGATGAGTTAGGACACCGCTCTGTGGGAACCAAGAAACACCCTCAGCCACAGCCAGGATGCGTCCCTCTTGTCCACTTACCGGCCCCACGGCCCCTGTCCCCTCGGGGGAAGCAGCATAGATTGCCTTGGCGTGGCCTTATTTTTCTAGCAACTTGTAAAAAGATGAAATGTTACATGTAACACACCCACACTGTCGTTACGGAGGCAGAGTCTTTTCAGTCATTACCTGACACAGATGCCAACACAACTGCTGCCGTTCAGTCCAGAGGTTGGACACCATCGAGCCCCTTTTCTGGGGACCGAGCCAGTGATGTCCAACACTGGACTGTCAGCGTCTGAATGAGGGTGAATGCCCACCGAGTGTTGTGTGAGGAGACAATTCAGATCCTGACGGTAATGAAGACCCTCTTCTGATGTAGTGTTTCTACAGTTATTTACTTGTGTAACAAGTGAAAAGATGTATGAAATGGCCCCAAATGAGTTATTCAAAACTTGATAAAGATATTTTTCTATTTGTATGCCATAAGATATTTCTTAAACCTTAACTCTTCTACCGTTTTGCTTTTTGTAGGCACACCAAGGAAGCCTGACTGAAGGGCTTGCCTTGTACTAGAGGGAGAAATTTGCACTTTAGCTATATTTGAAGGGTGTTATTTTAAGAAATTACTAATAAAGTATTTTGTTACATAAATGCCTAAGACCTTGCTACCTTCCTCGAGATGTTCCCATCTGTCCTAGGGATGAAGGAGGGACTCCTTCAGAACTTTAGCCCTGTATTGTTGAGAGAGAAAAACAAGAAAGACCCAAGATGGTAATGTCACAAGCGAGAGAGACAGAACTGGCTGGTATGCCAACGGGGATGAACCACTGACCTTGCACTAAGACTGAAATGACTGAAATGGTTTTTCATGTGTCTCTTCACCATCGGTTCCTCCTCACCGCCCCCGCCCCCGCCAAGCCAGGGACAACACAAACCCACTCCTATGTTCCTGAAAATCTATTTCTGGGACAGTCGACAGCCTGCACCTAAATGGGGTCCCGCTCAAGTCTGAAAGGCCCACCTCTAACAAGCTCTGTGTACACCTGAGGACGAAGTGAGGTCAGAGGACTGGAACAGCAGGAGGACACCACCGTTACCTAGCGCCCTGCGACCTGGACTGAGAGCGGAGGTTCACGGCCCCCTGGTCCCACCTGACCCGCAGCCTCTCACCCAAAGAACAGGCCTCCGCACAGAGTGGACGGCCAGCCACCCCCAGAGAACACAGGCTCTTCCGACAGCTTTAAAGCTGCTGCCTGAATTCAAAAACACCTAACAAGCGTTCTGTGCAAAAGATGAGGTACAGAGAACCTACAGATTAAAAGGGTTATTATGAAACAATAGGAAATTGGCAATTTGTCTGGATGGCTGACATTAACACTACTCATGTTTCTAGAAATAACAATAAAACCATGGTTTTTAAGTCTGTAGAGACAGGTGCTCCAATAGTAGGGGCGCTGTGATGTATGGGGTCTCCCTGTGGGACCCAGGGGGTACAGGAGAGAGGTGGAGACGAAGACGGGCTGAACAAGGCTGAAGTTCGATGACAGGCGTATGGGGTTTAGTTTACTATTCTGTCCACTTACCTGTTTCAAATGGTCCATTAAAAATGTTACACTAAAAAGTACAGTAAAGCCTGACTGATGCATAAAACCTTTAAAAACAGATAAATGAGCCAATTTTTCATCACCAAGGAAAGAATTCCAATATTTTCCCCCCAAGTGCCTTTATAAAGTCAGTTTTCCTACTGAACTGGCAACGTCACTTTCAAAGGAATAAATGCTGGATAAAAGATGAGGGGTAGAAAAGCTGTAGATGCTGAACTGCTGCAAACTGGAGGTCTCACAGCTGAAATGGTTTAAAGCAGAACCAGATCTGACTTACAAAAGGTCTATTTACACATCTATCAGGTAAAGCAAGGCACACCCATTTCAAAGTACATATTTGAACACACATCTGAGTACCTTTCTGCAAGACGTTTTAAAGAGAACTTGAGTTTAATAAACAAAGCTAAATGGAGAGAATTTAAGTTTGCACTTGACATGGTATTTAAACAAAACCAAAGGGCTGAAACTCAGTATTTAGACAAAGAACACAGTTCACTAGTCACTAGGCAAAGAAAATGGGCCACAGCAGATGGCACGCAAAGTTCCTACACAAAACAAATGTCACAAATATTTTGCTTTGAGGCAAACAAAACAATGGGTTGACAAGTCATTTACAAATACATAATATAAAAACGCACAGCCCCCGTGAACAAAACTCCATCAGATGTTTTTTAAGTGACGTCCCCTCCCCACCCCTTTACTAAAATAGGCCATTCTGGTGAATTACTAGCATCTGCCATTTTGTCTTTTAAAAATTAAAAGAGTGACGGGCACATGTGCTGTGCAGGGTGTACAGAAGTGTCTTATAAAAAGGGACCAGAGTTGGCCAAAAATACTTAGACAAGTGGGTCTCAGAACAGTGTGTTCGAGTTTCACTTCTGTTTCTCAGCTCTTTCAAGACACACAGGTATCTCAGAAAACTACACCCTGCACCCAGCCTGTGGAGTGGTGGTTTTCGTCCTTTTGCCCTCAATATGAGGGAGCACTCACAACCTCTTTCCCTGGACACCCTTTTCCAGTCCTGCCTAAACCAGAGGAAGCGCGTGGCCGCGCCCTGCACCTGGCCCTGCATGGCCAGGGCCCTGCTGGGCACCAGGCGTCTTCCCGGCCAGCGTGAAGTAAGGCATTTCCCTTCTCGCACCGTCCCACTCACTTTCTCAGAAGCAACTTGGCGAAGTCGGCATTGGACATCTTGGGAGCCTCAGTGGTGGCCGGGGTGGCGCCTGCCGGCGGGGTGGCGGGACCATTCTCAGCCTGGGCGGTGGCGGCGCTGGGGCGCTGCAGGGCACGAGGCAGCAGAGAGAGCTGGGTCCTCCCCTTCCCCCGCCTGGAAGAGCAAACACTGCATGGACCTCCCAAAGCAACAACTGGTGGCGTGAGCCAGGACCACCCCAACACAAGAGGTGAAAGGTGACAAACAAGGCTGAGACGAGCCCTGAGCTCCCCGACCCTGGTTATCAGGTGACAGTGACTTTAACAAACTCCGCCTTTTCCACAACTGTTTAGCCAGGGCCACGCCTGTGCAACACCATCACACATAGGGTGGACAGAACGGCTGTGACCGTACAGACCTCACCAGACAACCTTGTGACCTCGCTGCCTCGTGCCCATGGGCTGAGGACACAGCTCTGCTGGGGTTACAGTTGGCGAACACCCAGCTGTCAGGTTTGGGACTCACACACGTGGATCCACCTGCCAAAGGGGACTTCAGAGTGACCACCATCTTTTAAAAACCTTTTAACACTTAAATAAACCACTGGTGTAAACCAGTGTAGATGAGGGAGGGCCCACTTCTGGGCTGGCCCTAGGCATGGACTTGCTGGGGAACCCCTGCCCCGGGACGGAGCAGGCAGGCCTGACCCTCCGTCTAACTCACTGCCCTAGAGGGAAACAAGGTCACCGTGGTGCCACCACAAGGCCGCACCAGTGCACACGACACTTACGCCCCGTAGACCTGCCGCGGCAGCAGGGCACTCCCTGGGGCCTTCCTCGCCTCAGGCTTCTCCGGAACCTTCCTCTGCGGCGGGTTGCTGATAGCCACTTTGATGACGTTCTCTCTGATGGTCATACCGTCCATCTTCAGGACGGCCTGCGATGCCTGCGATTCGTTCTCGTACTCCACATAGGCCAGGCCCTGAGGATGAGGAAGGCCTGGCCAGGTCAGCGCTGCAAGCCAGGACGCGGCTCCCCACTCAGGCCCCCGGACCGGTTCAGAGAGCCCCTCCCTTGGGTTTCCCTGCCCCACCGCCACCTCCCTTGGCCTATAGATTCCTTCCCTGACCCAGTCTCCCCTATTTCTGCAACTGACTGTAACTTCAGACAACTCTTCAAGTTCTATGCACCATGTGCCAGAGATGGGCCAGCATAAACCCAGTAATGCCTATATATTCGTCAGCTCTCAATTAACCTGGACAAACATGAAGGGGCCTCTCTTAAACCAAACTCTTCTTAAACAACTACTCAAAACGTGGTCAAGGATTTCACAGGAGGCTGAGGAACCAGAGGGGGAGAACACAATAAGGGGGACACCAGGGCAGGGATTCGAGGAGATGCCGGAGGCCTCGTGAAGAGGGGTCCGGGCGGGAGGGAGGAGACTGCAAAGGGAGGCACTGCACCCCAAGGCCCCACAGCCTGGGGCCACACTGGAGCCCCTGCTAATTCGTGGTAACGTTTCTTGCAACGCCTTTTTCTTTTCAATGTAGTTATCTACATACAAGTTAACCTGACTCCAAATGGAAAGAGCCTAGTTCACCTATCCTTCTGTTAACTTCTTGTCTGTTTCTTAGCAGACAAACCAGAAACCACTCTAGAACCAAGTAATCTGAACAGAGGCTCCCCCGGGCTCCAGGCTCAGACACCGACCTTGGGTTTCCCAGCCCGGTTGGTGACCAGCCGGATGTCTTTCACGGCGCCATGGGCCTTGCAGATCTCCTCGAGTTCCTCTTTGGTGCAGGAGAAGGGCAGGCCCGACACGAACAGCTTGTGTTTCTCCAGGGCAGTGCTGTACCTGAACACCTATGGAGGAGGGAGAGGACTCACCCCGGGCCCAGCCCAGCTCCCCACACCACAGGGTCAAGCCTCATCCACAGGCTGGGCCAGAGCTGGCTCTGGGTGCAAAGAACTGCTCACTCGCCCTGCGCAAGTCCCTCACTTCTCAAAGCCTTCACTTCCTCCTCTGGAAAACAGCCAGAATAAAGGCCACCATTCTCCGAGTCTGGGTGAGGGTCGAAAGGTAACACACCAGGCGCTGGGCGCAGCCCCGTCACTCCTAACCACCCCACGGCGAGAAGCTGTTACACGGTGCCTACTGCTACCATCACTCGTCAACACCAGCAGCTCAGTGACCAGCCCCGCGTAGAGACCTCAGCGGACCAGCTCTGAACGGACCCAGTTAATTCAGGCATTTCACTCCAAACAAACGTTCCACTTAGATCCTAAAGACGGAAGGCTGCAGCAAAGGGCATTTAGTCTGTCCCTCTGCAACCTATGGAAAGGCGGGCTTACCCCCCAAACCAACCTTGAAGTCAGGGTTTTTGCTCTTGTCCACACAGGGGGAGACGAACATGGGCCGGCCCTCGACACTCTGCCGGTCCAGCTGGAGCGCCTGCAGGGCCGCCGCCTCCTCTCTGAACTCCACGTAGCAGTAGCCGCGGAAGTCGCCGCGGTTACTGAAGATGGGGCGCACCTCGACCACGTCCCCGCAGGCCTCAAAGAGCGGCCGGAGCGTGGCGGCCGGCTCCCCCAGCCCGTAGGGCAGGTTGCTGACGAAGACGGTGACGCCGTCCTTGCTGCTGTCGTGCGGCACCTTGGGCATGTCCCTCCGCCGGGTGCCCACCCGCACCTCCTTCAGCTCCGAGGGGGGCTCCGTGGCCGCGGGGGCGCTGCTCCCGGAAAGGTCAGCTTCGGAGCCCAGCTCCACTTCCCCGGCAGGAGGAACGCTATTCTCCACCCTCCTGCGCTTGGAGGGCTGCTCTGCGGATCATCAGGGAAAAGGATGGTTAGGTAACGGTCTCCTGGCACTAGGGCACACCAAGCAGGGAGACAGCTCTCCCCACCAGACGCCTGGACCCATGCGGACGCCAGGGTGCACGCCCCCAACCCTCTGGCAGGTCTCTCCCGACCCTCCCAGCACATCCCACTCCTTGCCAGGCCCCAGTGACATCCGGGGGAGGGGACAACTCAGGTGCAAGTGACATCCTAAATGCTCATCGTCCATGCTCAACCATACAAGAGATAGAGGTTGGGGGGTCTCCACACTGTCCCGGCAAATCCCTAGGACCCCTCCCGGAAAGCCCAGGGCAGAGAGGGGGATGGAGCCCAGGGGCCACGTGTAAACAAGCACCTCAGTGACCCGGAAGTGCATATTTCCTGGGCCGCCCTAGAAGTGGTAGAGAGAGCTAGCTCCTCCCCACATTCATGACTGTCCCATGTCTTTCCACAGAGCTTCACAACACCACTCTACTCCAATCAACCACGCTGTGCTCTGCGGGCCCAGCCCCCTCTCCCCCTCTCCCTGGACACTCGCTCGCCCTCCCCTGATGCCCAGGTGCAGTGCCACTGCCCCACAGGGGCGCCACCTCACCGTTTTGGGCAGCCCGCTGGCCCCCAGTGCTTTCCCCAGCCTCCACCATGACTCTCACCCACAGCTCCCCGAGTCCCCATGACACGTCACTGAGATCACAGGTCCCCTGTGCCTTCCCCTGCTACACCAGGACCTCCAAAGGGCAGTGAGCTACCCACGATCATTTCTGAAGGCCCCAAGAAATGAACAATGACTCCATCACTTTTGACTCCGGCTGATAGCTCTGCACTTGGAAAATGCTGAGCCTCCTTTAGCATCTCGACACCACTCTTTACCTTGACTGAGTTTGCTGAAATAAATCTGACCCACACCTGCCCACACGTGAAATGGCAGGGGTGACAGAAACACAGTCCGGAAAATTCTACAACTCAAACCACGAGGGGGGAGTCAAGTGGAGGGGGGGGAGGGTACAGTATAGGTGCAGGGCAGGGCTGCAGCCAGGTGCCAGGGCCTGGGGGTACAGAAACATCCACAACTGGTGAGGTGGGGAGGGAAAGTCCGCAGCGGGGGAGAAGGCAGGCGCCGCTCAGGAAGGGGACAGCGGGGGACGGCATGCCGGCAGGGGTGGCAGTGACAGGGAAGGCGGCGGGCACTTTGCGTGTGTTACTTGCTCTACTGTGTCCCACTCTGTGCCACCCCATGGACTGTAGCCTGCCAGGCTCCTCTGTCCACAGGGTTCTCCAGGCAAGATATTGAAGTAGGTTGCCATTTCCTTCCCCAGGGATCTTCCCGACCCAGGGACCCAACCAGCACCTCCCGCACTGACGGGAATTCTTTACGGTCTGAGCCACCAGGGAAGCCCTCCGGGACCTTATCCTCAAACGGTTCCAGAAAGAAGTTCTCTGTGCTGTTTGGCACCCTGTCTGGAAGTCTAGGATGTTCCAGGTATGAAAGTCCTGCCAGATGTTACCTTCCTCATCGTCGCCCCACTCCTTTTCATCGTCCTCGTCGGCTCTGTGCTTGTCCGCCCCTCTGGTCTTTTTCTTCTTCTTCAATGCTTTCTTCTCGGCCCGGGCCCTCTTCCGTTGCTCCACCTTTTCTTCCTCTTGCTGGGCAAGAGCTGCTTCCTTCTCTGCTGCCTGGAAGGTCGGGACACGACGCGTCACTGGATGTGGCCATTACACGAAGTCCACAGACTTGTGACGGGAGAGGTGAGCACACCAGGAGGTCGGCCACCCCCAGGAGACCAGGAAGGGTGGGCTGGGGGGGTGCTAAGTCCCACCTTTTCAGGCCCTTAAGGAGCTGCATCTCAAGTCTATATTATGTCTCCCAAGATCCCCAGGAATGGCTCACCAGTAAAAAGGAAAACATCTATAAAACGGGCCCTGAGTCATCTGGGGGTGCTCACGTGCCAACCACTAGGCTACGTCAGTCAGGCTCCTTTATTATCTTCTTCGTCTATTTCAGTAATTTTTAAGTACTCCACTACCTAAAGGATTTACTATTGGGGCTAACATTTTAAGCCAATCTAAAAAAAAACATAGTCTTAAACACTGATCTCATAGTTAACACACTGAATAAAATACACTTCTTAGAGGATGACCCCAAAGGTTTTAACAAGGACCATTCATACCAAACACAGTCAGAATCACTATAAGAATTTTAAATCCACTATACTCCAATAAGAAATTAAAAAAAAAAAAGCTTTCAGAGGTTCAAAGACTTGAAACAAAGAGCATCATTACCTTAATTCTCTGCTCGTTGACTCGAGCTAGTCGCGTTTCGGTTTTCTGAACAGCTATATCCCAGTCTTCTAAAGTACCTTGAAAGGAAGGAGAAGCAAAGTTTCACTTCTCTGGATTTTGAAGGATATAAAAACATAGAATTGTCTTAATTTCCCCACACCTCTGGAAGAGAGCTCTTCATCAACAGTAACAACTGGAGAATCGGTTTTCCATTTTAAGATTTCATTTGTATAGGTTTCAAGTTTCAGAACTCAAATAGTTCTTCCAGGTGTGTTTAGATCACCTCTTCTCTTTTAGAAAAGAGACTTGAAAACCAGACTAGATTCTATTACAAGCTCTCTGTGGCAAAGATTATTGAAAACATTCTAATGCAAAAGGTACAAAACATTTGTACTAAGATCAAAAGATTTTAAGAGATCCTCAATCTGATAAATGCTGAGGTGTTTTTCTTACTGATGCTGCTGTTTAGGTGTCTATTTCCAGTTCTAAGGGACTCTTAGTACCCAAAATCCAGACTAATGCCTGTGAAAACTGTATACGGAGGCTCTGAAATTCACCAGGGAGGCACACGTGATCAGAGAGCAGTCTTGCCGTGGGCCTCACCGCGCTCTGCTGGAACACAGGCTCTGCTGATCCAAGGGAGCCCTTGGCAACATCCAGAGACGGCTCTGCTCGTCTGGACTGGGGGTGGGAAGAGCGCTCCTGGTACCCAGCGGGAAGAGCGGGCCCAGCGAAGCTGCACACAGCAGCAGCGCCCCCGAGCCCCGAGAGGCCTGCGCCAGAGCCCCGCCACGGGTCCCTCTGCATGTGCAGTGTGAGAAGGGCGGCAGGACTCCCCTCTCACTGGCGAGCACCGCATGATGCTCTCATTGCAGAGGCCCCGGGGGGGGAGGGGGGGGCCGTAAACACATGTGTCCTTACGCCTACAGCCCTGCGACCACACTGGCCTCAGGGACAAACCCCGAGCCCGAGGCAGTGCCGAGGTCCCCACCTTCTGTCCTCTCCATGGTGAGCAACACCTCACAGACGTGCTCCGGGTAGTCGCTGGTGCACTGGACGGCCCGGTGCAGAGCCTTCCTGCAGTGCTGCGTGTCCCCGTGGGCCCTGGGGCAGAAAACACAGAGTTGGGGCCACAGGGACCCAGCAGAAGACACGGGAGGGGGGGGCACCTTCACACAGCTACCACCACAGCAGCAAAGCCTAGCGTCACCTTCAGCGCCGCGGAGACACTGCGCTCTTCGTGCCAATGGTTTTACTGCGCCCCCCTCGTCACCAGTGAAGGCTTCCTTCTAAACCGCTCTTTCCCTCAGAAGCCAGTGCCGGTGCAAGAGGCTCCCGGGAACAGCGGCCCACAGCCAGGCCTTCTGCTTTTGCGTGTGCGAGGTGTGTGCAAGGACCCAAGAGCTGGGCGACAGGGGCAAGTCCCCAGAGAGATTCTAGGATGTCACCCCCTTGAGGGGAAAGCCACCAACACAGCGACTAGCAGGTTTCGTGCCCAGGGTCACACAAGTCTTCCCACACTGACATGAAATGAGATGCTGCTCAACACAATAGTTACAAACCAATATTCTGTTCATCCCAACCATTATAAGACACTATATTCTCCTGTTTAAAAAGTTTTTATAAACATACATAAACATTGTAAATACACATTAGGACACTAAGAAAAAATTTAGGGCAACAGTTCTCCAAGTATGATCCATGGACGGCTAAGGGTCTCCAAGACCCTTCCAGGAGGTCTGCAAAGTCAAAACTACTTTCATTTGTACACCGACATACTTATTGGACTTCTTCACTGTGCTGACATTTGGACTGAGGATGCCACAGCTACCGCGGCCCTTGGCACAAATCAAGACAGTGCCATCTTGGTGATATTCTGCGTGACAAACAGAAAGCACACATCAAGCACCTCTTCATACTCAAGTGCAGGGCTTGGAGCAAAGAAATCTCAGGTTACTGTCTGAGCTGCAAGCTGGACTGCTCCCTTTGTTTTTCATGGACCATCATTTTCACTTGAGAGAACAGCTGAGTGACAAAAACCACAGTGACTCAGACGTGCGCGTGTGGCAGACGCTTTCAAACATTAATGAAGTGAGGCTGTCACTTCCAGAAAAACCACTTAAGAGTTTTTGTTGACTGATAAAACTGGGGCTTTCAAGTGAAAATCAGAACTTGGAAAACCTGTATCTGCCACTGTGAGTCTAACAGCCTCCTACTTTAAAGCCCTTTCTGTGAAGATCAGTGCAGATACGAACAAATGGGATAATGAGATGCGTCGGTATTTAGAAGACCTGCAGTATTTGATGGCTCAGCATGTCCCACACACAACGCATGTCACAGAATCCTGCGTGGGTAAAGAGGTCTGCTCAGTGCAAGACACACCAGTGGGTGTTAACAGAACAGTCTCATAGTCGCCAATGAAAACGTCGCCACAGAGAGGGTGCAGAACCAGACAGGGGAATCCAGCTGTCTGCTACTAAGCCAGATCAGAGAATTTGTAAAAAGTATAAAGCCAGGCCACTTTCTCACTATGTTACTTTGGAGTCTGGAAAGCAGTCCTTTCTTATAAAAATACGTTATTTTTGTTAAATGTCTTCACAGTGAATTTTAAATGAATAGGTTTTTTTTTAATTTTTCAGTTTCATTTTCTAATATGGTAAATGTTAATAAATATACCTCACATAAACAAAAGCTCTTGAGGTGGACCTGAGACCAAAACATTTGAGAACCACTGATCTAGTGGAATATTCAACAAGCTTTAACTGTGCTCATCTCTGGGGAAGGATTTTAAGAAACTTTCTATCTCACATTCTGTAAATGTTCTATTTTAACTTGAGCACATATTATTTTTCTAAATCAGGGAGGGGCAAAATATTCAAAACAGAAAAAAAATAAGTTTAGTGACATGCAATACCCAAGATACCCCTTCATGGATCCCCTGCCTTCTTGTGGCAAAGGGCTTGTGTAACTCAGTGAAGCTACAAGCCATGACATGCAGGACCACCCAAGACAGGGGGATCATAGTGGGGAGTTCTGACAAAGCGTGATGCACTGGAGGAGGGAGCTGCAAACCACCCCAGGATACCTGCCACGAGAACCCCATGAACGGCGTAAAAGGGAAAAAGACACGACACGGAAAGATGAGCCCCCCAGCTCGGAAGGGGTCCAACATGCTACTGGGGAAGAGTGAAGGACAGCTACTAACAGCTCCGGAAAGAATGAAGCGGCCGGGCCAAAGCAGAAACGGCGCTCAGCTGTGGACGTGTCTGGTGATGCTGTAAAGAACAATACTGCGTGAACCTGGAATGTTAGGTCCGTGCATCAAGGTAAATTGGACGTGGTCAAGCAGGAGATGGCAAGAGTAAACATCGACATCTTAGGAATCAGTGAACTAAAATGAATGGAAAGGAGTGAATTTAACTCAGATGACCATTATATCTACTACTGTGGGCAAGAATACATAGAAGAAATGGAGTAGCTCTCACAATCAAAAAGCGTTTGAAATCCCATACTTGGATGCAACCTTAAAAGCGACAGATCTCTGTCTGTTTCTAAGGCAAACCATTCAACATCACAGTAATCCAAGTCTATGTCTGAACCACCAATACCAAGGAAGCTGAAGATGATCAGTTCTATGAAGACCTAGAAGATGTCCTAGAACTAACACCAAAAAAAGATGACCTATTCGGCATATGGGATTGGAATGCAAAAAGTAGGAAGTCAAGAGATACCTGGAGTAATAGGCAAGTTTGGCCTTGGAGTACAAAATGAAGCAGGGCAAAGATTAACAGAAATCCACCAAGAAAATGCATTGGTCATAGCAAACACCCTTTTTCAGCAACACAAGAAATGACTTTACACACGGACATCACCAAATGGTCAATACCAAAATGAGACTGATTACATTCTTTGTAGCCAAAGATGTAAAAGCTGTATATAGTCAGCAAAGACAAGTCCTAGAGCTGACTCAGATCATCAGTTCCTCAGAGAAAAACTCAAACTTAAACTAAAGAAAGCGGGGGAGACCACTAGGCCAGTGAGGTATGACTTAAATCAAATCCCCTATGAACCTCTTGAGCTTCCCTGGTAGCTCAGGTGGTAAAGAATCCACCTGTAATGCTGGATACCTGGGTTCGATCCCTGGTTTGGAAAGATCCCCTGGAGGAGGGCATGGTAACCCACTCCAGTATTCTTGCCTGGAAAACGCCCATGGACAGAGGAGCCTAGAGGGCTGCAGTCCACGGGGGGTCACAAACAGTTGGACACAACTAAGCAACTGAACAATAAAACACAAACGAATATACAGTGGAGGTGATGAACAGAGTTGAGGAATCAGATCTAGCAAGCAGACTGCCTGAAGAACGATGGACAGGGGCCCACGATACTGTACAGAGGCAGCGGACAAGACCATCCCAAAGAAAAGAAAGGCAAGAAGGCAAAGTGGTTGTCTGAGGAGGCTTTACAAGTAGCCGAGGAAAGGAGAGAAGCGAAAAGCAAGGGAGAAAGGGAAATATACACCCAACTAAATGCAGAGCTTCAGGGAATAGCAAGGAGACACAAGAAGGCCTTCCTGAGAGAACAATGCAAAGAAAAAGAGGAAAACAGAAAGGGTAAGACCAGAGATCTCTTCAAGAAAATTGGAAATATCAAAAGACCATTTCATCCAAAGATGGACACAATGAAGGACAGAAATGGTGAAGACCTAATAGAAGTAGAAGTGATGAAGAAGAGATGGAAAGAATACACAGAAGAACTGTACAAAAAAGATCTTAATGACCCAGATAACCACAATGGTACAGTCTCTCACGTAGAGCCAGACATTCTGGAGTGTGAAGCAAAGTGCGCCTTGGGAAGTACTGCTGTCAATAAAGCTAGAGGAGGTGATGGAATTCCAGAAGAGCTATTTAGAATCCTAAGAGATGATTCTATTAGCTGCACTCAATATGTCAGCAAATTTGGAATACCCAGCTGGCCTCAGGACTGGAAAAGGTCAACCCTCATCTCAATTCCCAACAGAGCAGTACTAAAGAATGTTCAAACCGGACAATTGTACTCACTTCCCATGCTAGTAAGGTTACACTCAAAATCCTCCAAGCTAGGCCTCAGCATTATGTGAACTGAAAACTTTCAGATGTTCAAGCTGGGTTTAGAAAAGGCAGAGGAACCAGAGATCAAATTGTCAACATTGACTAGATCATAGAGAAAGCAAGGGAATTCCAGAAAAACATCTACCTCTTGTTTCACTGATTATGCTAAA
The DNA here is from genome assembly GCF_029407905.1 of Bubalus kerabau. Taxonomy (NCBI): domain Eukaryota; kingdom Metazoa; phylum Chordata; class Mammalia; order Artiodactyla; family Bovidae; genus Bubalus; species Bubalus kerabau. The sequence goes on along the minus strand of NC_073639.1, from coordinate 68,531,906 downwards.
GCCTTTGACTTGTGGATCATAAAAAACTATGGAAAACTCTTAAAGAGATGGGAATACCAAACCATCTTACCTGTCTCCTGAGAAACCTGTATACAAGTCAAGAAGAAAGAGTTAGAATTTAGAACCCTCTATGGAACAACTGACTGGTTCAGGACTGAGATAGGAGTACAGGACAGTTTACTGTCACCCTGTTTATCTAACTTATACACAGAGCACATCATGGTAAGCGCCAGCCCAGACCGACTTACAAGCTGGAAGCAAGACTGCTGGGAGAAATATCAACAACCTCAGCTGCAGATGATACCATTCTAATGGCAGAAAGTGAAGAGGAAGAACTAAAGATCCTTTTGATAAGGGTGAAGAAGGAGAGTGAAAAGGCCGACTTGAAACTCAATTATTCAAAAAAACTAAGGTCATGGCATCTGGTCCCAACACTTCATGGCAAACAGAGGGGGGAAATGGGAAGCAGTGACAGATTTCCTCTTCTTGGGCTCTAAAAGAAAATCACTGCAGACGGTGACTACAGCCATGAAATTAGAAGCAGCAGCTTCTTGGCAGGAAAGGTATGACAACCCTTACAAAGCAAACACATCACTTTGCCAAAAAATTAAAAATAGTCAAGACTATGGTCTTTTCATAGTCATGTATGGATGTAAGAGCTGGACAATAAAGAAGACAGAGCACTGAAAAATTGATGCTTTTGAACTGTGGTGCTGGAGAAGACTCTTGAGAGACCCTTGGAAAGCAAAGAGATCAAACCAGTCAATCTTAAAGGATATCAACACTGAATTCTTTTTGGAAGGACTGATGCTGAAGCTGAAGCTCCAATACTTTTAGAGTACCTGATGCAAACAGCTGACTCATTGGAAAAGCCCCTGATGCTGGAAAAGACTGAAAGCAGAAGGAGAAGGGGGCAACAGAGAATGAGATGGTTAGACGGCATCACGGATTCAATGGACATGAACTTGGACAAACTGCGGGAGGTGGTCATGGACAGGGAAGCCTGGCATGCTAAAGTCCATGGGGTCTCAAAGAGTGGGACAACTGAACACTTGGCAACTGAACACCACCACCATCCAAGATATACTGAATTAAAAAGCTGATCATATTCTTTATATCTTCCCTCATGTTATAAATATCATTTAAAATAATTTTAGAGATTTAGAATATGTATACTGTAATTACATCACCATTTCTTAAAAATTTAAGCACAGGAAAGTCTCAAAGAACATACCCAAACCATTAGCAAACAGTGTTTTATGTGGGTCTGTCACTGCAGAAAATTTGGGGGTTTTTTTCTCTTTGCTTTTCAGTATTTTTAACTATTATAGACAAAGCAAACATGAAAAAAAAATACAGCTCCCCAAGAAGTCAAATAAAATATTCATGTCCCCAAATCAAAACAAACCAAAATAAGTGGCAAGTAACACATGGCCATAAGAAGAGCCCAGGCACGGAATATCATGTGTGGTTCTCTAGAGCCCTGACCAATAAGCCGAGGCACTAGAGAGACAGGACCATAAAGGGAGCAGCGCCCCATGAGCAGCAGTCTGAGCTGTATGGGCGGGGTTGGGGCACCAGCGCTGAGGCCGGTCACACCTGACAAGCGCCTCCCCTCACCCCGGGCCGTTACCTCTCCAGGTTGTAATACTCGAGCCACATGTTGGCGAACTTGGCGTTCCCTCTGGTCATGATGCTGTCCCAGAGCTCTCTCGCTTTCTGCATGTTGTTGCAGAGTCGAGCCTGAACGCATGAACAGACCGAGTTAGGAAAGGACTCGGGCCTGACGACGTCAACACCCATTACAAAACACACTTCAGACACTGTGCTGAAAACCTCCCACCCCAAATCCGTGCTACTCAGCTGCTCAGACACTGCCAGGCGCCCCGCCCGCCCCCCAGGGTAACAGCCTGGCCCAGGGACCTGGCCTTTCTGCAGCGTCAAGCCTCAGGCTGTCTGCCCACGTTCACCTCGAGAAACACACGAGTGAGCACACAGGCACGGAGGACAGTGCTGGCCAGGCATCTGATTTTATTTTTATCAAGCCTTAACTCTAAGTGTTTCATCCGAAGGCCAAGGCAGGGACAGAGAGACCACCAGGAGCCAACGCTGCCCTTAACCTCTGCGTCTCGGCTGCTGCATCCTTAACATGGTTTCAGCACAACCATCCCATCCACCAACAACCCGACACCGGACTCCCCTCAGAGAAGAGGACACAGGGGCAGAGTCCACGTCTGACTCACCGTGGGGTCCACGATCCAGCAATAATATTCAACTCATCGTATCCGCTAACTATCTGTCTTCCACATTAGTGTCAAGTCTTTCTAGCACAGGGACAGGGTCTATCTCATCCCCAGCCCACAGTGAAAGGCCTGGCAAACTGCTCATGCCTAGAACACGCTCATCACTGGGCCCCGGAGCAGGAGAGAAGTAACACACGAGTGAGCACCTGGAACGCAGACACCTGCTGCACAACCTGGCTGGGAGCCTGGATGCCCCCAGATACCAACAAACACGCGTCGAGCAAGGTAAACAACGCAGAGCCCTGCAGAGCCTAGGTGGTCATCTGGGACCCCGACTCAGCTTCAGCCACGCATTGGACAAAGGTCCCGCAAAGGTGGGTGAAACTGACAGGTCTGTGAAAACATTTACCTCGATCCGAGCCCAGTTCTGCATGATGAGGCAGCTCGGATCTCCACTTTCACTGAAACCTTGAAGAAGAGTAGTAGACAAAATTAGAAAGTAACCGAGGGACTTCTCCCTGCTGGTCCAGTGGTTATGAATCCACCTTGCAACACAGCGGACATGGGTTCGATTCCTGGATGCGGAACTAAGATCCCACATGCTTCAGGGCATCTAAGCCCGAGGTCCACAACTAGAGTCTGTTGTGGACTCAACATGTCACACAACACAACATGTTACAACTAAGATCCAACACAGGCAAATGAATGAACATTAAAAGCAAAGAGAATAGTGGAGAGGCAAACCACTTTGGTATGAAAAGGCCCCATGACCAAAAGAGGAAGCACAGACGGGCGGGGCAGGAGGATGCACTTACGCTCTTCCACCTCCTGCTTCAGGTACTCCAGGGCACGGGCGAACGCGGATCGCAGCTCCTCCAGTTCTTTACTCGAGTCTGTGAGAAAGCGCAGGGCAGGTTCGACTCTCGGACACAACATACCACGTCTTCTAAGTGCTCTCCAATCCCACACTGACACCCCCTGGGCTCACGCCGGAGACGCCGAATATAACACTGCCCGTTCCTGCCCTGATCACACACGGGGGGTGGGGGGTAGGGGGGGCGGGCAGACCCAGGACAGAGCACGTCACAGACGGTGCAAAGACAAAGGGGCCAGAGGGCCACGTGGGGCCAGAGCGGAAGGGTCTTCCACGAGCCGGCAGAAGAGCCAAAATCCACCTGCATGCGTAATAAGCACCAGTGGGGCGGAGGGTGGGAGCACGGCGGGGCTCTGGTTGCTCTTTATTATTTTTTTTTTTTCAGGAGGGGGGAAGGCAAGGGAGCCCATGAGGTGGAGGTTCAATGACTTAAAGAGAACACAGCTGTCCCACGTAAAGAACTATTCAGGGCACACAGAAGGGAGAAATGAGGCTGAAGAGGTTGGCAGGGGCCAGCGTAAAAGGTAAGGACCGTTCCTCTCTCCCTTTAGCGTCTGCGGCGTGACTCCCTACAGACTGAAACGGCTACAACGTCCACCAGTGGCCGCTCTGCACCACTTGCCCCGTCGTGAGGTATCTGGGCCACTGCCTCATCCCACCAAAAGACAAGCGAAGAAACAGCTCAGTTCCGATAGGAAACACAGGAACTTTAATACCTTGTTTGAAGTCAACCCTTCTCCTCAGGTAATCAAGGTATGCCTGCCAGATCTCTACATAGTCAGTGGCCTGAATGAAGCCAGCGCTGAGGGCTTTCTCAAAGGTCACTAGAGTTGAAGAAAAAGCCAGGATTTATTGTCAATTCAAAAAGAAGCTAATATAAAATTATCGAGATCATTATAAAAACCTCTTATAAAATACTATATGGCTAACAGTAATAATGGGATGCAACCAAGTAAAATGAGCTAGAGAAACATTCAGAGGAAAGGCTACCACAGCAGCGCACAAACTGTGCTCTGTAGAAAGGGCAAGTCCCACAGGGGGCCCTGCATGAAAGTGCTCCAGGTCAAATGGGCTTGAGAAAATCCGACGACTCCCAGGAAAATCATGACTAGTAAAACATTAAAAGGTTTTAAGAAGTCAAAAATACAACTAGTTTATCTCTCACTTAGAGCCCTTTTTGTCACTAACACCAAATATTCCCAAATAAACCCCCGGGGAAGGCTGATTTAATGACTCTTTCACAGCCCAGCGTTCCTGACTTGGGACAAAAAGCTTAGGGTCTTCCCACAAAAACAATCCGCACCTGAAATCACTCGGTGTTCAACTCCATGTCTCTCCAGGGCCAGGAGGTACCGACTCCACAGGGCAACCGTCCACGGGCAGTTTCGAACAGCTCGACTGTGCGCAGACAAAACCAAGTCCTTTACTTTCAGCTGCCGGTCCTATGATAAAGAACGCCAGGGTCAGCAGAGGAAGTTTCATTCAGACGTCACCATTCAGAGACACTCTCAGGAAAACCAACCAACAAAAGAAATTTCCTTAACATGACTGGTGTCTTCAACAAAGAAACCGCCAGGGGTTCGAGGGGAGAACAGAGGTAGAGAAAAACCTACAGATCAAAGAGCTTTAAGAGACATCAACCAGTCCTAACGTATGGACTTAGTTGAGATCCCGAGTCAAACCTCTTAATACACATGTACTGAAACAGTTACCATCAAAATGGGATCTCTAGATTTGCTTCAGAATAACATGGAAGGGGGGAATAGGTAAGGAAACAGATAAAACTAGTTAAGATTACAGATCAAATTAGACTAGTGCCATTAGTTAAGTGTTGAAGATGGGTGATGCATACTTGTCATTTCATTGTACTAATCTGTCTATATGTATTTAATTTTTCCATAATAACACATTAAAAGAAAAATTGTTATAAAGTCCTCGATAGTAAGACTATGCCAACTTTTTTTCACAGTTAGTGATGAGTATAAAATAAAACACGAGAACACATCCTTAGTGAATCCAGCAGAGAGGGGCAGCATGCCGCCAACTCCTGGCACTCTTTCTGATTTTAAGTAGAACCTAAATCGGTAAAAGTAAAGTGAGATTAGAACAGGTAGGTTATCTTACTAGGTACTGACTGTAACGGATCCATAAGTCTGGAACAAGGCAGTTCTCAACCAGGGCGCGCTCAAAGATCAACTGAATGCGGGCGGGGTCGCCAATTTTCATCTCAAAATCGATGTACGCTTGATACTCGGCCAGCCTGGGCGCTTCAGCTTGCAGCTGGGGCAAATGAGAATGGCAGTGAAGTTGCAATGGGCTACGTGACACTGTCAGAGAGCACACACACGTCCACAGTAAACCATGGCGAGAATGGCCACAGCAAGGTAAGGATCACCAATCCCCACTCTCGGAACCTCTGCACATCAGATCTACAAGTCTGACGGACAGAATTTGAGTCCAAAGTGCCACCTTGTGGCAAGAGTTACAGAGGCTCCATAATTCCTTTTCTAAGTCTACTCCTAGATCACAGAGAATTGAAACCACCCTTCAACCAGGAATTGCATGAAAGAGAAATACATGGCCAATGACCACTGCTAGCCATCTTCCGAAACAGATACCACTTTCTTGGCCTACTGAGGGGGTGAATGCAACCACACCAGAGTGACTTGGTTCCCTGCATCATTTCACATTTGTCGTCCCAAGTATCAGCTCCTACCAGAGTACAGGTACAAGCAGGAGAAAGAAGAGGCTATATGTGATCAATGTGTACTGATCCAAAGACGTACAGTCAAATTCTTTTTAGACAAAATCCTCTTATTCAATTTATTCTCTCCTCAGCCACTCTGCTGATGGTCAAAACAAAACTCAGCTGGCCAAGGCATTCATGAATGAGGCTCTTTGTGAAATACAGTGGCTCTGTGTTAGTCACTCACTTATGTCCAACTCTTTGTAAACTCCATGGACTGTAGCCCACCAGGCTCCTCTATCCATGGAATTCCCCAGGCAAGAATCCTAAAATGGGTTGCCATTCCCTTCTCCTGGGAATCTTCCTGACCCAGGGATCAAACCCAGGTCTCCTGCACTGCAGGAAGATTCTTTACCATCTGAGCCACCAGAGAAGCCCCCAGTGAAAGACAACTAAATGCCAATCATCCACATGTGAAAAAGAAAGTGCTCATGTGGGCCAGCAAGAGCACACACATGCTCTGACCTTAGAAAGATGATACTGCAGAGGCTCAGTTTCTACTAAAGAATGACGAAAATCAGTTACCCAGACACATTGTGCCACTGAAAATGGCAGAAAACACTAGACTGAATATTGAAAGAAAAAAAAAAAATCTTGCAAATCAACCAACTGGAAAAGAAATAAGAAATACCACAAACAAAATCTAAATGAAGGTGGTTAAGCTAAGGGAAGGCTAAGCTTTTGCCAGTTTAAGAGATAATTTTAAGAATTTGATCTTTACAACAATCCCAGGAGGCAGTTATCATTTCAATCCCATCTGACATTTGAGGAAACCAAGTCACAGGAGTAAAGTCCTAGCCCAGAGCTAAAAGCTGTGTTCTCACTCTTCAGCCCATTAAAGATACCAAAAGCAGAGCCAAGAAGTCCAACAAACCTTAAGCAGGATAAACACAAAGAAACCCACACACCTGGCCCTACTGTAACCAAATTGCTGGACATCAAACCAAACCAAAGACATCTTGGGACTTCACGGGTGGTTCAGTGGTTAGGACACTGCTCTTCAAACGTGGGGAAAGAGGGTTTGATCTCTGCTCAGGGAACTAGAATCCTATATGTGCAGCCAAAAAACAGAGAAATAAAACAAAAACAAACAAAAGACAATGACATCTTAAAGCTGGCCAGAGAACAAACAAGAATTTCCTTTCAAGAAGCAAGAGTTAAGACAGCTGACTTCTCAGCAACACAACAGAAGCCAGAAAGACATATTTAACTGCTCAGAGAACAGAACTGTCAGCCTAGAATTCTATATCCTGAGAAATTCTCAAGGAGAACAAACACCTCTTAAATAAAAACAGAAAATGTGTTACAAGCAAATATCCAAGCACATGACACTAAAGGGTGGACCTGAAGCAAAGGAAAAATGACTCCAAGCGAAAGACCTAGGATGTGACAGGAGGAAGCAAAGACAGTGGGCAATGTGTGTAGCACATGTGACCACAGGCGCTGCAAAATGCAGCGTTAACAGTGACTTGTGGGTCAACTGCAAGATAAGAAACACGAGAAAACAAAAGCACAGGTCTGAGGCGTGGTCAATGAAATAAAAAATATTCTAAGGCCAAGAAAAGGGAATAAAGGCCATTTATAATTAATACTGTGTGTGTATTATCGTCAACACAGAAAATTCCCCCAAATCTATACATTACCAGTATTGATAAGGACTGAACAAGTTTGATTAAAATATCACTAAAAAATTTCATTTTATATACCTGGAACAAACAGCTAGAACAGAAAATCTTTTAAAAGATACTCATTACAACAGTATCAAAAACACTTAGAAATACATCTAAAAATGTGTTCAAGGCACTGGATAAATTTATAAGACCTCACAGAAAGATAAGACCTAAACAGCAGAGGCCTATACCATGTTCATGAACTAACACCAAAAAAAGATGTCCTTTTCATCACAGGGGCCTGGGATGCAAAAGTAAGATGTCAAGAGACACCTGGAGTAACAGGCAAGTTTGGCCTTGAAGTACAAAATGAAGCAGGGCAAAGGTTAACACACTTTTGCCAAGAGAATGCACCAGTCATAGCAAACACACTCTTCCAACAACACAAGAGATGATTCTACACGTGAATTCACCAGATGGTCAATACCAAAATCAGGTTGATTATATTTGCAGCTGAAGATGGAGAAGCTCCATACAATCAGCAAAAACAAGACCTGGAGCTGACTATGGCTCAGACCATGAGCTCCTTATTGCCAAATTCAGACTTAAATTGAAGAAAGTAGGAAAAACCACTAGGCCATTTAGGTATAAACTAAATCAAACCTCTATACACAAGAAGTGACAAATAGGTTCAAGGGATCAGATCTGATAGAATGCCTGAAGAACTATGGACAGAGGTTCGTAAAATTGTACAGGAGGCAGTGATCAAAACCATCCCCAAGAAAAAGAAAGGCAAAATGGTTCTCTGAAGAAGTCTTACAAATAGCAGAAAAAAGAAGAGAGGAAAAGGCAAAGGAGAAAAGATAAATCCATCTGAATGCAGCGTTCCAAAGAACAGCAAGGACAGCAGAAACCCTTCCTAAGTGAATAATGCAAAGAAAGAGAGAAAACAAAAGGGAAAGACTAGAGATCTCTTCAAGAAAATCAGATACCAAAGGAACATTTCATGCAAAGATGGGCACAATAAAAAACAGTATGGACCGGACAAAAGCAGAAGATACTAAGAAGAGGTGGCAAGAACTGCACAAATAGGTCTTAATGACCCAGATAACCACAATGCTATGATCACTCACCTAGAGCAAGATATCCTAGGGTGTGAAGTCAAGTAGGCCTTAGGAAGTATTACTGCAAACAAAGCTAGTGGAAGTGATGGAATTCCAGCTGAGCTACTTAAACTCCTAAAAGATGATGCTGTTGAAGTGTTGCACTCAATATACCCAACAAATTTGAAAAACTCAGCAGTAGCCACGGGACTGGAAAAGGTCAGTTTTCATTTCAATCTCAAAGAGCAATGCCAAAGAATGTTCCAACTACCACTGCACTCATTTCACATGCTAGCAAGGTAATGCTAAAAATCCTTCACGCTAGGCTTCAACAGAATGTGAACTGAGAACTTTCAGATGTTCAAGCTGGATTTAGAAAAGGCAGAGGAGCCAGAGATCAAATTGCCAACATCTGCTGGATCATAGAAAAAACAAGGGAATTCCAGAGAAACATCTACTTCTGTTTCGATGACTATGCTAAAGCCTTTGACTGTGTGAACCACAACAAACTGTGGAAAATCAAGAGATGGGAATACCAGACTACCTTACCTGCCTCCTGAGAAACCTGGATGCAGGTCAAGAAGCAACAGTCAGAATCAGACATAGAACAACAGACTGGTTCAAAATTGGGAAAGGAGTACGTCAAGGTTGTATATTGTCACCTTGTTTATTTAATGTATATGCAGAGTACATCATGCAGAATGCTGGCCTGGAGAAAACGCAAGCTGGAATCAAGACTGCCAGGAGAAATATCAGTAACCTCAGATCTGCAGAAAACACCACCCTAATGGCAGAAAGTGAAGAGGGACTAAAGAGCCTTAATGAAGGTGAAAAGGAGAGTGAAAAAGCTGGCTTAAGGCTCAACATTCAAAAAACTAAGACCATGGCATCCAGTCCCATCACTTCATGTCAAATAGATGGAGAAACAATGGAAACAGTGACATACTTTATTTTCTTGGGCTCCAAAATCACTGAAGATGGTGACTACAGCCATGAAATTAAGACACACTTGCTCCTTTAAAGAAAAGCTATGACAAACCTAGACAGCATATTAAAGAGCAGAGATACCACTTTGCTGACAAAGGTCCTTATAGTTAAACTATGGCTTTTTCAATAGCTATATACAGATGTGATAGCTGGACCAGAAAGAAGGCTGAGCACCAAAGAATTGACACTTTCAAACTGTGATGCTGGAGAACACTCTTGCGAGTCCCCTGGACAGCAAGAAGATCAAAGCAGTCTATCCTAATAGAAATCAACCTTGAATATTCAATGGAAGGACTGATGCTGAAGCTCCAATACTTTGGCCACCTGATGCGAAGAGCCAACTCATTGGAAATAATCCTGATGATGGGAAAGACTGAAGACGGGAGGAGAAGCAGGCGACAGAGGATGAGATGGTTGGATGGCACCATCAACTCAATGGACATAAGTCTACACAAATCCCAGGGGATAGTGAAGGACAGGGAAGCCTGGTGTGCTGCAGTCCATGGGGTCACAAAGAGTCAGACACGACTGAGTGACTAAACAACAACAACATACATGTTCATAGATTGGAAGATTCAATATTTAAAAGATGCAAATTCTTCCCCAAATTCATCTACAGATTCAATGCAATTCCAATCAAAAATTCAAAGGAATCCCCTGGTGGTCCAACGGTTAGGACTCTATGCTCTCACTGCTAAAGGTCCAAGTTCCATCCCTGGTCAGGGAACTGAGATCCTACATGCCACATAGTGTGGCCAAAAAAAAAAAAAAAATAGTAACTATACTATCATTAAGTAGAACCTGAAAAACCGATTCTCATTCTTAACGGAAGCATTAACAGCTCAAGAAAACCAAGGCCCTCTAGAAGAGGAGCAGCATGAATGGGACTCATGCTACCGAAGACCAAAACTTAATTGTAAAACCGTCACATCATCACAACAGTGTAACATAAACCAGTGGGGTGGAACAAAGAGCCCAGAAATAGACCCACAGAGAAATGCACAGCTAATCCCTGACAGGCACGGGGCAACACATGAGTGAGGGCCGGGGAGAATTATCCAAGTCAGCAACGAACAACTGTTTTGCTACATAAAAAACAAAGTTAGCCCCCACCTCAGACCATGCCCAAAGATCCATTCCAGATGAAAGCTGAAAAACAAACAACTATAAATTTTCAGAAGAAAAACAAGAGCTAAGTCGATTAGTATCCCCAGAATACGGAGAGAATTCTTAATCACAAATTCTAAGGGAAAGAATGATAAATCCAATTACATTAAAATTAAGAACAGCTCACTGGGCTTCCCTGGTGGCTGTGTGGTAAAGAATCCGCCTGCCAGTGCGGGAGGTGTGGGCTGGATCCCTGGTCCGGAAAGATCCCACATGCCCAGGAGCAACTAAGCCTGCGAGACGCTACCACTGAGCCTGCGCCCTCGAGCTGGGAGCCACGTGCCCTAGAGCCTGTGCCCGCAACGAGAGAAGCCCACGCACCGCAACCAGAGAAAAGCCCATGCAGCAACAAAGACCCAGCACAGCCAAAAATAAGTAAAATTACTTAAAAAAAAAAAAAACTAGTCATCAAAACATGCCACTTCAGGGAAGGGGGGCAGGGGATGGCAACAATAAGCCACCAACTTGGGAGGAAGAAATTGCAATACATGCAACCAGAAGTATGCATTAAGACCCAGGACACCCAGGTATCAGTTAGAAAAAATTTGACAAACCAAAAGAAAAATGAGTCAAAGATTTTAACAGCTACTTCAAAGATTTTTTTAAAAAAGGAAATCTGAGGTGTGAAAAGACACTCAACTTCATTAATAATGAAAGGGAAATGCAAATTAAAACTGTACTTTCAAATCCCTGAGACTGGCTAAAATGTAAGTATGTCAACATCCCAGCTGGCAGGCAATGAGAACGCTAAGACACCGCCGGCAGAAGCAGCGACTGACAGCGTGGAAACAGCTCAGCTCTGCCTCAGGACCCAGCACTTCCTTCCACTGTGATACATGTTCCTCAACAACTCCTACATATGTGCCTAAAGACTCTTTTTCACGTGTACCAAGAGATACGTCTGAGAATCATCATAACAATTCTCCTCCTAGCAAAACACTGGATACAACCCAACTACCTATGAACAGGACAGTTTATACACAGACAACTTTACAGCAGTGAAAACAAACAGACTGTAACTATACTTATCAATGTGAGTAAAACTCAAAGACATCTTGAATCAAAGAAAATGTACAGCCTGATTCCATTATACAAAAGCTCAAAAACAAGCAAGATTAAACTATACATTAAGGATACGTTCATAGGGTGTAAAGCAAGGGAATGATGATCACAAGTCAGGAAAGTGGTTGCCTCTCGGGAGAGGGAGGGGGAAGCAACTGGAGAGGGCACAGAGGAGACTCCTAAGGGACTGGCAATGTGCTGTTTCTTAACCTGGGTGGCGGGCACACAGACGTTCACCCTATTATCAGGATGTAAACTGAACGTACACATTTATCCACTCTACACATTTCATGACAAACAAAATCCTGTTTTACTCGCAACTGTCGATTTAGGGAAAGTTGGGAGAGAGACATTTAATGTAAAAGGGGCCACACTCACCAGGGCTTCCTCGTAGGGTTTGTATTTCTCCAGCTGCTGCAGCGCTTTGTTGTAGCTCTGAATTACTGACTCTGGAATAGGGTCTTCAGACCATTCCTCATACTCTGCAAACGTTGCTTCCATATCTATTGAGAGATGGAGTCAGTCTTGTGGGTCTGGCTGTTGGGTTTTATCAACTCAAACACAGAGTAAACTCTGAGACAGGTGCCCCGGGCCCCTCCCGCATCTCTGGCCATGGGCTCTTACTGACTGAACCCTGAGCTCTTCTGCTGAGCCCTGAATTGGCCCCAGACTCTGTCCTGAAGAACCATCCTGGGCAGCCCTACCAGCTAATCCAACCATCAGTAAATGAAACTAACAGCAAGGCTATAACCACACTTACCTACTGCTTCCTATGTTCTAATACTTCACATCCATTATCTCATTCAATCCTCACAATTCTGCAAGGGAGGTTCTACCATGATTCCCACATTGCGGTTGAGGAAACACAAGCAGAGGGTCACATCACCCAGCCACAGTCAATGGCAGAGCGAGGCTCTGAACCCAGGCAGTCTTCTGGCTCAAGTTCACACTCACTCACCATGCTGCATCTCTCACACTGGTATGTGAGGTGAAATGTACAAGCCAGCTCCAGTCTGGCCTTTTCTGCTTGTCACCCAAGGATTCAACTGGAGAGCCACTTTATAATTTGTCAAATCAAACCCAAATAAACCAGGAAGTAAAAAGAGAAGTAACACCTGGGTTCAGAGGTTCCGAAGGTGTGCGGTGCATAACCGCATCCAGGGAACACACAAGACGGTGGCCTCGAGCTCCTCCCATGCTTGGGAAAGTCCTCCCAGCGCTTCTTGAGTTCAAAAAAGGAGGTTTGGCTTGCCAAAGTATGTTCACACGAAAAAGAATCTTTCCCAACCCCCAAAAATTCAGACAGAGCTACTCCAATCAACTGTGCTCACGAACCAAATCACCTCCACAGAAGACGTAACTTAAGCCCACGTCAAATATCCACCCTGTAATGGAGGTTTCTTCTGAAGAGAAGATGCTTATGACAGAGCTCTCATTCCCCCAGAAAACACAGGGGGTCAGCTTCCCTAGTCCTCTCAGAGACCCTGTCTCTGCCCACCCCCGCACCATGTCTTAACATAGGAAACTGGGAGTCCCGCCTCTGACCCTCACAACTCTCCTGAGTGTTAACAATCCAAGGTACATTTTCACCCAGGGCCTTGTCAACAGTGACGCTGTCCAATGAGAAAACAAACGCCAGCCACGTCTGCCTCACGAGATGCTGGAAAAGGCCTAATCAGAACACGCCCCAAAGCACTGACTGCTGACGGGGCAGTTTCTCTTACCGTAGAGTGGGATCGCCAGCTGTCGCCGGAAGAGACTGTGGACTTTCTCCAGCTGTGAATCAAAGGTTTGTTCCCAGTCAGAAGGGGAAAGGAAGCCAGCCATGGGCTAAAGAAGCAAACCCGTAGTAAATGACAAACTTTGGTTCTGCCTACTTCAAAACTTTTCAGCACATTTTTAGCTCACACTAAAAAAAATTCATAGGACCCCTCATACATGAAGTATTATGCCAAATGTTGTAAGAGGCTCAAATGTCAATGTTATCTCTACCAAGCGATGGTGATGGGGAGAGCAAGAACGAATCTAAGAAATGGACCCAAATGACTATCATGAGATAGGACAGAGGCATCTCAAGTATCAAAGGCTCGTGGCTTGCTTCAGGCTGGGTTTTAGGGCTGTCTGGGGGCTGTCAGCTATCCAGGGAGGAAGTCAGGAAAGACTCCTGGAGGAGCTGGCATTGGGACACGTCTGCAAGCTCTCGGAACTAATGAGACAGAAACAGACTCCCGGATGAATGAACAGCATGAATCAAAGCACAGAGGCAGAAACTGCAGGAATACTGAGGGGAGCGCAGGACCAGAGTCCACATGGGGTCACGACTGACACGCATCAGCCAGAGACTCTGCCCCGGCGCCTCAGGGAGGGTGGGGGGCAGGCACCACTGCACATTCTTCAACAGGGACTCAGTCCAGAAGGGCTTGGGCTCTTGTAATCATGATGATCCAAGTAATACAGGGCTCCACCGCGTACCAACAACAGTGTGGTCACACACGTAGTGGGAGAGACACTGGGGCGTGGGCTCAAAAATTCTACAAATCATAGTCTAGTCTAAAAAATGCAATTATGATGAGGTCAAATCTCTCATAGTTACTATGGGACATGCTCTATATATACAGTGTACGAAGATAACCAAGTCACCCCTTCAAAATTATATATATTACATATAATTTATATTTATATTAACATATTTATATTTTAATATAAATTATATTTTTATATTACATTAATAGATAACATATATATTAACAATCTATATTTATATATTATACTAATATAATATTAATACATAATTTGGGGGGGTGACTTGGTTATCCTTGTACATTCACCTGGAACCATAACTAAAACAGCAGTATTTTTAAACACTACAAAAAGCCTGTAGGGCATCTGCTTTTTAGTCAAGGAAGACATTCCTGCTATTCCACAAAGATACTTGATTTTATTTACTTTACTGCCCACCCACCAAGGGATGGGCAAAGACCGTTTTGTTAACTGTGTTCTTCCAAGACCACTAACAAAGACTGGTAAGCGGCTGATCGAAGGCAAGCACTGGGCACTCACCCGGGCAGCTTCCACGATGGCGCTTTCAAACTCCCGGTATGCCTCCCAGATGGCAAGTCCCTTGGTCATGTGTAACCCGACGGACGAGAGGGCCCTTTCAAACACAGAGCGGACTTTCTCGAGACCACCTTTCTGACCAATCCCGCCAACTGAGTACTGGCCGTACTCTAGCCAAATGTTAGGACCTAAAAATGAGAAGTATATTCAGGATAGGAAATACCCAAATGTCAAAACTTTTGTTCTGATGCAAACAGAAGAAATGAGCCCACTGAAAAAGTGCTCATTCATAAAGAGAACAGCATCACTGACAGGCATCCCAGGTTACCTGTATCAACACTGCAGCCTGAGGAGAAAGTCTACTAACGTTCCTACGAAGTATCATCAGTGAGATCTGACTATGTAAACACTACATGCCAGGTGGCAATATGTAATCTTAAGACTGGTTATAAAGCGGATTTATTAAAATTGAAGGAACCCTTAAGAGATTTCAATGAAAATAATTAGAAATCTGAATGATTTTTCAGAAAGACTGCAAAGCCTAGACTGTTCCAACTTTTAAATCTTGATTCATTTTTAAGCCTTCTGATTGAAATGAAAAAAAAAAATTTTTAAATACCAATCCTGTTACCAAAGATTCTAAATCTCTAAAACACAAGAGACCTGGCTGCCTTGTTTCTTTCCCTCTTTAATAAACTTTCTATATGCTCACTTCTGCAGCTTTAAAACTAATGAATTAAACTCTTGATAAATGCATTGTTTTTTACTAAACACATTTTGCCTGTTAAGTCACTTTTCAGAGATCTGAAAATAAGTTGATGCTTATACACTAATCTTGGAAAATAAAAATTCTAAAAAGATAAAGCTAACATGAGAATTCCTGCATGTTTTCCTGAGGCTTGCTTTTTCAATGAAATAAATCTATTTCAAAGAACTTAGCTGAAGTTTGTCAGCTACTCTGTTTTCCCTCACCAGCACAGAGCTGCCACATGGGCTGTGGAATACGAAATGAAATGAACGAGCTCTGTGAAGCAGAATCCTCCCTTAGTGAGGGTTAGTTGGGTTTACAGGGGGGTCTACACCTCTCACAAGGGGAAATGCCCACACGGGGAGTGAGGACAATTAGACAGGGAAAAGGGGTATTTAATTAACAATGGGGACTTTTTTAAACACTTTTTTAAAAACATTTTGTCCACAGCATTGTCTGATACAGTTCTCAGTGTCTGCCGAGAAAATATTTTAGAGACTTATATACCATCAAACTGGATTTAAAGACAGAGAAAGCGTTCACACTTCACTTTCACTGTTAAGACCAACAGACAAGGCAGATCTCCATGGTGATAGAAGATTCTGTAGCTCGAGGCAGTGGTGAAATAAAATATCACAAAACTATTCGCACACATTGTATGTACCAAGGTCCATTTCCTTGAGTTTGTACTACAGTCATGGGGCTTCCCTGGTGGCTCAGTGGAAAAGAATCTGCCTACAGTGCGGGAGACACAGGTTCGATACCTGGGTTGGGAAGATCCCCTGGAGGAGGGCATAACAACCCACTCTAGTATTCTTGACTGGAGAATCCCATGGACAGAGGAGCCTGGTGGGCTACAGTCCATGGGGTCGCAAAGGGTGGGACACGACCGAAGTGACTGAGCACGCATGTACTACAGCCATAAGATACTGGGGGATACTGGATCAAGAAACTACATAAGACCTCTCTGTACCATCTTCGCAAACTCCTATAAATCCATAATAATTTCAAAAATTTTAAAGTTTATTAGTATTGGGGAAAATCAAGCATCCTGTCCAAAGCTTCTAAAATTCCATTCAATACATAAAAGGTAACCTTTGCTGCTGCTGCTGCTGCTAAGTCGCTTCAGTCGTGTCCAACTCTGTGCGACCCCAGAGACAGCAGCCCACCAGGCTCCCCCGTCCCTGGGATCCTCCAGGCAAGAACACTGGAGTGGGTTGCCATTTCCTTCTCCAATGCATGAAAATGAAAGTGACGATGCTCAGTCGTATCCGACTCTCAGCGACCCCATGGACTGCAGCCTACCAGGCTCCTCTCTCCATGGGATTTGCCAGGCAAGAGTACTGGAGTGGGTTGCCAGAGTCACCTGGAAATAGCAGCTAAGTTCTCCCTGGAGATAAATGCTGGGGGCAAGTCTATTCACCTCCTCCCTTCATCTGTTTCTTCCACATGTATTGTGAAACCAAAAGCCTCAACTGAAAACCAACTGCTTTTTGAAGGACCTTCCTGGGGGCAGCGCCTCACAGTGTGGTCCCAGCAACCGAGAGGGACGCGCGAGGAGCCTGCCAGACACGCCTGGGCCGGCCCGCAGGGGACTCACAGATATAATCCTTCACCGCTCTCTCGAAGAGGTCGTACACGTGCTCCCGGTCCAGGCCGTCCATGGCCATGCTGATCTCGTCGTGCAGCCACTCCAGCCAGAGCTCTGCAAGACACCCGCGCCCTGCGTCACTGCCCATCCCCCGGTCCCGCCCAAAGGCAGGCTGAGAGCAGGGCCCGCACCTCCAGGCATCAGCACACAAAGGTTCCGTCTGCCCCATACGCCCTGGCCCAGTTCACAGAAATTCAGTTCTTACAACCTGCACTAGGCCCACACGAGGCTGACACACAAAGGTTTCATCTGCCCCATACACCCTGGCCCAGTTCACAGAAATTCAGTTCTTACAACCTGCACTAGGCACACACGAGGCTGACGCTGCCAAGTAAGAGCAGATCACTGAAGTCATAATACCCCTCCAGCTATGGGGCAGTTTATATTCTGCAAAGTACTTACACACTTTCTCTTTCAATATCTATCAAAATCCTGTGAGGCAAGCAACAGTAACATCAGTAACAATGGCATCTATCCAAGCATTTATGACACGCTGAGCACGTGTTAAGTGAGGCACACAGAATGCCTTGTGCGCAGAAACTACTGTTATCCCCATCAAACTGTTGGGAAAACTGAGTCTCAGAACACTTATATAATGTTCTTAATGTCACACAGCTAGAAAGACATCTGAAAGGCAATCAGATTTCAGCTTCTACACTCCACAGTCATGCTTTGTGGGAGGGAAAGGGGGACAGAGCTGGATCTAGGATCTGTGTTAACTCACTTGTCCCTAAAAGATCGATTACATATACTCATGGAGATTTAACTACAAAGATGCTTGGCATAATCACATTTCATAAGCAAGTTAAGAAGAAATAACTTAAATGCCTAACTACTGTGGAACAAATAAGGTATGAAACATTTAAATTAAACCTGCTTATGAAAGTGTAACTATACTATAGTTACAATTATCCGTTTCTGAGAGAACAGATTAAATACATAAATACCAGAATGGGAAGCAGAAAGGGAATGGGGAAATTTTAATTATATAGAAATATTTTATCATAACATTATGATAAAGAAATCAAGATTTGAAACGTGGACTCGGTATTGCATGACCACAACTATATTTAGCAAAATCCTAGAAGATGATAAACTAAAAGTCGCTGACTTTGGATGGATTTTCTTCCTTCCACTACACTTATCCCAAATTTTTTATAAGTAGCATGTCCCACTTTCAGCACGGGAAAAAAGACCCTTCAATTCTCTGTGTTTATGAAAGTGGCTCGACTGCAAAAGCGCTACCTTCGGTCAAAGGGAAGATCTCGCTCATCTTCTGGCGTGCCATCCTCACTTTGGTCAGCTCCCCTTCCAGCCGGAGCAACCGGATCAGGTCCACGTGGCAGTTGTAGTCATAGACGTTGATAGACAGCTGGAAGGAAAAGGAACACAGGTGGAAATTCAGAATGCGATCATCAAATAACTCAGCTTCTGTCACCACTGGCGAAAGCGCACGCCTGCTATAAGCACAAAATATGTGTTTTCTGGAAGAGACACAAAAACAGCAAGGCAACACTTCCCTCAGGAAGATGGAGAAAAACATACAAGAGACTTTTTTTTTTCTTACCACACCACTCGGCATGTGTGATCTTACTTCCCTGACCAGGGATTGAACCTGGGCCCCTGGCAGAGTCCTAACCACTGGACCGCCAGGGAATTCTGAGAGACTTTTTAAAATAAATGTAACACTCGGAGCCTAGTGGGCTGCCATCTATGGGGTCGCACAGAGTCGGACATGACTGAAGCGACTTAGCAGCAGCAGCAGCAGCAACGCTCCTTCAAATCTGTTACAGGCCCCAGAACACACTTGGTTCTCCCAGAAATACAGGAAACCGTCTAATGAAACAAACACAGTGTGACCTGAGGCAAGTCACTCACTTTTCTAAGCTTCCATTCTCTCATCTGTAAAATGGGATACCCCGCCAGATGGTGAGAATTCTGAAAGGTAATTCAGTATCACACCACAGCACATGCCAGGGACATGTAATTAAGAGCGCTTTCCTTTTACTGAACAAACAAATGAAAATCCTACCAGGAGAAACAAGAACGATGACAGACTGGTACCAGATGAAGCTGAGTGACAGGCACAAAATGATTCATTTCAAACTTTTCAAACTAAAAGTTAATAAATTAAGATCACTGCTTCCAAAGATACTGGACATCTGAAACAAAGGAAAACTAAAGGAATCTGTCACTAGCAGGCTTTTACTCTTAAACAGCTAAAGGAACCTCTTCAAAGAGAAGGAAAATGGTAAGAGAAATCTTGGAGCATCAGGAAGGAAGAAAGAGCAGAAATACAGGTAAGCACAACAAGTGAACCTTCTCGACTCTTCTAAATTATATGCGATAACGGAAATAATTTTAAGACTATCTGATACCCAAAACAATGACAAAGGAAAAATGGTAAAGAGACCTAAATGGGAGGAACATTTCAACACTTGACTCAGGGATAAAACACAGATACCATGTAAATCAAATACACTGAAATACTCAAAGCAACTACTAAGAAACTATATAGACCAAGACTCTAAAAACTGGTATGAGTAACCAAGCTGGAATCCAAAGAATGTTCAGGTAACCCATACAAAGGCGAGAAGAGAGAACCCTGAGAACAAGAAACACAGGAAATAAACAGAAAAGAATAAAATGTCAGGCTTTAGACCTAATATATCAGTTCAGTCGCTCAGTCGTGTCCCACTCTGTGACCCCATGAATCACAGCACGCCAGGCCTTCCTGTCCATCACCATCTCCCAGAGTTCACTCAGACTCACGTCCATCGAGTCAGTGATGCCATCCAGCCATCTCATCCTCTGTCGTCCCCTTCTCCTCCTGCCCCCAATCCCTTCCAGCATCAGAGTCTTTTCCAATGAGTTAACTTTTCACATGAGGTGGCCAAAGTACTAGAGTTTCAGCTTCAGCATCATTCCTTCCAAAGAAATCCTAGGGCTGATCTCCTTCAGAATGGACTGGTTGATCTCCTTGCAGTCCAAGGGGCTCTCAAGAGTCTTCTCCAACACCACAGTTCAAAAGCATCAATTCTTCGGCGCTCAGCCTTCTTCACAGTCCAACTCTCACATCCATACATGACCACTGGAAAAACCATAGCCTTGACTAGATGGACCTTTGTTGGCAAAATAATGTCTCTGCTTTTGAATATGCTATCTAGGTTGGTCATAACTTTCCTTCCAAGGAGTAAGCGTCTTTTAATTTCATGGCTGCAGTCATCATCTGCAGTGATTTTGGAGGCAAGAGTGAATGTCGACGTTCACTCTTGCCATCTCCTGTTTGACCACTTCCAATTTGACTTGATTCATGGACCTGACATTCCAGGTTCCTATGCAATATTGCTCTTTATAGCATCGGACCTTGCTTCTGTCAACAGTCACATCTACAACTGGGTATTGTTTTTGCTTTGGCTCCATCCCTTCATTCTTTCTGGAGTTATTTCTCCACTGATCTCCAGTAGTATACTGGGCACCTACTGACCTGGGGAGTTCCTCTTTCAGTACCCTATCATTTTGCCTTTTCATACTGTTCAAGGGGTTGTCAAGGCAAGAATACTGAAGTGGTTTGCCATTCCCTTCTCCAGTGGACCACCTTCTGTCAGATCTCTCCACCATGACCCGCCCGTCTTGGGTGGCCCCACGGGCATGGCTTAGTTTCATTGAGTTAGACAAGGCTGTGGTCCTAGTTTGATTAAATTGACTAGTTTTCTGTGATTATGGTTTCAGTGTGTCTGCCCTCTGATGTTTCAGTAATTTGCAGGTCAGGTGGTCTGGTATTCCCATCTCTTTCAGAATTTTCCACAGTTTATTGTGATCCACACAGTCAAAGGCTTTGGCATAGTCAATAAAGCAGAAATAGATGTTTTTCTGGAACTCTCTTGCTTTTTCGATGATCCAGCCGATGTTGGTAATTTGATCTCTGGTTCCTCTGCCTTTTCTTTACTGAGCCCATCTTCGCATGAAATGTTCCCTTAGTATCTCTAATTTTCTTGAAAAGATCTCTAGTCTTTCCCATTCTGTTGTTTTCCTCTATTTCTTTGCACTGATCGCTGAGGAAGGCTTTCTTATCTCCTCTTGCTATTCTTTGATAATGTATCAGTAATTATCTTTAAAGGACCTGGTCTAAACATGCTAATTAAAAGGCAGAGAGTAGCAGAGTGAACAAAAACACAACCTACCTGAATGCTGATTACAAGAAACTCATTTCAAATTCAAGTAAAAGGATGGGGAGCTTCCCTGGTAGCTCAGTGGTTAAAAAAAAAAAAAAAAAGAAAGAAAAAAAAGTCCACGTGCCAACACAGGAGACGTGACTTTGAGCCCTGACCCAGGAAGATCCCACACACTGCACAACCAAGCCCATTGCTGAGCCTGTGCTCTAGAACCCGGGCAGCCGCAACTGCTGAGTGCTCCTGCCGCAATGACTGAAACCCACGTGCCCCAGGGCCTGTGTCCACAACCAGAGAAGCCACCGCAATGAGAAGCCCACACACCACAATTAGAGAGCAGCCTCCACTCGCCACAACTGGAGAAAAGCCTGTACAGCAACAAAGACCCAGCACAGCCAGAAATAAATAAGCAAATAAAAGTATACAAGGTAGAAGGATGGGGAAAGATCTAGCATGCAACAAACAAAAAGGAGCAGAAGTGGCTATACTAATATCACATAAAGTAGATGTTAGAGCAAAGAAAATGATCAGAGATAAAACAGGACATTACATAATGATAAAAGGATCAACCCACCAGGAAGACAAAACAATCCCAAACATGCAGGCACCAAACAACAGAATCTCAAAATAGAGGAAGCAAAAACTGATACAGCTAAAAGAAGAAACAGACATAGCCAGAATTACACTGGGAATTTCAAAAGCCCCCACTCAGAAACTAAAAGAACTATCAGATTATCAGCAAGGATATAAAAGAACTCAACACCACCACTAACCAACATGATCTAATTGCTATATAAAGAACACCCTACCCAACAATAACAGAGTAACACAGTCTTCTCCAGTGACCAAGGAACATTCACTGGGACCATATCCTGGGCCATAAAACAAACCTCAACAAATTTTTAAAACACTTAATCACCAAGGGTATGTTTTCTGGTAAGAAGAGAAGCAAACTAGAAATCAATTACTGTAGGAATCAATCTCTCTAAACACTTGGAAATTCAGCAATAAAAAAAATTTTTTTTTTTTCCTGTGGCCACATTCTGCAGCACATGGGATCCTAGTTCCCGACCAGGGATTGAACTCACAAACCCGGCACTGGAAGGCAGAATCTTGACCACTGGACTGCCGGGAAGTCCCAAGCAATACACTTCTAAATAATCTATCGATCAAGGAGGAAATCTCAAAGACAATTTAAAATACACAGAACTGAATGAAAATGAAAACACAACAAATCAAAATAAGTAGACTGCGCTAGCACTGTGTGGAGAGGAAACTTACAGAACTAAAGCCAATGTACAAAAAGAATTACACACCATGACTAAGTGGGAGTCATTCCAGGTATACAAGGCAAGTTCAATCTGTAAAAATTAAATCACTGTATTCCACTGTATAACAAAGTAAAAAACAAAATTCATGATAGCGATTAATACAGAAAACAAGCATTCACAATAAACACTCTCAACCTTTGGCTCTGTAAAAGGCTGTCGTGCTCATGCGTGCTCAGCTCCTGGTTGTGTCCGATTCTTTCAACCTCATGGACTGTACAGCCCGCCAGGCTCCTCTGTCCATCGGGTTTGCTAGGCAAGAATTGTGTCTGCTGCTATGACAGACAGATTCTTTACCACTGCACCACCTAGAAAGCCCCGTAAAAGACTGTTAAGAGGCTGCAAAGACAAGCTATAGGCCGGGGTGGGGGCGGTGGGGCGGTGGGGGGGGGGGGGGGGGGCGGCGGATGTATAAACCAAGTATCTGACGAAGTTAACATCTAAAAGATATAACTCCAAACTTGAGTTAAAAAACAAACAATCCAAATAAAAACTGGCAAAAGACATGAACCGAAAATGTATATCCAGAGAAGACACAGATGGCCAGGGAGTGCACGTGAGTAGTGGTCAATGTCAGCAGCTATAAGGAATACACAGACCGACACCGTGATGAGCTGTCGTTACACACCTAGCAGAATGGCCGAAGGGGGCCTTCCTGGCGGTCCAGTGATAAAATCCACCTGCCAACGCAGGGGACACAGGTTGGACCCCTGATCCAGGAAGATTCCACGTGCCTCGGGTCAACTGGGACCGGCTGCCACAACCACTGAGGCCTGCACGCCTAGAGCCCAAGCTCCTCCAGTGAAGCCACCACAAGGAGCCCACACACCACGGCTAGAGAGTGGCCCCCCTGCCACAACTAGAGAAAGCAAGGGGTCCCAGCATGGCCAAGACTACATGTTTTTAAAGAAAGGAAAAAAAAACAGAAACAAAACCAAGAGTGGCCAGAAGGGAAAACGAGGGCACCACCAAGTGCTTGAGAAGAGGTTAAAAAATACCAGTTCCCTTTAAAATTCAACATACAACTGCTGTACCACCCAACAAGTGCACCCTTGGGCATTTTTCCAGAGCAGTAAAACCTGGGTTCACGCAAACACCTGTATAGGACTGTGCATAACGGCTGTGCTCCTAACCCACATCCAGAAAGAAGTCAGAGGTCCTTCAATGGGTGAGTGGGTAAACAAACCATCGAACACCCACGCTATGGAAAACTACTCAGCCATGAAAAGGAACAAAGTAATATACACACACACCTTGGATGAATCTTGAGGGAACTGTGCTAAGTGAAAAAAGCTCCTCCCCAAAGGTTACATACTATATGACTCCACTTATGTAATATTCTTCAGTAATAAAACAAGAGGAGTAGGGATCAGCTTAGTGGGCATCAGAGGTCAGGCTGTGGCTCCATCTGGGTTGCAGGAGGGGCGTCAGAGGTCAGGCTGTGGCTCCATCTGGGTTGCAGGAGGGGCCTGAGGTGGCAGAGCCCATCCGTGTAGTGACTCTGGCAACGTTAATACGAGGGCTGGGAAACTGCACTCCAGTGTACCACTGGGGGAACCCGGATAAAGGGCACACAGGAGCTGTCTATATTATTTCTTGGAACTGCAAGGAAACCTACAATTACCTCAAAACGAAGTTTCATTTTTTAAAAAAAGCTTTCAAATGAGTTAGGGTATGAGTTACTTTAGGTCTATACAACAAAGGACTTCCTTGATGGTCCAGCGGCAAAGACTGCACTCCCAATGCAGGGGGCTCAGGTGTGATCCCTGGTCAGGGAACTAGATCCCACAGGCCTCAACTAAGACCCAGGGCAGCCAGATAAATAATTTAAAAAAAAAAAGTCTAGGGACTTCCCTGGAGGTTCAGTGGTTAAGAATCTGCCTGCCAATGCAGGGGACACGGGTGTGATCCCTGGTCCAGGAAGGTACCACACATGGAGGGGCAACTAACCACGCACCACAACTACTGAGCCCACAACCTGCAACAAAAAAGCCACCGCGGGAAGGCCGTGCACCGCAACCAGACTAGTTCCCGCAACCAGAGAAAAGCTGCTTGCAGCAACGAAGACCCAGCACAGCCAAATAAGTAAGTATTTTTAAAAGTCTACACACTGAGACTAGGTTAGTATCTACTCTTCCAACATCTGCCACATTTCAGCAATAAATATTTCCCTCTCCAGAGATGACAGATGAATGATAATTCATTCAACTAACACTGCCATCTGACAATACACTCTTAGTAATCCAGACACTAGCTGCTGCATTAACCTGCACAGAAGAGGCTCTGTCTCAGCAGATGATGAGTGAAACCGTGGAACAGACACAGGACAAACTGACCAACAGATCACTGGAGTGCCCAGAAACAGACCCCCCCCCTCCCCCGCACACAGAAAGCACATCACAGAGGGACACTGGGGCAGCCACCGAAACGGATTCACGACCCGTGACCATGAGCCCAGTGTGAACAATACTGGCTCTCACACAGCTTCAAGAGTGGCAGTTTATCAGTAACAATGTTCCTTGTAGCTAGTCTGTATTAGGGGGAAAACTGCAGGCAATTCAAACGCCAGAACAACTGAGAAGCTGTGTGCTACTCACACCCTGGTGTGCTGAATACACAGCAGTCAAAACGAGTAACTAGAAGGAACATGGCGGAACCTCAGAAACACCTCTGAGTGGAAAGCACTCCCAGATTACATACTGCATGATACACTTTCTTAAAAGCTCAGAAACAAACAAAAGTATCTGCTCAGGCCTGCATACTTAGTGGATAAAATTATACACTTTAAAAGAGAAGGAAGCAGAAGTCCATCAGGTTCAAGAAAGCAGTCACCCGGGTTTGGGGGTGTGGGGCAGCGGTGAGCATCGAGGCAGGGCAGTGGGAACGGGAGCAGCCGTCTGGACAGGCAGCATCACTGAGGAAGCCCCCCTGAGCGTGAAGGGCAGAGCAAGGGCATGCATCTCTTTACCACCCTCACAATTTACAGACGTGAACTGATCTGTATACATCAAATTACACGTAAACAGGGACTTCGTGGCCCGGTGGCTAAGCCTCCTCACTCCGGGTGCAGGGGGCCCAGGTTCAACCCCTGGTCAGGGAACTGGACCTCACAGGCGGGAACTAAAACAAAAGATGCCACGAATCCTGTGTGCTGCAACTAAGACCCACACAACCACATAAATAAATTACATGCAAACAGATAATAATCAATAACACATAAACCCACGACCCATAATTTTTTAAAAAACCTTTAAGCAACTGCTCATGACTGATAAAACTTGACAGGCTGAACCCACCCCATGATTACGTGATGGGCTGAAAAAGGTCAGAATGCGGTCAGGACACAAGTGTTCTAACGCCCCCCTGTTCTGTTTCCCTACCTATACTGGAAGGCACTAGAGTGCACCTCTGGATCTCAAGTGCGCTCCTGTGACACAGCGATGTCTCAAAATCCACATTCAAGCGTGTCAACAAGTAACAACAGCGAAAGAAGAGAAGACGGTGAGAGGCGCACTGTCCTCATGAAGGCATAGGCATGGCTCTCCACGTCACCCCATCACTCCAACTCACCTGGGTCTGAATGTGTTCTCTGAGCACGAAGGGCTGGGGAGTCCTGGGAGTAACATCTACGCAAGCCCTCCTGTGACCACCACAGGGAGGTCAGCATTGAAATGTACAAAACCCACTGAAGCAATGTCTCTAGGATGGTTTTTGGTCTAAATTTCTGATTTTTAGGCCCAAATGATGAAGATACTGTATATGGAGAGGCACTCTGGGAGTATGTACTTTAATACACAAGGACATGCATTGTAGAGACCTTTCAGAGTTCGACCAGAGCTGACAAATGCACACACGTGCCGATCTAGTCCCGTCTCAGAACATCGCCAAGGACAAGGGACACTTCAAAGAGAGAGGTGGCCTGGCCATCGCGCAAACGCTCTGCGACAGGTCTCCTCATGCCCTGACAGCACAGCCTGGGACTGGACTGGGGAGGGCGGGACAGAGAGGTGACAGGCGCCCACGACCTGGACTGGACTGGGGGAGGGCAGGATGGAGAGGTGACAGAGGCGCCTCTTGGGGACCGCGCTCAGCCCAATCACGGGAAGGGACCACGAGGTGCCGCTTCTAGTTTCAGCCACGACCACACACACAGTGGGACGTCTTCGCTTCTGTTATCTGGACATATTTCACAGCTGACTGTGTGCTTTCATAAAAACACTTGGGGTGAGAAGCGGAATTCAAACACGACAAGGCCGAGCACTTCACGGGCCTCTCTGGAAGTTACTGACCATCACGCTCCACCAGGAGAGTCGTTACAGCAAGAACTAGAGGCTGGGATTAAGAGGACGTGGGAGGGAGTTTTGGAAACACTGGGAAAGTCCATTTCTGGACCCCAGGAAGAGGATAAAGCCAAAGCCTCTTCAGTTCACCATCACCTGCCGGATCCCATCCTGTGTGGTGGCCTGAGGTAGGGTTGGCAAGTACACACCACCAGTGGCAAGGAGACCTCTGCCCTGACCTGTCCTCCACTCTAGTAAGCAAAATACCCTCATTGAGGGTTTAATCCCTCCACTTCCGAGCCTCCCCTTCCCCTCAACAGGTAATTCTATTTCCCTGATTAAGCAAGCTAAGGGCTCACTGAAAGGCCAAAGGCCAGGGCAACAGACTGCCACCAGGACACAGTCACAGGCGGCCTGCCACCTCACATTACGCTGCAACTGCTGAACGAGTCAGAGAATGAATGGACTTCAGCATGCTTGTTTATGAAAGGCAGCAACAGTAACCACCTGCCTACCCTGGTTGGTTCAGATGGGATGACAAACGAGACAGATATACCGAGAGAAGATATAACTACTTCGCAACTTAACAGGAACGTCACCACCAGAGAGGACATTATAAGGAATCTCACACCCAGCCAAGTTAACTGAGAAACCCAGGCTACCAACCCCACATCACTAAGTGATTTCATAGCCACTGTGGCATTCGGTCTACAGACAACCTTGAAAAGTTCAAATGCTCTTAGGCCTAACTCTGACCAAAACATTTCATCAGTCCTTTTGAGTCTCCGTGTCCTCGTCTGTGAAACAAGACGGAGCTCCGTCTCTTCCCCTCCAAGACTACTCCACTCTCTCCCCTCCCTGTCCTGGGACCCACCGTGTGGACCACATCCATGGGGGCTCTGGGTCTCGGGCTTCCAGCAGGATTTGTCCAGTAGGCCATGTGGATGTGAGGCAGAGGTAGGTCAGGGTACTTCTTGCCCACCCCACTCCCTGATGGGAAACGGGGGCTACCTCCCTGGAACAAACGTCTCAACTCCTCTCAGGGATCCTCTCCACGAACTATCTAGAAAACCAGTCACTCCATCACCTCTACAGGACTAAAGGTGGACACCTAAAGGTCCTGCTACTACTAGCCCTGGGGGACCAAACCTTTGCTCCTGACTTCCCTGCCCTAGACTCAGTAGCCTCTCCATTGCTGTGCTGTGCCCAGTCTTGTCCGATTCTTTGTGACCCCACGGACAGTAGCCTGCCAGGCTCCTCTGTCTATAGGATTTCTCAGCCAATAATACTGGAATGGGTTGCCATTTCCTTCTCCAGGGAATCCCCGTGACCCAAGGATCGAATCCTCATCTCCTGCATTGGCAGGCAGATTCTTCACCACTGAGCCACCTGGGAGGCCCAGTCTCTTTACGGACCTTTACTCCAAACTTTCCTGACTTGAATGTGCCACCTATTTCCTGCTGGGATCCTGGATTACATAGGACACACCACAACCTGTACCTCCTAAGGTTACAGATTAGAAATCACATAGCTACTATTGCCAGGCCCCGAGCCCTGATTACCGTTACAACTATTCTCTGGGCGGGAACCGTTTGTCCCAGTTTACAGAGTGGCGGATGAGAGACGTTAAAATATCGGCCCCAGCGCACGCAGGTGTGGAAGAGCTAGAACTGGGGCCTTAGCCTCCAGACGATATTCCGTTTCTATTATCACCGTCACGGTCACTATTTTCCCTACCACGCCAGAGCTCCTTATCTTCGTCATTCCTACAGGCAAACAACTCTTCTTGGAGGAAAAGAATCTTATTTCTAGGCCTGGACACAGTTGACCGGTATGGCTAAGAGCGGGAGTTGCGAAGTCGATTCAAAGTTCAAAGCCTGACTCGCCACTTGCAGAAGTGTAACGGTGAGCAAGAGAATTCCCTCCACCGGGAGCCTCAGGGTCCTCCCACAAAACGGGAAATACAGCAATCCCCTCGCCGGGTTCTGGCGAGGGTTCAATAGGATAACGCTTGCGAAGCACCTGGCGAGCAGTAAGCGCTCCGAGAACCGGAGACGCGCTGGGAAACTGAGGTTTGGAGGCCTTGGCGCTTTTTATTACCTCCGAGGACCGAGGAGGTGGGCTGGGGGCTGGGAACCCGAGGGAGAGAGCCCGCCGCCCCCGCCCACGCCCGCGCCCACCTGCTCCTCCAGCCGCTCTATCTCCAGCTGGTTCTTCTCCTCTTCGTCGTACCCCCACTCGTACTCCCCGGGGGAGCTCTCGGCCGAGGAAGCCATGGCGTACTCCTCATCTCCATCGCTCTCACTCACGCCTTCCTCCTGCTGGTCCCACTCTGGCCCCATGGTCTTGTACGTCGCGGCGGCCACGGCCCGCGATAACACCTTCCGCCTCGCCCGAGCCGCCTTAGCCTCATCCTCCTCTCCCTCGGCCTCGGGCCCGGCCTTGGGCTCAGCCTCCGCTTCAGAAGCCGATGCTGCGGCCGCCGTCGCCATCTTGGACTTCCAGAGACTCCCGGGTCCTCACTGGGCCGCCAAAGACCCGCAGTAGTAGGCGCTGCCCGCTGCACGCGCCTGGTCAAAATCACGCTCGTCTGCCACCTGAAGAGAAACTATGCGCCTCGGATGACATGGAAATCTCGAAATACACGAGATTCATGTTATTTTATATACTTTCAGTAGCTCTTGTTTGGAAAAGAAAGCTCACCAACAGGGCATGCATTCCGGCACAACGTCGGACAACAGTTGGGTCCTTAGGCAGGAAGTGGAAGCCATAGAGGCAGCCACGGAGTGAGCGTGATGGTTGTAGTTAAGGGTTTGGCGCCATCTTGAGAAGGTCAAAAATGATTCTTGGAATAAATACCTTACCACCTAGTCTGACATGGCGCGTGATTCAGTCTCCCCAGCAACTGAGCCTCAAACGCGCGGAAAAGTCTTAAGTCCTCAGGGAAGGATCGATTGCACCATTCATGAGAATAACTCATTTCCCAGAGATTCCTTTTTATTTAATGCCTGGCGCCTAGCACTTAAATACACGTGTGAGTTTTGATTTTATAGGATCATATTCTGCAAACCAGTATCAATAAATTACATTAATAAACATTTACTTAGAATCTCTTCATTGCTATATCTTGTGATTTAATCTGTGCCACTTTGCTTTTTAATAGAGACATAAACAAATATACTTTTTAAAATCAGAGCAAAGTATTCTTTCCTTTAGTTAAGCTTCTCACTTTAGAGGTAGAAAAGCCTTGGTGGGTCTATTTATTGCCTTGCTCCCTCATTAGCGAGCTTAATCGTATCGTTTTGGGTTGTTTTCCCAAAGCACCCTAAGTAGATACTCAACACAAGATTTGCTCAATGCATGAAGAACTGTCCTTGAATTAGTACAAAAAAGATCGAGGTTTACAAAGACGCTATCTTTCGCCTAGGAGCACACAGCCAGTTAGGAGCAGAAACGAGATTCTAACTCAGGACTGATCAAGTCAGAATCCCAACTGGGCCCCTCTGGGCAACCTAGGGCAAGTTACTAAACCGTTCTGATCCTCAAATTCCTAAGCTGCAAAATAGAGCCAAGAAGGGTGGACTGATTGATCCTCTGCGCCGAATTAGGAGGGGGGGCTTTGTGAACGCAAAGCTGGGTCCCAATTTCCAGCTCATGGGTCCTCAAGATTCAGAACCCAGCTCGGTGGACCAGCCCTCGAGCGATTTCAAAGCTTTAGGCTCCGCGCCCCGGGAACAAAACGGGGACACGTGAACGCAGCGGGAGGGCGCAGGCGCAAGGTCGCCCGGACGTTAGAGGGTGCGCGCTCCCAGCTGGGAGCCGACTCGCGCACGCGCCCTTCCCCTCGGCCGCGCGCTCCACCTGCGCAGGCGCAAGCCCGCAAGATGGCGGCGGCTGGATCAGGCCGTCTGAGGCGGGCGGCGTCGGCCCTGCTGCTCCGCGCCCCGCGCCTGCCCGCCCGGGAGCTCTCAGCTCCCGCTCGGCTCTATCACAAGAAGGTAAGAGCGGCCGGGGGGTCCGCACCGGGCGGGACGGGGCGGGAGTGCGACGACTACCCAGAGGACTTAGGGGTCCTAGCGGAGGCCCAGCCTAGTGGCCGTCCCGGCTCTGCGCGGCCCTGGAACCCCGACTGCAGCCCAGGGCCCTGGCCGCCCCCAACCCTGGATGGAGGGGCCTTCCTCTCAAGATGCCGCCTCGAATGACTCCCTCGCTGCGCTGGGGCAGCTAACCGCGCCTGAAACAAGGACAGCTCCACTAGCCTAGCGGCAGCTGCCCTCAATCTACAACATCCATCCAGCCTTTAAACCTTCCGACTGCCCGGGAAGCAGGGTCCTGCTCTGTCCGGGCTAGCCGGACACACAGCGGCCGAGTGACCTTGGGCAAGTCACTGACCCGCGCTCGTCAGATGGGGTCTGGGCAGCGCCCCCGTACGCGAGACCATTGCCTGCGGAGTCCTGGGCAGGACGCTTGGCACAGGGAGGCCACTGAGAATTGATGTTACTGTTGCAGGAGCTCAGAGCCTCCGAGTGGACATGGACGTGTAACCAACAGTCGTCACGTTTTTGTGTTTGTTTTGGTTTGGGGGTGGTGGGATGCTGTGAGTTAAGAGGTTGGGTAGTCGGCAGCCACATGAGACGTCTCACTCGGGAACCGGTTAACTAAAAAAAGAATGCGGTA
The DNA here is from genome assembly GCF_029407905.1 of Bubalus kerabau. Lineage (NCBI taxonomy): Eukaryota > Metazoa > Chordata > Mammalia > Artiodactyla > Bovidae > Bubalus > Bubalus kerabau. Next base: position 68,500,201 of record NC_073639.1, on the reverse strand, counting down.
AATCAACCCCGGGGCAGAAAGTCCAGATTGGATATTATCTTACAGATCCTTGGACTTGGAAGTCAAAATCCGTAGTCGGATAGGTCGGGGGAAGGGGACTGGAAGCTCGGAATACTTAACGACTAACTGGGAAACAAACGCAAGGTTTTTAAAGCCTCGCGTGTGCCAGTTTGAATAGATGGCTACTCTGTTCTGGCTTCCACGCGTTTGCGCACAGACCTCACTCCCCGCGGACCCAGGGCTGTGTGTTGACAGTACACGCGGAATGACCTGGCGCGCGCAGCCTTTCCGCCACCAGGGCGCGCTGCGGCACCGCAGATTTCAGGGCCCCGAAATACAGTCATGGTTACTATTTATCAGCGCACACAGATGGCCGTATTCCATAGCCTTGTTAGTCCCTTAACAATCTCCTTGAGGCTTCTGGAAAGTCCTTCCCTTTCTGGACCATACATACGTATAGGTTTTTGAATAGTAATCATTCTATTGAGAATGGATTTTCTTCCGAAATTATAAAAGTGCTGTTTGAGCCCAACTCGGTGACTTGGGTGGTTAGAGGTCAAGTAATTATTTGTGGTTCAAAACCCCACAGAATTAAGACATGATTTTGCTGATTTTTCTCCAGGATCCCCATATCTCTTAAATCCTGCCCAAGTGAAATTTGGTATTAGGTGATGGCCTGCCAGGTCCAGCTTGCTGACTTGAAGGAGCTTGATCAAAGTCGGGGAGATGAACAGCAAAAAAGAGTGACTGTGATTTCTCTTCACCCTCATTTCAGGTTGTTGATCATTATGAAAATCCCCGAAACGTGGGGTCCCTTGACAAGACATCTAAAAATGTTGGGACTGGATTGGTGGGGGCTCCAGCGTGTGGTGATGTCATGAAATTACAGGTACCCCTGGTTTCCATCTTTACTGGTGGTAACGGTGACCCCTTTGCTTGTACAGTGCTCTGTATTTGAAAGAGCATTTACACGTCCAGCATTGCCTCTGGTCCCCATCTTGATTCCTGTGAGGTGGGATAAGTCAGTGTTACAAATGATTCCAGCAGGGGCTGAATCCTAGTCCTCCTGGTTAAACTGTGCTGACCCCTTCTGACAGAATAAACAGATCTCACGTTCATACTCACTGTATCAGTTAGCAATCCCCAGAGGGATAGGAAATGCAATAAATCAAACTCTGCCTGCCCCCATGTTGGAAGCGCCTGGCACTCTGGTACCATAGCTTTCTCCACATCTCCTTCGTCACTGTGGTGGGAAGCTGGCCAGATGGCTTCATGCCTATCTTGGAAAACAGAAACGAGGCAGGAGGGAACGCACTACATGCGGTTTGACGTCAAAGGAAAAAGCACTAACCGGTGGCCTTTACTGCCAACTCTCGAAGTGTTTAAAGATGCACACTGGCCCAGCAGCGGGGAAGCCAGAAGTCAGGCTTGGGAGTGGGAGGAGACTGGGCAGGAGGCATACTTTTTGGCTGATCTTTGCCAGCAAGGCCCATATAATTCTGTATAGTTGTTCCTGCTTGCAGCTTTTCATTGCTGAACTCTCTGAAACAGAGGGGCCTCCGTAATCAATGCCCAAACTTTTAAGTATGGAAAGCAGGACCAAAGCTCTTAGGAGGTGCCCTGTGGGCCTCCCTGAGTGCCAGGTTATGCAGGCAGCGCCAGAAGCCTGCTAACTCCTGCCTCTTTTCTAGATTCAGGTGGATGAAAAGGGGAAGATCGTGGACGCCAGGTTTAAAACATTTGGCTGTGGCTCTGCCATCGCCTCCAGCTCGTTGGCCACCGAATGGGTAAAGGGGAAGACGGTAAGGCTCCTGAAAACTAGAACCTGCCTCTTGGTTAAGGGAAGGGTTTAAACAAACAAACACTATAATTTTTTTCTAAATATTCCAAGGATTTTCTTTTTAATTTTGCTTACCCAGATTTTTATCAAATTCTTCTCCACATTGGGAATTATGGATAATCTTAACTGTTTTTTTAGTTTGGGGTTTTCTGTTGTTGTTGACCATTTTTATTTGTTTGGGGGTTTTGGTGGTATTTTAACTAAATCAAAAAAAGGTCCCCACCTGCCCCTTGAACACAACAGAAGTGGAGAGAAATCTTTGGCTTTCTCCAAGGTCACAGATGTTACCATTTCTTAGAAGTCTAAGTCTGCCCGGGGGTGGGTATACCATGGTTTGTTTTGTTTATTTCTTCCCATCTGGTTTGAGGAAGGATTGCAGGTGGCTTACAAGGATTCATGAGATAACAGACTAGCCTTTCGAAAGTCCCGTCCTCGTTAAAACCTCTCAGTAAAGCCAGACTGTAGGTGCTCGTCCTTGCAGCCCCAACAGCCCGAGTTTAGCAAGCTGAGTCACGGAGGCCTGTGCCAGGCAGCTCTGCAGCCAGGCCGCCTGCCAGGCCACGTGCCACCAGCCCCCTGTGACTCAGGGCCTCGTGGCCAGCAGGCTCCTCAGAGCCAGGAAGCAAAGACCTAGCTTGTGCCGGCCGATCTGTCCGGAACGATCCTCAGGGGAGGAGGGCATGAGGAGACAGGACACCTCAGAAAGTGGGGAGAGGGCCTTTCTCTGACCTTGAGAACCTCCCATCTGAGTTTGCAGGAACAGAACTTGAAGCTTAATTCAGTAGAGTTAGCGGACTTGGGAGACTGGGGGACAGGCTGGGAAAATGCTTTCCTTAAGGCAGCAGGTCCTCTTCCACAGAGGCCTGCCTCCTGCTCTGCCCTCGGCTTGAGACAAACTCCAGGCATCCTTTCAGTCCACCTGGAGGTGAAAAGTCCTCCTACAGGCAGGGGATGAGCCCCAAGGTCTCCCCCCAGGAGCTGTCTATGCTGCTGGCCCTGGCCCCGCCCACCTCCCTGACACCATCCAGCTCATAGAATCGATGGACATCAGAGAAGCTCATAGTCACACAACCAACGCAGGAAATCACTGCCTTTCAGCAAACAGGCTCGAGGGGACTTCCTGGTGGTCAAGCGGTCAAGACTCGGTGCTTCCACTATAGAGAACGCAGGTTCAATCCCTGGTTGGGAACTATGCTCCCTCGTGCCATTTGGCCAAGAAAAAAAAAAGGCTGGAGTTTCTGGCCTCAAGCAGATCCCTCTGAGACTCCCCAGGCTCTGCTACTGGCTGAGACAGTGTCTCTGCAGGCTGGGCTCCCCCAGCTCAGCAATGTTTGCTCTTCGGACCCACCAGACAGAGCATCACTAAAACTGCCCATCTGTCCTGTCTGCCTCAGGTGGAGGAAGCCTTGACCATCAAAAACACAGACATCGCCAAGGAGCTGTGCCTCCCGCCTGTGAAACTGCACTGCTCCAGTATGTGTCGCCTCCAGCATGCCAACAGGCTTGGACTGGGGGTGGGGGTGGTATTGGGGGTTTTCCGTAATGGTATCCACGTGCATTTGGACAGGGGAATGGTGAGTCCTTTGGGGTCGTGGAATCCACCTTTATAACCTCTGAGGGTTAGAGCTCGGGTTGTCTTCACAGCCTCCAGAAGGTCGGGGCCCCAGGCGGGTGCTGTGGGTTGGGCATCACGCTGAGCTGGTCGCAACCTCACTTCTGACCTTTCAGAATATCCTCCAGTCATGTCATCACCTCCCCCTCACAGAGCAGCAAATGAGGGCTCAGGTTCAAGCCGCCCAGCCTCACAGCTCCTCAGGGAAGGGCCAGAGTCTAAAGCCCAGACTTTGATTCCGAATCTGTGCTGTTCCCACCCCACCGTGGTGAAGTTGGCACCAGTGAAGGAGAAAATGCGGCTTCCACCATAATCCCGTCTGCCGTGCGTTTTATCGCTTCCTTTCCAGAGGCCGTTACTCTCAGGGTCTGCATCTGTGTATATGGGATGACTCAGCCCAGCTGTGCAGTAGCCCCCTCTTCACTGTCCTGAGAGAAAGCCCAGATGCCGAAGGCTTTTACTTGGCTTTCCCATTCAGTCTAAAGCCTTAAAAATCTCACCCTTCTAGTGGAAGGAGGGAATGAGACACAGTAGCCTTAACTAAGTGATGGAGGTTTACTGACCAAATTAGTTAAAAATCAGCAGAGAGCCAGGCCTCCTGCCAGGGCAGGACTCACAGGGCAAGACGTGCGTGCCGGGGCCGGGACGGAGGTCTGCTGAGACCCGAGTTCTTTCCACTTGAGCTGGAGTCTCAAATACCCAAGAATAAAGGCCGTAGCTTGTAAACATTTTCATGTGGTTGCAGAGAAACCCCTGCCTTTTCATCAGGCCTTCATGGGCGCTGGAACTTGAGCCAGCGCTCTCAGCCGTCACTCCAGCTCTCTCAATGTTTGTTTCCCCCAAAGCCTCCCTTTTAATACCGACTCCAAAATAAAAGCTGCTGAACTTGGGATCACTAGAGTGAGCTGGCAAATGCCATCCCACCCCTAGACTGATGCGACCCAAGTTATGCCAGCCACAATCACCGACATCCACCGTGCTTTCCCAACTTCCATGTGAGCAGCTGAGAACTAACATCTGTTGTGTCGTTCCCCACCCACCCCTCCCCCAGTGCTCCAGACACTTTACGTATACAGCCCTCACCCTATCCCGGCGAGAGGCTGAGTAACGTAGAATCCCAGGTTTGTGCCCCCAGTCTGTCCCCAGAGCCGCCCCGAGGGAGTGGCTCAGGAAATGGCAGCTTGCTCCTGACCCTGCACCCTGGCGAGGTGACTGTCAAGCCCGTCCCAGCACCACTGTCTCGGCTCTTAAATATGTAGAAACTTACAGGCTGTGTTTTGTTCCGTTACCTGCAGTGCTGGCTGAAGACGCCATCAAGGCCGCCCTGGCTGATTACAAACTGAAACAAGAACCCAAAACAGGAGAGGCCGAGAAGAAGTGAGTCCCTGGTGATGGATGCCTCAAAGGGCCCACAGGCTGCCAGCACTCCCAGCCACGCAGTCACATGGGTGTTCAGAAGCCCTCGCACTACAATAAAAGCGCTCTGAGATTGCACAACCTTTGCTGCTCACGTTGCGAGTCTAACTCAAGCAAAATACACAGCCTAGTTGTTCTGAACCCTGGGGTTTCCTGCAGCTCACTTTCATCGCCTTAACCTCGTGTGTGTCTATACCTCGCGTGTGTCTATTTCGATTTGTGTGTATGACCCCAAAACTGAAATCAGTAGCGAAGTCTCAGGTTTGGGTAGTCGTGAAGTGCACAATATCTAATTCTACCTGAATCTTTTGGGGGAAGATTACCAGTAGAAAGCCTTGGTAAGATTATTTGGTAGGACCAAATAACGTACAAGTATTGTACATAAAACAGATTTTGCATCTATATAATAAAGGAATGTTGTAAGACAGTGTCTCTCTGGTAAGCCTTGTCGCTGGGGCCCCTCCCTCCCTTCACAGGACTGCCTTCAGCCCCACGGGGTTCGTTCGCAGATGCTGGATGGGGTGACGACCGAGGCTCCTCTCCAAGCAAGCTGGGTGGCAAAGACCACGCATGGCGGTCTTCACAAAGCCAATGTCCGTAATGCCTTCTGAAACAAGGGGGAGGAGAAAGGACATGGCCATCACTCTTCATTGTTCTTTACAAAACAACAGGTTGACAACTCAAAGTGACTCCAAGAGATTCTTTTGTAACTTCCCTGGTTTCTGAAATCTGAGAAACTCTGGCTTGGACTCTACCCTAAAGCTATGGACCGAAAACAGATAGAGGCCTGAGGAATGAGCTTTAAATATCAGTTTCTAGGCCCAGGTTCTGCTCCAGGTCTGGCCAGGCAGTTCCAATATCTGACTTTTTTTTTTAACTTTGTATTTAATGGAGTATAGCCAATTAACTGGAGAAGGCAATGGCATCCCACTCCAGTACTCCTGCCTGGAAAATCCCATGGATGGCGGAGCCTGGTAGGCTGCAGTCCATGGGGTCGCTAAGAGTTGGACACCACTGAGCAACTTCCCTTTCACTTTTCACTTCATTTATTGGAGAAGGAAATGGCAACCCACTCCAGTACTCTTGCCTGGAGAATCCCAGGGTCGGGGGAGCCTGGTGGGCTTCCATCTATGGGGTTGCATAGAGTCAGACACGACTGAAACGACTTAGCAGCTTAGCAGCAGCCAATTAACAATGTGATAGCTTCAGGTGGACAGCAGAGGCCCTCAGCCATATAAATATATGTATCCATTCTCCCCCACGCCCCTCTCCTGTCCAGGTTGCCACACAACGTTGAGCAGAGTTCCCTGTGCTGTACAGCAGGCCCTCATTGGTTATCCAATTTAATGTGTACATGTGTACATGTCCATCCCAAACTCCTTACTTGTCCCTTTCCCCATCCTTCCCCCTACCAGCAGCCATAAGTTTGTTCCAATACCTGACTCTTGAGAATCTCATGGGTGGTTTTGTGTGGAGGCAATGAACCAAGCCATCAGGAAGAAACCTCTTCAGTCCACACTGCACAGCTGTGATACTTAAGTAGTTCATTCTGAACAGTCTGTATGTGTACAGTGATCTAAAGTTTTAAAACATCCACCTCTGACTCGGGGACAAATAACAGGCACCTCATCTCTGCCTATCCCATCTGCCCCCAGGGTAGACAGGCGGTGGGTGGGGGGTCATGCAGAGATGCCCTCGGTCACACAGCAGCTCAAAGCCCCACTAAAGGAGAAAAAATGGTCTAGTGAAAACATGACCTCAAAATGCCAGCTAAGACTCAGATCTCCAACTTCAAAAGTAAGATGTCCTGACGTTCAGGCATAGGCTGACTCTTCTCTTAAATATACCTCCTTTGTTTAAAAAAAAAAAATGAAATGAAACTCCTCTGGGTTCTGGGGAAGGGCATGGAACTTCAAAGGCCCTTCCCCCGCACCCGGTGGGGAAGGCCACAGAGCAAGGCCTTCATCAGAACCTCAAATTAGAGCAGCCGGGTGGAACCATGTCACGTTGTCCCATGTGGCATGTTCTATGGTTTAATTCACGGTCCCTCTAGACTGCACTTGTCTCTTCATTATATGTGGCCACCCTGCAATTCCCCACCACTGTTGTTTGTGACTTTTTTAAAACGAGACATTTTTGTCCCAGTTACACCCTTTGAGAGCCGAGCCTAAATTCTACACATCAGAAGCTGTTCGTAAACAGCCACGGCGATAGCCCAAACCTCAAAATATGTGGTCATGTAGCTGAAAGAAGAACATTTGGGTTGAACTTCCATGAGAAACTGTCCTTGGCCCAGACACAGCTAGTCTGAACCACAAGGGGGCACCATGTCCCCGTGGGTGAACTCAAGTCTAGAGATCTTGACATCCCAAGAATCTTCGCGTCTCCACGTAAACTCTTCCACAGGAGATCCCAACGTGTAAGTGACAAGCTCCGTGTACTCCTGCGTCGGGCCAGGCCCTCACATTTGTAATCCTTCCATCCTCAGGACAGCCCTCTGGGGCGGACATTGTTTCAAACAAGCAAACTGGCCAGGGAGGTCAGCTACTCCCAGGCCACAAGGTGGGGCGTGGGCTGGGCGACCTCAGAGGCCGTGATTCTCCTGCCCTGCTTGCTCCCCGCAGAACTCGACACCACCAGAGGCTCCCCTATGCCTTGAGCATCAGCAGGAGGTGACCCCCAACACAAAGTGAGCCCTAATCCATTCATTTGGCCAACTTGCCGCCAAGCACTGTGCCTGGCCCCAGCCGTGCCTCAGTCATCCGGGAGCCCAATTTAACCCCAACATCTGATTAAATCTGATGCTTTGCGGGTAGGGCCTGGGCACAGACGTTTTCCCAAAGCTCCCTGGGAGTTTCGCAGAATGCAGCCCTGAGAGAGAACCACTGTGGAGTGCTCTGCACTTTGCCAAGCAGTTTGCTGAAATCATTTCCGTGGAGGCTGACGCTCCTATGAGAAGGGGTCCCTTTCCAACTTTCTCTCTGCCCCTCCCACCTCATGCATCTGCCTTGGTCTGGGACTCTATCATCTCTCTCCTGGCCTCCCCACAGGCCTCCCTGCCTCCAGCCTCACTGCTGGAATCCAGTCCCCACTCTGACCCTGTCCCTCCTCTTGAAACCTGTCCCTGGCTCCCTATCGCCCTTCAAACACATCCAAACTTCCTACTACACCAATCCATCTCTTTGCTCCGGGCCCACCAAACCTTCCTTTCAGCCCTGTGCTGCTCCCCCGACTAGGAAGGCCCCAGCCAGGCACCCTCCCTTAACTTCCACTCAGCCTGGGAGCCTCATCTCAGACACTGCCTCCGCAGGGAAGCCGATCCCAACTCCCCCAGGCTGAGCTAGGCACCATTGCTGCTCCCAGAGCGCCTGCCCTTCCCTCATCCTTCCCTGATCCTTCCCTGGTCCCATGCATATTACGGATGGTTTTTGTACTCTGCTCTTGCCTTGTCTTTCTGTATCATTACTCAGAAACTTGAGTCTTTTTTAAAGAATTTTTTTCATATTTAAATAGGTAATATACTTTTTTTTTAAATTCAGGACTTTCCTGTGAATCCAATGGTTAAGAATCCGCCTGCTAAAGCAGGGGACATCTGTTCAATCCCCCGTCTGGGAAAATCCTACATGCCGTGGGGCAACCAAGCCCGAGCTCTAGAGCCCATGAGCCACACAACTACTGAGCCTGAGCACTCCAGAGCCTGTGCTCCGCACCAAGAGGAGCCACTGCGATGAGAAGCCCTACACCACGGCTGGAGAGCGGCCCAGCTCCCTGCAGCTGGAGAGCGGCCAGCGCAGCAGAGAAGAAACAAATAAAAATGTAAAAAATAATAATAATAAATATAATTAATTCAAACAGCCTGAAAAGGAACAGAACAATATATAAGCTTCCTTACCACCCCTACGAATTCCCCAGTCTCCCTCCTCATAGACAATCTCTGGTATTTGTTTCTTAGCTGTCTTTCCAGAAATTTCCAAAGCATATCCACATAAACATGTGGATATGCTACCACATGTTTATGTGGTATACTACACATACTTCTGTATCTTTCTATTTTCCTCTTAACCATATTTCTCCATTTCAATTCCTGTAGACTGACCTCATTAACAGCTACCCAGCATTCCGTGTAGGACAGTTCATAATTTAGCCTTCTATTGATGACAGTAATATCAATTTATGGCTTTCCCGAAAGTGAAAGAGGAGAGTGAAAAGGTTGGCTTAAAGCTCAACATTGAGAAAACCAAGATCATGGCATCTGGTCCCATCACTTCATGGGAAATAGATGGGGAAACAGTGGAAACAGTGTCAGACTTTATTTTTGGGGGCTCCAAAATCACTGCAGATGGTGACTGCAGCCATGAAATTAAAAGACGCTTACTCCTTGGAAGGAAAGTTATGACCAACCTAGATAGCATATTAAAAAGCAGAGACATTATTTTGCCAACAAAGGTCCATCTAGTCAAGGCTATGGTTTTTCCAGTGGTCATGTATGGATGTGAGAGTTGGACTATAAAGAAAGCTGAGCACTGAAGGATTGATGCTTTTGAACTGTGGTGCTGGAGAAGACTCTTGAGAGTCCCTTGGACTGCAAGGAGAGCGAACCAGTCCATTCTGAAGGAGATCAGTCCTGGGTGTTCATTGGAAGGACTGATGCTGAAGCTGAAACTCCAATACTTTGGCCACCTCATGCGAAGAGCTGACTCATTTGAAAAGACCCTGATGCTGGGAAAGATTTAGGGCAGGAGGAGAAGGGGACGACAAAGGGTGAGATGGTTGGATGGCATCACCGACTGGATGGACATAAGTTTGTGTAGACTCCGGCAGTTGGTGATGGACAGGGAGGCCTGGCGTGCTGCGGTTCATGGGGTCGCAAAGAGTCAGACACGACTAAGAGACTAAACTGAACTGGTGGCTTAGTGGTAAAGAATCCCCCTGCCAATGCGGGAGATGCAGGAGATGGAAGTTCAATCCTTGTGTCGGGAAGATCCCCTGGAGAAGAAAATGGCAACCCGCTCCAGTAGAAATCCCATGGACAGAGGAGCCTGGCGGGCTACGGGCCATGGGGTTGCAAAGAGTCTAACACAACTTAGCAACCAAACAACAAATGTCAATCATGGGACCCAGCCTCTGGCCCAGCTCTTGTCTTACTAGGGGCTTCATGAACGCTTATTTAGTGAACGGATAGAGAGAGGAAGGGTGTGTGAGTGGATGGACGGGTAGATGGAAGGGATGGGTGGAGGGTGTGTGAGTGGATAGATAGATGGGTGGATGGATGAAGGACAGATGGAGAAACAGAGGCTCAGAAAGCTGAAATGACTTTCCTCAGATAGCACAGTGAGGAAGTGGTAGGTTAGAGCTCCAGCTGTGGTCCTCTGCCCACCTCCCACCCCCTTCAAAGCACCACACCATGGCTATGACCACATCTATAGTCTAACCTTTCCTAGATGTTGTTCCTGGATTCCAGCCACTTGGGACCACATCAAAATGCACTTTTACAACTTCCCATTAAGCACTGTCCTGCCAAAACTGGCTATCTGTATCATGGAGTCTTCTTAAAAAGCCAAGCAATGAGAGGTGATCAAGGCCCCTTGAACTTGAGACAAGAAGAGAGCAGACTCTGTGTCCATCTTCGTGATGGGACAGAAGATTTCCGGGTCCCACTGAATCTTGGCAGAGTTAGGGGGACCCTGCGGATGAGATCCAGCCCCAACCAGAAGATGGATGTGAGTACCTCTCTCATTGGTGGATTTGTGGCCTGTCTGCTTGCTTCCTCCATCCCTCAAGATGACATCAGCTAAGCCCTCAAGGAGGGCTCCCCAGAGAAGACCTTCTCCACCCAGGGAGCAGCAGCAGGACAGAGCAGGGTAAGCTCAGAGCCTTGGAGTCAGAAACAGTGGGTTCAAATGCTGCCTAGCCCTGTGTGACCCTGAACAAGAGACCTCAACCATCCCAAGTCTCCATTCATTCATCTGCAAAATGGGATGACAGTGTGAACTACCTGGTCTGGTTGACGTGACCATTAAATGAGATGAAGCATGTGAAGCGCGTGGCATATAATGCTCATTGTTGTTACGGTCGCACAGCTCTTTAGCCCCAGAGACACACCCGGCACAGTTAGTGGGTGTTTTATATAGATGAGCTCATTTACTCTGTGCAGAAATCTTAAAATTCTATGATCATCCCATTTTACAGATGAAGAAACTAGAAGGTAACGGCATGTGTCCAAGGTCACATAGCCAGGACGTGGCCGCAGCGGGGCTCCAGCCCGAGATCTCAGCCCATGACTGGCCTATTCTCTCTTACAGCCGTTATTATTCCTGTTAACATCGGTCTCATTACCATGACTCGTAGCAACGGTTACTATTACGACCATTGTTACTATCACTGCTGTTATTACAATTTTTAAATACTATAAGGAATTCCCTGCGATTCAGTGGTTAGGACTCAGCACTTTCACTGCCGGGGCCCAGGTTTGATCCCTGGTCAGGGTATTATGATCCCGCAAGCCATGGCAAAAAAACTAGAGTGACATGAAATAAAAATTAATAAAGTAAAATAAAATACTATAGCTTCAGGCTTCCAACCTACGGTCCTTGGGATGAGCCCTCACAGCACGGCCTCCAAAGTGGCACAAGTTGTAGTCTGCCTGCCCCTGTGCAGGGAACACACAGACGTGACTTCTGTCCCACGTGGCTTGACAGGCAAGCTCACGCCACTGTACTTGGTCAGCCACAGAGCACAGCTACTCCCAAGGCCCGGCCTCAAATACCACCAGCACCCTCCCTGCCCAGCTATCTTTAGAAATGTCCTGTTGGGCACTCCAGCCTGTGGCCTCACCTCGGAGAAGCCCACATCCCAGAATAACTCCTGGAGGCCCCCCGGGTGAGGACAACGCTTGATGCCCTGGAGCTGCTGGTGCAAAAGAGGTCCCAGGGGCCTACATCCCCCCACCCCACCGCTGGGGCCTCAGGCTGCTGGAGCAGAGGAAGCCCCAGTGGGGAAGTCAGGCTGGACCCCCTCCCCACTAAACATCTCTCCACCATGCACAGCCCCTTTGAGCAGGACCACAGGATATGAGGGACTAACCTTGGATGGGGATCTGGGGATTTGGGTTCTAATCCCAGCTCTGTCATGATCTCTCTATGTGACCTTAAGCAGGTACTTAACCTCTCTGAACTTTGATTTCCCTTCCTGAAAAATCAGCAGAATACTAGCTCCTAAGTGATAGATTTGTTGTAAGGATTAAAAGAATAATCACAAGTGGAAAAAAAAAAAAAAGCACATTACCAAGCACTCAATGAATGTTAGCCATCATCATCACCCCCATCAACACCACCATCATCATCCCCATCACTATTATCATCACCCCCATCATCAACACCATCACCCGCATCATCACCATCATCATCACCATTACCACCATCCCCATCATAATCTCATCATCACCATCATCATCCCATCATCCCCATCATCATCCCATCAACCCCAACATCACCATCACCATCATCCCCATCATTATGAAAGGTTATTGCTGAATCACGCAAAGACGCTGGGATTCTTGGGCCTCCAGAGAAGAATTCAATCCACGGCCAGAGACGAGGCTTGATCGCTCAAAGCTTTTGTGTAATAAAGTTTTATTAAAGTATAAAGGAGATAGAGAAAGTTTCTGACATAGACATCAGAAGGAGGTAGAACAAGTACCCCCTTGCTAGTGTTAGCAATGGAGTTATATACTCTCCAATGAATCCAAAGAATATCTGGAGGTTGTAAAGATCTCACCAGACCTACTGCCATAATTTACATTTTAAGATAACAGGATTAGCTAGAAGGCTTAGTCCAGAGAATGCTCAAAGAATGCTCAAACTACCGCACAATTGCACTCATCTCACACGCTAGTAAAGTAATGCTCAAAATTCTCCAAGCCAGGCTTCAGCAATACGTGAACTGTGAACTTCCAGATGTTCAAGCTGGTTTTAGAAAAGGCAGAGGAACCAGAGATCAAATTGCCAACATCCGCTGGATCATCAAAAAAGCAAGACAGCTCCAGAAAAACATCTATTTCTGCTTTATTGACTATGCCAAAGCCTTTGACTGTGTGGATCACAATAAACTGTGGAAAATTCTGAAAGAGATGGGAATACCGGACCACCTGACCTGCCTCTTGAGAAACCTGTATACAGGTCAGGAAGCAACAGTTAGAACTGGACATGGAACAACATACTGGTTCCAAATAGGAACAGGAGTACGTCAAGGCTGTATATTGTCACCCTACTTATTTAACTTCTATGCAGAGTACATCAGGAGAAACGCTGGACTGGAAGAAGCACAAGCTGGAATCAAGATTGCCAGGAGAAATATCAATAACCTCAGATATGCAGATGACACCACCCTTATGGCAGAAAGTGAAGAGGAACTCAAAACCCTCTTGATGAAAGTGAAAGTGGCGAGTGAAAAAGTTGGCTTAAAGCTCAACATTCAGAAAACCAAGATCATGGCATCTGGTCCCACCACTTCATGGGAAATAGATGGGGAAACAGTGGAAACACTGTCAGACTTTATTTTTCGGGGCTCCAAAATCACTGCAGATGGTGACTGCAGCCATGAAATTAAAAGATGCTTACTCCTTGGAAGGAAAGTTATGACCAACCTAGATAGCATATTGAAAAGCAGAGACATCACTTTGCCAACAAAGGTCCATCTAGTCAAGGTTATGGTTTTTCCAGTGGTCATATATGGATGTGAGAGTTGGACTGTGAAGAAAACTGAGCACCGAAGAATTGATGCTTTTGAACTGTGGTGTTGGAGAAGACTCTTGAGAGTCCCTTGGACTGCAAGGAGATCCAACCAGTCCATTCTGAAGGAGATCAGCCCTAGGATTTCTTTGGAAGGAATGATGCTAAAGCTGAAACTCCAGTACTTTGGCCACCTCATGTGAAGAGTTGACTCATTGGAAAAGACTCTCATGCTGGGAGGGATTGGGGGCAGGAGGAGAAGGGGACGACAGAGGATGAGATGGCTGGATGGCATCACCGACTCGATGGACATGGGTCTGAGTGAACTCCGGGAGTTGGTGATGGACAGGGAGGCCTGGCCTGCTGCAATTCATGGGGTCGCAAAGAGTTGGACACAACTGAGCGACTGAACTGAACTGACTTAGTCCAGAGACTGCCTTCAGGCAGGATACATTATTGTTACATTATCCTTGTAAAGACCAGACCTACTCCCATAATTTACATTTTAAGATAACAGGATTAGCCACAAGATTTAATCCAGAGACTGTCCTCAGGCAGGATATATAATCCTAAGGAATGCAGAGGGGAAAAAAAGTTTGTCCTTTTTTCCTCCTTGAGAATTCCAGACCCCTCTCTCCTTGGGGACCCCTAGACTTCTTATCAACCTACCTAGGAAATGACTCTCTCAATCACCATCCCCATCATCCCTGTCATCACCATCATCATCCCCATCAACCCCATCATCATCACCTTCCATCATCATCACCATAATCATCCTCTATACTATCACAGTTATTCTTGTCATTATCATCACCACAGTCACCACCATCATTAGCAACATCGTCACCACCATTAGCAGTAGTGACAGATGCCACCATCATGGTCACTGCCACCATTATTGTTACCATGATCATTGCTATGGACTATACTGTGTCCCCTCTCCCAAAACGCATATGTTGAAGCCCTAACCTCACTGTGACTATATTTGAAGATAGGGTCTTTCAGAGGTAATTAAGGTTAAAAAAGGTCATAAGGGTACAGAGGTCTCCTCACTCATGCTCAGAGGATAGGCCATGTGAGGACAAAAGAAAAGTGAAAGTGAAGTCGCTCAGTCGTGTCCAACTCTTTGCGACCCCGTGGACTGTAGCCTGCCAGGCTCCTCCGTCCATGGGATTCTCCAGGCAAGAGTACTGGAGTGGGGTGCCATTTCCTTCTCCAGAGAATCTTTCCAACCCAGGGATTAAACTCGGGTCTCCCACATTGCAGGCAGACGCTTTACCATCTAAGCCACCAGAGAAGTCCTGTGTGAGGACAAAGTAACCATCTAATAGCCAGAAAGCTCCCACAGAAATTGAGCCCTATTGGAAATTTGATCTTGGACCTTCCAGCCTCTAGAACTGTGAGAAAAGAAATTTCTATTGTTTAAGCCACGACATCTGTGGTATCTTGTTATGGCAGCCTGAGCAGACTGCCACATCAACCATCATCATCACTGCCATCATCAGTATCAACGTTTTCACCATCATGGACATCACACCATCATTACCATTGTCATCATCAGCAGTATCAACATTACCACCGTCTTCAATACCTTCATCATCACTGTCATCATCAGTACCAACATTATCATCATCATTATCATTGTCATTATCAGTATCAACATTATCACCATCACCAACATTATACCATCATCATTAGTATCAACATTATCACCATCATCAATATAATTATGATTGGTGTCATCATCATCAGTATGAACATTACCACCACCACCAACAGCCTCATTTCATTGTCATCACCAGTATCAACATTATCACCATCAGCAGCAGCATCAGTGTTATCATCAGTACCAACATTATTATCATCATTATCATTGTCATCACCAGTATCAACATTATCACCATCAGCATCATCATCAGTGTTATCATCAGTATCAACATTACCACCACCAACAGCATCATTATCATTGTCATCACCAGTATCAACATTATCACAATCAGCATCACACCATCAGCATCAGTGTCATCATCAGTATCAACGTTACCACCATCATCAGTACCATCATTATAACTGTCATCGGTATCAACATTATCACCTTCATCATCAACTTTATAACCATCATCATCACCACCTTCAGTATGCTAGGTCAGATTCCCCAGAGAGTTGACCCTCAGGTGGAGTTTACAAGCAGGGCGTTGATCTAGGAGTGTTCCTGGGATTGACACCTGTGGAAGGCTGGTTAAGCAAGCAGGACTGAGCAGAGGGAGAAGATGGGTGGCAGGGTAGCCCCAACAAAGTCTCCAGTGACCCCATGGAGAAAAACAAAACAAAACTCTGATGGCCCCTCAGAGTTGTTCAGCATCTGGGCCCCTATCACTTACAATCTCTAAATTTTATCACAATATTGGGTTTGCGATATCATCATCTCACTTTTCGCCAAAGGGGATTTGCATCTTACAAAAGAGAAGCCAAAAGGAAGGCTTGATAACACCACCAAGTAAATCACTGGTGGAATTCCAGGCATCTGCTGGGCTTACTATCCTGGGGCAAAGAGCCCTTTGGGAGTTTCTCACACTGTCCCATTTGCCCTCCAGCCCCAGATTCTTGCTCACTTTCCCACCACAGCAAAGCCCCTGGGGACCACCTCCCTTCCAGTGGGTGCTCATCCATTCCAACCCCAAAGGCTCGGGCCAGCATGGCCCTGCTTCCTGGCAAGTCTTCTTGGGCGGCAGCCGGGATCAGAGTCTCCTCTCAACCTTTCCCACTCTTTTTCTTCAGGAGCTGAACCAAAGGGCAAGCTGTTCATGCAGGCTGGTCCTTTCCCGGCTGAGCTAACCAAGCAGAGGGTCTCAATGAGGGACAGAGCCTGGGCCAGGGATGCCTGCGGAGAGCGACCATGAGCAAACGTGGGCCTCTCCCATCTGTCCTTCTCCAACGGTCAGCCTGGGAGACACTGCTGCATGATGAAACGAGACCATGTGGACGAAGGGCCCAGGACAGCTCAGCACACAGTAGGCGCTTACTAAATGCTCATTCACACACAGGAAAGGCCCTTAGCAGGCAACACGGGGCAGGAGAAGGGGTCACAACAGGGATCACACCCCGGATGCAGGGCAGGCAACAGCTTCCCACTGAACCTCTCTCTGGTCTCCAAGGCCCTGCCTGTCCCCCTTATGCCTCTCTCAGCCCCCTAGCCTCCCTGCTGTGTCTCAAACTCACCGAACTCATCCCCACCACAGGACCTTTGCACAGACTGGCCCCACTGCTTGCAGCCCTCTTCCCAGAGCTTCTCCCACTGCCTGTAGCCCTCTTCCCAGAGCTTCTCCTCCCGCATCTGCAGCTCACTTCAAATGCCATCTCCCCAGACAGGCCTCCCCCATCCACCCCAACATCACACTGTCCATATATTTGTCTCACAGCATAACACTCTGAATTTCTCTTGCTCGGGGAAAGCGAGTCGGAGGATTCACCATGAAATCTCAGTTACCTAGAACAGTAACTGCGTACAATACAGGAGGCGGTGCCAAAGGCTTATTTTGGCCACCGTCCCTGGAAAAAGCTACGAGGCAAGAGATCCGTTCCTTACTTCTGGGCAAAACTTTCCCTCTCTGTGTATTTGCAGTTCCTCTGTCTGCAAAATGAGGGGACTGGACCCGATGAATCCATACTCCCTTCCAGCTCAAACAACAAGATTCCACATCCTTGGATAACTTCTCATTTTAGCCCATAACCAGCTCCCGCCAGGACATGATTCATCTCTGCCGATTCTGCCTAGCAACCAGCCCTTCTCCCCACATCCCGAGCCAACCCGCCCCCCGTTTCAAGACAAATTCCTCCCCCACCACACACCCGCTGAGCTTCCCCCTCCTCCGGCATCCTGGGGAGGAATGCCAGGCTTCAAGATCCTCCCCTGTCTGCCACCAGCATTTTAACGCAACCTCAGAATGTCTCGGGCTATGTCTGGAACCAGATGGGGGGAGCTGGTCCCCCCGGGATTAGTACAGGAAACGGCAGCAGAAGTCAGGCAGGCGGAAAGCGCTGACCCAGCACGGGAGATCATTTCCATTCTGATGCCTCGCCCTCCTCTACTGTCCAGCTCCCTGGGCCTGGAAAAGTGTCTGTGTTTAGGTAAAGAGAAAGAAGGGACAGAGAAAGTGGATGAGAGAGAGAGAGAGCGAGTTTCCATGCTTGAGACAAAATCAGTTCATTTGGACTTTCCCAGGGAGGTCTTCATACAGTGCCCCACAGTGAGAAAAAAGAACCATCTCACCTGCTGGCTCAGTAGTAAAGAACCCCCCCTGCCAATGCAGGAGATACAGGTTCAATCCCTGGGTCAGGAGGATTCCCTGGAGAAGGAAATGGCAACCCACTCCAGTATTCTTGCCTGGGAAATCCCATGGATAGAGGAGCCTGGCGGGCTACAGTCCATGGGGGTTGCAAAGAGTTGGACACGACGACTCAACAACAACATCATCTTCATAGATACTGGAAAGCATTTGATAAACTTCACTGTCCATCTGCAACTCAAAAATCTTGGCAATCTAAGAATAGAAAGGAATTTCCTTAACTTGAAGAAAAGACATTTACCAGAAAACTACAGCAAACATCACAGGAAAACTTTGGAAACACTCCCATGAGGATCAGGAACAAAGCAAAGATGTTCACCACCATAGCCACCTCCACACTGACGTCACCACCTCCGGCACCATCCATCACCCACCCCCACCACCATCACACAGAAAACAAATGGCACGCAGGGCACAGACTGGACGTGACGAACCTGCCACTGATGGATGGACCATCTCCCTAGAGATCCTTCTTGAATGACCACTGATGGTCAGCCTACCTGGGGACCTGCCTTGATCTTTTCTGGGCAACTTTGGGTCTCAGTTTCCCCACTTAGAGCTGGAGTAGTGGGACTATACCAATTGTTTGCAAACTATAAGCCCTAGGAGCCCCTGAAGAGGGGGAAGAGGGGCAAACAGTTACCTCTGGGAATCCCACCCCTCCTCCAGGAGGCAGCTTTGCTTTCATTCAATTTATGTTAGGATTCCTGCTGCTGCTGCTAAGTTGCTTCAGTCATGTCCGACTCTGTGCGACCCCATAGATGGCCTCCCACCAGGATCCCCCATCCCTGGGAATCTCCAGGCAAGAACACTGGAGTGGGTTGCCATTTCCTTCTCCAATGCATGAAACTGAAAAGTGAAAGTGAAGTCTCCCAGTCAAGTCTGACTCTTAGCGACCCCATGGACTGCAGCCCACCAGGCTCCTCCATCCATGGGATTTTCCAGGCAAGAGTACTAGAGTGGGGTGCCATTGCCTTCTCTGATGTTAGGATTCCTAGGAAGTTTATTCTAACGAAGGATTTTATGGTTCAAAAAATGTTGAAAACTAGTGTGTACCTAATCAATCAACAAGTGGAAACTAAGGCCAGAAACAGGTCATTTGTAGGAGAGGAACTCCATGGGGTTAAAAGCCCCTCTCTCTCACAGATAATCAGAGAACCAAAATGAAAATAATGAAATACCACTCCTCATCTCTCTGATTGGAACTCACACTGCTGGCAAGGGTGTGGGGCACCTGAACCACTCTTAGACCTAGATGGTGGTGGAAACTGGTGACGCATTTTGGAAAAGTTGTCTGGCAGCACTGCTGAAACCGTGATGCCTCTATCCCTGGCCTTGGCGAGGCCCCTCCAGCAGGACCTGGTGTCTGCAAAGACACGCACATGCAGGATGGCCTGGTGACACAGGGCCCTCCGGCTCTGCCGCCTGTGGTCTCCCCTTGTGAGCTCACCCAGGGCCTGCTCTGCCCCCATGCCTGACCTGGAGGCACCCTGAACTGGTTCCATTGTCGGGGTGCCCAAAGCCCTGGTGGCGGAAGTCTGGGCTCACACTTCCAACAAGTGACTCCCGGGCATGAATCCACCACTCTAGGGCTGCCCTTTCCCTCACATAAGACAGACCACAGACCCCAGGAGCAATGAGCTGCCAGACCAGACCCAGGACCTGAGCCCTCTCCCCAGCTCACCCACCGTGTGACAAGTCCTCTCGCCCCTGGGGTTACCACATCCGTCAACAATTCTCTGAGCATGGGTGCTTTCCTCATTAGCTCAATGAAGCTGATGGAATCGGCTTCACCGTGATCTTTCAACATGAAATCATTCACGTGAAAACAAATTAGGACATGTTGACGACAGTCCGTATGTCCAGACCCTTCTCCCAGAAGCAAATTCTCTCTAAATGTCCTCTTGAACTTGACAGGACCGCCATCTCCCTAACCCTCCCACAGCGATGGGCACTTAAGTCATTTCCCCTTTTCTCATTTATTTGCATCAGCGCTAGCACCAGCCATCTTTGTAGGCCCACCTCAGGGCCCATGCAGAAGTATTTCCATAGCACCTTCTGGAAAAGAATCTCAGGGGCAAACACACGGACAAGCTTGGTGGATGTGGCCCCACCACCTTCCAAAAGCCTCCTTCTATCTCTTTCTGAAGTCTACTCAAAACCAGACAGTGCAGGGATCAGATCCGGACAAAGTCTCGTGAGAGGCCAGGGGAAAAATTCAGAAGAGTTTCTAACTGGCTCGCCCATGGCTGGCCCTGTCCTCCCAGCCAGAGCTTGTGCTGGGGGCTCCGCTGGGGAAACTGGCCCTCGGGCCAAGCCAGTTCGACTTCCCTTAGGTGGAAAGTGGCTTCTGAGAGGGTTTGTTCAGATGCTGGAGAGGCAGTCCGAGAAGCTGAGACACCTCTTCCAGGGGTCTCTTGTGGGGGGGGGGGGGTGCTCTCCCCACAATGAATTCAAGGGGGTAAAAAAACGCCAGGTTCTCCCAAGATCTTCTCATCCAAGAATCAAGTGACTCTTTTTACTTCAGGGAAAATGGCTTCCTGCAGCCCTTGTCTCAGCTGCTGACAATCGCTGCCTCACACGGGAACAGTTTGAGGCCCACCAGCTGCCTGAAATCTAGATGTTGCCTCCTTCTTTCCTTTGTGGGAGAAGCAGCTGAGGGCTAGAAGGAGTGAGTGACTTCCCTCAGAAAGCACAACCAGGAAAGAGGCAGAGCCAGACCTTCACCCCGGGGCCCCAGACCCAGGGTTAGTGCCAGCCTTGGGCCCCCCACCTCCAAGTTCACGCCTCCGGAGAGCCCAGGGCCCGTGGGCTAGGCCCCAGAGACCTGGTGGACTCTCGGCGTCGACCACATGCTGATCCTGGGCAGGGTCAAAGCATTGGTTGGAGCCCAGCAGACTAGCTTGGTCATTCCCCGGCCACGTGGATTGGAAGGCCACTCCAGTACACTTCGTAACACCTCGAGACCGGCCCCAGGTGGTGGTGGGAGGTGCAGGGACGCCAAGCTCCGCCCCCTATCCAGACCCTGCCCCCCAGGCAGGATGTACGCAGGCGCAGTTGTTGATCAATTCAGTCGCACTGCTGTTTCCGACTCCTTGCGACCTCATGGACTGCAGCACGCCAGGCTTCCCTGTCCATCACCAACTCCCGGAGCTTGCTCAAACTCATGTCCATCGAATCGATGATGCCACCCAACCATCTCATCCTCTGTTGGTGCATAGGTGGGGCCCGACCTCGTGGCCAGTTACAAAGCACTCTTTGCTGCCTTTCCACCTCGTAGAACCACAAGGATGCAGTACCAACAACTGGGATGACGCTCCTGCCACCAGCTGAGCTGTGGCGGTCACATGGAAGTCTGGACACTTTGGCCTAGGGCCCCATCAACCCCGTTGTCCTGCATTCATGCACTCGTTCGTTCACGAGTAAGCTTGCAGGCAGCATGGAGCTGTGGTTAGAGCCCTACTTACGGGATCTCGGTGTCTTCCCAGGTAGAGCTAGTGGTTAAGAGCCTGCCTGCCATTGCAGGAGATATAAGAGACACGGGATCGATCCCTGGGTCGAGAAGATCCCCTGGAGAAAGGCATGGCAACCCACTCCAGTGTTCTTGCCTGGAGAATCCCATAGACAGAGGAGCCTGGCAGGCTACAGTCCACAGGGGACTCAAAGAGTCGGGTACGACTGAACCAACTTAGCAGGCACGCATGGGACATCAACAAGCCCAGGAGATTCAAAGCCGGGCTCATGTTCTTTCTGGCTGTGTGACCTGCCTCCACTTGGCTTCTCTGAGCTTCCATGCCTCCCTCTGTAGAAGGTGGATCATACCCGTGCCACCCTCAGCTTTGTGAGAACCCAGTGTGTAGAAAGTCCTCGGTGCCACGCTTGCTACACAGTAGGTGCTGAAGAAGTGATGGAAACACCCTCATGGTAGGATTTAAATTCTGAGGAAGGCACAGGTGGGGGACTTGGGGGGTCTCCCAAGTGGGCCATGTGCTCAAGGAGCATTGTTCTCATCTAAGCCTCACAACAGGGCAGGATCTGTAGTTTCACAGGTGAAGTGCTGAGAGAGAGCAGAAACTGCCCAGGGTTGAGCAGCCTGGAGGTGGGATTCGAACGCTGGGATCTGCACCCCAGTCTTTCTGGGATGCAGACACCTTCCGCCCTTCCCCCACCGCGCCTAGAGAAATTTCTGGCCAGTCTAAGCATTTGGTTTGTTTTATACTGGAGACTTCCCTGGTGGCTCAGAGGGTAAAGCATCTGTCTGCAATGCAGGAGACCCGGGTTCGATCCCTGGGTCGGGAAGATCCCCTGGAGAAGGAAATGGCAACCCACTCCAGTACTATTGCCTGGAAAATCCCATGGACGGAGGAGCCTGGTAGGCTGCAGTCCATGGGAGTCCATGGGGTCACAAAGAGACTGAGTGACTTCACTTTCACTTTCACTTTCATACTGGATACACAGCAGAGAGGGAAGGAGAGACATTCCAGGCCACCTGGCAATTAATCCCACTGGGTCCCCCTCACCTTTCCAACCCCCCAGAAATAGCCCCAGCACCTGCCCCGCCTGATTCCCTGGGCTCCCCAGCCCATGTAGACAGCCACGTCTCCAGCTGTACCCACCAGACAGTATCCAAACCCTGGCTGGGGACACCACACCCCAGAGGGAGACAGGGAACAGCTGCCACATGACCCCTGGCCCCCACTGGGCGCCAAGCCCCTGCAGAGGGGCACATGGGATGGGGGCGACTTTTCACCCCCAAAAGGCCACAGCACCCTGTTTCTGTCTCTGGCTGCATCTGTCACCCTCTCCCCGGAGTTCACAGGACTTTCCTGGCTGCTGGTGGTGCTCTGAGTCCACCAATCCTTCTAGCACCCTCTGCCCTGCCCCTCAAGAATAGATGTTTAAAATGTGAGTTCCAAGCCTCTAAAATCACTGATCTTAGGATACTGAAGCTTCTAAACCTAGACCTGGAAAGAAGTGACTCCCAGAACAACCAGACATTTAGAGACAGAAGTTTCCCTCTTTTCCTGAGGAATGGCACTTCACAGTTTACAGCAAACAGGAGCTCACATTCAATGAGCACTTGTGGGGGATTTGCTCTACGAGAATGAATGCAACTCCCACCTCAACCCTCCGAGGTTCTGTTTCACAAACGAGGAAACTCACTCAGGCCCAGAGAGGTTAAGTGACTTGCCCAAGGTCACACAGCTGAGAAGTGGCAGAACTGAGATTCCAACCCAGGTCATCTGAACCCCTAACCACCAGACTACCCTGCCCTGCACATTGTAAAGTGCGTTCACATCCATTCTGGGGAGATAGGGCCCCAGCTTTACAAGCAAGGAACCTACAGTTCAAAAACTTGACATGCCCAAGTCACACAGCTAAGAGGACCCTAACTAGGTCTCTTGGTTCCTTATTTCCATGTCCACTACAACCTTCTCCCCTCATTGTCCCCAGTCCGGCCTGTGCAATCCTAGTCCTTTCCCTCTCCAGGCCCTCCAGCTGAGACCAACTCTCCAAACCCTAAGGGAGAGGCCACAGGTGACCACCCTAGACCTGGACCCTCCAGCCTTCCGAAGCATCGTTAGCATCACTGCAGGGCCCCAGAGGGTGGGGGGGACGCCATGCTGAGCACTGCAGAGGCCTCTGGCAGCAGGGACCCTGGCAAGGGCGGATTTGCGAGCAGAGCTATTTTATACTCTGCAGCTGCCACCATGAACCTTGCACCCGCCTGGGAAGGGGGAGCAGCTGCGGGGCATCTCCCGGGCCCTGGAGCCAGCACCAAATCCTTCCTGCTATTTCTGAGCAGCCAGAGGAATCCCGAAATTAAAACCTCCTGAAAAAATGACAAATCCCTGTCCCACTCCAGACAGATCCTTCCCCCAAACCAGATGAAGAGGCAGGATAAAGCAGAGTGGAGCTGGATACAGTGCAAGACTGCCCAGCAGAACCCCGAATTCTCACCCAGCTCTAGACGAGACCCAGCCTGTCTGGTCCTCAAATGCCCAAGTATAAAATGAGGGCCTGGTCTGAGTCTCTCTCAACTTTAGAGGTTCCCTAAAGTCACTTAGCTCAAAAATTCTCACTCTTTAAGATTCTATGCTCCAACTACTGGCTGTGTGACCTTGGACACTTGACCTCTCAGAGTCTCCCGGTGTCTCATCTGTAAAATGGGGAGCACTGACAATCATCTCTTTAGTAAGGTTGGGAGGGCGGGATAAAATAACATCCAGTAGTTCATGGTTTTTTTTGTAATAGCCAAAGCTGGAAACCACACAAACATCCATCAACAGGAAAATGGATAAGTTTTCATATGCATATACAAGGGAATACTCTGTGTGTGTGTGTGTGTGTATTCAGTTGTGTCCAACTTGTTGCAACCCCATGGAGTGTAGCCTCCCAGGCTCCTCTGTCCATGAAACTTTCCAGGCAAGAATACTGGAGTGGGTTGCTATTTCCTACTCGAGGGGATCTTCCCGACCCAGGGATCAAAGCCACGTCTCTTGCATCTCCTGCACTGGCAGGTGAATTCTTTATCACTGCGTCACATGGGACGCCCACAAGGGAATACTGCTCAGCAATAGAAAAGTGTGAAATATTGGTAGATATAATAACACGAATAAATATCAAAATATTTATGTTGAGTGAAAGAAGCCATACAGAAAAACAGAGTACACACTGGAGGTTCCACTTACCTAAAACTCCAGAAGATAAAAGTGATTCACAGTGACGGAAAGCAGAGCAATAGTTGCCTGGGGACTGGGGTGGGGGTGGGGGAGCAGTAAGGAGAGATTACAAAGGGTGATGGGTATATCCATTATATTCATTGTGGTGATGGCTTTAAACACGTGTCAAAATTATCAAATTTCACCCTTGAATATGCGCATTTTATTGTGTGTCAATAACACCTCGGTAAAGCTGTAAAAAGTAATATGGGTAAAATGCCAGACACGTGCATAACAGTCCACTTATAAATGGTGGCTATTTCCGTTATTAATCATTGTGGTTGCATCTGGATGATTCTTTGATGAAGTTTCATTTCCTCTGCTAGAATGTAGTCTCAGATCTGTTTTGCTAACAGTTCCTCCCCAATACATGGCACAGAGTAGGTGCTCATAAAGAACTGTATTTGGGAAACAAAAGATCTATGACCCTGCTACACACTTCTGGGGTACCTCGGAACTCAGAGGGTTACATCATCCCAGGCAAGGAAAAAAACTGGATGATTCCAAGAATCTATGAATGAAAACAAAGGCAGTCACTGTCATCGCCCCCGGGAGGCAGGGTGGGGTCAGAACAAGGAAGGGGGACCCAAGATGAAATGCAATAGATGCAAAATGCTTGTGCCCACCCTACCATCAGGGAAGGGGCTCTGCCTTTGGGCCACGAAGTTCTAAAATGAGGTGGGAGGCTCATCACTGAAGAGTCCAGGCTGAGAAGCCAGACAGACCTGGGTTCGAAGAGCAGCTATGCCCTGCTGTGTGACTTTAGATAAGTCACTAAGCCCCTCTGAGCCTCAGTTTTCTCATCTGAAAAATGGGGGGAGGGTAATGATATTGCTCCTCTCTCCGTGGAGAGTGTAGGAAGGATTAGATGTGGTTACGGATGTGCGGGCACCATCCCTCCTTTGCCTTACACGCATGCGCACACGCAGAGCACTTGCTATGTTCCAGGGGCAGTGTTGAGTGCTGGGGGGACAATGGTGTTCAGACCCCCGGCCCCTCTCCTGGTGGACTTTGCATCTTGGCTGTGACAACTGCCTGGCTGAACCCTCAGACACTCTGATTTCATTGGTCTGGGTGGGGGCCAGGTAGAAAGGAGTTTCAAAGCTCCCAGGTAATCCCGCTGGGCAGGTGGAGAACACTGCGGGCTGGAGTGGGTTCATTTTCTCTTTATCCACAGAGGCCCAGAGAGGCGAGGGGACTCCCCCAAGGCCACACAGCCAGGAAAGCAGAAGTGGAGCTGGCACTGACTCAGGTGGTCTCACCGGAGAGCCCAGGCCACTGTGAGCACCCCAAGGGGTAAAGATGATGAGCCCAGCACAGAGCAGCCCGGCAGGTGTGGGTTCTGTCCCTCCTGTTCTCAACAAAACGCCAGCCAGAGTATGCCCAGCCTGGCAGATGATCAGAGCAGGGCAGGACACGGGGAAGGGGCTCTTCAGCACCCCACCCCCATCTCACGCCACCTGAAGCCCCATTCCCACACCAGCTGGGGTTCACGTCTCAGGGTGGTTTTGCTGGCCCTCCCCCTCCCCCTCGAAGGTGGCCGTGGGCTGGCCCCACGGCAGACTCCCCGACTGGGGGCAGCTGTGGGGTTTTACAAGGCCCGGGACAGTGGGGGCCTGTTCCTGCCCTGGCAGACACCGGGATCCCTGGGAACGCTGGAACCCCTCACCTCCACCCACTCCCTTAAGTCGTGCTGTTTCCGCCTCCCTTGGACTCGCCACACACACCCCCACCGTGGTCTCCCTCCGCGGCTCACTCCCTGCTGATGCCGGCCAGATGTGAGCCCATCAAAGGCCCCTCCTGGGTGACTCCATCACAGATGCGGGGGGCAGGGTGGAGGGGGCTTCAAGCCTTAGAGGTCGTGTGGCCATTCTGTTCTCCCCAAGGGCGTCCTTCATTCAATCGCTCGTTCATTCACTGAAAAAGCAGTGGAGCCCAGCCGAGAACTCAGCCTCTGGAATCAGACCGCAGGGCTGGAATCCTGGCTCTGTGATCTGGGCAACTGACTTCCTCTCTCTGGACCTCAGTTTCCCCAACTGTGACATGGGGATGATGATAGTGCCTGGGTTGCCATGAGTTGATGATGTCCGCTGCTTAGAGCGGTACCTGACACATAACAGATACTCCTTAACTAAGCAACTATTGTCATCCTTGAGCCCACAGGACTGTAGAAGAGAGACTGGGAAGGGGGGAGGGAGGAGGAGGGGATATCTAAGCCAGAAGCTAAAAGATGAGAGTTAACGGGAATTCTCTGGTGGTCCGGTGATTAGGTCTCCGAGATTCCACTGCAGGGCGCACAGGTTCAATGCATGGTCAGGGAACTAAGATTCCACATGCCGCACTGCATGGCCAAAAAGAAAATTAGAGTTAGTAAAGCAAGGGAGGGGGTGGAAGGGTGTCTTTGGCAGAGGGAATAGTAGCTGTAAAAGCTTAGCGGTGAGAGAGAGGTCAATTCCTGCACTGTGGCTCAGACCCTCTCCTTAGTCTCCTCCCCAGTCCCTGGGGAAACAGGCTGTGGCTAAAACCACACACCCCACGTCCTCTGGAGGGCCCAGTGGACACTAACGGGGAGCCACTGGCCAGGCAACTGCTGATCGGAGACCCAGCCCTGCCTGCTCCCCAGGGATCTCCAATGTCTGCTGCTGTCTTACCTGGGTTTTGCCTGACTTGGGGAAGCTTCATGCACTTCCTAGCCACACCCCTGCACCTAGGACCCCGCAGGAGCTCAGGAACAAGCAGAGGGCTCGTCACACCCAGAGAGGTGGAGTGACTTGGTCCAAGCCACACAGCATCCTGGTATTCAGTATTTGTATTTCAATTCTCCCTACGTCCTTGGGCGGTCGCCTGTCTGGGCTGAGAGGGAGAGCCCTTCCCCACTGAGCCAGACAGTGGCCATTGTGTGTTTTGAAACCCAAACCCTGGCCCTCTCCGGATGGAAGTGGGGTCGGAGGAGGAGAGGGGCTGCAGGGGGTGGGGGTGGGGATAGCCTCCCGCCCCCATCACCCCAGGGATCCAGCACATGCTCCCAGCCCAGCCACGTCTGGATTCCAGCTGGCAGCTGGAGTAGCAGTGGCCACAGGAATCACCATCAAAGGCAAGGAGGAGCCTGGTGGGTGAGGAGACAAAAGGCAGAGACGGCCTTCCACCCCAGGCACCGCAGGCCAAGGGTGCGGCCAGTGTGGTGCTGCCCCTGAGACCCAGACCGGCCCTCAGCCATTCTGCAGGGGGGGGGGGACTAAAACTTTGGCCCCAAGCCCCTCCACGGCCCCTGTCTCCTGGGGGAAACAGAGAGGTGGGTGGTTCTCCTGCAAACACCGTAAGTAGCAGAGGTGCGAATGGATGCTGCCTCGGTGACCATGAGCCCAGGGCTTCTGGGGCAGACTCTGGCCCCTGTTCCCATGGGGCATCCATCCCTCCCTCCATTTCCCACACCCATCCGGCCCCCGAGGCCAAGTTGATGTGTCCCACCCCTCCAAAAGTTGCCCCATCCCTACAGAAAAGCCCAGAGGAAATGCCCCCCAACCTCCCAGCAGACTCCTTCTCCCCACCCCCAGAAAACCAGCATGCTCAGGCCTGAATAAAGGTTTATTGTGCTGGTTTATTATATTCCAGCACCTGGACAGCTGTGCAGAGGTGGTGGAGCCTGGACGGAGGAATAGAAACAAGAACCCCCTCACAGGGCCTCCCCAAATCCTGGATGAAGCTCAGGCTCCCTTGTTGAAGACTAAAGAATGCTGTGGGCACAGGCTGCCAGGCGTGTGTGTGTGTGTGTGTGTGTGTGTGTGTGAAGGGTGGGGGGCCATGGACCCCTGCTTCCAGCCTGGGTGTCAGAAGCCCTCCCCCATACCTTCAGACCCCTCCTAGAATGGGGTCCCCTCACACACAGCACCTCCCAGCCGGCTTCTAGGTTGCTTGGAGTCCCTGGCAAGAAAGGTGAACTTCACTTGCCCCATCCCCACAGCGGTAAGTAGCAGGATGAGAGGCTGAGACCCCAAACCCCACCACCCTCACCCTGGAACTGGGGAGGGGGCACCCTGTGGAACATTTAGAGCAGTAACTTCCAGAGTGTTCTCTGCAGGATTTTACTCTGTAGCTGTAAAACAAAAACAAAAGTATTCCACGGTCAAAAGCAGTTTGGGAAAGGCTAAGCGAAACCGGATTCCATGGGTGCCTTTACTGCAGGACTTGTCAGAGCCTTGGAGGACTTCCGTTGGGCGGGTGAGGGGAGAGGCGGTGCGCAGAGCAGAGAAGCAATGTTTCCTCGACTCGTTCATTGGCCCTCAAAGTCCTTCTTCCAGGGAAGCCAGTTTGGGAAATGCCCGTGCTGTGCGCAGGGGCCCCTCACAGAAACCTCCTGATGGATCTTCTGTGGTACCTCCAGGCCCCTGTGCGTCTCCCCATTCATTCAACCTCTTCCAAAATGTCTATTCTGTTCCTCTTTTCTGCCTTGATGGAAAGCAGCGGCGTCGGCGCTGTCACAAGGGACCTGAGACTTCTGTTTCCCAGCGGATGCGTCTGTGACTGGGACACCCCCCTCCCAGTCCC
The DNA here is from genome assembly GCF_029407905.1 of Bubalus kerabau. Lineage (NCBI taxonomy): Eukaryota > Metazoa > Chordata > Mammalia > Artiodactyla > Bovidae > Bubalus > Bubalus kerabau. The sequence goes on along the minus strand of NC_073639.1, from coordinate 68,470,991 downwards.
AGCCCCTAGAGGAGCTGTGCCTTTCGGATGAGCCCCTTGGGGCTGCGGGGACAGATGTTCTGGAAGTCTGTGAGATTCCTGAGGTGGGACAGAGACCAGCATCTCCGCCCACTGTAGTAGGGTCAGACACGCTGGGATCTGCAGCGGGGAGTGGCCGGGGAAGCAGGGAGGTCAGAGCGCGGTAGGGACCAAGGGCCTTTCTATGCCCAAGGTGACCGCTAGGGGTCCAACAGTCAGGGCCCGCAGTTCGAGAGGGGGCAGTTAGATGCTGGGGGGGACACTGCCGCAAGCACAGGGGTTTTCGGGGGGACCAGCTGGGCCCCCGGCTTCCTGGGCGAGTAAGGGAGCCACCTCTGGCTCTCCTTGACCTTCAGCGGCTGCCGCGGCGCCTACAGCTGCATCCGCCTCCACTGAGCAGGGCTCCTCCGGCAGAGGAGGCACCTCGGGTTTATCCGCCGGAAGCGCACGTCCCTGGGCTTCCAGGTCCACCTCCCGGGGGCCTTTCTCCTCTTCCTCTGATCTGCCCTCTGGTGCCCTGGCTACGTCTCCACTGCTTGGGGCGGCCCTGGAGGGAGACTTGAGGTTCTGGGTGGCGGCGAGGATGTGAGCCTGGAGCTGCTGGGAGGAATCCAGGGTCTCCTCAGGCCGGCCGTCGGGAGCCCGGTCGGGGACCTCGCTGAAGGCCCGGGGGCCCCCCGCGCGGTCGCTCTGGTCTACGTACTTCTTCTTGGGGAAGGACGAGGGGTAGTAGGCAGAGGCCTTGTGCTTCTGGCGGGTGATGAGAGCCGCACAGACGATGAACATCAGCAGGAAGACCAAGGAGCCCACCACGGCGATGAGCATCACGTACTGGCGGAAGAAATCCACGATGCCGTCCAGGAAGTTGGTGGGGGGCTTAGGGCCCGCCAGGGGCGTGGGCTCGGGCCCCACCGACGTGGGGCTGAGGGCCGGGGTCTGCGGCGGCGGGAGGCTCGGGGAGGAGGCCGACGAGCCCTCGGCCTCCCCGCTGCCCCCCGTGTCCTCAAGGAAGCCGGCCTGCAGGGACACGGAGTAGGACGCCGTGGGCAGGACCCGCAGCAGCAGCAGCAGAAACACGGCGAGGCTGGGCGCCACTGCGGAAACCATGTTGCCGGGGACCTGTGGGGAAGGGAGGCAGGAGAGACATCAGGGTGGGACCCCGGGGCCTCAGGGGACCCCGAGGAGGTGCAGGGGACACAGAACCTCTTCTAGCCAATCGCTTCCCTTCCCTGGGCCTGAGCCTCCCCACTGTGCAATGGACCCCATCCTGGGGTTCACGTAGGTTCTCCCCTGCCCCCAACGACTCACTTCAATCTGAGCTTCTAGAGGGCACAGGCTGAATCTTAGTCATCTGGGCAACTTCAGGGTTTTGCATTATATCTGGGTCCTGGACGCCACAGTAAGCACCCAATAAATGCATCTTGATGGACTTGGCTCAACGAATAAGAAGAACTTATTCTTTCATTGCTTGCCATGTGCCAGGCCCTATTTTATTTTAGATGAAATTTCTCTTGACTCCTGGGAACCGCCTTCTGGGGGTAGTACTACATTCTCACCATTTTCCAGGTGAGGAAATTGAGGCTCAGAGGGATTCAAAGACTTGCTAAGGAAGAGCTGGAGTTTGGATGCAGGCACCGAGGGAGGGCCCAGTGAGTGACTGAGCAAGTTGACCCCCTCCTCCAGGAAGCCCTCCCCACTGCCCCTGGCCTATCTGCGGTCCTGTCACCAAAAGATTCATAAGTTTTGAAGCATCCAGATTCTGAGCTCGGCAGGGGCCTGAGTGAGCATGTGCCCCCACGGCTAACCCCCACCTCAAGGCCCCCCGGGGGAACCCTTGTGCCTAAAACAAAGCTGGAGCCGGAGTCCTGTGGCCACCACCAAATGGGATCCAGATGAACTCCGCACCTCCCTCCCCCACGGGAAGGCTGCTCCCTATTTGAACCCCCAGACCCTCCCTGGCCCAGACAGCCTGGATGACTAATAAATTCCTTATGGCCCAGCTTTATGGAGGAGCCTGGCTTCTAAAGCATTAACTCTCCCAGCTGGTGTGAGTTGGCCTGGCCTCTCAGACAAACCCAGGGACCCCCCCAGGCCGCCCCCTGAGAGCCGCTGCCTGGCCCAGCAGAGGGCCCAGTACCCTGATGCCGGATGAGGCTGTATGTGCTAGGATGGGAAAGCCTCACACGCCCCTGACTGTGGTGCCCCCTCTCGGGGATGCAGATGGGAGAGACAGAAGCCCAGAGAAGGCAAGGGGCAGGCCTCAGGCCACACAGCGAGTTCCTGGGCTGAAGGAGTCAGGTGCCCGACATCTTGCAGCAGGTCCCCATGAAAGCCCAGGTCTCAGGCCTCGCTCTGCAAAGCAGGTGACGGTACCAACTCGTGGTGACTTGGGGATACAGGAAGTGATGTAGGAATGACATGGGGCCATTGACTGGCTTGTTCCAAGTGACCTGGTGCCTCCCAATATGACACGAATATAGACAAACTGGCTCAGACAGCAAAAAACAAAAGAAATTCCCAGGACATCAGACAAGGCAACACTCACCCAGAGGCTCTTTTAAAAAAAATTGTGGGGGACTCTCCATGGCATGTGGGATCCTATTTCCCTGATCAAGGATCAAACCCGCATTGGAAGCAAGAGTCTTAACCACTGGACCATCAGGGAAGTCAAGAGATTCATTTTAAATGAGTAGGTCACCGTGTACATTTACCACAGTTTGCTCATATGAGCCCCTTTTGTGGGTGCAATTCCAAAGAAGCCCAGAACACTAGTATTGTCTCCATTTTTCAAATGAGGAAATGGAGGTCCAGAGACAGACAGTGACCTGCCCAAGGACACACAGATGCTAAGTGTTAGAGCTGGGATTTGAACCTTCCTTTTCTGTGATTCTGAGAATCCACACATACACTCACTCACACACATACACACTCACACTCAGATGTGCCCCCGGCTGACCCAGGAATGGGCTCACACTCCCTGGTTGACATCACTTGTCAGCTGGGACCAGGATTTGAGCAGGTCCATGAGCTTCAGGAGCCTTCCCCTGGTACTTGTTAGCCTAGGTTCCTACAGACAGTCTTGATCTTTGGCGGTTTTGCCCCTCCCTCAGCAGTCACCTCCCTGCCTGCTGCTTCAAGTCAAGCCCTGGAATGACCTCTCATGGTGGCAGCTGAAACTTCTCACTGTAGACTGCCGGCCGGGTGGGGCCTGAAGACCAGGGGTCTTCCCTGCGGCGGCGGCCGTCAAGGTTCCGCCCTGAAGCTCTGCAGTCACTGGACTGAGGAGGCCAGTTAGGCCGGTATTAGAATCCTGGTTCCATCTGGGTCTGGCTCTGCTGCCTGGCTCCTCTGGGCCTCACTTTCCCCATCTGTAAACTGGGGGCGGGGCAAGGAGGTGAGCACAGGGCTTGCCTCTCAGAGCTGTTAGGATCAGATGAGACCACAAGTTCAGAAAGCGCCTGGTACGGAGCTGCTGCTCCCCGGTGGCAAGGGCGGGGGAGGGGGGGGCGGGCGGGGCGTGGGGGTGGGAGGAGATGGAATTCAGAAGCAGCCGAATTTCTACCCCAGCGGAGATCCAAGACCAGCGGGCACTCTCCCACCCCCACCCCTCTCCGTGGACAAATGATGATTATCCTCACCTGACGTGTAAATGTGCTCACTCTTTCCCCCCATCCTCCAGGAAAGACCAAATTTGTATTAATACCTCGTTGAGTGAAATCTCCCCAAGCTGTAGCCAACGAGGAATCCAGGACCAGACACACACACACACACACACACACGCACACACACATACACATGCACAGCAATGAGTCAGACAGAGTGAAGTGTTCCTTTCCCCAAGAGCCTTGGGGGCTGGGGCAGAGGATACCGAAAGAGGCCACGCAAACTACTTCTGGCTCTTAAAGACTGAGATCTTGACTCTCCGAGTCCATTCATATGCCCCCACGACTCCTCTCCCCGGGGCTCCCTGGGAAATGTGCAGGCTGAGTGCAGGGAGCCGGTGGGGCTTCACAGGACATGACTGTGTGACCCTGCTGGACGAGTCCCCTGACCTCTCTGGGCCTCAGTTTCCAGTCTGTAGAATGGGCACGCTGACCTGGGCTGCCCATCAGCTGCCCCCAGCTCCTCCCTGCTCCTCATTTTTTTTTCCAGGACGCAGAAATTCACGGGCCATGAGGAGGTGGGGTCAGGCCAACCCCTCTCATTTCATCCAGGAGGAAACCCAGGCCTGACACTGGGAAAGGCCTGCCCAGGGTCACACAGTCGGTCAGGACGGAGCCTGACTGGAGAGGCGGCTCTGAACACCCGGATGGAGGTCATTTCCCAGCTGTGTGTCCTGAGGTCAGGCATGGCACCTCTCTGAGCCTCAGTTTCCATATCTGTACGATGGGGATAAGGTCACCTTCCTGGACTATTGTTAGGACAAGAAATAGCGGTGGCTGGCACAGCGGAGATGTCAATTAGTAGTACCACGTGATTATCCAGGACTCCAAGCTGGGAGCAGGGCCCCTCTCCAGAGCCCATCTCACTCACAGTTCATTGTTTTCAAATGTGATGCCCCCACTTGAGGTCAGGAATAGGCAGATACTTCAAATCCATCCCTTATGCCAAGGTACCCTGCCAAGACCTGAGGCTGAGGGGCCGGGGCTGCCCTGCCCCCATTCAGGGACTGATGGCCAGAGGGGGAGGGGAGCCCACAGAAACCTGGCTTCAATTAGTGGCCTTGGGGGGAGGGGTTCTGGCTGAAGCTCTGAAGCCCCTGCTCCAGGGCAGCCAAGGACAGGGCCCTGGGCCCCTTGGAGGGGAGGCCTGGGGAAGGACAGGAGTCTTTCCCTGAAGTCTTGAAACCCACACACGTACACACAATACACAGACACAAAACAGGCACAAAAGACACAGATGCACAGTGTCTCGACACCCCGGATGGCTACACGGACCCCCAGCCCAGACACACAGAGAACACACACAGACACACGCAACACATGCACACATGTACCCCCTGACCCGCTGGGGATCCCCACAGGTGGGACCACCCTCGTACACACCACCCTCCTGAGGACCCCAGGAATACCCACCCCAGCGCCCACTTTCCAGCACACCCCCTACAGCAAGGCCCCAACTGCACACACATGCCCCTCTCTGGCCAACACAGCACCACGCTCAGGACGCATCATCCCAGGGCACACACAGCTGGCCACCCGTCGTGTTAACACAGGTCATACACGTACTCAACATCCGACACACACTCAAGGCTCGCACATACTTAGAGAAGCCCCCTAAAGCACTCATGCCGGCCCCCTAAACTCCAAGACACCCCGGGCTCCCCGAGAGAGGCGGGGGCCCCAGGACTCACCAGTTCCTCTGCACACGGGGTGTCCCGCCAGGTGGAGCAGAGCGAGTCAGAGTCCGTGGCGGTGCCCAGTGGCCGCGGCTCTGGGCTGCCGCCCGCCCTCCCCCGCCCTCCCAGCCTCCTCCTTCCCTCCCTCCCTCACTCCCTCCCTCCGTCCAGCTTGATTTCATTAAGTGGGTTTGGGGTGGGGACAAGGGGAGGGGCGGGGCCGAGCCCGGCCACACGCAGTCCCCCTCCCCGCTCACACTCGCGGACACCCCCTCCTCCATGGGTGCCCCCTCCACAGCCCGGGACACCAGATGCAGCATTTCCTCCCTGACCACGGGTCCCCAGGGCAGACTGAGGCCGACAGACACACACAGCAGGGCCGTCCTGCCGAGCACCCCTGGGCCAGCAAGCAGGGATCCTGCCTCCCAGCCCAAGGGGACGAGGTCAGGGAGGCTCCGAGGCCCCTGGAAGTGAGGAGGAAAATTCCCTGTGCTTGGTTCCAGCTGTGACTCAGGTTTTCCGAAGCTCAGGGCACAGAGTGGGAGCTGGGCTGTGCTTAAAGGATTCGTGGAGGGTCAGGCCTGAGGCAGGGAGGGAATTCAGACACCCGAAGTCAGAGCCTTTTCTTCCGCAGGCCTCCGTTTCCCCATTTACAGGGATGGGTGGGAAGCTCTGTGGGTTCCCCCTAACATCCTCAGATCCATGGCCTCGCGATACCCCAAAATGAAGCATCCAGAACACGGGTTTTCATGGCCCCATTTCACAGACTGAGAAAATGAGGCAAGGTGCATTCAAGAGGCTCCTCCAGGAAACTGAGATAAGTCAGTTGTGGGCACTGGAACTAGGCCCTTTGGCTGATCTGAGGAATCCAGTGAGTCAGCAGTCCTTGCACTCATCTATTCCTGCACTCATTCATTCATTCGTCCATCAAATGCTTAATGAACACCTATGTGCACCAGACCCGGTGCTAAGCAGGTTTCAGACGTGAATCAGACCAGCCTTCAAGAAGCTCACAGACTTCCAAGCAGAAGCATACATACATTAATTGCTTTTTTTTAAGAAACAGAAATGGGTCCATGGCAGGAGAGAAACCAAGAGCTCAGGGAACCCCAGAACAGAGAGAGGTCCACTGAAAGAAGCAGGGGAGTTGTCCTAGAGGTTGTGACTGTGAATGAGCAGAGACCCAGGAAGGTCATTCCCGGAGGAAAGACCAGCGTGGATGAAGGCAGGTGGCTGAGAATGCCGCACTCGGACAGGGGGCTGTGATGAAACTGTGCTGGAGCACGAAGTGGATGAAAGGGAGGAGCGAATGAGGAGGGCGAGGGAAGAGCAGAGCTAAAGGCTCAGAACAGCATTCATCAGGGGCAACAGGGAGCCAGGGAAGGTCTGGAGCATGGGGAGTACAAGAATCAACAGATCATGCCCACCTTTTAGGAACCAGGGCCCTAGATTGTAGCTACTCCCTTTGATGGTCCCAGCAGCCCCAACTCGCCTCCCCAAAGAGGAGCCAGCTGTTTAGAAAATAAAACCAGGGAAATTACCAGGCCAGTGACCCCATTAGACAGCTATCAGACCATCTCTCTCTCTCTCTCTCTCTCTCACACACACACACATACACACACACACACCCCTTAAGCCAAATATCCCGACCCACAATCTGAGGAGAGAATGACAAAAACGTCAGTCACCAATGGGAGAGAAAAAGACCCCTGAGTTCCAGCCCCGGCTCACTCATCAGCTGTGAGTGCCTGGGCAAATCTCTGTCCCTCTCTGGGCTGCAGCTAAGTGTGGGGTTGTTCTCGATGCCCACTGCAAGCCTGCCAGCTCTGAAGTTCCAACGCTGTGACATTCTAAATTGTATTCAGTCTACAAATATTTCTTGAGCATCGAGTTTACACCCAGCCACTGTCAGGCCCTGGAAGACAGTAATGAGCAGACACAGGCTCAGAGAGAGGAGACTTGCAATAAGCAAGTAAACAAAGCAATGAATATCTAACTGCAAAGTGTGCTAAGAGTTGGAATGGGGCATTTCCAAGGCTGTGAGAGGCCAATCTGGGGGGCATTAGTCTGGCCCTGGGGCTCATGGGAGCCTCCATGAGGAGGTGGAAGTAGAGCTACTGGTGGAGGTATTTAGGAAGGCAAGAATGCAAGAGGATAGCATGTGCAAAGGCCCTGGGGTAGACAGGAAGCCAGCACCTTCAGAGCAGTTCCTGATCATCATCAAGCAAAAGTCCATGAACTAGGCCTGCGGGGGGACCAGGAACTCTACTTGTTTTGTGAGTGGCCGTAACTCCAGCATCTAGGGCGGTCCCTGGAACACAGTAGGTGCTTAATAAATGCTTGTGACCGTGTCAGTGACCACTCTGCTCTCCACTCTCACGTTCCTAGGATCTAGCCACTCCTCATCCATCCTGAAGGACTCACAGTCCACATTCTCCAGCTCCAGGACCCATGGTAGGGCCTGGCCCAGGTGATCCCACGGCCCACAGCGCCACGCATGGCTCCAAGGGTCGGGGGCGGGCAGGCCTGTGGCTTGGAGGGGGCCAGGCCGCTCACTCACAACCCACAATTTCAGAAACAGAGCAACGGGTCCTCTGCCCAGCCTGGAAGCAATTCAGAGCCCCCACCCTGTGCCTAGCCTGCAATTAGCAGCTGTGACCACCCCCACCCCCGCCCTGCTGAACAACCAGGACTGAGGAGGCAGGGAGGAGGAGGAGGAGGGAAAGCCTCACCCAGGCTTGAGTCTCTGCCAGAGTGCTCCCCGGTTGAGCCTGGGCAAGCTGCTTGGCCCACCGCAGCCCCCAGCTCCAGCCTCTCGCGGGCTCAGAGCCGCTTCTAATTACACAGCCCCCGAAGCCACCGGGGCCTGCCTTCTGGGCAAAAATATCGCAAGATTTTCATGTGGCTGGAGAGACCTGGGCTGCGGCCCCATCACAGCACGGGCCTGGCCTGTGGGTGGACACCCGTGGAGTGGCCCCTAGTCGGGGGCTCCAAGGAGGTAGAGTGGCCAGGGCCCGGGTGTGCTGTGAAACCTCCCCATGCCTCAGCTCCCCCATCTGTAAACTAGAGACGTTCACTCATTCCACAGCTCTTTACCGAGTGTCTCTGTGAGCCAGGAGCTTCCCAGGGCCTGGAGAGAACTGTGAATGAGACAGATGCTGAAGCGACTTGCCTCCGGCTGTTCCCTCTGCCTGAAGCACTGCCCTCCATGCGCCCCCCCGGCCTTGCATCTCTGTTATCACCACCTCCAGGAAGCCCTCCCTGAACCCCAGCCTCTGGGGAGGGAGATGAGCAGCTCCTTCTATGTTCCTGCACCCCTGGTGCCCTGTAAGGACTTGTTTCTATGTGTCTCTAGACTGTCAGCTTCTCGGGTCCAGAATAAGGGCTTCTTCTGTCGCCATATCCCTGGCACCAGTGCCTGGAACACAGTAGGTGCTCAGTAAATGCCCTTCACCAGCTGAATGACTCTCGTCCAACCTGCCCGTGTTCCAGACGGGGAAACTGAGGCCCAGAGAGGGGATTCACTGACATAATATTGCTCTGCCTCAAGGAGCCCCTCTCAGGGGAACTGGTTGAGAAGCAAGTCAACTGGCAGTTCAAGAAGACACCCTAACACTGCAAAATGCTATCAAGGAGATAAAAAGGCCGAGGAGACAGGAAGTAGCTTGGAAAGGGGCGGGGGCAGGTGTCCGGTCATCTATTCTAGTGATTGTGGTCAGGGCTGGCTTCCTGGAAGAGGTGTCAGCACTGACATGTGCAGATAAGAGGAACCAGGCACTCCAGGAGCAGGAGGAACAGCTTCCATGGCCAAGAAAGCCAACAGCAAGTTCAAAGGCTCTGCGGTGGAAAAGGGCTTGGCACCAAGCGTCTTATAGGGAAACCAGAGCAGGTGCTGAATCGGTTCTCGCCCAGGAGTCATTCAAGCTCAGAAACCGAGAGACCTGCCTTCTTCACTCCCAGCTCTGCCCCTCCCACATGCACTGCTGTGTGAGCCAAGCCTCAGTTTCCCTTCCCACACCAGGAGGAGTCAGCGGAGTTTCCTCTAAACTCTTTTTGCTGTGTGATTCTAAATGAATTTCCCACTCCAGCAAACAACCCACCACCGCAGTAGGGAGAAAAATACCGTAGCCACTTTGAAAAACAGTCTGGTAGGTTTTATCAAGTTAAAGATATGCTTCTCAATGACCCAGCAAGCTCTTCTCTGGGTATTTCCCCAAGAGAAATGACAACACACGTCCACATGCAGACAAGAAAGTCGGTTTATCCATAACAGCCGAAAAAATACCAAACCTGGCAACTACCCAGATATCCACCAACAGGACGATGGATGCATAGGCTGTGGTCCGTGAAGTGACACTCCCCCGCAGTGGGAGGATGAGATGGCAGGCAGACAGTTTGGACGAATCTCATAGACACAAGGAGCAAAAGAAAGGGACTCCACAGAACACAGACTGGGTGATTCCATTTACAAGTTCTAGAACAAAGGCTAAACCAGGCTATGGAGACAGAAGTCAGAAGAGCGGTTACCCAGAACTTCCCTGGTGGTCCAGTGGCTCAGGCTTCACACTCACAATGCCGGGGGCCAGAGTTCGATCCCTGGTCAGGGAACTAGATCCCACATGCTGAAACTAAGACCTGGTGAAGCTGAATAAATAAAGATACATTTTAAAAAAAGAAGAAGAAGAAGGCAGTTACCCTTGGAGGCGGTATTGACTGGAAAGAGACACAAAGAAACTTCTGGGGCTGGAGCTGGACAATGTCTGGGTGGTGGTTATGTGGGCATGTGTGTATGGGAAAATCAAGCCTCACACTTCAGATGGTTATGCTTTACGTAGGTTATGACTCAAAGTTGTCTTTAAAAATTAAGAGCCCTGCCTCCCTTTCATTATTATTATTTTTCTTTTTTGGTGGGGTGGGGGCACCAGAGCCGGTAGGATCTCTGGCTTCCTGTGTCCCTGGCGACCTGGCCAGCTGCGCACAGCCTTGTAAACATTTACATTCCCCAAGCCCGGTGCAAGCAGCAGCTCCGTGCAGCCCACGTGGGAGCCCAAGTGTCAGAGGGTAGGGGTGTAGATGTGCAGACCTGGCCTGGCTCTCCCGCTGTGCCAGCTGCCCACGGGGTGCCCTCGGTGAGGTGTCCTCCGGCAGGCCGTTCTGCAGGAGCCCCCCACTGCCCTGCCCCACCCTCCACCAGGAAGGGGAATTGAGATGGTGCTCCTGAACCGCCTTGGCAGCTCTGTTGGAAATCGAGGGGCGGGGTGGGGGGAGAGGGGTGCTGCCCGTCTTTGAGCAGAGGGGCAGAGTGGGGAAGGCTCGGAGCTGACTTCGGGGCCCTGAAGTCACCCAAACAGTACATCATCCTGTGTGTCTCCTGCTCTGCGACCCCTCCCTTTACACTAAGACCGTCTGTCCCATCTTCCCTCTCTCTCCCTTCTTTCCTCTTCTCCTTCCTTCCTTCTTCCTCCTTCCTTCTCCTTCTTCCTCCTTCCTTCTCCTTGCTTTCCTCTTCCCTATCCTTCCCTTGCATTTCTTCCTTCTTGTTCTCTCTCTCTCAGTCCTTATTGAGTGTGTGTCGGACACTTCCCACTGCTGGGGCTACAGCAGAGAGCAATACAGACGAAAAGTCTCTGTCCTCAGGGAGCTTGCCTTCTGGTGGGAGCAGAAGGCCATTCAAAAGATAACTCTGGGACTTCTTCTCTGGTGGTCCAGTGGTTGAGAATCCACCTTGCAACGCAGGGGACGCAGGTCCGATCCCTGATGGGGAACTATGATCCAACATGCCCTCAAGAGTCTCCGTGCCTCAGGGAAAGATTGCAACGAAGAACCCGAGTGCCGCAACTAAGAACAGCCAAATAAATACATGAAAAGATAACGCTGGGACTTCTCTGGTGGTCCAGTGGTTAAGACACTTGCACTTCCATTTCGGGGGCGGCGGGGCAGAGGTTCCATTCCTGGTCAGGAAACTAAGATCCCACATGCTGCCCAGCACAGCCAAAAAAGAAGATAGCTTAGTAATTAAGTAATTACATACAGAATGATAGATGGTGATAAGGGGTACTGAGGAAGACAAAGCAGGGAAACGGTGATATTCAAGCAAAGACCTGAAGGACGTGGTGGAGTGAGTCAGGGAGATGATCAGAGGAAGAGTGGTCCAGGCAGAGGCAAGAACACGTGCAAAGGTCCTGAGGTAGCAGGTGCTGGGCATTTTTTGTTTGTTTTTTTTTTTTCAATTTATCTTCAGTCAGTGAGAGGCTTGCAAGAGCTATCAGAGAGAATCTTTTCTTTTTTTTTTTGGCTGCACTGGGTCTGGGTTGAGGCACCCAGGATCTTCAATCTTCCTTGCAGCATGCAGGAGTTTTCATTGCAGCATTTAGCTGGGGGATCTAGCTCCCTGACCAGGGATGGAACCCGGGCCCCCTGCACTGAGAGTGCGGAGTCTCAGAGGCTGGACCACTAGGGAAGTCCCTGCCTGGCGTTTTCAAGGCCTGGAAAAGAAAAGTGTCCAGTGAAGCTGGAGCCGAGGGAGTGAGGGGGAGGGTGGGAGGAAGTGAGATCAGAGGGCACTGGCGCCAGATCTTGCCAGGTCTCCGCGGGCATCTGCAGGGGGCTTTGGCTCTTACTATGAGTGAAGGCCAAGCACGGTCCCCCCACATGCGTGAAGCCCTCTCCTCCCTGCATCAAGCCCCTTTCCTCTTTACGCACGATGCCACACACACGCGCACACACGCACGTGCACACACACATGCAGGCATGCACAGACTTACCTTTTCTCTCGAGGACCCTCAGAAAGGGCTCTGGGTCCCACCTCTGGGGATGGGGAAGGGGCTCCATGTAAGGCCCCCGTGAAGCCCACGCAGAGCCCCACAGCCCCTCCCCCAGCCACCGGCTTCTGACTCAGCTGGGACCCAACACTTGGCTCCGGGGTCTCCTAATGAGCCTCCTCTCCTGGCAGCTGCTGTGAGCCACCTTCTGCACCCGAGCCCAGGGACAGCCTCACGGAGAGGGTCTTCCACAACCCCCAGATCCATCCACCAGGAGGGAAAGGGCCCCGTGGGGGTGACAGCAAGGAGGGAAACTCATCCAGGCTGGGCTGAGACCACCTACCCTTCAGGGCCTCTGGGTTCTGCTGCTTCAGAGCCGAGCGACCTTGGGCTAAGTTCCTCCACCACTCTGGCCCTTAGTCCCCTCATCTGTAAAATGGGAGCAATAGTAACATTTCCCTGGGTTATCGTGCGAATGTAACGAGCCCTGGTTATCTGTTACGGTTGTTGTTTAGTCGCTAAGTCACATCCAACTCCTTTGTGGCTCCATGGACTGTAGCCCACCAGGCTCGTCTGTCCATGGGATTTTCCAGGCAAGAATGCTGGAGCAGGTTGCCATTTCCTTCTCCAGGACGTCTTCCCAACTGTAGGATCGAGCCCGGATCTCCTGCATTGGCAGGTGGAAGGAATCTTTACCACTGAGCCACCAGGGAAGCCCTTATAAGCTTGGTGCGTATGTGTGTGCTAAGTCACTTCGGTTGTGTCCAACTCTGTGCGACCCTGTGGACTGTAGCCCACCGGGCTCCTCGGCCCATGGGATTCTCCGGGCAAGAATATTGAAGTGGGTTGCCCTACCCTTCTCCAGGGGATCTTCCCAACTCAGGGATCGAACCTGTGTCTCTCAAATTTCCTGCACTGGCAGGAGGGTTACCAGTAGCGCCACCTGGCACTAAATACACACGCTAATTATAACAACAGCAACGCAAGTGGCACCTCGGACTGAGCCTCTTTCTCACAGTATCTGGACAGCAGCAAAAACAGAGGCTTGGCATACAGCAGGCGCTCCACAAGGCTCCTGAATGGAAAAAGGCAGAGCGGTCACCCACCCCAGCCCCCACTCGCTGGCAGGTCAGCTGGCAAGGGGGCCCCCATCCTTAGAGGGGTGAGCCCAGAGGCCCAGGCTGGCTCCCGCTCCTGCCAGGGCCCCCGAGTGCGTGCTCCGATCCATCTCCCCTGGGTAGAGTCCGACCTCCCCGGGGCACATGCAGGCGCTGGCCAGGGGGGAAGGGCCCCAACAGCTGGAAACATCTGGTTTGAATTGTCGGTTGGAAGCACCGACCAGGCAGCCATGGAATTTGTGAGCTAATTTTAGGCCAAAAGACGGCGTGCTTAGCAGGGCGGGGGCTTGCTCCCCAAACCACAGGGGGGCTGGACTTCCAGGCATGGGGGGATGTGGAGGCCCCATGGTGCCCCTCAGAGGGTCTACGCCTGCTCCCATAGCCAGGGACTGCCTAACGTGGGACCTAGTTGGTCACCTGAAGTGTGCCAGCCATGTCACAGCTGTATGAATAGCAAGGGCTTTTCTCCCCATTTCACAGGTATGGAAGCTGAGGCTCCCAGAGGTTAGCCTTGCCCGACATCCAGAAATAAGCAGCAGAGCAGGGATTGAAACCCAGGCCTGACCCTAAGCCTTAAAGCTAAGGCTCTTTTGATTTCTGCCTCTGGTGCTTAGATGTTTGCTAGTCCCACAGCTGTCTCTGCATCTTCACCCTCTTGCCAAACTCCCTTGCCCATTTGTCAATGCGGTCCATGTCTTCTAAACCCCTGCGGACTGCCAGGCACTGTGCAGACATACAGAGAGTGAATGTGAGGGACAGAGGCCCCGCTCTTGCACAGCAAAACTCCGTACATCCACACGGTCATCTGGCTTCCCAGGTGGCACTAACGGTAAAGACCCCCGCCTGCCAATGCCGGAGACGTGAGAGATGCAATTCAGTCCCTGGGTCAGGAAGATCCCCTGGAGAAGGGCATGGCTACCCACTCCAGTATTCTTGCCTGAAGAATCCCATGGACAGAGCACCCTGGTGGGCTGCAGTCCACGGGGTCACAAAGAGTCGAACACGACAGCATGAGCTCCACCACCACCACCCTGAAGGGGAGCAGGGGGTTGTCCTAAACAAAAGTGGGGGCAGGGCCGCAGAGAAGGCCCCTCTGAAGAGGCGACATTCACGCTGAGACACAAAGGATGAGAAGATGCTGGTTCCACAGACCTCTGGCAAGAGGGCACTAGGCAGAGGGGCAGCAGGTGCAAAGGACCTGGGGCAGGAGAGTGCAAGGAGAAAGAACCAGCAGGCTCTTGGGGCCGGAGCCAAGTGACAGGGAGAGATGACAGCCTTCCTGCCCTCATCCAGCCAACATGTCTGCCAGTGGGTGAGATGGGGGTCCAAACAGGCAGGGGTTGGCTTCCAGAAGCTTCAGCTGCTGGCGGGATTAAGGCACCGTACCGTCCTACAGATTCATTTATAGCCAGTGATTTGCTGAGGGGGCCACTGAAGCTCTGGGGGAAATCCCCTGAAGGCCGGACGGGTCTGGAGGCCAGACACAAGGGAGAACGATCAGTCTCCCGGAAGGACTGCCCCAAGGGAGGGGGCAGCCCGGAAGCAGTGCTGGGACCGGAGGGGACCATGCTTCGCCCCTGGCAGGGTTCACGTGCCCGGGCAAGGGACTGCATCTTCACCCCTTTGGTGCTCCTGTCTCCTGCCCTGGGCCCATTCCTTTAGGCTCCTTTCCTCGGAAAAGCAGCTCCAAGGCTGCCACCCTGCCAGGTTCAGCAGCAGCATCCTTATTGTGCCAGGCTTAGGCATGGGCACTGGCCCTGTGGGACCCCAGGGGGCAAAAGCCTGAGCAATTATGGCTACAGGCTTCCAGCCACCAAGAGGAGACTCAGCAATCAAGCTCATGACCACACAGTTCGGGTTTCCAAACACTTTTGA
The DNA here is from genome assembly GCF_029407905.1 of Bubalus kerabau. Lineage (NCBI taxonomy): Eukaryota > Metazoa > Chordata > Mammalia > Artiodactyla > Bovidae > Bubalus > Bubalus kerabau. Next base: position 68,455,881 of record NC_073639.1, on the reverse strand, counting down.
GAAGGGGAACTCCAAGGGGCCCTCACTGCCAAGTGGGGAGAGCAGAATTTCTCCACCTCAGGACCGCTGACATTTGGACCAGACCCTTCTTGGCCTCGGGGGACTGGCCTGTGCACTGTGGGATGTTTGTCGGAGTCCCTGACCACCTCCCAAGTCATGACAACCAGCTTATCTCCAGACATTGCCAGATGTCCCCTGGAGGGGGGGCAAAGTTGCCCCCGGGTTAGGACCACCAGCTCAGAGCCTTCCTGTGTGAGCATTCATAGCTAAAGAGTGGATGGTTTTACTCACCAGCTGGGGAGACCTGGGACCCCCAGACTTCCTAAACACTTATGATTTTGTTCTGCCCATTGAAAAATATTAGGAAAACACAGGAAAGTCAAAAGAACCAAATAAAATTCACTTATAATCCCATGCCTGGTGGCTAATCTCTCTTAACGATTTGGTGTACATCCCTCCAGTCATTTTTCTCTATCTGATAATCCTAAAAACTATGGTTTATGGAGGACGTATCTTGTGTTTAGGCATCAGGTAAGACTTGGTTGAGTGGCAGGCAGGGGTGGGGTATGGAGGAGGGTTTGGGGAGCCTTTGTCCAGATTGACAGCCAGATGAAGCACCCGCAGGGCTGGCAGCAACCCCCCTCCAAAGGGACAAGAGTAAATTTAGCATGCCACCCCCTGTCCCCCATTTCCTGTCTACCCTCCTTCCTTCCCTACTGCCAGAGCTGAAGTCAGTGGAGTCTGGTTTCTCAGCAGTGCAACTTGCTGAAGTCAGTGGCTCAGCTTTCTGAACCTCAGTTTCTCTAGCAGAGAAGTGGGATAATAATTGTCCTCATCTCACAGGTTGTTGTGAGACCTGAATGCGATCAGGCAGATAAAGCATTTGCCGTGGGGCTGGGCATAGACTGAGTGCCCAGGAAACGCCCACACCTTGTTGCAGCCCCCTCTCTCAGTCTTGCATCCCAGGTCTGCTGTGTGCCTGCTCTCTGCAAGCTGGGTTCAACTTCGTCATCCTGGGGCTTCCCTAGTGGCTCAGACAGTAAAGAATCTGCCTGAATGAAGGAGACCCAGGTTTGATCCCTGGGTCAGGAAGATCCCCTGGGGAAGGGATTGGCTACCCACTCCAGTATTCTTGCCTGGAGAATCCCAGGGACAGAGGAGAGCCTGGCAGGCTGCAGTCCATGGGGTTGCAAAGAACTGGACATGACTGAGCAACTAACAAGTCCCAGCGCCTTCTCTCAGCAACTGGGAGCCACAAAGGGTGACTGAGGGGACTTCCAGACCCCAGGACAGGTCAGCAGGAGTGGGAGTTTGGGGCACGGGATTCCCCCAGAACCCCGCTATGATCTCAAGGACCTCATGACTCAGTGGTAAGAATGTGTCTTTCTGATTCAAGCCTAGATTCCAATCTCAGATACTTATGTACGATCTGGGACATGTGACTGCACTTCTCTGAGCCTCAGTTTCCTCTTCTGTAAAATGGGGAGACTCCTAGTTCCTTCATAGGCTGTATAAGGGGATCCATGGAGACATAGCAGATATTTGTGTTCAGTGGATGGATGGGGCAATTCCTGGGGTGATGTTCAAGGGCAAGGGAGGTCCAGACAAGTGGAAGGGCACACTAGGATGCAGGAGCCAGCCTATATCAGTCTCAGATCCAGTTGTCAAATTTTCAGAATTATTTGAACCAGTTGTTACATAAAATTAAATTATGTTAAAAACCAAGGTCTTCAATACTTAAAACTCATCACTTCCGCATGATCTTACTACATCCTACATCTACGTCATTGGCATTATTTACATTTTTTGTATGATCTAGTGTATAAATGGCTGGTTGCTCAAAATCAGCCATGGGAGTATTTACAGCAAAGAAATTGGCAAGCACTGCAAATCGTGCTTTGGGCACCAATCCACCTGAGAAGCCAGTTGATAAATATATACCAGCACCCCACTGGGTTTGGAGCTCTGATCTGGCTCCATCCTTCCTTCATCCTCCGAGACTGGACCAAGCGAAGCGCCAGGCTGCCCTTGGCTCCACTAGCTGGTGGTGGGCGCCCTCTGGTGGCATCTTCAAGCATTCGCCATCTCCGCTGCTGACGAATCCTGCACCTTGAAGGGAGGGCTGCAGAGAAACGCTCTTCTTCCGGTAGAGACGGAAAACCAACGTGCGGGAGCAGGGGCGCCCCCGGAGCCCGGAGACCTGCTCTCTGCCCAGACGGACGGGGTAGCAAAGTCCCAGAGGAACTGCTCAAATGTCCCCCAAGTCCTCCAGCCTCTGGGGCCCCACCCCAGTGATGTGGAATCCACCAGCTGAGTTTTCTGATCCCTGATAAAGGGGAAGTGAAATCCTGTTGCTGTCTTAGGACTCCACCTTCTCCAGGGTTGGCTGTCCCGCCCATGGCGGATACCCAGCTCCACCAGCGCCCGACCAGAGCACCTTGAACACACCTTCCTGTGTATCACAGCTGTTGTGGAGGTTCAAGGGCATGGGGGCAGGGGAGGACAGAACCAGGCAGTTCTCCACTTATCCCTGACTCTGTCCCCGACGGCCCTGTTGCTTTTTGTGTTCCTCCTCCCGTTCCCCCCATCCCTCTCTCTGAGTTGCAACCAACACCCACCCTTCCCCTGCCCCAACTCGACTTTTTCTTTGAATTCTTTCTCTGCAGGTTATGCCACGGAGTGGAGGGGGTCCTGAATTCCCAATGAGGCCCTTGGAGGCATTTTTTTAGAAGAGAAAAAGTCCCCTGAGATGAATGTTCTAGAAGGCAGAAGTGTGTGTGTGTGTGTGTGTGTGTGTGTGTGTGTGTGTGTGTGTTTCCTTCCCCGTGTACAGAAATGACTAAAAGGCATTAGGAAGCAAAGATCAAAAGTCTGAAACCCTGGCTCAGCCATGTCAGGAAGTAAACCACACCCTTCTCATCTCTAAGCCTTTGGCTTCCTGATCTGACCCTCGGGGTCCACGTGGGTTTCAGTGCTTAAACAGGGCCACTCGCTGTTCTAATCTGCTGGAGCCGAAAGCCTTATATCCCATTGATATAGTACTTTAAGTGCTGAAACCAGGAAAGTCTCAGGACATCTGGTCACCCTAAACTGAAGTAGGGACAAGCTTATAGAGCCTGACCCAGCCTGCTGCCTTAAAGTTTCAACAAAATTCAGCTAAACCCCTTCATCCATGACGCAGAGTCAATCGTGGCCTTCATGCCAGGATGCCAGAGTTGAGAAGATACGACAGAGACCACGTGAGCTGCCAAACCTAAGATATTTATGATCTTGCCCTTTAAGAAAAAGTTTACCAGGCCCCAGACTCTCTATGCTGGAGAAGGAAATGGCAGCCCACTCCAGTATCCTTGCCTGGAGAATCCCATGGGCAGAGGAGCCTGGCAGGCTACAGTCCAGGGGATCACAAAGAGTTGGACATGACTGAAGCGACTTCACTTCTTCAAACTCTGTAAGACAACCAGTCAGTTGTAGGAAGGCCTTGTGGAGTGTAGCCAGGCTCCCCCTGTGAGGAGGGGGCCACTGGGGACATGAGCCTCATGCAGAACAGAGAGAGGTCAGGGTGGGCTTCTGGGGTGCATGGCATTGATGTTTAGAGGGGGTATCTGGCAGAGATTTGGGGTGCGGGGGGACCAAATTCTGCAGGCTTGAACTGTGTCATGGGTGGCACTGGACAAAGTGGTTCCTGGGGCCAGCATTCTCTGCCCCTCGACAGCCTGAACCCCTCCCGCAGCGCCCAAGGATACACCAAGGTGCCCCCTGAAGTAACCTTAATAGCCTGTGCAGGGGGCTTCCTAAGGGCCCTGGGGTTGGGGGAACAGCAAAAGGACCCGCTCTCCACCTGAAGGAGGCAGCTTGAAGCATTCACTCAGCCATCACTTGTTCAGCCCCAAACATTTACTGACCGTCACGGGGTCACAAAGAGTCGGACACAACTGAGCGACGTACGTGTGTGTGTGTGTGTGTGTGTGTGTGTGTGTGTGTGTGTGTGTGTGTGTGATCCTGGGCCCTGAGCTGGGCCCCGAGAGACCTCTGTGAGCACCTCAACATGACTGAGCGATGTACGTGTGTGTGTGTGTGTGTGTGTGTGTGTGTGTGCCATCCTGGGCTCTGAGCTGGGCGCCGGGAGACCTCTGTGAGCACCTCAATCAAGGCCCCGGGGGGGGAGGCGAGGGAGGGCAGGATGGGGTTAGGCTGTCACTAGACAGTAGCTTGTAGGTCCACAGAGTCCCCTAAGGAACCTGCCCAGCCCCCACAACTCACCGTGGGTTCCCTGAGAGATAGCCCAAATGAGGAGGGGGGGTTATAGGAAGTGAACTAAGGAATCCAGTTCAGAGTGCCCCCTTTCTGTGCAGTGACCGTAGAAGGAAACGGTAGTGGGCATGGCAGTGGGGACGAACTCTGAGTCCTCCTGGGTGCGTGAGGATGAGACTCCAGTGGCCAGGGAACAGAGGCATTAGAGGGGAGCCCAGGACACACGGGGGCTGGGCAGGGAGCTGGGGGAGTCATCTGCAGCCTCTACCGGAGGTTCTGTTTGCCAGGCCTGCTTCGGTGCCTGGAGCCTGGCTGCTCTCAGTCTTGTGTGTGGCAGCCCAAGTCCGCGCCCTGAAGATTCCCGTCTCCAGGGGGATCCAAGGCAGCCCGACCCCCGGCTTAGAGCCTCGGCATGGGCCTTGGCTCAGCAGCTCGGGAGCTAAGGGAGGAAGCTGCGCAGGGTGAGGTCATCCCCTTCACGGTCCTCCCCCGGCCCCGCCTTCCGGCCCTGGTCCTTGGCCTTGGGCAGGTCCCCATTGGGCATGGGAGCAGGCCCCTCCCCCCGCTCGGGCAGCAGAGATGAGATGCAGACCATCTCACTGGGGGAGTAATCACGCACGGGGTACAGGTGGTTCTTGCGGGAGAGGCGGATGGCCAGCACCACGGTGCACACGAGGAAGATGGTGGCCAGCAGGGCCAGGATGAGGATGGCCAGCAGACACTGCTTCACGGGGCCCGGGTCTGACACGCCCTCTGCAGGGATCGGGGCCACAGAGCTCCAGGGAAAAAGGCTCTGATCTTTGTTCCCAGTGAAGTCATCAGACAAGTCGCCAGCTGCCACAGTGGTGCCCTTAGGAGTATCAGAGGCCACAGGAAGGGCTGTGGTTAGGCCCCTTGTGGTAGCATGTCTCGTGGGCAGGGCCTCCACAGTGGTTGGATCTGTGGGCAGGGCTGGTATGGTAGTGGGCTCCCTGAAAGGGGCTTCTGTGGTGGCTGGTTCCATGGGCAGAGTCTCTCTGATTTTGGGTTCTTTGGACAGGGACTCTGTGGCTGCGGGTTCTGTGGACAGGGCTTCTGTAAGCCTGGGTTCCGTGGACAGGGCCTCTGTAGCCGCAGGTTCTGTGGACAGGGCTTCTGTAAGCCTGGGTTCTGTGGACAGGGCCTCTGTAAGCCTGGGTTCCGTGGACAGGGCCTCTGTGGCCGCAGGTTCTGTGGACAGGGCTTCTGTAAGCCTGGGTTCCGTGGACAGGGCCTCTGTGGCCATGGGTTCTGTGGACAGGGCCTCTGTAAGCCTGGGTTCTGTGGACAGGGCCTCTGTGGTCACGGGGTCCGTGGACAGGGCCTCTGTGGCTGCAGCCAGCTCTGTGGATGGATCCGTCACTTTGGGAGGGATTTCAGTGACCAGTTCTCTGGTCAGCGGGACCAGTGTGACCAGTTTTGGGCTCAGTTTCTCGGTGGTTGCCCCTGTGGCACTCAGGACAGCAGAGTCCCTTGTGGACACCTCCAGAATGAATGACTCAGGAGTCACAGGCCCTGCAGACTCTCTCTGCCCCAGCGTTGCCACCATAAGCAGAAACTTGGGGACCTCAGTGATATTGTCAAGCATCTCTGGAGGGTCCGTTTGTCCTATATAGTCATAGTCTTCATCGTCTTCTGGGACCTTCACAGGTTCATACTTACTGGTGTTCCCCAGCTGGTGGCTGCTGCCAGGGCCCAGCAGGGCCAGAAGCAGCAGGAGTTGCAGAAACATGGCACCTGGAGGGGGGACGTGGACAACGGGGCGTCAGGATAGCTGCACCCCTGGGCCCACCAAACGCCCTTGACCGCGACCCTGGACATCCACATGGTAACACTTCTGGTCTGGAGCATCCTCAGCACCCCGCACACGCCTGGTGCACAGAAGCTTTCCACAAATAGCAGCTGTTACTACTTACCAGCATCAGTGAATCCATCTGGGGGCGCTCTTCAACTCCCTTGACCCAGTGCACAGAAATGTATTAATATTTGCCTCAGACCTCCCTGGTGGTCCAGTGGTTAAGAATTCACCTGCCAGTGCAGGAGACACAGGGTCAATCCCTGGTCTGGGAAGATTCCACGTGCCACTGGGCAGCTAAGCCCGTGCACCACATCTGCTGAAGCTGTGCTGCAGAGCCCCTGAGTGACCGCTGCGGAGCCCACACTCCACATCTGTGGAAGCCTGCGTGCCGTAGAGCCTGTGCTCTGCGACAGAAGAAGCTGCCACAACGAGAAGCCTGCACATCGCACCTGGAGAGCAGCCCCTCCCGCAAAAAACTAGAGAAAGTCCAAACTAGAGACTAGTTTCGTCAAAACTAGAGAAAGTCCATGTGCAGCAGCGAAGACCCAGTACAGTGTGGACAAGACAGTCTACTGGGGTGTGGAAAGATTACATTAGATCTTCTACTTATATGAACTTCTGTGTCACTTAACTTCTATTTGTGTACACATTTACAATGTCTCATGAGCACAGTGGTACCTGTACACAATTTGTAAATATATCAATGTACCTATCTTGTCCACCAATGGGGTCCATGAGCAAGAGTTTGGTGACCATGGGACTACAGGATAAAGATGCTCGTTTGGCCTTCTGAGGCCTCTTGAAGTGTGACGCTGACTCCTCTCTCTGCATCCCTCTGTTCCAGTTTCCCTTATCTTGGCTCCCATCCCACACAACCCTGGCCTGTCCCTCAGATTCTCAGTCTTCTCATCCTTTCTCCATGTGTTGGCTTGATCCAGTTCCCTTTGGCTAGGTCCTTGCTTATATGATGGGGATGATAGCACCTACCTGTAGACTACTGTGAGGATAAAATGAGGTGATACCTACAAAGCCCTTAGCATTTTGCTCCTATCTCCAGCTCCTACAAATAGCAGCTACTTCGGTTCTTTCAGTAAATCTATCCTGTAAGTCCTCGAGGGCCCAGAGCCATCAACTGCTGTATCTGGGGCCAGGAGAGTGACTCAAATCTGTTGTGACCAGCCTGTCCTCAGGGATCTGACAGTCGTCTCGTTTGCCTGTGGGTAGCAAAAGTGACTGTCTGTATTTGTATTACCCCTCAGCCTCCCGACCAGGGAGCCAGAAAGGGCAGTGCCTCTCCCTTTGGCCATATGATTGGTCTTTCTTCTTGGCCTTGTGAACACTCATGCCTCCTGGGTTTCTCTCTCTCCCCTTATTCTCCCCCTGGCAGTGGCTGGTGTTTGTGGGATTCAAAATCTTGCAGCTGAGAATCCTGTGGTGACCAACAGCTGTGTTTTGGGCTGAGATTCCTTGATTCCCTGACATAGTACCCTTCAGCAATATGCAATCCAAGGTGGAAGGGGCCAGGTTGTGGTCCCCAAGGTGGGCTTTCCCCCCAGCCCACCCCAGCACACAGAGGCAGCCCAGGGCAGAGGAGGGAACACTGAGCTGCTGTGTAAACTGAGCAGATTGCTTCACCAAGTCTGAGCCTCAGTTTCCTTATCTGTAAGATGGGCGGTATTGTCTCAAAGATGAGAACAGAATGAAATGCTGCAGGAAGGTCCCATGATGCTGGCATCCAGCAGGAGGCTGTGGACAGAGGAGCATAGGAGATGAGGGGTGCCTCTGACTCAGGAGGGTATGGAAGTGGCGACTTCCCTACCTCCCCACGTTAGGGAAGCTGCAAAGACCTGTGTGAGAGCAGAGACCTCCCTGCCTGTTCGGGATGCAACAGGGAGCACTGGGAAAAGCCAGTATCTCCCTTCCTGGGACTAAGCCGACCAGCTCATGCCAGAGTGGAGCAGCGCCTGGATAATTTCCAAAACTTTTCCTGGTTTTTTTTTCAGTTGGAGTATAATTGATTTTACAATGTCGGGTTAGTTTCAGGTGTACGGCAAAGTGATTCCAGTATACATTTGTTGATACATATATCTACTTTTTCAAAGCATTTTCTCATTTATTCGATACCTTTCCTTGTACTTCACGTAATTCAGAGCAGAGAGCAGTTGTTCATCATTTGTTGAATATCTGTAACTCATTCATAGACCCTCTGCTTCTAGACTCAATTCCACCTCTCACATGTTAGTTAAAATTACGATGGTTTCTAAAATACCAGTCTGATCTTACCTTAAAATAATTTCTTAAACTAAACAATGATATTTGCACCAGACACATCTGGCTTTCACAGATATCCTCATTTTACTGAGGAGGGATGAAGCTCAGAGAGGTAGAGCGACTTGCACAAAGACACACAGCTGCCAAGTCGCGGAGACCAGATTCAAAGCTAGCGAGAACTCAGGAAGGCTTTGTGGAGAGACCTAACCTAGCTGAGAGGGCAGAAGGCGCAAAGCCTTGGAACACAGCTTAGCTTGGTGGGTTTGTGCCTGCCACTGGGGACCCAGTTAGGAGAGGGAGGGCAAAGAAGGAATCAGGAGGACCCTGAAGGCTGTAACACCCAGAAAGGTTGGTGCTCTCTGTACTGGGTACTATGCAGGGCACAAGGTTGAGAGCACAGATTTTCAGGTCCGACAAAAGGATGGTCAAGTCTCAGCTCTGTCCCTTACAAGTGAAATCACCCTGACTCAGATCTTTGCCTTTCTGAGCCTCAGTTTCATCATCCGTAAAATGGGAACAACAAACGCCACCCATCTCATAGGGTTTTGGGGAGAATGCAATGACATAATGAATTCAAAAGTGCCAACTTGCAGCTCGTGCTTAATAAATGTGTCATACACGTGTGCGCACACACACACATTCTTTGCCTCTGAATTTGCCTTTGGGAGGCAGACATTCTTTGCACCTTGGGAAAGAGTATATGGCCTAATCTTGGCCCCACTTTCCTGACGGCAGGGGACTTTAAGAAGAAGCCATATTTAGGACATATTTCGTAACTATGAGCTTGCGCACTACCCCCACTTGGGCAGTTCTCGGTTCCTGGAAGGCAGAGCGCTTAGCCATTTCCTGGAAGCAGAAAGGGAGAACAAAAACAGAAGACCCAACCCACTGGCTCCTGGGTTAGGGAGGTACCTGGGTGAGTCAGGGAGGTTGGGAGGGTACTGTGGAAGGGGCCAGGTTGTGGTCTCCAAGGTGGGCTGTCCCCCTGCACCCATCCCTTCACACGGAGGCAGCCTGGGGTGGAAGAGAGACCACTGAGCTGCTGTATAACCTGAGCAGATCGCTTTACCAAGTCTAAGCCTCAGTTTCCTCATCTGTAAGATGGGTGGTATTGTCTCAAAGATGAGAACAGAATGAGATGCTGCAGGAAGGTCCCCTGATGCTGGCATCTGGCAGGGGGCTACGGACAGAGGAGCAGAGGAGATGGGGGGCGGGCCTCTTGACTCCGGGAGGGTACGGAGGTGGCGACCTCCCTACCTCCGTACGTTAGGGAAGCTGCAAAGACCTATGTGAGAGCAGAGACTTCCCTGCCTGTTCGGGATGCAACAGGGAGCACTGGGAAAAGCCAGTATCTCCCTGCCTGGGCCTAAGCCGACCAGCGCATCCCAAATGTTCCCAGTGTTAGCATTGACCATCCCTCGTCCCCACCAGTCTCAGGCAACCACGACCCTGGGACCTGCCCTACTGTGGGCTTCAAGAGGAAGGTTACCGGGGATACAGCACCCTGGAGCCAGGCTGCAGCTGGGCAGGCCTCACCCATAGGACTGAAACCCGCACAGTTCCCAGAGGCTCTGTGACTGCAAAGAGCCTCTCAGGTAACAAGGAGAGGAGCAGAGTACAAGCAGCATGTCTGGCAGGTAGGATAATGACTTTCATCTTTGCTAGGACACGTGTACCCTAATGAAACAACGTGGCATAAACCCCCACTGTGGATGGATCGTTTCACTACCTCATCATGTGGGGGACCCGTTCGCCTACCCCCCCGGCACTGGCCGCTCTGGTTCCTGTTACACAGATTAGGGAAGCGAGGCTAAGGGCAGTGAAGCTATTTCCTTCAGCCCCCGCCTTTTGCCTCTTCTGTCCTCTGATGGCAGGAAAACAGTCACTTATCACCGGGAGGGGTGGGCGGGGCACAGAGAAGGGCAGAGAGATGCCACAACCTATTTGTTTCATCACTTGCCCAATGGAGGCGGTCAGACACTACCTGTTTCCTTCCACCCTGAACTGGGGTACTTCCGCACTCAGGCAGTGTAGACTGGCGAGCTGCCAGGGGCCACCTCCCACACCCACCCCAGCCCCAAGCTCTGCACGGCTGCCCTGGACCACTCAGGAAAGACACTCATGGGACTCAAGAAATTTGGGACCTCCCAGCTGGAATCCTGAATCCCAGCATTCAAAAGCTTGAAATCTGAGGATCCGAAGGATGGAGCATCTCAGGGTGTGGTTGAGGAGCCTCAAGAGAGGGGATCCAGTGGAGGCCCAGGCGTCCCCTCCACCTAAGATCCCAGCTCAGGTCTGAGTCCTGCTGGACTGGACGTGTGACCAAGGAGGACCCTGTGGGGCCTTCTTAGGACAGACACCTCACCCCCCCTCCCCCGCATATTCTCTGCTTTAGCTCTTCCCTGAAGTACCTAGATAACTACCTGATGCACATTTCCTGAGTTGTTTTACAGATGCTAGCCCTTCTCCCACCAGGTGGATGAACACATAGCCCCCAGACCTGGCACCCGAGGATTGATGATGTTAACCTTTGTGATGCTGCCCTGTTACCTAACCATCAACCAGTCAGAACTGTGCAACTCTCCTCCTTCCCTCATCTGGCCTTGAAAAATGCCTTGCAGGACTTCCCAGGTGGTCCCGTGGTTAAGACTTCTCCTTTCAAAGCAGAGGCTGTGGGTTCGATCCTTGGAGAGCTAAGATCCCACATGCCTTGCAGCCAAAAAAAAAAAAAGAAAATAGAAGCATACACTGTAACAAATTCAATAAAGACTTTAAACATGGTCCACATCAAAAAATATCTTTAAAAAAATAAAAGTGCTTTGCAAAGGCTCATAGGGGAGTTCTGGCTTTTTGAGCCCTAGCTGTCCTAGACCCCTTGTCTGTTACCCTGCAGTAAACACTGCCTTTTCCTCCCCCACAACATGGTGTCAGTAGATTGGCTTGACTGCACACACGAGAGCGGACCCCAGTTTTGGTAACGGACAGGCCCTGGCCCCGCTCAGGATCAAATCCAGTATCAAACCAGATCCAGTCCCACCTCTGTCACGTACAAGCTGTGTGACCTTGGGCCACTGAACCCAGCTCTCTGAGCCGTGAGTTCCTTATCTGGAATACAAGATTCCAGTAGCGCCTATGTATGCTTTGTGGGGTTGGTACGGGTTGAAGTGAGCTGGTCCAGGTTGGACATTTAGGTGGGCTGCCGTCTATGGGTCGCACAGAGTCGGACATGACTGAAGTGACTTAGCAGCAGCAGCAGCAGCAGCAGGCGCTCACTAAAGGCAAGCTGCGGTCATCGTCATTCTGCACAGAAGGTCATATCCCTGAAAACTCTGCAACCCTGGGATACTGTGACGCACTTCTGACCTTGTTAGTGAGAAAGAGCCAGGGCCAGGAGCCCCAGAAGCCTGGGTACCACACACAGCCTCAGTCTCCTGTGGTTTGTGAATCACATGTATCTAGTGTAGACAACGCCCTGGGCACTGTTCTAAGAGCTATGCATGAATTATCAGCTCACTCAGGCCCCACAACCTCCTCATATTAACCCCATGTGAAATATGGGGAAACTGAGGCTCACTTGGTGCTTAGAACCACATGGCCAGTAAGAGAAGGAGCAGGAATTTGAACCTGAGTGGTCTTGCTCCAGAGCCCACCTCATAGGCACAGCTCCGTACCACCTGTGAACCAGGCCTGGACGTTCTCTGGAGCCAGAATAAATGCTGCTTCCTCCAAGAAGCCCTCCCAGATCGCCCAGGCATGATTAGTCCGGTTGTTTAAACCTTTAAAAAAAAAATGCTTGTTTACTTTCAAAACATTCATTCCCATCAGTCCATAAATGCTAAATAGGAACCAGAGACTCTTATGACTCATGCTACATGCCCAGGGCTTAGCAGACAGACAGGTGCTTGGTAGGTGCTCTGATATTGGTACCTTGGAGTGCAGGCAGCATGGCCGGCCACCTACTTCAGACCACGAGTCTCCAGTGGATGCCCAGTCCCCACGGGCCTGGCATCCTGGGGGCTCATTAAAGATGTGTTTCAGGAGTGGACACCAAACTGGGACCTGGCAACAGGCTCTCAGCTGCCCAGGGTGTGCAATCTGCAGGCTTTCAGCCTCGCGTGTGTCATCCTGCACTTCCCAACCTTTTCTTATCAATTACCCCAGAGCCGTCAAGGAGCCTTTCCAGACATTACGCACGTGTGTTCAGTTGCTTCAGCTGTGTAAGACTCTCTGCGACCCCGTGCACTGCAGCCCATCAGGCTCCTCTGTCCATGGGATTCTCCAGGTGAGAATACTGGAGTAGGTAGCAGGGCTTTGATGGTGGCTCAGACAGTAAAGAATCTGCCTGCAATGCAGGAGACCCAGATTCGATCCCTGGATCAGGAAGATTCCCCTGGAGAATTCCATGGACAGAGGAGCTTGGCTGGCTACAATCCATGGGGTCACAAAGAGTCGAACGCGACTGAGCGACTAACACTTTCATTTTTTTTCATACCTGGTGAATGTTATGTGGACCTTTACAGGGACACAAACCATAGTGACATCTAAGATTTTTTTTTTTGCCTTTCTCTCATCCTCCAAAAAACCCAACTCTTGGAACTTCCCTAGTGGTTTTAGTGGCGAAGACTCCAACCCAGTACAAGCAGCATGGGTTCAATCCTGGTTGGGGAACTAAGATCCCACATGCCCCTCCAGTGTGGACAAAAAATAGGAAAAAAAACCTAAGTCTCAACTGTCGTACCCAAATTTGCTGGTCTGGTAACAGAGGAGGTGAGGTCCTTCCACAAATGAATTCACTGAGACCCACACTTGGTTTTAGCTTAAGAACTGACAATTTTCAGAGGCTATCTATAGACAGACAGACGGACAGACACACGGACACACACACACACCAGCCATCCTGTAACAGAACAAGCCTGGCTCCACCTTGTCTGCCTTTAAAAGACGGGGGATGTTTCAAATACCCCCAAAAATAGTCTTCTGGGGGTGCGTTTTGGGTAAGTGAGTGGTCTGATTACAGCTACGCTGCTGCTGCTGCTGCTGCTGCTGCTAAGTCGCATCAGTCGTGTCCAACTCTGTGCAACCCCATAGACGGAAGCCCACCAGGCTCCCCTGTCCCTGGGATTTTCAAGGCAAGAACACTGCAGTGGGTTGCCATTTCCTTCTCCAATGCATGAAAGTGAAAAGGGAAAGTGAAGTCGCGCAGTCGTGTCCTACTCTTAGCGACTTCATGGACTGCAGCCCACCAGGCTCCTCCGTCCATGGGATTTTCCAGGCAAGAGTACTGGAGTGGGGCGCCATCGCCTTCTCTGGATTACAGCTATGAACCCATGACAAACAGGAAGAGGACATTTTACTGTAATGATGTGGGGGCCACTGTACCTGTTAGGATCTGAGAAACCCTGGCCTTTGAATGGCTCTCTAAATTACAATACAATCGTGAAATTAGAGCCATTCTGTGAAGAAGTGGGGAAGAATGATAAAATCCCCTCTGTGCAAACAATTACATCGGGATGAGAAAAGTCCTACAGTTGTTGCTTTATACAGGCTTTTCAAAGGCTTGAAAAGAAGCCCAAGGGAAAACCTGTCACACAGGAAGAAAAGGAAAGGAAGGAGATTGAAGCCACGTTGCTCCAGACCTGAAGTGCTCCTCTGGCAGAGCTGGCTGTCCCAGCCACTCCGGCCACTATGCCAACATATCCATTCCTCCCACTGCCTCCCATTCTTCTTTCTCCAGCCCTACTTCCCAACACCAGGGCTCGGGAAGTGGTTGGACTGGTTCCCTCTCCTTAAAAGGATCAGTTATCTTCCTGGGCACTGGAACCTGGTCTGGTGTCACTCTCCAAGACTCAGCATGGCACCCAATTTGGACCGGGAGCCACTCCCAGAGCAGGGCAATTACCCCATAGAGGGCATAAATGAAAAAGGCCAGCTGGCTGGGTTTCTATGGATGCACAGACCCTTCTCAACCTTGGATTTATTTAATTGGACAACCCTCCTTATAGGGATGATTCTTTCCGAAGGACAGAATTGTTTTGCTACCCAGTACTTTGGCCACCTCATGCGAAGGGCTGACTCATTGGAAAAGACTCTGATGCTGGAAGGGATTGGGGGCAGGAGGAGAAGGGGAAGACAGAGGATGAGATGGCTGGATGGCATCACCGACTTGATGGACGTGAGTTTGAGTGAACTCCAGGAGTTGGTGATGGACAGGGAGGCCTGGCGTGCTGCAATTCATGGGGTCGCAAAGAGTCGGACATGACTGAGCGACGGAACTGAACCACCCTACTTGAACAGACATACAAAGTCTTCTCAATATGATCTTCATAGGAGATGAAAGGAGAATAGTCACTGATCAGGCCAGGGAAGAAGCATACCAGCTCCACCTAATGGACCCAAAGCCCACTTGGCAGCACCCACAGCTGAACCAAACTGGGAGCTTTAGTCGGGGAGCAATGTCCGTTTTTTGCTTGGTTTTGGCCATGCCGCACAGCATGCGGATCTTAGTTCCCCAACCAGAGATCAAACCCAGAGCCACAGAAGTGAAACGCTGAGTCCTAACCACTGAACCCCCAGGAATTCCCAGTGCCCTTTTCAGAGCACTACCGTAAGTGCATCTTGGCAGGGCTTCAAAAAGGGGTCCCAAAACAAGAGTTTGAAAAGGTTCAAGAAATTCAGCACAAATCAAATGAAGACCTCTCTAAATTTGGTGGAAGAATTTATCAGACTCTATAAAGATGCAGATCCTGAGGGCCCTGAAAATACTAGAAAGGAAAATGCAAACTTTATGGGGCAAAGTGCCCCAGATATCAGGAGAAAGTTGTAAAAATTAGACGGTGCCTTTCGAATGAATCCTTCTCAGTTGGGAGACATTGCTTTTGAGGTATTCAACAGGAGAGAACAGACACAGACAAAAGAAGACCAAGGTGAAATGCTATTTTTCTAACGGCTGTGTTGGATTCCTGGAAGACAGGAGATTCTATGAAAGGTAAGCCAGCTCTACGTACGAAACAGTGGACTTATTGTAAAGAGAAAGGACGCTGGGGAAGAGAACGCCTGAAATTAAAGGAAAAGAGGGCTAAAGACATGGAAGCAAGCTAAATGTTCATTGACAAATGAATGGATAAAGAAGATGTGGTGTGTATATGTGTATATATACATACACACATAAAAAGGAATGCATTTGAGTCCGTTTTAATGAGGTGGATGAACCTAGAACCTATTATACAGAGTGAAGTGAGTCAGAAAGAGAAAGATAAATACCATATTTTAGCACATATATACGGAATCTAGAAAAATGGTACTGAAGAATTTATTTACAGGACAACAGTGGAGAGACATAGAGAATAGACTTATGAACATAGGAAGAGGGGAAGAGAGGGTGAGATGTATGGAAAGAGTAACATGGAAACTTATATTCAGTTCAGTTCAGTTCAGTCGCTCAGTCGTGTCTGATTCTTTGCGACCCCATAAACTGCAGCACACCAGGCCTCCCTGTCCATCACCAACTCCTGGAGTTCACCCAAACTCATGTGCGTGGAGTCAGTGATGCCATCCAGCCATCTCATCCTCTGTCATCCCCTTCTCCTCCTGCCCCCAATCCCTCCCAGCATCAGAGTCTTTGCCAATGAGTCAACTCTTCGCAGGAAGTGGCCAAAGTATTGGAGTTTCAGCTTTAGCATCAGTCCTTCCAAAGAACACCCAGGACTGATCTTTAGAAGGGACTGGTTGGACCTCCTTGCAGTCCAAGGGACTCTCATTACCATATGTAAAATTAATAGCCAACGGGAATTTGCTGTCTGGCTAAGGAAACTCAAACAGGAGCTCTGTATCAACCTAGAAGGGTGGGATGGGGAGGGAGATGGGAGGGAGTTTCAAAAGGGAAGGGATATATGTATACCTATGGCTGACTCATGCTGAGGTTTGACAGAAAACAGCAAAATTCTGTAAAGCAATTATCCTTCAATAAAAAATAAATTACTTAAAAAAAAAGATATGGTGTGTACATGTGTATTACATACACACATGTACAATGGGATACTACTCAGCCATTAAAAAAGAACAAAATAATGCCAGTTGTAACAATATGCATGAAGCTAGAGATTATCACACTGAGTGAAATAAGCTATATAGAGAAAGAAAAATATATCATTTATTTGTGGAATCTCAAAAAAAAATACAAAATCACCTTTTTATAAAACAGAAATAGACCTACAGATATAGAAAACAAATCTATGGTTACTAAAGGGAAAGGGGGTTGGGAAGGAATAAGAATATGCAATTAACATTTTTATATACTGCTATATATAAAATAAACAACAAGAACCTACCATATAGTACAGAGAGCTATACTGAGTATTTTGTAACAACCTATACAGGAAAAGAATCTGAAAAAGGATAGAGACAAATATATGTATAACTGAATCAGTGTATTATATACTTGAAAACAACACAACATTGTAAACCAACTATACTTCAATAAAAATAAGTTTTTAAAAGAGGGCTAGAAATGGATATTTCCTATAGGATAGGATAGGAGTGGGGCCTATCAGACCATAGAGAGGGGACAATGTTCAGATGATGAATGAAGAGGCCTGGGGCTCCTCTGGATGAACGACACTCAATTCAAATATCCCACAGGAGCCCTGGGTAAAACTGACAATGAGTAGCAAACTGGTTGGTTTTCTGGTAGACACGGGGGAACAAACTCCATACTAGACCCTCAGTTCCGTCGTTGAAAAGACCCTGATGCTGGGAAAGACTGAAGGCGGGAGGAGAAGGGGGACGACAGAGGGTGAGATGGCTGGATGGCATCACCAACTCAATGGATGTGAGTTTGAGTAAACTCCGGGAGGTGGTGATGGACAGGGAGGCCTGGCATGCTGCAGTCCATGGGGTCGCAAAGAATTGGACACGATTGAGCAACTGAACTGAACTGAAACCCTCAGTTTGCGCAGAGAACCTCCCAGTCTACCCCAGTCACTGGGCTGTCAGGGGAAGTACAGAGGTGATCATTTTCACAACCACTGGAATGCCAACTAGGAAATTTGATATTAAAATATAGTTTCTTGTACATGCCTGAATTCCCTATCCTCATCCTAGGCCAAGATCACCTCTGTAAACTAAATGCTCAAGTGACGTTTTCCAACGGGACCACTAGATATCAGAGTCCCACCGAAACCTGCTTTGAAACCTACAGAGGGCTCTCCTAGAAAACTCAGAAAAATGGACAAAACTTAGATGATCTCCCTGAGGTCTACAGAAAGGTAAGACCAGAAGTATGGGCCAATGGCATCCCAAGAAAGGCAAATTATCCCCCAATCTGTATTGCCTAACATCAGTGACAACGTGCTTGCTTTTATCTACAAATATCAGCCAAGTATCATATTGACTGGAAACTACTCATGTACCTGAGGATAAGGCCTTGCCAGTTGCCCTGCGAAGGATTAGAGTGGTTCCCAGAAGCAAGCTTAAATTAAGCCCTTTTGAAATATTGGATTCCTGGTGTCCGCCTGACCAGGAGAACCTGTAGCCAATAGGTCGACAGACTCGGCGTTGCAATCCATTAGATCGTAAGTTGCTGTTTCAAGTCAGCCCCTACCATATAAGTAATGAGGACTTCACTCTCTCATTTCACTGGTACTTGCTGGAAAGGAAATGCTTTAATCAAGCTCTGTCCAAGTGTGGCCAACAGGGGAAATATACAAAGATAGCACATGGCAGAGCAGCCTCGGTGCCCTCAAGTGCTAGAGTTTATATATAGGTAAAGGGGAATTATATATATACACACACACGTGTGTGTGTGCAAGTGCTTGTCTAAGTGTGCATATGTGCTCACTCAGTGGTGTCCAACTCTTTGTGACCCTATGGACTGTAACCTGCCAGGTTCCTCTGTCCATGGGATTCTCCAGGTGAGAGAATTGGAGTAGGTTGCCATTTCCTCCTCCAAGGGATCTTCCCAACCCAGAAATCAAACCCACGTCTCCTTCAGGTTCTGCATTGGCCGGCTGAGCCACCTGGGAAGTCTTCTTGTCTAAGTGTGACAGAGCTGCAAAAAGGCGGGGCAGTGTCCTCATAATGCAAATGGCTTATGCTCAGCCTAGGACTTGGGAATACTTCCAGTTTCAAGTTGATAAATTCCATTCCCCCATCACCCCTTCCTCGCCCTTGTTCAGCAAGAAGTAGCCAGGGTGATCATTGACCCAACCCTCCCCCAACTCCCACCCTCCCCCCACCCTCCCCACCCCCACTGCTGCCAACATTGTGGAATGGACATGGACAGTAGGGAACTGTAACAGAGAAGAACAGACCTGGCTCCACGTTAGATCTATTCCTTTAGCTCTAACCCTTGTATTCTGTTGCCTCTGGTTAGGTCTTCTGGCTTTGCACTTTTGTAAAGAAAAAAAAAAACAAATGAGTCACCTATAGCTAGAAATACACATACTGTTTTGTTTCTCAAGGCTCTGCCTCCCAGACTTGACCTTTAAAGGTATAACAGTTTTCCATTCATATAGAGATTAGAAAGTTGCCGAACAAAAAATAACAATTGTCTTGGTAGAGGTTTATAGGAGCACCGTGACCAGAACTACTGTGGACAGCTGCAAGAACAAAGGATTCCAACTCCAAGAAGTTTGCAGCAACCAGCCACCCCACCCCTCCCTTTTAGTATAAAAGAAGCCTGGATCCTAACTCAAGTAAGATGGTTCTTTGTGGGCCATCTTCTCAGTCAACTGGCTTTCTGGATAAAGTTGCTCTTCCTTATACCAACACCTTGTCTCTCTATGGAATGTCCTGTCCTGCAGTGAGCAGCACAACCAGTAACAATCCTATTTCCTTCTAGCCAGAGGCCACCCCCACCCTCTGCCTTCTCCAGCTCAGCAAAAAGAGGCCGGGAGACCCAAACCTGGAATCTCTGTGGGCTCCGTGAGGGTCCGGTGACCAGATGGGGCCACCACAAGTGAAGCCTGCCCGCCTCCCAGCCGTACCGCTGAGGGCAGCTGCTTCACCCCTCTAAAGCCTTGGTTTCTTCATCTGTTAAAAGGGGGCACAGAGTTCTCTGATGACTCCCTGACTCCTCTGAAGGCTGAGGTTCCCAGGTGGTGCTCACCCTGCAGCCCAGCCCATTCTGTTCAGTTTCAGTCTGCCGGGTCTGCCGGCCAAGCCCGGTAAGGAAGAAGTCTACCATGCAGGGTGTGGCCTGCCTGAGGCAAGGGGAGCCACATTCCAAGAAAAAAAGAATTCCAGGCAACCAGAGCCTACCGGCCCTGATCCTTTCCTTGTCTCTGTGTATGTGTGTGTATAGGGGGACACTGCTTGAGCCACCAGCCCCCCACCATGCCCTTATATGCCCCTAAAGCACTCCAGACACAAAACAGGAATATTCTCATCATTATTCTGACTTTCTCTTTTGCTAGCAGTAGTTTCTGAATTCTAATATTTTAATAATTTGCTGTGCACACGCATCCCTTCCTCAGTCCTATAAAAATGTGAAGAGCACAGGTTTGAAAAATGCTATTTTAAATGGATCCACAGCCTGAGCAAATCTCTTCTCTGGGCCTTGGTTTCCCACCCATGAAGGGGTAGGATGATTTTTAGGGAAACATTCCTGATTTCTCCATTAAAAAAGAGAATTCACAGTAACCCCCAAGCCAGCAGCTACTGGCAAAACTCGTGGGAAGGAACAGATGAAAGTTGAGGGGGTTAGGACCCAGAAGAGATGGCAGAATAAAGCTATGAACTCCAGGCACACCTCAATCCCGAGTGCCCAGAGTGTTGGGATGCTCTTTCCAGGGGCTGCAGCTCAGGTCCTGCCTGGGGCTGGCCGCCAGTCTGCCCTTGTCTGTCAGGCAGGCCTGCCAGCCCTTGGGGACTCTACCACCCAGCCACTCCCCGTGGTTTTGCAAGCTGGCACTTACCGTGCTCAGCAGACCATGGGACAGCCACCTCGTGGGCCCAGGAGAAGTGGTTCCTCTGCTTTAGCGACAAGGACTCAGCCTGTGCTGCCGAGCACAGCTGTGGCACCCTTGCCGTGGTCTCGGATCGCACCAACCCCCAACGGCTGTGCGTAAAAGAAGGAAGCGAGAGTGTGGTTGCTCAGGGCCACGTGACCGCCCACAGCCCCTTGTTTGTGACAGCTTCGGGGACGTTAATCAAGCTTGGTGGGGAGTGAGAGACAGGGCCCCGCGGAGCCTGAGGTCACTCTCAGGTTCCTGACCGTGAAAAACACCTAGAACCACATGGGAACTCGTGGGGGAGTAGTTGGGAGGAGGCTCAAGTTGAGAAAGGCCACAGTATTACCACAAGGATGGAGGGTGGGGTGAGAAGGCACCCTGCCCTGGAAGGGAGGGATTGACCAGATGCAAAGGAGGATGGTTCTCGATTCTTGGCCAAGAAAAGAATTGGGGGCGGGGGAGATTCAAATCACAGATCTTCCTGAGCTTTGCAAATCAAATGTAACCATGCTTTGGAGATCCAAGAATCTCTCGAAGGTGCCCGAGTGCTCCTTTTAGCTGCAATCAAGAACCTCTCTGGGGAGACAGACTGCAAAATCCATGAGGGCAGGTTCTGCCTGTTTTATTTCTCTTTCCTGTTTTGGTTCTTTAGCCAACTCTGACACCCCACCATCTTTGCTCTGAGACCCTAAGGCAAGTAATTCTGGGCTCTGGCCTTCTTGCGGCTGTTCATCTGATGAGGAAGCCAGCAAGTAAACAAGTAAACAGATCATTAGGACAGAGTGGTGTGGTCATGTCACTCCTGGATGAGCCAGGGAGGGGCCCCAAACCTACCCTGGGCAGGGGAGGGAGTTGACATGAGACTCTTCCAAGGAGAAGTGGCCACTGAGATGACAAGTAGCCCAGGGAGAAGGCAACAGCCCAAGGAGAGCGCAGAGCTGGGAGCCCAGGCTGGGAGGCCTGAGAATGCACAGACTCTCAAGGAAGGCAAGGAACAGGGAGGGCTGCCTTCCAGGGTCTGGCCAGCGCCTTTGTATTAATACAAGGTGGGGCTCAGGACACATGCACAGAGAGCACCACATCCTGGCTTGTTGTCTTAAACTGAAAATCAGAGCCCCAGTGGGTGTTCACATGACAGAATCTTGATCACTTGAGGAAGCTACAGCCAGAAGGGGACCCAAACACTCAGTCTGTACAGGCAGGGAACCTGAAGCCCCCAAAGAGGAAGGGAGACACTCAGAGATTCCTGCTCCTCCTCAGCAGGTGTGGGAACAGCCAGCCCTCACAGGCAGGGGCCGAGAAACTCTGAACGCCTCACCCAGGGGAGGAAGGCCATGCCCCGATCATAAGCATTTCAGACATTAATACATCTCTTCTGGCCCGGGTTCACAAGCCCATCGGAGGCGGGACAGTCCCTCTGCTAGGCTCTGCCCCAGATGTCCACCTCAAACCCCAGGTCATCCCGAACCAGAGCCCATCACCTGGCCCACAGGTGTGAAGTCAATGACGAGGTCCTCAAGACGCAGAGGTCAAGGGAACAGCGCTGGCCGGGAGTCAGAGACCTGTGTGACCTCATCCAGGTCCCAGTGCTTGATCCATAAAACAGGAAGCCCTCCAAAGATGGAAGGTTGTCCAAGAACTAGGGGCAGATGCTAATGGCCAAGTCAGAGAGACAGGAGGAAGACTCTGATGGGAACGAACAATGGGGCAATCGCCCACCTGCCGGGGTGGAGAGGGGAGCAGCCCTGACTTTGCTGCAGGAAAGACCCCGTGAGAGTCTGATTCAGGGATGACAGTCTACACAGAGGGTGATCAACGAGGCAGGCCTGCTGGAACTGAAGGAGCTCCTGGGATGTGGGACTTTTAGTGTTAAAACTGGGTCAGTCCCAGGCAAACCAGGATAAGTTGATCATTCTAGAGCAGGGAGCAGCCCCTCCCAAGCCACAGGGCCAGAAGCCTTGGTCATTTGTTCAATTGTGAGTGGGGTGCCTGAGGCTGTTGGCCCCACCTGCGGAATTGGGGTGGGGGTACTGGCTAGGGGGTCCAGAGGAAGCAGAGGCAGGGCCCCACGTCCCCCAGACACCTCCTTTCCTTCTGGCCCCTGTGCAGCTTCAAGCTGCTTCTCAGAAGATTCTGGCACAGCTGAAAGGAAAGTTAATTCTTCCACAGGCCGGCCCCGGGCCCTTATGCCCCTGTGAACTTTGAAAAACCATCCAGGAGCAGTCACCCAGAGGGGACCACTCACAAGACCAGGGGCCTGGCAACTGGCCTTTTACAAGCTGAGTGACCCAGGCAAGTCACTTCTCTGGAGCCTCGGTTTCCTCTCCTGCAAAGCCTTAAAATACAGAAGTTTAACATTACCTTGGCTTCTGCTAAGCACCAGACTCTGTGCATCTATCTGCTTGTAGGCTCACAGCAGCCTTTGGAGGTTAGGATGCTGAGGCTCAGAGCGAAGCTGTGCCTTGTTCAAGGTCACACAGAGTCAGTGGCAGAGTCCAGGCAGCCAGAAAAAAGCCCCCAGTCTACACCCCTGGCTCGTGTTCGTGCCGGCTTAGAGTATTAGAGTGCTGGTGAATCTTCTTTATAACCAGCAAGTGCTCTACATAAGGAGGAAGGTAGTAACTTAGCAGCAGGTAAGCTATGTCAAGGTTAAGACTTGTGCTGCTACATCTGCCCGGTAGAGGAGCAAACAGTACTAAGGGGTGCTGGTTCTCGGCGTCTGTGCGAAAACCATAAAAGCATACCTTACAGCACCTAAACCCAGGAAGATGCAAGCATGCAGTGAGTGGGTTTCCACTTCTACAGATGGAACCAGAAAAGCACTGCAGATGTCTTTGGGGATGGAAGCAATGACATTTCGCCTAAGAGAAATATCGGTAAGAAACACACAAGTCCCACAGTATGGAAACCTGTCCTTTGACGGGATAAAGATGCAGGCGTTGAAGTCACGTTTATGCTAAATGTGTGTAAACGCACTTGTACCTTGTTTTAGGTGAAAAGGACGGGGTGTAAAAAGTGTACAAACAGCATACTTTCAACTGGATGTGGTTGCTTAGTGGATGGACTGAAAGAGAAGCTTACAGTGCCCTGTAAGCATAGCAGTGGCCCTTTCTTTCTGAATATTTTCTTTTTCTGTATTTTTAAATAGAAAAGGGTATATAATGATGTATATGTCAGCTTTATTATCAGGAAATAGGCTCTAAACGGTACAAGGACTTTACAGACACCCTGTATTTCAGGATGGCTAGACAAGCTGCAGTTTTTGACTGTTTCTATCCTTGTGGGGTTTTGGGGGTCAGTTCCTCCCACCCCTCAACCTTGTTTGTCAGGTTCCCCAATGTCCCCCTGGCTGCAGCAATGGGGCCAATGGCATTCTCAAAATGTTCCTCAGCCAGACTATGGAAGATCTCCATGGAAGATTCTCTGGAGGGGATTTAGGGACCTACTCACATCACAGACTAAACTCTCAGAGAACAATTCATTCCCTAGAATAGGATCAGGGAGCTTTTTCTATAAAATTCTAGAAAGCAAAGCTTTTCAGCTTTGTGGATCTGTCAACACTATTCAACTCTGCAGTTGTAACACGGAAACAGCCATGGTCCATATGTAAACAAATGAGGATGGCTCTGTGTCAATAAAACTTTATTTACAAACACAGATGCAGGGCCAGATTTGTCACACAGGCTGCAGTTTGCTGATCCCTGATCTAGAAAAATAGAAGTCACTGGCTATAAGAACCAGATTGGAGAAGGGCCCCACCTGGTCCCCACCCATGGGCAGAATGAAACATTGGTCCACTTAAGTCTACGCTTCTGGCTCTCTCAGTACTGGACACATTTATTGAGCCCTGACAAGCGCCAGGCACTGGGATGAGCCACAAGCAGGGAACATTCTTGTCCTTGTCCTCTTGGGGCCTTCAGGTTAGTGGTCAGGCCAAAAGCCACTAGGCAGGGGCACTAAATGTGGCCAGGAAGAGAACACAGGCCTAAGGATCAGGAGAACTGGGTCCTTGCTTCACATTTGCTGTGTGGTGTTAAGGAATTCACGTGAGCTTTCTGAGGCTGACTCACCTGCAAAACAGAGACTTGAATGCTTAGTGCCAAACAACGGAAAGACTCAGTCAAGGCCTGACAGCAGGTAGGGCCACCGATGTAGGCAGAGGCAAGGATATGCAGTACTTCCCAGCACTCTTCACCAAGACACGAGTGGCTGGGGTGTGGGGCAGGAATTGCTATCAGCAAAGCCACGGAGCGTTAATTTCCTCTCAGAGTTCGGGGGTAAGCTAGACTGGGAACTGAGGGCCATTTAGGACTCTTCTGGGGAACATGTGTCCCTGAACATTAACTAAAGCTTGGAGCAGCCTTGTCTTAAAGTGAATGGTGTGGCTCCTTGGGTCCCCAGCTGAACAACTAAGGATTTGCTATCCAAAGAGCCCGCAACCTTCTCACACTCGGACATTCCTAAATACTCATCTGGGGGCCAAATGCGGTCGTGTTGCCGCTGGGTGATGGGTGCGATGGCCGCAGTCACATGGTGGGCACCCAGTCCCAGCAGCCTCACCGCCACCTATACGGCTCTGCTTGTGGCAAGGACTATCTGTGATTGCATTTGGTTCCTTAGTTTTTTCTGGGTGGGGACTGAGGTGGGGAACACTGTTCTTATGAAACAATACCACAGAGACAAAGAGAGGAAGCATTAGGTGGCCAAAGTCAGCAGAATTTAGCCTCAACCTGGTATTTACCAGACATATAAGCTGGTCACTTATTGAAGAAAATGAGAAAAGAAAAAACAGACAAAACTTGTGGAATTCTGGAAATATGTGGAGAAGCAGGGACTGTATCTGAAAGGCCAGGAGTAGCTGAGATCTGATCATCTTCGCAATTTGATGGGGACTCGCTGGGGCCCCTCCCCCACAAGATATCCACTTCCTGCGTGACCCTACATCCATTTCCCTAAAAACGGAGGAAACTGCAGGAAAATGGGGGTGGTGTCTCATAGAATCATGCCTGCCTTCCTAAGTGGCCATTGTGCCACTGAGGAAATGGGCTCAGGGAAGGGCCCAGGGGATCGGAGCCCAGGTAGGCCAGATAGCAAAGCCTCTGGCTTCCTCTCAGACAAAGAGGGGTCTGGCTTCCCAGGTGGCACTAGTGGTAAAGAACCCGCCTGCCAATGCAGGAGACATAAGAGATGTAGGTTCAACCCCGGGGTCAGGAAGATTCCCTGGAATAGGAAATGGCAACCCACTCCAGTATTCTTGCCTGGAGAATCCCATGGACAGAGGAGCTTGACAGGCTACAGTCCACGGGGCCGCAAAGAATCAGACACGGCTGAGTGACTGAGCATGGCACAGCTGGAGACGCAGCAGTTTTCAAATTTACCTGCCACGGGACCCTTGGTTCAAGTGAAAACAAAGGTCTTCTAAAATAGAGAACAGAGATATTGTAATAAAAGGTCCTGCCCTGGAGAGGCAGAGGGGACTACACCCAAATGCCTGCCCTGCCCTTCCCCTTTCCCCAACACCCTCGTGGACACAAAAGGAGGGTTCACAGAATGCCATTTGCTGATTTAAATGTCTGAAGGGGAAAATGGCCACTTTAAGGCCCAGCAGAGAAAGGATGTCATTCTGTTAGGGGAAACACTGACGGAAACTGCCCACCCTGGCCAGGCCTGATAGTAACCACTTGCATGAATTATCTTACAACAGGAGGTTCTGGTAATGAACACAGAACTACCAAGCCACCACCTGTGAGAATTTGGGAAGGGTGAACAGGAGAGAGGAGACACCAGTCCATATTTCCTATGAACCTCCCAGCATCCTTGCTGGAATCCACCTTGGCTTCTAGGTCCACACCAAGAAGGACTACATCTTGGTGGTCCTTCTACCACAAAGAAGGACCCTGAGTCAGAATGATTGGCCAGAGACAACCCAGAAACTAACCCCATCACCATAAAACCTGAGACTGTCAGCTACCTAGCAGAACAGTTCTCCTGGGTTCCCTTACCCTGCTGCTCTCCACCCGGGGAACGGGATCCCCTTCCCAATAAAGTCTCTTGCTTCATCAGCACCTGTGTCTCCTAGGACAATTCACTACTGAGTGCTAGACAAGAGCTGACCCTTGGGCCCTGGAAGGGGTCTCTTCCTGCAACAATTCCCCTTCTCAATGAGAATAGAACTTCCGGGAGTTGACCTTCAGCCCAATTCTGGCTCCATCTCTGGGCAGCCCTAGGAGCTGGCTGCTTTCGATGGAAGCCTACAGGGTAAGCCAGTCCTTCAGAGTGAAGAGGGAGTCTCTAGGGCTCACTGGATCAGCTTAGGGTGGACAGTGGCTGGCACAGGGGCTGGTCCCAGACCAGAAGGCCAGACAGCAATCAAATCTTAAAAAGGTGCTCCAGACTCAGTGATTTTTCCAAGGAACATAGCAGTTGAAGAAATCAATACCTCCAACAAGCCACCCTAAGCCCTGGGCTTTCGTTGGCCCTAAAGGCACGAAGATGAAGAACTCTGGCCCTCGGAACTCAAGGGGCTTTAATGGGAGAGACAGAGCCGTATGAGGAAGCGGTCTTGGCTGCAGACATACTCAACTCAGACTGGCTTAGGCAGCAGGATTCCTAGTGTGTTTCGGAAAGCTGGATCTCAGGCATGGACTCAGGGAGCAGAAGGAAACCAGGATGCTTTCTCTATCACTGCACATCTGCCCTGCCTGCTTGCTCCCCGAACCCCTAATCCAACTCCTTTGTAAAGGACTTGCTGCCACTCAAGGTGGCAGGTTCATTGGTCCAGCCTGGGGTGGACTGTGGTCAGGGGAAGGTCATATTCTGGAAGCTAAGTACTGTTGCCCAGATATTCCACTAGGTACCTTCACCTCCGATAATGTCTGTATTTTCAATTCACTCATTCAACAAATGTTTATTAACTGCATATGCCAGATTCTAGAGATACTAGCGTCAAGTACTGGTCCTGTCCTCATTCCATTTAGGAGAGACAGAAACTTAAAGAGTTGATAGACCTGGTGGTAACAGGTGTTAGGAGCTCTGCAGATACCGGGGGTGGGGGAAGGATGGGTGGTCCTGAGAACAGCACAGGTGGAAACTCAGAGGTAGGGGGCCTCTGACAAACAGAACATTAGGAGAGGAGGTCAGGAAGCCAAGGGCCAGCCTTGAGGATCTTCCAGCGTTTTATTCTGAGTGGGATGAAAAGCCATGGAAGGTTTGGAGCCTACAAACAGGAGTCAGTCTACATTTTCTAAAAGGGCCGGATTGCAAATTTCAGGCTTTGTGGCCACTGGGTCTCCTAGTACCTACTCAACACTAAGGATATAGAGTGAAAGCAGCCACAGATGCTGCTCAAATGGGTGTGGTCGTGTTCCAATAAAATTTAGGGACACTAAAACTTGAATTGGATACAATTTTTACTTGTCACTGTTCTTTTCTGTGTGTTTGCTGTTTTCTTACAGCCATTTAAAAATGCAAAAAAACCCCCCAACACTTCTTAGTTTGTGGATTATACAGAAACTTCCAACAGGCAGGATATGGTCTGTGGGCTTTTGTTTACCCAACCCTGCCTTAATATCTTAAAAGGTTACTCTGGCTGCGGTGCCAAGAACAGACTAAAGTGGGGGACAACAGGAAGCTTGGTGAGGAAGACACGATGGTTAATTTTTATGTGTCAGCTTGACTGGGTCCCAGGGTACCTAGATATTTGGTCAAGTGTTATCCTGGGTGTGTCTGTGCAGGTGTTTCTGGGTGAGATGCACATTTCAATCGTTGGACTGAGGAAAGCAGACTGCCCTCCCCAGTGTGGGTGGGCCTCATCCAATCAGTTGAAGATCAGACTAGAATCGAAAAGGCTGAGTAAGACCGAACTCCTTGCCTGACTTTGAGCACTGTTTTGCTGCCTTTGGACTCAAAACTGAAACACTGGGTCTCCAGTCAGCTGACTGGAGATATGGGGATTTTGTCCTCTGCAATCATGTGAGCCCATTTTTGATAAATCTCTCACTATATACATATATGAACACGTCTCGTTAGTTCTCGTTCTTGGGAAAACATAATACAGGTCAGTTTGTTTCAGAGAGGAAGGGGGCATGAACTACCAGGGTTACAGGGGCGGTGTGAGAAGTAGCTAGAATATGGACGTTGTTTTCAGGCTGGAGCTGACATGAGTGATTTATGGGCTGTGAGACAGGAGCCAGGAGCCAGGTGGGGTGGGTGGGAGGCAGGGGTGAGTCCAAGGGGCTCTCTCTGAAGAGCTGGAGACAAGAGGGGAACCATTTGTGTCTCCCCCCGAGACCTTGACAGACTCTATTCTGGGAAATGTCACTCTGGAAGCAAAAAAGGGAAGAGGCGGGTAGGGGCAGAGGTAGAGGAACCAGTTACAAGGCTGTTCAAACGGCTGGTCGCCCTGTAAGAGGGGTGAGAAATCAGGTGCTCAGGGCCTACATGTGGATCTCTTACCTTGCGGTCTTTGGGGATGTTTGAACCTGCTGCCCTGGTAGAAGCTGGCCAGGCTGTTAAGAACTGGCTCGTCACTTTGGGAAACTGCAGTTGAGGATGGCGATGTGTTGGCCAGAAGTGCTTTGTCTTACCTTTTAGAATCCAAATAGCATCTTGGCACAGAAATGAATCTGCAGCAACTTCCTGTTATCTATGGGGCAACTTCCCAGCTCTCAGGCCTCACTAGAGCCCCCAGAGCTGGGATTTTGTTGCTAAAACCCTGAAGGTTGACTTCTTGACCCACGGGGCACTGAGCTTTGATTCAAACAGCTTTTCCTGGCTGGGCCGCTTGGTCATTGGCTCTACTCCAATTTTTCTACAGGCCCTTTAAAAAATCTCTCACTATAAAAATAAGTATTTCCTCAGTGAATGGCAAGATGAATGGAACCATGGTGGGGAGGGGTGGTTTAGAAATGAGTAATAAGAAGATAGCAGGGCTGTAAAGAAGGTGAGGGCCGCCCTGCCCCTCTCCAGCTGCTGCAGCACCTCAGGGCTCCCCAGGACTGTGTGTGACCCCTTCACACTGTGATCTGTCCATACCCCCCGGACTAGCCAGTCGTGAAGGTGGGATGGTACTTGGTGTTTAAAGCCTTCGCACACAGCACCCGACACCAGACCAGTTACTTGCTCTTCCCCTTTAAGACACGGATGACCCCCCTCGCCTCTTTCAACCCAAAGCTTTTCCTACACCCGAAACTGTCTGCAGGCCTTTGTCTGAATCAAGGCCTTTGTCTGAATCATTTCTCCCCGGTGCTGCTCCAAACCCACCATGTCATATTTTCCAAAAATATTGAATCTTTCAGATCACCATGAGGAAGCCTCCATTAAAAAAAAAACAAAAAACCCAACCCTAAGCATCTAGTGGTTTCGGTAACAATCTGTCCGCTTGCTTTTCAATCTCCTGAGCTGACTGCATCAATGGATTAACATCTGGTCTGACCCCAGCTCCAGGCACTGCTCTCTGCTTAGGGGAGCTGGGTTCTTCCACTCAGCACTTGCCACCCTCCATTCATGAACCCAGGCTCTGAAAATCAGCTTTCTCATTTTCATTTCCATGCAGTAACATGAAACTACACTGAATCTCACAGAGGCCACCAGCTTCTCTCAACTCACCTTCCTCAACGTGCAACCCAACTACCAAACTTGGCAGCCATCTGACCCCCAGAGATCTTTATATCTGGAGTAATTTCTCTCTTTCCACTTTTCTCTTTCGGAAACTTCAATCAAGTGTTCTATGACTAGTGTCTCCTAACAAACCCCTTCCACTTCTAGGTCTGTGTTAAACCAGTAGGTGGTGGACTAAATTCCAGGGGATGGGACGAAGACTGTTGCTACCTGCACATCAAAACCCTCTTGGACTTATTAATAAAATTGGACATGCCCCACTGGGGAGGTGGAACCATCCCTGTTCAAACAGAGGTGGCAGCTGGGACTGAGATTAAGCACATTAAAATGTTACCCCATATCGTGTTGGTTGAAAACATATTTCCCACTTTCTGTGGCCTTCATTTTTTATGCCAAATATTGAATACATAATTTGCATTTTATGCAGCCAATCTGTCTTTTCCTCTGTGATGCATTCAATTGCTTTAGGATTTAAAATCTTTTACCCACTCTTAAGTCTAGATAAGAAGGGACTTTTATCTTTCCTTCTAAATTTGAAAAGAGAAAAGTTTCCTGAGACCGAGATGTAGAGAAGTATCTCACGGACATAGTGGGGGAAGGAGAGGGTAGGACGAAGCGAGAATAGCACTGGCATATACATACTTACTGCGTGTGAGATAGACAGCTGGTGGGAAACTGCTGTGTTGCCCTGGCAGAGCAGCCTGGTGCTCTGTGATGACCTAGAGGGGTGGAATGTCGGGGAGGGAGGCTCACTAGGGAAGGAATATATATAGACCTCTATCTGGGCTTCCCTGTTGGCTCAGACAGAAAAGAATCTGCCTGTATTCTCAATGCAGGAGACCCAGGTTCGATCCCTGGGTTGGGAACATCCCCTGGAGAAGGAAATGGCTACCCACTCCAGTATATCTATATCTGTATCTATAGTTATGACTGGTTTGCATTGTTAAACAGCAGAAACCAACTTAACATTGTAAAGCAATTATCCAATTTTCAAAAAAGTTTCCTTTTGTTTAACTACTGACCCCGTGAAGCATGGACACTGGTGTTGCTGGGAGGCCCTATGGAGTCCCTGCCCCTAGTGTGACTTTAATGTCCCATCACTGAGTGACGACGCCTCCTGCTTTAACGAACTATTAATTTATCATTTGTACATTATTAACTTCTTCCTGGGAATTAAGACATTTATAGGAAATTGAGAAATTCAGAAAAAAAAAAATCCAGTTAATGAAAAATTACCCACAACTGCTACCCTACATGGCAACATTTGTAGTCTTTCAGTTCAGTTCAGTCACGTCCGACTCTTTGTGACCCCATGAATCGCAGCACGCCAGGCCTCCCTGTCCATCACCAACTCCCGGAGTTCACTCAGACTCACGTCCATCGAGTCGGTGATGCCATCCAGCCATCTCATCCTCTCCCGTCCCCTTCTCCTCCTGCCCCCAATACCTCCCAGCATCAGAGTCTTTTCCAATGAGTCAATTCTTCACATCAGGTGGCCAAAGTATTGGAGTTTCAGCTTTAGCATCATTCCTTCCAAAGAACACCCAGGGCTGATCTCCTTTAGAATGACTGGTTGGATCTCCTTGCAGTCCAAGGGACTCTCAAGAGTCTTCTCCAACACCACAGCTCAAAAGCATCAATTCTTCGGCACTCACCCTTCTTCACAGTCCAACTCTCACATCCATACATGACCACAGGAAAAACCATAGCCCTGACTAGACAGACCTTTGCTGGCAAAGTAATGTCTCTGCTTTTGAATATGCTATCTAGGTTGGTCATAACTTTCCTTCCAAGGAGGAAGTGTCTTTTAATTTCATGGCTGCAATCACCATCTGCAGTGATTTTGGAGCCCCAAAAAATAATGTCTGACACTGTTTCCACTGTTTCCCCATCTATGTCCCATGAAATGATGGGACCAGATGCCATGATCTTCGTTTTCTGAATGTTGAGCTTTAAGCCAACTTTTTCACTCTACTCTTTCACTTTTATCAAGAGGCTTTTGAGTTCCTCTTCACTTTCTGCCATAAGGGTGGTGTCATCTGAGTATCTGAGGTTATTGATATTTCTCCCGACAATCTTGATTCTAGCTTGTGCTTCTTCCAGCCCAGCGTTTCTCATGATGTACTCTGCATATAAGTTGAATAAGCAGGGTGACAATATACAGCCTTGACGTACTCCTTTTCCTATTTGGAACCAGACTGTTGTTCCATGTCCAGTTCTAACTGTTGCCTCCTGACCTGCATATAGGTTTCTCAAGAGGTCTTTATCCTACATATAAATATTCATTACATATACATGTATCCCGAAGCTGTGTGCTTAGTCGCTCAGTCGTGTCCACAACTCTTTGGGACCCCATGGACTGTAGCCCATCAGGCTCCTCTGTCCATTGGATTCTCTATGCAAGAATATTGGAGTGGGTAGCCATTCCCTTCTCCAGGACCTTCTGTCCCAGGAATCAAACTGGGGTCTCCTACATTGCAGGCAGATTCTCTACCAGCTGAGCTACCAGGGAAGCCCCCATATCCTTAAAAGGGTTTGTCAAAAACAACCTATTCTGGGGTGGTTAATAATGAACCCAAGCTGCTCAACTAACTCCTACACCTCTAATTCCCAAACATGGCTCCCGCTAGCCTCCTTAGGATAGAATTTCCAGAGGTGAAAACACCTAAAGCTTCTGATATACCCTATCAACCTACGCTCGGCAAAGGTACCAATTTACATACACTCTCTCCAGGAGTGGAGGAAAAACTTCTCAGCCCATTCACACAAGGAAAAGTGGGTGTCCCTGACCATGACTCATGTCTGTGACCTCATGATGGCTTGAGGACCTGGGGATGTGCTGGCGCAAAGAGAAGGGCCACTCAGGGTTAAGAAAGTCTGAAGCGCCAACAGAAGTTCCTCTGGACACAGAACACCAAGAACGGCGGCAAGGGAAGTAGCCTTTCGAAAAACAGAAGTTCTCCCTTGATGGGGCCTGGCTGACTGTCTGGGGCTAACACCCTGGGTCTTCTGGCAATGAAGCAAGGCGGCCAAGGGGAGAAAACCAGTCAGTCGTAAACACCCTGCACCACAAGTCTGCACCCTGACCGGGGGCGCTGAGGGGCTGCAGACGGACGTGGCCGACTTCCACTTCCTGCAGACACAGACGGATGGGCAGACCACGGCTCTGGCCTCTGTTCTCCCCACAGACTACAGCAACTTTGGGAGAGGGATATTGAGGAGGGGAGGCTTCGTGCCAATGGGTCATCGTAGTCACAGACATTTAGAGAAACCAAACAGTGGGAAATTCTTTGCTATGATCACTGAAATGTCACGGGATAATGCTTTCAGTGTAGAAAGGGGAGCTAAGAGAGGGCCACGAAATTCAAAT
This sequence comes from Bubalus kerabau, assembly GCF_029407905.1. Taxonomy (NCBI): domain Eukaryota; kingdom Metazoa; phylum Chordata; class Mammalia; order Artiodactyla; family Bovidae; genus Bubalus; species Bubalus kerabau. The sequence goes on along the minus strand of NC_073639.1, from coordinate 68,422,607 downwards.
GACCTTGAAAACCTTTTGTTGGAATAAAAATCACAGTCAAACCAAGGGAACTGGGCTTCTGCAAGGAAGAGACACTTTCCTAAGCCCTGATTCCCAGGGAATCAGCTCGTCACAGGACTGTGGGAGCTGTGCAGGGGGCCCACTCCACCTCCAGAGCCAGGGGGCCCACTCATACATGCCCCGTACTTACCCTCCGAGAAAGGGGCGGGCGGTTCCGCTGAGTCAGAGACACTGTGTCAGGCAGCAAGGCACTCGCTGCCTCAAAGACAGCGGACGTGTGAAATAAACACGGACACCGTTTTGTAATCAATTTTTTTTCTTTTATCTTTTAAAATGGAAGCAAGTGTTTCGACAGAATACGATGGCTGCTCTATAAGAGCCGATCTAGGAGTAATTCACTGGGTCTTCTCTCAGATAGCTCGGATTTAAAAAAAGAAAAAAGACAAAACAAGAAAAATAACCCACAGAGCGTCAAACACCAACTCTGAGCCTGGCGGGGAATCCGTTCATTAAATAAGCCATAAGCTACACACTCAGGTCAGAATAACCGGCTCCTGCCTCCTTATGTCTCCAAGCCATATTTCCTATGGTGTTTCACCACCAACAACAATTTTGCTCACTTAATTAATTGGGTATCAGAACCTTAGAACATTTCTGAATCTTAATAATGAAGGTCTTCAGCAGATTGTGTTGATAAAGAAACACATACAGGCTTGAATATAAACCACTGTAATTATTGTTTTCTTTATATCTCATTATCCACTTGAGTATTTAAAGCACACACGTACACACAAAACCACACCAAACATTCAAATACCCTGAAACTGTGGAGACAGCAATCCCAGGGTTGGCTAAGAACATGGTACCTTTTCTACGTGGACACATGGACAGCTTGCACACGTGGCCCAACCCACCAACGCCACACTCTGCCTCAGCCTGGCCCCCTGCTCACAAATTATTCCAGCCAGTCCCGTCCCGGCCCCACGCCCACAGGCACACATGCAAGCGTCCCCACCGTGGTCCCAAAGGCATGACACAATTCCTATTCCATCGCTCAGCTCTTCTAAAAGGGCTCCTTACACCTTTTTTTTCTCAGGCATGTGCTCTGAGAAAACAGAAATGGAGAGGGGTTCCTGCTAACCCAGGAGAGGGGCAGGCCTGGAAGCTCAGTGTCTGGCCCGGGACTAGGCAGCCTCTGGGTCTGGACGCAGCCTTGGAGCCGCTGCAGGGGGCGTGGGTGAGTTTGTGTAGAGGGCGCACAGGGACAAGCGACACCATCAAAGCTACAGCAGATGTCTGCTTCCTTCTTGGCCCTTCTCAGTCTCAGTATTCAACAGCACCCTCTGGCCGCAGCTCAGCAGAATGCAGTTAGGACCGAAACGCAAGAGGAGGGAAGCTCTGAGAGGGAGAGCTACATACAGAAGAAGAAGGGAGAAAGGAAGGGCAGGAGCTTCAGGGATGCTGGCCGGGGGGGTGGGGGTGGGGGTGGGGGTGGGGATGGTAAGCTGTCCAGCACAGGACAAGCGGGAAAACAGAGGATCACACAAGGCGACACGCAGGGCGCACACTCCCCTCTGGGTTCCCTAGTCTGTGTCCCGTCTAACCTTGGGTAAGCTGCTGAACTTGACAAGAAGGAACACTCCACAGCATGTGTGGCTCCTTGTCCTGGACACCCTTGTCAAGTATTGACCAAAACCTGAAATATGACATCAAAAGGGATGAAGGCAATAGATTCTATGTGTGTAACAAAACCGCAGAAACACATGCTAGTTTAGGTTAGATTATAATCATCTGAAGCACAGGATAACCAAGAAGCAAAATTCCATTCTGGTACAACCACCCAATTTCTAGAAAAGAGAAAGAAAATGATTCAATATGAGCCTTTTTTTTTTTTTTTTGATCAGAAGACTCAATGGGAGGGGAAGGGTGGGAATACGAATCCACGTGATTTTTCAAGTCTTCCTTTTGTACAGTCATTAAGATGACCAGGTTTGTGCTGCAGAGAAGTCAGCACCGTGTGGCTACGGCTCTGTTCTCAGATGAATGTTTATACAAAATAATATCTTATCTTCATTTAGTTTATAAACATACACAGTGCTGTCCCTTTCAAATTAAAGGAAAAAAAAAAAAAACCCACACACAAATACTGCAAAGTAGCAAAATATAAAGAAAAAAAAAGCTACTTTTGGTTTTGGCAACATTAAAAAAAAAAAGAAATATAAAAAGCAATGTGGCATTGGTCCCTGTTTGTAAAAAAAAAATATAAAGAAAGGAAAAAAAAGGTACTTGGGCAGGACACTGAATCAGAATTGGTTGGGTTTCTAAAATTCAGAATATCTGGGATTTTCAAAGTAGCACTTTTGTCTTTTAGAAGTTCACAAGTCACATAACACTTAAAACATCAAAAAAAGTTTTCTGGTAAAAAGCTCAGCTTTTAAATCACATTTTGTTTCTGCAAATTTGGGAGACGAATTGAGTTCTTACTGGAACGTGGCCTGTCGCTGGTCAACAGATCTGAAATAGAATGTCTCCAAAGGCAGTGCCTCCCTTCGCCCTCCCCGGGACCACGCCTTCCTGCTCCCATCTGGGGGGTGGGGTGGACCTTCAAGCTGCTATCTTCGCCATCTGCTGTTCTAACTTGGAAATACGCTCGTCTTGATTGCAGATTGTGTCTTTTATAGATTTGATCTCTTTTAAAATCTCATCCAACTTGGCTTCATTTTGCTAAGGAAACAAAAAAGGGGGGAGGGAAGAGGGTGACTAAAGGCAGCGAAGTCCAGCACAGGTAGCACATATGGGGCATAAACGGGATGTTCTACTTGGAAGTAGCAGGTCGCAGGCTGGGCCTCGTAGGAACGCAATGAGCGCTGGCCAGTTCCCCTGACCCCACAGCAAAGCAACTGTGCATCACGGCTCCTGGCCCCTCACCTGTGCACCTGCCTGGATGGACTCTTGGGATACAGGTAAGCTGTCGGAAGAGACTGAACCCTGCAAGGCTGCCCCACATTCTAGACACCCCCATCACCCTCCTCAAGCAGGAACACCCTCTATGTGGCCAGGGTGAGGGTGACCTTCTAGAGGCTGCCGAGCACCCATCAGCTCCTGCAGAAGGTCCTTCCTGGGAATGACATCCCCTGCCCTGTGGCTCCTCTAAGAGCCTGAGCTTCTCCCTCGTAGAGCTGATTCTTCGAGAGGAAACTCTGCTGTCTCCGAAGTCACGGTGCCTCCAGCAGCGTCCTTGGCCACAGCCTGAGGGCACCTGTCCCCTGCTTGCCACTCCTCTCGTCGTCAACAATGCCTGGCCCTCCTGGCCCCCAGAACTCCCTTCCACAGCCTGCCGACGCCCCATCCCCTCCCCTCCCTGGCTCGCCCCTGCCCTCCCCAGGGCCACACGGGTCTTCACTGCCAGTCTCTGCTCCCTGACATGACTCTTGCTAAGACACCCAGGGTCATCTCAGCCTCTAAGTCCCACTCACTCCATCACTTGAACACCCAGCAACTCCTATACTCTCTCACCACTTCTTCCTTCAGGGACCTCCTTTCTTCTGGGACCTCCTCTCCCCAGCATCAGTAACAGGCTGACTTCTATCCCAGTCATCATAAAAAAAGAACTAAAAGAATCAAACCCATAAATGCCATGTGGTCAAGGTAGTTCCTACAGATAGTGCCTGTTATCACAGCTGAACCCTGCCTGTCCAGTGGGGACAGTACTTGCAGAGGCCCAGGGCTGGCAGGCGCCTCTGGAAGGACCAGGCCCGGACAGCCCACTCCCCCAGGCCTGGCGGACCTTACCCCACTGGCCGCATCTGAGGTCTTCTTGGGGATGCTGATCAGGTCGCACTTCTTGTTTGCCGTGGGCTTGCTGTCCAGAATGTTCTTCTTGACCACCTTGAGGTCCCTGTTTTTTCCAGGGATGTATCCATGCTTCAGAGAGATGAGGATTGGATCGGCGTTCTTCCCCTCGAACCACTCTTCTGCCTCGAGGGCCGCCTCAGGCCCTGCCGTGTCGGGGTACAGGTCATCTTGGAAAAGGTCAGACTACATGACACACAGAAGAGAAACTCAAAGGTGAGGAAGAAAGGTGTGGAATGCTTAAAATTCTTTTTAAACACAGATCACGTAGACAACTGGGCACTTACCTTTCTGGGGACAGTCATGATAATAGGCTCACACTTTCTCTCGTGAAGTTTGAAGAATCTTCAAAAGAGAGATAAAGGCAAAGTTGTATTAAGTGAAACAGGCCAAGTAACAGGCTTAGTAAGCATTCTTGTACATGCTGCGTTTGCCCATCGCCTCATCTGACAAATCCTGGTGAGCAGGGAGAACTCAGCGTTCCCATCCACAGAGGAGGAAGGGGAAGTGGGAGGAGCTATGTCAGGGAATGGCGGACAGGGCCGTGAACCAGGGGCAGAGGCCGCGCGCTACGGCGACAGTCAAGTGCCACTTATCGGGGGCGGACGAGCTGTGGGGAAATGGAAAACATCACCAATGAGGGACCGCCTGTGAGAAAGCCACCGGGTCGACAGCCAGAAGACAATGGACACCCACCACTCAGAGTCTCCACGACCTGGATGCCAGGTCTTCCGCCAACATAAGGTGGTTGAACATTCGTAAGTATCAACAGGGTTTTTAAAAAGGAAATGAAAACAATCCTAGGAATTAAATGTTGGCATCTGAGCAAACCACATCAGGGGTAACACTCAAGAAAAATCTGGAATTATTCAGAGCGTGAGAAGAGCAGGAACACCAAGCCCCAAACCTGTGCAGTCAGCTCAGCGGTGGGAAGACGGGCCTGAGCTGGACGGCCAGCTCCACTCCCAGCCCAGGGCTTGTGTCCATCTCAGCCGGCCTTGAGCTCCTCATTCATGAAGGGGGTACACCAGCACCCACCTCACCGTGTGGAAAGGGGACCTGGGCCGTGTGGTTAACACAATGCCCCACACGCAACCAACACCCCAGAAACAGTAAACAGGAGGCGTCCTGACTGACCCACTTAAACGGTCGCTCCTCGGTATCCACGGGGGATGGGTCCAGGACGCCCCAAAACACGGGAATCCAAGGATGCTCTGAAGTCCTTTACACAAAATGGCACATCGCTTTACAGTCTAAATCATTCTAGATGACTTATGACACCTAGGGTGACGTAAACGCTGGGTAAACAGTTGTGAACACAGCGTAAATGCTACATAAATCGTGTCCCACATGCCGCAGATTCAAGTTTTGCTTTCTGCAACTCTCTGGAACTTTTTCCCCCTCAGTATTTTTAATCCACAGATTCAGAATGTGCAAATTCCAAGGGCTGACTATGGTCTCTTCAAACTTTTAGACGACAGTAGGGTAAACCCGTTCCCAAATCCTGAATGTAAATTTAAAGTTCAGATTCAGTCTGTTTTGAACCACATTTTGCTTCTGGCTGCCCTGGACAGCATGCCTGCTTCCCTGGCCAGGGATCGAACTCGTGGTTCCTGCAGTGGAAGCACAGAATTTTAACCACTGGGCCACTGGGGAAGTCCTTGAACCACATTTTGATTACTTTAATAAAACCGCAATTTAGAAGTATTTGTGACAGCTTCATTATTCTAGCTATAATTGAAGTATTTTAGTAGTATAGTTGAAATATTAAAAAAAAAAACCAACTGTGCGGTGATTATATAAAAATAGGCTCATAAAAATTTCTTTTATTTTTAAAGATGTGTCAGTTATCTGTGTGACCAGCTTAGCACACTTAGAAAAATGTCCATGTAAAGGCAGTGTTATAAAGATGTGTGGTATGATCATATGCCTGATAATGTTGTGCTAGTTATTCTGTTGTTTAAAATGGCCAGCAGTCGGTTGGTACTGAGAAAAAAAGCCTGCCCCTTAGGAAAGTCACTAGCATCGTGGAATATGCATTTTTAAAAACTCCACAGAGTAGTAAAGAGAGGCAGATGTTACACAACACAGATGAGCTTCCTAAGTCAACTAACCTAACGCCCGCTATGGATCTCTGCTTGTCTAGTTTCAGATCCATGAGGTCCACGAGCCAGTTAGGAACCTGGCAGGTCCCCTCACAGGGTAGGAAAATCATCCCTCAGTTCCATCCTGGGGACAGGCTCCCTGGTTGCCTGCCAGGGGACACTGGCCGCAGCTGCAGCCTGAAGACGACAGACAAAGATTTCACTAAATCAGGGTGTGAGTCACCCCAGCAAAGCCACTTAACTGCTGTATTTCAAGTTTATAATCTGGAGGATGGGGAGGGCACAGTTGGATTAAATGATTTTGAATGGTTCCTTCTTGCTCTCAAATCCCATGTTTCTAAGAAGGAAATGAGACACTAGTTCTACGATTCTACTGCACACACACAGGCAGAAAGACTGGGCACAGCAGGATCACAAGCTCTCCCAGAACACGGATGGTGTAAGCCTTCTAAATGCTCTCCGATACCGATTCTTTTACCTGGCAATCTCACATTTGTTGACATCGAGTCCCCTCTTAGGCATGTAGCCCATCCCCCTCTGAGGCTCCTTGCTGCTGAATGTGTTGAGGTAGTGGACATAAGGGGATTCGTCCGTGATCTCGAAGTAGCGGATACTGCTGTCGCCCTACAAGAAACAGGAGACGTGAGCCAAAACACCTGGCTTAGGTGGGCGTCTCACTCCTCCCTGAACTCAGCGCTGGCTGGGACTCCGCTACAGCGCTGACCTCTTCCTCCCCGTAGGAGGCTTGGCCTCAGATGGTTTCGCTTTCTGGCAGGGCAAGCCCTCACTCGTGCAAGGCTAGCATGCCCTCGAAACGGCCTTTTCTTGAGGGCTCTGACTGTCCTGCGCTGCGTCTGACACCAAGGCAGAGTCGGGGAGGAAAGTTCATCGCCCAAAGGAATGATTTTAACATTCCTTCATGGCACAGGTCTGAGGGCACTAACACCAGACAACAGGAGAAGAAGTAAGATTTCTCTACTGAAGAAACATTAGTTTCAGTGAGCACCCTTTAACTTCAGATTGGAATGCTATCTCACTGCAATCTGTCAGGTTCTGTGATCATTTTGCGTAGATGGTCCAGAGTTTTTTGAAGACCTGAGTACACTAGCCTGAGTATAAATAACTATCATGCAGTTACATGAAACTGAGAATGAAGGCACTCCTGCCTGGCAGAGGGGAGAGAAGAGGTCTGTGGAAGAAGAGATAAAGAGCTGGGCAGTACTCCACCCTCCTCTCCTTTCCCATGATCTCCATCTGTTTCAATGACGTAACAATCTAAAGCGATGAAGACAAGCTAAGCACACGCTGCTTTTACATACTCACAATAACTTTCCACCCCATGCTAGTAACATCTGGCTGACGATGAGGTCTATGGCTGCTGTTAACATTGCAAATACAACTTTCAAGGAAACAGACAAGATGTCAGTTTCTAACTGACCTATAAAAATGTCAAGCAAGTCTGCAGCTCACTCCATCAGTTGTGAACCAGACGTAATAATAAGACACCCCCAGCTTCACCCAGCGAGGGACTATCTGACAGGTTTGGGGAAGGGAACACATCAACAGATTTATTTTTATTAATTCAATTACTTCAACTACAAAAATTCTACATGATTATTGAGCCTACAAAAAAAGAAGGGATGCTGAGGTCACCACTTTCTAAAATGATGTAACGGTAATGAAGATAAAGCTACCAACACTTTATAGTTAGGCAGAGATCATCAGGCAGCAGAAAGGGGTTCCGAGTTTTGTGTGGGGTCTTCCTGTAATGACTGTCACCTCTGACACTTGAGTTGGGCCACATAATCCAAGGCCTGGCTCTTAACACAGAACTCCAGGAGTGAGAACCCTCTGGAGAGTCTCTGAGGCCATCAAAAGCACGCATCTACAAAGCGCTCTATACAATTGCCCATCTACTAAAGCTTTGAAGGATAAACTTTTCTTCTTACAGGATTAAATTTAAGATCAAACAGGAAAATTACTGCTTACCTTGCCACATAAGTAAATGATACTGGTGTCAGGGTCATAGAAAGGTAGCAAAACCCCATTGCTAGTGTCCATTTCATGAAGAGCAATTGGTTCCTCCATATTTTTCTGGAAGAAAAAGTATGTGTGTGTATATATATATATATATATATATATATATATATATACACACACACACACACTCACATATATGTATACACACACAAACACACGTACATACACACACATTTTAAAAGATGAATTTTCATAAGATGGTACATTCTTGCATCTCTAAGTTAGCCATTTCCCTATAGTAATGAAAGTTTAAGGACACACGTGTAATATCCGTATGTGTAATTAGCAGTGAGAATGCCCTATGAGATCCGGCTCACTGAGGTGTGCTGACTTGACTGCATAATTACTGCGCCCATCAGAGTGATCCCATGAGAGATGAGAGAGTCCATCTCTTCTGTGACTACTTTCTTTTTAAAGTACTTTTTTCTAGTTAAAAAAAAAAAACTCATATTCTTTAGAAAGCTAAAAGGTACAGGAAAAATCATTGCATACGCCGTAATCCCACGGTCTGGTGCGGGGCGACGACTGCTTTGGCTGCTCCCCTCCAGCACACAAGCACACGCAGTGGGGTCAGACCATACATGCAGTTCAGTACTCTCTTCCCACTTGTGCTGCCGTGAACATTTTCCCAAGCATGACTATTTTGATTTACACGTTTGATCACGTTCTTTAGGAAACATTTTAACTAAGTTTAGAACTCATTTCCCAAGTCTAAAACCCTGGATTCTTCATGCATTCTTTCGAAAAACAACAGTAAACACGGACTCCTTGGAGCATCAAGAAGGTACGTTTAAAACACACTCAGCAGTAAGTCTCCAGTGAGGATGAGAACTTCACATCCAATTTAAGATGAGCGGGAGTTCAGCATATGACACCAAGAACCCTATCATCTACTGACCCACCTCAAGGCGCGCTCAGAAAAGGGAGAGCCCGAGGCTGCGAAGGGGCGGCAGGGCTGCGACGGTACATACCGGGTTCCAGAGAGCCAGCTGCCGCTCACTCATGCGACTGAAGCCAGTGGTGAAGACATTGCCGTCAGCCAGGAAGATGGCTCTCATGGGTCGGGCTCCTTCATGTGCTTTCTCCTTCTCCTGGGTGAGAAAGCAAAGAGGCACTTTACACATAGTCAGACTGCAGGAAGGAAAAGTGAGGGAGAGTGGGGCTCAGTGAACCTAGCTACACCCCACATGCCACTCACATCAAAGGTGTGACTGTGTGTGCGCACCTGTGTGTGCACATGTGCACGTCAGTACTGACCACCTCCCCTCCCTAAAGGAGGAGGAAACAGAGACACCGAGGGAGCTGGCCGAGAAAGGCCTCAGCCCTTCCACCAGTCCCTGCCACCAACTCCAGTCCAGCCTCCGTAAAAACACGTGAAAGGGTTCTGCCAAACATTTTTTTCTCAAAAGTATGATAATAACCTAAAGGTGGATATACGCTATCGCGTCCAGCAATTTCATGGGACAGGAAGTCGAGTCTGGTTAACCCCTTCCTTGGCCTCATCTGTTCAATGGGAGCCCACCAGCTCTGCCCTATGGAAGGTTCTAGTGGAGAAACCACACGCACAGGGCCTTGATAAGCACTGGCCACGCCTGTCGCCTGACTCACAAAAAGCAATGCTGGGCAAGAGCTACCTTCTCAGAACAGGGCTGTGATGGGGCACAGAGTAGGGGAGAAGTGACTGAAGGCCTGACTGTCCATCTCTGTCATAATGTGTGATATTGTGGAGGCCTGGCTCAGAGGGCAGGACCGAGGATGCTGTGCTGTGGGAAGAACACTCGGCATCATCAGGCCCTTTACCAACCAACTGAGGAGCAGGGGAGGGAACCCACTGAGCTACCTGCAGTCCCAGGCCAGCATGCAGTTAAAACTCTGTGGGTTAGCTCATCTAGACTTGCCAAGTCTGTTTTTTTAAGGGTGATACTGTATCTTCAACTTAATTTCTTTTCATTTTATTTACTTATTACTTATTATTTTGGGTCAGGCTAGGTCTCTGTTGTTGCGTGTGGGCGTTCTCTGGTTGTGGGGAGTGGAGGCTACTCTCCAGTTGCGCTGCGCAGGCTTCTCACTGCGGCGGCTTCCCTTGTTGAGGAGCTTGGGCTTGTGGGTGCTTGGGCTTCAGCACTGTGGTCTCGGGCTCTACAGCACAGGCTGCACAGTTGTTGTGTGTGGGCTTATGACCCCAAAGCACGTGGGCTCTTCCCAGATCCGGGATTGAGCCCATGTCTCCTGCATTGGCAGGTGGGTTCTTCACCACTGAGCCACCAAGGAAGCCCTAGACTTGCAAATTCTCAATCGTCTCTCTGTGAGAAATGGTTGCCAACTGAGAGGGAGAAAGTGAAAGAAAGAAAGTGAAGTTGCTCAGTCGTATCCGACTCCTTGTGACCCCATGGACTGCAGCCTACGAAGCTCCTCCATCCATGGAATTTTCCAGGCAAGAATTCTGGAGTGGGTTGCCATTTCTTTTTCCAGGAGATCTTCCCGACCTAGGGATTGAACCCAGGTCTCCCACATTGTAGGCAGACGCTTTATCATCTAAGCCACCAGGGAAGTCTTACCAGGAAGGCCTGGGTAAAAGCCGCACATGCACAGCTCTGAAGAGAAGGGCGCCTGGGAGACAGAAGCCCAGACAAGCCCTTTCTGATTCACAGTTGGGTCTCTGTATACAGCAAGGGCCCATGCACTGGCAGCCCAGCCTCTCTGGTCTGTGTTAAAAAGCAGAAAGCTCTCACCCACTGGAGCACTACAAATACAGGGGCTGTTGCCCTAAGAATACTTACAGCAACAATCTCCTGTTTCCTCGGATCGATTACTCTCACTTTCTTGTCTTTGGAGGCTGTGCAGATCAGACTGCCGTTCCGGTTCCAGCTGACATTGTAAATCATGTCTGAATGCATGTCGTCCAAGTTTATCAGGGCTTCCCCCGTGCCCACGTTCCAGATAATGATGGCATTATCACAGCCTGCAAGCAAGCACAACCACACCCTCAGGGATGAGAAACGCCTGCACGACAACACATCTGTGAAAACCATAAGCACAGGGAGGATAAACACACATATGTATTGAAATGAAGATGCTAATTATAAGAAGCCCCACTTGCCAGGAGTCAAAACCTGAAATGACCAAAGAAAAAAGAGATTTGTGTAAAAAGAAACATGGTAAAGGAAAAATACAGCTTGTTAAGTCTGAGTTCATGTGAAACAAACAAGAATACCAAGCAAACAAAAACAAAGAACTGCAGGAAAATAGAATCCTATTTTTTTTTAAAATAGAGTTAACTGGGCTGGTGGACCCTGAGTGACTGTAAGTTTCCTTTTCTAGTAAAACATGCATCAGAACGAATATAGCTTCTTTCTTTTCCGGAGAAACTAAAAATAAAGGGTTTAAATAATGGTTTAGGAGGCTCAAGACAAAGACTGGATAGGAGGTTACTGCAATCAATGGTGCTGTAAGACACGGTCTTGGACCAAAGCATGTAAATTACAATAAGTGAACGGAAATGCCCAGCCATCTGCTCATAGCAGATTTTTATCTTCAAAAAGGAGAGAAAAATAGGCCAAGACTGGCCTGGTTTGAGAAGCACAAACTGCCATCAAATAGGCATGTAAATTCAGAACCTGATCCCCGAAGAGGCCACAGGTCAACTGAGCCACAGCCCCTCAGCTCATCAACCCATCTTCCCTCCATGGTCAGCCCCCTGTCCCCGAAGCCCCTTTAAAAAGAGGCACCATTTGCTACTTCCAGGACATTAACACAAGGAGGAAGCAACATAAAGGATGGACATCCTGAAGGCAAAACTCTTGTCAGTAAGCCAGTTCTGCAAACACTTAGAAAAATTAGCTACTGATAACCAGGACAGATAAGTTACCTAAGGGTTCAGTCAGTTCAGTCACTCAGTTGTGTCTGACTCTTGGCGACCCCATGAATCACAGCACGCCAGGCCTCCCTGTCCATCACCAACTCCCGGAGTCTACCCAAACTCATGTCCATTGAGTCGGTGATGCCATCCAACCATCTCATCCTCTGTCATCCCCTTCTCCTCCTGCCCTCAATCTTTCCCAGCATCAGGGTCTTTTCAAATGAGTCAGCTCTTCACATCAGGTGGCCAAAATATTGGAGTTTCAGCTTCAACATCAGTCCTTCCAATGAACACCCAGGATTGATCTCCTTTAGGACTGGTTGGATCTCCTTGCCATCCAAGGGACTCTCAAGAGTCTTCTCCAACATCACAGTTCAAAAGCATCAATTCTTTGGTGCTCAGCTTTCTTTATAGTCCAACTCTCACATCCATACATGACTACTGGAAAAACCATAGTCTTGACTAGATGGACCTTTATGACAAAGTAATGTCTCTGCTTTTTAATATGCTGTCTAGAGTGGTCATAATTTTCCCTCCAAGTAGTAAGTGTCTTTTAATTTCATGGCTGCAGTCACCATCTGCAGTGATTTTGAAGCCCCAAAAAATAAAGTCAGCCACTGTTTTCACTGTTTCCCCATCTATTTGCCATGAAGTGATCGGACCGGATGCCATGATCTTAGTTTTCTGAATGTTGAGCTTTAAGCCAACTTTTTCACTCTCCTCTTTCATTTTCATCAAGAGGCTCTTTAGTTCTTCACTTTCTGCCATAAGCGTGGTGTCATCTGCATATTTGAGGTTACTGATATTTCTCCCAACAATCTTGATTCCAGCTTGTGCTTCCTCCAGCCCAGTGTTTCTCATGATGTACTCTGCACATAAGTTGAATAAGCAGGGTGACAATATACAGCCTTGATGTACTCCTCTTCCTATTTGGAACCAGTCTGTTGTTCCATGTCCAGTTCTAACTGTTGCTTCCTGACATGCATACAGGTTTCTCAAGAGGCAGGTCAGGTGGTCTGCTATTCCCATCTCTTTAGAAGTAGGAAATGGGTGAAAAAGCTGCACAACAGTATGAAGAGTTGGAACTAAATTCTGGGATGGAGACTTGACCTGTCCTCTTCCTCCTTCATCACAGGCAAATAAGCAACTCCAGCCACTGTGGATGGATCATATAGTTGTAAAGCATGCACAACGCTGCAATCAGCCACTCTCCTCAGCTTGTGCAAGGAGACTGGGCTTGGTCTGCCGATGACACCCTAGGTCTGACCTCGATGAGGCAGGCAGAAGGGTATTTTCCATGATGGAATTCCACCTTTGAAATTGTTTTCTCTCCTTATCAGACTGAGGTTCTGAGTGAAACACTGGAAGGGTTCCCAGTTATAGTCAATTGTGATTTTAAAAAACAGAACCTTTTATTTTTTTTTTTAAAGTAGTTCTTGGTTTCAATAGGCACCAGGCATTAGATTTTTAAATTAACTCACTATATTATAAATACCTTTCATTCCTAGTTAAAAACTGGACTTCTCCCCTCCTTTTTACTGGTAAAGTGAAAGACTTTAAAGTTCTACCACTAACATTAACACTGCATTTTTAATAAGCCAATTTTTTTAAGGTACAGTTTGCATACAAGGCACTCATTTTAAGTATACATTGGTTAAGTTTTGACAGACATATATACTCATCTAGCTACTATCACAGTCGAGATCTAGAACATTTCCATCACCCAACAAAGCTCCTTCCTGTCCTTTGTATTGCTTATATGATAGTAGATAAACGCTCATATTTTTGAACAAAGAAAAAGATTTCTTTAAGATGAAACTTGGAAAGTATACAAGTGGGAAAGCAATAGGGAACAACTAGGACTTGGTCACAAGATTCACTGCAGTGCTGTTGAGCAGTGAAAAAGCAGAAACCACCTCCATGTCCAAAAACAGAGGACTAACTAAACAAACAGAGGTGTCCAGACCATGGACTATTAATGGAGTCATTAAAAGCATCACGCAGTATGTATGAGAAGGGCCAGTGCACCAGCAAGTGCAGAAAGCAGGTCGCGTGAAGGAGTCTGAGCCCTTCTTTGTGTGTGAAATCACTGATGCACACAGAAGTATCTTCTGGAAACATCAAAATGGGGCAATAATGATGTTTCCTCTGGGTGATGGGGTTATAAGTGATTTTTATTTCCTCCTTTTTGTTTATATATATTCTCTATAATATACACAGACTACAAGGAAAAACATGGAAGTATTTTTAAAAGGAGAGAGCATATTTAACTAACAAGATCACCCCAACATCGGCAGCAATAGCGGAGCTCCTGACTCCTACTTGGGCTCCTTCTAGCACATCAGGAGTAACTACAACCGAGGGCTGTGGGAGCCCCAGCAGGAACCGTGACTCTGCTGAGATTCACTAGAGTCACAAGGTGCTAGACACACTAAGTAAGCACGTGTCCGTTCCTGCTTCTAGACAAGAAGTCCACAGCTTCCACTGGATCTGCCCAAGTGGCCTTAACAGACACACACGGGCGCGCGTGTGCACACACGGGCCGGGGGACACACAGACACACACACACGGGCGCGCGTGTGCACACACGGGCCGGGGGACACCTGCACCCCACTCTGGGCTCTTCTGATTTCACGGCCGCCAGCACAGTTGGAACGTATCTGTTGTTCCCTCCACACGGGGCCGTGGGGAGTGACGGAGGGGGGGGGAAGCAGAGGCCGCTCAGCTCCTACCTGCGCTGAGAAGCACGTTGCGGGCCGTCGGGTGCCAGGCTACGATGCCAACTCTCTTTGAGTGGCCTTCTAAGATGACCACGGGCTCGGTCAGGGAAAGGGTGAGTCCATTTTCTGGGATCTGCCATACCTGTTGGAAGAAGAAGAAAGGTGATCCACATGAAAGTGGTCGGCTTTTGTTATCACATTTACTGTGAGCATCCTGTGGGAAGCCTCGCTGTGAGTAAACAGAACGCAAAGTGGTCTCTGGATGAAGGGTAGAATGTGGTGAAACACGAACAGCTGTTCTTCAAATGGAGTAGGATAACAAAGAGCAAAATATCCATAAGCTCTAAAAATGTTAGACCTCTCTGGCTTTTATTTACTATTAGTGGAGATTTTATTTTACATTCACTGTTAAGTTAAAAACTCTCCAGTTAGAAGCATACCAAAAAATTGAAAGAAAAATAAAAAATGACTGAAGCAAGCACCCACAAAAAGCAGCACTGGGGTGAAAACCCCTCGGTAAGCCCATGGTCTTGAGGGGAAAGCAAACTCTATCCACCAAAGGTTCTTGAGCGGCGGCATAGTTTTTCAAACATCATATTTTCTATAATTTTACATTGGGAAAATAAAAAGATACCTCATAGTTTTGTAACATGTACTGAAGAAATGTTCTTACAAAAGAAAAACCTTAATTGGACTTCATCAAAATTAAAAACTTTTGTGTTTCAAAGGATACTATCAAGAAAGGGACAAGACAACCCACAGAATGAGAGAAAATAATTTATGTCATATATCTGAAAAACAACTTTTATCTAGACCATATAAAGAACACAATGCTGCTGCTGCTAAGTCACTTCAGTCGTGTTCGACTCTGTGCGACCCCAGAGATGGCAGCCCACCAGGCTCCCCCGCCCCTGGGATTCTCCAGGCAAGAACACTGGAGTGGGTTGCCATTTTCTTCTCCAATGCATGAAAGTGAAAAGTGAAAGTGAAGTCGCTCAGTCGTGTCCGACCATCAGCAACCCCATGAACTGCAGCCCGCCAGGCTCCTCCACCCATGGGATTTTCCAGGCAAGAGTACTGGAGTGGGGTGCCATTGCCTTCTCCAAAAGAACACAATAAGAAAAGAAAAATAATCCCATTTTTTAAATGAGCAAGAAATCTAGATATTTCTTCAAGGAAGATATACAGACAGCAAAAAAGCACATGAAGAGCTGCTCAACGTTATCAGCCACCAGGGAAACACAAATCAAAACCACAGTAACATATCACTTCATACCCACTAGAAGTTTGGAATTAAAAAGACATATACCAGTCTTGTTTACCGTGGTCCCACCGAGTCTCTTGTCTTGTACTTGAGACTCGGTGGGTCAAGCCCACGGGAAAAAAAAAAAAAAAAAAAGACATATACCA
Organism: Bubalus kerabau; assembly: GCF_029407905.1. Lineage (NCBI taxonomy): Eukaryota > Metazoa > Chordata > Mammalia > Artiodactyla > Bovidae > Bubalus > Bubalus kerabau. The sequence continues at coordinate 68,406,621 of NC_073639.1, read as the reverse complement.
ACAAGTACTGGGGAGGATGTAGAGAATTCAGAGCCCTCATACACTGCTGGCTAGAATGAAAAATAGTGCAGCTGCTTTGGGCAACAGATTAGAAATTCACCAAAAGATTAAGCACAAAGTTACTCTATGACCCAGCAATTCCACTTCTAGGTATCTACCCAAGAGAAAGGAAAATATATGTTTTGCACCATAAACCTATTATTATTCATCACAGCCAAAAGCTGGATATAACCCAAATGTCCAGCAACTGACAAATGAATACAAGAAATGCGAAACACAAAGGAATATATGACCAAAGAAAGGATGAACTTCTGACACACTGGGCTTCCCTGCGGGTTCGGTGGTAAAGAATTCGCCTGTCGATGCAGGTTTGATCCCTAGGTGGGGAAGATTCCCTGGAGGAGGAAATGGCAATTCACTCCAGTATTTTTGCCTGGAAAAATCCCATGGACAGAGGAACCTGCCAGGCTTTTCAGTCCATGGGATTGCAGAGTCGGACACAACTGAGCACGCACGCATTGACAGATGCTGCAATGTAGAGGAAGCTTGACAATGTCAGGCTAAGTAAAAGAAGCCAGTGATGACAACCCACATACTGTAGGATTCATGCATATGAGATATCCAGAAAGGAAAATCTATAGAGGCAGAAGTATATTGCTAAATTGCTTCAGTCGTGTCTGACTCTGTGCAACCCCATGGACAGCAGCCCACCAGGCTGCTCTGTCCACGGAATTCCCCAGGCAGAAAGTACATTAGTGGTTGCTTAGTGCTGGGGGTGTATGTGTGCATGTGCAACAGCTTAGAACATGGGCTTTCCTTCTGAGATGGTGGAAACATTCTAAAATTGTCTGTGGTGGTAAGTGGCACATATCTGCGAATATACTAAAGACCGCTGAATTGTACACTTTAAATGGGTGAGCTATACGTAAATTAAATCTCAATAAAGCTGTTAAAACCAGATATTAAGTAACATTTAAGCTTTTGAAAAGGTTAAAGATTAAAACAATTATTTTCTTCTGTATTAAGATTAAGTAAATCTTCTACCATAAAAGAGTTTATGCAACTAGTTCATAACAAATTTAGAACTTGCCAGTGGAAAAAAGCATGCTCAACAGTGGAACAAGTGAGAAATAGAATTTTCCTTTGTTGGGGATTTTTAAGGAGGAGACAAACAACTGTCTGTTTTCAATTGCTTAGTGGAGGCAGAGTCTGGATTAGGAGTGGTTAAGGTTCAGCTCGGCTCTGTTGTCCTGCAAAGAATCAGAACAAAAAGGGTGCCAGTCTGAGGACTGTAGGCAAGTCGTGAATTATGGGATTATTCATAAACCTGCTTTCTGATGGCCTAAGAAACCACCTAATTTCCCCTGAATGCTCCATCATTCAGCGGGTTTTAAGGCAGATGTGAACCAGCATGGGAAGACAAGGGGAACCGACCTTGCTCCTTCCCACTCCTCACCCAGACCAGGCTTCTCTCCTCCGAACAGAACAGACTCTGGCCTGTGGCCCCCTCTCCTGGAGTGTGGGTGTCTGCTACCCTCTAGTGTTATCTGTTTGCTTTCCCCTGTTTTTATTCAAGGGTTTATGATCAGTAAAACGGCTCCACATTGAACTTGGCTATTTGAATGTAAAGCAGGACAGAAACTTTGAACAGAAAACAAGTACTGATTTAATCAAAGCACGAAGTCAGCACAGAAACAATTAGGAAGTGGGACTTCAATGACTCAACAGGAAATGCATTTTGCAAAATGAATTGTGACCAGGCTTGGGACAGAAAGCATGTAATTCCACATGCTGTCTCCAGGTGGCACTGTGACAGCGGGCTGCCGGGTTTTCCCACAAGGATCGTAAAACCTTCAGTGCCTGACTGACCCCGATTAAATACTGCATTTTCAAAATCCCTAATGAGGCGTGGAGTGATGGGTGGCTTTGGATATAATCAGCATTTCCTGTCTTAAACATGAGAGCTCATAACAGGACTTCATCTCTTCTTTCTCAGCTTCTTCATCCATCTTTTCTTTGGATGGCAAGGAGATTTTAGTGATGGAGCATAATATTTATTATATACTTTTAAAAATGAGGAAATTCTTTGTCCCTTCTTTATCTCACTTTTGGCAGACCTCACAGTTCCGTCAACAAGGCTTATGCATTGCACGCAGACACCTAACCCATCTTAGTATCTCGGTCACTCACTCAAGAGCATTTTCCTTGAGGAGCCACCATAATACAGGCCCATTATCAGGCAAGGAGGGGAAGGACAACTAAGCTTAGATCTTGCTCTCAAGGGGTTTACAGTCTTAACAAAGCAGAGTGGTCGGTCTATGAGACTGAAAGCAAAAGACAGCAAAGTCAAGCAGACAGCTGGAGCATGGGCTCAGGAACCAAACAGATCTTGGTTCCACTCCAGCCCAGGCCTCTTACGTTGATGGTCAAAGGCCTCAGCACAGGGAAGCGTCAGACTTCATTTAGTGCCGTGAGGACTAAACTAATTAAGAAAGTCCTGGAACAGTGCCTGACACACAGTCAGTGCCCCCAGTACAGTGCAGGGATGTGGAATATCCTAATTCTACATATCAGCTGTATGACCTTGGGGACATTCACCTGTCCCCTAACCTATCTGGACCTCAAGCTTCCTCGCCTATAAAATGGGAATAATAAGGAATTTGCTCTCACTGGGGTTGTCTGGAGACCAATACGACAACAGCAATCTAAAGCACTCAGAACAATGCCTGGCCTAAGGCAGGCTCTGGGTAAGTGTTAGCTGTACTTATTACTTGTCTTTTTCACTAGGAAACCACAGAGCCTATATTACCAACACGACACTGGTGTAAGCTAAGTGGAGTGAAAATCAAGTGTCACGAGGTTGCCTTCCTGCCACCTGAGTCTGGTACATCCAGGAAGATTCCTTGAGGAGACACCTCTAAGGATGAATTAGGAGTTAGGTGACAGGCGGAAGCAGGAAAGAAGGAAGGGGAGAGGGAAGGAAGGAAATCAAGGATCTAGTTTCAAAAGAAAACAGCTGTAGGGAGCAATTTTCTAAAGAGCAGATGCTCCAAAGAGGCTGGCTGAGGGGCTGAGAGACAGCAGAGTAAGAAGATAACACTGGCAGGAGAGCCCCAGCAGGAGGGGACAGTGACGGGAACTCCTGTGCGAGGAGATGCGAAGACAGCAGCCCTCCAGCCTCTGCAGGGAGGAAGGTGGACTCGGGAAAGGCCTGGCACACCTATAGGTCCTTCCACATGAAGTGGACACAGCCCTGCTCGGTGCCCGCTGAGCTGGCTCGCAGGCCCACTGGCACGTGGCTCTCTGCCCTTTGCTGGGCTCCCTGCTGCAGCCACAACGGCCTTCCAGTTTGGACTGGAGAGGTCGCGGGAGTCCCATTCAGCCTATGTTTAGTTTTCCTGCGCACGACCTGGGATGCAGCCTGGTGTGGACGTGGGCCAGGATGTCCGAGACCAGGTCTCCGCCAGAGCTGGGACGCTAACTGGCCACGTCAGCATGAAGAAGGGGCTTCACTTCCTGGAGCCTCGATTTCCTTGTTCGATTCAAGGGACAGCAGCAGCTCTACCCTCTCAGGGTAACTGGAAAGGCCAACACGTCGAAACATTCTGCACCCCCAAGCACCACCCAAAGGTGAACTACTGCAAACGGAGTGACCTTTGACAGAACTGTCAGCTCTCTTGGGCCTGGGTTTCCTGAGTGGTAAAATGGGACACGCTCCTGCCTCACTGTGCTGTTAACAGTGATTAAATATAATCACCACATGAAGGCTTAAAACAGTGCCTGGCATAAAAAAAAGGATCTATGTTCAGGATTATTTTTCTTGTTGGAACTGTGACCCCTATGACCCCAATATGTAATTTTAAGTCTCAACAGCAGGATTCTTGGCAATGAAATTAATTTGTCTTCAAATTAATTCAGCCCTGTACCTAACTGCCTAATTTATGTCCAAGATATCACATGTGTGAAAGCTCTAGTTCATGCCTGGGCCAATTAGCACAAATGAGATCAGCTCTGATCTCCAGGCTGGTCCGTTAGCTTCTCTGTGTTCTGTGGCCACGGCAAGGACTCTAATACCACTCGCTCTTCCAGACACATACTCGGGGAGCAGAGAGGAAGAGAGGCATCAGACACCCTCTGCTGAACCCTCAGCGGGCGTTCAGCCTGGCAGCCACTACAAGCTATCCCCTCACCTCCTGACTTTTTCTTTTTTTAAAATAATACTGAGTATTCCTGGCATTTTCTGTGTGGATGATACATTACTAAGGCAATGTTTTATCTTGTTTCATTTTGAAAGAAAGAGGGGGGGGAAATGCCATCAGTCTTCAGGGCTTCCAGACGAAAAAGTGAATCAGTGGGTGAAAAGCCAACATGGTTCGGAAAAAAACAACTTTAAGCCCCTGTTCAGGAATGACTGTATCACTGGCCTCCTCTTCCCACAGTTCTAACAGTTCTAACAGGAAAAAAGTGAGGAAAATTAAGAAAAGCGGATTTCTCTCAAAGCAGTCATTTTAAAGTGTATCTGTTTGACGGTTTTATTTCTCAAACACAGTGCAAATTTAAAGCAAACACAAAGTGTTTCCAGACACCGCTTCCCTGCTTTAATTATCCGTCATGAACTTGCTACTGGGCCAGCTACTGGAGTTAGGGCCACAAAAAGGATTCCCCTCAAAGGCCATGTTTTTTAAATGCAGAAGAAATCATCTCCAAAGGCAGACTGAAGGAAAGCGCTGATCTGAAGGGACAGGGAGAGGCTGAGACTGCAGCCGCTGCACAGCAGCAAACCCCCCGCAGAAGCTGCCGTCCAACCACCCCCGCGGGCAGGATGCAGAGTCAGGACACCCCTCACGAGCCATGACACCGAGAACAACGCTGGTCTTGAGAAAACCAAGCACTGAGAGAGGGGTTCCAATGTGCCAAGGAATAGCCACTTGGCCGACGGCCCAGATGCAATCTGGACAGAATGGAAATAACAAGTCCTGCTGGATGACTGAGAGGGGCTGGAGCCCTGGGGAATGCGCTCTCATCACCAACCACGTCACTTCCATCGTTATTTCAAGGCAAAACCCACAACAGGAAAATTTACAACAGACGCAAAACTGGCTAAACTAGGGAGCTGATCACTGTTGATGTCCACAGGAATGTTAAGACTGATTTGGGAAAAGGGAACAGTGGCCATTTAAGCCTCATCATCTGGGACCATCAGAACCTCCAGGTGAAGACAAGTAAGAGTGCTCCTCCTGCAGGAACATCCCCTCTCCCAGACTCTGAAAGAGCCAACCAGGTGGCCCCACTGTCTGGACAGCTGGTCTTTGCATCTGTGTTTGCAGATAAGGGACAGTGTTGAATTGACACCATTCACTAAACCTACCTTGGCTGCTCTTTGTATTATATAAGGTGTTGTTATTTTCTTGGAGCTAAAATTTTCCCAAATAAAATACTCAACAGCTGCAATCTTTTAAACTCTCCGTGAGGAGATTTTGTTAGAGAAAAGAACTCACAGTATCAAAAAATCTGGAAAACCTAGGAGCAGAGTATAGTTTCCCGGAGCAGGGTTTATATCATTGCTATTTGCTTGTACAAAACATCACTTCAAGAAGCAGTGCACCAGGACTTCCCTGGAGGTCCAGTGGTTAAGACTGCGCGCTCCCACTGCAGGGAACACAGCGTCGATCCCTGGTTAGAGAACTAAGATCCCACACCACATGCCAAAGGAGTAGCCAAAAAATGAGAAGAAAAAAACAAGCAGGACATCAAAAGCAAACTATGCCTGCAAAATTTACCTCAGGTGGCTTCAAGAAGCCATCTCTAAATGATGAAGGGATGTACCATAAGGCTGGCATTCCTTCTCTAAAACTGTGATCAACACTAGCTAGTATCACTGCCACAGAATCAATGCTCACACCATGAATTAACCACCACTTAAATGCGGAGGACATCATAGAATTACACCATAAATACAAAAAGCAGTTTTAAAAATTAATTTAATCATTTACTGTTCATTTGGTAAACTGGTTTTGTTGTATTTTTTCTACTGAATTATCTGCTGAACATATTCTTACTGCCATGAATCCGCTATAAGTATACATCAAAACTCACTGTAAGAAAAATAACTCATTATATATTTATACCTTCCTTGATCCTCTCAATTGGCATATTTGTGTATTTATTTATGTAATTTAGTTTTTGAAACAAGTAAGGTAACTAAGGCTGAGAACATAGATATAGATAGATAGATATATGTGGCCTGGGACCTTCTCAGCATCCTTTCTCGACAAGAGCTGGGCCCTGATAGCAATCTACATTTGCAGCTCCTGGGCTATCACCAGGAGGAAACTACAGCTAACTTCTCTTCTTCTTCTTCTTTTTTTAATTAATAAAAGCTGCTGTTTAAAATTATTTGATCTATTGTACGGTGTTTTTATCTTCAGAACAAGTGGAAAATGAGGTATTAAGAAGCAGGTGAGGTAGGAGATCAAATACTTCTTAAAAACTTTTTTTTCAATTGCTGAATTATTAAAGCATTTTGCAATTAGCCCGATAATATCAGATGATTTGAGGCAAATTAAGCGATTAAAATAGCAGCCCCATACTTAAGGGACTAAAAAAAAGCTGGAAGAAGATTTATCCCAAATTTACAAAATGTTCACTCTGGCAAAACCAATAAAGGGGCAACATGGGAGGATTCCGGGAAGACGGTGGTATCAGCGGCAGATCTCCCCAGGTCCCTGAAGAAAAACACAGAGCACCCAGATGACAAAACAAAACACAGGGACCACACTTACAGAAAACGAGGCAACCACCAGATGCAAGTGGGTGGAGGAAAATCACCAACAGCCACACGACCCGTGTGCTGTTGGCCTCTGTGTGAAAAACTCCTGTGGCAGCAACAGGGGCCCCACAGACCTGAGCACAGCAGGCCGTTACGAGACCACAACGGAAACAGGAGGGGCTCTGCCTTCCCCAACAGTGGACGAGAACGGGGGCCCGAAACAGCAAAGGTCTGAAGGGGCTGAGAAATCTAGACCCCAATATTCTCGAAGCCAGCAGAGAGGACTCCCTTCTGAGACAGGCCCACACCGAGAGGCAATTCCAAGGAATGGAAGCAAAGCTGAGCAGAACCAAAGTAAGATGGACAAAGGAATCCGAAAGGTCAAATTAAAAGCAGGTCAGGAAATACAGAGCAAGCCGCGGTGTTCCTCAACAATACCCGAAAACGACAGAAGAGGGCGCTCTGCAGAGTTTGAACAGCTTTATAAAGCAAGCCAGCTTTCGAAAGCTTTGGAAAAATTAAGTTCACATAAAAATAAGAGAGCAGGCAAAAATAAATAAATAAATAAAGGCTCCAAAACTACTACGAGAAAAAAAGAGAATAAGGTACAGAAATAGCACCCCGACAGACAATACAGAACACTAACAAGATCTGTGCCAAAAAACGATTTAAATACTACCACACACGCTTCAAAAGACATTATTAAAAGAACAAGACAGGAAACATTATAAGTCTGAACTTGAAAAATTCAAGAACAGGTGGTGGAAATCAAGAAAAAATTAGATCTCAAAGTAAAAGTACTTTAGAAACAAAGGCTAACAAAGAAACTAAGAGCTGCTGCTGCTCCTAAGTTACTTCAGTCGTGTACGACTCTGTGCGACCCCCTAGACGGCAGCCCACCAGGCTCCCCCGTCCCTGAGATTCTCCAGGCAAGAACACTGGAGTGGGTTGCCATTTCCTTCTCCAATGCATGAAAGTGAAAAGTGAAAGTGAAGTCGCTTAGTCGTGTCCGACTCTTCGTGACCCCATGGACTGCAGCCTTCCAGGCTCTTCCGTCCATGGGATTTTCCAGGCAAGACTGCTGGAGTGGGGTGCCGTTGCCTTCTCCAAAACTAAGAGCAAACAGACACAAATAACAACCCCAAAGAAATAAAAGGTAAAAAGCAGAAAAATTTTAGCCTACAAGAAATGAGTAAGAGGGATGTCTCTGGTACGCCCATGCAGGGGGCCAAGGCCCGCAGACCCCAGTGTGGCTGAAGTCTACATGTCCCGCCATGTGAGCGCACCCGAGGGGCTCCTGAGCCACCCGCTGCCACCAGGTCCAGTGACCCTGGGATGGAGCCCTCGGAGGATCCGAACCTCTCCACTCCTCTTGTAGGCATCCGGGTTCCTGACCACGCCTTTCAGGCAGGACTCGGCCCAGGCGTTTGGGGGACCACTTGCTTTCACCAGCGCCAACCTCAGCCCTCAGGCCAGCTCTCTGAAGTCGAGGAATTCCAGGACCTCGGGCCTTGTCTGTCACTGGTGATTAGGGACCCACTGGGGACAACCAGAGCCCTGAGGTGTTAGGTTCAACTGTGGTCGACTTGCCTGTGCCTGGAAAGTCTGGCATCCTTTGCCCAGGTGTGCCCTGGGGAGTATTGGGCCATCCTCCAGCAGTACGGGCTGCTCCCCTCACATGGATCCTGCCTGTGAAACTCCAGGGACGGAGGCCTGGGGACTGGTGCTGGGCACTGTTGTGTCCGACTGCTGGTGCTGGCAAGGCCTCTTTGCAGAGGCTGCTGGGGCTGCAGTGTTACTGGTCTGACCTTTTAAGGCAAAGTTTCTTTCTGAAAACGATAGACAGACCAGGCCTCTGAAGCTGCTGGTTAAGCCTCACACCTGGTTAAGGAGGGGATATTTATTTATCTGTAATTTCATCTTCAGTCACAAGCTGAAGAGAGATTTTACAAACATTCCTAGGATGGCCTTGTTTTCTTAAGTTTCTTCTTGTTCTGATTTCTGAAAAATAAATCACAGATTCGGAATCTAGTGAGAGCCTCTTCTCTGGTGCACAGTGGCATTTCGGGTCCAAATCAGCTAACACCATCAGTTGGCGCTTTTTAAAAAGTCTCAAGTGACCAAAGGCATAAGCTTGCGCTCCTGAAGCTGGGGCGGAGTTAGGATATGAACTGTAGAGCCAAACATGCTTCCACTGAACCAGGGGCTGGCTCTGTGCTGTGACTGCCTGGTGGAGAGTCATCATGATGGTTCAATGGCGGGAAGTAATAAGTTCTTGGTGGGGCGGGGGCGTGGTGTGCTGGGTCCAAATAAAAGAATAATGAAAAATAAACCTCTACTGTCTTTTTCAGCCCTTTTCTCTAATTTATTCATAATATAAATTGTAATGAATTATACCTACAACACCTTTATTTAAATCCAATGCCTACTCAGCAGCGTTTCTCTTTATCCAAATGTATATACCAAGTGTTAAACATAATTACTGTTGGGCATTTGAACTTTGTATTTTCTTTAATAGACAGGAGTGCTATTAAACATCTTTGTAAATGCTAAAAGAAGAAGAAGAAGAAGAAAGGTTTGGAGAGAAACTGATAAATATCAAAGCTAGATAGATAATATCAAACATCAAAGAAAGACGATAAAGCACTTGGATAACAGGAGTCCCTGAAGGAAAAAACCAAAGCAAAAGAACAAACTTTGAAGACTTCTAAGTCAAGAAAACTTTCCTGGAGGGAAGGAAAAAAAAAGAAGAAGACCTGAAGCTACACTGAAAGAGCACATCACATACTCAGAAACACCAACTCAGAATAACCAAAAATAATCTAGCGAAATTTACTACATTTTAAGAAAAAAACAAAAATCTTATGAACATCTAGGCAACAAGAACATACTCTATAAGGAAAAGAAAATTATACCATCATCTGGTTTTTTTATAGCAACACTTTATGCCAAAATAAGATATTTAAATACTCAAGGAAATGCTGCGAGCATTTTATATCCAGAAAAATTTACCTTCAAGTATAAAGGTCAGAAAACTAAGATCATGGCATCTGGTCCCATCACTTCATGGGACATAGATGGGGAAACAGTGTCAGACTTCATTTTGGGGGGCTCCAAAATCACTGCAGATGGTGATTGCAGCCATGAAATTAAAAGACGCTTACTCCTTGGAAAAGTTATGACCAACCTAGATAGCATATTCAAAAGCAGAGACATTACTTTGCCAACAAAGGTCCATCTAGTCAAGGCTATGGTTCTTCCAGTGGTCATGTATGGATGTGAGAGTTGGACTGTGAAGAAAGCTGAGCGCCGAAGAATCGACGCTTTTGAACTGTGGTGTTGGAGAAGACTCTTGAGAGTCCCTTGGACTGCAAGGAGATCCAACCAGTCCATCCTAAAGGAGATCAGTCCTGAGTGTTCATTGGAAAGACTGATGCTAAAGCTGAAACTCCAATATTTTGGCCACCTCATGCGAAGAGTTGACTCACTGGAAAAGACCCTGATGCTGGGAGGGATTGGGGGCAGGAGGAGAAGGGGACGACAGAGGATGAGATGGCTGGATGGCATCACCAACTCGATGGACGTGGAGTTGGTGATGGACAGGGAGGCCTGGCGTGCTGCGATTCATGGGGTCACAGAGAGTCGGACATGACTGAGCGACTGAACTGAACTAATAAATAATAAAGGTCACAACAAGCTGCTGTCAGTATAGAAGAGCTTAGAGCGCGTGTTCCCACGAGCCTTTCCTAGTTGATTCTGTCCCTTGGAACTGCTCCTCAATATGGATCCAGCCCATCCCAGGAGGGAGCCCTCTCAGGTTGGTTTCCAGAGAACTGGGGTCTATAATCGACCAGAGGAGGAGTGTCAGATGATCCAAATGACTATTTTTTTTTTTAATTGCTTTCAGCAATCATGACAGTGGTGATACTATTGGTATTTTTAGTGTGAGATTACTGTGTGTATACTGTGAAACAGCAAATGAGATAGATTAGAATATTTTAATTCATCTTGACTCCCTGAAAACCAGGATTCTGGGTGTGAAAGAAAGGAGACAGATGCATTATTAAAGAAGTCAGATAAAAACTCTATAGTCCTGACTTTGAACTAGAAAGATTAAAACTAAGTCACAAGGTATCGTATCTTTAAATATATATGTATATTCTGAACAAATTTACCACACGGTCCTATAAACAATGATCACCACAGTAACAATGAGCATCCCTAAGCACCCGGACAGTGACCGAGAAATTCCATTTTCCATTCAAAGAAACCAGGGCTTCTGAGAGAAAGGCCGATTCGAGGTGTGGGGCTAGAGATGTCCAGGATGGGCCTTGGACACTTCGACATACCAAAGAGTAAGGAAGCCACAGAAACAAGTAGGGTCATGTCAGAAGGACTGGGGAACTGCAGACGGGTTTCCATTAACAGAGACTGAATGAGCTGAGCTTTGAAAGTAGAACTGTAATGGATCAAAAACTGTGAAGTAAGTTCAAATCCATGAGTTCCATATGAAACGAAAGGGGAAGAAAACCTCCAAAGGAAAAACTAATTGGTCACCTTCTGAGGAAGACCGAGAACCAATTCATTATCTTGAAAACTGGGTAAATAAAAGGAAAGAATCAAATGTTTACCCTGCTTTCCTGTATGAACTGTACTCCTGGGTAACTAAATAGATAAGAGGGAGGACCAGCTTACAACTTCTACCAGCTGAAAACGGAGAACAACTGATATTCAGTAACTGTGCAAATTAAAAAAAAGAGAAAAAAACAAAAAAAACAGGCATCTTGAGACCTCGTGCCTTGAAGGAGACCACAGCTGGAGCTCTAGGCTTGTCAAAGGGTTGGAATCTGAATCTAATCACACTCTAGGATGCAGCTGCCAACGCGAAGGGAATCTGAAAGAGAGAGAAGCAGGTTGAACTGGACCATGAGGGTGCAATCAGCAGAATCTGGACTGCTGGAAGCTTCAGGTCGAAGGTCAGGCGTCTTCAACAAGGAAAGGATGGAGGAGGAACTCCTCCTGTAGACTAGGAAAGACTTAAAAGACCTATAAAGCTCTTAAAACTTGGAAGGCTGAGCTCTAGCATCATCCAGAGATGCACGTTTACATGATAAAACCACAAAGAGAGGCAAGGAGGTGAATTTACTGGTTACTTGTGGAGGGAGGGGTGGCTCAGGATTGGGGTGGGCATAGGAAGAGTCTGAGAGGGCTGGGAGAATCCCACTTCTTGACTTGGGTGGTGGTCACAGGATGTTCACTCTGTCATAAATCTCTCAATTCACTTTTTCACTTAACTGTTTAGTGTGTTTTATAACACAAAGGTGGTTTTTGTTTTTTGTATTTTTTTTAAGGGCAACATAAACAATCATGCTGGAGATGAGGAGAGATGTGTCAAACACCCTTCTCTAAGAAAGGTTAAGGTTTCTTAGATTAAGATTTGGCATTGGGTCTGAACACTGTTCCTCTCCCTTAGCAAAATGTGTCTGTAGCCATTCAAATGATCAGTTTAGCAAGGCATGTTAAATGGAACAATTCCTTTTAATAGCAGCATATTTCTTTAATATGCTTTGGCTGCCAAAATCATGAGATCACAGGAGGAGTTATCCTCAGCCAAAAGTCCATGAGAAAAATTGGTAAATGTTTAAATGGCACAGTTCAGGAATTAATTTGTGTTTATGTAAAATAATTATAATTAACAAAGCCTTCCAAACAATGTTTCTAGGTCTGGTTCAGTGCACAGAAAACCAAGAGGGAGCTACCCGAGCGCGGTTCTTGCAGCTCTCCACTGCCAAGTGAGAGGCTGCCTTAGGGAAGACCTGCTCCCATCCAGACCTGACTTCAGGACTCCCCTTCCGCGCTCAGGCTCAACCTTTCCAGCAGATGTTGGGATAGGGTTAAAAATGCATTCAAACCCATAATTACACTTGAAGGCTAAGAAGAACATAATCAAGAACAAGAAGCTTCACTTTCAAAAGTACTCCTTCCTTCAACCAAAGCCTGGTTTCACACATAACCTACTTTCAGAACCTAGAGAACATAAAGAACTTACTTTAAAAATCTTTCAAGTTGGATGTCTGTACACCTGCAGAGAAAGGACTTTCTTAATCAGAGTCCACAAACATTAGCTTGGAAATAAGCACTTGCAAAAAATTCATTACTATCTCTCAGTATCTGTTTCATGTCCCATTTATCTGTATAACCTCTGGCATCATATTTCACTGGAATATGCAATTCATGCGAACAATTTTCTCTGCCTTTTTGGTGGGGAGGAAGGTTATGCTGTCCAATGGCATTCACGGAAATATTTGAAAGTCACTTTATCTTTTCTAAAATCTTCCCAACCAAGCAGATGTGTCAACTTTAACAAGGAAGAACACACACACACAGACACACACACACACACACACACACACTCTCACAAAAAAGAAAAAAAGACAACAGTGTACAACTCCTCGATATAAGGGCTTGTAAAATGATTTATCAAAGTTAAACTTTGATGTTGTTAAATTCTTACATAATACAATGGACAATCAAAGCTACCACGATTTTCTGCATTTCAAACCTCCTCACACACACTCTTGGAAGGCAGCATGTGAGCTGCGCTGGCCGGCGTGCCCACCACACCACGGGGACTTACCATAACAGTGCAGTCCTCCGAGCCGCTGGCAATGACCTGGTCGTTGTGTGGGCACCAGTCTATGTCCAGCACTGGTCCTGTGTGGCCACATACTGTTGGGTAGGATTTGTCAATTCGACCAGTCTGAAAGGAGAGAGAAACATACCTATTAGGTATCATCAAGGCCACAGAGTCTGTATGTTTTCTCAGATCCATTTTTCCTTTATTACCTCTACCCTGAACTCTCAACACTCTACCAATGATAATGTTCATTCAGATCAGCCAACGTCAACCAATAAGAACTGTCAACTTACATTTCTAGAAATAGTTACTACTGCTGCTGCTACTAAGTCACTTCAGTCGTGTCCGACTCTGTGCAACCCCATAGACGACAGCCCACCAGGCTCCGCGGTCCCTGGGATTCTCCAGGCAAGAACACTGGAGTGGGTTGCCATTTCCTTCTCCAATGCATGAAAGTGAAAAGCGAAAGTGAAGTCACTCAGTCGGTTCCGACTCTTAGCGACCCCATTGACTGCAGCCTACCAGGCTCCTCTGTCCATGGGATTTTCCAGACTGGAGTTGGGGTGCCATTGCCTTCTCTGAGTTACTACTGGGGACACTCTATCAAACAAAGGAGCTATATTTCCAGAACCAGAGATTTAATTAATCAATGGCATTAAGAGACATAGCAAAAAAGAAAAAGTCTTTTTACCAAAATACAATTCTAACAAATAGCTGAATTGTAAATTATAGGTGTTTCTACTGTTTAAAAAAAAAACAAAACCCTAGTATTACTCAAAGTGTAAATTATAACCTTTACTATAATAAGCTAATACCCTTGAATATATACAAATTAACAGCTCTGGAAGTGGATGGCACTGTGAGCAAGCAGGTGAAGGTAATACAAAGAAAAGCCTTCACCACTGCTCAGGGGCTGAAGGACATAGGATGTGCCCAGGGCTCTGCTGTCTTCAACCAACAGAAGACCACTTTAGCACTCAGTCACTACCCAGATCCACACCTCATTAAGAACACCACTTTTAAGATGGGTCATAGTGACCATCACAATGTGCTCATGTTACACACTTGAACCTAACAAGCCAAAGTGGCTTATTGGACCAATTCAGTGTTAACCAAGACAAATGCTATTACAACAACAGGTGTATAAAAGCTACTTCCTTTTTAAAAGGTTAATGCCAGTCCTTTCTGAGGTTCTTCTACATGTGCTAAACACAGGTGGACAGAAAGGGATCACCACAGTGTAAAACCAAACCTCTCCTGTTATGGCCAATTGTCACAACACAGGGGCAGGCTTTTTGGAAAATGTTTAAGATCAGTGAATTTGGATTTCTCCACTGACTATGGAAATCTCCAGGGAAGCAGCGTGCTAAAACAGAGATCACAGGCTCAGAGTCAGAGAGATATGGGTTCAAACCCAGGCTTTCTTGGTTAAACAGCATATGATCTCAGACAAGTAATTTCTGTAAGCTTCAGCTCATCATCTATGAAATGAGTAATAATAATACTTACCTCCTAGGATTACCATGAAGAGGAAATGAGAAATGAGGTAAATCACAGCCCAGCATTACAATGATCTATATAAGATCTATAAAAAAATTATAGTACCTGGAATACAGTAAACACTCAATGAAAAACTGGCACTTATTACTAGTTTTTCCTGCATAACATATTAACTCACTCCATCATTAAGAGTTACAAATGTGTGTTATCTGTGAACTTTGGGCCAGATACTGAGCTGAGTGTTGGAGACACAGAGGTAAGCAGGGAGGCCTGGCCTGGCCGAGCATGGAGTCCATCTAAAGCTCCAGTTACAGCGCAGCACAAGACGTGTGGCAGCAGGAGAGGCCCCGGGCGGCGGGGACACAGGAGGACGGGCAGCCAGAGGCGTCGGGCTTAGTCTCTGAGAGGGTTTTCTGCTGAGAAACATGAGTTCTCAGTTGAGGGGTGAAGATGGACCAGCCTACAGAATTGAGGCCTGGGTTTTTTCACATACTCTCCCTTTCTCTTGCAAAACTAATTCAACCCAGAGTTTGTGTGGGTCCTGAATTAGTATTATAGAGAAGCTGGGTCATATATGAGAAGCCATGTGGGTCACTGACAGGCCACAAAGTCAGGGACCAGGTGCCAGGGCTGGGGTGTGGCATTGCTGTTTTCTCCCTGAGGCTCTGGCCAAGCCTCAGTTCCTCACCTGTAAAACGAGAACCCTAGACTTCTTTCTTCCAGAACTGATGTGAGACGGACTGACACAATCAAGGGAAAGCACATGGTACTGTCCCAACACTTCCAACGCTCAGAAAATGTTGCCAGAATTCAAATGCTGGAACCCACTCTATCAGCATCCCTGACCACACCCTTCCGTAAAGAAGGAACTGTCACTAAGCACCTAGGCCAGGAGTTCTCAGCCTGACTCTCCCTGTGAGCACTCCTCCCTGGAGCTCCTGCCCAGGTACCAGTCTACTGCTCAAGGTGCTGGCGGTGAACTCACACGTGTTTGTTTTCTAATATTATCATCATATTATGCATTATTATCATTATTTAAACTATATAGTAGTTACTCTCTTGAATGTGTGATATTTTGTAATTTAAAACATTCTGAGACAGGAAGCCCAAGGTGGGACCTGATACACATTGCAACAGACATCGCAAAAGGACAGGACGCAAGAAAGGCAAAAACTGAAGAGATGAGAGCGGAGGATTTTCCCGGTTTAACTGAAGGTCAAGTCTTCAGATTGAAGAGGCACAAGTCCCAAGGAGAATAAAAACAAATCCACATCTATTCACATCCTAGTGCAACTCCAAAACACCTAACACAAAGACAGAATCTCAGACAAAAGCAGCCAGAGAGAGAAGACAAATTACTTGGAGAGAGCGTGCCTAGGTCAACTGTGGGCAGACTTCTCAAAAGCAAGTACAGAAACACAGATGTGGGGGAATATCTTGGAAATGCTAAGAAAAACAACCACCTGTGCATTATAAGTGATGGACGGCCAAAAAAATGGGACATTTTAAACAAAAAGATACTGAAAACTTAGCATTTAAAGACTCTTATGCAAAGAATTAAGTTCTTGGACTTATTTCAAAGATAATTTCAAAGAATTAAGTTCAAGGGGTTATTTCAGGGGAAAAAAAGTTAACCAAAAGAAAGAGCTGGGATCCCAAATTAAGCAGTGAGCAAAAAACCTGGTAAATGTGATCAGTGTAAATGAGCACTGACTGTATAGAACAGTAGTAATTATGAGTAACTGCAATAGAGGTAAGGCAAGGCACATATTAACATCGTTTCCAAACACACATTAAATATTTATTTTTAAAATAACCAATTAGGATACCACAAAGTAAATCTCCAAATATACCAAGGAATCAAGATTCTAAAGTGCATGTTCTGAGTACAATGCAATACAATTAAAAATTAACAGAAAAATATAAACCAAAAATCTCCAATGCATCTGAATTACTCAATAATTCACATGGAATCAAAACTGGCCAACAGCCAATAGAAAAAGGTTAAAAAAAGAAAAGTGAAAGTGTAAGAAAATGGTTAAAATTGGTCAGTAAATACATGCTGTATCAAAACTTGTAGAATATAGCTAAAACAAATCTTAAAATTCCAGACAAAATAAGCCATCTCCTAGAAAATATGTGATGTATCAAAAGTTTTTCAATAAACAGGAAACCTAGAGAGACCCAGAACCATAAAAGAACCAGTACTGTAAACTCCATATTTCACTGCCCACTCAAAACCAATCAGTTAGCAAATTCCAAATGTAACAGAGCTGGATGGTTGTACAGATGAGTTTAACCCAACATTCAAGGAAGAACACATCTCCAACCAACATTCCCAGAGAACAGAAAATCAAGGCACACTGCTGAAGCCATAACCTAAGGAATGTACCACCTGACATGAAGGAAACCTACAAGACATAAATATTGATGCAAACATCCCTCAAAATGGGGGAAAAATGTAAACTAAACTCAGCAGTGTGGGTTGTTCTAAAAAAACATAAGTAAAAAGATATGTTGCAGAATGGGAGAAGATTTAATATTTACATCTGTATTTGTACACTCTTATATGCATGTATACATAAAATGTATATCTGACAAAATCAACACTTTAATAGAATAAGGGGCAAATGACAGGAACAGGGATCCACAGGGAAGGAAGTCTGAAGAGCCAATAGATGTATGGAAAGCACTCCATCTCACTGGTAATCAGGGGACTGCAAATTAAAACAATAAGGTAATAATATTTGACCCCTATTAAAACTGGCAAGAATTTAGATATCTAAATACAAGTGCTAGCAAAGATGTTGGGAAAGGGGAACTCATAAAAACTGTGCCCAGGAGAGTATTCTGCCACAATTCCTTTGAGAGCAGTCTGGAAACAACTGGAGTGGAAGATGCCCACCCCTCAGCAATACCATTTCTACATGGTCTGTCCCATATTTTGCACAAGAAGGGTATTCATGGCAGCACTGTTGGAAATAGTGAAAAAAGCAGAAGCAATTTAACTGTCCTTTGGTATAAGAATAAACATCACTAACATAAAAGTTTAACACATAGAAAATAACAGTCTGTGTTATAGGTATATGTACATGTAATAAAAGTACAAACATATGATACACAGCAACTTTGAGAAGATGATTACCTCTGGGGAAGGAAAAAAGATGAAAAGGGGAATGGTGTTTTAGCTACATCTGTTATGCTTTACTGTTTTTCAAAAACAGAAATGAAACAAACATGGCAAAATTTTAACATCTGTTTAATCTTGTGGGTGAGCACAGGAGTGTTCTATTAATGTATGACTTGTTTCCTACTTTTAAAAATAATTAAAATATAATAAGGTTGAGAAACACACTAATGCATTGCTACTAATTTACATTTTTTTTAAATGTTTAACTTTAGAAAATTTTTCTACCTGAATTGTTTTATTTGATCTCAGGGTCTCTGCATTCTGGGGCTCTCCCTAGCAAACCACTTTCCCTAGCAAACCACTTGTGGCATTCTTAATGGTAGAGTACAGTCACTAAGCTCTCAAAAGCTAAGGACACCAAATAATTTTTTTCAATCTGGGCTAAGAAGAGCTTTTGCTTAGGTATACAGCAATCTTGAGGGGAATCTGGGAGTACATTAACGCTGTGCTGTGCGTGCTCAGTTGCTCAGTCCTGTCCAACTCTTTGCGACCCCATGGACTGCAGCCCACCAGGCTCCTCTGTCCATGGGGATTCTCCAGGCAAGAATACTGGAGTGGGTTGCCACGCCCTCCTCCAGGGGATCTTCCTGACCCAGGGATTGAACCCAGGTTTCCCGCATTGCAGGCTAACTCTTTACTGGCTGAGCCACCAGGGAACTAATTGTTCTTATATACTCAGAAGCTTACTAAATGACTTTTCTTTTTTAGGTTAAAACTACACAACCCTGGCCAAAAGTTAATAGCTACTTACCAGTATTCTTCAGTTAAGTAAGGTACCTGAGAATAGTAAGACGCATTTCTGCATTCTCAGCTCAGCCCCAACAAGTCTACAGGATAAAAGTACTAAAGGGCCCAACATTTTCACAGGGACTTGGATGTCATTTAAAGGACACGTGCCACTTATTTCCCTCCTTTCTATTAAAAAAATCAGTAATAAAAATCACTAGTGCTTTCAGAGGACTTACATTACATGCTAAGAACTGTATGAAGATCTTTTATCTGCATTAGCACAACTTCCTGCATGATAGAGCAAGTCTATTATTCCCAGTTTCTAGATAAAAAAATACCAACAGAGAAAGGCAAGAAGCACAGATCGAAAATATCACTGACAATCCTACAAGGTTTCTACAGGGAAAGATAATTTCCACTATGCCATGAGGCTGTGAAAAAGGCACGAGAGTAAAGTGGAAATTATTGGCAGCTGGTCATCAGAAGCCCAAAGTTAATCAAAACTGATACCCTGCAAACAGCTGCTTCCTCTGGTTATAACATGGCCCTAAATCCTTACAACAAATAAAGCAGGGAAAGTCACATCCTTCTACAGCATGGCAGGAAGGGAATCGACGCAAAGTCTGGTAGTGATAAAGGAACACAAGGCACAGCGTATGAGGAACACTGCCATCTTCAGTGTGCACTGGTGGTTTCACACACAGGACGCACTCCACACGCGGCCAAGCATCAGCCCTTGATTCTAAGGGCTTGCACATCCAAATAGTTTCTTACCCGCAATAAAATTAAACCCAAAGCACAACAACATATTTCACCCATGAGTATGTATCTTTAAAAGGGCGGAGCTGGGCAATTACAAATTGCTGAGAGCTCAAGTCCCTGGAAACCGAAGGAAACCATACAATAACGGCCTTATATGGTAAAGATGAGGGCATATCATTTCTGAAAGTCCTGCACTGGGACCTAATGAGAATGCACTTCTCATTCATAATCATGACACATCCTCATTTATCATCCAGTGAATAAACTGAGGAATCCATGTCTAACTCTAGATTGTGAAGGGCCATTCAGAAAGACATGACTACAAGTCATGGTGACAACATGGCTTACCTGCACATCTAAGCAGCAAATTTAAATGAATGCAGAGGATGGAAGGAAGACTGACAAGAACTTAATAACAGCTTTCAAAGTATCGTCTCTGGCTAAACAGTGATTTAAGAACTACTCATCAATTTCCTAAGGCTTATATATAGAATAATTTCATTTACTAACAAATCAGTCCACTGTTTCATTAAGGATGCGTCACCTCAGTTACATCATCTAGAATATTACTGCTTTGCTAGCATGGAATTCAAAGCTTAGCTGAGACTAGCCAGTTAGATGTAAATTTCCTGCTTTAAATAATTGTTTAAATATATTAATTATTTACTAGTTATCCCCATCACATGCCATAGGACAACTTCTACTGTACCTCTCCAGCTAAAACTCCAAGTGATGAGAATTACCAGCAAGTCAACTCAAGTGGCGAAAATGACCAACACCAAGGTCCCCAAAGGCTCTGGCTCAGACCCCACTGCATACACTTGTGGGACATATCAGTGAAATAGGTCAGAGCACTGGCTTACAGACTATTATTATCTAAAGGACTCAGTGGCCCGCCGGAGATCCAGCAGTATGAGCCCCGGGTAGAATGTAGCTCCAGAGTGCACGTGTGGCTGGCACCAGGGACAGCCGTGACAGCAGTCCCACGTGGCAGCCCCGGCTGAGGCGCGCGGTTCTGATAGGCCCCAGCCAGCACTCCTGCAGCTGAGAACCACCAGGACACTGGTGCTGTCATTTACTCTGGGTTTGGGAAAAGTTCTCAAATATTTAAAAGTGGCTACAAGCCTCAGCACAGCTCCTGGAGACTGACGCTTCACTAAACCCACAGAGTTTGGGAACACTTTCCTCCCATAGGCTTTCTTTTCTCTTTTTGGGGGGGTGGTGAAAAATCAAAATTTAAGCATTAGTAAATACATCTTTGTAAAACTGCTCTAGGAAGGAATGCTTGCAATTTTAAATAAGCTGGCAAAAACATTCCTCCTTAGGCATAGAAAGTTCAACATAACTAAATATTCCTAATTGCAAAGGTATTTCCCATTAGCTTGAATAGGAAACCACAACTGCTTCCACTTACATCTAAGAGTATCTTACTTATGTGTCACAGAGTGGAGTGTTAGTTGCTCAGTCATGTCTAACTCTTTGCAACCCCACGGACCATAGCCTGCCAGGCTCCTCCGTTCATGGGATTCCCCAGGCAAAAATACCGGAATGGATTGCCATTCCCTTCTCCAGAGGCTCTTCCCGACCTTACCTCTCGTATCTTCTTTCAAAAAAGAATCCACGTTTAGGAAGCGCACTCGTCGCAGTCACTGAAGACACTACCATGCAATCAAAGCCCTTTGGATACATACAAAACAGACACACGCAAAAATCTTGTCACAGACGTTTCTATAAAGGAGTTCCACTCTGGGATGTATTTTCAAGGAAGCTAACGGTGTATTTTACAGGTGCAGACATTTCACCCTCCCAAAGTCTCAAAATACAACTCTGGAACACTTCCATAAGACCTTTGCATTAATCATTTAGGATGACTGTTTCTTCATTTAAGACGGACCGCCTGACATGGTAACTGCTTTCAATCCACACATTAGCTCGCTTAATATTAAATTGAAGATGCTACCAAACTGGTGCCAAGGAGGCTCAATCTGATAATTACGGGTTACTTCCAAAAGTGACTTTTGGTAAAAGCCATACAACACTTTACCCGGCAGGCTTATTCTTTCTCACAACTAACATGTTTCTGTAAAGTTTTAAAAAAACAAAACTCCCATGGTGTCAAAAAGTGACATGTTAGTTCTATCATTCAAATCAGATATTCCCTTTTAAGATGCTGAGGGTATTCCACACACTATGTCCTTCTGGTCTACACTCTAGATTCAGTCAGACATGCAGGCTGTTCCGGGGCGGTGGGTTCTGCCTGTTTCCTCGGCAGTCTCCCTCAGTCAGTCCAGTACAGGCAGCTCCCACGACTGCCCTCCAAACTTCTCATCTGCAGTCTTCTTATAATTCAGCCATTTTATAATCCATTATGATAATCTGAGTTTATTATCCAGACTGGTTACACCATCCTCAGATGTAAGGCCCAAACAGCTTCCCCCCATACCCTGGCTCAAGGAACAAAGATTTTCCCAAACGGTTCATCCCTACTTTATATTCATACAGGTTTTCATTTTAGGGAAAAATGCTGATCAAAATCACTTGACGTGTCCAAAGTTCAGTAACTATCATACTGTTGATACATCAGAAGAGAAGATCCTTTCAGAGGCACGGATCATCTCTCACCACCAGCCTTGGAATAATTCCCTGAAATCTCATTCTCCGCAAGGAGAATGGTAAGTCAAACGTGCTCAGACGCAAAGGAAAAGTTTGCAGAGCCTGGGCATAAGGCCTCCATTCACACTGTGCAGAGTTCAAAGGAGTCAAAAAAGGGTAACTATTGAAGTGGGTTTTTCTTTTTTTTTTTCCAACTTCCTTTTTCTTCGAGCAGTATTATTTATGTGGATATGCGTTCTATTGAAATCTCTTCAGGCCCTGCTCCTCCACAGGAAGGAGCTACAGTGACTGGTGGGGGGCGGGGGGTGGTGCAGGGAGAGTGGTCCACAGGGCAAGGCTAGGCGCCCAGTAGCTGGCCAGGAAGACCAATGCACACGACACAGGGCCTGCAGACAGGCGGTCACCAAGAGTGACAGCTCATACATGGCCCAGGAATGGAACTTTCTGAGGAGGTTTTACCTTAAGGGAACCAGAAACGCCAGCCTTAGGTGGAGGTGAGAGGAGGGGCTCAGGAAGAGCACACACAGATTGGGTTACCGGGTGCTGGAAAGTAAGCCGGCCACCACAGCCGCCAGGCACGGTGTGGGAGCCCACACCTGCCTGTGAGCAAAAAGGAACAGTCTCTATGGGCACAAGTGAAAATGCCAAGCAAAGCATTCTGGCACTGCAGGTCCTCTTTAAAAACTGGGTTGAAGAATGAGGAGACCATTTTAAAAGTCCATGAAGAATCTGGGGGCAGCTACTGTAAAACTATGGATATTTTATCATCAGAAAGCAGAAAGGTAGAAGAGTTGGCATTTTCTGGCTCAGCCACGCCTAAATATACAACAGCAAACGGAGAGGCTCTATCTCCTAACTTCTTGACTTAACAGAAAATTTATAAAGCAAAAACTTCATCACTGCAGACAAATAATTCCATATACCACCTCTGGTCTGAGAACAAAGAAAAACTAGGAACCCATGACGAGGTAGAAATGAGTCAAAACACAGTTCAGCTTGAAAGGAAAAGCTGGAGAGCAAAAGAACTATCCATGTAAGAGCAACTACAGGAACCTAAAACAAAGTATTCGACACCCACTCAGAAAGGAGGGGAACTGGTTGCCGAACCCCTGTCCTGAGTGTCATCTCCCTGACCCTAGGGGTTCCTCCCACAGGACCCTCCATGAATGGGGAAAAGCCCCAGAACCACCCCTTCCAATCCCAGCTCTGCACTGGTTTACCCACAAGCCTCAGAGCAGAAACCCACCCTTCCTTGAAGTGGGGATGAAAACCAGAAAAATATCACGGCTCTTTTTTTTTTCTTTCTTTCTTTAGGCAAATGCTTTGGGCTGCATGGCCAAGGCAGCTGACATCTTGCAGTGGTTGTAAACAAGCAGGAACACCAGAGCAGAGACCCAATTCAGTAGCCTGTATCATTTACTCCCGACTTATAGCTCAGCCAGAAAGGAAACCCAAGTCCCCGCTCCTCTGAGAAGGCCAACACGTGCTCATCACTGCCCTCCGGCTCAGCCTGGACTCAGCTCAGGTCCCACCCCCAGTCAGCGCGGAATTCAACTTGGCGAGAGCAGAACATCTACTACATATGGTTACAAAGAGGCTTCTGGACAAGCGGGGACGGCAGCAATCTGTCTACGGCACCTGGAGTCTATCTTAGTAGCGTAATCAGTATGTAGAAACCTGCTCCTCGCTGCCTGCCCAACGTGGGGTCATCGTCACGTTTATACACAGAGCCTCTGCCAGCAGCACTGCCTGTGTGCTCAGCCCGGGCTCACACGCTCCAGAAAACCAGGAAAGAGTTAAACGTTCTTTGCACTTGACTCAGTGGCTTCCCCTCACCACAGACTCCCAGATCCCACCATTCTCCAAGCCCGCTGCACAGCCAATCAAAGCAAAGGAAGGAAACGATGCTGGCCGGCTGACAGCCCCAGAGCTCTGATGGCCATATATGGTAAAAACCACTGTCAGAGCCTGTCAGGCCTGCGGGCCGGCTGCTGTGGACATATCAGTGAACTGCAGCAGCGCCAGAGGCCAGCCAAGGAAACGCACAAAGGACAGGCTGCCTGCTCATCTCCAGGGGAGGGCGGAGGATGAGGGGTGGGGAGTGGGGGGGTGGGCGGCGTCATCTGCCAGGGCATACTCTGAGACACAGCCACTCGCTGTAATCAAAAATAGCCCCCGGGTACACGGTGAGGTTCCTTCTGCCAGGACTTTGTGCTCCGCTGTTAATAACTGGGGGTGAGGAGGGTGTCCCCCTTGGCCCCCCACCCCTAGCACGACTGTGGAGAACAGTCACTGGGAGAAAATGAAAAGGTCCTTCTGTGGCGCTTCATGTGGTAATGAGGCTGTGTGGCGCTCATGGGGCTGGCAGCTCGGGACACAATTTGGAAGTCATTGTTCTGCACCTGGTGCCCGCCACCGCCACCCCCAGCCCCACCCCCGGCCCTTCACAGTTGTCCGTACAACCGACAGTTAAGGTGCTCCGGGCAGCAGACAGCATCTACTTCAGGAGGCAGTGAATGGGCATCCCAGGACACATCAGACACTGGCCCTGCGTAAAAGCTCTGGCCTGTCACACCAAAGCTACCCTGTGCCAAACGTCCACATCCGTACAAAGGGCTACCAGCATCGCCAGCCCTCTCCAAAACGGGGCACCGCTATTTGTGGGAATGGAAATTGCCTGTCAGCGGCGTACAGTCAGGGGGAGTCGCAGCCAATGCAAATCCAGCAGGTGCTGGCAGTGACTGGGGGTCACAGAGAAAAGCGCCATCGGGAGACTGCCGTTCCTTTTGAACTAGTCCATGAAAGAAGGCACTTATCAGCACGACGCCTGGCACTTAGAGGAAGCCTTCAACGATGTGAGCTGCTGCGACTCCATCACAGCCACTGTCTGTGCCCGAGCACGGTGGAGACCAAGCACTTGCCGAACCTCGAGACAATTCTCAAGCTGCCAGCATCGGAGCCCTGACAGGCTAGTGTTTTTTGTTATTAAGCCTTCCAACCCCAGAGAAACAACGCAAAGGATTAAGTGTCAATTAGGCCATGGTTTCTATTTTTTTTTTAAATCTTTCACCCTCAGTGGAAAAATAAATGTTAATCAAATATATACATGTACAAATCAAATAGAGACTCAAAGTTCTAATCCACGGAAGAACTCAGAGCTCTGGGCAGTCACTCGGTCTGAGTTTCAATTTTTGCAGCTGTAGAACAGGTGTATGACAGCAACCCCACTGTATGCAAAAACCAAGACATGATGCGTGAATGGGACCCGCCAAGCACATTCTTGATGTCGTGAATATGACATGAAGTCACCACCGCTTTCTGAAGCTGAAACAGTGCAAAGATGCTATATGGATCCACTTTTAACAATAATCCTAAAATGCAGAGCAATGCTTATTCTGGTTTTCCTCCATATAATGGTGAAGGAAAATTCCACTTCTGCACTATTTACACTGGAAGTGAAGGGAAAAATGGCCCAAAAGTGTGAGATTTTTCTACCAAAAGGCTGTTCTACAGCTCCTCCAAATTCCCCCCTAATCACACATTCCATTTCTCCAACACTAGAAAAGGTCCTCCCGACGCAGGGAGGAGGGACAGGGCTCTCCCTGGTTCTCTGCCCTCCTGGGAACAGGGCCCCTCTTCTCACCCATGAGTTTAGTGAGTTGGCTGCGCTCCTCTTCTGTTTCACCTCTGGCTCCCACGCTCAGGAGAAACCCAACTTGCAGTATTGTATCCTAGAAGACTTTATTTTCACAGACTATACATATTCTCTGTGACATCTTCCTTGACTTCTGAGGCTCGGTGAGAACTCATTTCCCATCGCTGTGTCAAGAGCCCTTTAGGCACAAACATATCTCCCCACTGCAGGGATCAGCATCAACTGCTGGCAAAGCCTTTTTAAGAGCAAGAATCCAACACACATTCTGGCAGAGCAGGTGCTCAAATGTCTCATAAATAAGCATGTGAATGAATTAATGTAATTTTTCTAAAGTACTGATTTAGCTTTCATTAAAGTTTAAACAACAATTAGCTCTTCATATACACTTTGGTAATATTGAGAATGCTTTTTAAAAATAATATTTACATGTAATAAATTCATTATAAAACATTTTGAAAGAAGTACAGATAATTATAAAGAAGAAAATAAAAATCACCTTTAGTCCCACCATCTATGTTAACATTACAGTTTTCCCCCAAAATTAATAGTATCATTTGAAGTTACACATAAGGCAGCCTATAACCTTATAACACATTTTTAGGCTGTATGACAAAATCACAGAACATAGGATAAAAGTACCTTGCCATGTAACATAAATTTCTCTTGCTACTGCACATAATCCCTCAATATTCATTTAAGATTTATTAAAGAATGCTATATATCTATATGTATTTATCTACATAGATTTTTTTAAAAGGAGAGGTGGAAAGAGTATCTAAAATTACCCAAAAGGCCTTTGAGCCTCGTAAGAGACATGGGTTCAATGGCTGGGTTGGGAAGATCCCCGGAGGAGGGCATGGCAACCCCCACCATTATTCCTGCTTGGAGAAAGCCCATGACAGAGGAGCCTGGCAGGCTACAGGCCATAGAGTCACAGAGTCAGACACAACCAAAGTGACTGAGCATGCACGCCAAGGACATTTAGGCTATTTTGAGTTATTTATTTACGCACTGTGTGATCTAACATTATGAGTCAAGTAAGCATCATATTCTGAGAATACACCTGATCCTTGAACTACGCGGGTTTAAAGTAGGCAGGTCCACTTAGGATGCAGATTTTTTTCAATGAATATGTACTACAAGATCCACAGTTGGTTGAATCCACAGATGCAGAACCATGAATACAAAGGACCAACTGTAACCTTATTTTCAACTGCCTGGGGGGGGGGTCTGTGCCTGTAACCCTAGTTGTTCAAGCGTCAACTGTACAATGTTTCAGTTATCATTACTGCTTAACTGTTGTTGCTCAGTCACTCAGTTGTGTCCAAGTCTTTGCTACCCCATGGACTGCAGCATGTTAGGTTTCCCTGTCCTTCACTACCTCCCGGAGTTTGTTCAAACTCATGTCCATTGAGTCGACAATGCCATCCAACCATCTCATCCTCTGCCGCTCCCTCCTCCTCCTGCCCTCAATCTTTCCAAGCATTAGGTCTTTTCCAATGAGTTGGCTCTTCATATTAAGTGGCCAAAGTATTGGAGCTTCAGTTTCAGCATCAGTCCTTCCAATGAATATTCTGGGTTTATTTCCTTTATGATTGTCTGGTTTGATCTTGCTGGCCAAGTGTCTTGGACTGCTTAATGAGTCATCCTAAAATTTAGCTACTTAAAACAATAAATATTTCTCATCTCACAAAGTTTCTGTGGGGTCAGGAGTGCAAAAGCAGCTTATCTGGGTGGTTCCAGCTGAGGGTTTTCATAAGTCAAGGTGTCAGCCAGGGCTGCAGGGATCCATCTTCAAGACGGCACACTCACGAGGTTGGTCAGTTGGTGCTGGCCACTGGCAGGCGGTCCCGAGGACCTCTCCATAAGGCCAACTGAGGGTCTTTACAACATGGCCGCTCCAAAAGAAACAAAGTGGAGGTCAATATGCTTTTAAGACCTAGTCTCGGAAGCCACACTCCATCAGTTCCTCCATATCCCAGCGGCGACAAAGGTCACTTCCATTTAATGTGGGAGGAAACCGCCTGACAGCGAGACATGAGGAGGCGAGGCCCACTGGAGGCCACTCTGGAGGCTGCCGCCACAGGGAGTGAGGCAAGACGACGGAGAGCCCTGCCGCACAGCCGGACAGCCAGCCTGCACACCACCCCAACCACCCTCCCTCTATCTGTCAGGTGGCTAAAAGCATAATTACCTGACAGCGTGAGGATGCAGCCTGAGACAAGCAGCTCAGGAAATCCAAAGTCTGATTTCCACTGTCTCAGTGAATCAGAGGTAAACTGAGTTGGATACTAAATATCAAGCAGCAGCACTTAGAATACTGACTACAATGAATCAAGATTTCTTCCTCAATAAATTTCTTCTTCAATAAATATGACAGAAAAGTACTCTAAAGCAGCCCTTGCCAACCTGAGTCCATGGAAGAATTAAGTCCTAACGCCCTGAGGCAGCTACTTATGTAGTGGATTAATTTCTTTCCTATGCATCTACAAGGCTTAGCAATGTCCATTCCTTGAGAGAACTAAGAAAATATTCACGGAGATGATTTCTGTAGGGCCGAATTCTTTCACAAAACTCTAGTTGTAAAGGGCTACAAATGAGTTGAAAAGATAGTTCACGGACATAAATAAAGCAAGATCCCAAATACTCCCACAAAATATATGGGAGAAACATAACGATGTATAAGAAGGCAAACACAGCTACACCAGAGGAACAAGAGCAGAGGGGAGACAGAGGCCCAGAAGGTTAGCAAAGACTGAGCCACATCCACCCCAGCATGGCCAAGAGCAGACCTGCTCTCCAAGGCAATTGCTGGGAAGAAGAAATCAGCAATCACGCCAATCCTCTGAAGTAAGACCGTCAAGGGAGGAAGGAAGACAGGAGCCCTCCACTTTGCATCCTACACCCGAGTGGATAAGAGATCGCGAGCAAAGAATTCTAACCAACTTCCTCAACCCCTGTTTAGGTTAGGATTTCCAGGTTCTCTGTGATCAGCAGCTTTAGTGTGTGTGTGTGTACACACGTGCACGCACACACCTACCCACAAACACTGCCGTGTTTGTGTAAGCCACAGTGGCTCACAACAGGGATGGGAGTGCCTCAGTCCCACATCATGAGTGTGGCTCCCATACTCAGGAAGGCTTGTTCAGGCCCACGTGGTAGAGCGCACAGGGGGCCAAAACCTGTATGCTTCTGACATGGCAGCTTGTGCAGTTGTGGGGAAAAAACTCCACGGCCAAAACCACGGAGCCAACTTCTGTTCAGCAAGACTGCTATTATTCATCCTCTGAAAGACCAAAGAACCAGAAAATGTACTAGGCCACACCTCGAGAAGTCATGACAGGACAGCATGCCGCAGCTTGATGGAAGCATTAAGGAAGAAACCCTGAATCATGCGTGCTAATCTAAATTGCCCCACCTCGGGGCTCAGTACTTTCCACATTCCCCCAGCAGTGACCCTTTAAAATCCTATAAAACCTTCTGGACAAAAACCTCATAAACCAATACACTTAAACAAACATATTCATTCCTAAGCTTATCTCTTGCTGTGTACATGTCAATTATTTGTCTCTAATACTCTTTCCATTTCTAAAGTCCTGGAAGACAGAGACCATGATTCTCCTAGAATCTAACCACAAGCCTCATGAGGCTGCAGTAAGTCGTATTTACTGCTGACACTAACTCTGAAGAAAAACTCACAGAGGCCATGTTTTAAAATGGGGAGCCTTTCAGAAAGAGTCACAATACATCTTAAGATCAATACACACTTATTCAATATTAATATGGACAGAAAACCTCCAAAGCACCACCAAAACCAGCCTGGCTGACTATAACCAGGGGTAAAAACTGCAGCCGCAGAGGGCATGGGGGGAGGACGTGGGGGGTGGGGAGCAGGGGGCGACGCACATTACCAGAAGTCTCTGAGATATGTATTGAAAACCATACGCATCTCCTTAAGTTCATGTTTAGAGAAATCCTAGACTGCCATCCTCACACACAGGAGTCCAACACACACCCAGAGCATCATTTCCTGCAATCTTCATTTCAAGCATCACTTCATATTACATGTGGGAATTTGGTTTTCCCTTCCCTTTAAACAAAAGCAGCACCTCATTATAAAACTATTTCAAAGTTGCCAAGACACTGAAGTTGCAGGATCTCTTTTCCAGGTCAGAATCCTGTTCAGGATCAAGGGTTCAACATGCACTCGGGGTCCCTAGTGTTTTCCTCCTTCAAGACTGCACTTCTAAAGGGGAGACAAACATCTCAGTACCAGCAATCTTCAGGGGGTGGGGGAGGGTGTCAGGAAACTGACCACAATAAAAGGTAGACACAGCACTCCTGGAGGACAGAGATTACAGACGATCAAACCAACTGATCACATGCACATCTAACCAACTGTGCACATCTAACAATGAACTATCACTTGTGAAAACGTAAAACTTATGATCCTCATTCAAATATATACTATTAAACCAAAATTAAAAGGAAATAGATATCCAGGGGCAGTCGGCCCTACAAAGCAGGCAGAAATGTAGGTTTCCTGACAATGTGGAACAGAGTTCTATTTTCTAAAAGCACAGGTAGTAAGTAGTTAAGGGACAGGGTCTTAGGAAGAAAAGAAAGGGGAGTGTTACCTGACACTCCAGGGCTCTGGGCTAGGCCCTGCCATGCTAGCAGAGCCTTTCAAGAGCTGCTGAGACACAGGACTGTCTACAGAGGCCAAGGATTACTTTTCTTTGCTTGGCTCAGCCTTGCCTTTGGTAGAAAGGCAACCAGGAGCAAACAGGCATCTACTTCGCAAAGTTACGTGTTGGCACTAAGGAGGGAAAAAAAGGAACAACAGCATTTCCCTTGCTGACTTCTGGGTAGCAAAATGAGAAATCATATTAACATTGAGTGCCACAGGAGACGAGAAATACTTCCAAGATCATCTGGAACTGCCAAAGCAGAAAATCACTTTCATATAATACAGAGCCTTTCACGTTCCAGATAGAGAAATGGGAGAGAAGGACAGAGGGAGGAATCCACACCCTACCAGAAGTCAGTGACCGAGGCAGCACTGAGCGGCCGGCTCCCTGACTCCCGGGCCCATGTTCCTTACTCAACACCACACTGATCCTAAGGGCGCAACACACATGCTTTAATACACAAAAATCCCAGAGTATGTGTGAACCCATTGATTATAAAATTTGGTAACCCCAAGTACTGGCTTTATTTCCAATGGGTGTCACTGGGCTTAGTTCATGCCAATGTCACCTCCTCCAACACAAATTAATATTTAAGGAGCAAAGCCACACAGAATGCTATTTATAAGCCTGGGAAAGACAGGCCCTGGAGGCTCCTCCAAAACCACCACTTTGCTCAAACATGATAATTTCTGAAGCAACTCATTCTATCCTAATTCCTACACAGTTGCTTAAAGAACAAAATGCTAAAATCTACTTATTGACCACTTCATGTTAAAAACCAAAGCACAGGATCCAGCTGGCTTTGGACCTGCACACGAGTCTCCCTTACATGGTATAAGCAGAACCCTAAGCTTCCCATGGTTGGTGAAAGCTAAAGTGGACTCACAAAGCCTTCTGTGGATGTGGGACTTGAAGAGAACTGTCTGAACTCAGAGGAAGATTAGCCACTTGGAAGTTTATTTTGGGCTTCTTAATTGGCTTGTTCCATTTCTTTGAAGCAAAAAAAAAAAAAAAACAACCCAAAAGTCTTAAATTTATCCTCTTGAACTCAAAAGAGATTACGGTGCCTCAGAGCCTGATCTTGGTCAACAAGCTGAGCTATCTTCTCAGCTAGCCACCATTAAGACACCACTGAAAGTCAAGTTTTCAAGTGCTCCTTGCTCTTGGTGGAAAATCAACTAAAAAGTCGCGGTGATCAAATGCAAAACTGGCATTAGATTCCAAATCCCACTCCAAAATCAGGTAAGTACAGATGTAACAGTGTAATGTATTATTCTGCTGGGAAAGATTGAAGGCAGAAGGAGAAGGGGATGACAGAGGATGAGATGGTTGGATGGCATCAACGATTTCAATGGACATGAGTTTGAGCAAGCTATGGGAGTTGGTGATGGACTGGGGAGCCTGATATGCTGCAGTCGATGGGCTCGCAAAGAGTTGGACATGACTGAGCGGCTGAACTGAACTTAATGTATTATTCACCACCAAAGCAGACGTTTTCTCCACAAAAGCGAAAGTATCTGAGTACAAAATTTAATTTCAATTTAATGAAGAGAGTCTTCTTTAAAAAATGACAGACAACTTTGCCAATAAGAAAGTACATTTGGAGACTTATATCAGATTTGTTCCCCAAAGGCATTCATGTCCTGTTTCTGTAGTGAGATGGTTCTGTTGTATAATACCACATCAATCCAGTCACCGAGGTGCAGATCAGATGCTAAAATAAAACAAGTTTGGTCACGAGCATCTGAGAGAATGAAAAGAAAAAAAACTGGAAGCTTTCCCAGCAAGAGTCTTCCTAAGAAAAAAACACCAAAATACAATGGGAAACAAACTTTGACAGAAATTCACAGACCGTAACCATTTCAGGATCACACGGCCCATCATGAGGAGACACGCCCCTAACAGGCATGGCTCGGGCTCAGGGAGACCCACTGTTCCCAGCAGAGTGGAAACAGCTGTGACGTGACCCAGCCTCTGCATCCTTATCATGAGGGCTCAGGACTCACCAAACCTATTTTCCTCCCAAAAGCTAATCAGAAAATGACTCTTTCCAGGTTCTCTCTTCACAGTGTTTCCCGCCCACCCACCCCTCCATTATTTGCAATTCTGGGATTTCCTGTTAAAGCTCGCACAGACCTCATCTACAATTTTCAAGAACGGTCAGAAAGTTACAAACCGCCTATCTGCTCCCCTATATCAGAGAGGGTTCTCTGGAAGGGTGAAGTCAGAAGGGAGAACTAGGAAGTCCAGCAAGGCTGAAAATCACATGGAACCACTTTCAGTAGATAGCCTTTATTTCTACCACTTGTGAACGCTGTTTAGATCCTATGCTGAAACTTACTGCTGCACAGACTTGCAATTTGCATTGTTTGGGGACATTTTCTTGGGCTCTCATCCCACTTACCATTCAAAAACAAAACAAAATCAAGAAGTCTCAGTCCTCATGATCACTCACACATACACACATACACACGAGTTTCTTATATATCTTTTACAATTTCTGCCCATTTAAAAACATTACTGCTTTTAAAGTTGCACTTTGGGTGGGAATCTTTTAAGGCAAGCGGATGGTTACTAACAAAATCATTAAGTCCCTGTGCCTGGCCACACTCACAGCATCACTGTAAGAATCTTTCCTATCCATAGAGGGCATGTCCAGAACAGAGTTCACCATTCTGTTTAATGATTCTCTGTCAGAGAAAAACTGATGTGGTTAGTAAAGCGTGTGGAACTTAACCTCAATTACAGCAGAGTCTAATGGTCCCAGAAATCACACAATGCTTAGTGAACTATCAATCTCCAAAATCAATCCATTACAGGCTAAGCAGAGATTACTGGAGGGTGTCATCTCACAGGATGGAAAGTCAGATGACTTACCTTGTGCAAAGGGAGTACAAGGAACGCTCCTCCCCCGCTCGCTTCTATGATTATGGCAACGAATCTGGGATTGACAGCGCAAAAGGAACTGTCCCAGGTCACTCGAGAAACCCGGATGTCGTCGTAACACTGGTCATTTTTCACTGCTTGTCCAAATACATGCCGAAACTTGCTCTGTCGTACCACTCGCCTCATCGTGTCTGTGGGAGGACAAAAAGTAAGTTAAAATCATGCCTCTGAGAGAAAGTTTACTTTCACAAATGAAGAGCTCCAATTCAGGGGAAAAAAAACAGAACAGTATAGCATAGTAAGTCTGCTCTCTTAAATGGTGGCCAAATGGCAAATCCAAATTTCCTTTAGCAGCACGTACTCAGAGAGAACTGCAAAATGCGTCAGGGAAAGAATTACAAAGAAATGAAAAATTCCAAATTCGAGATCCAGAAACAGCTCATTAGTTTTAATTTTAAGAGAAAGATCAAGGTAAAGAATGAAAGAAATTAGCCTTTCAGAGCTGGGTGGGACTGGAAAGACAATCCACTATGACCCCCACCCCTTTATAGATAAGAAAAACTCCAAAGTGAAGTCATTTGGTTGATTTGAAGCTGAGGAATCCCCTCCACCCCCAAATTATGATACTGTGCCTTTTTCCTCAGTCTGCCAAGGTAATTTTTCCATTTTTAAGCATTTTCCCCAGACATCAGCACTCTGCCATCTGAGAGCAGTGTCTGCTCACGAGTGTTTCCACAAGACCAGCTACAAGCAGTGGAGAATTCAACACAAACAAACCGCCCTTGCCTTCAAGAGGCTTCCAACACAAGCAGAACAATCAGAGCAACTGAGAACCACATCTCTGGTGCTGTTACCTGGAGTCTGACTATTTCTGCTATCATGGGGCCAAAGCCAGGTTGAGGAAGAGAAAAAGCAAGGCAAAAGTTTTCATGAAAAGTGGAGATGAACTGGATGATAAGAGGGGTGCCGCTAGCACACTGGACTGATCAGGCAGAAAGGGGCCGGGCTAAGAAGCTGCTGTGATGGAGGGGCCTGGGGTCATCACGGCAGCAGCCGTGAGCAGAGGAAAAGAAAAACTCAAGGAGGGGAAAGGAAACCAGTATGTCAGAGCTGATCACTCAGCACAGCCACTTCCCAAGGGGCCCAGGGGACCTGGGGACAGGAAGGGACACCAAGCCGGTGTTCCCGGGCTTCCTCGGGGGTCATTTCAGACCCCAAATTCCACTGGGTTGTCCAACACTGAAAGCAGTCAGGCTTTAGGAGCAGCAGGCCCCACCTGACTGAGGTCTCCTGGGCTGCACCGCAGTGTCATCTTCCTGTCCACTAACACAGGACATTCCATTCATGCTGGCCAAGGAGGAAGGAGCCCCCGGAAAACACGTGACGATGGAACACAGGCAAACCTTCATAACTCAGCTGCAAACTAGTCCCCCTGTCCCCAAGGACAGAGGAGGGCACATAATACCTGTCCACTCGTGCCAAATGGGACATACGTTGGGCGGGGGGCGCTAATTACCACCAGCCCCCACCCTTGAATCCCCTTCCTCATGGCTCTGGGCCCACTGCTAAGTGCAGAAGCCCAGGGCATGTGGCTGGGCTGAGGCAGCAAAGCCTTGGCAGGCTGCTGAGCACCCGTGTTCCTCAGTGCAGCTGCTGCCAGACCTTCCCAGCTGGGGAAGAGCAGATGCAGAAAGCCCTCGGTGAGGAGACGGTAAATTATTTCCTCCCACTTGGCCAGGGCCCTCCATCCGTGCAACAGAATGAATTCGTCTCAAGCTGGAGAAGACAAGACAGCTTCCACAAGGTGGTGAAACCTAAAGAAAAGCACGTCCATACAAAAAGCAACGTACAGTCAGCTGGTCTCAGGGTCCACTTCCCTCCCTGACCACCTACACAAGTCGCAGAAGCCCGAATCCCTGCCATGACCTTCCAGCAGGCGTTTCAAAAGTGCAGTTAACACAGAGGAAGGGAGACCTGCACTATGTGCCAAAGAGTTGATCCCGCTTAAGTAACGATTTTACAGATTTCAAACATGAAAATCCCAATGGGAAATCACACAAAGGACACGATGAGGTAATTTACAAAAGAAATTCACAAATGCCATTTCTCTCCACTCCTTCCCGAAATCCTAATAAAATGACAGTAAAGGAATAAACACAGGTATAAACGCCAAAAGAGAAGCAAAGACACTGGAAAGGAGCCTACAGAGAGCAAGCGGGACCATGAGCCTGTGCAAGAGGAATGCTGTCGAGCCCGTGGAGCTGACAGAAGTGAGTGCTCTCCCCACAGCAGAGGTCTCGGAGGAGCAGCTCACAGAAGGACGCCAGGCCCAGTGCTTAGAAGGGAAACTGATGTTGGTGCGGGGCCTGCGGCGGGGGGCGGGGGGCGGGCTGCAGGGAAAACTGACCGACAGCCTACTTAGGAGCAGCCAGACACCCAGCTCTGCTCCTCCCGTGTGGCACAGTCAGGCGCTGCCCCCACACGCCCCAGAAGCCACACGGGAGCCCTGGACAGGACAACACAGCACAAGTGAGCAGAGGTACCAGCAGGTGCCACCCAGACAGCCTGAGTCGGTACAGTGGAGGCTGCAGCCCCAGTGTCCCAGCAGGTCCCGGAACACTGGCTGCTAGGCCAAGACAGCGCTTGCCCTGCCCCCCAGATCAGCTCTCACCGCCCTCTGGGAAGTCCTCCACCCACCCAGCCCCTCCACCCACATGGGCACTGGGTCAGCTTTTCGGGCCACCATTCAGTCAGTGTGAACAGACGCATGAGGAAGCCCTCTAACTTGAAAAATGGAGACAGTTTTTCCTCTTCAGTCAAACAGGCCAGGATACCATCTAATCTCACCAACAATGTGAATATTAATATAAATATGCTTTGAATGTCTTCACTGGAAAACATCTCACAAAGCTGCTGGCTGTCTGACGTACTAAAATACCTTTAAAAGTCACGTCTGTATTACATAGAGTGACATATGTTACACAAATTTCCATCCCAAGTACACGAAGTCAGAGTGAGAGGTTCTTTTGCTACAACCACGGAGCAGAGTGTTAGCGACAGAGCAGACGGGGGAAGGCCAGGGCTTTGGCCGTACTGCGCTGTCTGGGCCAGGCCATCCACACCAAAGGTCGAACCTCATCTGGGCTCAGCTGCCCACGTGTGGCACGGCTGCTCACACTGCACACAACAGAGAAGAGCAGTGAACAGGGCGGGCTCGTGAGTCGGGCAGCCGTGTGAGCGCGAAGCACTCCGTTTACCTCCTGGCCGGGGTTCAGCAGGGCAAGTCATAACCTCCTTCAGGGTCAGAGTCTCTGCCTGGAAACGGGCACAATACACATAAAGTCACAGTGACCATTAAACGAGCCCCTGCTACCGGGACTGCAGCAGGAGCGCATTTTATTACAGTGCCCTATACAGTCAGAGACACACGGCTATCTTTATCATCCTGGTCCTTGACATAAGGTAATCCGGATTCAAGTTCCACTCCTGCCACTAACCTTTCTGAGCCTCAGTTTCCTCACCTATGAAAGAGGATGATACCTTATAATAAGAACTAAAAACGATATTTGACATACCGGGTCCAGATGACTTCAATGCTGAAGTCTATCAAATGTTAAAGAATCAATAGCAGTTCTTCACCAATTACTTTCAAACTAATTTTATAAGGCCAGTATTACTCTGATACCAAAATCAGACAAAGACATCCCAAGAAAATTAGACTAATATCTTTTATAAATATGGATGCAAAAATCCTCAACTGAATACTAGCAGGCCAAATCTAGCAACATGTGAAAAGGATTCTACACCGTGACCAAGTGGGACTTTTCCCACAATGCAAGGTTGGTGTGACATCTGAAAATCAATTAATGTAACATGTGTCAATCAAATAAAAAACAAAAATCACAAGACCATCTCACAGAAAAAGTATCTGACAAAATCAAAACAAGGACAGACATATAAGTTAATGGAATAGAACTGACAGTTCTTCCTACATCTTTGATCAAGCGATTTCAACAAGGGTACCAAGATGATTCAATGTGGGGAATAAGACTTTTTTTCAACAACTGGTGCTGAGACCGCACAACAGGCACAAAAGAAGCTGTAAGCGGAACTCTATGTAACTTTGTTCTGTATTTTCCAAGTCTTTTGTAAATGTGTTATCATATTTTCATAACAAACGCATGATTTTTAAAAAAAGGCTGGACCCTGACCTCACATAATATAAAATAATTCACTCAAAATGGATCAAAGATATAACTCTAAGAGCTAAAATTTTAAAACTCTTCAAAGAAAACACAGGAGTAAATCTTCATGACCTTGGATCTGGCAAAGGATTCTTAGATATGACACCAAAAACACAAGCAACAAAAATAAAAAGTAGACAAAATGGACCGCGTCGAAACTAAAAACCTTTATGCTTCAAAGTCACCATCAAGAACGTAAAAAGACAACTCACAGAATGGGAGAAAATTTTTGGAAATAATATATCTGATAAAGCACTTGTCTCTAGTATAAAGAGTTCCTAAAACTCAGTAATAAAAAAGACAAATAATCTAATTTCAAAATGAGCAAAGGACTTGAATAGGTCTTTCCAAAAGAGAAATGTTCAATAAACACAAGAAAAGATGCTGGATATTTTTGGTCACTGGGGAAATGTAAATCAAAATCACATTGAAATACCACTTCTCACCCACCAGGATGGCTAGAATCAGGCCAGAGAATAAGTGTCAATGAGGACGCAGAGAAATCTGAACCCTCAGACACAGGTAGTGGGCTGCTTGGGAGGGCAGTCTGGCAGTTCTGAAATGATTCAACAGAGTTACTCTATGACCCTGAAATTCCACAACTAGGAACTTACCTCAAAGAGCTACAAACAGGTAGTCAGAAAAATACTTGTACAAGAATTTTAAGAGCAGCACATTCACAACAGCCAAAGGGTGAAAACAATTCAAATGCTCGATCCCCACTGGACAATGAATGGACAAACAAAATGGCATATATCCACACAAAGGGATATTATTTGGCAATTTAAAAAATACTAATACATGCTACAACTTAAATAAACCTTATTATGCTAAGAAGCCAAATACAAAAGCTTACATATTATGATTCCTATTCACACAAAGGCCCAGAATAGGCGAACCCATGGACACAGAAAGCAAATTAGTGATTGCCTGTGGGGAGGAAGGGGTATCACAGAATAGGAGGTTATAGCTAAAGAGTACAGCCTTTCTTTCTGAAGTGATGAAAATATTCTACGATTTGTGGTGACAGCTGTGCATATTTGTGAATATATTAAAAACCACTGAACTGTATACTTTAAGTAGGGAGAATTGTATATGTGAATTATCTCTCAATAAAAATGTTTTTTAAAAATATGCAATGTGCCTAGCATAGAATCTGAAACATAGTAAGCACTGTCTGATAAATGTCTGCAACTGTTATTTCAGAGCCTGCTAATAGGTTTCCCTACCCCAAGGGAAAAAAACCAAGTCAACTTCCTGCCAATTTATGAGCCAAAAGTATGATTTCACATTAATGAGCTAGCATCAGTTATCAACGAACCTTTACAAAATTCTATATTCTCCCACGGCAGCATGGTGTTTACTACGGAAAAACAAACCTCTTCTTGAGAAAGAAGCCTGTAGTATACATTAGGGTTTCACCAATTTCTTAAATGTTCAGCTATAAATTTCCGAAGTGTCATACCATCAAACTTGTGTTCTTTTATTAAATATCGTATCCCAAATTACACAACTAAAGCATTCCCCAAATGAAGGCATTTTATAAGTAAATTTAATTTTCAGTTATATTAAAAAGAATAGATGAAACAATGCTGAACAAATACACAGACACGAAGCCCAAGGACAGAATACATTCAATTTCAAATATCTTATCAGAGTTCACTCTTGGAGAGGTTGTCTGCCCATTAGTCTTTCAAGTGTAAGTTCTTTGAACTGCACAGGGCCTTTTCTTTCCAATTGTCACAGTAATTAAGGATCCTCCTGGTAATAAAGAGGGAGACAACGTAGCAATCATTAAGCAAATCAATGTTTACAAATTTCAAAATAAACTGATTTTAGATAGAAAAAATGCAATGTGGTTTTTGTTCTGTTTGCAATGTGTTTTTTTAATTTCCACAAAATGTTGGGAATTATGAACCTTACCCAAGGCCTTATAATAAGCAATTGATCATTCTGTCCAAATTTCTAGTAAGACTGGGACTGTTCTAGAATGATTTTCATTATAATAAAAACTGATGAATCTCTGAAAGACAAAGACTGTAAGAACAGGCTGAGAGCACAGGTTCAACTATAAAACACTCTCACAGACACATCTCCTCTGCCCGAGTCTCTAGATAATACTGAAAGCCAAGCAAGCAGATTAAAAGTTAAGTCTTGACCGTTTAGCAGCCATCATGGCAAGCCTCTTTTTAATTCATTTATCCTTTTTGTAGCCGACAGGCTGTATATTAGGACTTGTTTTTATTACAACCAGAAGCTTGTGCCTTTAGACCCCTTCACCCGTTTCACCCGCCCACCTAGCCCACCACCTCTGGTAGCCCCCAAATGTGCTATTTTCTTAGAGAGTTTGGGTTTTGTGTTGGCTTTCGTTTATAAGATTCAGCATGTAAGTGACAGAGTATTTGTCTCTCTCTGTCTGATTTACTTCACTTAGAATAATGCCCTTAAGATCCATCCATCTTGTCACAAATGGCAGAATTTCTTTCTTTTTAATGGCTGGATAATATTCCACAATACTACACTTTCTCATCCATTTATCTGTCAGACATCTGCGTTGTTTCCATTATCTTGGCTATTGTAAATAATACTGCAATGAACACAGGGGTACAGATACCTTTTCAAGATAATGATTTAGTTTCCTCTGGATAAATACTCAGAAGTAGAATTGCTGGATCATACGGTAGTTCGATTTTTACCTTTTTGAGGAACGTCCATACCATCTTCCATAGTGATTACACCAATTTACATTCCCGCACAAATTTCTAATCAGTAGATAATATGTCCCTGTTTTCAGCTTCATGAAGAAAATCTAGGGCTTCCCTGATGGTCCAGTGGTTAAGAATCCACCTGCCAATGCTGGGGACACGGGTTTTTGATTCCTGCTCTGGTAAGACCCCACATGCTGTGGGGCAACTAAGCCCATGCGCCTCAACTGCTGAAGCCCAAGTGTGCTAGAGCCTGGGAGCCGCAACAAGAGAAGCCACCACAAAGAGAAGCACCACCAAAAGTGCCCCCACTCCCCACAACTAGAGAAAGCCCAAGTGTAGCAACTAAGGCCGGCACAGCCAGAAATAAATAAAGCTGATCTGTAAAGAAAGACTCTTAGAAAAAAGAAAGAAAACCTACAAGCTATTAATGCCCACAATACTTAAAAGTTCATCTAAACAAACAAAAAATTATTAAAATTTTCTTTACATGTTGGGTAAACATTTTAACCAAGAACAAACTGTGAAAAATAAGGTCCATGTGTTAAGGACCTATTTTATAGGCATCAGAGCAAAGTTTGCTAAAAATCATTCTCAGAAGAAAACTTCCACCTCACAGTCAGCTGATCATCATCAACCAAGTCGAGAGTGTAAAGGCATGCTTCTTACGGTAATGCCTAGTCAAGTTAACAGAGAAAATTTATTTCAAAGGCCATAAAAGAAATGTGTTGGGTGTTTATACAGGGGGAAACATAGACAAAACAGGGTGTTTATAATGGCACCAAATAAAACACACTCAAACACCTGAGTAAATGTTACTACGTTTTTTCTCCATTCTCTCTGCTTCCATCAATCTCATAAAAAAGGGACCACAATTTTGACATTTTCCTGTTTATTGAGAAGTTATCTGTTTAAAGATTCCAGCAGATGCACTTCTGTGGTGTGTATGAAAGGAAGCACATCCTGCTAGGAACACATACAGGAAAACCCCTACTAGCAGCAAAATCCTGCTCGGCACATGTGCAGAGACCATTCCAGAGGCCAGACCGCTCACGGGCTCAGGAGGCTGAGCAGCAGCAACCACAGGAAGACTCCAGAGTGTCCCAACAGGGAAAGGGCATGTTCCCTGAGCTGCTGTTTTTCTGGCCCTTTTAGATGTGGGGAGAGATCAGACACGTTATTTAATAGAAAGTGGCAAGCAGGACAGCGGGGGAGGAAATAAGGGTCCCCAAATCCGCTATTTAAATGGCAGCGCCAACAGTTAAAAAGTCTTTGTGAGAAGCTGTAAAGGTATCACGCAAGCCTATGTAGGATGCACATTCCTAAGACAGCAGACACCAGGAGCAAATACGGGAGGTACTCTGATTAAATACAAAAATTCAAGGTTCATCATTTTTGGATATGAGATGGCTCGGCTTTTTTGAATTGCCTTAAACCAAACCCACCAGTGATACTTGAAAAGTTCACCTAACAAATTACTTTTATTGCATCCAATCCCTTAATAGATCCATATATGAGATCCTCAAAAAAAAAAAAAAAAAAAAGCCAAATTTACTTACTTTAATAGAAGCTGTTTTACAAAGGAAGAAAAAAAAGACCACATGCAACAATCTGCTTTATGTAAAGCACAGCAGAAAGTCAGATAGACACACAACATTCCTCACACACAGCAGCTAAGGGTGAAGTTTGCACTCCAGAGATGTTGGAAATTTTTTTTAGAAAAACTGCTGACCACTTAAGACAACTGACTGCAACTATGGCACAGCCTTGATGTTGGTCAATCCATCATGACCCCAGGAACGGTGACAGGGCTTCCCTGGTGGTCCAGTGGTCGGGGCTCTGCC
Source organism: Bubalus kerabau (assembly GCF_029407905.1). Taxonomy (NCBI): domain Eukaryota; kingdom Metazoa; phylum Chordata; class Mammalia; order Artiodactyla; family Bovidae; genus Bubalus; species Bubalus kerabau. The sequence goes on along the minus strand of NC_073639.1, from coordinate 68,364,396 downwards.
TTTCAGTGCAGGGGTGTGGGTTCCATCTCTGGTCAGAGAGCTAAGATCCCACAGGCCTCTTTGCCAAAAAACATAAGACAGAGGCAATATTGTAACAAATTCAATAAAAGACTTAAAAAAAAATGGCAAAAGTAATGGGTGAAAAATCACTCATTATAGCTTTCCAAACCCTGACGTCCCTTATCCACTCAGGTTCTAGGTCAAATGCCACAAATAAGGCATACCGACAATAAGCGCACTTGGCTTTGACCCAAGAATCCTACAACATTTTGGTTTTTAAATGCTTCTTGGAAAGAAAATACAAAGAAATGCAAGTAGGATTTACCAAGAAGTATCAAGACCAGGCCCCACAGAAGAAGCCTGGAGTAAAAAGGGTCATCTGTTCCAGGCCCTTCATTTTTAGTCCAGAGACACTGCGTGACTCGCCCAAAGATAAAGGACTCCAGAGAGACAGGATGACCTCGAACCACAAAGTACAGGGCAGTTCAACTTTTCACCCTCTGAACTTTCATACTTTTTCAGTGATAAACTCCACACACACATACAGTTTGGGTTTCCCACATCAGTCAACAACGCCTCTAGGAACTCCTTCACGCGGTGCCTCCACAGTCCACAGTTCCACTTGGTCTGCTGGTGCCATTTTTAAATAGGAAACGACACTGGGCTCGCACTTTATAAACTACAGAAGCTGGCTGCTGGCATCCAAATACACTGAGACGAACGACAGAGCACATCAGGTATGCCGAAGGAAACCCATCTTTGCTTCTGATTGGAAACCCTTAGGTTTAAGTCAAGGGACTCTGTGCTCAACTGTCCAAGAGAAGAGCTGGGCATGTATAAAAAGCTGGAGATCTACATGTAAAGAATAGTTTCTGGGCTTCCCTGGGAGCTGCTCAGTTGCAGGAGACATGGGTTCGATCCCTGATCCTGGAAGATCCCACATGCCTTGGGGCAGCTAAGCCCAAGTGCCTCAGCTACTGAAGCCACGAGCCCAGGGCCCGTGCTCCTCAAGAGAAGCCACCGCGGTGAAAAGCCCATATACCGCAACTAGGGAGCAGCCCCTGCGCGCCCCGGCTAGAGAAAAGCCTGCACAGCAACCAAGATCTGGCATGGTTGAACATAAGATAAATTAGTTTTTTAAAAAGAATACTTTCTAAAAGGTGAGGTACGGAGAACAGGTTTACTCTTTTTAAAGCTTTCTAAGAAAAGAACTCCTGCTTTTACAGTTTACAACTTTGTACTCACAGGACCTGGTTACGGAGTCTCTAAAATGAAACCAGTAGGCGCTCCCCGATGACACAGAGCACAATGTGCAGCTCAGAGTGCCAGCAAAAAATGCAGTGGCAAGGCACCAAGCAAGCCGTCACCTGCACCAGATCACCACGAGGCAGGCTTCAGACACCTTACAAGTAACTGTCAACACACTCAACAAGGCTGTAATTTTTAAAAAAGAAATGAACATGACGTGAACAGCAACAGAGCAACAGAAAAAGATCCTAAATACAAAAACTCGAAATCCCACTTCAGCTCTTGCATGCTCATCTTAAAGAAAGACCCTTCATCAACCAAAGAGGTCTGTGTCTGTGCTGGGACTCCCTTAAAATGAAGAAGAATGACATGCCATGAATTTTAGTTACTAAATCAAGAACTTTTTAAAAGGTCGCAAGGGTCATTTCTAGCTCTTCAATGACAGAATTTTTTTTATTACTTTATCAAAGGAAGGGCAGGTTTCCCCCAAGATTACATATAAGGATGACATGTTTACAGTCCCTTGTATCTCCCAGCTTTTTGCTATCACCAGCATCTATATGGAGAAGGCAATGGCACCCCACTCCAGTACTCTTGCCTGGAAAATCCCATGGATGGAGGAGCCTGGAAGGCTGAAGTCCATGGGGTCCCTGAGGGTCGGACACGACTGAGCGACTTCACTTTCACTTTTCACTTTCATGCATTGGAGAAGGAAATGGCAACCCACTCCAGTGTTCTTGCCTGGAGAATCCCAGGGACAGGGGAGCCTGGTGGGCTGCCGTCTGTGGGGTCGCACAGAGTCAGACACGACTGAAGTGACTTAGCAGCAGCAGCATCTTTATAAACACACCATGCTATGCTTCCCTGGAGCTCTAAGAAAGGATCGCTGAATAATCCCCCATCGAAGAGACAGGCGCCGCCTGCCCAGACAACACGATGGAACCAAATAAAATCCTCTGAGCTGAAGCATCTCCCTGAAGTGCCCCACAGGAGACCAGGCTCAGAAGCTTGGTTCTGCGTCCCTCTTCAAAGAGCCAAATTAATCCCAAGAGTGCTCATCCCAATTGCAGAACCTTTACTGACATGACTGACCCAGCACTCTCACTTAAAAATTAATGACAAGTGTGTTTTGAAATGCTTTCTATACTGATGACCTACTTTTCTTATCAACAGCTGGGGGAAAGCATATTGTGTATGACTGTTCAAACTTGCTGAGTCTGTTTCAACTACTGAGATGGAGTTTCTCTTGGAATAAAATTTTAATAATTCTTTAGCTATATACTTAGAGCAGGATATGAAATTATCAGACTCCCAGATCTTTCTGTGGGTTTTTAAAGGCATTTTTATGAAGACCCTCATAAGGCTGCTGCTGCTAAGTCGTTTTAGTCATGTCCGACTCTGTGCAACCCCATAGACGGCAGCCCACCAGGCTCCCCCGTCCCTGGGATTCTCCAGGCAAGAACACTGGAGTGGGTTGCCATTTCCTTCTCCAATGCGTGAAAGTGAAAAGTGAAAGTGAGGTCGCTCAGTCGTGCCCAACTCTTCGTAACCCCATGGACTGCAGCCTACCAGGCTCCTCCGCCCATGGGATTTTCCAGGCAAGAGTACTACAGTGGGGTGCCATTGCCTTCTCCCTCATTAAGGCTAGCCATAGGAAAAAGTAGCAATGTCAAAAAAAACACACTAATCTCCTTCAACTGAAGAACTGCCATCTTCCCTTTTTAATACCATATACCCTGGGCAAACAGGGATCAAATAAACACACTCCTGAACCTGTTTCAAGGGAGGTAGAGTAGGAATAACTCTGGCCTGATGCAAGATAAACTTCTCCTGACACAGTCACCTAACCACTAAATCAATTCAGTCCTATGGTTGGTTGTTTCTTCATCTAAAAGTGGGAGAACTAAAATAAATTATTTCTAGGGTGCTATTATTAATACAATTATTATTAAATGTATTAATCTAAAGCCTACAAGTCTATACGGAACGTTTCTTTCACTGGGATGCAATCTACATCCCCCCATAAAACACACACAATTCAAGGAGAATGGAGTTACCAGCAACCATACGGTTATACTCATAACACACATGCTCGACTGTGAATGCTGAAGAGGACTTTAATCCCAGTCATTCATCATGCATTTATTCACCAACTATTTACTGAGCTCTGACCATGTGCCTGGCATGATGCTAAGAAGAGGGGCCAGGCTCTCATGGAGCTGACAGTCTCCAAGAGGAGACACTGCAATAGAATATTCACACCAAAGTCACTGTGCTGCTGGGACGCAAAGTACATGGGGCAGGGAGTCAATTCAGGGTGAACCACCTTTTTAGGAGGAGTTCCCAAGAGCCTTCTCTTTATAAGCAGGGTATCTGAAAATAGCAAAAACTAGGGGAAAATATGTAAATTACTTATTGTGACTTTTCAGATTAGTAACAATCTGTGGCTAACAAACTAAGGTAGTTTGCCCACAGAGGTGCCCCAGAGCTTGAAGGTAAACGTACAGAACAAGCTATTTGAAAACAAAACTAACATTGTTTAAAATAAAAAATCTCCCTGTTTCCAGAATTTTCAGCCATTTTATAGAGACAGGAAAGTGCACAGGTGTACACAGCTCAAAGATAATGCAGGTTCAGTTTCAAACCACTGCAACAAAGCACATCTCAAAGTAAAGTGAGTCACAAGAATTTTCGGGTTTCCCAGTGCATGTAACAGTTCTGTTCACGTCATCTGTAGGACAAAGGAGCCTGGCAGGCTACAGTCCACAGGGTCACAGAGTCAGACACGACTGAAGCGACTTAGCGTGCACACAGTCTATTGAGCGCACAACAGCATAATGTCTGAGAACAATGTATACATCTTTATTTAAAAATATCTAATTGCCTTTTTGAAAAACTAGCTATCATCTGGGCCTGTAGTGAGTGATAACCCTTTCTGGTTGATGGCTGACAGGTCAGGGTGGTAGCTGCGAAAGGCTGGGCGGCTGTGGCAATTTCTTAAGACAACAGCCTGCCGCATCAGCTGATTCTTCCTTTCACGACAGATTTCTCTGTAGCACACGAAGCTGTTTGATAGCATCTTACCCACGATAGAACTGTTTTCAAAATTGGGGTCAATCCTCTCAAACCCAGCTGCTGCCTTATCATCTAAATTTATGTAATATTCTAAATAAAACCTTTGTTGTCATATCAACAATCTTCACATCTTTACCAGGAACAGAATCCACCTCAAGAAACCATTTTCTTTGCTCCCCCGTGAGAAGCCCCTCTTCATCTGTCCAAGTCCCATCATGAGACGACAGTAATCCAGGCCCATCTTAAGGCTCCAGTTCTAGCTTTCTTGCTATTTCCATCACATCTGCAGTTACTTCCTCCACTGAAGTCATCCATGACGACCGGAATTAACTTCTTCCAAACTCTTGTTAATGTTGGTATTCTGACCTCTTCCCATGAATCATGAATGATCTAAGTGGCATCTAGAATGGTGAGTCCTTTCCAGAAAGTTCTCAATTGACTTTGCCACAATCCATCAGAGGACTCACCATCTATGGCAGCTATAGCCTTACAAAAACACATGTCTTCAATAGTAAGATCTGAAAGTCAAAACTACGCCTTGATCCGTGGGCTAGAGAGCTGAAGCTGTGTTGGCAGGCAGGAAAACAACATTCACCTCATTCTACCTCTCCACCAGAGCTCTGGAGTGACCAAGTATGTCGGCAACAAGCAGTAATATTTTGAAAGGAATGTTTTTCTGCACAGTTGGTCTCAACAGTAGCCTTAAAATGTTCAGGAAACCACGTTGTAAACAGCTGTGCTGTCATCCAGGCTTTGTTGCTCCATTTATAGAGCACAGGCGGAGTAGATTTAGAGTGATTCTTCACAGCCCTAGATACTCAGGACGGTAAACGAGCGCTGCCTTCACCTTAGGTCACGAGCTGCAGTAGCCACTGGGAGTCAGCCTGTCCTTTGAAGCTCTGAAGCTAGGCGCTGACTTCTCCTCTCTTGCTACGCCAGTCCTAGGTGGCCCCTTCTCCCATTAGAAGAGCACTTCATCTGTGCTGAAAATCTGTTGTCTAGTGTCGCCACCTTCGTTAATAACCTGAGCTCGCTCTTCGGGATAACCTGCTCCAGCCCCACATCAGCACTTGCTGCCTCACCCTGCACTCGGATGTTACAGTGACAGTTTCTTTCCTTAAACTTCATGAAGAAACCTCTGCTGCTTCAAATTTTTCTTCTGCAGTTTCTGCACTTCAAGCCTTCACAGAACTGAAGAAACTTAGGGCCTTGCTCGAGATTAGGCTCCAGCTTAAGGGAATGCTGTGGCTGGTTTGGTATTCTCTCCAGACCACCAGAACTGTCTCCATATCAGCAGTAAGACTGCTTTCCTTTCTTATCATTCCAGGTTCACGAGCGAGCATCAAGAACGTTTCCTTTGCATTCACAACTGGACTAACCGGCCCAAGAGGTCTGTTAGCCTCCTTCACTGAGCTTAATTATTTCTAACTTTTGATTTAAAGTGAGAGACCTAACACTCTTCCTCTCACATGGACACTTAGAAGCCACTGCAAGGTTATTAACGGGCCTAATTTCAACACTGCTGTGTCTCAGGGAATAGGGCGGCGCACGGAGAGGGGGACGAGGCAGCAGCCAGGTAGTGGCGCAGCCAGAAAACCCCTTGACTAAGTTCACCACTGACATGGGCGTGGTTCGTGATGCTCCACAACAACTGCAACAGGACCATCAAAGACCACTGATCACAGAGCGTCATACCGAGTATAACAATGAAGAAGTCTGAAATACTGCAAGAATCACCAAACTGGGAACGCATACGTGAAGCGCGCAAACGCTGTTGGAAAAACGGTGCTGACAGACTTTCTGGATGCAAGGCTTCCACAAACCTTCCACTTTGTGAAAAAGCTGTATCTGTGAAGTGCGATAAGGAAATGACAACCCACTCTATATCCCTGCCTGGAAAATCCCATGGTCAGAGGAGCCTGGTGGGCGATGGCCCATGCGGTCGCAGAGAATCGGACACAACTGAGCAACTGAGCGTGAGCATGCCTGTACCTCTTGAAGTCTTACTGCACCTTTGGACAGATCATTTTGTCTAATCCTTTTTGGTAAAATTACAAACTACTTCCTCATCAGCATATGTCTCTTCTAAAGGGGGGAAACACAAAAAAATCAGAATATCAGTGTCTACAACCAAGAAACTGTAAAATGTAACATCACTAGGGAAAACATAATTACTATCAAATAAATACTTTACCACCACTCAAAACCTACAGAAGGTCTCAGTTCTTTAAGTGGGAAATGTCACACATCTTCTTTTACTAATAAAATGAAAATACCTCCGGGGAAGTAGAGACAAATAAAGCTCACTTTCAGAAGCAAAATGAGCTTTCATTTGGGCTAAGTATTTTGGGAGTGAATTCTATTACTAGAAGCTTTTACCAGACTTAGCTGGTAAAACTGTAACCTCATCCATTCCAAATCCAATTTCCCTCCAAACTAGATAAAGATTTGAAAAGAAAATCATAGCCCTTAATCCTTTATGTTAAATTAATTGGACTACATAATAGTAACTAAAAGAGAATTTTCAAATGCCTCAAATGAAACCAGGAAGAATCCTTTAAGCATTTTGAGTAGAAGGCCAGCAGAAAGGTCAGAGGTGCCCCACCCCCTAACACTACTTGTCTAAAAAACTACATTTATAACAAACTTACATGTATAGTTTGCAGGAACCTCTAAAAATGGCCAAAAATAACACACACAAAAATGCAGCTACAAAATGATTCTTTTTTTGTGATCGCATGTTATAACAGGATATAAACCAAAGCCTACGGATTTTCAAATTTTAATACTGCACAAATGAACTCCTAAATGATTCAACAGCTGGAAGGGTGCCCAATTCACCCTACATTAATGTACTTGGTTCTTGTCAATTTTTCAAGTGAAATGAACCCAAGCACATTAAATTCTTGGAGATCTAGGAGCCACTGAAATGAGCTGAGACCTGCCCTGTGACTCCCCGGGGCGGGCCTGGGGGCCCTGCAGCGTCCACTCTGGGCACTTTACAGAGAGTATATTAAAGGACAGGAAACTGGACAGAAGGAGAAAGACAAGAAAGGGAAACTCCATTTCTTCAAGGGCTACCTTAACTACAAATCCTCACCTTGGTACAGATCAGGTTTCTTCCCATACCTGTTTTGACAGAAACTCTCCAGCCGAAGGCACACTTCCACTAGGACGTTTCTTTAGATTCTTTCTGAAGTCAGAGTTGCAAGAATACAGGAGTGGGGTGCCATTTCCTACTCCAGGAGAGCTTCCCAACCCAGGGATCAAACCTGCAGCTCTTGTGTCTCCTGCATTGGCAGGCAGCTTCTTTACCACTAGTGCCACCTGGGAAGCCCCGAGTTGCCAACCAAACCACAAATCAAAGCCCTAAGAACTCCATGCTACCAGTACTTTCAATTTACTCAATAAATTAGTTCATCAGAATTCATGCTTTAAATAACTGGAACTACAAAATCTGCTTCACAGATAAAACATGTTTCAGTAAGTAAATATGTAATATATATGCTAACACATTTATTTAAATGAAAATGATGACTAGCTTATCATAAGATAATTTAACCAGCAAATGTTTACAATCAGCAGTCCTTCTACACCACAGAAAATTTCCTCTATTCATCTTCTAGCAAAATAGGAAGACTAACAATCCCTAGCACAAGTATAACATGCAAAACTGAAGTTCAATTATTTGACTAGCATTTACTGAACATCTACTGTATGCCAGGCACATGGCAGTGGACTGGGAAATGAAGGCCCAAAAAACCTGCGACGTCCCTGCCTTTGAGGAACATGGCATATAGTGGTGCCAGTGTTCACTTTCACAAACTGGAAAATAATAATTCCACACTTGTTTTAAACTTTCTACTCGTTTAGCTCAAAATGTAATTGCTATTAGCACAGAAATCAGTACCGTTAGTGACACCCATAAATTACATTTCCCTCTGCCTTTATAACTCCATAGCTAAACCACACTTCCATTTTACTCAAACGCACCGTATGAACGTGTATTCTGTTCTCATGACCTCGGACAATCTGGGTCATCTGCCTTGTCCATTGACATTACTCTTCCCCTGTTACACCTGCCCTGAGTTAGCACAGTGCTTTTTCGTAAACCCGAGGGCAGGGCCTCAACCCAGTGTCCCAGAGACACTGACTCTCCACCGCCCTGTCCTTTCAACCCCCACAGGGCTCAGGCCCCACACAGAGAATTCAGCATCAAGAACTGTATACTTGGGGGCTAGAGGAAGCTTGTATTTTTACAACTATTACACATTTTAAAAGTAAATCAAAACATTAAGCCTGCCATTAACACTTTGTGAAGAAGTCTTTTCTACCTGCACCAGAAAAATCAAGTCCCTAATCCTTATTATAGTTTCATAAAATGTTGAAGATGTTTTCCAAACCCTTTAAAGAGGTAATAACAAAAAGGTAAGATCAATTATTTCCCTTTGTTTGAGGAAAGAAGGGGCTTTGTGATGAGTTTATAAAGGATTAGAAATACAGGTGGAGACTAGCACACAGCTCTGGCCAGCACAAGTCACCCCAACTTACAGCCATTACCCTGACCTGATCTACCACTACTCCAAGATTCCAGAAACCAAGTCACTGCTAAAACTTAAAACCCTTTCAAGCCGCGGTTCCCAAATGAAAAGAGAAAAAAAAAAAGGATCATGAGTGTTTTGAAAAAACGCTGAACAGATTCACTGTTCACAATGAGGAACTTTTCTTTTTCTTGAGTTTAAATGCATTTTATTTTTAGACTACGTACATGACATGTTTGCTTAAAAACAATGCCTTTGCACCAAATAAATCACCGTTCAGAACAAATGAAGAGCTTGAGATGACATCAGTCCCATTTGTCTAAGCCCTGGTGCTGCGTGGATGAAAAGCAGCAGCCAGCCAGTTATGACGACAGGTGACAGACCCACAGTGACTGCCAACTGTATCAACATATTCCATCTCTAAACCATCCCTAAAGAAAATCATACACGGGGTCACACCATGCTCACGGCAGTCCGGCAGAGCAACCTGCCATATTCATGTTTTCATCAATAAAGAACTGACAGTTTTTAAATTAGCAAGGATGTGCTTGATGTGTTCTGCAGCCCCTATGATAAAAGGTTTTACTCTTTCTGGTCTCTGTTCTTCAAGTTTCCCTTTGATTGACTTTACATCACCTTTGATGTACTTTTTGTAGGCTTCTTTTGTGAAGCTGGTTTCCTGCAAGTGATGGTTCCAGACAATATCAACACCAGTGATTACTGCGCTTTCAGCACCTTTGCCCTTGGGGACTTCAGCAGAGGCACAGCCACCAAGGAGCGAGTCATCAGTGTTCCCCTCTGTCCTACTGACCATATTCCCTCCACCTCCAGACGCAGCCCGTCCACAACCTCCCAGGTCTTGTGGATGTGGGAGAGTATGTCATCATCTGCTCTCCAGAAGCAACCTTTCTAAAGCAGACAAGGCTTCTTCCCAATTCCAGGAACCAGGGCTGCCTCCTACATGGGCTCTGCCTGAGCCCGCTCAAATTCCCTCAACCTTTCCCTTGAAACTCTGTTACACTGACTACAGGCCAACATTTCACAGAGATGATGTTTATCCGTAAGGAATCTCCTTTGTAAAAATAGTAATACTGTATCTCTAAGAGGGGCAAGAGACGTGAGCAAAATAAGCTAAGACAATTAAGGCCACAGTTGTTCTAGCACTGAGTAACAGCAGTCTTGTAGGAACTGTGGCCCTCCAGAAGCACATTAGTGAGTAGAAACACACTTGAACCACCTGCTTTGCAACTACTATTTAAAGGAGATCAGTTGAACAGGGGAGTGGAAGCTTCAAGTCAAGAGAGAAGGAAGCTGAACTTGGAGGCCTGCTGTGGCCTGAGGCTGCAGGATGTCCCTGCACAGACAGGCATGGGCTGGGCACCGGGGAGAGCTGGGTTCCTTCCTTACTCGACTCCCAGCTCCCAAGACCCGGAATTCAGCTATCATCACTAACACTTTAAAAAGTTGTGCTGAGACTTAAACAGATTTCTTCAGTCTAGGCTGGGAACTTACCCACCACTACAACACTGAATCTATATCAAAAACATGCCTTCTCGGTTCCAAATAACTGAGTTAGACTTGGGAATGCAACCCAATCCTGGGTTGGGGACTGAATGGACATGCTGCCTCCAGAACAGAAGCTGCAGCTAAACCCTTCAGGGTCAGGGAACCACGTGACTCACAACTATCCTTTGCAGGTAAGACATATCACTTGTTCCACTTGACATTGTAATTCAGCCCAGGGCATGCGAGATAGCTCTATACTACATAAGATCAAGGACATCTTAGGGTTAAAAATAAACAAACAAACACACTTCCAGTTTCCCTTTTCCTCTGTAACACTGTAAAGCAAGAGCGGTTCATATAAAAGACAGGGAGCCTAAGGGGACAGTTACTTTATTTCTAAACCAGACAACACGCAGCTTATTAAGTGTCACCCCAAAGAGCGATGGCCAACACTTGTTGGCTCTGGCCTCTCACCTGCTTGCCAAGAAAAACTAGGATGACAATGTTAAACTAAAGACACTACTAACCGCAAAATTAATTTACCATCTAGCTTGTAAAGTGACTAGTCTCCTAATAAATCCTTCTGCTTAACGGAGATGATAGCTCAAGTTTACATGTGTTTCTCAGTCACCGCTCAGGCAGCACTTGAGTTCTTATATTAATAAATCAGCCTCAATTCTTTAAGTTCCCAAGAATGAAAGGAATTAGAGTCTTTAACTAGAAAAGAATGCTTGACCATTATGAAAAGGAATTTAAGTATCTTTCATGTGAAGTAAGCAAATAATGGTGAGTAAACATTCATCCTACAGAGGAGGAGCCTGTGAATTTTGTCAAGAACCCTGATAATGTCAAGAGTGGAAAATACACCCCCAAAGGCTTCACTCTCCCAATACTTCCTTTCCCACGTGTGTTTATGGCCATTTACAAAAGTGAAAAAACTATGGCTTTGTTCACACAGGATGAAGACCTCAGCGGCTGTCAGAACACAGGGACACACTGAGTTCACAATGGGGCAAAAAAGGCTCCTACGCCGAATGGCCACCTGCCCAGGCTCCCAGGCATCCTGGCTCCCCAGAGACATAATGACCACTCTGGGGAGCAGTGATCAACTTCTGCCAACCCTGTGGGGTTTTCATTACACCTGTCTGTAGTCCCAGTACCCGTCAGATCTTGTTCCTGTCAAAATGAGCCTTTTCATGTATGGATGGCCTAATGGGGCTGACCTTTGCAGTATTAATTGGTCTTTGAAACATCCAAGATAAATCCTTACCATAACTACATACTATAACGGTCAGATTACAAGATTGAGGACACAAAAAGGGGTCAATAAAATACTGTCAAGGAGCTTTACATGAAAACTGGGACATCTACCAAAGGCTTATCCGAGAGATTCCATGTATTTTCAAGTTTCCCCAAACTACATCTAAAAAGAAACCCTGAAAATCTGGACCAAGTTTCCTAGTTTAATACGTGTACAATCTGAAGATGAGAAGCGGAAAAAAGAAATTGGTGCTAACTACCAATCTGGATGATGAACTGAAGCGAACGACAGTGAGTGGGCTCACTGTGTAAATCTGGCAAAAGACCATGGTGGAAGCTTAAGAGGGAATCGCTGCATTGTGTCAAGGACTAAAAATTAAGGAAAGCCCATCAGGGTTCACACTGTAAAAAAAAAAAAATCCACACTATAGTATAAATCAACACCACCAATTACAAAAATGAACTTACGCCATCCATGAAGGGAGGTGGAGGCAAAAGGGAGGGACAGTCAAGTTCCTGGTCCTGGGAAGCCTCTCAAGCGCCTGTGACCACAGTCCCCTGGTCGTCAGATGAGGAACAAGCCAGCGAGGTACTTTCCGCTTGAGCTGTGATTCAGAGTCACCAGGGAGCTGGAGCCCAGGCAACTGGACTGACCAAGCTGAACCTCATGGGCATCAAGTTGAGGACCTCTGGGCCTGAGAAATAATCTCCCAAACCCACTAAAACGATACATTCGTCCGTCAAAAGACAGTGACCTACCAGTGTTAAAATTACGATCCATTATTCATAATTTTTTTTAATGTAGATAATTGCATGACCAAAGGGGGAAAAATATGTATTGTGAAATTCCCACCTTCAGTCATGCAAAACACAAGCGTTTCTACTCCCACTTAGTACACCTTCACCCCAACCTCCGCGTTAATTTGATTTCTCTTGACTATGACAAACCGAAGGAACGAGTTTTGTCATCAACGTAAGATTCCAGTGACAGGCCTAATTTAACATCCCATGAGACAACAGAGGCTCTATTCCCACACAGAACGTTACACCGGATCACAACACTGCCACTCACAGCGTACTCCATCCCGTGAGCATCTCACACACTGCGGCACAATCTCCTTCCAAAGCCTAAAAAGATCAATCTTTTTGCCAGTAGCTAAACCTTTCTCCTTAAAATACACAGACCGAATACAGCCTAAGGCCTGCATAAGAGAAGCTCGTCTGTATAGACAGTTCCAATTCAGATCGATGGCCAAAAACTGTCTCATTTTTAACACTACCTTCCTATCCTAAAATTAAACACTTTTTTCCTCTCCAGAGATTCAAGTTTGATATGAAGTCTAAAATGCAGAGGTAGGAGTGAGAATCCATACACTAAGAGCTTAACATCAAAAATAAAATGTGTTAAACTTCCCCTCGTTGATTCTCCCCAATTCCATTCATTAATAGACATTTAAGAGTGAAGACAGAAGGAACACAAATTTATTTGGAGTCTACTCAAAACCTAGCAAGGTACCGTTAGCATCTCTGTATCACAGAAGAGGAAACTAAGGCTCAGGGAGGTCAGGTAATTGACAAAATCACAGCTATTAAAAACAGGAGTAGACAGTGAAACCCCCTCAGTCTGGCTCTGAAGGTCTGCATTCTTCGTTGCTTCAATTTCTCTAAAGACAAAACTCTCAGAGCAAGAAACAATGTAAGAACAGATAGCTCACTGAGCCTGATGAGACAAAGAACAAATGTGAAATTTATTATTATTAGTTTTTAAAGCATTTATTTATTTATTTGGCTGCATCAGGTCTTAGCTGCAGCACACAGGATCTTTGTTGCGGCATGAGGGATCCGCTCCAGACTCTCTAGTTGTGGAGCACAGGCTCAGTAGTCGAGGCACCCCGGCTTAGGTGCCCCTTGGCGTGTGGGATCTTATTAATAGTTTCCCAACCAGGGATCAAACCCATGACCCCTGCACTGCAAGGCAGATTCTTAACCACTGGACCACCAAGGCAGTCCTAGAAATTTACCTCACCCCACTCCAATCACTTCAGTGACCACACAAAAAAGAAAACATAACCTCAAATGGCCAACTGGTTTTTTTCTAATTCTTAGGAAGATGCTAAATGGAGTATTTTTAATTAAAGTGTTAATCGGATGCTCTGAGAGAAGCAAGAGCAAGTGAAAAGGAAGGCAGTATGCACCTTTAAAACTCAATCTACACCCACCATCAGGGGTGCACACGAGCAGTTCCAGCACTGACTGACTGACTCAACACCATCAGGGTACGCCTGCTTGCACTTGGTGGGGCTAAATCATACCAACCAAATGTGTTCCCTGGCCATCTGCCCTGCTGAGAAGGCTGTGAGCCAGTCATCACTGTTTATTAGGGGGAAAGAGCCTGCATGAGAATATTCTGCCCTCAGGAAAATGTTTCAGACACTCAGTTTACATCTGAGCAATTTTTTGGTAAGAGCTGGACTCGGGTGCCAGAAAGGCAGAGGGGAATTACCTCTGTACTTCATGTTATTTTAACATAGGCAACAAAGGTGTAAATAATAACCAGAGAAACAAACCACTGACCTCAGGATCTTTCCAGCTAACTTCAATAAAAATAATCATTCAGCACTAGAGACCACGCTGTGAGCAAGCGAATCCCGATCTGCCTTCTGTGTCCATTTCTCTCTCACATTCTGCCTTCTATAGGAAGGCGCCTTTCAGACAGTGAGCTCAAGTTCAGATACAGTTCCTTGTAGCAGATGGGAGTGATGAATGTCTGAGGCATGAGGACAGGGACAATGTCTGCCTGCGAGGACTAAGGAAGGTTTCACGGAGGATCCCAAAGGACAAGAGGGAAATGCAAATCAAAACCACAATGAGATACCACTTCACACCCACTAGGACGCCTAGTATCAAACAGTCAGAGGATAACAAGTGTTGGCAAAGATGCAGAGAAACCAAAACCTTTATACGCTGCGGGTGGGATTGTAAAATGGTGCAAGCGCTTTGGAAAAATCTGGCAGTTCTTCTAACAGTTAAACACAGAGTAACCAATATGACCCAGTAATTCCCAAGAGAAAGGAAAACATATGTCCATACAGAAACATGTACACAAATGTTCACAGAGCATTATTCATAATAGTCAAAAAGGAGAAACACCCAAATGTCCATCAACTGATGAATGGATAAACAATGGAACAGAGTATTTTTCAACTATTAGAAAAAGAATGAAGTACTTACACATTCTGCAGCAGAGATAAACCTTCCATACACTATGCTTAATAAAAGACACAAAAGACCACATATTATATGATTCTATTTATAGAAAATGTCCAAAACAAGGGAAATCCATAGAGACAAAAAGTAGATATGTAGTTGTCTGGAGCGGGGAGGGGGGTGGGGAGAAGAATTGAGGGATGGGGTAAGAATGACTGTTAATGGGTACAGGGTTTCTTTTGGGTTGATGAAAATATTCTAAAATTATTATGATGACTGTACAACTCTATGGATAGATAAAAATCACTGGATTCTACACTTTAAATGGGTGAATTGTATGATATGTGGATTATAGCTCCATACAGTAGTTATAAAACAAAAAGGATTGCATTTTGTGCCACTGAAATACAAAATAAGCTCTCAAAAGGAGCGTAGAATCTTATTCACTCATTTTAAAGGATCTGAACTAGGGCAATGAAAACCCAGAGAGATTCTATTACTTAACATTCTGGGTACTAGGTCATACTAAAATATTCATGAGTATTTCCATGTTTTAATAGAGAAAAGGCATCTTATGTTTAAAAAGATATACACGTGTCAGAAAAGAGTTCTTATAACTCAGGAACAGGATGCATCCAAAGGAAAACAAACCTGGATTTGTACCCTGCATCTGAAAATACCACCCAAAATTTATTATTGTTCTACCTCTGAAAAAGAAATCAAAGGTAAAACAACTTGGTTCCAAAATATAATATTTCTAAAATACTGTTTGCGACAAAACACAGTATTAAGAAATAATCTGCCATCTTACAGAAATGAATTTCCACACCCCCAGTGACATAACATAAGAACTGATAGCTTCTCCTTTTGTACATTCCATTTCGTAGGTATCTGGGTGACTCTCTTCATGGGTGGAGTGAATCTCAACAGCGACAGCTGTGGTAAGCATAAAACTTAAATAAAAAAATCCAAGTATTTAAAAAGGGCTATATGTCAGGGGTGAACGGAGTCAAGAAGTACAAACTTCTAGTAACAACATGCGTAAGTCATGGGATTTTACAGACAACAGTGACTACAGTCAATAACCTAGCGCATATTTGAAAGTTGTCAAGAGACTAAATCTTAAAAGTTCTCATCACAAAGAAAACAGAAATGTAACTTTGTATGGTGACGAATGGTAACTAGGTTTATTGTGGTGATCATTTCAGTGTATACAAATATCAAATCATTATGCTGTACACATGAAACTAACAATGTTACATGTCAATTACACCTTAATTTTTTAAAAAAAATAATAAAGCAGCATACACATCAAAAGTCTTGTCTGTCAACCCTGAATCTGATCCCAAACTATATATAAAGTAATAGACATAACTTTTGATTAGCACAATCTGCATGCAAAGAAACAAATGATCATGAAAAATGTAATACTTTGTGCAGTGATCTCTCATTAGTGTGTGTCTGTCAGAATCCATCAGGCTTTAATGCACCTTCCACAAATAACTGAAAACAAACACAGACAGGGCACATTCCTGACTGGTCAAAAAGGTGTGCACCCAACCTTTATACTAATCTTTGTTCAATCCCCATCACAGGCGACAAACATCTACCACAGAACATGGCACCTGGAGGCCTAATATACAACACAATTCCCAGTTTTATTTCACTTTCTCCCCCTATTTATTTATGCAAACTCCCAGATTCAAGAGTTACTGTTAGGCTTCATATCCAAACATGGTGCTGTGACTCTGAAATGTACCTCCAAGGCAAAAGAAAAAAAAAAAAAAGTTTCCTTTAAATTAATTTTCTGAGATACATAGAATCAAGTGCAAAATAGAGTCTTCCCATGTCTTCAGTTTTACAGGCAGTGCAGAAAGTGCAGTCCTATAAACAGATATCTATTTGCCTTCACAATTGAACAGCAGACGGTACAAAGCAACTGCTTATACTTAATCATGTTTCTGTCTATTCTAGCAGGCTGGTGTCAGGAGAGAGTTCTGCCAGATAAGGACAATGAAATGTATTATTATAGAGTGACTACCAGCCCTACAAGTGCTGTTTGAGGATGGAACCCGGGGCAGGAAGGCTGAAGTGAGAGGGCCTACTATTTTGTTGTAACCATTTCCAAAAGTAAATACATTCGTTCCCCAGAACCAGTTTACAAACGCGCACTATATTCAATTCTGCTTAAATGTCTTATAGGAAAGAAAGGCCTCTGTATCTTGCTCCCCTGGGGAAGATGAGCGACTTGCAATTTGCTTCGTACCCTGAATCCCACGTTTGCAACATGTAGAGCAAGGACTTCAGACACCACAAAACAAGGACAGCCTACATTAAAGCCAAATATAGGATGTGATTCTAAACCGCGATGAAGAAAAGCCTACGTTTCCTTTTCCAGCCATCAAAACCCTTTGAACACTCCCAAAAAAGGACGGGAGGGCCAGCGCCTCTCCTGCAAGAGGAAGCCCCTTTCTTCTCGGCTCTCCCCGCAGCCGGCCACTTGCCCCCAACACATTCATATCATTCGAGAGACGGAGGGCAGCGTGTGCGCGCCTGTGTGGACAGGCGGGAGGGCTCGGTTCCCGTATTTCCAGCCTCTACATCTGAGCTCATCCTCAGTCATTTAGGCGCAGCGGAGCCCCACCTGCACCGCGCTCCGTCTTAACTGCGTCCCTCGCCAGCTGCTCCGCTCTCACCCGAGCCTAGCTCTGAATCACCCAGCGCACGCGGACGCTCCAGGCCCCCGACCCTGCCGCCTTCCTGCCCCATTCTTCCTCTCCCAACCTGCCCCCTCGCCCCTCCCCCGCCAGTCCCAGATCTCGGCTCCCACCGCCCGGCTCAGCCTCCTCTCACACAGCCCCCACCCACATCAGTCCAGCCCCAGCCCTGCCCCGCCCTTCCCGACCCCCTACCCAGAGCTCTTCAGGGTCCAGAGCCGGCCTCTCACCCCAAAGCAGGCACCCCGAAGCCAGACCACCGCCCTCACCTCTCCCAAGCAGAACCCAGCTCCCCCAGACCCCACGCGAGCCCGGCCCCTGGAACCCCCCCAACTCGCTTCCCAGGGCGGCTCAAGCCCCGCCCCCAGGCCTGGCGCCCCCGGGCTCAGCGCCTTGGCCTCTCGCAGCCCCACCCCACCCAAGACCCCACCCAACCCGGCGGAGCCCTGACCCCTACAATCCTTCCCGGGGTAGCCCCATTCCCACGCGGCTCCTCACCCGTCCAGGAGGGTTTTGGACCCCTAAAAGTCTCCCCTGAGCAGCCTCCTCCCCACAGGCGACCTGGGTTCACTCTCCTCAGGCCGAGCGGTTCGGTCCTCAACTCCCCACCCAGCCGGACCCCAAGTCTCCCGAAGCAGCCCCGACCCCTGCCTCCTGCACACCAGCCAGGGCGGGCCCCCGACCCAGGGACCCGCGCTGCGCGCGCCCACCCAGCCCTGTCCGCTCCCCCGGGCCCTGCCCTACGCCCCGCCGGCTCCTGTCAGCCGGCGCCCGCACATGCTGAGAGGACAGATCCGTCCACCCGCCCCGCCAGCTCCCAAGCGGCCCTACCGGGCGCGCGCAGCTCACCAGGGCCGAGGTGCCTGAGGCGCCGCTGCCGAAGTCCCCACTGCAAAGCCCGGCAAAGCCTCCAACCGCTACCGCCTCCCGCCTGGCACTGAGCGCAGCGCGGGGGAGGGGCGCGGACAGCCGCCACCGCCCCCGCCGCCGCACGCAGGCTCCGCCCCCGCGCCGTGCCGCGCCCAACCAGGGCCGCCGCGCTGCGGCACGCCACGCCCACTTCCGGGAGGGGAAGCCCGCTTCCCACCCCGCGTTCCACGCCTCTCTCCCTAGCGCCTCCTCTGGTCGCGCCGAGGGATGCAGGTGGGCCTTGGAAGAAGGCGGTGCCCAAGCGCAAGCACCGCCCACTAGCCCTCGGAGTGACCGGAGAGCCACGCCCACTGCTCCCTCAGAACAGGGAGCGGCGACCTTAGAGCCCGCCCACTGACCTGCTTGGTTCGGCCGAGCCACATTCCCTGGCTCCTCAAAAATTCCCCCAGAGTCCCTTAAAACCGGAACATCAGCTCTTCTAAGCTCCGCCCACTGCCCCATCCGAACCCTTCGCCGGCTTCTTGGGTTCTTAAGCCCATCTCCCCTCCCATTCCTTCAGAACTGTCCCTTCTGCGTCACAAACCCAGTCCCAACTTCTAGAAGCCCCGCCCACGGGCGAACAACCCTTATTTGTGGCATCGCAATTCCCGCCCGAGAGTTGGTGATGGACAGGGAGGCCTGGCGTGCTGAGGCCCATGGGGTCGCAAAGAGTCGGACAGGACTGAATTCCCGCCCAGGGCCCATCTAACTGTTTTAAATATCAAGCTCCGCCCAGAACCCTCGAATCCCCGCCTCTGGCTCCCGAAGCTCCGCCTCTGCAGCCAGCACACCCTCCCACCGCTCTGGGAACTCCTGAGGCTGATCTTGATTCCACTACACCTTGTCACTTTGCTGGCACAAGGTGGCGGCCCCTGGACTCCCACACCCGCGTATCCCCCACCACTACACAGGAGGGCCTATCTTGACCCAATTTCGCAGGTGGGGAAATGAAGGATTACAGGGTCTCTCCCTTTCTTTTCCTGGCCGAAGTCCCTCACTTAATAACTGGGCGACCCGCGGGGCTTCGAGTCCATCTCTGCTGCCGTCAGACTGTGTGTCCTGGGGCAGTTGCCTTCATCTCTCTGGACCTGAATTTCCTGATCTGTAGCGTGAAGCTGTCCTCTTGATAGCCAGAGTCCCTTTCTCAAATACCAAGCTCTGAAATGTCAAGATTTGGGGAAGCTAATCTTCAGGCCTGGTAAACTGAACTGACAAAGCAGATCTTCTGATGGGGTAGGCTATTTACTTCCCAAAGCAAAACACCTTTGCAGTTAACAGTGAGGAATTTTTCATTTTCAGCATCAGCCACAGAAGTTGTGTGTTATGTAAAGCAGGGTCCACCTGAACCAAAACAGCTATCAAAGCAAATTATGTTTCCTCTCTAAGCCTCAGGGTTTTGGGGGGTGGGCAGTGTGCACTGTACAGTATATGGAATCTTAGTTCCCCAGGGATCAAACCAGCACCCCCTACATTGGACCCACAGCCCTAATCACTGGCCCACCTAAGCCTCAGTAAAATAGAGATAGATAATAGACGCACCTTAGGAAGGATTCCATGAGGTCCCAGTTAGTAATACACTTATCAAGCAGCCTGACTTGGCATAAGCCCTCAGTTAGTCATTACGCTAAACATTAAAACGCCTCTCTGGCAATATGACAGAATAGAAAAAACATGGACTTTAGATTCTGACAGACTTGGCTCTAAATCCAGGCTCTACTTCTTACCAGTTGTGTGACCTCGGGCAAGTCACTTCCCCTCTCTGCACCCAGCTCTCAGCCTTTATATACTGGGATTCATCCAAGTGCTTACCTCAGGGAATGGTTTTGAAGATTCAGGAGTTTAGAGTCAATGAATTAAGGCATGGCAAAGCATCCAGCATAGTGCCTGGCATTCAGAAGCTATTTAAAATGTGTTGATTCCCATCTTCCAGTTCTATAAATGATAAAATTAAAGCAAAATTTCCCAGGACATCAATTCCCCACAGATGACACCACCATACCACAACCATGAAATATACTGAGAAGGATCCCAAGGCATCTGTCTTCCAGTTTTATCCTTAGGGTGAGGAAGATGATTCTTGCACAGAAAGGATCCAAAGCCAGAAGCAATGCCACGTCCCCAGCTCACCCCACACCTGACCCAAATGTGCTCAGTGGAGAGCTGCTACTTCCAGAAGCAGCTGGAAAATTGCATAACTCTCTGAGGAAAAAAACAAAATATCATCCCATTGTTCTTGAATCCATAGCAACCTCTTCATGGGTCCAAAAGGAAACCTTGGGTCTGTCCAAGTTGGCCCCAAATGGGGAGATTTAGGTGCAGGTAAGATGCGTGATTTGTAAGTCTTTTGCTCTCAAAAGCTGCTGATTTCTGAAGTAGCCTTAAAAGATAGACGCTAAATGAAGGTGAATTTAGTGATCAGGAAAAAGAAGAATGGTCCCATATCCTACATGATACACATGCCAGCTCATGTATGAAGAAGAAAGAACTGTGAAACCTGCATTTGGAAGCTCCTAAGAAAATCTTTTTTTCTAGTTTCTCTTAGTAGCAAATGGGGACCTTAGTCTTAGGTTGCCAGGGCAACATGGAAGCTCAGCTGGATTAGCCCTATGGAAGCATTAACAAATGATAAAACAATTAAATGAAAGACTGGAAGTAATCTCAGATTACTGGAATAATCTCAGTAGGCAAGACCCCTGCTTGAGTGACAGAAGGGGACAAAACTTGGGGAATATTAAAATTCACCCTCCATTGATCAATTTTAATTCTCACTGCTTGGAGTGCTTCTCTCTGCAAAATAGAGCTAGAAATCATTGATTGGCAATGGATAGGATGTCTTTTTCAAAAATTTATTTTACTGAAGTATAGTTGATTTATAATGTGTTAATTTCTACTGTATAGTGATTCAGTTACACATGCATATACATTCTTTTTCATATTCTTTTCCATTACAGTTTATCATAGGGCATTGAATATAGTTCCCTGTGCTATACAATAGATCTTATTGTTTATCCATTCTATATATAATAGTCTGGAATGCCTTTCTTAATTTAAATGTTTGATTTTGAGATAATCGTAGGTACACATGTAAATATAAGAAATAATACAAAGAGATCATGTGCTTTTTACCCCAATGGTGTGTGCTTTGCTAAGTCGCTTCAGTTGTGTCCAATTCTTTGCAAACCATGGACTCTAGCCTGCCAGGGTCCTGAGTCCATGGGATTCTCCAGGCAAGACTACTGGAGTGGGTTACTATTTCCTCCTCCAGAGGATCTTTCTGACCCAGGGATTGAACCAGTGTCTCTTACATCTCCTGCATTGGCAGGTAGGTTCTTTAACCACTAGCACAACCTGGGAAGCTCTCCCCCGGTGGTAACATCTTGCAAAACTGGAGTATAATCTCACACTCTGGATATTTATATCTTGATACAAGACAGAATATTTCCACCACCAGGAAGATCCCTGACATTGCCCTTTTACAGCCACCCCCACTTCCCTCCTGCCCCCATTCCCTCCTAACCTCGGGCAACAGCTCATCTGTTCTCAATTTCTATAATCTTTGTGATTTTAAGAATGACAAATGGGACTTCCCTGGTATTCCCCTGATTAAGAATCCACCTGTCAATGTGGGGGACCCAGCTTTGATCCTTGGTCCAAGAAGATCCCATATGCTGAGGGGCAACTAGGCCCAAGTCCCACAGCTACTGAGCCTCTGGGCCCTAGAGCCCATGCTCTGCAACAAGAGAAGTCATTGCAATGGAAAACCTGTGCACCACAATGAAGGGTAGCCCCACTTGCTACAGCTAGAGAACACCCACTCACAGCAATGAAAGACCCAGTGCAGCCAAAAAGTACGTGTGTGTGTGTGTGAAGTCGCTCAGTCATGTCCGACTCTTTGCGACCCTGTGGACTGTAGCCCGCCAGGCTGCTCTATCCATGGGATTCTTCAGGCAAGAATACTGAAATGGGTTGCCATTTCCTTCTCCAGGGGATCTTCCCAACCCAGGGATAGAACCCGGGTCTCCTGCATTATAGGCAGACGCTTTATCCTCTGAGCTACCAGGGAAGCCCTTAAAAAGTACATAAATGTTTAAAAAAAAAAAAGAATGACAAATGAATTCATATATTGTATGAACACTCCAGTACTCTTGCCTGGAAAATCCCATGGACGGAGGAGCCTGGTAGGCTGCAGTCCATGGGGTCACTAAGAGTCGGGCACGACTGAGCAACTTAACTTTCACTTTTCACTTTCATGCACTGGGGAAGGAAATGGCAACCCACTCCAGTTTTCTTGCCTGGAGTATCCCAGGGACAGAGGAGCCTAGTAGGTTGCCATCTATGGGGTTGCACAGAGTCAGACACGACTAAAGTGATTTAACAGCAGCAGCAGCAGCAGCAGAGGGCTGGCTTTTTCTCACTCAGTATAACTCTCTGGAGATGGCACCTAGATTGTTACATGTTTGTTCCTTATTTCTTTTTGTTGTTAGTTTTTCATTTTTCTTTTGTCCCTTATTATGACTAAGTAATATTCCATAGACAGCAGAATTTGTTTAACCCTTTATCCATTGAAGAACATCTGGGCTGTTTCCTGTTTGGGATCATTTGTTATGAATAAAGCTGCTATGAACACTATACACATTCATGTACAGGTTTTTGTGTGAACACAGGTCCTCATTTCTCCTGGAAAAATGTCCAGGAGTTTAGTTGCTGGGTCATATGGTACAGGCAGACCTCAGAGATACTGTGGGTTCAGTCTTAGACCATCATAATGAGTCCATGCACAACAGCCCTATTGGACTGAGCTGACGGTAGAAACTCTGATGTAATGACTGGTCCTGCCATTTCCTGGCTCTGACATCTTAGACAAGTAGTGTTACCTCCCTGGGCTTCTGCTTCCTTATCTCTTCAATGGGGAGAAATAACATTAACCTATGATTATGTTTGTGAGCATACCTGCTACAGATCTTCAATACAAGTAAATGCTATGATGGAGCTTGTACTTATTAACCACATACTGCTCACCAGGCCTAGAGTTAACCAACTTGCCAGACACTAACTCTTTGACTCCTCGTAAGTTGACGGGAAATAATATGGCTTTTTAAAAATCAGTGCTTCTGATGTATAGAACAGTCTTATGGACTCTGTGAGAGAGGGAGAGGGTGGGAAGATTTGGGAGAATGGCATTGAAACATGTAAAATATCATGTATGAAACGAGTTGCCAGTCCAGGTTCGATGCACGATACTGGATGCTTGGGGCTGGTGCACTGGGACGACCCAGAGGGATGGAATGGGGAGGGAGGAGGGAGGAGGGTTCAGGATGGGGAACACATGTATACCTGTGGCGGATTCATTTTGATATTTGGCAAAACTAATACAATTATGTAAAGTTTAAAAATAAAATAAAATTTAAAAAAAAGAAAAAAAAATCAATGTTTTACAGAGGTGGAAACAGGTTTGTTATGCAGTAAGAACTAACTGATACAAACTGAAAAGACCTCAGTAGAGGCATTCTATGTGGGCTCAGTAATTCCATTCTCAGAAATTTAACCTAAGGCAATATCATGGTGACGTGCAAAAACACAATCAACTCTCATTACTCAAGAGATATATTCTATAAAGTCACCACACACACTAAATGAGTGAATATTGAATCATTAATTCTGGGAGAAATATAAAATTAGGTTCCTACAGGCTTCTGGTCACAAGTTTGCCAGCCAATCAATATATAACATGGTTTTATGTGTGCTTCTGTTTGAAGACATCTTATTTAAAATGTACATTGTTGAGATATATATATGTGAGTGTGTGTGTGTGTGTGTGTGTGTACGTGTAGTTGATTCAACTTCCCAGGTGGTGCAGTGGTAAAGAATCTGCCTGCCAATGCAGGAGATGCGGGTTTGATCCCTGGGTTGGAAAGAATCATCCCTGGAGAAGGAAATGACAACCCACTTCTTGCCTGGGAAATTCCATGGACAAAGGTCCCTGGCGGGCTACAGTCCATGGGGTCTCAAAGAGTTGGACACGACTGAGCAACTGAGCACACGCACGCATGGAGTTGATTCACCAACGCTGAACTGACAGCCAGTAACAGCACAGCTCATGCCCGAATGAAACTAACACATGTATTTTCTCCATAAGGCACCATACAGCCTTCTTGTCCTCAGTTACTCTAAACAGCACTTTATCACTATACTTGGGTGCCATATAAATAGCAAAATCATGCCAAAACACACAAATGCTAAAAATGTGGTACTCGATTTATAGGGAAAGGATACTTGTTTACAGTACGAACTGAAACAAGAAGACAGAGCTTTACCTCCTTCAACCTCAGCTGGCAACCTGTGCATTGAGTAACTCAAATTTTTCTCCACTCTGAATGCGCACATGCCCACGAATGACTAATAAAGGACAGTGAGTATGGTTTTGTGGGAGGTCACAAATTTTAACGAGTAGCTGAATTTGAAAATATAGAGTCCACAAATAATGAGGATTAACTGTTTATATGTGGAAGAATGCTTATCACACCACTATCTGCTAGGGAAACAGCCCTCAAGGGAAACAGTGAGACGAGATGGATTAATATCAATACACTCCAGGGTAGGAACTGGACAGAAGGCTATAAATGAGGGACACGATTAGAAAGACAGATAGGGCTAGGCACTGGAGACAATACAGAGCAGCCAGAAATGTCTGCACCTCACCCTGGAGGCAAAAATGACTTCCCAGAACCCAACCACTGCCCTCTCCTTTCATGGGGTCCATGGTCTCTGCCTCCATGTGTCCAGGTAACACCTGGACAACATGAGTCAAGGAGTATGGCTTCATCCTTTTCCCCCTGTGAATCCTGACTATTTCCAGGCTGCCAGGAGCACAGGAGGTTTTTAAGCAGTAAAAATAAAAAAATTTTATGGAAGAATATTTGTTGTTTAATGATACATAAAAATATTCCAGACGCTGTTAGATGAAAAAGGCAGGTCAGAAAACAGTATGTCCTATTTTTATAAGACACACATTTTGTAATAGTATTTTTGCATCTATGCTCATCAGTGATACTGGCCAGTAATTTTCTTTACACATACTATAATAGAAATGATCTCTGAGTGACAAGATCCCAGTTATGGGTGAGTTTCCATTTTACACTTCCTGTTTTGTGTTTTCTACTTCTTTTGCAAAGTTCATTCAATGATATAAATTTTGAAAAACATTATCTTTTTAAAGGGAAAGGAGAAATTCTATAAATTCAAGGTGTTCTCTCCAGACTCCAAGCCCAGTGTCACCCTCTGACAACCTCAGCAGAACTCCAGCTGGAACAATTTCTCCACACAATGCTCCTGTAAAGAGTTTCCAAAATTTAAACATGAATTTTGGCAAAAAAAAAAAAAAAGAAAGAAAGAAATCACTCAACCACGTCAATCTCATTACTGAAATTGAGGTTTATTACAAACCTTGCAAACTGCCCAGGCAGTCTGCAGCAGTAAGAGCTGCAGCTTCCAAAGCTCAACCTGGCCTCCCCTTGCAAACCAGGTGCCTCAGCCTCACGTGAGAAGGGAACTCTTGTTCATAATAGCAACAAGAAAGGCTTAGACCAGAGGTTCTCAACCAGGCGGGGGGCAGTTTTGCTCCCCACTTCCTGCCCGGGGACATCTGGCATTGTCTGGAGACATTTTTGGTTGTCACAGCTAGGAGGGCGCTGCTGGCATCTAATGTGTATAGATGAGAGATGCGCTTGATATCCTGCAGTGCATAGAACAGGCCCCATCCCAGCCCACAACAAAAAAGGCTTAGGTCCCAGGAGTCAGTGGTGGTGAGATTGAGAAACCCTGGGTCAAACATGTACTGTGCTGTGCTTAGTCGCTCAGTCGTTGTCCGACTCTTGGCGACCCCATGGACTGTAGCCCACCAGGATCCTCTGTCCATGGGGATTCTCCAGGCAAGAATACTGGAAAGGGTTGCCATGCCCTCCTCCAGGGGATCTTCCCAACCTAGGGATCAAACCCAGATCTCCCATATTGCAGTGGATTCTCTACCATCTGAGTCACCAGGGAAGCCAACACAGAACCTTATTAAGTCTGGCTGGGCCAGGGGATTTACAGGAAAGATCCCATTTAATCCTCATAGCAATCCTACCTAGGAGATAGGGCCCATTATTCGCCCATTTTACAGAAGAAGAAACTGAGGCATCTGCTCGGCAGGAAACCTGAGATTATGACTCCATCTTGCAGAATCAGGAATTGTGTTGAAGGAAGGGGACTTCCCTGGGTGGTCCAGTGGTTAAGATTCCACACTTCCAATGCAGGATATGCAGGTTTGATCCCTGGCCGGGGAACTAAGATCCCACATGCTGCGAGGTGCAGTCAAAAACAAAACAAGAATCATGTTGCAGGAATTCGTGGGCAGTCCAATGATTGGGACCAGGGACCATGGGTCCTGGATGGGACCTGGTTGGGTCCAGTGCTTTCACTGGCAAGGATGAGGTTCGCTCCCTGGTCGGGGAACTAAGATCCCACGTGCCACACAACGTGGCTGTGGCAGCTAAAAAAAAAAAAAATTCCTAACTCAGCACCTGCACTCTTCTCTCCCCACACCCTGTACCCAAACTGCTGAGACACTGTTGTCTCAGGCTGCATTTGGAACTTAATGGGTGCTGTGCTCTCGTGCAGAATCAGAACTCCCTGAACACGCAGAGGGACACCATATCAGCCTGTGGTTCTCGGGGCCACGGGAGCCCCTGTCGAGTGGTTTGGATTTGTTCCCTTTTTCTTTACAGGTTTTGATGTTAGTCCCCATCAGTGGCTACCTTTCCCAGCAGAAGAGCTGGATGGAGGATCATCTCTCTTCCCCAAGGAAGTGTACCTCCATTTCTGAGAGGCGAGAAAAATGGCTTTTCCCAAAGGGAGGCTGAGATGGGAGAACAAATGCTCTGAGACACAGACGCTTTTGCCTCCCAAACTGCTAGTAGCAGGAAGGAACCGTGTGATGTGGGGGTCTAGGGAGTTCTCCCTCCGTGTCTGCAGGATGCAGAAATTCTTCCAGCTGATGTATTCCCGGTGCCTAGAACAGTGCCTGGCAATAGTACTGTGTTCGTTGTTCAGTTGTGTCCGACTCTTTGTGACCCCATGGACGGTAGCCTGCCAGGCTTCTCTGCCTATGGAATTCTTCAGGCAATAATACTAGAGTGGGTAGCTATTCCCTTCTCCAGTAGATCTTCCCAACCCAGGCATGGTACCATTTCACTGGGGGACCCTCAAATATTGACCAGTCCCCTCTGTGTCCTAGTCACCTGTTCTGTGTATCTCATGGCCAGCAATGGAGGAATGTAGGACCTTTCTGAAATATGGATCAATGAAAAAATACTTTCCTTGTAGAAGGTGGAATAAAACAGCAAAAAAAAAAGTACACAGCAACTTCCTTTACAGGGCACACGCCATGCCACAGACTTTAGGTACAGCTCTCTTCATGCTTTGCCTCATTTAATCCTTCCCTAAACCCCATGAAATGAAAGTCACTCAGTCGTGTCTGACTCTTTGAGACCCCATGGATTCTCCAGGCCAGAATACTGGAGTGGGTAGCCTTTCCCTTCTCCAGGGGATCTTCCCAACCCAGGTCTCCTGCATTGCAGGCAGATTCTTTACCATTTGAGCCACCAGGGAAGCCCAAGAATACTGGAGTGGGCAGCCTATCCCTTCTCCAGTGGATCTTCCCGACGCAGGAATCAAACCAGGGTCTCCTGCATTGCAGGTGGATTCTTTACCAGCTGAGCTAACAGGGAAGCCCAGTAGTGTGAGAAGTAGCTGGAATATGGACGTTATATTAAATACTATTAAAAAAAAATAAAGCTGCAGAGTTAAAAGGGCTTCCCAGGTAGCACAGTGGTAAAGAATGTGCCTGCCAGTGCAGGAGACGCAAGAGATGCAGGTTCAATCCCTGGGTAGGGAAGATCCCCTGGAGAAGGGAATGGCAACCCACTCCAATATTCTTGCCTGGGAAGTCCCATGGACGGAGGAGCCTGGCGGGCTACAGTCAATGGGGTCACAGAGAGCTGGACACAACTGAGCAACTGAGCACACGCGCACACACAGAGTTAAAAGAACGCTGGCTGAGGACTCAGACTGCCTGGGTTTATATCCTGGCCAGGCCATTTACCAGTGAAAGAGCTAACCTCCCTGGGCCACGCCTTCTTCATCTGCAAAATGGGAATGTGATTCTAGCAGCAGCTTCATAGAGCTCTTATGAAGATTAAGTGAGTGAAGGAATATAAACACTGAAAACAAGGTCCGGCGCGTAGCTGGCCCTCAGTGCATGCCAACTGTCGTCATTAACACGACTTCACCGATGAAGACACTGAGGCTCAAAGTCGTGACTGCATTGATTAATTCCACTTAGCTAGTTGATGGTGAGCAGAATCGTGGACCCTGGTCTGACAAACTCTTGTAACAGCTCCATCATTCCTGGAAGTTCCAGGACCATCTGCCCACCACCCAGAGTCCTGCCTCTGCAGCCAGAGTTCCAGCCCCAGAGTCAAGTGAGGACTTGCTCTGTCAGTTCCTAGCTACACAAAAGGATTACAGAATGATTCCTCAGAAATCCATGCCCAGTCTCAAAACCCATGGGAAAGACCTGGTTATAGCAATTATAAAACTGCATTGCAATAATTTGCTTTTCTGATCATCTTCCCTCACAGAAATAGCTACTGACCATTACAGGTTTGTGTGCTGAGTGTCCATAGGCAGACACTGTCTTATTTGATCTGCACAATAAGCTGGGAAGGTGCATTGATTAGACCTAGTCTACAGATCAAGAATAGAGGCTCTGACTGCTGCAGGCATGTGTGTGCAGTCACACAGTCGGGATTCAAATAGGAATCTGTCTTGTTTTGTGATGCGGACTCATTCGAGGCATTGTATTGCTATATTACCAATAGTAACAAAGTCAGTACTCGTTAGAAACAGACTCACAGACCCAGGGAACAGATTTGTGATTGCCACAGGGTAGGGGGAGGGATGAATAAAGAGTTTGGGATTAGGAGATGCAAACTATTATATATAGTATGAATGAACAACAAGGTTCTATACTGTACTGTACTGTATAGCACAGGGAACTATATTCAATACCCTGTGATAAGCCATAATGGAAAAGAATATAAAAAAGAATATATATTATATAGAGATATATAACCAAATCGCTTTACTATACTGCAGAAATTAACACAACATTGTAAATCAACTATACTTCAATAAAATTAAAAATATACATATATGAATCTGTCGTGTTTCCTGATGTGAGCTCATTCGAGGCCCTGTGGGACCTTTTACTACCAACTGTAAGAAACTCAGTACTTGTTAATTCATGCCAGGTTCTAGGTCCAGAACCACTTGTTTCATAGGCATAGCTCATGTAAACCTCAAACCATTGCAACAGATACTACTGTCATCTTTTCCTTTTGGAAGAGGCAACCGAAGCTCAAAAAAGGGCAGAAAGCAGTCCAGGGTCACACCGTTTGTTAGATAGGCTAGCTGGGATTTGAACCCAGTACATACTGTTACAACTATGGACTTTTTACACCATTTGCTGCCTCTGTGAATGACTTGAAGCGCAAAAACCATGACTTACACGCCTCTGAATCATCTCAACAGTGTCTGAGATGCTGAATAAATATTTACTGAGCATATTAATGATCGAATGAATGGAGCCCTTGGTATTTCTCCAAGTGCTCAGGCAGGTTCCCCAGGTCTGTACATCACGTGGGGAATCTTCAGAGCACATGAATCAGAGACATGGAAGCCGCTTTGCTCATGATAACCCTTATTCGAGTTGTATGTCCTCTGGTGAAATAGTCCTCGTGAGCCAGATGTTTTTATCTTTGACGCTTTCAAAAGCTTTTGAGAATCCAGAGAAAGCAAGGAGCAATTAACTGACAACAGACTGGGCTTTCTCTGCCGTCCAACTCAGGTGTTTAGAAGTTTTAGCCGGGCACAGAAGCAAATTGTGAACATCTTTCCTTGGAAGGGCTCAAGGCCACAAATCAAAAACCAATCTGCATATGGGAACAGCCTGGAAAGGGCTGTTGGTCACATACATGCGTGTATGCGTGTTCAGTCATTTCAGTCATGTCTGACTCTTTGTGACCCCACGGACTGTAGCCCACCAGGATCCTTTGTCCATGAGGATTCTCCAG
This sequence comes from Bubalus kerabau, assembly GCF_029407905.1. NCBI lineage: Eukaryota > Metazoa > Chordata > Mammalia > Artiodactyla > Bovidae > Bubalus > Bubalus kerabau. Next base: position 68,333,760 of record NC_073639.1, on the reverse strand, counting down.
GCAAGAATACTGGAGTGGGTTGCCACTTCCTCCTTCAAGGAATATTCCTGACCCAGGGATCAAACCAGCATCTCTTGATTCTCCTGCATTGGCAGGCGGATTCTTTACCACTAGCGCCACCTGGGAAGCTTTGGTCACATATGGGGCTTTCCAATACACTCCGCATTTCCAGGTGGCTCAGATGGTAAAGCGTCTGCATGCAATGCGGGAGACCTGGGTTCAATCCCTGGGTTGGGAAGATCCCCTGGAGAAGGAAATGGCAACCCACTCCAGTATGCTTGCCTGGAAAATTCCATGGACAGAGGAGCCTGGTAGGCTACAGTCCATGGGATTGCAAAGAGTCAGACACGACTGAGCAACTTCACTCACTCACTCCACATTTCCAGAGCTAATGGGAACTCCTATCAAGAGGCCACTTTCAATCATTAGGTCAATTACATGTCAAAGTCAGTGCTGACAATCTTGCAATATAAAAAGGGAAGGAAAAAACTGGCACTCTCCATCATGCGTCTAAAGAATGCTCTGGTCTTCGGTTCAGCATATTATTTACCTATGGCTGTGAAACAAATCACCCAAAACAGGTTGGCTTAAAACAGAAATATCATTTATCATGTCTGGTGGACTGGAGATCTGAAAGAAGCCTTCACTGCGTGGTTCTGGCTCAGGGCTTCTCATGAGTTTGAAGTCGGGTGAAAGCCAGGGCTGCAGTCAGTGGAAGGCTTGCCTGAGACCCCACTTCCATTTCCAAATTGGTCCACATGCATGGTTGACAAACAGGGGGGCTGTTGGTGTGAAGCCTCAGTTCCTCCTCAGGTCTGATAGAGTGCCCTCGGGACATTGAATCGCCCACATTGAGCGATTCAAGAAACCAAGACAGAGGCTACAATACGTTTTGTAACTTAGCCTTGAAAGTCACACGCTGTTGGGACTTCCCTGGTGGTCCAGTGACTAAGACTCCTCCCTCCCAAAGCAGAGGGCCTGGGTTTGATTCCTGGTCAGGGAACTAGATCTCACAAGCAAAAACTAAGATCCCACGTGCTCCAGCTAAGACCTGGTGCAGCCAAATAGATTAAATAAAAATGTGAAAAAGAAAGTCACACTGTCCACTCAGGTCAGCATAATTCAGTATGGAAGACGACATAAAGGCTGGGACTATTAGGAGGTGTGGATGGCTGGGGGGGCCCCCTTGGAGGTAGGTTGCCATTTCTGAGAATCAGGTCTAAGGAAAGATGGCAAGTGCTACAAAGGATTTTAGGCACAGAGTTGTTTATCACAGCATTGTTTACAATAGTAAGCAATTGTAAACAATCTACATGTTCTTCTACATTAAGGCAGGCTGAGTTGGCTTCAGCACAGATACCCAGAGAGGAACTGGGAGGACGTTATCTCATTTTGAGCAATGGCTATTTCTGCAAGTGGGCGTGGGACTGAGTCACATAGGTAAGAAACTGAGGTTCAGAGTGCCCCGATGTGGGACTGAATGAAGTAGGAAGGAGGACAGCTCTTCATTGACAAATCCATCCTGCTAGGTTCTTTCTCCATAATACCCCCAGGAAACTGAAACCGAGCACTTCAGCTTCTGAGCACCTGTATGGCTGAAACACCCTCTTAACCAGTCTATCTTTCCAGAGGCTTAGCAGCTTGCTATAGAGTTTGATCCCAAGAAGCAGACTGCCCAGCTCAATGTCAGGGGTCGGCTCTCATCCACTTCTCCAATCTTCTCTGTCACCTATGCTGACTAAGACACCAAGGGTTCTCTCCGGTATCCAGGGCTGGAAGGGCCACGGGAGATGCCTTCTCCTGTTAATTACCAACAGACACTTATCCCTTACTCCCTCTCCCTCCACCAGTCCAGTGGAAAATGACCAGCCATTTTTCTGACCTCCCTCCCTACCCCTGCCTCCAACACAGTAATTATCAGAGGTTGCAAAGAAAATGAGACCATTTCTGGAAGAAATCTATGGCTCCATCTGTTCCTATTTCCCTACGGCTTCCAGATCTCAAAAAGCTTTCAGTGGATGCAAACATGGGTTTGTGCAACCAGACTGCTGCAGTCTCCCTGCAGATAAAACTGAGTCCTACCCGCAAAGCCTGGGAGAATTCCACCCCTAAGGGAGAAGAGAATGAGAGCCTGAGAGAGCTGGATGCCAACTCTTACTCTGCCTCAGTCAGCAAACCAGAGGTGAGAGAGAAAAAGAAGAAGCCTTCCTGCTATAATCTGAACAGAGATGAAGCAGGTTGGCACATGAGCACAGGTTTTGGCAGCAAACAGACCTCATTTTGATTTCCGTCTCTGCCAAAGACATGCTGAGTGGCCTTGGGCAAGTTGCTTTGTCTCTCTGTGCCTCCCTTGCCTCTCCTTAAAAAGGGCAGAGTAAGAGGGTCTACATGGGCTTCCCTGGTGGTTCAGCGGTAAAGAATCCGCCTGCCAATGCAGGAGACGTGGGTTTGATCCCTGGGTTGGGAAGATCCCCTGGAGGAGGGCATGGCAACCCACTTCAGTATTCTTGCCTGGGGAATCCCCATGGACAGAGGAGCCTGGTGGGCTGCAGTCTGTGGAGTCTCAGAGATTCTGACACGACTGAGCACACATGCACACGTGCTGAAGAGAGTCTACCTCTCACGGTGCTGTGAGGTGTAACGAGATCTCATTTAAAGGCTCAGCAAAGTGTATGGCACAAAACGTGAGCATGGTGAATGGTCCTCGGGATTAAAATGGGGCAGTCCCAGGAAAGAAGGGCTTCCCTTGTGGCTCAGCTGGTACAGAATCCACCTGCAATGCGGGAGACCTGGGTTTGATCCCTGGGTTGGGAAGATCCCCTAGAGAAGGGAACGGCTACCCACTCCAGTATTCTGGCCTGGAGAATTCCATGGACTATACAGTCCATGGGGTCGCAAAGAGTCAGGCATGACTGAGCGACTTTCACTTCAGACCCACGGGACACCAGACTCGGGAACGGTGCCGACAGCATACATGTGTTGTAAGTCTGGAAATACCAGCACTAAATGAATGCATCTCTTGTTCTTTCTCTCTGGGTAAATGATTCCCACTTGGGAATCATGGTGCTCCTTTATCACTTTATGGTTTGTTGAGCCCCAAAGGAGGAAGAGTCTGGGACGCATCCTGGAGTCAGAGCCGGAGGGGCCGTATTCAAGACCAGGCCCTGCTGGCCTAGACGGAGCCTCTGCAGAATCAGGAGAAGGTGACCAGAGTGACGGGGGCAGATTGTTGAATGCCCCTGACCTCAGTTTCTTCATTTCTGCAGTGGGGATAAATAAGACACAGCCACTTGGCTGGGATGTCGAGGTCAGCCACTAGATCGCTTATAGATGGTCAAGCAGGGTTCAAACCCCACTTACCAGACCTCACTGAATTAACTGCACCTGTTCCTCCCCCTAGTCTTTAACACACCCCACCCCGTTTCCTGTGACCTGTGACCAAGCTTGGGTTTTTCCCATCTCCAAGAAAAAAATTCCCTTCCTCCACCCAGCATCACCTTCAGTAACAGCCTTAACTCTTTCACCAATAAGCTTCTCGAGACTTGCAGCCATTTCTTCAATTCCAGTTGGCCAGGCCAGCTGTCACTGTCCTCTTCTCTCTCTCTCTCCCTCCCCGACCCCGAATCATCTCTTTACAAAGTCACCAGAAACCTGGCTGCACCCAGGGCTGGCTGGTCCCAGTTGACAGGTGCCTAGTGATCCTGGCCCTTCAAGCACTGCTTGCCCCTGGCTTTGCTGCTGCTGCTGCTCTGGCTATATCATCTCCCGGGCACCCCCACCCCAAGCCCCTTCTTCTTTATCTGCGTCCTCTCCTGGGATGGGGGCAGGGCGTCTCTTCTCAAACCTCTACCTGGCCCACACCTGACTGCCAGCCTCTGGGCACCAAAATCCAATGGGCTCTTGGACATCTCCACGTGGCCATGGCACCAGCACCCAGACATGAGCTCATCCTTGTCCCCCGCCACCCACCTGCCTCCCTCCCAGGTCCCCACCTTAGGCAACAGCCCCACCGTCCACTCAGCTGCCCGAGCCAGAACCGAGGTGCCATCCTTGGCTCTTGAACCAGTCACCTCACTCTATCAGTTCAGCCTCCTGACGGCCTCCCGAGGTCATCGTCTCATCTTCATCCCCGTGACCTCACTCAAATCCAGCCCATTCGTCCATTCAGTGGTCATTTACTGAGCGTCTGCTGTGCTTCCAGCAGCATGGGAGGCGCTGGTCACCGGCACCCCTCACTGGATTCCTGGTACCCCATCTTCACTGGTCTCCTCCTCCGATAACATTTTCCTCCCAGAACCCTGAGTGACCTCTCCAGCACAGCGCTGTCCACAGAACTTCCTGCAGCGATGAAAATATTCTGTATCTGTACTGTCCAATATGGTGACCAATGTAGGCACTGAGCGCCTGAAATGTGACTAGTGCAGTGAGGGACTGAATCACTAAAACAAATACTCATTATTTGGCTGCTCCAGGTTTTAGCTGAGACAGTTCAGTTGTGGCAATCAAACTCTTAGCTGCGGCATGTGGGATCTAATTCCCTGACCGGGGATGGAACCCGGGTCCCTTGTATTGGGAGCTCAGAGTCTTAGCCGCTGGACCACCAGCGAAGTCCCAAGGAACTGAATTTTTACTTTGGTGAACCATGTGTGTATTAGTCATCTTGGGCTGACTTATGAATAATACAGTCATAAAAAAATATCACACTGGGAGACTTAAACAAAAGAAGTTTATTGGAACTTCCCTGATGGCTCAGTGGTTAAGACTCCACATTTTCAATACAGGGGGCACAGGTTCAATCCCTGGCTGGGGAAGTTATCATGCTGCACGGTAGAGGCAAAAAAAAAGGAAAGAAACTTTTTGTCTTAGAGTTCCAAAAGCTGGGGAGTCCAAATTTAAGGTGCCAATTCAGTTCCTGGTTTGACCTGTTTTCCTGGCTTATAAACAATATCCTCACATGATAGAAAGCTCTGAGTCTCTTCCAGTTCTTATAAGGGCACCAGCCCTATACAGTTAGGGGTTCACACGTGTTGTTGTTTAGTTGCTAAGTCATGGCCGACTCTTTTGCAACCCCATGGGCTGTAGCCCGCCAGGCTCACCTGTTCGTGGGGTTTCCCAGGCAAGAATACTCGAGCAGGTTGCCATCTCCTTCTCCAGGGGATCTTCCCAATCCAGGGATTGAACCCAGGTCTCCTGGATTCTTTACCACTGAGCCACCAGGGAAGTTCCAGGGCCTCAATGCCGGGAGCCGGCATATTGCATATTGAGTGCATATTGCATATTGAGTGCAGCACTTTCCACAGCATCATCTTTCAGGATCTGGAATAGCTCAACTAGAATTCTATCACTGCCGGGAGCCAGCGTGAGGAACTCCGCCCATGGCAAAGGTCATGAGGAAGGGGGTTCAGCATACACAAAGGCAGGATCGAGCCTCAGGAGTCCCCCTGGAAATTCTCGAACATCTACCCCCAAAACCAGAGTCTGCCTACTTTCTGCTTTGTGCTTTCACCTACACCTCTGACTTTACAGGGGGTTGTCCCCCACTACCTCTCTCTGAAAAAAGAGTTAGCTTACAGCTCCAGTTAATAATTCCTGGGTGTGACAGTGTTTCAACCTGCAAACTCCTTTGGAAATCCTCTAGCCTGCCTGAATAGGTTTTTCCGGCCCCATGTGATTGTTCAGAGCCTCCCAACTGTGAGAGGCCGGAGATGTTCTAAACTGTCTAAACACAGATTCTTTTAAGTAGTTAAAAGATTGATTAGAAATTGTATTGGTGAAGGGTTTTTCACTTGTTGGGCCAATGTTTGCTGCTAAGTCTCCATATCCCTTACCTACTGTGTCCTTGGCAGTGTATTGATTGATAAAATGGGTGTATAGAAATGCAAGTAGTAGCCTCAATGTTTGTAACCTTGGACCCTTGAGTTAATTCTTTTCTTGATTGAGCCCACCTCACCTTTGCCCTATAGGAATGCAACTTTACCCAATGCTTTTTGGAGGCTGGTACCTGACTTTAGAATAATCACCTTTAGAGAAAAATAAGTTTCTTAAAATGTTAACAGGCCTCTGGGCCAGAAGATGATGCAAATCACCTAAACTTTTGCATATGATAAGTTTGCAGGAAGAAAGCCTGGCTTACTGCATGATTCTACCCCTTCCCCCATTATCCTCTGTGCATAACTTAAGGTATAAAAACTACTTTGGAAAATAAAGCGCGGGCCTTGTTCACAGAATTGGTCTCTCCATGTCGCTCTCTCTCAAATTCTGGCTGAGTCTCCATCTGGAGCGCGGAACCCGCCATGCTTACTAATTATGCCTGGGCTTCTAAGATCCGACCGGGGAGGCCTCAGTGTCTCCTCTCCTTCAGGAGAACGGAAGGACACCTGCAGCCTACGTAAGTGGTGCAAACTTCTTGTCTTGAAGTTTTATTGGTCTCCTGCGTAAACCAAGCTACTCAGCCTCTTTTCTCCACTGAATTTCCTCACTGAGCTATCCTCATTCTATTACTCTTTATATCCTTAATTAACGTTTAATTAAGCAGTTGTTTCCTGATCCTCGCCTACGCCGTCTCTCCTTCGAATACCCTGGATCAGCCGGGGCTGGACCCCGGCACCTCATACCCTTATGACCAGATTTACTCTTTATCACCCTTACAGGTCCCATACATGGACCTGGCTTCAACATGACTTTGGGGGAGTCCATGACAGTGGGGCTGGGGGCAACCACACTGAACAATGGGGCTCAGGAGGGAAAGTCAATCATGTCCTTCCAGAGTCCGCAACCTTCTCAGCTCCTCAGCGCCCTCAGGATCAAGGCCAGACCCCGGACAACGGCCTACAAGGCCCTGCAGAGTCTGCACCTGGATCATCATTCTAGCCCAGGGGTCCCCAACCTCGGGGATCTAATGCCTAATGCTCTGAGGTGGAAGTGATGTACTAATAATAGAAATACAGTACACAATAATTGCAATGCGCCTGAATCATCCCCAAATCATCCCCCCCATCCCTGTCTGCAGAAACACTGTCTTCCACGAAACTTGGTCCCTGGTGCCAAAAAGGTTGGGGAGCGCTGCTCTAGCCTCTACTTGCTGTCTTGACTGCTGCGAGTCTGTAGAAGCCAGAGCGCTGGCCCCCATCACTGGGCCTCTACACCAGAAACCCCCTCCGCCCAGAACATGTTTCACCTCCCGCTCCCCACACAACCCCCACTTCTTCACCTCACTCTGATTCCCGAGTCGGGGATCCCCCTTAGACATCTGTGAGGGGCCCTCCTCCTTTGTGTGTGGAAGCTGTGAGCGGCAGGGACAGGCTGGGCCAATGACACAATGTCCACATCCGTGGTCCCTCCTCCCAAGGATGTTCCTCAGGGATAAGGCAGGAAGGTGGTCTCAGGGACCTGAGGGTGCTGACCGGAAACAGGAGCAAGGACCCCTTGATCTTTCCTCTGGGAAGCCAGCCCTTGTGGGGTTCAAGCAGATGATCTGAGGAGGAAGTGTTTCAGTGGGATGAGCATGGGGCTTTGAAGTCAGGCCTCGAGGGTGGGGGTTTCTGGGCCCCATTTCTGCACCGCTCATCCACCCACTCAATCCTAAAGGAAATTAACCCTGAATATTCATTGGAAGGACTGATGCTGAAGCTCCAATAGTTTGGTCACATAATGCAAAGAACTGACTCATTGGAAAAGACCCTGATGCTGTGAAAGATTGAAGGCAGGAGGAGAAGGGGACGACAGACGACAAGATGGTTAGATGGCATCACTGATTCAATGGACACAAGTTTGAGCAAGCTCCAGGAGATGGTGAAAGACAGGGAAGCCTGGTGTGCTGCAGTCCACGTGGTTGCAAAGAGTCGGACAGGACTGAGTGAACAACAACATCCATCCACTCACGACCCTCTTTTGGTGGGGAGAGGCATGCCAAGTGGCATGTGGGATCTAGTTCCTCCACCAGGGATCAAACCCATGGCCCCTCCAGTAGAAGTGCAGAGACTTAAGCATTAGACCAGCAGGGAAGTCCCATGATCTCATTTCCATATCAGTAAAATGGGTAACAGCACCTCTCAGGAGGGTTACTGTGAGAATTCAATAAGGGAAAGGAGGTTCGAATGGATCAGGCACTGATATAATTCTACAGATAGAGCCTTTCACAAAATGAAGTCACCTCTTTGAGTTTTAAGGTGGAAGGCCTAGCTCCAAGCTATGGTAGCAGAGAAAAGGAAACTGAGGGTCAGAGAGGACCTGAAGTCACGGACAAATGGGCAGCGGTACTGAGAACGCAGGTGCCCAGATACCCCCGAGGATTAACTGCCCAAGCAGCCTGTAGGTCCAATGGAGGGAAGGGACACTCCCCAAAGTGCTCACCTTTTCGAGTGGAGGGTTCTGCCTTCTACCTTTCGGACCTCGAAACTAGTGGGTCCTCGCGTGGGGAGACCGAGACGGCTCCCGCTGTACCCTGGTGGGCTCCCTGGAGACGGTGTACCTGGATGCCAGGAGTTTGGGAGGCGCACTGAAAGTGCTCTCTCCTCCAGATTGCACACGACTGACCCAGTGTGTCCGGGGCGGGGTAGTCCCAGGGAGGCGGCCGAGTGAGCGTCTGCTTGGGCCTGGGCGGTGCTGCTCTGGCCGCACCCTATGGGCGGGGCTGCAGGAGGTAACGCCCCGCCCCGCCCCGCCCCGCCCCGCCCCCTGAGGCTGCAGAAGACAGCTGGAGGCTCATTTGCCACCCCTGAGAGAGAAGGCAATGGCACCCCACTCCAGTACTCTTGCCTGGAAAATCCCATGGATGGAGGAGCCTGGTGGGCTACAGTCCACGGGGTCGCTAAGAGTCATACACGACTGAGTGACTTCATTTTCATTTTTCACTCTCATGCATTGGAGAAGGAAATGGCAACCCACTCCAGTGTTCTTGCCTTGAGAATCCCAGGGACTGGGGAGCCTGGTGGGCTGCTGTCTATGGGGTCGCACAGAGTCGGACATGACTGAAGCGACTTAGCCGCAGCAGCAGAGAGGCTTCTTGACTCAGGGGTGGTCGATAAGGATGACAGTTTCCCCCTTCCCGTACGTTGGGAGCTACTAACAATACCTCTACCCTAGATGCTGCTGATATGGTGTCCACCACCCCCACCTCTCATCCCAGGGTTGGGGAGGCAACCGGCCCAACCCACATAACTCAGGGTTCCTCCATTGTCCAATGTCTCCTTCTTTATTCAACAAACAGATATGGGGCTGCGATCAAGACCCTTCTTCCCACCACTGTGTGACTGGAGCAAGTAATTAACTTCACCTCGCTGAGCCTCAGTCTCCTCATCTGTAAAATCATAGCTTTTTCAGGATTTATTGAGAGAACGAGTAAGGCCTGCAATGAGGGAGGCTATTCCTGTTGACACTGTGCTCCATTCCACCCTCTCCCCATCAACTCAGCCCAGGAGACCCCCTGTCTGTCCACTTAGAGGCCCAGCCCTGTTGTTTGTTTGGGGTTGTGCAGGGAGAATGGCTAAAGCCACAGCTGAAACCAGCAAGATATAGTCTCTGTGACCTTGAACAAGACACTGGCCCTCTCTGGGTCTCAGCTTCTCCATCTATGGAAGACAAGAGCTGTACTTAAAAAGTGAGAGACAGCTGTGCCCGGTGCACCTGTGACGTGCCAACCATGTGCTCCACACTTCACCTGCATCCCAGAAACCCTAGGGGGCTTGCCAGCAGCAGCAGCAGCCGCATTGTACAGGAAGAGAGGCTCAGAGAGGTGGGGTGATGTGTCCACGGTCCCACAGCCAGGAGTAGGGGTGCTGGGCTTGCGCCCCACACTTTCCTCTGTGAGGAGCTTGGGCCCCTGGGAAAGCAGGGCTAACTCTGGAGGGGCTTCGTCTTGCCCTCCTTCCCAGTGCTCACTGGGAGGTGCACCCTGGAGGAGCAGCCACCACCCTGCCTCCACCAGGCTCAGCACAAAGCAGGGGCAGAGCTGGTGCTCCGACTCCAGCTCATCGGAAATGAGATGGAAAAACACAGGAGAGTTGGCCTGGGAAGGGAGGGTGCTCAGGAGCCGGCGCTGGCTCTCTGGGGCTGCAGCGCAAACAGCTGAAACAAGATTCCATTCCTTTGAGCGTGTGAGGACCTACTGTGTGCCTGGCACTGAGCGGGGCCAGAGGGTGGGTGGGAGAGTTAGGAGCCGTCCCCGCCGCCAGAGAGCTCACGCTCCATCACACGAGCCCCCCGAAGCATCACTTACATAGGCCGCTCACCGTGTCCCGTCACTCTCACCACCTTGAAGCTACGGGTGCTGTCATCACCCCCAAGGAGCGTGTCTGGAAAATGAAGCCCAGAGAAGGACAGTGATTTGTCCAGGGTCACACAGCTAGTCTGTGTTGGAGCTTGACATTGGGCCTGAATTGTCTCTCTATGGGGCTGTTTACTGAGCATCTACTATTAATATGTGTAGTCATGGTACGCCATCTCCGACTCTCCCCCTAGAAGGAAACAAGCTCAGAGAGGTTAGGTAACTGGTCAAGGTCACACAGCCAGGAAGTGGCAGAGGAATGAATCAAACTAGGGCCTGATTCTCCCAAATTTCTCCTGGCCCAAGTGGGGAAAAGAGAACAGCTGCACCATTCACTCATTTAATTGTTTATTCATTCAACAAATGTTTATTGAGCACCTCCTCTGTCAGGTACAGGGACAGGGTGGACCACAAAAACTTGAGCCAGCCTCTGTCCTCAGGGGGTTCATGGTCTTTTTTAATATTTATTTTACTTTGGCTGCACCAGGTCTTGGCTGTGGCATGCAGGATCTTTAGTGGTGGCATGTGGGATCAGTTCCCTGAGAGCATGCTCAGTCACTCAGTTGTGTCCAACTCTGCAACCCCATGGACTGTAGTTCGCCAGGTTCCTCTGTCCATGGGATTATCCTGGCAAGAATACTGGAGTACGTGGCCATTTCCTCCTCCAGTTCCATGACCAGGGATCGAACCAGGCCCCCTGCATTGGGAGCATGGAGTCTTAGCCACTGGACAGCTGGGGAAGTTCCAGGATCCTGGTCTTGAGCGTGCCCATGGGGTGCTGGGACAGAACAGCCATTTCTTCTAGAATTGGGGTGGGAGGTGGTGCTGCTGCGGACGGCTTCCTGGAGTTGACTCTGGAATTGTCCACCTTCTGGCTGGGCCACCTGGCCCCAGAGTCATTTACCTTCTGAGTCTCATCTGAAAAATGGTGATAACAAAGTCCACCTTGTCCAGTATGGCTCAAGAAATGTCACTGTTATTACTAATATTATAGTCTCAACCAAGCCCCCACGGCAGGGCACAGCAAGTGGGCAGAGGAAAGGGGTGTGAGCCACCAGTGTCTAGGCCTTGGGGAGAGGCAGAGAGCGCCAGCATCCTGAGAACGTGGCCACAAACCTGTGAAACAAATCCCCAAAGGCCTCAGACCTGGGGTGGCTGCAGAGAGCCTAGGGCCGGGTCTGTGGCCTTGGCTGGACCCCTGGGGCCTCCAGCAGGAATGAGGTCAGGGCTAGGGCCTGTGATCAGAGGGGTGGAAGGGAGCCTGCGAGGTGTTCGGGAAGCAGCAAAGGGTGGGGGTTTGAGAGGGTGGAGGAATCTGGGCTTGGAGCACTAGGGCTGGCATAACTTGGGTTCAGATTCCATTGGGCACCTCTAGGCCTCAGTTTCCTCCTCTAGAAAATGTGTTCCTGACACCTGCATGGCAAGATGGAATCAGATCATGCTAACAAATTGTTTTATTTAACAGACACGTGTATAGTGTGTGCTGTGGGTCAGGTGCCGCTCCATGGACCTTCTGCCCGGGTATTTTTAAGTATACCTGTTTTATTTCTTTGGCTGTGCCAGGTCTTAGTTGTGGCATACAGGATCTGCGTTGCTACCTGTAGGATCTTCTTGTTTCGGCAGGAAAACTCTTGGTTGAGGCATGTGGGATCTAGTTCCCCGAGAAGGGATCGAACCCCGGGCCCCTGCATCGGGTGTGCAAAGTCTTAGCCACTGGACCACCAGGGAAAAGTCCCTGCCTGTGTATTTTTAATGAGAGGTACGTGCTCCTACACCACAAGGGCAGCGGCTACATCATGTGATGGTGTTACAACGACCGGATTTTACTTTCGAATCAGGAAAAGCAGTTAACAGCCAGGAAAGTGAATTCCATTTCGGGAGCAGACCGGGACCTGGGAGGCTGGCTGTGGGCTGGACCAGGACGAGAATTCAGGACAGCCCAGTCCCTGCCAGGGCTGCTCTCCAGGAAGAGAACTGGGAACCCTTCTCTAAGGGAAATCGGCCTCTCCTGGAAAGCCAACTTGCGTGCGTGCGTGCGTGCATGCATCTGCACATGGATGTGAGTCTGTGCGTGCATGTGTGTCGGTGTGTGCGTCTGCACATGGATGTGAGTCTGTGCGTGCGTGTGTGTCGGGGTGGGGGTTGGGGGGGGACATCCCGGTCCTCACCCTCCGCGGCCTCGCTGCCAGCCGCCAGCCCCACCGTCTGTTGTGGCAGATGTTTGGCTGTGCCATGGCAACGCCGGAACAGGATGTACCTCTGGATTGCAGCAGGGACAAGCCCAAGCTCACAGGCCGCCCACACCGTTCCCCTCCCCAAAGGCCTGCTGCGGAGAAGAACCGCTTGGGTCCAGGTTGGGGACAAATGGTACTTGTGTCCGGAGGGAGGCAGAGATGGCATCCTCCATGGGGTCAGCGGTGGGGAGGGGAGAGGGGAGGAGGAGGAAGACACACGTGTGCACAGCCCAGCCGAGGCCCTCCTCTGGGAGCTCGCAGCGGCTTCCCTCTGCCCGACAGAGGATGCTAAGGAAACAGCGTGGGAAGAGGAGCTGCCGTCAACAGGGCTGGTCTGCGGGCGGCTGATCGCTGTCTTTCCCACGATTACAGTGGCTCCTCACGGAGGGAGGGCTTTGTGCCAGGACATGTGCTCAGTACTTCGTCTAGCAAATATCTAGGTTCACGGGTCTCTGCTGTGTGCCGATGACGCAGCGCACATCTTTGTGACAGCCCTGTGAGGTCATCCCTGTTCTTCAAATGAGGAAAAGGGGGCACGGAGAGGGGAAAGCCAGCGCTCTGGGTCACAGAGTGGGTGAATTAGGGGGCAAGACCTCGGGCTGTCTTGCTCCCAAGCCCTTAAGTGTGGTGACGCTGCCGGGACCGGCCACATCCTCTGCAGGGCCCGGTGGGAAATGAAAAGGCCTGGCCCTCGTTAAAGAGTTAAAGACGGCGAGAGCATCAGACCAGACCAGTCGCGGGGCCCTTGTAAGTGCAGGGTTCTATGCAGCTGCCCAGGAAGCCAGGCCCCAAGGGCTCGGAGGGTGGGCACAAGTGGCTTGGAGAAGCATCAGACCAGGATAGTGAGCCCCAGCCTGGCCCCTCCGAGCTGCAGTGATCTGAGTGTGATCTCTGCTCCAGGCAGCCCATGTTTCCCCATCAGAGGGGAGAAAGGACCACCCACCCCGCCCAAATGCTGTGCTGAATTCCCTAGAACCAGAAGCCTGGGAGATTGGAGGCCAAATCTTAGCTCAGTGCTAAAGTTCCTCTGTCCTTGGGGATTCTCCAGGCAAGAATACTGGAGTAGGTTGCCATGCCCTCCTCCAGGGGATCTTCCCAACCCAGAGATCAAACCCAGGTCTCCCACACTGTAGGCAGATTCTTTACTGTCTGAGCCACCAAGGAAGCCCATGAATACTGGAGAGGGTAGCCTATTCCTTCTCCAGGGAATCTTCCCGATCCAGGAATTGAACCAGGGTCTCCTGCATTGCAGGTGGATTCTTGACCAGGCTGAGCTACCAGGGAAGCCCATTGTTTTATGAAATCTTTACATTTTCCTTTTCAAGTATGAGAGTAACAACAATCCTATTGGAGAGATTCTGGGATTGATAAAGGGAGGGGAAAACATCGACCTGGACTCCTAACCACCTAGCCACACTGCCATTGGCAGGTTGTGTATTTTCTTCCTGACTTTCACAGGCAGGCTTTCTCTCAGGACCCCCGGGGGTGAAACAGAGGCTCCTCTCTGCCTCAGGCAGGAGCATATGAATGGGGGAGAATGATGAATGGATGGATGTTACAAAGGAGTCTGGTCTGGATGACCTTTCAGATTCTTCTGGACTCTAACTAAACTCCGGATTCGTTGAGGGGAGGAGGGGGGTGGGCAGTGTGGGGTGGGGTGGAGGGGCCGAGTCCAGTGAGCCAAGCCCAGTGTGCTGGGGCTCTGAGGTGGTCGATTCTGGGCCCAGTCCTGCAAGGATGTGGTTTAGGCAGTTGTGAGTGCCCCCAAGCTTTCCCAGCTGTGGGGTGTGTGTGTGTGTTGGTTTAGGCAGTCGTGGGTGCCCCCAAGCTTTCCCAGCCATGGTGAATGACACTTGGCACTCATTTTCACAGCATATTTCATTCATTTATGCTCATTTGATACCGACTGAGTGCTTGTTATGCACTGGGCTTCCCCGGTGGCTCACCGTTAAAGAACCCGCCAACAATGCAGGCGATGCAGATTTCGGTCCCTGGGTTGGGAAGATCCCCTGGAGGAGGGCATGGCAACTCGCTCCAGTATTCTTGCCTGGAGAATCCCCATGGACAGAGGAGCCGGGCAGTTGCAAAGAGTCTGCCCATGGGGTTGCAAAGAGTCGGACACAACTGAAGCAACTGAGCATGCACGTACTATGTACAAAGCCCACGAGGGGCTGGCTCTTTTGGAGAGAAGATGCGGAGGTAGAAAGTGTATGAATTTGGAGTCAGGTACCCTGAGCTTCTGTCCCTTCCTGGATGTGTGGCCTTAATCCGGGTGACCTAACCTCTCTGGAGCTTCCACCTCTTCATTTGCAAAACAGTCACCGCTACCCTGAGGATCGTCTCAGTAACAGACATGAAACATCTGCACGCAGGTGCTGGGTGCACTTGACTTCCTTCTCCCCTCCCGCCAGTGCCAGCAGTAGCAGCCACTGACTCAGTAAGTGGTGTGCCAGCAGAGAAGAGGTTTGCATACATTCTCAGCTAATTCTCAAATTATTGGCCCCACGAGGTCGGTAGCACTGTCCTTCACCTGTTGTGAGATCCAATTTCAAAACCAGAGGGAGCTCTGCGCCTCCAGCTGCCTGTGGGAGAATCTGTCTCTTAGCATCCAATTCCCAAGCATCCTTTCTTGTGCTAGGGCTTCTGCTGACACTTCACTTGCAGAAACAGTTAACAACAGCAAAAAGGAATTTGGGGCTGACACCGGACCCTTTGCCAGAATACTTCAGGGTGTGTGAGCAGCTTCCCTTTAAAGGTCAAATACAGAGAATTTGATCTGGGGGCGGGAAACACACCTTGTACCACCAGCCAAGGTAGCCTTTGAAGTGGGTCAGATTTCTCCGGGGCTGGAGGCTTCATTTCTGACTCGATGTTTTCCTGCTGGTACCTACAGGGAGATCAGATGCTGCTTCAAGCTTGCTGCTTTCTACTTCTGCGGTGGGGGCGACAGCTCTGGTTTTGGGTGGAGAAGGAACAGTAGTACCTCCTGGCTTCACCCCCTTTTAGAGGTCACTGTGGCCAAATGACTTACACCCTGAAGGCCTGATTCTTCGACTGAAAACTGAGGGTAACATCAAAGGGCCTTTGGAGAGTTCCACGGGGTTCATTAAAGTGCTGGGTGCGCGGAAGTCTCAGGAATATAGTTCTGCTTCCTCATGTGAGGGCATTGGGGTGGGTGGATGGCCTGTCCTGGGCAGGGCTGACCTGATGCACCGCTGCCAGACACCTTTGGACAGGGCTTCCCTTCGATGCAGTGAATCCTTCTGAAATGCCGGGAACTCCTCCACGCTCTGCCTCCTGGAGCTTCTTGAGGTCTAGCCAGGAAGGGCTTCCACGAGCATGCGGCTGCTCCCCTGCCTGCCCACAGCCCCTGGAGGCGAGATCTGGGGCCCCACGCAACCTCAGGCTTGCTACTCTGAGGACAAGATCAGGTTGTCAGTCACAGGAAGGTTCTCCGGGGACCTGAGTGAAGAGAGTATCTGGTAATCTGAGAACACCCACATTCTGGAAGGGCCATGTGGAAGGGTGGGTGTTGTCTGCAGAAAACATGTGTGGAATGTGATTGTAACTGGTGGAGGGAAAACCTACTCAACTGTACCGCATTCCTATTGCAATGGTTTTCTAGACGTGGCCATCACAATTCCCAGAGAATCCACGGGAATCGCAAGGAGTGCTGGACCCCCTGCTCCGGCTCAGATTCACCTTGGGAGCCTGAATAGAATGTGTTAGGGGTCTCCACCTTGCCTAGGAGTGTCCTGAATCATGACCCTTGTGGTTCAGTTCCAAAAACCTCATATATAGAGAGGGGCTACATTACAGCTTGATGGGACCAGGCAGCAGTCACCCCACTCACCTTCTGCTTTAATTTTCTACTGAATAAGCATTTCCTAACCATGATTTGGACATCCTAGGTGGCTCAGTGGTAAAGAATCTGCCTGCCAATGCAGGAGAGGTGAGTACAATCCCTGGGTCAGGAAGATCCCCTGGAGGAGAAAATGGCGACACACTCCAGTATTCTTGCCTGGAGAATCCCATGGACAAGTCATGCAGGCTACAGTCCATGGGGTCAGAGTCAGACAACTGAGTGACTGAGCACAGCAACCATAATCTGGCTTCAAGTGCAGATGTTCCTAGAACGACTCAATGTGCTAATCGGCAAATGAGAGTCATCTGGTCGGCTTGATGCTTCTAGTATTTTTTTTTAATTTTTTAATTTTACAATATTCATTATCTTTTTTTGCTGATGGCACGTAGGACTTCAGTTACCCAGGGATCCAACCAGTGTCCCCTGCATTGAAAGGTGGATTCTTAACCACTAGATTGCCAGGGAAGTTCCCACTGATGGTTATAATTCTGATTGTAAAGTGGAAAACTTGCATCCTGTTTATCCACCCATCTCCTGTGAGTACAGGGGAGGGGTGGAGTAAGTCTAGATGAACTAAATGGAGTGTGTACTGTCCCTGGACCCACAGGCTCTGGAATTTCGTAGTCCTGTCAAGGCACTAGTGGCAGAAGGGTGACACTCACGTGACTCGCCCGTGGGACGGGCAGGTACGGCACCAAAGGCAGCGAAGAGGAATTATGAGCGCTGTTTGCCCTGCTAGATGCACAGAACCCCAGGAAGGCAGCGTTTTCCTCTGGCAGCAGCCTGGCTTGGCTCAGACACCACGGGAGGAGAGCCCCCAGAGCTCTATCTGCAGTGAGCTGTGGCCTGAACTCGGCCTGAGCCTTTGCTGTGTCTGGTGACTGGGGTCCCCTGGGGTTCCTGTCTTGGCTGTTAGCCATGATGAGCCCCCTCCACCCCATCCCTTCTTGTGCGTGAGCAGTTAAGGTGGTGAATTTCTCCAGCACACCCCTCAAGTTCAAGTCCCACCCAAGGTGGGGGCAGACAGGACAGGTTTTTTTGGGATACAAGTGACCACCTTGTATACCAAAAGTTGGCCCGCTCTTTCTTACTGGCAAGATCAGGAAGAAACAAAAGACGATTCCTGCAGCAGCTGACCTTTCTCCTGGTTCTTTCTCTGGTCTCACTTGTCCAGCTGTTTGGCACGGGGCCAGCAAACAGCTGCGTCTCGACTTTCCTGGCCAGGGCTGGAGGGGCTGCTGCTTTGTTTTTTCTGCACAAGTTCAGAGGTCATCGAGCATTTATAAAGAAAGTTTATTTTCCTCACAAGAAGCACACAGACTATATACAGTACACACCAACAGAAGTAAAAAAAAAAAAAAAAAAAGTGCATTATGCATCTTCTACTGCAAATTCACAGTACAAAAGATACTGCCTTTTAAATAGATAATATAAAAAAACCAAGAAGAAAAACAATATATAATAAAAAAATCATTGATATCGTAACGCAACACACTGGCACCCACTGGCAGCTTCTGGAAACCAAAGGGCAGGCAGTCTTGGGGGCAGGGGAGCTCCTGACTGGAGGGAGATCTGTACCTGCATTTTGTTGCAAAGAACTCAGGACACCAAAAGAGAGGAAAACGGGGCAGGGGAGACAAGATGGTAAGAAAAACTCTACTGAACAGGAGAACAGCTGTGTGATGGGGAGGGTAGAGGAGACGGGCAGGACTGTGGTCCAGAGGGGGCCAGAGCTGGCTGGCCTACCAATCCTGGCTTTTCTTCGTTTACTATGGGCCCTTGGCTGAAACAGCGCCTGCCTCGCCCATAGGGACCGCCAGCCAGCGCTGTTTCTAGCGATGCCCCTGGCCTGGCTGTGGGCAGGCTGCCCAGCAGATCAGCCCAAGTATGGGGAAGGCAAATTCCAGCCCCAGCGCCAACCACCGCGGACAAGGCAAAGTATCCAATCACAGAAGGCGAAAGCGGAACGGCTGCCCATAAATACACAGTATTTGTAAACTATTATTAAGGCACTCGATTGTAAAACAATAATTACAGTGTTGAAGAGGAGGGAGGGAGCGGCCATCTCCTTGCACGGTGTGGCTGACAGAGGGACAGTGGAGGACGGGGGTCTGGCTTTAAAGGGTCCCGCTAGGAGACTGACACCGGCCGGGGCCAGGGGGTCTACTACAGGACGAAAAAACGAGGCGGTCACGTCCAGATCCACCGCACGGTGTCGCTCCAGACCATTCAAGGTGACCCGCTCCACAGCTTGGGTGACAGGCGTGTGTGTGGATGAGGGAAGGGGAACGCACTTGATGCTCTCGTTCAACTGACAGATGTATAGACTCAAATATATGTATCTGTGCAGAATGATCTCACACACACAGGTATGCATCTGCAGAAAGAAAGTGAAGTCACTCAGTCGTGTCCGACTCCTTGCGACCCCATGGACTGTAGCCTACCAGGCTCCTCCGTCCATGGGATTTACCAGGCAAGAATACTGGAGTGGGTTGCCATTTCCTTCTCCAGAGCAGATGATAAAAAGACCAGGTAGCTGAACACAGGGATCCGTGAGTACCTTCGTCTGGCCAAGATGCTGGGGTAGGACAGGAGCAGGTGAACCTGCACTGTGCTGGCCGGACGTCCCAATCTCCTGCCACCTGGCTCACCTGCTGGAGGGACCCAGAGGGACTCGCTGCCCGCGCGCGTCCAGGGGAGCCCTGCTGGCTGGCAAGCCAGAGCGGCGTTCCCAGGCGGCAAACAGTGTGCTGGTCTTCCAGCACCTTGGGTGAGATTCTGCATGTGACCTCGACTAGATGCCAGCACTTCCTCTCACTAAGGAGCAGGGGCCCCCTGGGATGGGGCCTGAGTGCAGGGCTGACATACAGGGTTGTCCTGATGTTAGTTCTATGGCCGTTCTGGCTCCATCCTAGGTATCCATCCTCTGGGCTTATCCAGGAGGGAAAATGCTTAGAAAGGGCTGGAATGCTTTCTTAGCTGGAAAGGGTGGGATGGATGGAGCACAAGGAGACTGGACAGAGTAGACTCTTGCCCAATGGAATGAGTGGCCCCACCCAGCAGAGAGCTGTTTGGCAGCCTGGAGGTTGGCACGGGTGCCTGCACTGAGACCAAGGAGGCAGGGGAGACTAGGGGCAAGAACCCTGTTCTCAAGACATTCATGCAGTGATGCACGCTGCCACGAGACAGAGATATGGACATCGGCAAGGTCAAGTGCCAACTAGAGGGCAGCACTGTATCCCCTCTCTCTGTGACCAGTTCCCCGCTTTGACTCAACAAAACTCAATGAGAAGACCTCCGTGTGTCAATGCGAGAGAAAGATCTAGACAAGTTGAATCTCCTGCTGGCATGCCACGTGAATGAGAGGGAAAATGGTGGGGAGGTGGAGGGGGAAGAGGAAACACAGCTGAATTTATGGGGTACCAAGCTGATTCAGCATTCCATGAAGATAGCTGGTCACCAAAATCCATGACTCTCACAGCATAAACCTCTGCCGCCCACATTCAGAATTTCCCCCATCCGCTAAGTGTACAGACAAAGCATTGGTCAAGAAGCTTATGGTGCAAGCTTTCTTTTCGGAGACCACTAATGCATCTGTCTTTGTCGAGATGCCCCCAAGCCTGGTAGAACACTCTGGTCTTATTAGCTAACATTTAAAATAGCAATCCATATTGGTCTTTACACCACTGATCTGGGAGAAAAACCTTCATTCTCTTCTCCAGGCTAGAATGTTACCCATCAAGAAGGCTTCGCTTTGTTCTGATGGTGGGGACCTGGGCCCTAGTTTCATTAACAGACAAACTTCTGACAATGAATGGATAACTCTGCCAAAAGCCAAAGACCCTCTCATCTTTGTAATCCTCTTCCCATCCTTTACCTGGATAAAAAAAATCTATGGCTTTCAAAATGAATGTCTTCAAGAATATATCATACCCAGGCATGGTTAAAAAAAAAACAACATAAGCCTGTCATCATCAAATCTACAGGATTCTTTTGACACAAAAATTGACCCACCACATGAAATGCAATTTGGCAAAACACTGAACCTGATACGTTTTTTTTGAGACCATGCTCTTGTGTTGGCTGAGAGAGGCACAGACCCAACTGGGTTTTCTGGAATAAGTGGATCATATTAGGTGATTCCAATTGATAGCGGTGGGGAAACAAATTCCTATTAGGTGAAATAACATATACTTAAAAAGATTTAAAAAAAAAAAAAAAAGGTCAGGGAGAAAAAATTTCTGGAGAGAGGGTTTTTTGCAAAAGCTCTACCCACGAGCTGAAACATGGACTGGCCTTGTTTCTGAAAACTCTGCATGGGTTGCTCTGAGAGGCCCAGTTAGGACCAACATAAGATGGAGACTCATTTACCC
Organism: Bubalus kerabau; assembly: GCF_029407905.1. Taxonomy (NCBI): domain Eukaryota; kingdom Metazoa; phylum Chordata; class Mammalia; order Artiodactyla; family Bovidae; genus Bubalus; species Bubalus kerabau. The sequence continues at coordinate 68,313,024 of NC_073639.1, read as the reverse complement.
ACTTCTGGAATTCGGCTGGCCCTTGAAGGATGTCTAGTTTCACTGAAATAATCCGGTGGACCCATCTGAGGGCAAGCTGCAACTGTGGGAAAGCTTCAGCCAGTAGGGGTCCCCCGATGCCCAGGGGACAGACACTGGGGGTGGGCTGGCAAGGACTGGGTAGGGAGGAGGGCAGGGTTTGGCCTGAGGTGACAAAAGAGGCGGGGAGGCCTTCTAACTCCCCGGAGTTTCTTCCCCAAGGGCCTGGGCAAGCCCTGGGTTTTCAAGTAAAACCAGGGCTCAGGAAAGGTTTTCTATAAAGGGCCTGATTATAAAGTATCTTCAGTTTTGCAGGCTACATGGTCTCTGTTGCCTGTTTGGTAATTTTTGGCTAACCCTTTGAAAATATGAAAAAAAAAAACAAAACAACCCATCTTAGCTCATGGGGCGACACACCCCAGCCATGGTTGGCTGACCCCTGCATGAAATCTAACCAACCTCTTTTCTCTCTCCAAAATGTTTTAACACCCTGTCTTGCCTGCTGACATCAGAGGAGTCCCTCTACTCAAGATCCTGAGGGGCTACCCTGGAGCCGGGCGGGACCTCAAGCCTTCCCGGCCTGCTGGGAAGAGCCATGGAGAAGCAGGAAGCAGCGTTCTCACCGCAGGAAGGGGCGACTTGTAAACATCTGAGCAGCTTCCCACCAGTCCCGCTTCTCGGAGAAGCTGCTGCCGAGCTGTTCCTCGAGTGACTGAGCATCTCTCACTGCTGACCTCTCCCTTTCCTCCCCAGACTTGAGTACATGTGACCTAATGAACCTGAGTGTCGAAGCTCCAGTGGGGTGACCCATGTCTCCGAACCCCTTTCCCAGCCCCGCCAGATGCTCGAGCGCCTTCAAAATCCTCGTAGGACCTTGTGGCCTTCTGCAGCAGGTGAGACTCAACGATAACTTTGTGGGTCCTTCTCCCCAGATGGGGGTGGACAACGAGGACCACACACACACACTTTGCCCCTGCCTCCGCCAGGGCTGGCCAGACACGCATCACTCAGCTGTGACAACACGCCAGCACCGGGAAGTCAAAGCTCAGAGGACCTCCACACACCCCGGGGTCGGTCTGACGACAGTGTCTGTGCCTTCCTGTCGCTTTAAGTAGCGGTGTTTGGTGTGGGCAACTTTAAAAGTCTTGACGCTTTTGGGGGAGGGGGGCGTGGGTCCTGACAGCAACAACAGAAAGTTCTCTTTAGGAAAAAAAAAAACCTTTTCTGACACAGCATTTTCCCCTGGAACAAGCCTTGGTCATTACTGGATTTTTAAAAATAAAAAACGTGCACAGCAGGATTAGAGGTAGGAATTCTAGTGCCATCCACGGGTTTCCCCATGAGGGCCTGCATGAGCGAAGATGAGCCCCTGCGGTGCCGATGCGACACCACGGCTATTCGTTTGCAGGTTGTGCATGGAGCTGTTTTTTGATGCGTGCACATCTCCGTATAAATGCTCTTCTTAAAACACGAGTCTTCTTGGAAACACTCACTTTGGGGTCAGAGTCTACTGGCCGACAGCTGCTGGTTCTCACAGGCCACAGACACCCAAGCTCCCCTCTCTCTTCTTGTGCTGTATGTTCGGCAATTTTGTTGCTTCTTCTCCCCTCTGCAAAGAGGCGGGGAGGAAAAACGAGGATAACGCCAATTGCTTAAGGGACATCCAGACGGCAGGGGTGGACCAGAAATCCACAGGGAGGCTAAGGGAGGGATCGCACAAGTCCAAACGCAGCCAGAGGTGGGTCAGCTTTTGCCCGGCCATGAAGGGCTTTTCAAGTTTTCCGGGGCAGATTTCCCTGATGGTTTCGAGGTGGCGGCCGGACTCCTGCCGGCCGGTGGGGGCTCGTGCAAGAGGGAAGACTCGCTCAACCTGGCGTCCTGGGAGTCGGCCGCGCTGGACACGTCGGCCTCGCCGGACAGGTCCTCGGTCGAGAGGTTGAGGCTGCCGAGCTTGGCCAGGGAGTGGGAGCGCTTGAGCGGGGATGAGACGGTGAGGCCCGCCAGCCGGAGCCGGGTCTCGATCTCCTGCGTGCGCTGCTTCACCAGCCCCGGCTTCCCGCGGACGCTGTGGATGCTGTCGCTGCTCGAGCTCCGCGTCAGGTTGGAGCTCATGGAGGACGAGGTGGGGGTGTAGCAGATGGTCTTCAGGAAGTCTCTGGAGAAGTGACTGGCGTGGTCCAGGCGGCACAGGAAGGGCGGGGGGCTCTTCAGCGGGGCTCCCTCCAGCAGAGAGGGACCGGGCTCGGGCTTCTCGGGGCCCGGGGCTTGGCCTGGCAGAGGCAAGTCCTGGTTCTCCTCGGGGATGGCGGCCGGGCCGTCCCGGCACGGGGCCCCCAGCTCGGCGGGCGTGCCCTTCAGCCTCTCCAGCTCTTTGGTGTGCTTGCGTACAAGGCCCGCCTTCTGCAGCTGGATGATGGACTCCTGGTGCTGCATCAAGTAGCTGTTGCTTGTGGGTTTCTCGGCCTCTTTACTGAACAGGAGCCGCAGGTCCTTGGCCGGCTTCGGATCTTTCCTGGGTGACAAGTCTTCCTTCACTGCTTCCAAGCCGGGAGGGTTCTTATCACAGTGAGAATTCTTCACGAGGAGGGACTTTGGTAGGGCTTTGTGAGTCTCTCTGGAAGGTTCCGGAAGGCTGGCTGGGGGCTCCAGGGCAGCCCCGGCCCCTGGGCCGCCGTTGTCTGGCCTCCTTGAGCCTGTTGGTAGTAGGAAGGGGGCAGTATCGGTTGGGCCAGAGGCCAGTTTTTCCAAAGCTCGGGACCTGCTGGCCACAGGGGAAGATGTGAGTTGGGGCAGGAAGGTGGGCTGGGTGCAGATGGCGGCAGCACCGGGGTTCTTGCATCGCTCCCCGAAGGCCTCGGGGGTCCCGCCGGCTGCCGGGTACATGCAGTCGGCGCAGGATTTGTAGGAAGGCTTCACTTTGTTAAGGATCCCGAAGATCGCGTCATGCTGAAAGGGGCAAGAACATGGTGAGGATGCAGTATAAGCTGAAAACCGAAAAACACAAGGAGGGTGGTGGGCAGTGCTCTCCCTTCAGCTGGTGTTGGGACAGAGTGCTCTCAGAACCGGAACCTGCTCGACTGTGACTGATGCAGGTTCGGAGACGAGTTAGAGACACTCAGCTTCCTGGAAGCTATGAACCCATGATCCTGGACAAATCCTTTGGCTACACAGCCAGGAGTGGGACCTCCAAGGGCCTCCCTTCTCGAAACCTTCTCAACCCCTGCCTCTGCCACCTGCACCAAATGACCCTTTCCAGTGCCCCGATTTCGCCTGGAAACCAGGGTGACTTTGCCCTCAGAGGATCGTTGTTGTTGCTGTGTCACCCAGTCGTGTCTTGACTCTTTGTGACCCCACCAGGCTCCTCTGTCCATGAGATTTCCCTGTCCACGAGGCAGGCATACTGGAGTGGGTTGCCATTTCCTTCTCCAGGGGATCTTCCCGAACCAGTGATCGAACCCGTGTCTCCTGCACTGGCAGGTGGATTCTTTACCACTGAGCCACCAGGGAAGCCCTCAGAGCATCGTGCGAATTAGTGAAATAACGTTTCTGGCAAGTAACTGGGTCTCCATTTCAGAAAGGGCCTGGAGTCTGCAGCCTGGTGACGACCCTGCACGTCTGGCACAACAGAGCGTGGCTCCGAGAAACCATCACCCGACTGTGCTCTTCGCAGAGAGGTGGCGAAGAGCAAAGACGGCTTGGGAATGACTCTAATACAGACCCGAACGCGGGTGCCTGCAGCCTCAACGAGGGAACCAGCCGGAGGCGGGTTTCATACACCAACGGGGTCTGTAAGACTATGTAAGATGGTGCTGCGGGATTGCTATCAATTTTCCCAAGGTGGCAGTGGTACTGTGGTCCTGATACACATGGAAGCACTTGTGATGGGAACGACAGACTGGGGATTTGATTTGTTTCCACCTGATGTGAAGAGCCGACTCACTGGAAACAACTCTGAGGCTGGGAAAGATTGAAGGCAGGAGGAGGAGGGGGCGACAGGGGATGAGATGGGGCTGGATGGCATCATCGACTCAGTGGACACGAGTCTGAATAACCTCCAGGAGATGGTGATGGACAGGGCAGCCTGGCGTGCCGCAGTCCATGGGGTCGCAAAGAGTCAGACACCACTGAGCAACTGAACAACAGTCCGGGGTGTGGGAATGTGTACGGGGGTGAGATGAAACAGCCACACACTGGTAAAGATCAAAGCTGGGTAACAATTTATATGTCTTACATTTTACGTAAGAAAAGAAAATTTAGAAGCCTTGCCTAACACAGCAACGGGGCGGCAGGGTCAAGGGAGCAGTGTACAGACATTCCTTGGGGCCTCTGGTCCTCCCACTGTCTACCCTCCACAAGGGCCTGCAGAACCTCTTGGAAATCCACTCAGGGGCTACATGAGGGGGGGCTGCCCCCGGGTGGAATGGAAGTGGCAGGCACGCCCCCCCAGCCCCCACGCCTACCTCGAGGTCGTCCGGGCAGCTCCTCTTGCTGTTGTTGTTATTTAGGTTTTCCCGGTTGAGCAGGTTATCGAGCTGGGCTGCCGGCTGCCCCCACCTCCTGGCTCCCAGGGCCTCCTCCCTTTGCATCTCCTCCGCCTGCGGCTCAGGCTCTGGTTTCTTCGTCACTTCCCTCTCGCAAAATCCCAGACCTTCTGGGGGGGGTCTGGCTGGCTGGGACACCTCTGCCAGCTGAGCAGCTTCCTCCAGCAGAGCGTCCCTCTCCAGATCCTCCAGGTGGACGGGGCCGCCCGTCTCGTCGCCTGGGGCCCGCAGCAGGGGGTCTGAGAGTCGCCGGAAACAGCAGGGCAGAGCAGCGCCCCCCAGGGCCCCGCTGCCTGGGAACTCAGGCAGGGGGGCGGTGGCGTCCAAGCAGGGCGGCGGGGCTTCCTGGGTGCTGTCCAGGGTCTCTGGCTGGAAGTCCCCGGGCCCCGCGGGGTCGTCCACAGGCTGCTGGAAGCAGCTGTCCTCGGTCTGCTGGCGCCACAGCTTGTTGTGCCGCTGTTTGCTGGGGGAAGGAGGGAGGAGGAAGATGAACTGAGGCCAGTGCCCAGAGGGTCCTTGGAAGAGGCTGGTGGGGCAGGGGAGCAGCCCAAGGCTTGGGTGGACGCCAGGGGCTCACCTGAGTGAAGCCTCTCTGGGATCATTTATCCCCAAGACATTCAAGGGTGACGGCAAAGGCCCTGGGACCCAAGTCATCGTGGCTCCCACAGGAGCGATCCGTGGATGGTCACGTAAACAGCTTTGTCACGTGATGAGGATGCTGCAGACACGGGGGTCTGGACCTGAAATCCCATCACGGCCCCAGTGCCCCAGCTCACTCACTGTGTTGAACCTGGTCACACCCCTGATGCTCAGTCTCTGTTCCCCCATCAGTCAAATAAGAAACTGTATCTTTTCCTACTGCCTATGTAGGGAAATAATGCAGATGAAAGCAGAGAGTTGGTAAAAAATTACACACATTCATGTGACCACATAAACACGTGATGCACCTGAATAAAACTGGGAAGATGCCAGAAAATCGGAAATATTTGTGTAGGTCAGAGAGATTACAGGTCAGTTTTTTTAAAAGTCTTATAGCACTATAGCATTATTTTTATATAACAATTTTTAAACATAAAGGGTTAAAAAAAAATAAGAGGCTCATAATGAAATAAGGTCAATGAGTCACCTCCATGAGCCTTAAGAGACTCACTGCCGTCATGGGGCCGAGGGTTAAGAGATATGAACGTAAAAGGCTGTGCAAACTATGGGCTTGCTCCTGTTTCCAGCCGTCTGCTCTGCGTGCGTGGGCTGGGCCGGGCCGGGCAGGCCCTCAGGTGGGGCTGGGATCCGAGGTCAAAACGCTGTGCTGCTGTGAACCTGGTCTGGAGAGCCCTGGCTGGGCTTCAGACCGCTGATGGCAGCAAGTGACTGAAGGGCTAAAGGAGCTGATGTGTCCATCCGCTCCCCCTCAGCCCTGCCTGCACATCTGTCCAGCTGCTCTCCAGCTGACAGTGAAGGAGTCCAGAGATGTCCAGAGCTATTCTCCAGACCCCTGGTTGCTTCCTCAGATGTGGCCAAGAAGCTGGTGGACTTAGCCTGTGGCCTCCCCATGGCACCGAGCAGAAACAGCTGTCAGGGAGGCTTTGAGCAGACTGAGCAGAAAGGAACAGGGAGAGTGAATGGATCCACCTGGGGTCACTGGGGACCCCCCCGTGGGGGCAGGATCACCCTGCATGGGATCCCCAGAGGCCGACAGGCCTGGGGAATGCTCCGCCTCCTTGGGCCGCCCTCTGGCTGTGTGACATGGGACACCTCAACCTCCAATGTCAGTTCCTGACTCCCCGTAAATGCGGGATCCTCTGTCCTTTGCAGACCTTTCTCATGGCGGGGTAGGTAGGTAGGTAGGTAGGTGGGTGGTGGTGGTGGTTAGAGAATTAAAAAGCAGCTATGTCATCACTGACCACGAGATGGGTCTATTAAAGCATCTGGATGGTGCTCGTGGAAATTTCACAACCCTATGAGGGGGTAGTGAAAATCGCTCAGCCATGTCTGATTCTTTACAATCCCATGGGCTGTAGCCTGCCAGGCTCCTCTGTCCATATGGCTTCTCCATGCAAGAATACTGGAGTGGGTGGCCGTTCCCTTCCTCAGGAGATCTTCTGAACCCAGGTCTCCCGCATTGCAGGTGGACTCTTTACCATCTGAGCCACCAGGGAAGCCCAAGAATACTGGAGTGGGTAATCTATCCCTTCTCCAGGGGCTCTTCCTAACCTAAGAAGTGAACTAGGGTCTCCTGCATTGCAGGCAGGTTCTTTACAAGCTGAGCCACCAGGGAAGAGGAGGAGGGGCAGGGGGAATGGGGTCAATTCTTAACTCAGGAGAGGAGACTGTGACCAGGGCAGATGGATGAGACAGGCCTGAGCTGCCAGCTTGGCGGTGGCAGGCCTGGGTCTGCCCCTGCGGTCCCTGGAGCTGCCCTGCGTTGAAACCTGGCACGGGGCTGGGCACAGAACAGATGCTTAGGAAACAGGGCAGCCCCGGGCTGAGCCGCACGTGGGAGTCCTGCCTTGGATCAGAAGCTGTGCCCTGCTCCCTCCAGCCGCAGAATAGCTTTCTGTGCGTGCCAACACAATCAACACAGATCCCTCCTGGAAACCACTAATCAAACCCCAAACAATAGCTGTTTTGCTCAGACGGGCTCCCCTCCACCCCTCCAACCCTGAGGCAGGATTTCTGGCTGTGGAAGCCAACCCTGGGCCGGACGGGAGCACGGCTGGGCAGCAGGGCTCTTGGAGCTCGGCTTTACCGGTCGGTTCTTCCCAGCTCATGGTCACCCACCTGGCATCCAGGATGCCTTCATACTCAGACAGCTGCCTCATAAAGCCCGCGTTGGGGCGCGTGATGCTGCGTTTCTGCTTCACGTAGTTGTAGGCTTTCTCCAGGGTCCAGCCGAATTCCTTCATCGCGTAGGCTATGACCGTGGAAGCCGAGCGGCTGACACCCATCTTGCAGTGGACTAGGCACTTGGAGCGGTTCCTCCTGCAGTGGCGGGGGCAGGGGGAGAGGGCACAAGCTGGTGCAACTGCATTCTCTCAGGCTCCATGAGACAGGTATTTTTAAAACAAAAAACCCCGAGGTTATCTCATTGCCCAAACCCTCCACGGTCCTGAGGGTTAGGTAGCAGGTGTCCACAGACCCTCAGAAGGAAATAACTTGGCTGCCAAATCGATTAGCACATAATGGGAAGTTGAGACGGAGCTCTCTGGCTGGGCCCAAGTTTGGCAGGGAGAGAGCTCCTGAATTAGGCCATCTCCAGCGAAGAAGCAGGAGTCTTCCCAGGTTGGCTAGGATGGGACGAGAGACCAGAGCCCCTTGGGCAGGAAGCAACCAGGCAGCAGCGAAAGGGGTTATCTGCAGAGCAGATGGAGACATGGAGTGGGTTACGGCAGAAAAATGGGGTCAGCGGACAGAAAGCTCCAGGGCCCTGGGAGAAAGAGCGCCTTTGCAGACAGGAAAGTCAAGGAGCCACCAGAGCAAGAAGCCAAAGAAACAGATGGGCCGATAGGCTTTTTCTGAGGAGACGGTATGGGTCCAGGCAAGGCAGACTTAACAGACATGGCAAGGCCAGGAACACTGTTGCTCTCGCTGCTGCTGCTCCAAAAAGGTGAGGGGGAACAGGCTGGGGTGGGGCGGGAGTGGGCACAGGCTGGGGAGGCCGCACCTGTGAGGGTTTATTTGTACAGGAGGTAGGGCGCCAGCCTGCCTGTTTACATTAGAAGCAGCCCACCTGTCAGGTAGAGACAGGCTCACTTCCTTTACCCCAGGCTTGAAATTCGTCCTCAGATCTCAGTTTGTTTTTTTTGGACTGCTGAAGTCTATGCCCCAGGAACCCAGGGGAACTAAGATTTGGTCCCACATCACGGAGCTTTGAGCTGGAGGGGTGCAAAGCAAAAGGGGTGGGGGTGTCTCTTGATAGCATCTCAAAAGAGTTGTTTCCTGCTGGTCCTACTTCAGGGAGACAGAGGTGTTCCTTGGGAGGGTAAGGTGAGGACAAGACAGGCTGACGCTGGAGACAGGCTTGATGGCACTGGGGGATGGGTGACCCCATCCTACGTGAACGGGAGTCCAGCAAACTCAGGTGGAGGCGGCCACGGCTCCAGGAACTTGCTCAAGTAGATGTCTGGGCAGATTCCTCCGGGGTAGCAGCCCCAAAGGTCCTCTGAGTCATGTCTGGCCCGCATGCCCCCTTCCCCTCCTCCAGCTCAGCAACTCCCCACAGGCAGAGCGCCTGAGAGTGTGCGCTTGATACAGAAGCCGTGCCTGGAGCCAGAGCTGATGATGAAATGGGGGTCAAATGGCACGGCAGGTGGGAGAGAAGGTGCTCATTTGGGGCCCCGGAGAAGATGAACGACTTGGCCCTACCGGTGCCTGGGGTCCTGTGCTCTACAACCAGAGGATCGTGATGCGCCGCTGGCTCCTCGAGCCAGGAGGTGGCTGTGTCTGGGGTCCCCATTAATGTCTGCCCACCCCGTGGCTGCCAGTCAGCTTCTTTCCCAGCCTGGTTTCTCTGGCTTCTCCGCCCACTTACTTTGCTTTGTTTATAAAATGGTACGCCTCGTTCCAGTGGGCGAGGAGGTCTGTGGTCTCTTCATCATAGACTCGGATGTTATGGTACGCAAATAAGCCAGGGAAAAAATTATCTATTTCTCTAGTGACGTTTAAAATATAGTCAACACTGCAATGAGAAAAAAAAAAGATAAAGAACATATTTGGAGAATCGGAACGAGGATTGACAAAAAACAGAGTAATAAAAAACTGCGCATGTAAAATTAGATAGTCAACGGGAATTTGCTGTCTGGCTCAGGAAACTCAAACAGGGGCTCTGTATCAACCTAGAGGGGTGGGATGGGGAGGGAGATGGGAGGGAGGTTCAAAAGGGAGGGGATATATGTATACCTATCGCTGATTCATGTTGAGTTTTCACAGAAAACAACAGAATTCTGTAAAGCAATTATCCTTCAAAAGAGATAATTAAAAAAAAGAAAGATAACACAAAAGGAAAAAAAACTGTGCAGAGAGAACATTAAATACACATTTATAAAAGATCTGTATTTTCATGGCAGAGTTTCATAGTGGGTTTTTTTGTTTGTTTGTTTGTTTGTTTTGAAAGTGAAAGTCTGTCGTTTAGTCATCTCCGATTCACTGCAATCCCCTGAACTGCCTGCCAGGTTCCTCTGTCTGTGGGATTCTCCAGGCAAGAATACTGGAGTGGGTTGCCATTCTGGTATCTTTTAAATGCCCTCTGTATGATGAGAATATATTATATTTATGATAAAAACAAATTTCTGCATTAAAAAACTTATAAAAAGAAAGTTTCATTCAAAGCATTGTCAAGCAATGTTAATTCTAGAAATTCATCATATATATTAAATAGATTTTTTAAGTCTCTTAAAGCTTCAAAATTCATAACTATTATGAGTATACAGAGGCTTAAAAAAAAACCCCAATGTCTCCACTTTTAAGTAGTTAAGCTGAATATATCCATCCATTATTTATGCCCTTGGGAACTGCCTTAAATCCTTTTTCAAACAAGACAGGCTATAAATAAATAAATAGTCTGGAGGGTTTGCTAACCCAGTTAACCCAGGGTCTATAGTTCTCTACTTAATACTCACATTCCTGGAAGACCAAAATAATTTCAGGAGTTTGAAAACACCTCAAATAGATCTCATGAGAGAATACTTATAAATGCTTTAGAAAAAAAAAGAGAAAAACCTTTAAAATCATTTATTTATTCCCAGCAAGATAAAGCATAGACAGGATCACCCTCCACTTCAAGATCCCTTTCTGTTGAAAGAACACATCTTAACCAGTAGCTCTGAAGATATATTTTAAGATTTGTTTAGTCTTGACTTTTAAATGCAGTAATTCAAGAATGCCATCATGTTAGACACACAGGATGGTGATTTTGTGGCTGTGTTGTTTTTTAAAAAGATGTCCAGACATTTGTTCTTAATGGTCTAGATTTATACATTTTTTTATTCCTGCTGCCGAGTGTTTCTCAGACTTAGGCATATGTTTCTGGCCAACGCTGAGTATCTAACTGCGGGTGTCAGGCTCAAAAGCACCACCTCAGATAGAACCGGGAGTGGTCCGGGGACCACTGCTGACTGGCTCACAGGTACCGGGATGCTCAGCATCCCTGCCAGGCGGTGGGGCAGTGGGAGGCGGCTCGTGGCCCTCCCAGCATCCAGGATGCCCTGTACAGTTCGAGGGTGGCTTAGAATCGTACTCCCTGACACCCACATTTCCAAACCCCAGTAACACCTAAAGCCCCTGAATCATTCAAGGAGGTGGCATTTCGAAGCACATCTGGTTTAGCTATGCCAATCAAGCAAGCCAGCGGCCGCTTTGGAAACAGGTGTAGGCAATTCCAGGCGGGCAGGTGGGCAGCAGCAGGGCTCGGCCTCGACGGGACGGCTGAGCTGAAGGTTTCTAAGCTGCCTGGAAGGACGAGGGAAGACAAGGGGAGCAGACTCACCCTGAGCCCTGCAGTTCCTCCAGGTTGGATGCATTCCATTCAGAGCCCTGGGGGACAGATCACACAGACCCCTGTGAGTGTTGCACGTCAGCTCAGGGCTGCCTGCGGGATGCGCGGTGCGCACCAGCCTTGATGGTGGTGCAGAATCTCGACAGCCCCTGGCCTCAGAGGAAGCCCACTGAAGGAGGCCAGTATCAAGGCAGGTGCCCTGAGAATTCGAGGCATCGTCGGGGAGAAGGGCAGGTCGAGGAAACCCTGCTCCCTCCCCCTTACCACTCCTTTTCCTAGGTCTCCGGCAGGGTCCTGGGCACCAGAAGCAGTGACCTCTGACCTCCCAGGCGGGAGAGGGCACTTCTACATGCCACTCACTGCAGGAAGGAATGGGTTTGCCTTTTCTGGGAAGTATTTGGCAATGTTAAAAAAGTTCCCACCCTCTGACCTAGAAATTCCACTTATAAAAGGCTACCCCGAGAAAACACCCAGAATTCACACAGGAATATACGTGCAGGGATATTTATGGTTATTTATAATAACAGATCAGTGGAAACCACCCCCAGGTTCAACAAGAAGAAATCAGTAACACAAATGATGATGGGTCCGTGTGACGGAGCCACTGAAATAAATCTTACTTTTGCAGGGTATTTAATGACACAGGGAAAGGCCGCATAGTGAAAAAGGGTTTTCTAAAGCAGGAATCAAAACTACAGAATCAACTAGTATGGTTCCTTTCCTTTTCTTTTTCTTTCTTTTTCAAGAAGTTATAAATGCATTAAAAAAAAAAAAAAAAAACAAAAAACAGAAGACAGAAAAACAAACATTCCAGAGTATTAACAGTGACTGCCTCCAAATTAGTGAAATTGAGAATGCTTTTTCTTCCTTAGACGTGTACTTCCTGGTAGGGATGCAGTCATGCAGTCATGTCCGACTCTCTGCGACCCCCTGAACTGTACCTGACGGGCTCCTCTGTGCGTGGGATTTCCCGCCAAGGATTCTGGAGTGGACTGCCGCTCCAGGGGCTCTTCCCAAGCCAGGGGTCAAACCCACAGCCCCTGCACTGCAGCTAGACTCTTTACTGCTGAGCCATCAGGGAAGCCCTTTATATTTCCTAACCCTCTATATCATGTTTGTGTTCTTCTTCCCAGCCACTCTGTGCAGCATACAGGATCTTAGCTCCGTAACCTGGGACTGAACCCAAGGTCCCTGCATTGGGAGCTCAGACTTCCCTGGACCGTCAGGGAAGTCACACACGTTGTAACTTCATATTTTAAAAATGTTTTTTACAAACATTTCCAAGGAAGCAAAGAAAAAAAAAACCAGATAAAAACAGCACTTCGCTCTTAGGGAATGCGATGGACACAGTCACAAGAGCAGCAGCACCCTCGTGGTCTCCCTATAAACTTCCCTTCCCGAGAGGGGGGCCCCTCTGGAGGCCACGGCCCCAACGGAGCTGCCAGTGTGTGGGCAACTAGCTGGATTTTTCATACTGGAGGGAGAGGCTCAAATATAAAAATTCCTTTGGTATCTCTCATGGAAAAAGTGACATAAAGCACCGAGCCACACCGAAAAAAATAACGCGAGCTCCACTAGGGCTGTGACTATCCCCTTGCCGAGATCACCACCTAGTGGAGAGGCCAGCTGAGGCACCTCTGGCTGTCTGTCCACCAGGGAAGATAATCCACTCCGCAGGGAGAAGAGTAGAGACAGGGCTGCTTTCAACATTCGGGCTTCAAATCCACACACTTATAACCAGTTTACATACATACTACATTAAATATTTATAGATCGGTGTTATAGATCAATATATAAAAACACGTTAAACATATATATACTCTGTTAAGTATATATCACGACATACACATTTGGGGAACTACTGGTTACTTCCTACAGGCAGAAAACAGTCGGTCACGCCTTCAGCAGCCAATATGCTCTCTCAACTTTCCCAAGGAAGTGACTTCTGCTCTGACCAGGGGTATCACTTACGAGCGCCTGCAGACACTACACTCGGTGCTTTAAACACACACGAACTGAAGCTTCGTAAAGGTCCACTGAGCTACGTGGGTGCCTGCTCAGTCACTCAGGGTGACTCTGTGACTGCGACCCCATGGACTGTAGCCTGCCAGGCTCCTCTGTTCTTAGGATTTCCCAGGCAAGAATACCAGAGTGGGTTGCCATTTCCTCCTCCAGGGGATCTTCCCGACCTAGGGATGAAACCCTCGTCTCCTGAATCACCACTGAGCCGCCTGGGGAGGCCCTTCTGCCCTGAGGTATAGGATGAAGGAAAACTGAGGCCAAAAGGGTTGCTCCCAGGCACCCAGCTGCTCAGGCTGTGGAACCAGAACCTGCTTGCGGTTGGCAGGGGTGGGGGAGGGGGGGTGGTTTCCAGTCTGCATCATGCCCTGCGGACCCCTCGCTGTAGGAACGTGCCTTCCTCTACGGTCCCCCTGACTCTGAAAACATGCCGGTTGCCTTCTATGGAGATGGACAGCTTTATGAAAATCGGAGCGAAAGACGGGGCGGAGGGAGCGATGGATGTGCAGACCCCACCGGCGTGTCAGCAGGGTCTGCTCCCTCCAGGGGCTCTGGGAGCAGGGCCGGGCCACGTGTGCACCAGCGGGGAGGGTGGGGCAATGCTGCCGCCTCTGCCTTTTCTCACGTCTCGGGTCGTCTAGGCCTAATTTTGGGGTTAGGCACGTGTGCTCCCTGCGGTAACTGGGCTTTTTTTTTCCAGCCTGCAGACCATTTGGAGGGGTTTTCTGGTAGTGACCGAGGAAGGCGGGAAGGTGGTGTGTGTCTGAAAAGGGCAGCCAGCCTCTGACACCAGAGAGCTCTTCAGACAACTCCCCGCAGCTCAGCTGGGAGCCTCAGCTCCAACGTCTGGCTCGGTAAGCAAACCAGTAGGCTGCAGGCCAGAGAAAAGGGTCAAGAGGGGAGTTCCCGTAAAAGTCAGGACGGAGGCTCCAGGAACTCAAGTTTCTCCCCCTCTCATGACTTGCTGCAAACTCTAAACAAATCCCGGTCTGATTTACATCCCCTGCCCCGAGCCAGGCCCCGCCGGGCGCTGTGCCTCTTACGAGATAAAGATGGTCGAAGATGAGAGACGGCTTGTCCATCTGTCCCAAGATAAGGAGCATCTCGTTGTCTATGAATTCCTTGAATTCTTTCAGGTTACAGTTCATCTGTTTCTCTAATTCATTACGAATCTGCAGAGTAGCAAATATTAGGAGGGCTTAAAAAAACAAAAAAACCCCACAACAAACCAGTTCCTTCAAAGAAGTAAAGTCACGACATGAACTATGCTGCTGCTGCTGTTCAGTCTCAGTCGTGTCTGACTCTTTGCAACCCCCTGATCTGCAGCCCCTCAGGCTCCTCTGTCCATGGGATTTCCCAGGCAAGAATACAGAGTGGGTTGCCATTTCCTTCTCTAAAGGATCTTCCTGACCCTGGCATCGAACCCGTGTTTTCTGCATTGGCAGGCGGATTTGTTACCTCTGAGCATCCTGAGAAGCCCAACTGTGGCTGTTTTCAAAAGAAGTATTTGGGGGCTTTTTTCAAGAGTCATCACATATGCATTTAGACATAGTGAACACATGCGTGGGTGGCAGGAATACAGGCTGCTGCTGCTGCTAAGTCACTTTAGTTGTGTCCGACCCTGTGTGACCCCAGTAGACACCAGCCCACCAGGCTCCCCCATCCCTGGGATTCTCCAGGCAAGAACACTGGAGTGGGTACAGGCTACTCGGCCTCAAAGTGACTCTGACTGGGGGATGTTTATTATTTCAAACAAGGAATCTGATTCCCTGGAATCTTTTCTACTGAGTTGAAAGCACTTAATGCTTTTCCAATGCTCAAATCTATCACCATGAAAACATAAGATCAGTTTCATCTCACTTTGCAAGATACCATGATGGGCTTCATTATGTGTTATTTCATAAGAAGACTGTTTTGTACACCGTCAACCTGCTACTGAATGCAGCTGTTACTTAATTCACAGCATTCCGTGGACAAAAAGCAACAGAAAGAAGAAAACAAGTGATCCAGAAAAATGTTAAAGGGTGGTTTCATCTGGCTTTGGAAGGAGTTTTTTTTACACGTGCTAATTCGTAAACAGATCACGTGTGACTTTTTTACAATGGCAGCTTCAACCTCTCGGCTCTACTCAACCAGAAGCAGGGACACCCGCGACCTCAGCCTGCCCAGCAGGGATGCACTCTTACTTCTTTGGACGTCACATTCTCCAGGTCTTGACTCATCATGATGCTCCGGAGTTTGGCTTTGATGAGACGCTCCGTCCTCTCCCCTTCGGTCGGCCTGGGGAGAAGCCATGTTTAGGGACGTGCAGAACTGAAGAGGCCTGCGGTCGGCGTTCACAGAAACCCCAGCTGCGCCTGGGCGGCACAGGGCACAGCTCGGGCACGTTCTCAGTGAGAAGGGGAGAGGGGAAGGGACGTCCCCTGAGGATGCAAATGGTGGTGGTGAGGCACCCTCACTCCTCGTGCGGGTCTGCAGAGCCCCAGACTCTCAGGGCTGGAGGCTGGAATTCCCAGGGCCCTCAGGCAGCCCGTGGCCCAGCTGCAAACGGCTCCTGTTAGCTCCTTACACATTTAAACGGAACCAACATCTGCGAGCCTCCCTGCATCTTCTACAGGCCATCCTGATCCTGGGGCCACACGGACTGACCAGGACAATCCTTCTCGCACATGACGCGCCTTCATTATACTCGAAGGCACATATTCTCGCCAATGTTCTGGTAATTTCTTGGAGGCCTCATACACATGGCTTCTGATCCTCCCCACATTTGCAGGGCTCCCCTCCATCTACAGCTCTCCTACATGCGATGTCCCTGAGGAACAGGACACTCAGGACGAGGATCTTACCAGGAGAGAAGGGGCGAGTGCCTCCCTCCTCCCGGGACTGGAGCTGACCGAGTGTGGCCTCGGGGCACACGGGGGCACCTCTGCCCTCCCTCCTCCTGGGACTGGAGCTGACCGAGTGTGGCCTCGGGGCACGCGGGGGCACCTCTGCCCTCCCTCCTTCTGGGACTGGAGCTGACCGAGTGTGGCCTCGGGGCACACGGGGGCACCTCTGCCCTCCCTCCTCCTGGGACTGGAGCTGACCGAGTGTGGCCTCGGGGCGCGCGGGGGCACCTCTGCCCTCCCTCCTTCTGGGACTGGAGCTGACCGAGTGTGGCCTCGGGACGCGCGGGGGCACCTCTGCCCTCCCTCCTCCTGGGACTGGAGCTGACCGAGTGTGGCCTCAGGGCGCGCGGGGGCACCTCTGTGGCCTCTGAGAGGTGACCCGGGCCTGCTTGCACGCAGTCGTGTTTCAGGACCCGAGGAACCAGACGTTACATTCATCTTATAAACTTATTCACTCTTACAAGCAGAGGAAGAGGCTTTGTAAACCCCGTCTGTGGCCCTGGGGAAGAGGCTGGAGCACTGGCACAGGGAGCCTGACGAACAGTTATGGAGCCGCTCCCCAGAAATGCATTCACACCTGAATTCGTCTATAAAGGAGGAAGTGGAAATCACAGATCCTCCCCCAGCCAAAGACAACCCCCGGGGGCTGCAGGTCAGGAACCCCTGCCTGTGGGGCTGGTTCTGGGACATGACGGGGCTGGGATGCTATGCAGGCCAGGGTCCGGGGGTCGGGTACTCACTTGTCTGCGAACAGGGCGGGGGAGTCGGGCCGCGTGGACTCGAGGTCCTGCATGGCGTTCCACTCGTTGATGCAGCTCTGCTCGGAGCCGATGCAGCTCTCATAGTAGGAGGCCCAGAGCAGCGCCACGCCCCCTGGGAAGTAGTTGTGCCGCCGCGCCACCTCGCAGGCCTTGTGCAGGACCTGCAGGGCAGACCTGGGGCCAGGGGAGGGGGAGAGGGTCAGGGACAGGAGACCCGAGGGGCCGCACGGCCGCCAGGCACCTCTGCGGGCCTCCAGGACACGGGGCGGCGACCCTGAGGGCCGAAACAGCACCTGCCATCAGCCCCCAGGAGGGAACTACAAAGCTTCCTAACTCGCCCAGTCGGGCAGCCTCCCAGGTCACGTTCCATCCGCGGCTGGGCTCCCAAGGATGGATTCACTGCTGAGGCTGCGGTTACCTTGAAGGTAGGGACCCCAGTTTAGCAGAGCAGTTGGAAGGAAAGTTTCCTCAACACGCGGCACAGAGGCCTGGTTGTGTCCTCAGTCAATTTTCAGCTCCCTCTCATCAATGTCAGAATAGCTTTGATGCTCAGATTTCCTAGGGAAATGAGTTCTAGAAACTAATTTTAATATGAGAACTGCAGAAGAGATTTGCGAAGGCAGAGTGGGGTGGAAGAAATGAAACTGCAGATGCATATGATAGCAGCCAATTTACTTATCCTTTTCCTACTTCTTTTTACAAAAATATCTGCTGAGTATTTCTCAGTGAATGGGGTGAATCAGGTATCAATGAAGGGTGGACGAACGAGGCCTTGGATGGAAAAATTATCAGAGAATGAAAGGCTACAGTGTAAGACAGTGTGTCGAGGGCGTCCCTTAAAAGACTGGACACAGAATTACCACATGATCTAGAGATTCCACTCCCAGGTACCTTCCCCAAAGAACTGAAATCAGGGATCCAGCAGATAACTTGTCCGCCACAGGTCACAGCAGCTCTATTCATAGCCGCCAAAAGGAGAAGTAACCCAAATGTCCATTAAGAGACGAACAGATAAACAAAAGCAGTATATCCATATAATAAACTTACTGTTTAGCCTTAAAAAGGAATGAAGTACTGCAACATGGATGAACCCTGAAAGCATCGTGCTAGGTGCAAGAAGCCAGACACAAAAGGACGGATGCTGTATGATCCCACTTCCATGAGGGACCCAGAACAGGCAAAGTCATAGAGAGAGCGAAAAATAGAGGCTACCAGGCTCTGAGAGAGGGGGCAATGGGGAATTAACGTTTAATAAACTCAGAGCTTCTGTTTCAAGTGATGAAAAAGTTCTGGAAATGGACAGTGATGATGGTGGACAACACTAAATGTACTTAATGTCACTGAACTGCAACCTTTAAAAATGCTTAAGGGACTTCCCTGGCGGTCCAGTGGTTAAGACTCCGAGCTCCCAGTGCAAAGGGTGTGGGTTCAACACCCCGGTTGGGGAACTGAGATCCCACATACTGACTGCACAGAGTGGCCAAAAAAAAAAAAAAAGCTTAAAATGGTAAATTTTATGTTACATGTACTTTGCCACACACATAAAATAAACATACCTAAATGTGCTTCTAAGGAGATGGGGTTTTTTAATTCGTGCTGTCAGCTAGGAAAATATTTGTGAGGAGTTAAAAGCCCCTGAAACCACACTTACCACATGGCCTGGACGGACACAGGCTTGAAGACATGCATCCTCCCGGCGGTGCTGACGCTGAATCCACTGAGAATGAAAAACAAAGACGGCGTGGTGAGAAGGCGGAGCCCCAACCACATCACTGCCAGGTGCTGGGGGACACCCTGAGGACAAGTCTGTCTCATACTGTCTGATGAGGGACCATAGACCACAGAGACAAGGGCAAACGCAGAAAAAAAGAGAGAGAGAGATAGGTTCTCAGATCCAGAAGACTGGCTTTTAACCCAGCAATGCAAAGTCAGCCAAAAACTGAAAACCCAGCAAAGGGCAACCCCAGCACTGGACACTCTCGCTTCACTTGCCCACCCTGCTCCCCCACTTCTGGCCCCACACTCA
Source organism: Bubalus kerabau (assembly GCF_029407905.1). NCBI lineage: Eukaryota > Metazoa > Chordata > Mammalia > Artiodactyla > Bovidae > Bubalus > Bubalus kerabau. Next base: position 68,294,281 of record NC_073639.1, on the reverse strand, counting down.
CTATCTAGGTGTTTTTTTTTCATTAGGGTCTTAGTTGCAGGCATGTGGGATCTTGTTCTCTGACTAGGGATCAAACCAGGGGCTCTCTGCATTGGGAGCTTGGAGTCACAGCCACTGGACCATCAGGGAAGTCCCCATCAATGTTTTTTAGAGTTGCGTAAGAAACACATTAATGAAAGATAAAAGTTTAAAAGGGAAATATATATGGTAATTCCCTGGAGGTTCAATGGCTAAGACTCCTTGCTTTCATTACAGGAGGCACAGGTTCGATCCCTGGTTGAGGAACTAAGATCTTGTAAGCTGCACGGCAGTGCCAAAAATTTTTTAAAAAGTAAACAAATAAAAATTTTTAAAAATTAGAAAAGTAATCGTAAGCCCATGTCTTCAGTAAATCTCATTTTCATTTTTCCCTCCCAGTTTTATCTACACAGCCACATAACTTTTCTTGCTGGAATCTCAGGTGGAGATCATTTCCTCCCCTGCTTCTTCCCACTAGTGGCCGTACCTGAGGTCCCCCCCACCTCGCTGCCACTCTAGGATCTGGACCGCCCTCTGGCCCTGGTCTACCTGCCCGGGCCCGCTGGGATGATTCCGCCTCTTCAGCGCCCCCTAGGGGCACCTGAAACACACTGCACCCACTGGTTGTGCATCTCCCCTCAGCCCTCAGAGACCTGGAACTCCAGCCGCACCATGTCACCCGTGCACTTGCAGGGACCAGTCGCCGCGAGGGCACACGGCGCACGTTAACAACTCAAGGCAAATGAAGGAACGTCTGTTTAATGCTATTCTTGAACTTCATACAGCAGAAGATCTCCCCGAAAGCAGACTGTTTCTGTTGGAACCTCGTGACCCAGACTCCCTTCTCATTAGAGGTGTGTGAGTGCCGAGTTGTGCCTGACTCTTTTCGACCAAATGGACTGTAGCCTGCCAGGTTCCTCTGTCCATGGGATTTCCCAGGCAAGAATACTGGGGTGGGTTGCCGTTTCCTCCTCCAGGGGATCTTCCTGACCCAGGGATCTAACCCATGTGCCCTGCACTGGCAGGTGGATTCTTTACCACTGAGCCATCAGGAAAGCCCAAGCTCCCTTGTATCACGTCCCAAATGGACCCTGCCTTGTGAGCCTCACAGGAGGGCAATATTACTTCTCCTGACATGATAAACATGTCACACGCAGAGATTGTGTTAATGATTACCCAACGATGTCCAAACTGACTTGTGTTTCAAAGTCTAAGGTGAAAGAAGCCTTTTTAAAGAGGTCTCCTTACCCATCTCCATCGAGGTGGATTTTTGTGTCGCTCCACAGTCGGAGAACCATCCCGATGGTACAGCTTTTACTACACAGGAGGGAAGAGGAGACGTCTGGAGTTAGGGTCCACCCTCCTGCACGAGGCCTTCCCTTGCTGTGTCTCCACCCAGCTGGTCCAGCTCATGGGGGGGGAACCACCACCTGCCCCGGGTCCCACTGCCTAGGGGTGTATCTGTCTGCAGGGACAGCCCACCACTGAATTCGAGAAGACGCGGGCCTAGGATGGCCAGAAACCCCAGCTTAGAGACAGTCACGGGGGACCATAACTCCACAAATGCTAGGTCTCAGCTGCAGCTCTCAGGGGCCAGGAGCAACCAGCAGACCACACGCCTACAGCGCAGCAGTGGGGAAGCCGGCAACGGCAGGCACACGCCTGGCACGAGGCCACACAGTCTAGGGGACACAGGCAAATTGTGGCAGCTACCCTCAGTCTCCTGTCCTGGGGTGGCAGGGGTGGGCAAAGGGCCAACAGCAGGACTGGAGTTCACTTCTGGACCTCTGTTTCTGTAGCTGCTGTGCAGTTGGTGTTTTAAAATCGAGATTAATCTGTGTGGTGGTTTTTTTTTTGCATATCCTAACAGCGATACGATACCTGACCACTTCAGAGCCTGGCACTGCTGAGAAACACAGATGGAAAGAAAAGGCTTTATCAGAGGGTCTCCTCGGATCACTATGAATATGCTTCAGGAATTTGAAAAAGAGTCGGCTTGTGAGAAACAGCCGTCACTTCCAGGGCCAGCTCAGACCACCTCCAGGGACCCTACACAGACATCTCTCTGTTATGGGCTGATAGCCCCCAAGGGACTACGGCTATGCACACAAAACCATGCCACAGGCAGTCCTCAGGTTCACGAAACCCACTCGGTCCTCTGAGTATCAGCAGCCATGGGGGATCTTCTCAACCCTCCGCTTCTGTATCTGCCTTCCTTTTACTTCATTTACTTGTAACAAGCAATGGAGTCTTGGTCGCAAGGGTGGGACTAATGGCAGCCCCCTCGCAAGAACAAGACAAGACAGCACGGTCTCCACGCAACCACTACCTCTGCGGCTCGTGATTTCTGCTATCAATTCTGCCTGAAATGCTCTTCCAACGCACCCTCTGACCTGCCCCAACCCCAGACTCACCTGACAAGCCCATTCGTCCTCTAAGACTGGGCTTAGCCATCGCCTGCTCCTGAAGGCCTCTGGCAGGCTGCCTGCCAGGCCCGTGCCTCTCCTGGGTTCCCGTGACCATCCCACACTTCTCCATCACTGGGTACATCACCCTGACTTCTGGTTACGGCTCTCTCCCCGCTGAGCTTACAGGCTCCTTGAGGCCGAGAACCGTGGATACTGTTGCTGCCCTGTGTGCCGGGCTGCGCCTATTGCCTCATACTCAGGAGAATGCAAACGCATGGCTTGCTTAATGAAGAGCAGGTTAATGAGGAATAAAGAGAGTCTACTCTAATCCAGTTTTAACAAATTCAGGCTCTGCAATGATCTCACTCGCATTAACTTCTCTGATATGTAAGGAGAGTCGTTCACCTCCATTTAACACACATAATATCTATGATATAACTATTAGAAACTTGGCCTCCAGTTACTGGGAAATTCCCAACCTCTCTTCAAGCCTCTGACCCAGGACCCATCAACAAGTACTTGGGAATCCAGGGGATAGTAATACTGAATCAGGCCCTTGATATAATGCGCATCGATCACGTACTTCCATACGGGATGGTCAGCCTGGAAGGCGCCTTCCTGCTTTACCTGGTCTGGCTCCTGCTTGCCCTGGGGTATTCACCACAGCTGGCACCTCCTCCAGGAAGCCCTCCCGGTTAAGGTGCCCTCTTCTAGGGCACCCCTGGGACCCAGGGTTAAATCTCTAAGCAGAGTGTAGACCCTAAGCTCAGCACAGCACACGAGAGCTAAAATGAGGGGCTCCACGGTCCCCAGGGCCTGACCACCTTGTCATCTACTGTCCCCACCATGGGTGTGAGACCCTGGAAACCTTTTTCCAGCAGCAACTCCTGGCCGTGCCGCAGAGGGGAGCCACCGTGCAGAGCAGACTCACCTCTCCTTACTGGAAAAGTCGACTCCCAGCAGGATACTCTCCTCCGTGTCCTGGCGCCCGCTGCTATCCACCACCACCATGTAGCGGACCCGCTCCGCCCAGGCACTCTCCAAGCGCACGGCCTACATGGGTGGACATACTCTCGCTGGCCTGCCTTTCCAGGCAGCCGCCCCTTCCTCCACCAGCCCAAGACCGGAGACTTTAGTTTTTATCTTTCCCCTGAGAGTTTTGGAATTAAGATCAAAGTCTTACATCTGGTTTATATCCCCAGCATGAGGGACAGCGCCTGGCTCAGAGGAGACCCTCAAACTTCGTTAAATACGGGTGAACAAATAAAACCCAGAGAAAGATGATTTCAGCTCAGCACAGACTGACCCAGAAACCTTATCCACCCTTTCCTGCACCTTCTAGGGGACAGAGGAGCAGATGGGGATTTGGCCTTAGTGAACAGCTTGGGAGAATTTGCTATAATGTAAGAGAGCCAACCCCCTCCACCCCCTCATTCCCCAACCTCCCTTCCAACTCCCTGATCATCAGTAAGTGCCTACCAAATGTCACCATTAAAAATGAAAACTTGCCACTCTCATCTCTTCTTACCAGCTTGATTCTATCTTCACAACGCAGAAGGTTGATCATGACTTGAAGATGTTGAGGCAGGTCCCCTGTTGGACAAATGGAGAAAGTTTAAAATAGGTCACCCACCTACGTTCTAGGCAGACACCCAGGAGAGGCTGGTTTTGAGGGTCTGGAAGACATGGACTTCCCTTAGTCCTGAATGCTGCAGTGAGTATGGGTGAGAGAGAGAGTTCACTGCCAGGTTTTTTAAAGTTGCTTTTGTTTTCTGAACTAATTGCAATATGGGGTTTATTAGTATTATTATTATTATATACAAAATCTGAAAAATACAGACAAGCCTAGAGAAGAAATATTATTAAATTCAAGCAAATGTGACTTTGCAGGGGTGGGGGCAGCAGAAACTATAGACACAGCTGAAGACGGATTTGCTGAGGGTTGGTCTGAAAGAAAAAGGACTTGGGGTTATTTGCCGTTTAAAAAATCTGCCTTCAGTGCAGGAGACGTGGGTTTGATCCCTGGGTCAGGAAGATCCCTGGGAGAAGAGAATGCATTCCAATATTCTTGCCTGGAGAATTCCATGGACAGAGGAGTCTGATGGTACTAAAGTCCATGGGGTCTCAAAGAGCTGGACATGACTGAGTGACTAACACGCACATACCACTTTCCTTAAAAGAGGGTGAAAGACATGACTTCTATAACCAGGAGGGAAAATATTTTAAGTCACTGCACAGAGAGAAGGTATGTGCTGGGTACCCAGAGATATAATTTGAGTAAACAGCAATGGCATTTTTTTTTTTCCTGCTAAAAATCATATATTCTTTTTCTGTTTGTTTCCCCCAGGTGATTGAAAAGAGACAGGAATCCAAGGTCAGCCTCCGAACATCACTAAGTGGCCGCAGGGTCCCTGGGGGGTGCCTCTGGGCTGCAGGGAGGGGAAGAGAGTTTCTTGGAGGTGGTGAGCCTCCACAGCCACACAGGATCCAACCCACAGAAGGGCTGCGTGTCCCAGGCACAGGGGACCCCATAACTGAGCTTTGTAACCAGAAAGTAGTGAGGGTGTTTCCAATGCCGCTTTTTTTCCTAGCTTATGTATATTTCAAACATGTCTGTGTGGGGATCGTTCTGAAGAAATGGTTCAACTGTAAAGATGCTGATGTGGAAGAAAAGTGCAAGGAGTAATTCACAGAAAATCCATAATCATTTCAGTTGTGCAACACTCCTAAGAAACAATTATCTTAAGAAAAAAAATGACCCTACAGATCATGATTAGAACCTAGAGGGATTAATCCACTGGACATGTTCCTTTTTTTTAACTTGATTTTCCCATATAATTTTTTTAAGTTGGTATGCTGCATTTTCATTTTTTATTTAGTTCAAGAAATGTTCCTTTTTATGGCCATGCGGTGTGTGGGATCTTAGTTCCCTGACCAGAGATTAGACCCCTTGCATCCTGCTGTGGAAGTGCAGAGTCTCAACCACTGGACTGCCAGGGAAGCCCTCGGCATGTTCCTTTGGCAAAAAGCATCTTTTTAATCTTACAGAAGGTTGACGAATGATGTGCAAATGGCACTTCCAGGCTCAGAGGAGTCGAGTTTGTTGGAAACCTGCCCTCTTGTCTTCTCTCCTCCAGGATCCCACAGAGCACAACACCCTACACCGGCACCACGTCCCATGAGAAACGACTTGGAGGGACGATCCTCGTTCCTTTTCTCTACCCAGGAGCACGCTCACTTGTCATGTCACCAACGTCAGGATGGCACACAACCACCATGGCTGGTTCCCAACTCGCCTGGGCGCCCCCACCCCCTACTCTGAGTCACAGAAGCACACGGATGAAGGCGGACACCAGTCCCTTGTCTGATGAGTGGCTCAGGGAAAACGAAGCTTTCCACACAGATAGAGGCCTTTCTGGAAAAGGCAACGGCACCCCACACCAGTACCCTTGCCTGGAAAATCCCATGGATGGAGGAGCCTGGTGGGCTGCAGTCCATGGGGTCACTATAAGTTGGACACAACTGAGCGACTTCACTTTCACTTCCATGCATTGGAGAAGGAAATGGCAACCCGCTCCAGTGTTCTTGCCTGGAGAATCCCAGGGATGGTGGAGCCTCGTGGGCTGCCGTCTATGGGGTCGAATAGAGTTGGACACGACTGAAGTAACTTAGCAGCAGCAGCAGCAGAGGCCTTTCAGTGGGACTGTCTGCTGAGACGTGGAATTGCTGACAGAGAGAAATCCCAACCCCAGGCCTGGCAGCCTCACACAGTCTCTGTATGTTAAAGTGTTTAGTAAGCACTTGCAAAAAAAAAAAAAAGCAGAGAATGTGAGCCTGAAGTATAGGTGGGCCCTGGAAAGGAAGAGTCTCGGCCCGACTGGACTGGCTAACATGAGCAGACTTACTCGACGTAGAGTAAAGTGCTCAGCTTGGCTGAGGTTTGCTTAGGGGCCTGTGGGTCGTCTGGGGACTTGCCGTGAAGTCCAGCGTGTGCCTGACCCACAGTCACGTACTGAGCATGTGTGGCCAGTGGACAAGCCCTGCTTTTTTGAGCTCATTGGCTCCCCCAGACCCCAGGGCAGAAAAGCCAACACATCAGGCTCCCTTCCCATCCTTGTGTTACCTTCCAGAGATGCACCAACCAGGTGGAATGAGGGATTTTACAAGACGGTTTTGTAGTCACTTCCCCAAGATTGCGCACAGTATGCAAATATTCGCTGAATTTGAGGAAGGAGACATTTAATACTCAGGGAACAAAACTGAGCATTGGCTTTGCTCATGCATTATGGTTAAGCCACGAACAACAGTTTACACTCCTTACAGGGCAGAACTGCTAGCAGATTAAGGAGCAAAAGTTCCGTTTGTAGTTTCATTGTACCAGCAGTCACTGTAGCAGTGATTACAGCTAAGCAGGCAGAGCACCAAGGAGAAGGTAGGCCTGTTAACGTGCATAAATTTTACATTTCTCGTCATCTGAGTTACCGATATTTGATGTCCATTGTAAAGATTAGGAGACCAAAGCTCAGAAACTGACTCTGAAAGTTCTGTATGCTTGGTCAGAAGCCAGGTCTGTCTGGCTCCAGAATAAATATTCTTTCCACAAAACACACTGCCGCCCTGTGCAGAAGGATTGTTTACTTAGCTTACGACAGACCTGAATCTTGATTGTAAATATCAGCATGTGACAATATTGACTGAGCCTTGGGGTTTGCTATAAAATCTAAGACAGGAAATTCTAGCCTAGAGACTCAGCTTCCAGATGAGGCTTGACTGACTTGACGTTAGACAAGCAAGATGACCGAAGTCACAACAGAACCGGCCCCAACTGCCAGCGCCTTTGATTCGCTGTTGTTCTGAGAGGCGAGGTCTTTCCAGCGCCTATTCAGATGTGAGCTGCCCATCCAAGAAGTGCCTGGAGAGGCTCCCCACTGGCTACAAAGGTCCACTTGGACGCAAATGCCTCCCTAATCCTTTACTCCCAAATGCCTTCAGGTTCAGGGTCAAGTCACCTAAGAAAACCAGTCTTATTACCTTGTTGCTGCTGTTCAGTCACTCAGTCCGACCCTGCAACCCCATGGACTGCAGCGTGTCAGGCTTCCCTGACTTTCACTTCGTGGGCATTTTTCTTTTTTTTGAAGGTTTTTTTTTTTAAATGTAGACCATTTTTAAAGTCTTTATTGAACTGGTTACAGTATTGCTCCTGTTTCTCTGTTTTGGTTTTTTGGTCACAAGGCACATGGGATCTCAGTTCCCCAACCAGGGACTGAACCCGCACCCTCTGCATTGGAAGGTGAAGTCTTAACCACCAGACCGCTGCTCCTATGGAAATTTGTACATATTTCTTATTTCCTTGCTTTTGTGCCTCAGTGAATACTTGGTTTGATGCCATTTTATAATTTCTGTTTACTTCCAAAAAACCACCCACCATTAAAGAATAAAGACTTCCCAACCCAGTACGTGCCCAAGGTTTGTAAAAAAAATTCCCCAAATGAGAGCTTTTCAAACGCTCAGAGCAATGACAGACTAGGCATCTCGTACCCCAAGGCAGTACTTTTCAAGGGGACAACATCTGGCTATAAGGTGCTCTGGCGCATTTGTTAAAAAGGCATGTGAAGAAAGTCAAAGTGTTAGCTGCTTAGTCGTGTCCGAGTCTTTGCAACCCCATGAACTACAGCCCACCAGGCTCCTCCGTCCATGGCATTCTCCAGGCAAGAATACTAGAGTGGGCAGCCATTCCCTTCTCCAGGGGATGTTCCTGAACCAGGGATCAAACCTGGGTCTTCTCCAAGGCAGGCAACTTCTTTATTGTCTGAGCCACCAGGAGCAGCCCAGGATACCGTAACTTAAAATCTGCAGTTAACTGATAGACTGAGTAGGGAAACTTTACATCCAAACAGAAAGCTGCTGACCTTATATACACACGCATGGTCAAAGGGTGCTGGCTCCCAGTGCCGTCAGGAAAACACACATGGCCTCAAGAAAAGAGCCTCTGATCTGCGCCTGTCATTACCAACCTGTGCTGCGCTATTTCCCTGGCCTTGGAAAGCAGCCCAGTGCTGAACACCAGCGTTGGAGGGCTGCTCAGTCGCATAGAAGAGAACTCCCTGGGGAAGAGCGTCAGTTTAAAGCCATCACCTGCATGCTTGTGGGGGTGCTGAGGACTCCGCTGGCCTTGAGGGCTGCTTCCCTGCTGCAGGAAGAGGGCTGCTCCTTTCACCATGAAAAAGCTCTCACTTAAGCTGGGGAGAGGGAAAAAAACAGAGCACAGTTAGGCTGGAATTCACAGAGGAAAATGGGCAAAGACGAGCTGCAGAGGAAAAGCTGGAGAGTGGCATGTAAAACGCCAACGGGATGAAATATCTCCTATGGTAATCTCACACAGTACTCCCCCCAAAGCTCTGCCACAAGCCTGCTGCTGGAGAGTTTACGGGACAAAGCAGGATACTTGGGCTACAACACCGAGGGTCTCCATGGGCTCCTCCAGCACTCAGAGCCCCTTCCTGCAGGACACTGTGAAGGGACCCCACTGTAATACGATGTCTTCTAGAAACAGAGACCGACTCTCTGATGAGCAGAGGATGGTTCCTTTTGTGAATTTTTCAGACTTTTGCTGTTGATCTCTGCCCCCAGCACTCTGAACTTTTAACAACCTCACTGCTTCCTGGTGTCTTCGGTTTATAGAGCATAAGGAAGATGAAATCACACTTTCACTATCTGTTTGCATCTTAAGAAAAACAGGTGGCTGTGCCCACTATTCCCATAGAAAAGCTCAAGTTAACCCAATGAACTTCTCAGCAGAGGGAATCTTTGGTCTTTGTTATTTTAACAGGCAATAATATCCATATTTAACATATGATTTTAAGAATTACAATAAAAAATTTCACTTTCATGACTTGGCTACCAAGAAAATCTTTAGCTTATGCAGAAATCCACCCTGTATGAACTGATAGACTATATTAGCTATTAATTACCACCAATTACTTAGAAAAAACCATCATCTCTGAAAACTACACATAAGACACACCAAAATTATTAACAGTGCTAAGGTTATCTTTTTTCTACTTCTTAGCATCTTCCAAATTTACTGTATTGAGCAAATATTAACTTTTGTAAATGATATTTTAACTTTCAAAGTCATAATGCAAAACATTTCATTTTTATTAATTTTGTGAAAGACTGCAGTTCAAATTATAGGGAGCTATATATATTATTCATTCTCTCTTGAGCAACCAATTAACATATTTGATTGAAAGAAAAATCTCTAAGAAACAGAAGCACTTTAAAAAAAACAAAAACAAATCAATTCTTGACAGAAACACAAGGACATCTTGTGTGACATAAAACAACAAAATCATCATTGCCCAGGACAGCTAAAGTTGGTAGTTAGACATTCTCATCCTGGAATATTCAGCTAAGTCTAAAATCCAACCCCAGGAGCTAAGAAATCTCACTGCAGGGGCCAGTGTCAAGTCAGCAGTTTCTGGAATTGAAAAAAAAACCAAAACGGTTATCTTCCATACTATGAAGACTGCCAATGAAATCTGTTCGTTTTTCTGCCTCGCACGCTAAAAAATCACAATGGCTCAAATAGCAAACGTTAAGGTTTTAGTTCTGCCCCTCTTATCCTACGGACAACTGGCTTTATCTCTTTCCTGTGGGCAACAGTTCACATCTGGACGGCGCCTCTTTTTCCATCGTCACATACTACCAAGTCACCCTTTCCACCCTGTGAGTCCCGGACCTGTGGTGCCAGTTTCAAGCACTGAGGAGTCTAGGACTGTAAATAATGGAAGAAACGAGATGCACCCTTTCTGTGAGTCTCACTTACCCACGGCAGGCAAAAAGCTCATTAGCATCCATTGGCCGACAGACATCCCAGGCTGTCTAGTTCAAGCAAATGGCAGAGAACTGCCCAACACTTTTCTACCCCTGAAACTTGTCACTCACCCTTTCCTTAAAAATCTTACAACTGAGTTTGTTTTCTGAACTATGCTGTTTTAGGTAAGACATGGATCACTTACTACCTACTTTCATCGCTGCCCAAGAGACTCCAACAAAACGCATGAAACTTCAAACAGCAATCAGTTCATCGAAGCAGCTGGTGGGGGGGTGGGGGAAAACTTTGCAAGGCATCATCAACCTCTTTTTGTTCATGAGTTTAAAAAAAAAATGAAAAAAAAAAAAAAAAAAAAAAAATCCATAGTGACCAGAAACCTGAGCCCTCTGGCAACAGCCAGCCAGTGACGGTGACCTTTGCCTTGGAAATCATGGGCAAAAATTCCCCTTGGTTTCCCTTATATTTCCTTGAGGGGTGGGGTGGGGGTGGAGGAGGAACAACGCAAAATAGGCTGGTTTTATCCCGTGATCGCTTTCGAGGCCAGTTGTTCCTCAGTGTTTCTGAGGCTGTTACAGAATCAAGAGCCTTGAGGCTACATGTCAATTCAGGGGGCTGTGTGCCTGGGCTCCCCAGGAACACTCTGCCTCTGTCCTCCTCTGTGCAGGGCGAGATCTGAAGCTGCAGGCGGGGAGGCTCAGAGAACACACCCTCCCCAGCCTCAGAGATGGCCCTGCGGCTCAGACAGTAAGCAGATGGGGCACAAGGAAAAAACCTCGCTGGATGACTCCCGGGGCCCAGAGGCCACAGAACCTGGTAGTCCTGGGACCTATGAAAATGAGATGGATATTCTTTATGGCCCTGCTTCCCGTCTTCTGCTCTGAGCTCACCCTGGGCTCAGAGCCTCCCTCGCTCGCTGGGGGGCTGATGTGAACAACTGTCTCCTGCAGCCAGGGCTCTGACACCATACAGTCCCCGGGTTCATCAGTCTCCAGACACCCCCATTTCGGGGATGGCGCACCTCCTTTTCAAGGTTCTCCAGATGAGGAAAACACACCCACAAACCACCCATCATCATTCCAGTGAAATCAGCCTTTTCCCCAAAGGTGCTGGTCCCCAGAAAGACAGCTCTTTAGACTAAAGCTCTGGGAAGTCAGACGCAGGCAAACGAAACGGAAATGTTTCCCTTGGTCGCCGCGAGAAAAATCCCAATGGGGGATTAAGAACAAGTTCAGCCCCCCACCCTCCCTGTTTTTTATCTCCACAATACAGAGGAGTCTCAGAGGCCGGTTTTAGGAGATGACGTGGGGTCATAATTTGTACAGGGCACTGCAGACGGACGGGGTCCTCCAGAAAACCCCACCCTCCGAGCAGCAACAGCCAGAATGTCACCCAGAAACCCAGACGCAGGAGGGAAACAGAAATCGGCGGTGGCGATACATACTAGCTTTGCTGAAAACCTCTGAGGAGTAGAAGTAGTGGGGGGTGGCTGGCTGGAGAGGCAGATGTCAGCACCACAGAAGAGGTCCCGGACCGCCCGCCGTGGTCACATCGTGTGATCTGAACTGCCCCCAGCCCCTGCCCTCCCCGCTCCCCGGAGAAGGATGGACGTCTGAAGAGGAGGCTGGACGGAGCCCTCCAGGGAAGCGGCAGAGTGCCCGTTCTGATGGAAGGAAGGATGGCGTTCCCACCCAGACGGCAAATGGCTCTGCTGGAACCCTCGTCCTTCCCTGATATTTGGGTTTAAAAAAGGCCCTTGTCCCTGCCTATCCTGATGAAAGAGGGCTATTCAGAGGGAGCAAAACAGCTGAAGTTCCTCTAATCACTTTTACTCCTACGGCTTTTTGTGGGCCTCGGGAACAAGCGATAGGGTGTGCGTTAGAAACTGCGAGGAAAAACAGCTGGCAGCCCAGAAACCTGCCCCAAGCCATGAGGACCCCATTCTTCTTCAAACCGACACACCGAAGGATTTCTGTTTCTTTCAAATCACCATCCATTCGCCCAACAGGGACCATGGGCAGCTGCCACGGTTGTTGGGTGTTTTTTAAAAGCACAGATACGTCCTGGAAGGCCTTCAGTCGTGCTAATCGCTCCTCAAGGCAGATCTAGTGTGTGTATGTGGGAGGATGGCATTCCAGGTAGAGGGAAGGGGAGGGGCTCTGAGACCCTTTCTCAGGGGGCACAGGGTAGGCTTTGGAGGAAGAGCAGGTGGGTGTCCCAGAGAGTGTGGGATGAGACGCTGAAACCCACCTGGCGGAAGCCAGCTCTGCTTTTCCTGCTTCTTTTGGCAGAGGAAATACTTATGTTAAGGATGCAACTAACTATATACGATGCCAGGCAGGATGGGATGAACTCCCTGAGAAAGGAACCCTGGAGGGCTGCGAAGAGAGTGTGTCTGAGCGGTGGGTTCTGCAATGTTCTGTGAAGGAAGGGCTCTGAGACTTCTGGGAAGGCCTCGCCTGCAAGGTTATCCCAGCTCCCGAATGGTAAAATTAACCTTCACAAGAGGATCAAGGGAAACACATGCTACGATCGTTCTTGTTCTATGGTTGAGGAAACTTCAGCCACAGGAGCATAATCTTTATGAGATAGGCTGAGACCCATGTCTCTCTGGCCCATGCCCACCTTCTTAACCCCTGGAACGCCCTCGCCGCTGTCTGTCCCAGAGGGAGGACCAGAGTGGAGTCCCTGCAGCCCCCTCTGGGGCCAGGCCTAGCAGCGCTGAGGAGTCAGGAGAGGACCCGTCCCTGGTCCTTCTTCCCAGCATGTGGACGCATCAGGCGCTGGAGAGAGATGGGAAACAGCCTCAGAAAGAGAAGACCTGGCATCAGCCCCAGGGGTGCCACCACCACCGTTACGGGACAGGACATGTCACCTGGTCCTTCTGGACTGAATGGAGGTCCTGGGGGGGCGGCTGGGGAGGGGCAGAGCCACGCTGGTCAAGAAGCTGCTTCTCACCAACAGCACCGCCGCTGCCCGAGCGCCCACCACGTGCCACCCCGTCTCCTCCCCAAGCTCTGCGGGAAGACATTCTCTTCTTTCTCACAAATGAAGGAGGGCAGTCTGGCTCCTGAAAGCGTCTGGAGGAGAGTCTGGGCAACCTCATTTTTTAACCCACTGCCTCGATGACTCTAAGTGCATGTCGAAGTTTAAAAACATACAATGCACTGGTCTGGGAATCCATATTTCTGGGTTCTGACACCTGGTCTATTATGTGGATGTTCTGATAGTCACTTACAGGGCTCTGCTCAGCCATTCAAATAGCCAAGTATTTGCAGAGTAAGGAGAACCACAGTACACCAAGCCCAAATGAGTGTTGACCAGGTAAAGACAACAATCTTTAAGGGAAGGGTCTGCATTTGGGCAGTCTGGATGTGTGCCAGGCCACTTAGAAACATAATTCCTTGAAGAAGGGAAACACTCGGTGTAGAGACATCGCACAATAGAATATGATAGTAACGCTTCTAATTTCCACTTCTGGCTGTATGTGGGAAGAATGTACAAAACTTCTAAAACATTCATGTCCAGGTCTAATACCAGCCGGTTCTAATTCGGAAGGTCTGTGACGAGTCCTCGGCACCTTTTTTTTTTTTTTAAAAAGTCCCAAAATGGCTACTGAAGCACAGTCAGGGCTAAGAACCCCTGCACTTAGCAATCACAGAAGACACAGAGGAAGCTGCTCCCTTCATAAGAGTTCCTTACACACAGCAGGTACACGACATATGTTTTTGCCGGTGAAACATAACACCCATAAAAACCTGTGCTCCTCTCGGAAGGATACAAACATGATTAGGTGCAATGAAGGAAGGCCACGCCAGGTCAAAAAAACCAAAACAAAACAAAATAATACCATCCTCAGAAGTAGCACAACAGGTTAGCAAATAACTACACATGCCCTTTTCCTACCAAATGCTTTCAGAGTCACAGGTGTTCCTACCCTTGAAAGGCAGTCCTGCATCACAGTCATCTGAGATGACAATCATAACAACGAATCAGACCTCTGATAAGCCCAGCTGTTGACAAAGCTCTCTGGATGATGTCAGCCTATTTGATCTTCAAGAAGCTCTCCTACGGAGAACCCAGCAGGCATTATTACACTCATTTTATAGAAGTGGATACAAGAAGTTACTTAACTGGTTATGATTTTAGGATTTCTGATGCTACATCTTGCGGGGGGGAAATAAAACCAGAGAACATGAGCTTAAAAGTATAGACTCTAAGAAAGGTTGAAATGAACACAACACTGTCAAGCAACTATGCTTCAATTTTTTAAAAAAAGGTTTCATGTTGACTGGACTGTTTGAAATGAACTGAATAACTTCTGCATGGATAGAATTAACCCTCGACTGCACACAGCTCTGCCCAGTAATTACGGAATAGGCTGGTTTGTCCAGTGGACTTGACGATAATTCTTTACGGAATGCTCGTAAAGCTGTCACTATAGGAAAGCTGGTCCCCATGTACACTCCAAGAGGGGGTTCCATTAATTCCATCGAGGTTAACAAATACTGGGCTTTCCTGGTGGTTCAGATGGTAAAGAATCTGCCTGCAGTGAGGGAAACCTGGGTTCAATCCCTGGGTCAGGAAGATCCCCTGGAAAAAGGTATGACCACCCACTCCAGTATTCTTGCCTGGAGAATCCCATGGACAGAGGAGCCTGGGAGGCTACAGTGCATGGGATCTCTAAACAGTTGGACATGACTTAGTGGTTCAACAACAAAGGCGATGGAAGACTTATCACAGGAGTGAGGCAGGCACCCTGCAGACGGAGACAGAACACTCTGTCCCCGGTTCTCCCGCGGATGTTTCTCTCGTTTTGAACTCAAGTTCAAAAGTCACAGAGACCCCGGGGTGTACCAGCACCGTATTTCCATTTTGTGCTTCACGGGGCCATTGGGTAAGGCCTCGTCCCGAAGGCCGTTCTCTGGGCTCTAAGTGTAGACCACAGCTCACCTGATTCACCTGCCAGTCAGAGCCCTCTCCTCAAAGGCTCCGCTCCACACAGAGTGCTGACCACAGGGAAACTCCAGCTCTGCAGGGCCTTATACTCAGGGAATGGGGTCACCAGCAAGAAATGCTGGCAGGGCTCCTTACAAATGTCTCTGCTGCTGGGGCATGTATTGTTTGGCTAGAAGGCGTGGGCTTCTCTCAGAGAGAAGGAATGTCCGCAAGTATTTTGGACAGTAAGAGACATTCTCCGCAGCCAGCTACACAGCGTGCCTTCATAGCAACCGGTGGGAGCGAGCAGCTGAATATACCAGCAAGCTCGCAAAAGCAGGACTTCTCCCCCTGCTTAAGTAGGATAGCAGATACCCTGCTTTGGGTTGGCTCCGCAAACCTCAGGAGGGCTCCTCGATGGCCCCCATGAGCCCTCAGGCCCTGTCTGTGGAGGCTGGAGCTGGTGTCTCTGCCCGTGAATGTCTGGTACACCGGGACTAAAGCCCCCTTCGTGAGCACGGAGAGAGAAAGGCCGCATTGTACAGGAAATGCAATGGCAGCAGAGACAACCTAGCCAGCCAGAAATAACAGGCACATGAAGGAAACGCTTTCTGAAACAACTCAGAAATTCCAAGAATGGACTGTCTCAACTGTCCCCAGTTCCCAGCCCTTTCTTTGGGAGGCAGCTCCATCCCATATTCATGGGTCGCCCAGTCCTAACCTGGCGAGGGCACCCTTTCCTTCCCAGGCCCCCAGCCCCGTGAGCCGTGCGATGTCCACTCCCCGTGTGCCCAGCTCTGTGTGGGGTCCTCGGCATTCCTGCGGGGCAATGCTGTCCAAGAGGAAGGAGACCTCCTCCACCTGTGCCGTCTGATATGGCAGCCGGAGAGGCCTATGGTCTGAACGCTTGAAAGGTGATGAGTGAGGTGGATGAGCTGAATTTGTCTTATTTGACTTTAGTAGTGAAATTTGCTCAGTCGTGTCCAATTCTTTGCGACCCCATGGACTGTACCTCATTAGGCTCCTCTGACCATGGGATTTCCCAGGCAAGAATAGTGGAGTGGGTAGCTGTTCCCTTCCCCAGGGGATCTTCCCGACCCAGGGATGGAACCCTGGTCTCCTGCATTGCAGGTGGATTCTTTACTGTCTGAGCCACCAGGAAAGCCCAGGAATACTGGGCTTTAATCAGCCACGTGTGGTGAGCAGCTATGATCCGGATGGCACAGCTACGCTGGGAGCCTGCAGCCTAGTGGGAATCAGGGTGGAGAACAGAGGACCCCTGGCCTCTAACCTGCTCCATGCCGTTCCCAGCCACTGCCCTTGTTGCGTAGATCCCAGCTCCAGGGCGTTCGATGATGTGGCCTCATCTAGAGAAGCCATTTGCACTTGCTTGCAGTGGCAGCCCCAGCCATTCATGTTTCTAACCTAAGCTTTACACGCTCTGACCTCAAGGCTTATAGTGCAGTTAGCAAAAGTGACTTATAATAAAAAGCTTCCTTGTATCGCCTCTTACACTCTTCCTCCCACACTCTACACGCTCTCTGCTCCACCCCACCTGTCACTGCTCCTGTCAGCTCTCCTACTCTGTGTCTCTACACACAGCCTCCTCATGTCCTGCCCACCTGCCAACATTCACACCTCCTCCAGGAAGCCCCCCCTTGCCGCCCTGGCTGCAAGCCATGCTTTTCAACATCTTACAACACCTTCTCTCACTGAGCACTGAGAGGGTGAGTCATTCGTTCAAGGTCATATACTTAGAATGGGACAGGACCCCAAGGACCCAAACTGTGTTCCTGGCCCTGTTTACCTACTAACTGGTAGTGATATTATCTTCACGCCAGCGTATTTAACTTCACCATGGGACTCTAGGGCCAGGACACACATAATTATTTAAGTCCCCCTCTCTGCCTGACATACAGCAGAGTCTATACTCAGAAGTAATACTCACAAACTGAGCTATGTACCTCCTCCAGCCTCAAAGCCATTTTGTGACTAACTCACCTTGGTCGTCTCTGAGTGGCTACGGCACTGGGTGCTCAACATGTACAGGACGGACAGAACACATAAGAGCCACAGATACAGAGAACAGACCTGTGGTTACCAGTGGGGAGGGGCAACCCAGGGGCAGAGGATCAAGAGGTACAAACTATTACGTGTACAATAAGCAGCAAAGATGTATGATACAACATGGCAAACACAGCCAGAAGCTGATAATAACTACAGACGGAGCACGATCTTTAAAAAGTGTGCATCGTTATACTGCACACCTGTAACTTATACATAATGTCATTCATCAACCAAACTTCAATAAAAAAAAAATCAATTAAAGGGCTTCCCTGGTGGCTCAGTGGTTAAGAATCTGCCTGTCAACACAGGAGACACAGGTTCAATCCCTGGCCCAGGAAGATCCCACATGCCGTGGGACAACTAAGCCCATGCACCTCAGCTACTGAGCCCACGCAGCCCAGAGCTTGTGCTCCTCAACAAGAGGAGCCACCGCAATGAGAAGCCGGCGCACCGCGGCTCGAGAGGAGCTCCCACTCGTCAGAACTGGAGAAGGTGGCGAGGTGCGGCAACAGAGACCCACCGCAGCCTAAAATAATAAATTAATGCAAATCTTAAAAAAAAATAAATTAACAAGGTGTCCGGTTATTCAATGAAAACATGTGACCTGGGAAAATATTTCTCAAGCTTCAATCAATTATCAGACCCCTCTGATTAAGCATTACAACCTTTGGGGAAAAAAAAGATTCGCTGCTGCATAAATGCTGTTACAGCCACACAGAGGTCGGGTCCTCCTGGCAACCGAGTGCTTCAAACAACACAACTAAGTTGCCCACGTCACCAGAGTCTGGAGCATCAAAGCTGTGGCTTCTCCATCTCTCAGCGCCCAGAAGGTAATGTGCACTCAGCAAAGGTAAAGTCAATAATAAACATCTGTGCTGTGTGTCCTGCTGGGCACGTCATGGATACCCTTAGCATCCATCTGTGAGTCTCTCAGACACAGGGAAACTGAGGCTCGGAGCGATTACATGGCTTATCCAAGTTCTAGTGACCCAGCAGGGGAAAAGCCAGGAAACGACACCACAAGTCTCTCCAGAAAGTGTCAAACTTCTGCTGAGTGGACACCTTGGGAAAACAGCATCAAAAGAGCAAGTCTGCTTCTTTTTCCCACTGAAAACCCTCTGGTAGGCAGAGCAGGGAGGGCCTCCAGGTTGGGGAGGGGGTGTGGTAAGGAGCGGAGAGGTGGCCACAAAGATGAGGGGCTGGTGGCAGACAAGGGGGTTGATCAGACAAATAAACACTTTAGGGACAATGGGAGGCAGGTTTCTCGCGCTATGAGAAAAGGGATTACAAATATGGAACGAGAAAAAACTAGAAGGAACCCGGAGATGTTGGATCGGAATTGAAGGTATCAGTTTGAACTCATGGTTTTCAACATAAATAGAGTAATATAGATGCAAATGTGTAACACGTGTGTGTATGTGTGTGCACATACAGCCACACAGTCCCAAATTCTGCCCGCTGAAAAGACCTGCAGAGAACACCTCCAACAGTAGTAATAAGCATGCCTGCCTCAGTGTCTTTGCTTTTGTTTCCCAGATTAATTTGGTATAATTTTATTTCTTCAAAAGAAAAGCCCTTGTTAATATCATTTAGGTTTAGAGAGCAGGATGAGCTTCAAGGAGGCTTTACGGAGTACATGAAAAAAATGGCAATATTTTCTGCTTTTTTTTTTTAATTAGTGGACATTTAGTTCTCAGCTGGGCCCATCAATCAACTAACACCCAAATAAATAGAACTTGGCAACCTGCATCTACCACTTCCCGTGTTCTGCATTCCACTGTCAGATTTCTAGGTCCAGCACCAGCCCCTAATCTCATCCATCAATTATCCTTTTCAGTGATTATTCACAGGGGTTAAAGGGATTCATAAACGCTTTATTTTAAAAAGCTTCCGTGGATGTATAATTGACCTGCACCACTGTCAGTTCCCGGCACGCGGTGTATGTCGGTCGCTCGGCTGTGTCTGCTCTTTGCGACCCCATGGACTGCCATGGACTGCCATGGACTGCAGCCCACCAGGCTCCTCCGTCCACGAGATTTCCCAGGATCTCCCCTGCGTTTCTTGCCGTCTCCCGCATTGGCAGGCAAGGATTCTTTACTGCTGCTCCAGCCGGGAAGCCCCAGTTCCAGGCATACAACACAGTGATTTGCT
This sequence comes from Bubalus kerabau, assembly GCF_029407905.1. Classification (NCBI taxonomy): domain Eukaryota; kingdom Metazoa; phylum Chordata; class Mammalia; order Artiodactyla; family Bovidae; genus Bubalus; species Bubalus kerabau. The sequence continues at coordinate 68,274,865 of NC_073639.1, read as the reverse complement.
ATTTCTACACATCACAAAAACCACTTGCCTACTTCGAAATCTCTTTTCTACTAAAAGGAACCAGGGCTGCGCGGAGGAATGATGGATTTCAGAGACGGGGCAAAAACTACAAGGCGAGGCCTGCCCTCTGGTGTCGGAAAACAAGGCTGTGCTCAAACGATGATGCGCACGTCCAGGGACACGGAAGCCAACTTGAACGAGCCCCCACAGGCCAAATCAGGGGCAGTTTGAACCCTGAAGTCAAGAATACAGTTAACAGACTGTGAACCACTGCACGAAACAAACAGGTGTCCACACAGATACAAATAAATGGAAAAGCTGAGGGGGCACTGGGCGCCGAGCCAGTTTCAAAGTGTTCCCACAAGAGACACCTCACAACGCAAGGGAAAAGAAGACCCGTGAAGGGAGGAAGCCCAGCAAAGCCACCTGAGGACCACGGCGAACACCACCTGGCATTGCACGGCCTGAATCTAACCTTGAGGGAACATTAGACAAACCTAAACTGAGGGTCATTCTATTCTACAAACTAATGGCCTGTCCCTTCAAATGGTCGTCAAAGTCAAAGAAAGACTGAGGAACATCCCAGACTGAAGGACACGCAGCAGACAGGACCATGCTGCACAGGGGGCGATACTAACCTGGACCCTTTCCAACAAAGGACGCCACTGGGGCCAATGGTGGACCCTGAACGGGGTCTGACGATTAGATGGAGTCATGGATCAGGTCAAGCTGGGTTAATGGCCTGCTCTGTAGGAGAACGTCCTTGCTTATATTCAAATGGCATCTGGCTGGCAACTTACTCTCAAAACATTACAGAAAAATGTTCTCTGTACTCCATTTGCAACTTTTATGTATGTTTTCAACTGCTTCTAAATTTTTAAAATTACTTCTAAAAAAATTCCACTTAACTGGATTTTGGCAAAACACTGCCTCTCATTTTTCCTCTTAGGCTTCCCCAGTGGCCGGCTCAGTGGGAGAGAGCCTGCCTGCCAATGCCGGAGATGCAGCAGGTGCAGGTTCGATCCCTGGGTCAGGAAGATCCCCTGGAGAAGGAAATGAGAACCCACTCCAGTCTTCTAGCCTGGAGAATCCCAAGGACAGAGGAGCCTGGTGGGCTACAGTCCGTGAGTTCGCAAAAGAGTCAGTCGTGACTGAGGGACTAAACAACAATTTTTCTTTATGGGCCAGTGATAAAAGCTTAAGACCCTCTTGCTGGTCATCATCGCTGGCAGACATCCTGGCTTCCCGGTTCCCTCTCAGGGATGCTCTGCCCCTCAGCACCCAAGATCTGTCCCTGCCTCAGGACCACCTCCCCTCCGCACTTCCAGAACAGCAGCAGCCTGCTTTGCGCACAAGGCCGTGGAGGATGATGGGAAACTCCCCTCTCCCAGTTCCTCTCGGTCTCTGGGTGTCCAGATTTTGAATGCCTCGAGTACACACGCAGGGCGCTGGCCCACATGAGCCCTAATTTTAGCATTTTCCTGCTCTGAGACTGCATGTTGAGAAAAGGCTGGGGGGGCGACCTGCCCCGGAGAGCCTCCCGTTGTGACTGGCACGTGGAGTCAGGACGGGCAGCCAGAGTCGGGACAGGCAAGTGGAGTCGGGACTCTGCGGGCCTGCAGGATGTTGTTCAGCATCCTGTTTTTGGTAGCTGGGTGGCTGGGCGGCTCTGGCACCACGTACTTTTGCCACCTTCACCTCTCCAGACCACAAACGCACAGGTAAATTGGTGGGATGGGCCTCAGGGCCCAGCCTAAGGCAAGCTGACTCACCGCCCATCACACTGGGTCTCCTCACAAATACCCACCCTCAGGAACGGTTCTTCAGGGGGACCAACCTGGTGGTCTTTTAAGGACACCGTGAACCAAGCAAGGGATGGTCGTTTCTTTCTTTGCTTTGACTCCTCGGAAACTCAAAGTCAGATATACAGCCAAACTCTGGTAATTACACCAACCCACATTATGCCTTGAATTCCACATACAACTGTCCCCTCACTTTGCTTTATTTTCCCCCATGTTCTCCAGGTCCCACTTTCCAATTTTAAATCAGATGATTCGCTTTGAATGTTACACGCTGTTTCAAATCCCTTCTGGGAGCCACAGTGGACATGGCACACACAAGGTACCTCTGGAACGTTAACAACGTCTTTTTATATTTAACATGGAATTCCCAGCCCTCGGCACAGAACCCAAAACATACACAGGCACCAAATATACGTGGGCTGAGTTGATAAGGCAAACCACTCTTAGATAAAAAGCGCCTCCGTTACCAGGTCGTTTCACGAGATACTCCTTCCCCCACCCGGCGTGCAGGGCCCACACGGTGCACCTGGGCTTAGCAAGTGGGCTCCTGAGGAAGCTCGCTTGCCGTGGGGCTCAGCGGTCTCCACCGCAACCCTGAACAGACACGCTCCCAACTTCCACCGGCTCCAGACATGGCATGGAACCGTGGGCTTAGACGTTTGGGGAGAAGAAACGAGCGATCTCCGGAGGTGGCAGCGGGCCCGGCTCCCTCCAAACCACGTCAACAGTCCCCTCCCCAGCGGGTCCCAATGCTCGGCAAGCAAGCGTGTGGGGGTCACTTCTCCCAGAGCACGGAGGCCCCTGGGGCATTTCCTAAGGGGGGGGCCTCTGGGCCTTCTTTGAAACAAAATATTAAAAAAAAAAAAAAAGCTTCAAAAGTTGCTGCTCAATGAAGGAAAAATTCTTTTAATTGTAAAAATAAAGGCACACAAGACGTAATGCTTTGCGGATAAAAACCTGGTGCCAGGCTCCGTGTAACTTGGAGGAAGACAGGTCGGGCAGAGGCTGCTGTTTTCCCTTGGCTTCGACTAGGTTGACCTTTTTGGGTTTTGATGTAGAACTCCTCTGGGGCGGGGGGTGGGGCGTAAGGTGGTCAGGAAGGCAGCAGAAGGGACTGTCGCTTCTCAGCATCAGTGAAAGTAACGGTGCCCTGTTGTCAGACAAGGACCAGGCACAACACAATATACAAGACACCCTCTCAGCCTCACAGAAGCTCCCTGAAGCCCAGGAGGACTCTTCCTGTTTCAGGGAGGGCAGCGGGGCTGGCGTGAGGTCACAGTCACACAGGGGGTGGGGTGGGGGTGTACAGACCTGGCCTAGAGGCCCCGCCCCAGCCAAGCACAGCCAGGAGCATGACTGTGTAATTTACACGGCAGTCATGTATCCCTGGTTCTCACCCAACACTGCAGGGCGGGGCGGGCTCCTGGTGGGGCGCTCTCATCAACACATACCATCTCCACTGCGGGAGTGCGAACCCTCTCCAGGGCTTTCCATGCTCCAATGTGGGAACCTCGCAGGCCAGACTCCTAGTCTTACCACCCCCCACTCCCAGCCCCATCACTTGGCATGCCCTGGGAGTGGCTCCTCCCAACCCGGATTAATCCTATTTTGATTAATCCTGTTTTCTTCCTACAGCCTTTCTCAAAGCACAAAGACTCTGGTGGGCCTCCTCCTAGTCTTAGGAATATTCCCAATAAGCTGCCCAAATTTAGAGTGTCTCACGGCAGCACAACATACGCCAAGATGACCTCTGAAGGCGGGAGTGCCTTCTGCCCAGGCAGTCACCACCAAGGGCATGGCCCTGCTCCTGGGGCAAAGCGTGCCTGGCCCAACACGCACTGAGGGGGAAGTGGGTCCCAGCAGAGGGTCCACTTCCTCTCAGAGGCCATACCAGTTCTCGCCATCTCAGGGTGACTCAGCGAGACGCCCCCCCTTACCTCCCAAATACAGCTGACCTTGTTCTCAGCCTGAGAATAAAGGAGAAACTCCGGATGCACTGTTACAAAGCTACAGAGGATGGTTAGAAGCTGTAACACGGTGACATAGAACTAAACTGATGGGCCTGAAGATGCTTATTCCTGGGTTTGGGAGCTGTTATCTAATCTCACCTCACCTGACAGAGGAGGCAGTGGGGGCCCAGAGATGTTTAGTGACTGGCCTAAAGGCTACACAGCAGGTAACACATTTTAGCAGGTAAACACCCTGTTTACCACAGGGTGATCGTGGGTACCACTAAGAAGAAAGGGCTCACGCGCGCCTTCTCGGGTGCACATGTCTCCCTGGTGTGCTAAGTGCACGGGAAAATGAGGCCGGGCCCGAGGCACGCTTTAGAAGTCTCAGCACTGCTATTTCAAACGTTTAATGAAACCTACTAGACTCTGAGCAAAACTCATTTTAAGTTAACCTTAGTAATTTTAATTACATTCCAACAGAATCAAATTAACTCTTCACTTGTTGCAAGTGTGTGCATCCCAAGTGTTTCAAGCGGGGGTGGGGGTGGGAGGCGGCTGCCAGTAAAGCTGTGAGGGAGGGGACAGGAAGGGACGCGGGTTTCTGATCACAGCCACCAGAGTAAACCCTGTCTCCGGCCCCAGGGAACTGCGGTTTCCTACAATGAGGCCGGCATCTCGTGGGGGTGACAGAAATGAGACGAGCTGCCGAAGTTCCCAGCACCTACAGCCCCTCGTGAATGGGAGCCCTGATGTGCACACACTGCCCACCCCCGGTGCCCACCCAGGCGACCCACTGCTTGGGAAGGGACATCGAGTACCAGCCTCACTCGAGCTCACAGTCAGGGAGGTCACGGGACAGGCCACACCGCTCACGGCGGGGCCCCTGGGGTTCAGGCTGGAAGGGAGGAAGACAGGTCTTCAGGGGTGAAGGGGCGTGTGGGCACGGAGCCACAAGAACAGGACAGTCTCTGGCAGGTGGTCGAACCCTGCTGGCTCCCCAGGGCTCCTGGCCCCTCCCCACTAGCCAGCATCGCCTCTACTTGACACACCCTACCACGTCTGCAACACTGAACAGAAAGCTACTTCTTTATGCGTCTTTCTCTCCGTTAGACTGGCGCATCTCGACAACTCCCATGGACTGAGACTTCTGGGCGGATTCTACCCAGGAACCTGGGCAAGCACCCTGTGCTGAGTGTATGCTGGGACCAGGGACCAGTATGGGAGAGCTGCTCCCTTAATTAGTTTATAACTGATGGCAAAGGCAATCATCTCTCTCCTGATGGCATTCCCTGACGGCAGCAAACTCTCTTGTTGGCCTTGAGGAAGCTGCCAGCCATGTCTATAGCCACAAGAGAATGCATTCTATCAAGAATCAGTGTGAACTTGGAAGAGGGCCCAAGGCACAGATGCAACCCCAGCCCTGGTCAACATCTTGCCTGCAGCCACGTGAGACCCCGAGCAGAAGATCCAACACAATCATGTCAAGGGTTCCTGGCTCATGCGAGCTGAGAAGTAAACCTGTGTGCCATTTTTGGCTGCGAGTCTGGGGTGGCTTGTTGCACAGCAGTAGCTCTGGTACAGCAGCCTGCTACACAGAGCCTGGGTGCGGCACAAGCGCAACCCCTCTGGGCAGGACTTAACCAGACAGACTTGACTCTCAACAGGGACAGTCAAAGCCTGGGCTGAAAAACCATCAAGGAAGTCAGAGGAAGCTCCAAGGGTAGACAGGCATTGATGAAGAGGCTCTAAAAGAAGATGGGAGGCAAGGCCTGCAGAGTGAGGACGCACCCCATCCTGACTCGTCCACGAGAAGGAGAGAAGGCTACACAGAGATGGGGGTCCTCTGGGGATTTCTGAAATGGGGAGAGGAGTGAGGGAAAGGCGGGTGCACAGGAGTTCAGTTTCCCACTAAAACTGGGTAAAAGAGAGAAGACAAAATCCTGCTGCTCTGGCCCAAGTGTTTGCTTGGGCAAGCAAGAAAAGAAATTTAAAGAACTCTAATGATCATTTCACGTGCTTGACTTGGAAACGCTGGATTTAAAAAAAAAAAAAAGGCAGCAAAACCTTCACTCCAGATCCACCGTCTGGAAACAACACAACCCTATTCCCTCCCGGGGGCCCTGCCTGGCACACGACCACTTGAGTCTCCTGCCAGACCAAGGCAGCTCCCAGGATGGCGAGGGAGCCGGGGCCGCTGTGGCAGAGCCATCTGCTCACTGGTTCCCACAGTTCGAACGGTGCCGTTTCCCAAAGGGGACTGCCAGAGGCCAGCAGCAGGCTGCACACAGAGCGGGCAGGGCAGAGGGGCAGTGAGGGCTCGGTGCAGGCTCTAGGTCCCTCATCTTCCCTCTGCGCGGGCGGACAGCGGCTCCCCAGATGGCCCCCAGGCCTTCGGAGAAACCGACTGGGTGACAGTCAAGATTCTGCAAGAGGTGCGCTCCTGCTCCCAACGTACGGGGACGTCACCGGGTGAGCGATGCAGGCTGGTCCCTGGTCCGAGTCACCGGGCATCCACGGGGACGGCCCTCCCAGCCCCCGCGCAGTGGGCCCGGCGCCTGCGGGGAGTCTGACCCTGTACTGCTGGGCTGTGAAACTAACACTGATGGAACACCATCCTCTGAAGACCGGTCATGGCCACTGTCCTCCACACCCATCACGGACCTGGCTCTGGGCAGGGAGCTCCGTACAAACTACTGGTCAACCCTGAAAGGCCAGCGCTTTATCTGCTTTACTGATACAAGAACAGAGACCTACAGAGACACAGTAATTCCTAGAGGTGTGTGGGCATCTCTACTAGTGCAGGAGCCAGACTCCGAACCCCATTATCTTTCCTCCAAATGTCTTTCTTGTACACGAATGCAATTTACTGCAGAATCAAAACCAAGTTAATATGTTTAAGCTTCCTGAAATGCTACATGCAGGCGGAGAACTAAGACCCTGTCACTAAGGGAAGCCCCAACAATTAGGGATGAGACAAAAACACAGGTGCTTGCCCAGGGAAGGCAGGTGCGGTACCAGAAAGAAACCAGGAGTCACCTACTGAGGAGAGGGAAGCCACAGAGGTTTGTGGGGAAGCACGCGGAGCTGGCCGTGAGGACTGCGGCCAACTGGAAAAGAAACTGGCTTAAAGAAGCCTGGTCAGGGAGCAGCGGTAGAACTCAAAAACGGCACGTCCGTGCAAGGAAAGGCCAGTGGTGAGGCTGAAAGGCAGAAAAGGCTGCGTGGACTAGGAGGATGAAGCTGGGGGCGTGTCCAGACTGCCAGCCCTCTGACAGCTGGATGATAAACTGAGGTCCAAGGATGGGTTGATGGGTGGCCCCTCAGTGAACCGGGCCTGACCATGGTGCTCCCAGCGGGGGAAGAGGGTGGGGAAGAGGGCAGGGTGAGAAAGATCTGACCCACGAACTCAGCAGTTCACTGGCTACATGTTGGGTCCAAGATCACTTCTTGGAGGATCCGCAAGATGAAGCTGTCCATTAAGGGTAGACAAAGGGGCGAGGGAACAGGACAACCCTGTGGGCCCCAGTTTCTCTCCCACCCCAGCACCCTTTAGATACCAAATCAGGTCAGATTAACTTCAGGATGAATGTGAAGCAAAGAGAGATCTCCTCGCTCCAACTGTCCTCCCACCAGAGAGTAAAGAATGACCAGCCATCCCACACATTTTTTTCTCGAGAAGAAGCTCAGAGAGCAGAGGTCTGGCAACGCAAATCCCCACGCAGATGCCAATGAACTGCAGTCATGCCGCTTACACGGGGACCTCAGCACTTCTCTCGTTGGGCTCAGAGGGCTAGATAGCAGGACTTTGTCCTCTGCCTGAAATGGGGCCTGAATGTCAAGGTGAGTGAAGAGCAGAAGAAAGGGACGCTTGTGAGGACAGGATCAGAGCCCAGGTCAGGGATCAGACCCAGAGCCAGCCTGGGTCTCCCAGCACTCACGATGGCCTTGGGGACTAACAGCAGCGAAGAAGGACTCACGTGGGTCACCAGGGTGATCTGACCTCCCGGGAGGCACCGTCACAGGTCAGCAGGGGTCCTGGGTTGCAGCCCTGATGCTGCCTCTAACCACCTGGGCGACCTCAGCAAGTCTGCATGCCTGACCTGCAACACTGGTGTCCAACTGAATCACGAAACTGTTCCCTGGAGAGGCAGAGTCCTATGACAAACTCACATGTTATGGGCAATGGAGGCCCCACTTGGAATGCAACCTGCGACCTGGGGGGTGGAGGGTGGGAATACCCCCTCCTCCTGGGGTTGCTGTGAGGATGCGATGTGGCCCCGCAGAGAGCTGCCTTTACTTCCCTCTGAATGGTCCTCTTCAGCTCCGAACGATACAAAGAACGGGGCCTTTTATTGGCCAGCAGCACATACACGTTTTCCTATCACTGCCAGCTGTAAGTTCTTTATTAATGGAAACAATTCAAAGTGCTATGTTGTCAGCGCAGGAAGGGCAAATAAAAAACAAAATATTTCTTTGCCCCGAGGACCATCGAAGTGCCATCTCCTGGGGAAGAGCCCTGGAAGAAAGGGACCAGCTTGAGGGGGAGAAGAGAGTCCAAGTCCAGGGAAGGGCTGGAGACAAGCTGGGGGCGTGGGGCGCTCCACAGGCCCTCCGCCCCGATCTCCCTCCCCCAACAGTCTCCGGAGCAGACCTCCACTCCCCTCCCAGCCTCCACCGGCTGATTCTCAACACGGCCCGTGACTGCCCCAACTTGGGAATCCGGCTGATTCCGGCCTTCGAGACTCTGAGCAAGCAGAGCCCCCAGTTTAAAGGGGGAGCTGTGTCATAGCGCCTGGTCCTCCCTCCAGCGTGATGTGAAAACGAGGACCTGGCCATTGTACTAAGACGATTATTTTCCTGCACACGTGAATTTTAGGAAACAGGGTGCCTCCTTCCCTCAAACACACAGGCAACTTCACAGACAGGCAAGGTGGAGCTCCACCACTCCTGTGTGTGCGTTTAACCAGGAGGAAAGCCTGCTCTCAGCAATGAATGGCTGACCCTTGCTTCTCAACACATATTTCCTCTTTCAGTTAATTCTCCTCCCCTTCCCAAGATGAAACAGACAATAATAATAATAAATAAAAGAACAGTATCCTTGAAATTCTGTGCAGTTTCTTCTTTTTTTTCTTAATCTAGCCGTTTACTTTTTTAAACTCTTAAGAGCCAGTGTTTAAGACCAGATCATTGGAACAGAAGAATGCATTATATAATAAAGTACTAAAGCTTCTGCAAGCCAACAAAACACCCAATTTTTGGAAAAGAAAAACAGCCATACTTGTAGTGTCTACTTGGGAATATAGCAACTGAGGACTACAAGCTTAAGAAACTTCTTAACAGGCACGTGCGCACACACGCACATCCTAAATTAATAAACTGAGGGGCTGAATGTCTGTTTCAAATCAGCATGTACTTACCTCAAAAGGAATACCCTCCCAAAAGCATGATGGAAAAGTGAGAACATATTAGAATGATTACTTTCTTTAAAGCAGAGGTAAAACCTGGAAGGAAGTTTGTAAAGATACTCATTATGGCAAAGCCAAGGTGGTGGAATACTGGCAATTATTTTTCTTCTTCTCTGAATGTTACATAATTATCAAAGCTGTTTACAGTTAAATATCTATTCATCTGTAAAGCCCTCCTCCTACTGAAAAGCTGGTGTAGTCTTTCTCCAGGGTTCTCCCTTTTGGAAAGGCACAAGAGTATTTCTTACCTGCTTGGAAGAAAGACTCCAGGGTGAAAACGTGAAGCCTGCTTACCTGTGGCTTAACTTGCGATCTTCATCGCTGCCGGCCTCCAACTGCAAAGAAAGGAAGACAATGTCACAGCCCAGTCGCCGCTATCAATGAGCCTCGGACACAAGGCTCACATTTTCTGCTCTGGTGTCTGCAAAAGGTACAGATGTCCAGGAAACCTGGCTCCTTCCAAACACCGCACCCTTCCCAGACCAGTCCTGCTCTGCTGCTCCCCTGAAGAATTCCTGTGGAGGAATGTTCAGGTTTCCTGATGTTTTCCCGCCTGCCTTCCAAGGCATCGCAGATGGGTGCCCGCTAATGCAGTGTTCCTAGCCAGCCCAGGTACTCCACACATTCATTCCGCCCTGAGCTCTCCCTTTTCCAGTGCTGCTTCGGAGCTCATCCAGTTTTTCTTTCTTTTAAATTTTATTTATTTGGACATGCAGGCATGTGGGATTTTAGTTCCCCAACCAGGAATCGCACCCGTGTCCTCTGCATTGGAAGCGCAGAGTCTTTAACCACTGGATCACCAGAGAAGTCCCCCATTTTTCTCTTTTAGCAGAAGGAGGTGAAGTTTTAAGAGGCTCTGTTTCCTTCTTCAATCTAAGCAATAGCTGAGTGATCAACACCATTACTTTTTTTTTTGATAACTCTTACAATTTACTCCCTTACTAGCTTTCAAATATAACATACAGCAGTGTTAATTTTATTTATCATGTGGTATACTGTGTCTGTATTACTTATTTATAATTGGAAATTTATATGTTTTGATTGCCTTTATCCATTTCCCCCTCACCTCAATCCCAACCCTCTGGTAATCACAAATGATTAACACCATTTTAAGCCACAACACACAAGTTTAAAAAACCACCACCACCACCACCACCACCACCATTCCAGGCAAGTCTTTCTTAACAGAAGGTAGCCAGGATCAGGCTGTCAGGGGGTCTCAAAGCTTTTGGTAAGTTCTCAAAAAGGCTTTCATGTTTAATATAAAACTTTCTAGGCTCTTAGTGTATTTCCAGACATGAAAGAAAGGGATATTTAATATCTTCTAAAGGTTACAACCCCAGGAGGGTTAAAGGCTCCAAAAGTAACCATGATTTAAGCCCCAACTGTAATTTTTCTTTTCTTTTTCTTTCAAGGAGAAAACTCAAATGAGAAGAAAACACACACCCCAACAACGTTCCACCACTGAGAGCTGGCATGTTTACTATGTTACACAGAAGGGTGCATTGAAAGGGAAAGAGAGAAACCTGGAAAGCAGCAATGGCTGCGAGAGATGCAAGGTTGACTGAGGACAGAAACCAGACAGAGGCTGGCAGTGGTGGGAAAAGGTCGTGTGTGGAGGGTTCCGGGCAGCCAGGGACACACACACAGGTGGCAATTTCACCAATGAATGAGTCTGGCACAGGGTCCTGGAATCCCCACGCTAATAAGATCATGTACGTATCACACTGGGCAGAGGCAGAGAGCATCAGTTCATTCTCATGCTCCCCACCCCATGCTGGAGGAGAAGTGGAAACACCAGGGACGACGGCTCTGCTGACCACAGGGCCACCAGCTCCGGCCCCGAAGTGAAACATACACGAAACAACTCACACGACCAGAGGAACAAACTCAGAAGAGACTGTTGGGTCTAACCCAGTGGTTCTCAACTGAGGACCACTGCTCCTGGCAGGCGATGCCAGGCAAGGCCGGAGCCTTTTTTGGGAGGATGCTAGTGGCATCTAGTGGGTAGCAGTCAGAGTGCTGCTACATCCGCCGCAACACACAAGACGGGCCCCCTGCAACACAGGGTTTTCTGGCCCCAACGTCGGCAATGCTGAGGTTGAAAAACCCTGATTTGATACTCCCCTCCCCAAAGCAACTGGAGATCCACCCATGAAAATAAGTCACCTTGAATGGAGGTCAAAAATCACAGTTCCTGAAAGCTACTGCTTTATCTCTTCTTGGGCTCTCTGCTTGTTCTCACAAAATGAGACAAGGTTCATGGTAAATTGATAGAAATGAGATAAAGATGGAGGGGAAAGGAACAAAACCAAAGAGGGAAGCACTGCTCTGCGGGTTGGGCTGTGACTTCCCTTAGTTCCCACGCCAGGCAGGACCACGGGTTGGAGAAGGAAAGAAGTGACCTGAGCGTTTCTGACTCAACAAAGGTTGCGCATTTTGAGGAGTAAGGAAGTGATGGGGTGGGATGCAAAATCACTTAATTCTCGCTCTCTCTCTAAGGGTCTTGGGACGAAAGGCGATGCAAGATCAATTATTCCAGAGAAGGAAGCTACCTATGCCAAGGAACACATGTGAGAGGGAAGCCGGAACTTTCGGATGAGCTGAGGCCCAAAGAGGGGAAGTAACCAGAGGAAGGTCAGACCAGAGGCTCAGAGATGGCACACACACTACCCTCTCCCTTCCCCCCTGCATCTTCATGCCTCACCCCACCTGGAAGATGCCTCACCTTCCGGGGAACATCCCAGGCTCTGCCAGCTCCTGGAGCCACTAATGCTGCTGATTTACTCAAGGTAAGGAAGAGCTGTCTGAGTTTTATTATTTTGGAGGTCACTGGCACTTGGTGAAAATAATGCTTTCTATATAATAATTTTAAATATGCTCAGGGAAAACAATCCTAAGGTCCAACAAAAGGTACAACCATACAGTAGAATACTGAAAAGAAAAAAGTGTTAGTCGCTCAGTCGTGTCTGACTCTTTGCGACCCCATGGACTGTAGCCTGCTAGACTCCTCTGTCTACGGGATTTCCCAGGTAAGAACACTGGAGTGGGTAGCCACTTCCTTTTCCACGGGATCTTCCCGACCCAAGGACTGCAGGCTGAGCCACCAGGGAAGCCCAGAAAGTGAAAGTGAAAATATACTCAATGGGAACAACCCCAAGGTCCAACACAATGCACATTCATACAACAGAATATTACTCAGCCATAAAAAGGAATGAGGTCCTGACTCACGCTACCATGGATGAGCCCTGAAAACATGAGGCCGAGGGAAACAGACCTGACACAGAAGGCCACAGTGTATGATTCCACTTACATGAAATGCCCAGAATAGGCCAAATTTGTAGAAACAGAAAGAACATTAGTGGTTGCCTACAGTTTGATGAGGGCAGGGCAGGGCAGGAGTGGGTGGGAGGGAGGCTGTGGGTGATGGCTAAGGGCTGTGATGTTTCTTTTGGGGGTGATGAAAGCATTCTGGAATCTGTGGTGATGGCTGGTCAACCTTGGGCATGTACTAAAAACCACTGAATTGTACACTTTAAAATGGCGGATTTATGGTATGTGAATTCCATCTTGGTTAAAAAAATAAAATAATAAAAAATTTTACATGTGGTAACTTCCCTGGTGGTCCAGTGGTTAAGAATCTGCCTTCCAATGCAGGGGAGGCAGGTTGGATCCCTGGTTAGGGAACTAAAATCCCACATGCCTTGGGGCAGCAAAGACCCAACACAGTCAAAAAAATGGTAATTTTTTTTAACATATTTACAGCATAAGTAGACGATGCAAAGTAACACAAGGAAGGTGGGGTTTAGAATCAGAGGCCCTAGGCTTGACAGGCTTCCCTGATAGCTCAGTTGGTAAAGAATCTGCCTGCAATGCTGGAGACCCTGGTTTGGTTCCTGGGTTGGGATGATCCACTGGAGAAGGGATAGCCCACTCCAGTATTCTTGGGCTTCCCTGGTAGCTCAGCTGGTAAAGAATCCGCCCAAAATGTGAGAGACCTGGGTTTGATCCCTGGGTTGGGAAGATCTGCTGGAGAAGGGATAGGCTATCCACCACTCCCTAGTGGCTCAGAGGTTAAAGCGGCTGCCTGGAATGCGGGAGACCCGGGTTCAATCCCTGGGTCAGGAAGATCCCCTGGAGAAGGAAATGGCGACCCACTCCAGTATTCTTGCCTGGAGAATCCCATGGAGGGAGGAGCCTGGTAGGCTACAGTCCACGGGGTCTCAACGAGTCGGACACAACTGAGCGACTTCACTTTTAACCCACCACTCCAGTATTCTGGCCTGGAGAATTTCATGGACAGTATAGCCCATGGGGTTGCAAAGAGTCCAACAGGACTGAACGACTTTTACTTTCACTTTCACTTCACTTTCAGGCTTGATAGGCTGTCCGAATAACCTCTTCCTGGAGCTGATTTCTTCACCCGTTGTTTTTCAGAAGGGACCATGAAATTAAGTGCAGAGGAGTACTTTGTAAACTGCAAGACAGCGGTAGTAGAAATGATGTAAGGGAACAGATGTCTCTGCGGAGAAGTGAAAAGCTGCCGCACTCACTTCCCAGCGGCAGGCCACTGGCTGCCGTGCAGAGCAGGGACTGTTAGAACCTTCTGTCTGCAGGCAAGATAACTCATGAACAGCCTCTCCTCGAGAGGGCCAGGGCTGTGAGGTTCAACCCTGCAGCCAGGTTGAGAAATGTTCCTGCCAGTCCCAACGAAACAGGCTGAAGAGCTGCCCACCAGGAGCCGGCCCGACGGACAGGGCTGTTAAACCCCAAACAGGTCCTCTTCTCTCAGAGACACACAGAAATGTTATCAGTGCTATCAGTCAACTTCCCCCAGGGAGAAGGGGCCTGACTTGCCCAGATGCTGGCGGGGTCACTTCCTGGGCCTGCCTGCAGGGCCCTCCCCCAGCAGCCTCCTCTCCCTTCTCTATAAACAGTTCCCGTCTCCTCCTCCAGCTGCGGTGTCTATGGGTCAACCCTCAGCCTGGCCACGGATGTTGAGTTTAGACCCAAGGCCCTAACTAGTTCTCCTGCTTGGAGGCCCGAGGCCCAGCCGGGCTCGGTCCAGCACAGCTGTGGGCTCAGAGGACGAATTCCCCAGTGACTCCGGGCCAAGGAGGCAGGCTGGGTCACACAGACCCAGAGAAACCCGCACGGCTCAGAGAGGCACATTCAGCCCCTCAAAGCACCGGGGCGATCACAGGAAACCCAGAATCGGCCTCGGCCATACAGCCAGCTGCACATAAACACCCAGCCTCCGCCGATATCAAGGACAGGAAGAATCCAGATTGAGCTGCACACAGAGACCTAAGACACCATCACCCAGCACCCTGAGCTCACTGTCACACAGTGACAAGGGACTGCCACTCACACCCACAGCCAGGGGCGTGCACTAGGGGAAACAATTTCACACCTTCACAGGGGCACCCCTGCGGCTTCTCCCTACTATCACTACACAGGCACGGCCCCCAAGGGACAGGCCGGAATACACAGAAGGAGGCACTCAGGGTCCGGAATCCCAGAACCGGCATCTCACGCAGCCAATCAGGAGTTCCAGTCTCAGGACAAGTACCCTGCAGAGTCACCCCTGATGGGGCAAGGGGGCAGTGTCACACATTCACAGTCACCCCCCAGACGGGGGTCACACTTACACACAGTCACCCCCCACGGGGGTCACACACACCGTCTCATGCAGTCACCCCCAAACAGGGGTCACACACACACACAGAGTCAACCCCAGACGGGCGTACACCGGCAATGCACAGTCTCACTGCAGTCACCCCAGTCCGGCTACCCAGGAGGGGGTCGTCCAACGGGGTGCCCGCAGGCCCGAGGACCCCTCAAAGCTGTCCCGGCGCAGCCCCCGGCGCCCCGCGCCCCGCACTCGCGGCCCAGGCCTCGCGCGGCGGCTGCTCGGCCGGGCCAGGGCCGCGGGCCCGGGGCTCACCTCGCTGTTGCTGGCGGAGGAGGAGGTGGCGCTGGGCGTGGGCGAGCGCTGCAGGGTCACCAGGGCCATGGCTGCGGTGCGGTACGGCGCACAGGCGCCGCTGAGGCCTCCGTCTAAAGCCGCCGCCGCCGCCCGGGCCGGGCCCGGGGCGCTCCAAGAGCCGCGCGCGGGCGGCCGGGCCGAGCCGGGCCGGGCCCGCCCCTCCCCGTCGGCGTCCGCCGCCGCCCCCGCCCCCCGCGCCGGCGCGCGCCGGGCCTGAGCGCGGGCGGGGGGCGTGGCCCACGCGGGGCGCGCGTGCGCGTGCGCGGCGCGGGAGTCCCGAGGGGCGGCGGGAGGCCCAGGCCAGCCAGTCGCATCCCGAGAGCGCACCCGACGCGCGCGCCCGACTCTCCAGCCTGCGAAGCGGGTGCGCGCCCGACGGCGAGCAAGTCCTCCCCAAGAGGCCCATCCCCAGCGCAGGCCGGGAAACTGAGGTTCCGTGACCGCGCAGCTTGGAATGCGCGGAGCAAGCAGGCATAGAGACAGAAAATAAAAACCTGCTAGTCCCTGCGCCTTGAACCTCGAGGAGGGGTGTGCATAAATTCGTATGTTCGTTCATTCATTCGTTTATGAAATATTTATTGAGCACTTATTAAGTGCCCCGCATGGAGTATTCGACAGTGAACAACATAGAATTGACCTGCCCTAGGGGATTTGATGAAGGTAAATTAAATTGCTAGAAACTCACTTTGCCCATCTTTTTATATGAATTCCTACCATGTGTCCAGAAACCCAGCTAACACCTTGGGAAGTTAGGGACAGCGTCTCCGAAAAGGGGGCTTTTGCTCTCAGACCTGACGGATGAGCAGGATTAACGGGTGAGGGTGGGAGTTGACTGCTGGGCGTGATCTCCGGGGGAGAGCCTGCACAGTGGCCGGAAACGGAAAGATTTCCATCAGCCGCTGGAGCCTAAGGATGGGGAAGAGGGAGTCAGGGTGCTCTCTAGAAAGCTCTGGCTAAGGCTTGGAGAATGGACTGTGGAACAGAGGCGTGAAGGGAGGCCAGGGATGGGCTGCTCTTGTTGTCCTGGGGGGAGGTGACCAGTATGGGGAGGGGAGAGAGAGACATGGAGGAAGATACTAAAAGGGTGGCTTGATTTAGCGTCAGTTTCACCCAAATCTCCTACTTCTCTTCTTTCACCCAGCCCAAGCACGCACGCATCCGCACATTTACTGGTCCAGTCCTTGTCCCGTGCATCTCATTGCCAAACCAGCAACACAGGCAGCCTGGGCAATACTCCCGCTCTTTCCCCTAGATCCAGGGGCTGGGACCTCCTCCATAATCCCTCGGTATCATTCTTCTCAACGGGGTTTGTGGCGTGTGGGGGGTGGTTAGGACTTTTTTTTTTTTAATGTGACATCTTAGTTCCCCCACCAGGGATGAACCCATGCCCCCTGCAGTGGAAGAAGGGAGTCTTAACTGGACTGCCAAGGAAGTCCTCCTCCCCTCTCCCCACTTTATTTTCTTTTTAAATTTGTGTGAATATTTTTGAATGTCTTGGCAGATGGGGAGAGCTGTTGGGGGTTCTGGCGTTTAGAGGGCAGGAGCTGGAAATGCTAAAAATGCTGAAAGTCCTGCAGTTCACTGGACAGGGCCCTCCACCCTTCCCAACTCCCAAGAAGAACTGCTCAATTCCCATAAGACTCCTGTGTGGGCGAAAGCACCTTTCATAATTATCTGACTCCATTTGACAAATCAACACAAAGTATTTTTCACTGAATTTTCAGAAACGCAACTATGTTTAAACAGAGGGCAGAATATACTTTGTTTTGTTTGAGAATTTTGGCAGGAGCTATTCACTATTTGGGAAACAGAGTTTATGGAGGGAAACATAACTCCTAATATTGGAGAAGCTGACCCAACACACTGGCATCTTGGTAGACAGACTGCTTTATTTATTTAGCACCTATTTTTAAATGTCAAGCATGAGACAAAATTATGGGCAGTATTCAACTGACTGATGACTATCTTACTTCTCAATTCTGAACACATTCATTTGAAAACAGATACACATGGGACTTCCTGGCAGTCCAGTGTTTAAGACCCTGAGCTCCCACTTCAGAGGGCACGAGTTTGATCCCTCGTGATTGAACTAGGATCCCACATGCCATGTGGTCTAGATAAATAAATAAATAAAAATTTAAAAAACCCAGACACTTCTACACAACATTGTAAATTGACTATACTTCAAAAAAAGAAAAAGAAAAAAAAAGACAGACATACTACTGAGACTTCCCTGTGTCCTCCAGGGATGTTATTTCATCATAATGAATTTTCCTTATATGTTAGGACATTATCAGTCAGTCCAGTTGCTCAGTCATGTCCGACTCTTTTCGACCCCATGGACTGCAGCACGCCAGGCTTCCCTGTCCATCACCAATGCCTGGAGCCTGCTCAAACTCATGTCCATTGAGTTGGTGATGCCATCCAACCATCTTATGCTGTGTATATATATCTTACCCTCTGTATACATATACACAGTGGAATACTACTCAGCCATGAAAAAGAATGAAATAATGCTATTTGCAACAACACAGATGCAACTAGAGATTATCGTAGTGAAGTAAGTCAGAAAGACAAATACCATATGATATTACTTATATATGGAGTCTAAAATATGACACAAATGATTCAGTCTATGAAACAGAAAGGGAATCATGGACAGAGTGAATAGACCGATGGTTGTCAAGGAGGAAGGGGTTGGGAGAGGGGTGGAGTGGGAGATAGGAGTTAGCAGATGTAAGCTTTTACATATAGAATGGGTGAACAACAAAGTCCTACTGTGTAGCACAGATACTCTGTATCCTATGATAAACCGTAATGGAAAAGACTATTTTAAAACAGAATGTATATATGTGTGTGTCTGTGTGTGTGTGTGCACGTGTGTGTGTGCTCAGTCGTGTCTGACTCTTTGAGACCCCATGGACTGTAGCCCACCAGTCTTCTCTGTCTATGGAATTTTCCAAGAATACTGGCGTGGGTTGCCTTTTCCTACTCCAGGGGATCTTCCTGATCTAGGAATCAAATCCTGAGACTCTTGCATCTCCTGCATTGGTAAACGGATTCTTCACCACTGTGCCGCCTCTGAGGCCCATACATGTATATGTGTATGTGTGTATAATTGAATCACTTTGTTGTACAGCAGAAATTAACACAACATTGTAAATCAACTATATACTTCAATTGAAAAAAAAAAAAACCCACCTAAACCCTAATCTTTCTACCCTGGCCTTGCTTACCTCTCTACCCACACCCACTGGTCCAGAGGCCATCCCCACCCATTCTCACTTCCTCTTACAGCTGAGGGGCCCTCTTCCCTCCCACATTAACTCTTGCCAGACACCACCTCCAAAAATCCCTCCCTGCTCCCTAGACTGGACTCAGCACTTTCCCAGGATGTCACATCTCCCCCCACCGACCCCCAGGCACACGGCAAGTTCTCTCAACATTGTCACAACTGTCTGTCTTGTCACATGTTTCTAAGAAAAACCTCAGGAGCTGGGCTGGGACCAGGGTGAGAACCCAAAAGGTAAAGGGGCAACCAAAACAACAACAACAAAAATTCAACCAAGAGAAAGACTACATCCTATTTTTCTTTTTTCCCACCTTTTTTGGCCACACTGCACAGCTTGTGGGATCTGTTTCCTGACCAGGGTCTGAACCCCGGGCCTTGGCGGTGAGAGCACAAGTCCTAACCACTGGACTACCAGGGAATATCAGAGAAAGGTTATAGTTTCAGGAATCAAATGGTATGCCAAAAATCTTCAATGAACAAAATGTCAACATTTTGAATGGGATGGGTACTGTATTACTGGGCTTTCCCGTTGCCTCAGGCTCCAATACGGCACTTTCACTGATCCTGTTTTCATCCGACCCTGTCTGTATTTAAAATTTTGATCATTCTAAACACTTCTGTGAAAACCCAGCTCTGAAAAGACCTGTGGGCTTGCCTTGTGGCCTGTGAGGAGATGGGGCAAGGAGAAAAAAAGTGAGAGCTCCCTGGTCTAGGCTTCAGGGAATCCCAGGAGCAGAGGAGGGGAACCTGGTGGAAGACCCAGCTCCAAAGTTTTCTTGCATCCAGTAGAAGCTTTTCCACTCAGTATCATAATTATTTTTTTCATCATACTTTACTTAATTATCATAGTCCTTGTAGTCTCAGTTTTGCAACTATTATAAACAACCAGTTAATGAGTTATTTGCTGTATGCTAGGTCGTAGGCAAAGTGATTTGCAAATGTGTTGGGGACAGGGGTTTTTTTATGTGAATGTCCACCATGCTACCCCCCAGGGCCACCTCCTCCAGGAAGACTTCCCTGACCTGAAGCCAGATTAGGTACCCCTTATCAAGGCTCCTGCAGCCTCTCTGCTTTGTCCCGGCTTGAACCCCTTTGCTTATTTCTCGTCACATGGTTGTGGTTCTCCTTTCATGGCTGAGGAAGCTGATGCACAGGGTGGTTTAGTCGCACGCCCGTGGTCACAGAGCTAGGGCGTGGTGAAGCTGGTTACTTGGACACTTGTTTTTCTACTTTAGAACTCAAACAAGAGACAGAGGTTCTTCCAGGATAGCTTAGGAGGGGAGAAGGGAAGAGAACGCTACTGATAATTCCATTTTCAGAGCAACTGATTTGCAATTCACAAGTATTAAATAACAAAGCTCTGGCACACTGAATCATGGCTCCCCAAAGATGTCCATGTGCACCTGTAATGTGTTACCTGATATGGTAATAAGGACTTTGCAACTGTGATTAAGTTAAGGGTGTTGAGGTAGGGAGATTATCCTCAGTTATCTGAGTGGGCCTGATACAAACCCAAAGGTCTTTATAAGAAGGAGGAAGAAGGATCAGAGTGAGAAGTAGGAGATGTGATAACACAGAGGTTGGGGTGATGTGAGGAAGGCCATGAACCGAGGGATGCAGGTGGCTGCTAGAAGCAGAAAAAGACCGAGGAGTGAATTCCCTCCTCATCATCTCCAGAAAGAACACAGACTTGCCATCATCTTGATTTTAGACTTCCAACCTCTAGTTGTTGTTGTTCAGTCACTAAGTCGTGTCCAACTCTGCAGCCCCCTGGACTGCAGCACACCAGGCTTCCCTGTCCTTTGCCATCTCCTGGAGCTTGCTCAAACTTATGTCCATTGAGTCGGTGATTCTATCTAACCTATTCTTCCTCTGTTGCCTGCTTCTCCTTTTGCCTTTAATCTTTCCCATCATCAGGGTCTTTTCCAATGAGTCAGCTCTTCACATCAGGTATCCGAAGTATTGGAGCTTCAGCTTCAGCGTCAGCCCTTCCAGTGAATATGCAGGGTTGGTATCCTTTAGGATTGACTGGTTTGATCTCCTTACAGTCCTCTAGAAATACAATAAAATAAATTCCTGTTGTTTTAAGCCACTGAGTTTCTAGTAATTGGTTGTAGGAGCTATAGAAAATGAATATAAAAGAATACATATATAGTGCATTAAAAAAAAAAAAAAACAAAAAACCAGACCCCAAATGGAGTCACTTGTGCTGTTGACTTTTTTTTAAAATGCACATCAGAGTTGTGAGTTACATTTTATTTGGGGCAAAATGAGGACTATTTAGCCCAAGGGACAGCATCTTGTATGGTTCTGAGAACTACTCCCAAGAGGTGGGGGGAAAGCCAGCACATACGTGATTTTGGTGAAGGGGAAGTATGTGCCATCAAGCACATATTTTTTTTGCGGAAGGTTTCTGCTGGTCATGAGGAGCAATCATCACCATGAAAGATTTCAGTGCTTTTCTAGGTATGAGGAGATGCAAGAACTGGGTCCATAAAATCAGCTCCTGAAAAGATCTATCTGAAGACCTGTTCCGTCAGGTTTTCCCAGAGCACAGAGGGTCTTATTTCTGCCCTCCACTCTGAACTCCTTTCAAGGGGTGTTGAAAGTCAGCAGCTGTTACAGCACATGATATAATCCTTATAGAGGTAGGTAGCAAGTCCTAATAGCAAGTGCCAATTTGTAGTTGACCAGGCTAAACCCCACATCAGCAAACCAAGACTTAATATCTAACCTAATTGCAGTTACAACGTCCTCCAGGAACGTAGTCTTAACTGGTCACTCTGGAATTTTCTGGTCAGTACCAATGAGGTAATCTGCCACACAGCCCCCTTCTGTCCCTCATAGGTAGGTTTCCTAAGCCTGAAACAATTCATTCTTTTCCCCTCTCTGCTATAAAAGGCTTCCTTTTTGTCCAGCTCCTCAGAGCGTCTTTCTACTTGTTGGATGGCATTTTACCCATTTGTGAATCATTCATGAATCATTCAATTAAGTCAATTACATCTTAAAATTTTACTCAGTTAAAATTGTTTTATTTAACAACTATTAAAAAATTATTAGAATGTCATAATACAATATGTTGCAGCCAATTCTTGGGCACTATATCATTTTCACATTCACTCAATTCATTGGACAACAATTTACAGAGTGCCTATGCAACCCACTCCAGTATTCTTGCCTGGAAAATTCCACGGACAGAGGAACCTGGCAGTCTACGGTCCATGGGGTTGCAAAGAGCTGGACGTGACTGAACATGCGTGCATCCTCCGCTGAGCACCAGTCTGGGAATTTGGGGTCCTTCAGGGAACAAGCAGAGGACTCACTGTCCTTGGTGGAGTCCAATCAGGTGGGAGATAAAGCCAAACAGCATGTGAGTGAATAGATTTGCCATAACACATGTTAACATATGCATATAATATATGACTACTTAAATATGTCATTTTTAAATGAATCAATTTCAGTAAAGTTCTTAGAACATGACATGTACAGATGAGTGTCAGATAAATAAAATATGATACCAAGTAGTAAAAAAGAGTTTGAGAGAAGGACTTCCCTGGTGGTCCAGTAGTTAAGATGTCATCTTACGATGCAGGGGATGTGGGTTCAATCCCTGGGCAGGGAATTGAGATCCCACATGGCTCACTGCCAAAAAGCAAAACATAAAACAGAAGTAATACTGTAACAAGTTCTATAAAGACTTTAAAAATTGTCCACATCAAAAAAAAACCTTATAAGAAAGAAAGGGCTGGAGAGAGAAACAGAGCAGTCTTGGGGACATGGTGACGGAGGCGGCTGTTTAAGTGGTCAGGGAAACCTCTGGCCAGGGTGACATTTGAGCAGAGGAGTCACTCAGCGATTTCCCCCAGTTTGTCTGTTGTCATACAGGAGCTGTTAAAACTTTTGGGGGCAGCAACATGGATGGATTCAAGAGATTATCAAGCTTTGTATGACAGACAAATTTTTACATCCTGGCACTTTCCTGGTGGTCCAGCGGCTAAGACTCCGCACTCCCCATGAAGGGGGCTCCGGGGATCCATCCGTGGTCTAGGAGCTAGATCCCATATGACACAACTAAGACCTGACACAGCCAAATAAACAAACAAACAAATAAATAAACACTAAGACCAAACTCCATGAAAAAAATTGTTATATCTACATACAATGGCAACCTGCATGAAACGGATTCCCCTGGTCTACAGTCCTATGGAAGGGTGTTCAGGATATGCCATATTGATAACAGAATGGAAGTAAAAAAAGCCTCATAATGTTTTAACATAATGTTAAAATGTTATTTTAACATTTGGGGACATTCACGCAAAATGTTAATGGCCCGTATTCTTGGTGGTGGGATTAGTGGTGGGGAGTAACTAGTACTTTCTTCTCTCTACCATCAGTGTTATACACATTTATAAGGGTTATGATGATGCTAATACTTAGAAAAGTTCTAATAAAACTAATTTCATCTGAGAGAGTGTGTGTGGGTGTGTGAGGTTAACTGGTTATTCTGTAACTTCACCTTTCCCACAGAGTTCAACTTCCTGCAGAGAACTCTCCTGGCCAAGGATCCTTTTGCCCTGGCCTGAGTATATTTCAGAGCTGCTAGAAGGCCATGTTGTTATCAGCCAGCCAATGGGTCAGAAGAATCTTCAACAGCTCCAGCCACAGAGACAGAAATTGCTTCCAAAGGTCCTTTGGGGGCCTCCTGGAGTCTCCTATCAGTATGATCAGTGAACTTTGGACTTCAGAGTAGTTTCTCAATGTCCTTGTGATCAGCAGACCAAGTAAGCCCTATACCCCTGCAGGAAGAAGGGCGCATCCCTCCTGCTCTCTGGCCTCAGTTTACCCAACCATAAAATGGGCTGATTCAACCAGCTCAGTGTCTCTCAACACTTTTTTCTTTAAAAAAAAAAAACAAACTCATACTCCCTTCTGATAAAGACAAAAATCTCACATCCTTTCTGGGGGATATAGTAAATACTGAATTTGCTTTTTGCCCACAGCCCAGGACTCTGACGACATGGCCAGCCTCCCACGTTGGGGGGGGTGGGGGGGAGCCCTGGGTGCCTGGTGCCTTTCTCAATTCTCAGTAAAACTCTCCAGGGTGGTGGCTGCGTGTTCCAGCTGTGGATACAGACTGCCTGGGTGACAGTCACTGGACATAACACAGGGTGTCCTGTATTTTTTTTCCCCCCAGATGGCAGATTTTCTGGTACAGACAGGAAAGAAAGAAAGCGAAGTCGCTCAGTCGTGTCCAACTCTTTGCAACCCCGTGAACTGTAGCCTAGCAGGCTCCTCAGTCCATGGAATTTTCCGGGCAAGAGTACTGGAGCGTGTTGCCATTTCCTTCTCCAGGGGATCTTCCCAACCTAGGGATCAAACCTGGGTCTCCTGCATTGCAGGCAGACCCTTTACTGTCTGAGCCATCAGGGAAGTCCTACTAGAAAAATTATTAAAAAACTGTAACACTTATTTTTATTTCTTGGATCTGGGAACACCAGGCTGGCTTCAAATTTGAGCCTCTGCTTGTAGGCTGTGTTACTATGGGCAAGTTCTCTCTTTTCTCTTTCTCCCTCCCTCACTCCTTCCTTTCTCATACTTGCTCCTTTTTCCTTCCTTCCCTTCTTTCTTTTTATTTCCTCTCTCCCCACCACTTTCTTTTCCATGTCAAGTCCTTTCATCTTAATCTTAAATGTGCAGCTTGATGGCTGTTTCCGTATGCATTATTGTTGTTCAGTCGCTCAGTCATGTCCGACTCTTTGCGACCACATGGACTGCAGCACACCATGCCTCCCTGTCCATCACCAACTCCTGGAGCTTGCTCAAACTCATGTTGATCGAGTCGGTGATGCCATCCAACCATCTCATCCTCTGTCGCCCCCTTCTCCTCCAGCCTTCAATCTTTCCCAGCATCAGGGTCTTTTCCAATGAGTCAGCTCTTCGCATCAGGTGGCCAAAGTATTGGAGCTTCAGCTTTAGCATCAGTCCTTCCAATGAATCTGACACACTCCCACAACCACCGCCCAGAAAAGGGACATGCTTCTAGCATCCCAAGAAAAATTCCTTGTGCCCCAGAAGTAAGCATGTTTCCCATATCCTCAATCACCATCTACTACTTTCACCTGTTCTGCGTTGTGTGGGCTCTTCCCTGCCTCTTCCACTCAACAAATTGACTATGAGATTCACCCAGCTGTTGTGTGTGGCAGCATTTCATTTCCTCATTGCTGTGTAATATTTCATGGTGTGCATTGTCTGAAAATGTCACAATTTGTTTACCCATTTTCTAGCTGATAGGCATTTTGGTTGTTTCTGCTTTGGGGCTCTGAATGTTCTTGTGGGTGGTGTTTGTCTTCATTTCTCTTGGATATGTACATAAAAGGAGGTTTGCTGGGTTTTAAGATAGACATATGTTTAGCTATAGTGGATACTGGGAGCAAGTTTTTGAATTTCAACTATGAAGAGAAAGTTGATCGTGACCCTACCTACTATTAGGGTTGCTGCGAGATTAAATGAGATAATCTAGGCAAAATATTTAGAACTGGCACATTGAAATTCACAAAACCCAAATCATTATTGGAATGAGGAGGGCACAAAGATATCTAGCTGACTTTTGCTAACTTTTAAGTGTTCCCACAATGAATTAGAGGCACAAGCAATTTCCTAAGGTTGTGAGATATAATAGTGATACATGGGACTTCCCAGTGGTTAAGAATACACCTGCCAGTGCAGGGGATGTGGGTTCAATCCCTGGTCCAGGAGGATTCCATATTCCTTGGAGCAATTAAGGCCTAGAACCCGTGCTCTGCAAGAAGACCAGTCACTGCAATGAGAAGCCTGCGCACCACAATTAGAGAGTAGCTCCCATTCACTGCAACTAGAGAAAGCCTGTGCGAAGCACCAAAGACCCAGTGCAGCCATAAATAAATAAATGTGACCCATGACATTTGTTTAAAAAATTCAAATAAAATGGAATCATATAAGTAAATGGCAGAGTTCACCCCATCTTCTTTATTATTCAAGAAAAATAGAATGCACTAGTCTTTTGCAGGCATTTTCTTATGTCATCTGCACATTGTTATTTGAGGGTGCTGAAGGTAGAGGTTGGACTTTCAAAGCCAACCCAAAGGATGACTCACCCAGGGCTGGTTGGTCCCTGTCCCTGGACCTCAGTCTCTCCATCCATACAATGAGGTGCCTGATGCTCTCCGGGCTCTAATAATCACTGCTCCAGGTCCATTTCTGGCAGAGGAGGGACCTGGAGTCCAGCCACGCCTGTCTCTGGGATAGAGGAGCAAAGACCTACCCATCCTTTGGCCCTGAGTCTCATCCACCCGGCATCCCAGAATGCATTAGGCTGGCTGGCTGGCCCCAGGAGCTCTTGTCCTGTACCTCTGACCTCCCCTCAGGGGCCGCCAGCCTGACCACTCACCCACCCCCTCAGGCCAGATGCACAGTGGTTCAGCAAGCCGCCGTCCCCTCCCCCAGGGTGGCAACAGGAAGAGGGAAGAAAGAGGATCGTCTCCAGCTGGCCCGGGAGACAGATCTCCTTGTGCCCATCAGCCCTCCAAGAACCCCCCTTCTTCCTCCCTCCCTCTCCGAGGCCTGTCCACGGAGACTTGGGGTCAGCCAGAAAAGTCAGGCAACTTGTCAGGGACCAGAGCAAGGGGAGGTGAGGTCTCCCAACCTGGCTGGGATTCAGCCCCTGAGAGCGCCGGCGGGTGCCCAGCCCCACCCCTTGTGCCCTGTCCGTCCCTTCAGACTTTGACCCTGAGCTCCAGTCCGGGCCGAGGACAGGATGCCCCAGAATCGGGAGCCTCCCTTCAGGAGATAGGACCCTGGGCCCACAGCAGCTGCCTCTTTGCTGCAGAGATTTGGCACGCCAGGTGACTGGGGGCAGGGGTAGGGGGCACAAAAGATCTGAGCGTTCCTCCGGTGTCGGCAGAGAAGGTCCACGTTAGAGCCCGACGCAGGTGACAACCTTGCAGGGACCACAGGTAAGTGCCTTCACCTCTCCAAGCCTCAGTGTCCTCATCTAGAACATAGGGATCATAACTCACCTCTTCCAGGGTTAACCTGGATATTAAAAGAGGTGATAACTACAGAGGGCTTAGCACAGAACTCGGCACGTAGCAAGTACCAATAAAAGGTTAATTATTATTTGGGAGGCTGGGAGCAGTGGCCTGGTTATCCAGCATTGATAGTATATGTTTCATTTTAAAAATAAACTCTGAAACTTTGTAAGAGGTAGCCATAGGGAGCTAATTATATTTATTTAGATAACTCACCTGTGACTTGATTTAAAAACAAAACAAGTCTTTCCTGTTTTTTGCACATGCAGCCATCAAAGGCATGAGCTGCTTCAAGGTCTGTTTTGGGGACAAGGGAGGTTATAAGTAAACTATTAGAAGACTGGAAAGTAAACACACTGTCATATGCCAATTTCTTGATGGCTGCCTAAGAGATCTATGGTGCAGCCCAGGAAGCTCAGACAGAACTGGGTCCAGATCTAAACTCTGTGCCACACCGGCTGTGTGACTTTAAGGGAGTGACTTCCTGTCTCTGAACCTCAGTCCCCAGTCTGTAGAACCTCTCAGAGCAGTTGCGAGGATAAAGTAAGAGGATGTCTGTACTGCTTCTGTGTGTGTCTGGCAAGTGGCATACGGCCAGAATTCCCTTCATGCTCCACGGATAGGTAGACATTATAATTATACACACACACACACACACACACACAAATGTAACTACCCCAGCTGTTTGTGTCTTGCTGAATGTACACTCCAAGCATGTTTGGTTAAACTAACAGCATAAAGCAGAAAACAGGAACACTAATAGAAACATCAGTAACAATAAGAAAATGGTTGAAGGATAAGAGAGCTGTGTGCAAACCGAGTCAAAGACGTAATTACCCACATGCATAAATGGTTTCACCCAAGGCTGGCTCTGTTAGATCCTACAGTCTGACTGCCGATTCTGATAAGGACCTTATCCGTTTACGGTGCACTTTAATACATGCAGAAACACTCAGTTCCTGCACTAGTATCAAATCTGATTCATTTATTCGATTGAGATAATTGATTTAGGACACATTTTCTGTGCCTACCACCAACACACTAAAAATTCCTACACTCATTGAATTTCATGTTTGGTTTTTCTTTTTATGCAGAAAAAAAAAAAACAAAAACCAGAAGCTTTGGCTGTTACTCTTCACCTGCTTGATTTCATGTTTTTTTTCAAATTGTGGGATTAACACATAGGCTTGTGAGTCAAGTCAGCCTGAGCTCTGCTTCTTACCAGCAGGTGCCTGAACCTCAGTCACCTCATCTGTAAAATGGGCATGATGACAACCCCGAGGGTTGTTAGAAGATTAAAGGAGATAATGCATGTTAAGTTCTTAGCACGATGAGGGACACATACTAAGAGTTGAAAAGCTCGCAGCTGCTACTGTTTCTCCCCATTGCCAGGTTTTTCCTTTCACAGAGACTTTTTAACCCCAAAACTCTACAAATCTTTTGATCACAAATGTGTGAGTTTGGCTGAGTGGACCCTCTTCTGTGAGCCTCAGTTTCTTCTTCTGCATGATGCTATCGTGCTTATCTTTAAGATTTTAGACACTGGAGAAACTGAGCTCCATGCTGTTACCTGTCCCTCTTTGCAATGGCCAGTAGGTTTTAGAACTTGCTCTGGGTCCTGCCTCATGTTCTTCTCTTGGGCACCTGCCTTCAATTCCAACCAGAGGCTTTGCCATCCCTGAGCAGCCTTGTTACTGGAGACATGCCATGTGACTGCTTTGGTCTGAAGTCCCTTTCTCCCTGCCCAGAGATCTCTCACTCAGTCAAGTGAAGTGACCGACCCAGGGTCACACAGAGGGTGTGTGCCAGGCTGCCCAACCCCCAGCCTGGGCTGTCACTGGCACCCCTGCACACCACAACACCTCCCTCATTACAGGGAATTTCGGAAAATACAGGAAAAGCCTCTATTCCAGGCTTCTTATTGTCAAGGTACAAAAGTGGTCAAATCTCCAGAGTCTATGTAGAGACAGAAAGCCCAGAGAGGGGAAGTAACTTGGCCAAGGTCACACAGCAAGCCAGCAGTGAAGCCAGATCTGACTCCCCTTGCTGTCTTCTCCAGACCCAGTGTTCTTTCCCTTGTTATTCTCAAGGTGCTGGGGGACAGAAAGAGGTCACTACACATTGAGGCCGGGCCCCATACCAGGAACTTTCACCAGGCTTGTTATTCAATCTTCAGGCTGACCCAGGAGATGAGGGTTAACCCTATTTCATGGCTGAAGAGATTGGATCTCCTGAGGCAAGGGGTGGAGGAGACGGTGAGGGGGTCCCTGAGCAGGTCCCCCTGCCACCAAAACCAGGCTCGCGGCTGGAAGGAGAATCACCCAGAGGACGATGCTTTTCCGTTTTTTGGTTTTATCTCCAACTTGGCTGCTGAAACCCCAACAGAGTCCAGTTCTTGTGGGCTGGAGCCGTTTCTCCTTTATAAAACTAGGCCATATTGAGAATGTCCTGCCGTTCAGGGCCACGGGCCGCAGTTGCCAGGAGGCAAGGTCCGTGGGAGGAGAGTTGTGAGCAAAGAGGAGGGAAAGTTGAATTTGGCCCTTCTGGGCACAAAAAGTCCCCTTGTTCTGCCTTAGCAGGAGCCGGCAAAATATTTCCCTGCTGTGCACGGACCAAGCAGCTTCAAGGTCAAAAGCTGCTAGGTCTTCTAAATTTCTGAGGACACCCAGCAGCCCAGTATCCCCAGGCAGGCCTGGAAGGTGATGCACTCTGAAGGTCTGAGTTCTGAGGCCAAAAAATGCATCCCAGATACTCACAGCTGCGAGCCTGGCACACAGTAGGTGTGCAGTAAATGTGTATCGAGTTTACTTGAATTAAAATGAAATCCTGGCAGCACCATTTACTGGCTGTGTGACCTTCTGTAAGCTACTCCACCTCTCTGAGGCTTTGTTTCCTTATCTGTAGAATGGGATCAATAACCCCAGCCCCTAACTCTTAAGAATGTGGGAGATTTAGGTGCAGTGACGCACAAGAAGTGTTTAGCACAGGGCTGGCCCACAGTAGGTGCTCCAGAAATGTCAGGAAATCGCTTCTTTTGCCCTGGACACTGTGTTAATTTTTTTACATTTGCTGCCTTGTGAAAACTTCCATCTACTCTCTGAGGCATGAGTTAGTTTTCTCATTTCTCCAGAGAAAGAGTTTGAGTCTTGAGAGGCATCTTACCCAAGGTCATGGCCAGCAGACAGCAGAGCTGAGACCTGAGATTTGAAGTGCATTGTCCTAACCACTGGACTTCCCTGGTAGCTCAGATGGTAAAGAATCAGCCTGCAGTGTGGGAGGCCCAGGGTTCAATTCCAAGGTTGGGAAGATCCCCGCTGCCCCTGGAGAAGTGAATGGCTACCCACTCCAGTATTCTTGCCTGGAGAATTCCACGGACAGAGGAGCCTTGAGGGCTACAGTTTATGGAGTTGCAAAGAGTCAGACACGATTTATAGACTAAACACACACACACACTATCTTAACCACTAGACTACTTAGCCAACAGCTGGGCTAGGCACTCTGCTGTGTACTTTTTATTCTCCCAGCCTGGGGACAGGATATTCGAGGAGGCTCCCCAGAGAAAGCTGCATCATTTACTGGCTGTGTGGCCTTAGGCAAGTGGCTTTGCCTCTCTGGGCCTCAGTTTTCCCCTGGGTAAGGGTCAACAAAAGGACCAAGTATAAAAAAGGCTGGGCAGTGTCAGGCATCTTCTAAGCCATCAGTGGATGGTGATGATAACGATGAAGGTGACGGTGAGGGTGGCCCACCTCAACCCTTCCTTCCCGCAGGCTGGCACGATGCGCGTGGTCGTGATCGGAGCGGGCGTCATCGGGCTGTCCACCGCCCTCTGCATCCATGAGCGCTATCGCTCGGTCCTGCAGTCGCTGGATGTGATGGTCTATGCAGACCGCTTCACCCCACTCACCACCACCGACGTGGCTGCCGGCCTCTGGCAGCCCTACCTCTCGGAGCCCAGCAACCCACAGGAGGCGTGAGTGAGGGTCCTAGCGGGTGGTCGGGGCAGAGTCTGCAGAGAGGATGTCCCCTCTCAGAGTTCCTGTCCCCAAGAATGACTCTTCCTGGAGGCTTTGTCCTGACGTGCTGTAAAGACAATACTAACACATATTAAGTCCTTGCTGTGTGCCAGACAGATGCTACACTTAACCGTGGCCGAAAGGCCAAGAAGCCATGTGTGTCAGACAGATGAAGGTTTTGTCTCCATCTCTTCCTTAAACTGGGCGGCAGTCAGTGCCCAGTGCATCCGGCTATCAGGAAGACGTCTAAGTGGGTGGATTGATGTTCAAGTTTAGCAAAGAAGTGGCAGAGGTCATTGTTTCAGTTTAGAAACTGCCGACTGCTTCAACACAGGAACCCTCAAATGAGTATTGGCTCGATTAGAAGTTTCATCTTCATGCCCATAAATTATGAAACCAATATTCCTGATCAGTGGGTGGCAATTCAGGGGCCTGACCTCCTTCCATCTCATGGCTCTGTCATCCTGCTCATGGCTTTCAATGTTGCCAGGAGCCAGTGAATGACTGCGGAAGGAGAGAGCATGAGGGCCACTAGGGAGGAGTCTTTAGAGTCCATTGGCCAGAATGCAGCCACATGGCTGCAGCCACCCCTAACTGCAAGGGAGTCTAGGAAACGTGGTCGAGCTGTGTGCCCAGGAGAAAGATAAAGCGTTTGGAAGCGGTGAGCGATGTCTGGGCGTTTATGGGCGGGGGGTGAGGTGGGTGGGGAATTCCCAGAGAGAGAGCCTGAACCACGGGACTCACAGTCCCTAAAGCAGTCAAAGCTTTCATTTAAACTGGAAGCTACATGATCCCAAGCTGGAGGTGGGCTCCAAATATTCATGGTTGTGATGGAACATTCTTTTTTGTCTTTTTTTTTTTTGCCACTTAATTTTTTTAATTAAAGGATATTTGCTTTACAGAATTTTGCAGTTTTTCTGTCATACATCAACAAGAATCAGCCATAGGTACACCCATGTCCCCTGCCTCCTGAACCTCCCGTCTATCTCCGTACCCATCTCCCCCTTCTAGATTGTCACAGGGCCCGTGTTTGAGTTCCCTGAGTCACACAGTAAATTCCCACTGGCTGTCTATTTTACATATGGTACTTAAATTTCCATGTTACTGTCTCCATACATCTCACCGTCTCCCTGCTCACCTCCCGCGGTGTCCTTAGGTCTGTTTTCTATGTCCGTTTCTCCATTTCTGCTCTGAAAATTGGAGCATTTTTTAAAAAAATTTTTAATTGAAGTATAGTTGATTACAATATTGTTTTAATTTCTGCTGTAGAGCAAAGTGATTCAGTTATGTATTTATTTAATCTATATACATTCTTTTTTGAAAATATTCCTTTCCACTATGGCTTATCATAGGATACTGAGTATAGTGGGTGTGGTGCTCATGGTAAAGAACCTGCCTGCCAATGCAGGTGACATAAGAGATGCGGGTTCGATCCCCGGGTCAGGAAGACCCCCTGGAGGACAGCATGACAACCCACTCCAGTATTCTTGCCTGGAGAATCCCACGGACAGAGGGGTCTGGCAGGCTATGGTCCACAGGGTTGCAAAAAGTCGGACACAACTGAAGTGACTTAGCACGCGCATATGAGTATATTGTAGTTCCCCGTGCCATACAGTAGGACTTTGCTGTTTATCCACTCTACATATAGTAACTTACATCTGCCACCCCCAGCCTCCCACTCCGCCCCTCCCCCAGCCCCTCTCCCTTGACAACCACAAGCCTGTTCTCTGTGGTCGTGGAGCATCCTTTGTCCTTCCTCTTTGTTAATGTCGAAATATGAAAAAGTTTATGGACGGTGACTAGCACTTGGGTCACTGCAGAGTGAATGGGGTGAATTTCTGGATTTGGACACATCCTACCAGCCTGAGCACAGTCCCGTGCAAGCTGACCCTGGGAGCTCTCTTGTCCAGCTCAGGGCATTAGGTGACCAAGACTCTGGGGGATCCTTTCAGGCACTGGAACCAGCAGACCTTCAACTATCTCCTGAGCCTCATCGGGTCTCCCAATGCCGCAAACATGGGCCTGGCCCCAGTCTCAGGCTACAACCTCTTCCGTGAAGCCGTTCCGGTGAGTGAGACGTCTTTGGCCATGAACCATACAGAGAGCAGAGCCTTGATCACAGATCAAGGCGTGCCCAGGCAGGGTGGGAGGAGGGGGAGGTCCTTCAAGCCCCTTAGGCAGACTCCTGTGTTCAAAACAGGTTTGCTTTATGTTCTATCTTTGTGGGACTTCCCTGGTGATCCAGTGGTTAAGACTTGGCCTCCCAAAGCAGGAGGTGTGGGTTTGATCCCTGGTTGGGGAGCTAAGATACCGCATGCCTCCTAGCCAAAAAACTACAACATAAAAGAGAAGCAATATTGTAACAAATTCAATAAAGACTTGAAAAAACAAACGGTCCACATTAAAAAAAAAAAGTCTTGAAAAAAGGAGAAAGAAATAACTAAGGTTTAAAAAAGTTCTATTTTTGCTTTAAAAATTATTTTTGTTTTCCATTTTATTATTAAACTGCCTTCTAAGAGTGATTATTTTAAAAAAGAGAGAGAGAGAGAGTGACTATTAACACCATTATACAGACAAGAAAACTAAGTCTCGGAGAATTCAAGGTGGTCAGTGGTGAGGCCAAAATCTCCCCCTACTGGGTTGTCTGACCCTTCCCTCTGCAACTTCCCCCTCTCATCCCTTGGTGATCTTCACTGTCACCCCTTTTTTTCCTCCCCTATTTATGACCCTACCATATCATTCATCCTTAGCCTTATTCTTACCCTCACGTAGCACCACAGTTAAGAACATGGACTCTGAAGCCCTACTGTGTGGGTTCAAATCTCAGTGCCACCGTTTATTAGCTGGGTGACCAGAGACAACTTATTTAAACTCTCTGAGCCTCAGTGGGCCCATCTATAAAATGGGACTAAAAACAGCATCTACCTCAATGGGTTGTTGTGAAGATTAAATGGATTGGTATGAGTAAAATGCTTGGAACAGCGCCTTACACATGGTAAACATTACACAAGTCTTTGTTATTATCACTCTTGTTGATGTTCATCCATCTCTGTGCTGCCTTCTTTTCTTCCTCTAAAGGACCCTTACTGGAAGGATATGGTTCTGGGATTTAGGAAGCTGACTCTCAGAGAGCTGGACATGTTTCCTGATTACAGGTAAGATTATTGTCATGGGTGAAGGAGCTGAGGCCACACAATTGAGATAGACTTATAGGGAATATGGTTTAATTGCTAAGCTGTGTCCGACCCTTGTGACCTCATGGACTGAAGTCCGCCAGGCTCCTCTGTCTGTGAGATTTTCCAGGCAAGAATACTGGAGTGAGTTGCCATTCCCTTCTCCAGGGGATCTTTCCAACCCAGGGATCAAACTCTGGTTTCCTGCATTGGAGGCAGATTCTTTACTGACTGATCTACCAGGGAAGCCCAAATTTCCTGTTCCATTCCAGGCCTAGAGCCCCTGGGAGTCTGATCTCTCAGTGTTCTGTCCAACTCCTTATGGAAACCCACCTATCCACACTGTGCCTTAGACTATGATGGTAGGGGATATGGATACAGATCTCAAGCCCAGAAGTTCCATTTGTTGTTGCTGAGTCTTGTCTGACTCTTTTACGATCCCATGGACTGTAGCCCGCCAGTCTCTGCTGTCCATGAGATTTTCCAGTCAAGAATACTGGGGTGGGTTGCCATTTCCTTCTCTAGGGGATCTTCCCGACTCATGGATTGAACCCACATCTCCTGCATTGGCAGGTGGATTCTTTACCACTGAGCCACCAGGGAAGCCCCTGGAAGTTCCATACCGCTTTCCTATTTTGTAGATGAGAAAACTGAGCTTCAGAAAGACCAAGTCACTTCCCCAGGTCACACAGCAAAGTGACCACAATAGGATTTCAACCCTGTCCAAACCCCTCTATTCTTTTCTCTACAGCCTGATGCTTCTATGATCCTCTC
The DNA here is from genome assembly GCF_029407905.1 of Bubalus kerabau. Classification (NCBI taxonomy): domain Eukaryota; kingdom Metazoa; phylum Chordata; class Mammalia; order Artiodactyla; family Bovidae; genus Bubalus; species Bubalus kerabau. The sequence goes on along the minus strand of NC_073639.1, from coordinate 68,240,339 downwards.
CTCACCTCGCTCCATGTCTGAATCTTCTCTACAGATTCACATCAATTTCCACTTGCACACCCCAATGTCAAGGATGGCTTTGATAGAAAATATGTCTTTGCTTTGAGCTGAAAAACTCGCTTTCCCCTTGAAAGCGATTTCAAGAACCATCACCTGATGGTCCCTGCTCTACCCTTTTATGTCCCAAGAGAATGTGACAGCCACCCCTATTTGATAGCCTTCAAATACAACTCTGATTCCAATCCTCTCTTCCCACCTTTTGCCTCCTGTGAGTCTAGCTATGGCTGGTTCAACACAAGCCTGATTCTGGAAGGGAGGATGTATCTGCAGTGGCTGACTGAAAGGTGAGATTTTCAGCTTCATTTTGAAGAAAGCAGCTCCCAGGAACGAGGGTTGTAGTGAATGACAGTTCATGGGATTTATCTTTGTACTGTGTGCGTGCTCAGTCACTCAGTCATGTCCGACTCTTTGCGACCTCATGGAGTGTATAGCCTGCCAGGCTCCTCTGTCCATGGGATTTCCCAGGCAAGAATACTGGAGCAGATTGCCATTTCCTTCAGGGGATCTTTCCAACCCAGGGATTGAACCCGAATCTCCTGTGTCTCTTGCAGGCAGTTTCTTTACCCCTGCGCCACCTGGTAAGCCCTAAATGTTGATGAAAACCTTTAGGTTTGGTGGGAGCTATCCTTGGTCCTGACCACCTCTGTGCAGTAGGACAGTGCATTCCACACCTGGTTGAAACCACTCGAGAAGCTTTTTACATGTGATATTTATTGTCAGCCTCACCAAAATCTGTGATGTTAGTGTAATAGTTTTAAATATATTCTCCTAAGTTTTTCCAGATATATAGACACCATCATCAAGCATAAGTTGGCTTTTATTTTTATACCTCACATTTGTTTTTTGTCTGACTGCTCTGGCCAGTACCTCCAGAACAACACTAATGAATGCAGATGATAGTAGATGTCCCTGTCTTGCTCCTTTTGTTGATAAGAATCCTGTAGTATTCTCAATTAGCAAACATTAGCTTGAGAGATATATCTGTATCTATATCCACAAACATTCATATTAAGGAAGATTCCATAAATTTCCTGTATGTTATTATTTTATTAATATTTAAAAATCTGGAATGGATGGTGACTTTCCTCAAATGACTTGGGAAGGTTTTAAAAATAAAAATTTCAGGACCCCATTTTATAGCTACTGATCAGATTCTCTGGGGTGGGGCTCAGAAATTTATATTTTAAAAAGTCCTCTGAGTGACTGTAATCATCAACCAGGTTTGGAAATCATTGTATCAAAACATGGTTACATCTCCTAGCCTGAGGACACTCATGACTCCTGTCCAGCCTCTCCAGGGAAGAGTGTCCCCAGTTTTTCTACTGATATCTTGAGGAAACTATGAGGGTAAAGTAATTACGAGATTGTGCTTCAGCTTGTACAGTGTTTTACTTCCTATTCTCCTAATGTTTCTACTAGTATTCCTAATAGTGACATACGTTTTTTCCCTCTGTGAAATTTAAGGGGAGAGGTGGGTGTCCCCAGCCCACCCCCTTCCTCACGCTCTGCTGCTGACAAAGGAGCATGTGGTATTGATCCAACCCTGCCCATCCTCCACTCTGCATCTCATCCCCTTTGATAATACAGAGCAGCATCACGGGTAGTAAGAGTTTCGGTTTCGATTGGGTTTCGGTCCCAATCCCATCACTGACTCACAATGCGACCTTCAACAAGGCCCTTCTTCCATCTCCATCTGCTCAACGAGGGGCGTGGACCATCTCAGGTTTCCCAAGGGACATTTCAGAGGCCACTGATCCATTAAGGTGCTAATGAACCGACTGGACTATATAGTCATATTCTCAAGGAGCATCTTGTAGGACTAACACACTCAAAAGTTTCTTTGGGAAATGTCCACCCCCCGCCCCCACCGTCCTCAGAGAACTGAATGCTTGATTTTTGGATGTGTTTGATCATCCCAGGTTAACTGAGAGAGGAGTGAAATTCTTCCTGCGGAAGGTGGAGTCTTTTGAGGAGGTGAGCTGAAGGGCCAGAATGGGCTGGGTGTGGGAGAGAGGAAAAGAAGGGAGGCCTTTGCTTCCTGTTACAGGGTTGGGGAAGGCCTTCTCAGGCTCCCAGGATTCCTGTGAGGCCTGTCCCAGACTTTAGGCCTATTTTTAATCCCAGAAGGACTTGGGCATTCTGCCTTGATGTGAGTGGCAGAAGCAAAGGAACAGTGGAACCATGGTGGCCATGATGGCCATTAGGGGCTAATCTGTGTCTGGGCCTCAGTGGATTTTAGGGCCAGAGAGCTGGCTGCCTCTTCTCGCTATCAGCCACAGCCCACTCCTCAAGTTCTAGATGTTTGGCTGCTTCTTATCAACATCTGGGGTGATGTTGATACAAAACAAAGTGACTTAGGTCCAGAGTGACACCACCATCCCTAATAATGATAGTAGCATGCACCATTAGCAGGCCCTGGCTATGTACTAGGAGCTTTGCTGTATCACTCAGTCCCAGCACCCAGAAAAGTGCTTAGCACATGGGAGACTCTTGGTACTTGCATGCGTGCATACTTAGTTGTGTCCACAACTCTTTGCGATCCCATGGACTGTAGCCCACCAGGCTCCTCTGTCCATGGGATTTTCCAGTCAAGAATACTGGAGTGGGTTGCCCTTTCCTCCTCCAGGAAATCCCCTGGAGGAGGGTGTGGCAACCTGGGTCGAGGAGATCTTTCCAACCCAGGGATTGAACCCACGTCTCCTGCTTTGGCAGGTGGATTCTTTACCACTGAGCAACCAGGGAAGCCCCCTTGGTACCTACTAAAATAAAAGAGCATCTGCTCTAGGTCAAGCCCTGATGGGCACTTGGAATGCATACTTGAATTAGACACAGCTCTCATTCCCAAGGGGCTCAGAGTCCAGTGTGGCAAATACTAGCTTGTGAACAATACCAGTGTGTTTCAGGAGTGACCTATAAGGAGAGTCACTGGGGCTGGGCTGGGAGTTTGGGTACCCATGATGCTACATCTTTGAGTTATGGAGCATCGAATACAAATGCATGGAGCTACAGCTTCCAACGTGCCTTCTGCAGATGTCTTGGCAGAGAAGGAGGCAAGAGAATTAAATAAAAAGGCGGCAGGAGGGAGAAAACTATCTCTGCATCCTTTCTGACTTCTTCTGGAAGGTTCCAAGAAGGTTTCCCCCTTCTGTAGTACTCCTTTCCAAACACATTATAGCATTTATATCACACTGGAAGAACCAGCAGCCTATCTATGAACCGATAGTACCAGCCCCATTTAATAGCTAAGGAAGCTGAACCTTGTGGAAGGAATGGGGCATTTCTGAGGTCACACAGTAGGTAAATGGCAGGGCAGTATTGGAGGCAGGTCCATGGATTCCTCATTGAGCCCCACTCCCTAGCTGTTCCACAGGGAGCAGGGAGCTGCAGGGTGGAAGAAGCCAAGGGATCCTAGGGTCCTCAACCCCTTTCAACCCACCTGCCCTGTTGATTGCTACCAGGTGGTAAGAGAAGGCACCGATGTGATTATCAACTGCACTGGGGTGTGGGCTGGGGCGCTGCAACCAGATCCCCTGCTGCAGCCAGGCCGAGGGCAGATCATTAAGGTAAGTCTGAAGGTGAGGGATGAGCTCTTGCTGATAGATTGGTTCTGCCTGCTTATTTCATCTGTAAAGATAGAGGCTGAATCGGGAACTTCTGAGAGAGGAACCCCCAGCCAGTCTTCAGGGAATTTGCATGTTAAAGAAACAAGAAGAACCAAGAACACAACCCTCCCAAACATACTCTTTTTTTTTTTGGCAGAATTCTTAATAGTAAAACATGTATATGCATGTATTTGTTCATACATGGGAGCTGCATGTGCCAGTATCAAAATAAAAAGAGCATACTTTTATGAAATGTCTGCTAAATGCCAAACACAGACCCAAGCACCTCATCGTGTTAATTAATTTGACCCTCACAGGAACCTTTTGAGATGGGTACTATCACATCACCATTACCATCTTACAGATGGGAAAACTGAGGCATGGAGGGATTAACATGTACAAGTCCATACATATCATAGTAATTAGTGGAACTGGGATTAGAACCCAGGCGCCTGAGTGTGTAAGCATTGTTCCACCCCACCTCTCACCGTGTACATCTGTCTATGTGTGAGGCATGCCTATTTGTGAGTATGTGTGCTTATGTGTGCCCATGTGAGCATACACGAGTGTGTTCATAGGTACGTGCGTTCCCAAGGTGAGCGAACGTGTGTGTGCATTTACACATGTGTGTTGGGCTTCTCTGTGGATGAGAATGTATGATGCTTTGGGGACCAGAGGTGACTCTCCATTAGGACAGCTCTTCCTGCAAAAGTAAGCAGTCAAGTGCAGACTTGGGACAGAGGGGTCATGGGAGGGCCAAGGGATGACTGTGCCACTCCTGCCAGAACATATGGTCATAAAGGGACCAGGGGAAGGGAGCCCACCGATCTGACTCCTGATGAGACTTCTCTGTCCTCAATCAACAGGTGGATGCGCCATGGTTGAAACACTTCGTTATCACCCATGACCCTGAGAGAGGCATCTACAAGTCTCCATATATCATCCCAGGGTAAAAAAAAAATCTGACATTGTAGGGCGAAGGAGGGAGAGTACCTTCCTGCTCTTTTTGTGTCCTTGCTGCTTGCCCCAGGGCTCTTGCTTAATCTTTTCAGGTTTTTTTTTCTCCAATGTTTTTAAGTGAGGCTGAGCAAAAATTCAATCCCTGAGAAGGCAGGACTCAGCCTTACCTGGGCTCTATCTTGAACCTGATTTGGGATGACAGTCGCGATGAGGCTGGAGACAAAGGTAGTGGATGCGAACGGCAGTGACATGAGCAGCGTTGTGAATGGCCATAGAGGGAGCGGTGGTGGGGCTGATGATGATAGTATTGTCGATGGAGGGATGGTGGGAGCGGGGATCAGTCCAGCTCAGTTGCTCAGTCGTGTCCGACTCTTTGTGACCTCACGGACTGCAGCACGCCAGGCTTCCCTGTCCATCACTAACTCCTGGAGGTTGCTCAAACTCACGTGCATTGAGTCGGTGATGCCATCCAACCATCTCGTCCTCTGTCGTCCCCTTTTCCTCCTGCCTTCAATCTTTCCCGGCATCAGGGTCATGTTATAGATGAGGAGACCAGTGTGGATGATGGATGGTAGTGAGTGGGAATTGGGGGTGGTAGTTGGTGCTGATGTAGATGACACTATTCATGTTGACTTTTAATAGTGTTGCAGGGACTTCCCTGGTGGTCCAGCGGCTAAGATTCTGTGCTCCCAATGCAAGGGGGTCGACTTTGATCCCTGGCTGGGGAACGAGATTCCGCATGCCACAACAGTCAAAGATCCCATGTGCCACAACTAAGACCTGGTGCAGCCAGATTTTTAAAAATGTGGCAGTCACAACAGTCTCAAAGGCCACGTTAATGGTGTGGCTGTGCTGACTGCCTCAATGGCAATTTTAGTGGTGCGGCAGAGATGATAGCGTTCATGCAATGCTAATGGTGGCGGTAGAGACGGTGAAAGGAGTGGACGGTGACGACATGTTAATGGGAGCAAGGAAGGCAGTAGCGAAGATGATGTTGTTGATGGAGAAGACAGCGTTTTCCCCAGTATTGCTGAGATGTCATTGACATATAACACTGTGTACGTTTAAGATGTCCAACATGATGCTGTGATACATGTATGTACTGTGAAATGATCACCACAATAAGGTTAGTTGACACATCCATCTCATCACATAATTATAGTTTTGTGTATGTAAGTAGATACGTACATATGTATGTAGATCTTGGTGAGAATATTTAAGATCTACTCTCTTAGCAACATTCAAGGATATATTACAGTATTGTTAACGATCATTATCATGCTGTACATTAGAAGGGATGACAATAAAGACAGTGATGGTAATGGTGAGGGTGGAGATGGTGGTGCCATCAATGGCAATTGTAGCGATGTTGGTGTTATTAGTAGGGATGATAGTGTTTGGGGTTTTTTGAGCTTTTTATATTTAATATTTTAGTTTTATTGAGTCTAGTTGACTTACAATATTGTGTTAGTTTCAGGTGTACAGCAAAGTGATTCAGTTATACTTACACATATATTCATTCTTTTTTAGGCTCTTTCCTCATTTATTTTAACACAGAATATTGAGTCGAGTTCCCTGTGCTACACAATAGGGCCTTCTTGGTTATCTATGTTATAGTGTGTGTGTATGTGTGTGTGTTTGTTCATCCCAAGCTCCTGATTTATGTCTTCCCCTCCATTTCCCCTTTGGTAACCATAAGTTTGTTTTCAATATCTGTGGGATTATAATGCTGATCTAGGTGAACACGGGAATAAGGGTAAGCATGGCAATGACTCCTCCCCCCTTATCTCAAAGGCTTCATTTTCCTTCATCTTTGACCTTGTTCACTTTATCCAGGCTCCAGGCAATAACCCTTGGCGGCATCTTCCAGCTGGGGAACTGGAGTGAGACAAATAATATCCCAGACCACAACACCATTTGGGAAGGCTGCTGCAGACTGGAGCCCACACTGAAGGTAAGGTGGGGAGAGATTCTTGCTCTAGATCAGGATCCTAGCAGCTTGATGATCATAAGGAAACTTGAGGGTGGGAAGATACTGTGACTGGGACAATTGAGCAAAATAATTCCAAGAAGGGACTGACAATGGAAGTCCTGCTGTGGGCCAATGAAACCTGTCTAGTCATGGCTAAGAGCTGCTCTCTCTTGAGGTGACATCCCACCCCCCAGACACCGTAGGCTGTCTTCCATGGAGCAGATGTACTTGTTGCAGAAATCTGTTTTCACATTTGTCTGCCGGTGGTGAAGGTGGGGGTGGAGTGGTTGGCGCTGGCGGCGAGGAAAGCACATGGGACTTCCCCGGCAGTCTGGTGCTTGGGACTCACACTTCCACTGCAGGTGTGTGGGTTCTGTCCCTAGTCAGGGAACTAGGATCCTGCATGAAGTATGGCCTGGCCAGAAGAAAAACAAATCTGAACGTGGTGATAATGATGGTGATGAGACCATACTATGGTGGTGGCTGGTGGTGATGGTGGCTAATAAAAAACCATGACTGGTGGTGGTGGTGAGGTCCCAAAAGCTGTCTCGACCACCTACAAATGGCAACAGGGGAAAAAAAATCCAGAGTTGAATTACCAATGCTTTTTTTTCCAGGATGCAAAAATTATCGGTGAATGGTCTGGCTTCCGGCCAGTACGCCCCCAGGTTCGACTAGAAAGAGAACAGCTTCGCTTTGGATCGTCAAACACAGAGGTATGTTTTCTTGGCAAGGAAAGCAATACTCTCTCCTGACACCTAAGAATGCACTGGCATTCTGAGGAATAGTCATACTGACTTCAGGCAGAGGCCATAATGGCTAATAGCCCCTCCTCTACAAATGGGGAAATTGAGGCCCAGCGATGGTAAAGGACATGCTCAAGGTCATACAGAGGGCAGTGCTCCCATCTGCTAAAGTCTGTGTGAAGTGGAAGGAAAAGGGGGCGTTTATTGAGCATCTACTTCGTGTCCACGACAAGAACAACCCAATTGAATCTCCCCTACAGCTCTTTGGGACAGGGACGGTTGTCCCCATGCTTCAGATGGCAAACTAGGGTTCCCAGAGCTGGAATTCACTGGCCTCTGTCAGACCAGTGGTGAGGGCAAGGCTGGGAAGTAGTTTGAATTTGAATCCAGTGCCATTTCTCAGATGTCCATATTGGGTTGCCCATCATCTCTTTAGGGCCCCCCTCATCTCCTCTCTCATGGGGTGGGAACTGGGCTTACCAAAAAGGTGAAAATTGTCTGGGGTTGAAGAAATCTGGGTCACCCTTCCTCCTTTATCCCGGTCATATGGTGTCTGTGTGTGGAGAAAAGTTTTGTGTATATAATATATGTGTACAGAGAATTGTGTGTCCATCTGTAAGAGAAGTTGTCTGTGCAGGGGTGGGGTGGGGGAGTTGGGGGGAGAGTCACATATAGAATGTAACTCCCTGTTAATGGTTTCAGCTTTGAAAAAGGCCACTGGGGTCTAACCGCTCCCGAGTTCATCTATACGGTACCCCTGCTTTTCTTTCCTCCCAAGGTGGGTAGGAGAATCTACTTATTAATACAGGAGGTTCAGCTGTCTGGAGCAGTATGGGAATGAGAAAAGTGATATAGGGAACTTCAAATAATTTGATGTGGGGGTGAAGGAAATCTCTGATCAAGTTCTAGATGATTCAACTTTTTCTGTGCTGAGTACTCAAAGCAGGTCCACTTCCTAAGTAGAAAAGTCTAGAATGTTGAACTCCAGTTCCCCAAACACCCGCCCCTTACTGCTCTTCCTGGGGTCTGCCATCCCACCATGGTACCAAGAGAAGTTCTGATACCATCAGGCTTGGCCCAGGATTCTTCAGGAAGTTCCTGAATCTTCCAGGGCAGCCCAGAACTTCTCTCTTGCCTCTCCCAGGTCATCCACAACTATGGCCATGGAGGCTTCGGGCTCACCATCCACTGGGGCTGTGCCCAAGAGGTGGCCAAGCTCTTTGGGAAAATTCTGGAAGAAAGGAATTTGCTCAGGATACCACCATCCCACCTCTAAAGATGCCAGTGACCTCCGCCACCCCTCAATAACTCCCGGCTCCTCTCAGTCACTAAAAACTGTGCTCTATCACTTGCCCCAGTCCACCCCACCCCTGACTTCTTTCTACAAGAAGCACAAGGTGAGAGGAAACCACAAGGTCAATTCCAAGAAGTGAGTATGGCTCTCCTGGTGGCCAAGGTATCTCTCTTGAGTCCACTTATATGATGTCATTGCTTCCTTTTTCCTCCTAAGGTGGGTAGCAGAATCTATTAACATAGGTGGGTCACCTGTCTGGAGCAGGACAGCAGACATTAAGAAGTACAGCCAGAACCGTTACCCAATGCATTCACAGAGGAAGGAAAGCTCAGAAAATCCAAGTGGTGAGACAGCTCTGAGTGAGGAGGGTTGAGGAAGCTTTGAGTGAGGAAGCTCTGAGTGAAGAGGATGTGAGGAAGCCATGAGTGAGGAAGCTCTGAGTGAGGAAGCTCTGAGTGAGGAGGGTATGAGGAAGTTCAGTGTGAGGGAGGGTGTGAAGAAGCTCTGAGTGAGGAGGGTATGAGGAAGTTCAGTGTGAGGGAGGGTGTGAGGAAGCTCTGAGTGAGGAGCATGTGAGGAAGCTCTGAGTGAGGAGGGTGTGAGGAAGCTCTGAGTGAGGAAGCTCTGAGTGAGGAAGCTCTGAGTGAGGAGGGTATGAGGAAGTTCAGTGTGAGGGAGGGTGTGAAGAAGCTCTGAGTGAGGAGGGTATGAGGAAGTTCAGTGTGAGGGAGGGTGTGAAGAAGCTCTGAGTGAGGAGGGTATGAGGAAGTTCAGTGTGAGGGAGGGTGTGAGGAAGCTCTGAGTGAGGAGGGTTGAGGAAGTGCCGAGTGAGGGAGGGTGAGGAAGCTCTGAGTCAGGGAAAATGTGAAGAAATGCTGAGTAAGGAAGGATGTGAGGAAGCGCTGAGGGAGGGAGCTTGTGAAAAAATGCTGTGTGAGGGAGGGTCTGAGGAAGCCCTGAGTGAGGAATGCTGACTGAGGAGGTGTGAGGAAGCTCTGAGTGAAGAGGCTCTGAGTGAGGAGGGTTAAGGAAGCAGTGCGTGAGGAGGGTATGAAGAAACGCTGAGTGAGGAGGATATGAGGATGGCTGAGGGAGGGACGGTGTGAGGAAGCTCTGAGTGAGGGTCTGTGTGAGGAAGTGCTGCATGAAGAGAGGTGTGAGGAAGCTGTGTTAAGAGACAGTGAAAGTGGGAGTGTTTCCCAACACTCAGGAAGCTCTGAGTGTTGGAGGGTAGAAGAAGTGCTGAGTGCGGGAGCTCTGAGTGTGGAAGGCGTGAGGCATCTTTGAGTATGGCAGGGTGTGAGGTAGCTCTGAGGGAGGGAGCTCTGAGTTAGGGAGTGGAAGCTCTAGTGAGGAGACTCTGAGTGAGGAAGGTTGTGGAGGCTGCTAGTGAGGGAGAGGGTGTGGAAAGCCTGAGTGTGGGGAGTCCTGAGTAAGGGTTAATGTGATGCAGCTCTGAACGAGTGAGGATGTCCCAACCTTGGTGCAGTAAGGCCACAGAAAGCACTTGAGGGAGCGCTGTAACAGATTTCATGGCAGGAGTAGGCCAAAGAGGTGAGACATTGAACAACATGTAATGCCTGTTCCACATCCATGCTAGAACCATGCTATCTTGATTACTTGTAGCTTTGTAGTAAGTTTTAAAATCCCAGCTGGGATTTTTGATAGGGATTTTGTTAAATTTATGAGGTCAATTTTAGGAGTTCTGATATGGACACCTTAACAGTTTTAAATCTTCAGATTCATGGTCATGGAATGTCTCTATTTTTTAGATCTTTCTTTCAGGATTGTTTTATAGTTTGTAAATGTCTTGGACTCTTGTTAAATTTATTCTGTTTTATCCTTTTTGATGCTATTGCGAGTAGAATTGTTTAATTCAGGAAGTGCTCTGTTTTCTGGCATGTGGGGGCAGGAATATTTGAAGTGGTTCATCATCAAATATTCTGGATTAATGGAGAATGATTATATGTGATGTATCTAGATGTTCAAATGTCAAGGAATCAGAATACAGTAAAGTACCAACAGTGACTAAGACTGACTGTCATCATGGAATCTGGACTGTAATCATGAGGAGCCAGAAGGGACTTCAGAATGTTCTAGAGCTTTGGGATTGGCCTCCTGTGTGCCTCCCACAGCACTCTGCATCCCTCCATTAATGCCTGTATGGCTCTGTGTCCCAATGTGTAGTGTTTTCTCCACACTACACTATGAGTTCATGAACACAAGGATCATGTCTTAATTCTTTTCTGCATCCTCAGTGCTGAATATCATACCAATATATGGTGGATATTCCATATGCCACGACAACCCATAACAGTTATAATCAACAGACTTGAGAGTTCACCTATGTGCTGCTATGGGTTCCAGGCATACCGGTAATTGTGGGGACCAAAGCTGCCATGTTTGTACCTCTTGACCCCACCCCTCCCTGACCCAAGCAATTGGACCAATGCCGAACTGGACCAATCAACTTCCTCTCTTGAGATTTTGAAAGTGGGACACTGATCAGCTGAGTCAGCTATGTTTGCAGAGCTGAACCCTGGTGAGTGGAAGCCATATGCAAGGTTAGGTACATGCAGCAGCCATGAGGGGGCAGAAGGAAGCCAGTCTGCAGAGAGGGACAGAAACCAGGGCCTCAGATCCAGAGAGGGCTGCCTCCAGCCCAGTGGCTATTTTGCAGTTCCATTTATTTCAGAGAACTTTCCAAGGCTGCAAACGGGTTGCCCATCAACCAAACCTGGCCTACAGATGAATTTTATTAGACTCACACATTTAAAATTTTTTAACAATCCAACACACTAAAGTTAAAAAAATTTTTTTTTGATCTAGCATTCCATATTTTGGAGATTTCACATAAGAATCCAGATTCTTGTCTTGAAAATCAGGTGACCTCATGATACAACAATATCAGTTGGAACTGAGTAGCAGCCACTGCCTTTGGACAGGGCTCATGTCCTGTACTCTGCCACAATCTTCCTCTCTTCCTGTTGTTCCTTACACTTCTGTTTCCCACATTTATATTCCCCAGGAAAGTAACTACTGTTCCCAGTCTTATTTTAAAGTTTTACTTAAAGTTGTTCTATTCCTTGCAACTATAACAGCCTTCATGAGAACTCTGTGTCAAGGTTTCTCTCGGCTATCTCCCATCCCACCATCATTGCCTTCCTTCTCTGTACTAACAGAATCTCAATTTTGTGTTCAAGAGTCTCTGGGTATCCCTTGATCCAGTGGGAGGTAGGCCCTTCCTTCCCCAACTAGGGGAGAGCTCATGCTGGGATTGGCATGTGACCCAGGTCTGACTAATGCAAAGCAATAGTAAATCTGTAGGACTTCTCTTTCCAGCCAAAACAACAGACTCTTTAGAAAGAAAACCTGTTGTGACTGCTCCTTCCCCATTCTACCTCTTTTGAAAAAAAACTTGATGCCTGGCACATTGGCAGCCATTTTGCCACCATGAGGTTTCACACTTTGGGTCAATGGCTGACATGCAGAGGAAGGTTGGGAGGGAAAACAAAAAAAAAAAAGTTGGGTCCTTGATGACATTGTTGAGCTGCGGAACCTTCCCTGGAACTGTCTGACTCTGGGCTTGTTGTTAAATGAACAATTAATACTCTAAAGGGTTAAACTACTATTGGTTGGTTTTGCTGTTCCTGACAGCTCAAGGTTATTCTAGTCCTTTGATGTTTATTGTCATAACCAAGGAAGACTTCTGATATCTTTCAAGGCTCTATGTTGCTTACCATTGTTTAAAAATAATACATATCCATATTCAAAGTCCATCTCTAAGATACTCTTTTTTTCTCACTGCCAACACATCTCATGTATGTAGTCCTGAGCATACTTGAAGTAAGGGAAAGAAAGAAACCATGTAATCCTGGCTACATTGAACATTCTTTACCATTTTCTAGTCTTTCCTAACACTGAGACAGATGACATTTCCATTAATGGAAAGGGAAGCATTTGGATGGTTCAAAATTAGACACAAAGGTTTTCAGCTAAAGGTCTTATGTGTTTCAGAGGCTTGCACAATGTTTGGGGCAGCTCTTATTTCATTCAATAATATCGATTTTATAAAAGGGCATGCAATTTAGAAAACCAAGAGTGTTCATCTTTCATTTTCTCGAGAAAACCCACAATTACAACCTTCTTTACTCCAGCCCCTGGAATACATCTATGCCCACCAGGTTCTCCTTCCCCACTATAGT